>NC_137256.1:25222612-26580584 GCF_965637545.1 Phallusia mammillata | reverse complement strand
TGGCACCCAATATGAGTATGTTATTGTGTGGAAATTGGGTTGATGAGGTGTTTTATTTTTTTCATTAATAAAATGTTGCCCTTAATTGTGCATTTGTTATTTTATCATTTTAAGTACTAGTCTTAACTGGTTTAAAATCACAAAGGGCTTGATGTAAACAAAAACGGTTTTCACAGGTCAACTCTAAACTACATCTAGTAAACACATACCAAATATCTTTAGAATCTAACCACCACATGATTAATGAGAGGCGCACATCATAAGCGAACGAAGGGCATGACCGCTTTAAAATGATTTTTCGCGCTGACGACCCTTGTAGCATATACAAGCTCCAGATCACAAGCGGTTTAAGTTAAATGAAAACGGTTTTCACAGGTCAACTCTAGAATACATTTAGTAAACACATACCAAATATCTTTAGAATCTAACCACCACATCATAAATGAGAGGCGTACATCATAAGCGAACGAAGGGCATGACCGCTTTAAAATGATTTTTCGCGCTGACGACCCTTGCAGCATATACAGGCTCCAGATCACAAGCGGTTTAAGTTAAGTGAAAACGGTTTTTACAGGTCAACTCTAAAATACATGTAGTAAACACATACCAAATATCTTCAGAATCTAACCACCACATCATAAATGAGAGGCGTACATCATAAGCGAACGAAGGGCATGACCGCTTTAAAATGATTTTTCGCGCTGACGACCCTTGTAGCATATACAAGCTCCAGATCACAAGCGGTTTCAGTTAAGTGAAAACGGTTTTTACAGGTCAACTCTGAAATACACTGAGTAAACACATACCAAATATCTTTATTTTCTAAGAAAAACATCAAAAACAAGAGGCGTACATCATAAGCGAGCGCAGGGCACGACCGCTAGTGCTGTTGATTTCATGTAGGCCTATAGCATGTAAATTTCTTGTAGCGTGTAGAATACAATCTCAACGTATATGATGATGAGCGCCTCTTGATTTTAGGGTAATGATAATAATTGATTGATATTTTGCATGCGTTCACTCGACGTAGGTCTAGTTTAAAGTTAACCTGGGAAAAACGTTTTTAATACTGTCATGAACGCACACACCTATACATCACAAATACTTTATGTCGTTTATATTCTGGAGCCTGTAGCCTACATGCTACTGGGTCGACAGCGCATAAAATTATTTTGAAGCGGTCATCCCCTTTGTTCGCCTCTCATTTATGAGGTGGTGGTTAGATTCTAAAGATATTTGGTATGCGTTTACTAGATGTATTTTAGAGTTGACCTGTGAAAACCGTTTTTGTTTACTTTAAACCGTCTTTGATCTTTAGCCTGTATATGCTACAAAGGTCGTCAGCGCATAAAATTATTTTAAAGCGGTCATGCCCTTCGTTCGCTTATGATGTACGCCTCTCATTTATGATGTGGTGGTTAGATTCTAAAGATATTTGGTATGTGTTTACTACATGTATTTTAGAGTTGACCTGTGAAAAGCATTTTCATTTATCTTAATCCGTTTGTGATCTGGAGCCTGTATATGCTACAAGGGTCGTCGGCGCGAAAAATCATTTTAAAGCGGTCATGCCCTTCGTTCGATTACGATGTACGCCTCTCATTTATGATGTGGTGGTTAGATTCTAAAGATATTTGGTTTGTGTTTACTAGATGTATTTTAGAGTTGACCTGAAAAAACCGTTTTCATTTAACTTAAACCGCTTTTGATCTGGAGCTTGTATATGCTACAAGGGTCGTCAGCGCGAAAAATCATTTTAAAGCGGTCATGCCCTTCGTTCGCTTATGATGTACGCCTCTCATTTATCATGTGGTGGTTAGATTCTAAAGATATTTGGTATGTGTTTACTAGATGTAGTTTAGAGTTGACCTGTAAAAACCGTTTTTGTTTACATCAAGCCCTTTGTGATTTTAAACCAGTTAAGACTAGTACTTAAAATGATAAAATAACATATGCACAGTTAAGGGCAAAATTTTATTAATGAAAAAAAATGAAACACCACATAAACCCAATTTCCACACAATAACATACTCTTATTGGGTGCCACAGTTATACAAAAGAAGAAATAAATGTGAATAGGATAAATAATTAGAAGATTGATTTATCAAGCAAAAACCTGCATTTACAATGAGTACATTAAAAATGGGTCATCAAGTAAACAGACTGAGAAACAAAAAAAGGTGAAACAACATTGTACAGCTGAAAATGCAATGTGTTGCGAGTTACTGAAATAAAATTAAACCAGCTACCATGTGAAGGATGAGGTTGTATCAAACAATCCTGGCAAACAAGCTATCATAGCGATTACTGGTCAAAAATAATAGTTTTTCATTCCTGTCTAATGAATCACTTTTACTGAAAGAGTCTACATCAAAGTGAAAATGTATAAGAGATTAGATTAATACCAAATTAAAATAACACCAACAAATCATTGAACACATCCAACATAACAACTTTGCTTTAAGTTGGGCACAAGAATTGTTAAATAAACCTGCCTTCGGGTAGTACAGCAGCAAAAAACACACATACTTCGATTTGATTCAAGTAAAACTGAAGTGTGTGGAAAATTTCTTAAAAAAAAAGTTCCCCTGCAAGTGAGGCCAGAAGCATTTTGTATGCATCAATGATTTAGCTGACACTTCAGTGAGCTCATTTCACCCACACCATTCTTCCACCATCAATTACTTTCTTCCATGTTGTCCAAGGCAATCTTGAATTACCTTTTGAATGATTCTGCTGCTTTTTTCTGCTTCTATTCAGTTTTCCAGATGTTGAACTGCAACAAAAAATAAAATAAAAAGTGTATGCAACATTTAATTTGACAAGTAGGAGTTTACACAAAAATGCTTGAGTTAGGCCAGTAGAAATGTAAGCCAATGTTTTACAAAACCAGGATCACACTAGAAATGAGCTACCATATTTTTGAACATGCCTAAAAAGATAACAAATTACCATCTGCTAAAATAATAGAAACAGTTGAGAATGACAAGCATATCATGACAATTGACAACCACTTACCACATGTGTCATTGCTTTTTAAATCCAATGTCCCAAGTCCTTCATTTGATAGTGTGTTAGGCCCTAGTTTGCTTCATGAAGCACTAGAAATGCTTCCCCCACCCTGAACTGTCACTTTTCATTACTCAATTTGTTATCAGAACATGGATGCCTATTAGATACAACAACCTTGACTCATGTTGTATTTTACAGTTTACAATCGAGGAGAATCTGGTACTGCTGCTATTTCACTGCTTAAAATGCGTTTGCTTTTGTCACAACAGTTCACATTTAACTGCCAATTTCATGTAAAACCCATTTCACCTGCGATTATTTCCAAAGAAAATATAATATTTTTCAATAAAAAATAAATTTATTGCTTCACTACCCTTGCCGATAAAATCGGGCTGTGTTATAACACATGTTCTAAAATTATAACACCGCCCGATAAGAAACGGGGATTTTTTCATAAGCGCTTTGAATCGGGCACTTGTTGACGAATCGGGTGAACCAACCTATGCTATCATGGTAGTCCAGCTCCTCTTCTCCTCCCGTTTCTATTATTATCCTGCGCATTTTGGTCATGCATGACTGACACTGCAGGTCGCCTAAACATTTGTGTGATGTATGTGGTATACAGCTGCTTTTTACAAGCCGTTCGCGACAAATCTGTGTCTGTTTTAAAGTTTTTTAGTTAATAGGTTTATTTATTAGTGTATGTAGAGCCATTAAAACGTTTTTAGTTGTACTAACTCTTTAAGGTGTATTTTAAAAACTTGTCAATGTCAAATGTTAATGTAGACAGCCAGTGTCAAATCTTTGTTTGGAAATCATGTTACTTCAAACAAACTGGAAGGCCATTAGATGGCTATACTAGCCAATATGACACATGTCTTATTATCTGTTGCACTGATGATACCTTAGTATAGGTCGAATCATTGTGCACTGTATACACTGTAGTGGTTCTCAAACTTTTTAGTCTTGCGGCGCATTAAAGAACCAAAATTTCTATCCGCGGCACACTTCGCAGGTAAACATAACAAAAGAATGATAATTTTTAACTTTATTGTGATGGGTAAGAATGCTTTTCATTACCAATAAAAATATGAGCTAAATTTGCGATGCACACAGAATTTCATCATCAAGTCTTAAACACCAGGGAATGCTTCCACGGTAAAAAAGCAAATCTTTCGCGACACACAGTTTGGAAATCACTGGCCTACAGTCTCAGTTTTAAGAATCTTAATTGCAAGCCTCGGTAAATCACTTGGCTTTATAATTCCCACTCCGAAATGATTTTTTCACAGTAACCTACTGTTAGCTGTAACATTATTATTAACAAGATAACCTGAAAATTGAGTCGTTCCATATTTTGTTATGTGTTAAAAAAGCACATTGTGCAGAAAGTACAGACACTTTTAAAAGGTTTTTCATTTATTTTTCAGATTCCCTCTTAACACTTTGGATTGCTAGGTAAATATTAGGAACATTTTGGAAAAGAGTTTTTTGGCTAATGTAAACAAAAAAAATGAATAAATAAATACAAATTATTTCCTTTCTTCTCATCCACATCAACTTCTAGAATATCACATGTCCTATTTTGCAATCTTTGATAAGAAGTATTAAAAAAACTTTTGCAATACACTAAAAATCCAGCTTGTTGGCTGGCCCAAACTTTCTGTCAGGCATTTAATGTTCACACTTTGTAAAAGATGAAGGTACTCAGAAGAAGGAAGTAATTAGACCTCCAGACTTTTGCTCCATTGAAGAAATCAGTTAGCCCTGTTGTTGCATAGTGGGCAACTTGCTAACAATTTTGCTTCCTTTTGTCAACTTATTTTTTATCTTGAACAAAACATCACCTTCTAAATACTCTTCAACTTTATGTTACTTATTCTAACATTTTGACTTTTTCTTCCGCACCATTTTTAGTATATGACGTCTAGCAATTGTTCGGCGCCTTGAATTCTTCTTCAAATAAACTTTTTGCTTCACAACACACTTTTGCATATTCTCTCATTAGAAAAGTCTGTTCTTTAAACTTTCTGTAATGATCATAATCCGGCCTTTTTTCAAAATCTAACCTTTGTTGACAGTTTAAAATAAGTAACTTTGAAACAAATATGGTCTTCGTTCAAGCTTGACTTTTGGTCTGTCCAGAGTTCCTGAACGGGGTCAAAGTCGTTATACATTAGTTTAACAAAGATGCAGCCAGTAGGAAAGTTTCATTTTCACCAGACTTTGGTTTGATCAGCAATAAACTATATGTAACGTAAAATCACAATGATGTGGCTTAAGCGGCTTCAACGCGTTTAAAGCCGGAATAAAAAGATGAAACCTACATTAAATACTATCCAACAGCACAATAACAACTAAACTTAGTAATATAACACAAGTTTGGTGCATAAAACCAACCACACAAACTCAGTTTTGCCATTTTCCTGCTCTTAAAGCACTCAACTCATTTGCTACACATCCCACATGCGTGCAGTGTTAATAAGGCGTGACGGTAACAATAGCTGGACTACCATGTGAGTATAATATGGTGAAACACTGTCGTGGAATCAGGCCAGTTAGTCCACTCAGACGTTTAGTCAAACCCATCAAAGTAACCGCTTAGCAACCTAGACGTGACGTAACGGCTAACGAAAACCGTCAGAAATTCGGAAATTTCGCTTGTGATTGGCTGAAAAAGCTATGTTGTTTGAATCCGGAAACATCACTGATTCAAACAATGAAACAGTATTTCAATTGCCGTACTGTATTGTCAATGTAAGGTTCGTTACTGCTTATTTATGTACTTATACTCAAACAATATTTGAATCTTCAAAGTCGTAAAGCACGATTAATTAGCTTTTAGGTTAATATAGCAACTGATTAAGTTAAAATGTGGTGAATCTTGACGACGGCAGTTTGTTAGGGTTTGTAGCGGTCATATGCAAAAATAGAGAACGCAGGGCAAGCTAAAGTATATACCAAAGCGTCACACAATATACATCGCGCTTCGTAAACGGCTCTAAATGGATTTATCAGTATTCTGGATGTACCTGATCCAGAGCGCCCGCAAGTAAGCGACGAACACCCCTTCTCTGGGGAGCTAGATTGAAGCCAGTATTTTTACTTAAATCAGCCCGAGAAACGTTGGCATCAAACCCGCGAGGCCTTTGGAAATATATTTAACGCCAAGTGGCAGAAGTTCCAGCCAATCAGTGGCCGTGAGGTGGCCACACACATCGATTTTCGCCTATGCCATTTGGGTAGAGCACACGCAACTCGCATAGTGCAAACACACAGCGACCTGGTGGAAATTGTAAATCGCCATCATCACTTTCTTTTGCGTGGCTAATAATCCCATAGTTGTCCACAATGCCCAGGAAGACGTTTCACCATGTTATACTGCAACAGAGCCATGTTATATTGCAAGGGCTGGCCAGACACATTTATAGTCGCTTTGCTACACAACCTCGTGGTTCTGTTACACTAAGAACAACAAACTGACAGCTGTCAGAATTGAACGTTTACAACGCGGTAAACCTTTGTGTAAATTTCTGTTCATTGACTTAACCTCCAGTCTGAATGCGAAACGAAAGAAATGTTTTTAAACAAATCTTTGCATTTCTACGAGTAATGACATCGTCTTACGACAAGTCAGGTCAGGTCTAGGTTTACTTTTACTCGTAGCAGGGATTTTACTATAGTTTTGTTGAAAATAAGACAAAATAAGGACTAAAAATAAGGACGGTATGCAGGTTGTACACCTATGCTTCAAATTATTATAATAAACTGATGAAGTTAAAAACGTGGCAAATCTGTGCAACGACAGTTTGTTGCCGTTATTAACTTATTATTTTTACGAGATATAACCTTTGTTGGGTGGACTTGTTACCAAGTTAAGGCGAACATTAGGACCCACACAGCGAGATAAACCATTTACTTAAACTTTTCTAAACTACCAAGAACACAATGCAATGCTGCATAAACTTAACTTAGACAAAATAACCGAACCCGGATGGTGTTACAGATTTAACAAGAAAAACTGGCCTATACGCACACTTTTATCTGCAACACTACATAACTCATGGTTCTGTAACACCACTTATATCAACAAACTTAACCTGGTTACTTTACAGTCCAGGGGTTACCAACATATGCCCGCCACATTTAAACTTGTCAGTTTTAATTTTCAAATAAGTCATGAACACAGTTGTACCCTTTATAGATTTTTAAACATGTTTATGCTTATGTTTTGTACTAGTAGCCCCGTGTTACTTGATAATATTACGGTAGTCTGCGACTTTATACAAGTTAGTGGTCCCTGCATGCTTCTTATAAAGATTTTTCTCACGATTTGCGAGGTTATCAACTTTACTCCATTCAACCCTCAGGTATAAAATCAAACGCACAAAACGCAGCTTCGTCGATGACGTCAACTCGCTACGCATTCTGACAGACCTTGTGAACTTAATAGTTGACCAACCAACATAACTGTATATTCCCAACAGGGCAACAAGGAGACGTTGAACGCGCGTTTAATACATGAATCATGACATTTAAGAGCAATAGAGCAGAGGTGTCAAACTCGTGGGGTTCGAGGGCTACATTGCAGATTGAAAATTATGCCGAGGGCCGCATGTGATTTTTATTCAAGTTTTATACACTTAAACAACCTTTTTGCTACGCGGCCGCATTGCAGATCCTTATTTCGCCAACAACCGCCAATTCCCTGCTGGTTTTTGTTTTAAAATTACAGATGTAAAGAAATAGATTTATATCACATACAAACCATCTATTGACGCCCCAAAAGCCCCGATTATTTTCATACTTGATGCGCAGATTAAGCTGCACAGTTTAAAGATCAGTTTTAACTGTTTATTACGTCATAGGCTATATCAGGGCTGGAGAACCCGCGACAAACGGCCACCTGCGGCCTTTTAGGGCACAAAGTGCGGCCTTCGATGACAAAATACATTTTAGGATGTTGATATTACAGACTACACCAGGTGCTGAAAAGTAGACAGAAACTTATTTTTTCATCTTTATTCCTCATTGTACTATTTTATTAGTTCAAGGGCAGCGGGTTTTAAATTAGAGCCAAACGGTCCCATAGTGGTTTACATGGCGATTTCCGTAGTACTGCCAAGAGCCCAAGATTGTACAATCTTACTTGTGTTGCGAAAGAACAATTGTTTGCGCATAATCGAATGTCTTAAACTTGTCTGTGATGTCACAAGGTGTTCTTAGATCATTGATATTTGCAAACAAGCGAGTTTCTAGGTTAAAAAATCCTCAATGTTGTTGTTAAGATTGGAATGTAGTAAGGAATTGTATTTAGCTTGGACCGTAAGTGCTACAACTCTACAAGGGATTTGCAAACGACCATTCTGTACGTCACAAATTTTGAACATCACTGTCCTTGGCCTGGGAAATAGTCCATGCGGCCTAAACGAGTATTGATAAACCGTTTGGTGGCCTTTATCAACAAAAAGGTTCCCCACTCCTGGTTCATATTGTGACGCTTTTGGTAAGTGTTTTTTGCATTGTTTGCACAAAATAGGCCTACAAAAAGTCTGGCACATACGGCTACTAGGCTATAGTAATACTCCTTTCAGTAATACAAAATCTGTTTAGAGCAGTTTGAAAGACGAAATTTTAGCCAAAGGAATTTTAATTACAACACGGCCGCCAGTACATTATTTTAACAAACATATGTGTGTTACTGAAAAGAGAATTACCAGCCTAGTAGCCATTGGCGACATACTTTTTGTGCCCATATTGTGCACAAACAATGCGAAAAACACGTACCAAAGGCGTCCAATATAGATTATGATGTCATAAACAGTTAAGACTGATCTTCACACTGTGCAGCTCAATTTGTGCATCAAGATGGAAAATAATCTGGGCTTTGGGGCGTCAATAGAAGGTATATATATGATATAAACTTATTTCTTTACATCTGTAATTTTAAAACAAAAACCAGCAGGGAATTGGCAGTTGTTGGTGAAATAAGGATCTGCAATGCGGCCGTCGTAGCAAAAAGGTTGTTTAAGTGTATAAAACTTGAATAAAAATCACATGCGGCCTCGGCATCATTTTCAAACTGCGATGTGGCCCCTGAACCCCACGAGTTTTGTCCCCTTGTTTTTTTAAGGTATCTGATAAGTTTGACGTATGGCTGCTTGCTTTATAAACTACCTTAGACCTAGAGCTCACCAAAATTCTTCTCATATCAGTTTTTGAAGCCAAATATTTAGCAAAAAGAATTTTAACAAACGTCGCCGATACACTTTTATTCATATGTGCACGACCGAATAAATTTGCCTCTTCACGGCTGCAGGTTGTACACTTCTGCTTCAAATTATCACATAACAAACTGATTAAGTTCAAAATGTGGCAAATCTGTGCAACGACAGTTTGTTGCTGTTATTATTTTTTACGAGATATAACTTTGGATGGACTTAATACCAAGTTAAGGCGAACATTAGGACCACGACAGGGCGATAAACCTTTTACTTAAACTCTTTTAAACTACCAAGAGCACGAATGCTGCTTAAATTTAACTTTAACAAAATACCCGCATTATGATATTATTACAGATTTTACAAGATAAAACTGGCCTATAAGCACATTTTTATCTGCAACACTGCACAACTCATGGTTCTGTTACACCACGTAATTACATATCAACAAACTTACAGCTGTTAACTCTACAGTCGAGGGTTACCAACGTATGCCGCCCCAATCAAACTTGTCATCTTTAAATAAGTTATGAACACAGCTTTTTACGTATATCCTATGTAGATTTTTCGACATGTTTTGAACTGGTAGCTGTCATTCAATTTGATCATTTGTACTGTAGGCCTACATACGCCTTCTACTCCTGCATAGCAAATTCGAGTTTACTTAAATGTTAGTGAGATATTTAAACATACTTGAAATTATAGTCAAAAAATAAGGCAAAAACAAAACCGTTGCATATTAGCAGGTTTAGTGCACTATCTAGCCTGCAAGCCAATGCCTTTGCAATTTAATCATTTGTACTGTGCATATGTCCATAAGCCTATATTCTAGCAAAACGAATTCGGGTTTACTTAAATGTTACTATGATATTTAAACGATCCACAACGACATGCTTCATTCCATCAACTGATGCGATCCTTTATATCAGTGATGATGGCATGAGTATTTAAATTCAGAACAATAACGCATTTTTACGTCTATTTGGGCCGTCATTTTCACCATTCAAATAATTGCCTCTGTTCAAAAAACACCTAACCTATCGACTGTGTCCTATTGTCTGTTACAAATTACCAACATAAAAGGTATAAAATCAAACGCACAAAACGCTGCTTCGTCGTTGACGTCAACTCGCCACACACCCTGACAGGCCTTGTAAACTTAGTAATTGACCAACCAATATAACTTTATATTCCCAAATGGTAGATAGTGCACGCGCGTTTTAATGCATGAATAAGGACATTTGAGCGCCTCACAATGAGCACGTAAATTTCCGACCTTTTACGCCAGTGAACATTGTGAAGAATGTTTTGAGGCAAAGTCGTAAAATAGGGCGAATTAAATCAAAATGCAAATAGCTTTGTCAACGCATGACACCAATGAACAAAGAATGAAACTCCTCAATCGTGTACTTTAGGAATTATTGTCATTTAAAAATGTTTGGGGGCCTGTGGGTAATCCGCTTGGGTTACAAATTGGGACGATCAACTTTGGATAACAAACTGTCGTGTGTGTAAATTTGGAAACGTTTCAAAGCAGTCTTTCTTGATCGAAAAAAACGAGTGAAACAAAAGGGTCCCAAAATTATCAGCAGTAAATTAAATTTAGATTTTTGGTTCAAACATTTTTTTAAATCCCGCGTGTTTATACTTTTAAACATCTAAAATTGTCATAAAACGACAAAATACTTTTTATGTCGCAAGGCATATAGCTTTTACAATCTATGACAAGTCAAATATTTTTAGTATGTTGTACGGCTTGTTGTGCATCAATTCTCTTGAGATGTTGCTTAACACATTTGTCCTGTGTCCCAAGGCGAGTTTAATAACTGATGATGATGTCATTTATTGCACAGCAAATGTCTTCTGTACGAAGTGTTGTAACGAATATTGCATTGAACTCGTCTTAAACTTTGGTTCCAGTTGAATTGTTCGGTGAAAAAGGCCGAATAATTTTGGGTACATTGGTTTAAGCCACAAACAACTCCATGTCAGATGCATTACGATCTTGATACATATCAACGTTGTTATGCGTATTGTAGGAAATGTAATTAATCCATTAAACTCCGACACATTTATTCCAAAAAAAACAGGCAGCCCAAAAATCAAATGTACTTTCAAAATTTACATTACCACACGAAGCAGCTCGAAATTTAAGTTGAGAGCTTCCACAGTTTTAATGCTATTAATTGTGTTGCTATTTTTCCTCTCAACAAGCGAAATAAACTCAACTCAAACTATGATTGACGTAATTAAACAGTCTACACTTTAAGATTTTCGGTGCGAAAACATTGCGACGTTTCAAAGCAACAAACCCAAAAATAAATATATGCAAGGATTGGCAAATTATTAATTCCGTAATCCGGGTAAAACGCTTTTAAAGCCTAGCGATTTTGTCTATCAAACGTATCAAATTGTGACCATGCGATGTACGAACTAGAATTCTTGCCAACAGGAAACTTAATAAAACAACATCAACTCGAATCAACAACGGACGACTCTACAATAATTTGAACAATGTTGAAACAACAAAATAATTACAGTCCTGCATTGTTCATGTAAAATTTGTTAAACCATTTAAAAAAATTGATGACATGTCAGATTACTATATATATTATGTGATTGATTTAAAACCTTTTATTATCAAGCTACCGTTGATTAGCTTTAAGGCAGGGGTGCACAACTCTTCAGTTAGAGGGCTACATTACAGGCTTCAGTTTCAACGACGGCCACTAATGTGCGCATGATATTTGTTCATAAATTACAACTGATAATTAAAATGAGCTTTGTTACATGACAACGTCTTTTTCTGCATAAAATTCTGAATTGATTTTTAAATTAATCCATAAATTAACTTTATCTATAAATTATACTGAAATATTTGCTCTAATTACACTTAATTATAAGCAGGATTGCCATCGACTTGAAACCAAAGATAAGGACAACCGAAAAATTTAATCTTTATGCAACTCGAAACAAATGTTTTTGAACAAATTATTGCATTTCTGGGAGCCATGACATATCATTTGCAATATTTTGGCCAGAAACAATCTGTTACAGCAACTTTTTGTCCGTAACAAAATACTTCGTGCATCTTACGACAGTTCAGGTCGAGGTTTACTTTTACTCGTAGCAGGGATTTGAGTATAGTTTTGTTGAAAATAAGACAAAATAAGGATTCAAGTCAAAAATAAGGACATTTCTTTAAAAAAGACAATGAATTTTTCTAAGTCATAGCCCTTCAAAATAACGACACCTCTTAGAAATAAGGACGGTATGTGGACTTGATACCAAGTTAAGGCGAACATTAGGACCACCACAGCGATAAACCATTTACTTAAACTTTTCGAAACTACCAAGAACACAATGCAATGCTGCATAAACTTAACTTAGACAAAATAACCGAACCCTGATAGTGTTACAGATATAACAAGAAAAACTGGCCAATACGCACACTTTTATCTGCAACACTACAGCATAACCCAGGGTTCTGTAACACCACTTATATCAACAAACTTAACCTGGTTACTTTACAGTCCAGGGGTTACCAACATATGCCCGCCACATTTAAACTTGTCAGTTTTAATTTTCAAATAAGTCATGAACACAGTTTTACCCCTTTATAGATTTTTAAACATGTTTATGCTTATGTTTTGTACTAGTAGCCCGACTTTATACAAGTTAGTGGTCCCTGCATGCTTCTTATAAAGATTTTTTTCACTATTTGCGAGGTTATGAACTTTACTCCATTCAACCCTCAGGTATAAAATCAAACGCACAAAACGCTGCTTCGTCGATGACGTCAACTCGCTACGCATTCTGACAGACCGTATGAACTTAATAATTGACTAACCAACATAACTGTATATTCCCAACAGGGCAACAAGGAGACGTTGAACGCGCGTTTAATACATGAATCATGACATTTAAGAGCAATAGAGAGAGGTGTCAAACTCGTGGGGTTCGAGGGCTACATTGCAGTTTGCAAATTATGCCGAGGGCCGCATGTGATTTTTATTCAAGTTTTATACACTTAAACAACCTTTTTGCTACGACGGCCGCATTGCAGATCCTTATTTCACCAACAACCGCAAATTCCCTGCTGATTTTTGTTTTAAAATTACAGATGTAAAAAAATAGGTTTATATCACATATAAACCATCTATTGACGCCTCAAAATCCCAGATTATTTTCAAACTTGACGCGCAGATTAAGCTGCACAGTGTGAAGATCAGTTTTAACTGTTTATTACGTCATAGGCTATATCAGGGCTGGGGAACCCGCGTCAAAAGGCCACCTGCGGCCTTTTAGGCACAAAGTGCGGCCTTCGATGCCAAAATACATTTTAGGATGTTGTTATTACAGACTACACCAGGCGCTGAAAAGTAGACAGAAACTTATTTTTGGATCTTTATTCCACATTATACTATTTGATTAGTTCAAGGGCAGCGGGTTTTAAATTAGAGCCAAACGGTCCCATAGTGGTTTACATGGCGATTTCCGTAGTACTACCACGACCCCAAGATTGTACAATCTTACTTGTGTTGCGAAAGAACAATTGTTTGCGCATAATCGAATGTCTTAAACTTGTCTGTGATGTCACCAGGTGTTCTTAGACCGTTGATAATTGGAAACAAGCGAGTTTCTAGGTTAAAAAATCCTGAATATTGTTGTTAAGATTGGAATGTAGTAAGGAATTGTATTTAGTTTGGACCGTAAGTGCTACAACTCTACAAGGGATTTGCAAACGACCATTCTGTACGTCACAAAGTTTGAACACCAATGGCCTTGGCCTGGAAAATAGTCCATGCGGCCTAAACGAATATTGATAAACCGTTTGTTGGCCTTTATAAACAAAAAGATTCCCCACCCCTGGTTCATATTGTGACGCTTTTGGTTTGTGTTTTTTGCATTGTTGGCACAAAATAGGCCTACAAAAAGTCTGAGGCATATGGCTACTAGGCTATAGTAATTCTACTTTCAGTAATACAAAATCTGTTTAGAGCAGTTTTTACAACACGGCCGCAGTACATTATTTTAACAAACATATGCTTACGGCCGCACAAACTCGTTTCTGTGGCCGTACGATTTGAGGAATGCTTAAATTACTATCGTTTCTATTTATAACATCTGAATTATTATATATAAATTAAATTTCTGTATGTGTGTTTAAATAATAGCTTTTACTTTGAAAAGTAAGAAAAATTATTATAATTGGATAAAAATCTGACAAAATACTTCCATTGTTGTCGAGTGTTTGACACCCCTGCAATAGAGTATATTCTCTTTAACATCGGTAAACATAGTAACAAATATATAGAGGTAAAAGGGTAAAAAAGGTGAACTGAATAAAATTAAAAATTCAGTCAAATATTGCGCATGAAACCAATCAACAACGTATGAAACTCCTCAGTCTTGCAGTTTGGAAATTATTGTCATTAAAAAGTATTTAGTAAATTTAGAAACGTTTAAATTTAAAAAACATTATAAATTTTCCAATTTAGTGAAAATCCTGCGTGTTTATCCCTTTAAACGTATAAAAATTGTGGCCATTTTCTTAAAACGACCCCAGGGATATACATCGCCTTTATTGCATTTTAGGTCGCAAGGCAGAAATAAACTTTTGAAATCTATGACCAGCCAAACAGCTTTTGTATATTGTACGCCTTGCTGGAAAGAAGTTTTAAATCTACAGCAACAAATCGTCAGACGAAGTTGTGCATCAATTCTCTTGAGATATTGCCTAACAACATTTGTCCTTATCCCCAAGACGGGTTTAAAACTGATGATGATGTTATTTGTTGCTGAACAAATGTCTTCAGTAAGAAGTGTTGCAACGAATATTGCATTGAACTCGTCTGAAACTTTGGTTCAAGTCGGATTGTTCGGTGGCCGATTAATTTTTGGTACATTGGTTTAAGCTACCAACACAGGGGTGTCCAAACTGCGGCCGCGGGTCAAATGCGGCCCCGGTGGCATTTTACGTGGCCTGCCTTTGTTGTTTCAAATTATGTGACCGCTATAGCTTGGATTAGGTTTTTGGGTTGTGGCAATTGCTTCTTCACGCAAAAGCTTCTTTGGAACTTTATTTACCGGTAAAAGCGGAAGTATACATTTTGCTGGCGTAATAAATCCCAATGTTTCCTCAAATCACGTATATTTGTTATACAACTCTACGTTCAAAAACTTTGCATAAAACGTTTGGCCAGCGAGCGTCTTTACCATGCCCCCCCCCCCTCAAGAAATTTTGACCGGCTGTTTTAGTATTAAATCTTGTAATTTCAGACAAAACTGTGAATAGCAATGTGTGCTATTTCGTTTAATGTGCGTAACTCATTGATGTTCGTCACACATCTCAATAAACAATGAATGCCAATCCAGGCCACAACAACGAATAAACAACCGTTTGACAGTCGGTGACCAGTAAACTAAATAAAAAATCACATTGTAGAAACTTACTATTAGGACTTACATATCTTTAAGAAAGCAAAAAAGCAATTTTTGTGCATACTAGTCGCCTTTACTTAAAAAGCCCATTTAAAAATGAGAAAAAAATGTTGGGCCTTATTGCCACCAATGGCCGACAACCAAAACCGTAGAAAAATATTTTAAAGTAATTTTTTTTCCAGCTAAAATATTGCCCCAATTAAAGTAAAACGACCTCTTTACTGATATATCTTAAAAAGTTTACATTACGACAACGAAACCTTTCAATGTTTGTAACCAAATATATTTTAAATTATAAAAAGTCGTCAACAAACACTTATAAATTTGGATTGCTCATGGTAACTATTACACATAACTTGTAGGTTCAAAACTTTGTAAATCATTCTAAGTACTTATATCTTTTGAAATTGAAACAAAACGGAACATTTTTCCTTGTATATCAAAAAATAAAAGCGGTGAGCCTTATTACCTTCCAGGCCTATATATCTTTAAGGCAGGGGTGTCAAACTCACGGTCCGAGAGCCGCATGCGGTATAACGAAGGCCTCTAATGCGGCCCACGCACACTTAACAACAATTGTAGTATTTTCTCAGATATTTATCTAATTAAAATATTCTTACTTTTTAAAGTCAAAGCAATTATTTAAACAGAGACATACAAAAAATAATTTATAGATGAAAACTCATATGTTATGAATAGAAACGATACAAATTAAACCGTTCCTCGAAGCGTTAAGTTTCAGTCAACTTGCAGCCGTACGGCCTTGAACATGTTTATTAAAATATATGTACTGGCAGTAATGTAATTAAACCACCTTTGCCAAAAATTTTGATTTTTAAACTGCTCTAACATTTGTGTTACAGAAAAGAGAATTACCAGCCTAATAGCCATATGCGACATACTTTTCGTGCGCATATTGTGCACAAACAATGCGAAAAACAGGTACCAAAGGCGTCCAATATAGATTATGATGTCATAAACAGTTAAGACTGTTCTTCACACTGTGCAGCTCAATTTGTGCATAAAGATGGAAAATAATCTGGGCTTGTGGGGCGTCAATGGATGGTTTATATGTGATATAAACCTATCTCTTTACATCTGAAATTTTAAAACAAAAACCAGCAGGGAATTGGCGGTTGTTGGTAAAATAAGGATCTGCAATGCGGCCGTCGTAGCAAAAAGGTTGTTTAAGTGTATAAAACTTGAATAAAAATCACATGCGGCCCTCGGCATAATTTGCAAACTGCAATGTGGCCCTGAACTCCACGAGTTTGACACCCTTAATTGTTTTAAGGTACCTGATAAGTTTGACGTATGGCTGCTTGGCTTATAAACTATCTTAGGCCTAGAGCTCACCAAAATTCTTCTCATATCAGTTTTTGAAGCCAAATATTTAGCAAAAAGAATTTTTACAACCGCAAACGTCGCCAATACACTTTTATTCATATGTTTACGACCGAATAAATCTGTCTCTTCACGGTTGCAGGTTGTACACCCCTGCTCACTACGCACACTTTTATCGGCAACACTACATAACCCATGGTTCTGTAACACCACGTACTTTCATATCAACAAACTTAACCTGGTATCTTTACAGTCCAGTGGTTACCAACCTATGTCCGCCACATTCAAACTTGTCATCTTTAAATAAGTTATGAACACAGCTTTTTACATACATCCTATGCAGATTTTTCGACATGTTTTGAACTGGTAGCTGCCATTCAATTTTATCATTTGTACTGCAGGCCTACATTAGCCTTCGAACTACTCCTGCATAACAAAATCGGGTTTACTTAAATATACTATTAAAATTATAGCCAAAAAAATAAACTAAATACAAAACCGTTACATATTAGCAGGTTTGGTGCACAATCTAGCCTGCAAATCTATTCTAAGTACTTATATCTTTTGAAATTGAAACAAAACGGAAACATTTTTCCTTGTATATCAAAAAATAAAAGCGGTGAGCCTTATTACCTTCCAGGCCTATATATCTTTAAGGCAGGGGTGTCAAACTCACGGTCCAAGGGCCGCATGCGGTAACGAAACCCTCTAATGCGGCCCACGCACACTTAACAACAATTGTAGTATTTTCTCAGATATTTATCTAATTAAAATATTTTTTTGTACTTTTTAAAGTCAAAGCAATTATTTAAACAGAGACATACAAAAAATAATTTATAGATGAAAATTCATATGTTATGAATAGAAACGATACAAATTTAACCGTTCCTCGAAGCATTAAGTTTCAGTCAACTAGCAGCCGTACGGCCTTGAACGTGTTTATTAAAATATATGTACTGGAGACAGTAATGTAATTAAACCACCTTTGCCAAAATCTCACCAAAATTCTTCTAAAATCAGTTTTTCAAGCCAAATATTTAGCAAAAAGAATTTTTACAACCGCAAACGCCGCCAATACACTTTGTCTCTTCACGATTGCAGGTTGTACACTTCGGCTTCAAATTATCACATAACAAACTGATAAAGTTAAAAATGTGGCAAATCTGTGCAACGACAGTTTGTTGCCGTTATTAACTTATTATTTTTACGAGATATAACCTTTATTGGGTGGACTTGTTACCAAGTTAAGGCGAACATTAGGACCCACACAGCGAGATAAACCATTTACTTAAACTTTTCTAAACTACCAAGAGCACAATGCAATGCTGCATAAACTTAACTTAGACAAAATAACCGAACCCTGATAGTGTTACAGATTTAACAAGAAAAACTGGCCTATACGCACACTTTTATCTGCAACACTATATAACCTATGGTTCTGTAACACCACTTATATCAACAAACTTAACCTGGTTACTTTACAGTCCAGGGGTTACCAACCTATGCCCGCCACATTTAAACTTGCCAGTTTTAATTTTCAAATAAGTCATGAACACAAATTTCACCCCTTTATAGATTTTTAAACATGTTTATGCTTATGTTTTGTACTAGTAGCCCTCGTGTTACTTGATAATATTACGGTAGTCTTCGACTTTATACAAGTTAGTGGTCCCTGCATGCTTCTTATAAAGATTTTTCTCACGATTTGCGAGGTTATGAACTTTACTCCATTCAACCCTCAGGTATAAAATCAAACGCACAAAACGCTACTTCGTCGATGACGTCAACTCGCTACGCATTCTGACAGACCTTGTGAACTCAATAGTTGACCAACCAACATAACTGTATATTTCCAACAGGGCAACAAGGAGACGTTGAACGCGCGTTTAATACATGAATCATGACATTTAAGAGCAATAGAGTAGAGGTGCCAAACTCGTGGGGTTCGAGGGCTACATTGCAGTTTGCAAATTATGCCGAGGGCCGCATGTGATTTTTATTCAAGTTTTATACACTTAAACAACCTTTTTGCTACGCGGCCGCATTGCAGATCCTTATTTCGCCAACAACCGCCAATTCCCTGCTGGTTTTTGTTTTAAAATTACAGATGTAAAGAAATAGGTTTATATCACATATAAACCATCTATTGACGCCCCAAAAGCCCAGATTATTTTCATACTTGATGCGCAGATTAAGCTGCACAGTATGAAGATCAGTTTTAACTGTTTATTACGTCATAGGCTATATCAGGGCTGGGGAACCTGCGACAAAAGGCCACCTGCGGCCTTTTAGGGCACAAAGTGCGGCATTCGATGTCAAAATACATTTTAGGATGTTGATATTACAGACTACACTAGGCGCTGAAAAGAAGACCGAAACCTATTTTTGGATCTTTATTCCACATTATACTATTTGATTAGTTCAAGGGCAGCGGGTTTTAAATTAGAGCCAAACGGTCCCATAGTGGTTTACATGGCGATTTCCGTAGTACTGCCAAGACCCCAAGATGTATAATCTTACTTG
Source organism: Phallusia mammillata (assembly GCF_965637545.1). Classification (NCBI taxonomy): domain Eukaryota; kingdom Metazoa; phylum Chordata; class Ascidiacea; order Phlebobranchia; family Ascidiidae; genus Phallusia; species Phallusia mammillata. The sequence goes on along the minus strand of NC_137256.1, from coordinate 26,561,040 downwards.
TGTTGCGAAAGAACGATTGTTTGCGCATAATCGAATGTCTTAAACTTGTCTGTGATGTCACAAGGTGTTCTTAGATGATTGATATTTGAAAACAAGCAAGTTTCTAGGGTAAAAAATCCTGAATATTGTTGTTAAGATTGGAATGTAGTAAGGAATTGTATTTAGCTTGGACCGTAAGTGCTACAACTCTACAAGGGATTTGCAAACGACCATTCTGTACGTCACAAAGTTTGAACACCAATGGTCTGGCCTGGCAAATAGTCCATGCGGCCTAAACGAGTTTTGATAAACCGTTTGGTGGCCTTTATAAACAAAAAGGTTCCCCACCCCTGGTTCATATTGTGACGCTTTTGGTACGTGTTTTTTGCATTGTTTGCACAAAATAGGCCTACAAAAAGTCTGGCGCATATGGCTACTAGGCTATAGTAATACTCCTTTCAGTAAAACAAAATCTGTTTAGAGCAGTTTGAAAGTCAAATTTTAGCCAAAGGAATTTTAATTACAACTCGGCCGCTAGTACATTATTTTAACAAACATATGTTTACGGCCGGACAAACTCGTTTCTGTGGCCGTACGATTTGAGGAATGCTTAAATTACTATCGTTTCTATTTATAACATCTGAATTATTATATATAAATTAAATTTCTGTAAATGTGTGTTTAAATAATAGCTTTCACTTTGAAAAGTAAGAAAAATTTGTTATAATTGGATAAAAATCTGACAAAATACTTCCATTGTTGTCGAGTGTTTGACACCCCTGCAATAGAGTATATTCTTTTTGACGTCGGTAAACATAGTAACAAATATATAGAGGTAAAAGGGTAAAAAAGGTGGACTGAATAAAAATTAAAAATTCAGTCAAATATTGCGCATGACACCAATCAACAAAGTATGAAACTCCTCAGTCTTGTATTTTGGAAATTATTGTAATTTAAAAATATTTAGTAAGTTTAGAAACGTTTAAATTAAAAAAAAACATTTTAAATTTTCCAATTTATTGAAAATCCTGCGTGTTTATCCTTTTAAAAGTATAAAAATTGTGGCAATTTTCTTAAAACGACCCCAGGGATATATACCGCCTTTATTGCATTTTAAGTCGCAAGGCAGAAATAAACTTTTAAAATCTATGACCAGCCAAATAGTTTTAGTGTGTTGTACGCCTTGCTGGAAAGAAGTTTTAAATCTACAGCAACAAATCGTCAGACGAAGTTGTGCATCAATTCTCTTGAGATATTGTTTAACAACATTTGTCCTGAGTCCCAAGGCGAGTTTTAATAACTGATGATGACGTTATTTGTTGCACAGCAAATGTCTTCAGTACGAAGTGTTGTAAACAACGTAAACTCGAATCAACAACGGACGACTCTAATAATTTGAACAATGTTGAAACAACAAAATAATTACAGTCCTGCATTGTTCATGTAAAATTTGTTAAACGATTTTGCAAAAATCCATGACATGTCAGATTACTACATGTTTTATGTGATTGATTTAAACCCTTTTATTATTAAGCCACCGTTGATTAGCTTTAAGGCAGGGATGCACAACCCTTTAGATTGGACGGCTACATTACAGACTTCTGTTTTGCCGACGGCCACAAATGTGCGCATGATATTTGTTTATTAATTACAATTGCTAATTTAAATGAGATTTATTACATAGCATTGTGCTTAAACTTCAAATTTGATTTCTAAATTCATCCTTAAATTAACTTTATCTATAAATTAAACTGAAAGATTTGCTCTGATCATTGTTAATCTGAGGTACTGACAACAACGAATAAACAACCGTTTGACAGACGTGACCAGTAAACTAAATAAAAAATCACATTGTAGAAACTTACTATTAGGACTTTCATATCTCCAAGAAAGCAAAAAAGCTGTTTTTGTGCATACTAGTCGCCTTTACTTAAAAGGCCCATTTAAAAATGACAAAAAAAAAATGTTGGCCCTTATTGCCGCCAATGGCCGACAACCAAGTAAAAAAATTTTAAAGTAATTCTTTTTTCCAGCTAAAATATTGTCCCAATTAAAGTAAAATGACCCCTTTACTGATATATCTTAAAATGTTTTCATTGCGACAACGGAACCTTTCAATGTTTGTAACCAAATATATTTTAAATTATAAAAAGTCGTCAACAAACACTTATAAATTTGGATTTCTCATAGTAACTATTACACATAACTTGTAGGTTCAAAACTTTGTAAATCTATTCTAAGTGCTTATATTTTTTGAAATTAACACAAAATGGAAACATTTTTCCTTGTATATCAAAAAATAAAAGCGGTGAGCCTTATTACCTTCCAGGCCTATATATCTTTAAGGCAGGGGTGTCAAACTCACGGTCCAAGGGCCGCATGCGGTAACGAAACCCTCTAATGCGGCCCACGCACACTTAACAACAATTGTAGTATTTTCTCAGATATTTATCTCATTAAAATATTTTTTTGTACTTTTTAAAGTCAAAGCAATTATTTAAACAGAGACATACAAAAAAAATAATTTATAGATGAAAATTTGTATGTTATAAATAGAAACGATACAAATTTAACCGTTCCTCGAAGCGTTAAGTTTCAGTCAACTTGCAGCCGTACGGCCTTGAACATGTTTATTAAAATATATGTGCTGGCAGTAATGTAATTAAACCACCTTTGCCAAAAATTTTGATTTTCAAACTGCTCTAACATTTGTGTTACAGAAAAGAAAATTACCAGCCTAGTAGCCATATGCGACATACTTTTTGTGCGCATATTGTGCACAAACAATGCGAAAAACAGGTACCAAAAGCGTCCAATATAGATTATGATGTCATAAACAGTTAAGACTGATCTTCACACTGTGCAGCTCAATTTGTGCATAAAGATGGAAAATAATCTGGGCTTGTGGGGCGTCAATAGATGGTTTATATGTGATATAAACCTATTTCTTTACATCTGTAATTTTAAAACAAAAACCAGCAGGGAATTGGCGGTTATTGGTGAAATCAGGATCTGCAAAGCGGCCGTCGTAGCAAAAAGGTTGTTTAAGTGTATAAAACTTGAATAAAAATCACATGCGGCCCTCGGCATAATTTTCAATCTGCAATGTGGCCCTCGAACCCCACGAGTTTGACACCCTTAATTGTTTTAAGGTACCTGATAAGTTTGACGTATGGCTGCTTGCCTTATAAACTACCTTAGACCTAGAGCTCACCAAAATTCTTCTCATATCAGTTTTTGAAGCCAAATATTTAGTAAAAAGAATTTTAACAAACGTCGCCGATACACTTTTATTCATATGTGCACGACCGAATAAATCTGCCTCTTCACGGCTGCAGGTTGTACACTTCTGCTTCAAATTATCACATAACAAACTGATTAAGTTAAAAATGTGGCAAATCTGTGCAACGACAGTTTGTTGCTGTTATTATTTTTACGAGATATAACTTTGGATGGACTAAATACCAAGTTAAGGCGAACATTAGGACCACGACAGGGCGATAAACCTTTTACCTAAACTCTTTAAACTACCAAGAGCACGAATGGTGCTTAAATTTAACTTTAACAAAATACCCGCATTATGATATTATTACAGATTTTACAAGATAAAACTGGCCCATAAGCACATTTTTATCTGCAACACTACAGCATAACCCATGGTTCTGTAACACCACGTACTTTCATATCAACAAACTTAACCTGGTATCTTTACAGTCCAGTGGTTACCAACCTATGTCCACCACATTCAAACTTGTCATCTTTAAATAAGTTATGAACACAGCTTTTTACGTATATTCTATGTAGATTTTTCGACGTGTTTTGAACTGGTAGCTGCCATTCAATTTGATCATTTGTACTGTAGGCCTACATAAGCCTTCGAACTACTCCTGCATAACAAAATCGGATTTACTTAAATGTTAGTGAGATATTTAAACATACTAAAAACAAAACCGTTGCATATTAGCAGGTTTAGTGCACTATCTAGCCTGCAATCCAATGCCTTTGCAATTTAATCATTTGTACTGTGCATATGTCCATAAGCCTATACTCTAGCAAAACATATTCGGGTTTACTTAAATGTTACTATGATATTTAAACATACTTTTGAAATTACGGCCAAAAAAATAAACCAAAAACAAAACCGTTACATTAGCAAGTTGCACAATCTATCCTGCAAGCCAATGCCTTTGCAATTTAATCATTTGTACTGTGCATTTGTCCATTAGCCTATACTCCAACATAATAACATCTGATTACCTAAATGTTACTAAGATATATATAAAGTAGCATACATGTTCACGGCCGTACAAACTCTTCCCTGTGGCCGTGCTGCAGGTTGTGCTCCCCTGGTATACGCCATATACGGATCTGTTGATAAGTTTAATGATGAAAATAACGACCCACAACGACATGCTTCATTCCATCAACTGATGCGATCCTTTATATCAGTGATGATGGCATGAGTATTTAAATTCAGAACAATAACGCATTTTTACGTCTATTTGGGCCATCATTTTCACCATTCAAATAATTGCCTCCGTTCAAAAAACACCTAACCTATCGACTGTGTCCTATTGTCTGTTACAAATTAACAACATAAAAGGTATAAAATCAAACGCACAAAACGCTGCTTCGCCGTTGATGTCAACTCGCCACACACCTTGACAGGCCTTGCAAACTTAGTAATTGACCAACCAACATAACTTTATATTCCCAAATGGTAGATAGTGCACGCGCGTTTTAATGCATGAATAAGGACATTTGAGCGCCTCACAATGAGCACGTAAATTTCTGACCTTTTACGCCAGTGAACATTGTGAAAAATGTATTGAGGCAAAGTCGTAAAAAAGGGCGAATTAAATGCAAATAGCTTTGTCAACGCATGACACCAATCATCAAAGAATGAAACTCCTCAATCGTGTACTTTAGGAATTATTGTCATTTAAAAATGTTTTGGGCCCTGTGGGTAATCTGCTTGGGTTACAAATTGGGACGATCAACTTTGGATAACAAACTGTCGTGTGTGTAAATTTGGAAAGGTTTCAAAGCAGTCTTTCTTGATCGCAAAAAAAACGAGTGAAACAAAAGGGTCCCAAAATTATCAGCAGTAAATTAAATTTAGATTTTTGGTTCAAACATTTTTTTTAAATCCCGCTTGTTTATACTTTTGAACATCTAAAAATGTCATTAAACGACAAAATACATTTTATGTCGCAAGGCATACAACTTTTACAATTTATGATCAGCCAAATAGTTTTAGTATGTTGTACGGCTTGTTGTGCATCAATTCTCTTGAGAACAACATTTGTCCTGAGTCCCAAGGCGAGTTTAATAACTGATGATGATGTTATTTGTTGCTGAACAAATGTCTTCAGTACGAAGTGTTGTAACGAATATTGCATTGAACTCGTCTGAAACTTTTTTGTTTGGTGGAAAGGCCGATGAATTTTGGGAACACTGGTTTAAGCCACTAACAACTCCATGTCAGATGTATTAGGATCTTGATACATGTGGACGTTGTTATGCGTATTGTAGGAAATGTAATTAATCCATTAAATTTTTACATATTTATTCCAAAAACAAAACAGGCAACCCAAAAATCAAATATAACTTCAAAATTTGCATTACCACAAGAAGAAACTCGAAATTTACGTCGAAAAATTCGACAGTTTTAGTTCAATTGTGTCGCTATGTTTTCTTTCAGCAATCGAATTAAACCTAACTCAATCTATGATTGACGTAATCAAACGGTCTCTACTTTAAGATTTTCGGTTGCGAAAACATTGCGACGTTTCAAAGCAACAAAACCCAATAATAAACAAGGATTGGCAAATAATCAAATCAGTAATTCGGGTAAAACGCTTTTAAAGCCTTGCGATTTTGTCTATTCAACGTATCAAATTGTGACCATGCGATGTACGAACTAGAATTCTTGCCAACAGGAAACTTAATAAAACAATGTGTTGTTGAAACAACAAAATAATTACAGTCCTGCATTGTTCATGTAAAATTTGTTGAACAATTTTGAAAAAAATTGATGACATGTCAGATTACTACATGAGCTTGATTTAAACCCCCTTATTAAGCCACCGTTGATTAGCTTCAAGGCGGGGGTGCACAACCCCTTAGATTGGACGGCTACATTAGAGACTTTTGTTTCACCCGACAGCCAATGATGTGCGCATGATATTTGTTTATAAGTTACAATTGATAATTCAAATGAGGTTTGTTACAATACAACGTCTCTTTGTGCTTAAAATTCAGATATGATTTGTAAATTAATCCATAAATTAACTTTATCTAACTTATACATGAAACTGAATAATTTGCTCTGATTACTGTTAGTTATAAGCAGGATTGCCATCGACTTAAAACCATAAATAAGGACAACCGAAAAATTAAACCTTTATGCGAAACGAAACAAATGTTTTTGAACAAATCTTTGCATTTATACCAGCCATGACATATCATTTGCAATATTTTGGCCAGAAACAATCTGTTACAGCAACTTTTTGTTCGTAACAAAATACTTCGTGCATCTTACAACAGTTCAGGTCGAGGTTTACTTTTACTTGTAGCAGGGATTTGACTATCGTTTTGTTGAAAATAAGATAAAATAAAGGCTCAAGTCAAAAATAAGGACATTTCTTTAAAAAAGACAATGAATTTTTCTAAGTCATAGCCCTTCAAAATAACGACACCTCTTAGAAATAAGGACGGTATGTGGACTTGATACCAAGTTAAGGCGAACATTAGGACCACCACAGAGCGATAACCATTTACTTAAACTTTTCTAAACTACCAAGATATAATGCTGCATAAACTTAACTTAGACAAAATAACCGAACCCGTATGGTGTTACAGATTTAAAAAGAAAAACTGGCCTATACGCACACTTTTATCTTCAACACTACAGCATAACCCATGGTTCTGTAACACCACTTATATCAACAAACTTAACCTGGTTACTTTACAGTCCAGGGGCTACCAACATATGCCCGCCACATTTAAACTAGTCAGCTTTAATTTTCAAATAAGTTATGAACACAGTTGTACCCTTTATAGATTTTTAAACATGTTTATGCTTATATTTTGTAATAGTAGCCCTCGTGTTACTTGATAATATTACGGTAGTCTTCGACTTTATACAAGTTAGTGGTCCCTGCATGCTTCTTTCTAAAGATTTTTCTCACTATTTGCGAGGTCATCAACTTACTCCATTCAACCCTCAGGTATAAAATCAAACGCACAAAACGCTGCTTCGTCGATGACGTCAACTCACTACGCATTCTGACAGACCTTGCGAACTCAATAGTTGACCAACCAACATAACTGTATATTCCCAACAGGGCAACAAGGAAACGTTGAACGCGCGTTTAATACATGAATCATGACATTTAAGAGCAATAGAGGAGAGGTGTCAAACTCGTGGGGTTCGAGGGCTACATTGCAGTTTGAAAATTATGCCGAGGGCCGCATGTGATTTTTATTTAATTTTTATACACTTAAACAACCTTTTTGCTACGACGGCCGCATTGCAGATCCTTATTTCACCAACAACCGCCAATTCCCTGCTGGTTTTTGTTTTAAAATTACAGATGTAAAGAAATTGGTTTATATCACATATAAACCATCTATTGACGCCCAAAAGCCCAGATTATTTTTAAACTTGATGCGCAGATTAAGCTGCACAGTGTAAAGATCAGTTTTAACTGTTTATTACGTCATAGGCTATATCAGGGCTGGGGAACCTGCGACAACGCATGCGGCCTTTTAGGGCACAAAGTGCGGCCTTCGATGTCAAAATACGTTTTAGGATGTTGATATTACAGACTGCACCAGGCGCTGAAAAGTAGACAGAAACTTATTTTTGGATCTTTATTCCACATTATACTATTTGATTAGTTCAAGGGCAGCGGGTTTTAAATTAGAGCCAAACGGTCCCATAGTGGTTTACATGCCGATTTCCGTAGTACTGCCAAGAGCCCAAGATTGTACAATCTTACTTGTGTTGCGAGAGAACAATTGTTTGCGCATAATCGAATGTCTTAAACTTGTCTGTGATGTCACAAGGTGTTCTTAGATCATTGATATTTGCAAACAAGCGAGTTTCTAGGTTAAAAAATTCTGAATGTTGTAGTTAAGATTGAAATGTAGTAAGGAATTATATTTAGCTTGGACCGTAAGTGCTACAACTCTGCAAGGGATTTGCAAACGACCATTCTGTACGTCACAAAGTTGGCCTTGGCCTGGGAAATAGTCCATGCTGCCGAAACGAGTATTGATAAACCGTTTGGTGGCCTTTATAAACAAAAAGGTTCCCCACCCCTGGTTCATATGTGTTTTTGCATTGTTTGCACAAAATAGGCCTACAAAAAGTCTGGCGCATATGGCTACTAGGCAATCGTAATACTCCTTTCAGTAATACAAAATCTGTTTAGAGCAGTTTGAAAGACAAAATTTTAGCCGAAGGAATTTTAATTACAACTCGGCCGCCAGTACATTATTTTAATAAACATATGTTTACGGCCGCACAAACTCGTTTCTGTGGCCGTACGATTTGAGGAATGCTTACATTACTATCGTTTCTATTTGTAACATATGAATTATTACATATAAATTAAATTTCTGTATGTGTGTTTAAATAATAGCTTTCACTTTGAAAAGTAAGGAAAATTTGTTATAATTGGATAAAAATCTGACAAAATACTTCCATTGTTGTCGAGTGTTTGACACCCCTGCAATAGAGTATATTCTCTTTAACGTCGGTGAACATAGTAACAAATATATAGAGGTAAAAGGGTAAAAAAGGTGAACTGAATAAAAATTAAAAATTCAGTCAAATATTGCGCATGACATCAATCAACAAAGTATGAAACTCCTCAGTCTTGTATTTTGGAAATTATTGTCATTTAAAAATATTTAGTAAATTTAGAAACGTTTAAATTCAGAAACATTTTGAATTTTCAAACTTTTTGAAAATTCCGCGTGTTTATTCTTTCAAACGTATAAAAATTGTGGCCATTTTCTTAAAACGACCCCAGGGATATATACCGCCTTTATTGTATTTTAGGTCGCAAGGCAGAAATAAACTTTTGACATCTATGACCAGCCAAATAGTTTTTGTATATTGTACGCCTTGCTGGAAAGAAGTTTTAAATCTACGGCAACAAATCGTCAGACGAAGTTGTGCAATAATTCTCTTGAGATATCGCTTAACAACATCTGTCCTGAGTCCCAAGGCGAGTTTAAAACTGATGATGACGTTATTTGTTGCTGAACAAATGTCTTTAGTACGAAGTGTTGTAACGAATATTGCATTGAACTCGTCTGAAACTTTGGTTCAAATCGGATTGTTCTGTGGAAAGGCCGATTAATTTTTGGTACATTGGTTTAAGCTACCAACACAGGGGTGTCCAAACTGCGGCCGCGGGTCAAATGCGGCCCTGGTGGCATTTTACGTGGCCTGCCTTTGTTGTTTCAAATTGTGTGGCCGCTATCGCTCGGATTATGTTTTTGGGTTGTGGCGATTGCGTCTTCACGCAAAAGCTTCCTTGGAACTTTATTTACCGGTAAAAGGGAAGTATACATTGTGCTGGCGTAATAAATCCCAATGTTTCCTCAAATCCCGTATATTTGTTATATAACTCTACGTTCAAAACTTTGCAAAAAACGATGGCCCGCCGGGGTCTTTTACCTAATAAAAATTAGCCCCCATTAAAACCGGTTTGGACACCCCTGCAACAACTCCATGTCAGATGCATTAGGATCTGGATTGTTAAGAGTATCGTAGGAAATGTAATTAATTCATTAAACTCCGACACATTTTTTTCAAAAAAAGGAAACGAAAAATCAACTATAACTTCAAAACTTACATTACCACACGAAGCAACTCGAAGTTTGAGTCGAAAAAATTGACTGTTTTAGTGCAATTGTGTCGCTATGTTTTCTTTCACCAAGCGAAATAAACTCAACTCAAACTATACGATTGACCTAATCAAACGGTCTAAATGTATAAACGTATTAAATTGTGACCATGCGATATATGAACTACAATTCCTGTTTACAGAGATCTTAACAAAACAACGTAAACTCGAATCAACAACGGACATCTCAATAACTTCAACAATGTTGAAACAACAAAATAATTACAGTCCTGCATTGTGCATGTAAAATTTGTTGAACAATTTTGCAAAAATCTATGGCATGTCAGATTACTACAGGTTTTATGTGCATGATTTAAACCCTTTTATTATTAAGCCATAGTTGATTAGCTTTAAGGCAGGGGTGCACAACCCTTTTGTTTGGACGACTACATTATAGACTTCTGTTTTGCCGACGGCCTCAAATGTGCGCATGATATTTGTTTATTAATTACAATTGCTAATGTAAATGGGATTTATTACATAACATTGTGCTTAAAATTCAGATTTGATTTTTAAATTCATCCTTAAATTAACTTTATCTATAAATTAAACTGAAAGATTTGCTCTGATCACTGTTAATCTGAGGTACTGACAACAACGAATAAACAACCGTTTGACAGTCGGTGACCAGTAAACTAAATTAAAAAATCACACTGTAGAAACTTACTATTAGGACTTTCATATGTTTAAGAAAGCAAAAAAGCAATTTTTGTGCATACTAGTCGCCTTTACTTAAAAGGCCCATTTAAAAATGAGAAAAAATGTTGGGCCTTATTGCCACCAATGGCCGACAACCAAAACCGTAAAAAAATATTCCCCCAATTAAAGTAAAACGACCTCTTTACTGATATATCTTAAAAAGTTTTCATTACGACAACGAAACCTTTCAATGTTTGTAACCAAATATATTTTAAATTATAAAAAGTCGTCAACAAACACTTATAAATTTGGATTTCTCATAGTAACTATTACACATAACTTGTAGGTTCAAAACTTTGTAAATCATTCTAAGTACTTATATCTTTTGAAATTGAAACAAAACGGAACATTTTTCCTTGTATATCAAAAAATAAAAGCGGTGGGCCTTATTACCTTCCAGGCCTATATATCTTTAAGGCAAGGGTGTCAAACTCACGGTCCGAGGGCCGCATGCGGTAACGAAGCCCTCTAATGCGGCCCACGCACGCTTAACAACAATTGTAGTATTTTCTCAGATATTTATCTAATTAAAATATTTTTTGTACTTTTTAAAGTCAAACAATTATTTAAACAGAGACTTGCAAAAAATAATTTATAGATGAAAATTCATATGTTATGAATGGAAACGATACAAATTTAACCGTTCCTCGAAGCGTTAAGTTTCAGTCAACTTGCAGCCGTACGGCCTTGAACATGTTTATTAAAATATATGTACTGGCGACAGTAATGTAATTAAACCACCTTTGCTAAAAAATTTGATTTTCAAACTGCTCTAACATTTTTGTTACAGAAAAGATAATTACCAGCCTAGTAGCCATATGCGACATACTATTTGTGCGCATATTGTGCATCAAGATGGAAAATAATCTGGGCTTGTGGGGCGTCAATAGATGGTTTATATATGATATAAACCTATTTCTTTACATCTGTAATTTTAAAACAAAAACTAGCAGGGAATTGGCGGCTGTTGGTGAAATAAGGATCTGCAATGCGGCCGTCGTAGCAAAAAGGTTGTTTAAGTGTATAAAACTTGAATAAAAATCACATGCGGCCTCGGCATCATTTTCAAACTGCGATGTGGCCCCTGAACCCCACGAGTTTTGCACCCTTAATTGTTTTAAGGTACCCGATTACTTTCACGTATGGCTGCTTGGCTTATAAACTACCTTAGGCCTAGAGCTCACCAAAATTCTTCTCATATCAGTTTTTGAAGCCAAATATTTAGCAAAAAGAATTTTAACAAACGCCGCCAATACACTTTTATTGATATGTTCACGGCCGAATAAATCTGTCTCTTTACGATTGCAGGTTGTACACCTCTGCTTCAAATTATCACATAACAAACTGATTAAGTTAAAAATGTGACAAATCTGTGCAATGACAGTTTGTTGCTGTCATTATTTTTACGAGACGTAACTTTGGATGACCTTAATACCAAACATTAGGACCAAGACAGGGCGATAAACCTTTTACTTAAACTGTTTTAAACTACCAAGGGCACAATGCAATGCTGCATAAATTTAACTTCAACAAAATACCCGCATTATGATATTATTACAGATTTTACAAGATAAACTGGCCTATACGCACACTTTTATCTGCAACACTACATAACCCATGGTTCTGTAACACCACGTACTTACATATCAACAAACTTAATCTGGTATCTTTACAGTCCAGTGGTTATCAACCTATGTCCGCCACATTCAAACTTGTCAGCTTTAAATAAGTTATGAACACAGCTTTCTACGTATGTCCTATGTAGATTTTTTCCCATGTTTTGAACTGGTAGGTGCCGTTCAATTTGATCATTTGTACTGTAGGCCTACATTAGCCTTCTACTCCTGCATAACAAAATCGGGTTTACTTAAATATACTATTAAAATTATAGCCAAAAAAATAAGCTAAATACAAAACCGTTACATATTAGCAGGTTTGGTGCACAATCTAGCCTGCAAGCCATTAACGCCTCCGCAATTTAATCATTTGTACAGTGCATATGCCCATTAGCCTATACTCTAGCAAAACGAAATCAGGTTTACATTAATATAACTATGATATTTAAACATACTTTTGAAATTATAGCCAAAAACAAAACCGTTACATTAGCTAGCTTTAGTGCACAATCTAGCCTGCAAGCCAACGCAACTATAGTTTCTCCAATCAGCAAATCACGAGACAGATAGGTTCTTTGCATGCGTTCCAAATCGTTAGACGAAGTTGTGCATCAATTCTCTTGAGATATTGCCCAACAACATCTGTCCTGATTCCCAAGGCAAGTTTTGAAATTGATGAAATTATTTATAGACGCAGTTTTTACGCCTTAATTTTGGACATTTTGTTCCAGGTGTCTGGTAACCCTTACCTAAAAGTTTCGCAAACCCGGTTGACCTACGACAGACTCCTATGTTTACATACAATTAAATATTGGAAGTTGAGAGGTGTTGGTTGATCACATCAAGGTTTATAGAAAGGCCTGAAAACATACAAACACATAATTGAATGCTTTTTAGTTTTTAATTGCATCATTACATTATGTTAGGGTTACCAGACGTCCGAAATTTCCCTGGACATGTTTGAAATTCGGGTTTAAATCTGTGTCCAGAAATAATTTTAAATTACACTCCCAATGGAATCCAGTGTCTAAGTAGCCGATTAAAGTTCTCAAAGTGGCCGAAATTGCCTTGCTGAGGTGATTCAAGCAATTGGACAAATGCCTATTTACTATAATATTCAAAACGGACTGCTTGGATTTCCCTTATTTCATCGAAGAAGGATGTTTAAGGCAGTGTACGTTTGCTTATGTCTGTGCGGTTTTTGATCCACGGTTCAATGAAATCCAATATGGCGCCAGTTTAGTTTCGAGAAAGGTATTTATTGAAATTGTCCGCAATATGGACAACTATGGAAACTATATATTACGTAAGCTTACTACTTTTTCAATTTATTATTAGTTTTGTATTTCTGTTAACTTGTATCATAGATACATACAGTACGTAGTATCTATGGTATTAGAGTTCTTCTCATTTTATTGTCTTTCTTTGTTTTCCCCAAACTGGATTCTTTAAAAATATTTTAACCACCTATAATTAAGGAAAATAGAAAGGCTATACCCTAAGAAAAGATGCATTTAAAGTTCAGGTTTTAGATATCAGTTTAAATCGGGTTTGAAAGTCGTAAAAAGAAACCAAACAAAATTAGGTACACAAGATACGAACTTAACTAGTAGCTTCACTAAAAAACCAATTGCCAGCGAAACAAATCTTTTCTGTCAAGGACCGCCCTTGCAACAACCTTCGCTGCAGTGTTGTTTACAGGCTTACGTGTTCATGTGGGTCCTCCTATATTGGTGAGACACAACGAAAAGTGGGTCCTCCTATATTGGTGAGACACAACGAAAAGTGGGTCCTCCTATATTGGTGAGACACAACGAAATTTAGTCACACGAATAAACGAGCATCAAACCAACGAAAAATCGGAAGTGTGCATGCATCTTCAAACTAACCCCATGCACAGGGTCAACCGATCCTGAAATATTGGACGCAACATCGGATCGGATTCGCTTATTAATTTTAGAATCACTAAATTCAACAACATACACCGGGACTGAACGTAGACACAACGTCTATGCCCCTGCGGCTTTTTAACACCTGATGATCACTGTTTTTAGCGCTATCTCCTCGTTTGTCTGCAAACCTTTTACCGGTGTGACGTAATTGACCTTTTCTCGTTACTTTTCTGTGTATATAATCGCGCTTGTTTCCGCTTGTATTTTACATTATTCACTGATGATGACAATGGTTTTTGTCGAAACGTCTGAGTAATAAAATCAATACCTCTTATTCCACTTCGCTGGAAATTTGTTTTTTAGTGAAGCGAACAAAATTAGTTTAAAGCAGATATATTTTCAGCCAAAAATCGCCTTGCATATCTGTTTTTATCTCATTTAATGTTTTGCTTCATTTTATGTGGTTAATCTTTTCAGACGTATTCTTGGCAGTTTTGCGTTGTTATTCCGAAAGCAAAAACGATTTACGATACGTGAACTTAACTATACAAACTGTATTTATAGGTTGTATCTCTATGGCACTAAGAATCCTTTTTAAAACAGTCTCGATTATGGGACAGCACCAGTCAATGTTTACTGAGCATCCTTTAAAATTCATTTTATGCTTAAAATATAACTTAATTGGGGATAGGCCTGGTGATTGTCTCGATGTGGGAAGCCGCCAAGTGGAAACCCACAATCGATAAGCAGTTCGCCAATGCCCGCTGGACGGTCGTCTGGGGACGATGTCTAGTTGTGGCGACGGTTTGGCGTTTGGCGTGCAAGAGCGCGCGCCTGCGCAATTGCGACATCTCGTCGTCGTTACACTACCACTTATGCCACGTCGATACATGTCTCGTTTCCATTCATTTTCTGATGAATAAAAACGTTTTATGTACTACCAATTGCAGTAGGTTCTGAAAAACCACAAATGTTACAAAGACATTTACCAAAACGGTCCGTAATTTTGCTCATGCAAATATGGTAACTCTATGCAGTGCAATAAAACCCTACAGCATGATAATATAATATCATGGACGTTTATGTAATGAGGGATTCGCAGTGGCAAAAATAAATTAATAAAATTGTTGCAAAGAGAAAATATATTTTTAGGCATGAAAACATAAAAATGGCATAAAATAATGTATTTGCACAAATCCATAAACACTAGATTACAAAGCAACAAAAATAGATTAAGTTACAGTGCAACTAATATACAAATATATGTGATATATGTATATGTAATATACTGTGCACAAATAAAATAAATTTACTTTAAGTTGATGAAAAAAAGTCCTTCATCCTCAAATGCAACAAAAAAAATTGATAAACATGTTTGTAGAAGTTACAGCATCAGTATTATGAGCGATAATACTGTTTTTGTACATCATTTTTACTCTTATTTTTAAAATATAAGGAATTATTTTGCCCTTTTGTGATATCATAGAAAGACAATTGTCTGTGTAAGATTATTTTATTTACGCGGCAAAATTTGGGGATTACCCGTGAAAAATCTCTTACCAACAATAAACTTACCAACAATAAACTTGAAGACGAATTAATCCGCGTCGGTTCTGACTGGTTTAATAAACGGCACATCCGAAAAGGGTTGGCTTTTGTTACTGTGATATTGTTTTACCTCATTCGTGCCTTGTCTAAACATGAGATACATTTGCAATAGTTGGATATTGAAAAAGATTGAGGCACATTAGATTAGGATTACAATATCTGTCTGAGCAAAATTCCGGACGTCTTCAACAAATATCTTAGGCGACACCAAACATGCGATATGCTGCATATTATTACATGTTGCCATCCCAAAGACAAAATAGCATCACTAGCACAGAGACAAAAGGCGCAGTTTTGTTTGTTTGTAAGTTACAAAACGGAAAGTTTCACAGGACCTGACTTATTTAACAGAGTTTTGATAGCTTTTAAGAAGCAATGAAATAGCCTTAATTTTTGCTGAAAAGTTGATTTGTATGAATGTTGAATAATTATCAAAACATGGCCCAAGTAAAAAGCGAAAAATGATGTGAAACAAAATTATTTATTTACCTTTTGTGTTTGTATTAAATAATTCTTACTTATTTTTTTTTCCACAGCTACCCATTGAACAAAAAAGTAGGTTAGTTTTAACTGATCTAAATATATATTGCAACAACTCTAATATGTTGGATAAAACGTGGATTAAGCCAAATGTCTCTGCTCTGCACATATGGATTTATTACTTATGTGAAGCCATCTCAACTTTCTGACACTGTTTTGAGGTAACCAATTTACCATGTTAGTTTTCAGCTTTGCAAAAACGGATATGTTTATTTTTCTGTTCTTAAACTGTGTTGAACAAGTGGGTCAAAATTGTCCACACTCCATTTTAAGGGTCATTTTTAAGTCATTTTTATTTTCAAAAAACCAATTGTATGCAATTATGTAAACCTAGGGTATGCAACCTTGGTCACTGTGGGATCAAATACAATTACCAATTTTAAGTGATAGGCCACACCTTTATATATCACAAGGTGATTTTACTTTGTTGCATACCAAAAATATCTATATTGAGTTAACTACAACTAAATTTTGCTTTCGATTTATCCCCAAAATGCACATTAATCTACTCAAAAATATATAACAATTGGACTTGTTTGGTAGTACATTTGAAATCCAAGCTTCTCTGCGGGCCGCACAACCTTTTATCAATGGCCCGCAGGTTGCACACGCCTAAACTAAATTTCTGGTATGTGTTTGCAAAACGATTTGTAACAGATATTTTAT
This sequence comes from Phallusia mammillata, assembly GCF_965637545.1. Lineage (NCBI taxonomy): Eukaryota > Metazoa > Chordata > Ascidiacea > Phlebobranchia > Ascidiidae > Phallusia > Phallusia mammillata. Next base: position 26,544,114 of record NC_137256.1, on the reverse strand, counting down.
ATCTGATGATGCATGAAATATCAAACACAAGCGAAAGAGATGAAAGTTATTTAACCTGTTGGGATTAATTCTTACTTTTCACGGTAGCCACAAGAATTTATTATAGTTCACATACATTTTATGTTAAACACCCTTTTGCACATAAATGTCAAATAGGTTAAATACCAACATTTTTTCGCAAATCATTCATTAGTATTCATAACTGCTAAAAATCCAAAGATTTTGCTTTATTGGTTCCCTACAGTAATGGACACATACTGTTTTAGAATTGTACAAAAACAATTGCATTTGTTACTTGGAATATAGGGTGTTCAGCAATATATAATTTTACTTTGATTTGTACATGATGAGCACCACAGTCTGATATTAAAAGGATGCTGTAATGATTTTAAGCTTTAGGTAAGGGACTGTGGACCTCAGTGTTGAAACTGCTGATGGTTTCCTAGCTTGGTATCAACAATATTGTTAATACGTAAACACATACTTTACTTGCAACTTGCTGCACTTGGAGCTGTTGCATCTTTTTGTATTGACTTATCAAATTGTTAATTGTGACAGAACAGGGGTTTAAGTGAAAAAATCTTTGCTCGAAAAAATCTGAAGTAAGGTTGTTATTGTTTAAAGAGCATTTTAGTTTGCTGTTTTAAATTTTGGCCCAATCAGCCTATAAGTTATCTTTACAGCTCTTAATATGTGTTAAAGCGCCTGGGCTTCCAGACAGTCAATTCCCATAGGAGCGATTGGTTGGTTTTTGTCAATTGGACGCTGCTTTATGCATGAACACACATGCCACTGGGCTATTTTCGTGTTGGAATAGAGTTGCAAGGTTTTTAGTTGTTTTGTATCACAATGAAAGATGTTGCATATATTTAGTGGCAGATGTTACATAAAATTTTGGTCTATGAGAGCAGAGGCAGAATTTATTGTTATATTCCACTCCTTACCATACAAACATTTGTAAAATCTCTGTCACTTATTCACACATTCATATTTTTCTATAACACAGGTTTATCGACGGAATGTTTGCTTAATGCAATTCATGCAGTATATCCCTGGAATTGCAACAGCACAATGTTTCTCCTACATGTGCAGGTATGTAGATAGAACAGGAGTCCACAACCTTTTAACTATATATGCCCACATCACAGGTCCCTATTTCAACAATGGCCACCAGTGTGCCAATGTTTGTAAATTACAGTTTTAAGGAAATGATATTTATTCCATAATATCCAATTCACTGGTGCATAAAAGTACAGACTGGTGTGTAATTTCATCCATAGACTTAACTTAACCACTTGCTTCTAGCAGTTTTCACATCACTATTTACATTGTTATATGTTAAGACTGTGGATTGCTTTTAAACAACATGCATACAAACAGTCTAGCTGCTAGGTTCCTATATCTCCCAAGCATGTAATATGTACATTTTTGATCCCCTGAAATCTTAACTTAAGAAGCCAAAATCCACAAGAGCAAATGTATCAATATATTGGTCATTATATCACAGTCGCCAGCATACAAATTTTAAAAGATGCTCTAGAGACAAGCTGCTGTACTGCCACTTTTTGTGCAACTTTAACTTATAGGTAATCAGTTGAATTAAAAGTGTTAAAATTATCCTGGCTTTGTAGCAAGCTTGTAACAAACAACTTTAACTCTTATATTAATACCTGTCATATTAAATTTATGATTTGATTTACTTTTTGTGGAAAAAATATTGTATTATTTGCTCCTTCTCTAATAATGTCTTCTTTTCTATGTAAAACCACAACACTATTAATAAGTTACGTTGTTTAACAGGTGATCAACTTCCTAATTTGGTCGGTTCTTGGATCACTGCCCAACTTTTGGCATCCCTGACTCATTTGTATTACCTTCACCTGAATGTTATATCACTTGTCAATACGAAATATCAGTTTCTTCATCACCATGTTCGTTCCGGTGCCATGGAGGTAGCTGAGAGTCAGTGGATGTTACCAAAATAACAATAATAAACAAGTCGGACTGCAAAAAAGGTTAATATGGATTAATTATTTTTAGGGATGTAGAACATAACGGTTATAAGGCTTCATGAGATAATGTTTCTTAACTGCTGGTACAGTTTAAGAAAGAATATTTTCTATTATACATGAGAGAAATTAGTAACAAAGAAACCAAAGAGGTTTGTTTAGATTTTATAAAATCACCGGCCTGCAAAACTTGGTGAAAAATGTTATCGGTCTGCAAGCTCAACAAAGTTAAAAAACACTGTATTGGAATTTATTTTGGTGTTTTATAACACACAGTAAAGTTATCTTTAATTATGTTTAATTTTAGAATTTGATCGAAACTGAAACTACCATTGGAGGGATGTGTTGCTAAAACTGATGGAGAGATGTGAATGTTTGTTACAACTGTTTTGTTACTCTGATGGTCGGCTTGGTTATTAAACACATACAGAATTTATTGGAGAAAAGTCATCAGGATGGACTCGACTGATTCTGTTTTAGGTAGGAATTTTTTACATATTTTTTCACTTGCTATATTGTGGGTTATGGTTTATGGATGTGTCAGATATACATATATTCTGTTTCATTACATTAGGATTATAGATTTCAAACTAGCATTCATTGAGAAAAACTCTAATATTTACTTATTTTGGTTCAAAGTTGAAGCAAAAAGCCTGAAAAATAAGACAATCATAAACTACATTATTAGTCAAATAATTTCCAGCTAATTTCATACTTTTTGTTGCTTTAGCCAAGACAAGCCCGCTTTATGCGTGATAATGTATTTTCGTCTGTGCACCGACCTAGGGCTCTTGTTTGCGTTTGGCACATGACCCAGTCTATTGTAGGCTGCAATTTCATGACATTTGTACCCTTTAGATTGCAAACATGAGATATGTTTAGAATAAGGTTCAATATTCACTTCTTTAGCCTGGAACTGTACTTTTGAAGCCAAGGCATTTGTTGTTGTATTTTAGCTAAATATATAACATATGATGACTCAGCAAAAACAAGTATCTTGTGAAACACTTTTAATAGGAATAACAATGGCCTAAATTGGCTTAAAAGCGACATGCTTTATTAATTAAACGTTTCGAAAAATGCTCTTGCCATCATCAGTGATATGAAGGGGCCACATCAGTTACACCCATTTATATCCACTTGAGTCATGTAAAAGATTGATAAAAAGTTATTATTCCAAGATCCTAATCTTTGTTGCAATGCTTAGGTTTTCCATCTACTTCGATCCTTTGATGCTTTGCTGGAAAACAGTGGATCATGAAGAGATTAATTACAAACGACAAATTTAATGTTACAACCTAATTGGCAAATTCAGAAGATACAAAACATCTATGAACTGGTTTTTGCTGAGGTATCATTTTCTCATTTGTGTGCCATAGGTAATAAGGCAAGTAAGAGTAAAATGTATTGAGAATGACAGCTTCCAGCAAAACTGAGGTAATCATATACTGATCTGGGTAAGCAAACATAATTGCAACACACAAACAAATTCATGTTGGGTCTTAAGCATATTGTTGCAAACCTGTGATAAAATATTGATTCTTATCCTGTATATGGTAGATATATAAATTCATGTTGTTGCTACATGCTTTAGTATTAAATTCTGAACTATATCTTGTTCCATGATCAGCAATACATTGAAGCAGTAGTTGGTATATAAAACATCTTTCTTTGAAAACATTTGGTGTAAGATGTTTATGTGCTTTGTGCTTTTTATTCACTTAACACTTTTGCCTCCAGTTTACCAAAAGCCATTAATTTTTTAAAGAGACATAGCCCTCTGTATTTTAAATTACTACCAATGTATGCAAGATGAAATTTCCATGTAAAGTTTTCTTTAAAAGGATAGAGCTGATTTTGGCAGAAAATTGATTATAATGAGTTCCAGCATTGTCATGCACAACTGCATTTCATCATTAAGCTATAAAACATAAGATGACTCAGCAAAAACGAGTATTTAGTGACACAATTTAAAATATCTTAATTTGATAATCACAGAAGCTTAACACCAGATATTTTGTTAATGTTACTTTGATAAATGTGTTCATTCAGATTTGTTTACATTTGTGTAGATTTCCAAGATGGATGAAGTGGTTGGTTCGCCGCCTGGAAGTCCTGCTGCACAACAAGCGACCCCAGCAGATAAACAGGCAGACTCTGTAAGTTTCAAGACTCTGATTGCTTTGACAAACTGCACAGTTTTGCTAAGTGACGTTTCCCCAAATTGGCTTCGATCAGGTTGGTGTATAACCTGGTAAATCAACATCTGAGCTATGCAAGCTTAGTGGTTTGCCTGCCGAAAGTCATTCATGTCGTTATCTTTCGTACTGTGATTTGTATAATACTGTATTGCTAGTAATGAACATGTTAGAAGGAAGTTGCTGACTGATGGTCAAACTGGCGATCCCCTACTATAAAGCTGACATGTGCAGCATACGAGGTAGGCATCGGTGCTTGTGATTCGACTTTCTGTTGGCGCGGCTTATTAGTCGCATAAAACAAAACGCGTTTGCTTCACTTAAACCTCAATACAAACCCGCTTTGGTCATGCAACCGCAAATGCACGTGCCCCCTCCTGCCCTACGTGCCGTCGCCCATGATCATAAAGGCCGGTTTACACCAAGCGCGTTCGAAGCGAGCAACGCGAAATTTCTTGTTCTATTTAAGCAACGCGTGGGAAAGTCCCATTTCGCGCTTCTCTCGTTTGCGCGCTTCGCGTCTGGGTTGCTCCGTGAGCAACAGAAACGGCGTTTCGCGCGAGAATTTTGCCCAGAATATATAGGAATGATCAGTCTTGGTCATTTATGTCGGTTACTTTGTAGTCATATGGAGGTTTAGGCGCTGCAACTTTATTACACAATGTCAATTGATGCAAATTGTAAGAATATATCACTCATAAAAGTGCTGGACAGTCATATTTCGCGCTGTCATATCAAAGAACACATGATCAATGTAATATTTTCAAATGGTGATAGAATCGGTGCAATGGCCAAGTTTTGCAATGTACAGACCCACCAGGTAGATCAAATTGAAAATACATAGTTTTTCGAAACTTTAATAGGTATTAACTTTGTTGTATTTTATCCCCCAAAATGGCACATGTTTAAGTTTTAGAGTGCAACCATGTAAGATAAAAAAAGACACACGAATACTTTGGAGAACAATTTCTTAAGTTAGCTGCACAGAGTAGAGTAGTTTTGCATTACATAAACAACGACTTTGGTTTAGGAGCAATTTCATTATCAGTTGCAAAACCACATTTTTAATGGTCACGGGATTTGTACTGTGTACTATTGTTTGATTAAACCTTCACATGCAACAACTAAACGTTGTTTGACCCAAAAACAATTTATTTTACACACAATTTCATGAAATTAATTGCAAGTCTTATCATATATTGGCAGTGCATCACTGTCGGATGAGCGGACGAAACGACTTTGTTTGCAACGTTCGCGCCTGGTGTAAACCTCGATTTTCGCGTCATTTGCGTGAGGAAAAAAAGAGCTGTTCGCGTTCGCGCTTGATGTAAACCGGGCTTAACAAGTAACAGCAAATTAGCGTTAAAAACAAAATCGCTGAAGTTTATTATAGTTTAGTAATTTATTCAGCTTCAAGCAAGTTAATTGAACTATAATATTAACAAATGAAAGTAAATTCCTTTCCTTAAGTTCTAGAATTCCTACCGGTTGAAAACCACTGGCAAATACGTATATCACCTCACAATATATTCTTATTTTCCGAAGAAATCCGATGTTTTCCGATCTTCCATGGCACGATGCAAAGTGAGTTGCCATGACAACGGCATGAGAAGCAAATGATGCTTTGCATTTGTTTCCTTAACAATAGAGTGACAAAGTGGGTTTCAACTTTAGTAACCATGGCAACAATATGACAAAAGTCTTCTCCGTTACCAGGGCAATTGAAGATGACTCGCCATTTTTTACAAATTGTCGAACACTTGGAACTCTAGTTTCCATGGCGATTTCTAACTTTCCCAGAGCTACGTCATTTGTGTGCAGTAAGTTGAAATTTTTCACCGAAGTTCGTTAACTTCTTCTTATTCTGTCTTTGCTATCTAAAATGGAAAGCTCGTAACACAATTTAACAAGTGCTGATTGAGCCGTGTATTGTATTCACAAAATCAAATCTATGTTTTTGATGCAAACAATTTTACACGTATTTGAATTCTTAGTAATAATACCACGGTTTATCTGCATGTATATTTACATTCAAATTAATTCGCATAAAATCAATTGAATCACACTTTGGAGAAAAAACTTAGTTACTTTGTTTTAATAATTCCTATTTATTAACGGTTAAAAGATAGAATTTGGCGAATTTTTAATTTAGCAAGATTTAAACAATTCAACAGAGTAATTGTATTTACATAATTTACACTGATACGGAAAAATTAATAAAAGTCCATATTTTCATCTTTGGAAGAGAAATGTTGATTTTATTCGCATTTAAACATCATCGTTGATTCTTTAATTCCTTCATTCCGTTTCCAGTATCCCCAGAGCATGTTGTGCTCGTGACCTCGTCTTCCCCATTCAGCGTTGAGTTTAGATTGGTAACAACTACGATACCACCATCCACCGTCAGCGCGATAACCAAGTGCACAGTTGCCCCAACTCTTCCTGTGTCACAATGTAATATTCCAATAAAACTTAACCTCGATACAAACTACACAAACACATGGTGAAATATTTAATCGTGTGTTTCAACCAATAGCGCCATTACTTTATCAGTTGTGACGTCACACAAGCTGGTTTGTTGATTTTATGACGTCACACGGTAACTAACAAATGACTTTTTGGTATTTTTTATTTTGCAATTAACGGTTTAAAACACGAATATTAAACCTACGAGTGTAGTGAAGATTTTTGTATTTACTCAGTTGTTTTTTAATTTAGCCAAAAATTTATTTTGCAATTTTTTTCATTGTGTTTTTCCTGTAGTTTATATGATTTCTGTGCAATTGATTTTGCACAATTGTTTTGTCTTGCAATATGACGTCATAAAACAAATTCACAATGGAACAAAAATAATCTTTTCATTTGACAATGCGGAAATATTTTTATACTAATGTACATAAACTGTATTTACAGATCATTATCCCGATCTTTGGTGCTGAATTGCATTCCGTTGTGATATCTCAAACTGTCACCAGCCGTTCCACTAAAGTCAGAAACATGTAAACGATAATTGTCTGATTCGTCGTCGATTGCAAACGAACTGCGAAAACAAAACACATTGTTGGTGTTTTTTATGGGTCCCCTTCCCTGAAGGGGACACATATTGTTTTTGTCCGTATTTTTTTTTTCTTTTTTCTGTCTAACGCTGGCTTGTTAGACGCGTTTGGTTAAGAAAGAGTGCTTCAAATTTATTCAAATTTGCACAGATGTTAGTTATTAATCAAAATTTGATCCTCCTGAAGTTTGACCCCGATTGACCCAGCGGTTCACCCACAGGCCCCCAAAATGCAAAATTTTTAAAACATGGTTTGTTATATGTGTTTGGTCAAGAAAGAGTGCTTCAAATTTGTTTAAATTTTGTCAGATGTTAGTTATTAACCAAAATTTGATCCTCCTGAAGTTTGACCCTGAATGACCCAGGGGTTCACCCACAGGCCCCCGAAACGTAAAATTTTTAACGCTGGTTTGGTAAAGAAAGAGTGCTTCAGATTTATTCAAATTTGGACATATGTTAGTTATTAATCCAAACTTGATCCTCCAGAAGTTTGACCCCAAATTACCCAGCGGTTCACCCACAGGCCCCCGAAATGGAAATGTGTCTAACGCTCGTTTGGTCAAGAAAGACACTGTAGGCAGAAGTCCCAAGAGAGTAACTCACTGGTTTACGATAGCAGGAGGGCTCAGCTTGACGTCGGACAGACGTTTTACGAGACGTCGTTTTGGTGATCAGAAATCAGCTGTTTTGCACAGCAATGCTATTTCGTTTTATTAAGTTATCACTCACATTTTTAGTTTTGGCAAAGGTTTCACACCTATGACGTGATTTAAACCTAATAAGCGTGCTTCGGTTTCGTATATGTCAAGCAAAACTTGTTAATCAAAATAAAGTTGAAAAAATAAACTTGACATTTTTGCAAGATAAATGTTTTTTTTAAATGCTCGTTGTCAGGTCAGCCGCCGCATGACCACGGGTTACTTAAGGTCAACTAGTAGGTATTACTAACACAGTTCAGAACTTTCTTTCGTCATAACGTAGCGTTTTTTTTGGCAATAAATTTAGGAATCAACACTCAAGGCATGTATAAATTAGGTTAAACGGTGTTGTTGAACAGTAAGAACGGCGTGCTATTGAAAACGGTGTCAATAGGTCAAACAGTCGTTGCACCCTGAGAGGTTACTACAGGTCAATGGTTTTGCGAAACAAAGTTAAATGAAAAACGAATTATTATGTGTACACTTGTAGCAAATTGCTTTTTAATTTAAAGTGTCTGTAACACAACTGTTACAGTTTTCTTGAAAAAAATGTGTTTAAAACCCGACCTTGGACGACAATATCTGGGTCAAAGCAAGAGATTAAATTGAAGTATTTGTTTCGTTCTTTTTTAATGTTTTTGTAATTAAATGACAATAATAGTGCAAAAAGAATACGAACAAAACATGTTTATTGTTGGGTTAATGCTTTCTAAAAATTTGTCCTTAAAAATCTAAAAGTCACCGCAACATTTGTTTACCGTAAATCCGCACAAACACGCGTGTGGGGACCCATTAGTTTTTGTTTACAAAAACAATCATATGTGTAGATCAAATGATGTGTATAGTAAATTGGTAAATATCGTATAGAATATATAAAATGGAAGTATATCAGAAAGCCACCCTTCTAGTTGTGTTTATTATGGGTCGCCTTCTCTAAGGACACACATTTCGCTTTCCTTGAGATTTTGTATTTTCATGTTTTGTGAAAAACGAGGTTTAAACCAGGGAGTCGAACCGGAACTGAACCCGAACCCGCGAACTGGCTTGCGCGGTTAAATTCATTAAACCTGATTCGTAATAAACGTTTTGCTCAAAACCCGAACCGGAGTTGGACCCTATATTTTGTTTGGCGTTGAACCTTAAACGAAATGGTAAAAATACAGCCTGTATTATATTTTCTGTAATCGCCATCACAAAGTTTATTGACTTCAAACAATGTACTGAAGAATACGCGACATAGAGCTACAGGGCGTTTCAAAAAATGATTATGGTAAAATTAAGTTAATGGAAACGGAATTTAAACCGGTTTACAAACCGAACTCGAATCCCCAAAGACAGTTAACCCGCAGCAAACCTGAACCCATATAACAAGCGGTTCGAATCCCTCGCTTAAACAAATTTAAAATTTTACACATTATACCAGGGCTGCCACTGAGAATTTTAAGATATCCCAAGGTTCCCTCACTAAAAATCCCAAGATAACCAAAAAAAGACAAATACACAGTTTAAGTCCTACCTGCGCAGGCAACATAATCTTTATAGTTACACCAGGTCCCAGCCATCACGTACCTTTGAAAAGACGCTAAGAAACACTAGAAAAATACAAAAACAAATTTTTGTGTAGGGGAGACCGGGGATGGTTCAGACGTTTTTTTGAAAATTGCTAATATTTTTTTTATATGCGTCACATGAATTTAAATGTTAGTTTGTTGTAAAGGGTGATCCTTTGCCGAAAAAGGGTAGGAGTTTCGCTTGCCAAAGCAAACTAGAAATGCATGTAAAAGCTCAAATTCCTAAGGCTCTCAAGTGTCCGATGTTGCCCCGGTACCGGGGTGTACCGAATCGGCCCAATTTCAGTTCGGCCGAAACCGAATATTCGGCAATTAACAAATTCGGCCGAATGAACCAAATTATTTTTGACGTCACGAGAACCGTTTGACATGAAAGCATGATATAAAACATACGCTACCGTTTGACACGTACGCTACCGTTTGACATGAAAGCATGATATAAAACAAGTTTTAACCAGGCAATTTGGGGGGCAAGGTGATTAAGAGGCAACCACTGTTAGAAACAACTGTGTCGAGTGTTGAAAAGTGTTACATGAACACGATCGAATCGTGACTATAACGTTCTTTACTTACAGCAAGAGTAAGGGCTTCACAGGGCCTTAGGCTAACCAGCATTTAGTTGATATTGCGAGTTTAGTAGGCACAACAGGTGCTAACAGAGAGGTCTACCGCAAGGTGGCGCACTGCATCGCAAGGTGGCAATATATTTTATATTGTTGCCCCCCCCCTCTAAAACCGATCCTAGATACGCCACTGTATGTATCTGAAGTTGTAAATTATTAATTTTGTAATGCGCTGGATTTTTTTTAACGAAGTAGATATGATGCTCATTGTTTGTTTTAAAGTTTTAGGCATTTTGTGGGCCCTACTCGCACACTAGTCAGAACTAGATTGGCCCGTATTTGCAGTGCCGGATTAACCATTAGGCAAAGTAGGCACGTGCCTACAGGCCAGTCAAAAATCCAGACCACTTCATCTTTGCGACAATGATTTGGCAACACCGATAATTCCAATTTTTTAGTTGGCAACCCTGATTTTCCACTTATAAAACCCTTAATCCGGCACTGCGTATTTGTATTAAAAGAGAGAATCAAAATGCTATACTGGAGAACTATGTGCCCTGGCGCCGAGCATCCGCATCTCGTAGGGCCTGATTTTCAGGCCAGTCGGTTTAGTGATGACTTTTACAAAGCCTCATTGATTTTTTACTTGCGAAATAGAAAACGATTTCGAGTTGTGAAAACAAAAGAATATTTGAAACATGTTTGTTCGAGGTGCGCTGTGTCTTTACGGTTTCGGAGTTTATCCTGGGAGTGGAAAAACTCTGATGGAATTTTCCTTGTAAAATAATGTTCCAAATAAAATACAGTCCGTTGTTTTGGCAAACGAACAATCCACTCTCAATTATTAGCGCAGACAAATGACTGAAATGTCGTCAATAAATTAAAATCAGAACAGTAACTGAATACTCCCCACTAGCCTACTAAAGATTTTTTAACATTTTTTACACCTTTATATGACGGTGTTATACTTAATTAAAACGGTTCAATTATTTAAACTTGATCCGTGAAAAAGCAATGTGCTCAAAACCCGAACCGGAGTTGAACCATATTTTTGTTTGGGGTTCGGGTTCATATTCTTTATCTGAATGAAACAAATATCGCTTTCCTTCATTTTTTTCTTCCTGACGCGGTGTTTTTTTACCGATTTGTGAAAAAACGAGGTTTTAACTGGTGATGTACCGAATCGGCCCAATTTCAGTTCGGCCGAAACCGAATATTCGGCAATTAACAAATTCGGCCGAATGAACCAAATTATTTTTGACGTCACGAGAAGTCGTACGCTACCGTTTGACATGAAAGCATGATATAAAACAAGTTTTAACCAGGCAATTTGTGCAGTGTGGTTTTGTTTCGTCCTTATTTCAGTTTTGCGGGGTTTAACATTGCCTAAATCATGATTTCCAACCCGACAATGAATTGCTGATTAGTAAAAAAATAAACTATTGACAAGATTTTCGTTGCTATAAAGCAGAAAAAGATATGTTTAACGCTTTAATGTGTGTTCGTAAAGATTTGGTTTCGGCCAAATCGCAATAAATTAATCAGCCGAAACCGAATCTATGCCGAAATGGGCGAATAAATTCGGCAAACGAATATTCGGTACATCTCTAGTTTAAACCAGGAATTCGAACCGGAATTGACGGCCTGTATAATTATAATTTTAATGCTGTATAATTTATAATTAGCCTGTATAATTACTTTTTGTAATCGCCATCACAAAGTTTATTGATTTCAAACAATGTACTGAAGAATACGCGACATAGGAGCTACAGGGCGTTTCAAAAAAGGGGAATTATGGGTGGAATTAAATTAATGACAACGGATTTTAAACTGGTTTACAAACCGCAAACCGAACTCCAAAAAACATAGAACCCGAACCGAACCTGAACCCGTATAACAAGGGGTTCGACTCCCTGGTTTAAACCAATTTAAATTTTCACATGTTACAAAAATGTATCTTAAGTTGTGCATTGTAAAACTTGTAATGCGTTAAAAAAATTAACAATGTAGATACGATGCTCATTGTTTGTTTCAAAATTTCAGGCAAGGCCCTGGAGAGCAGTAACATGTCCTGGAACAACACATTTCATGGGCCCTACTCGCACACTAGTCAGAACTAGATTGGCCCGTATTTCTATTAAAAGAGAGAATGAAAATGCTATACTGGAGAACTACACCAACACTTTGCGTCTTTATGGAAAGAGTAGAAGTTTACACGTTACTGTTTATTTTAGTTTTATATTTATGACCCGACTATACTGTCATGGCCCTTGGCGCGCAGCACCGGCTGCACCCGCATCTCGTAGGGCTGATTTCAGGCCAGTAGGTTCAGTGATGACTTTTAAAAAGCCTCATTGCTTTTTTACTTGCAAAATAACAGTTAATATGTTTTTGCCGTTTCTCAGTTTCTCCTGAGAGTGGAAAAGCTCTAATGTAATTTTCCTTGTCAATTAATATTCTTAATAAAATAAAGTCGTTTTTAGAAAACAAACAATCCAAGGTCGTGTAATTATTGGGACAGCCAAATAACGGGATAATCATTAATAAATTAAAACATAGGCTAATTTCAAAGATTCGTTCTGCAAAGGAAAGGTTTTAAATTTGTGACTAAAATTTCCCTACTTAGTTTTCACTTCTTTTAATCTTTCACACCGTTATAAGACAGTATTACTTAACATGTATTATACAAAGACTTGTTCTGCGAAATAGCAATGATTTCGAATGTGAAAAGGAAATACTTTGTCGCTAACAAATTAACAAAAGTCCATCCAAGTCTTAAAACATTTCTCACGAAAGCATGTAGATTATGGGATTATTGCACAATTTTGTCTTGTTGCAAAAATAAATTAATTAACGATCGAATTGACAAGAGGTTTTGTGTTGCTACAGGCAAAAGTTTTGACAAAGAAATTTGATTAGTTTTGCTTGGAACGGTGTTGAATATCATTTAGCCAGCAGCTATGACAAGTTGCAGTGGTTTATCCGAAGTTTAACTTGTTTGCGAGAATAAATACACCGCCATGAAATAAGACCGTCGCGTTTGATTGCTGATTACAGAAAAGCGAATTAATTAGTTAAAACTTATTGCCAAGTTGAATAAAAAAGTGAACTTTCAGCGTTGGAATGTTCGTCCTGTGAAAACAATTTGTTGTTATTAGCGATAATACATGATTGTCATTTTCCTATTTACCAGCGCGAAAAGCTGTGCGGTAAACCGACCCAGTAACTTTATACTGGGTCGTATTAAACTTTTTGCCGATGCATTTCAGCACTTTTTCAACAAAGGTTAATTAGGCGAGATGCTCTTTTTCACCAAGTAAAGGTGTGCCATTTTTACACGCTTAAGAGGAGCGGCGAAACCGGATAATCGAGACCAGTGGTTCTCTCACTTTTTTAATTTTTTGTCATAACGGTCCCTTCGCTTTTTTCGAGCACTTGCGGTCCAAGCTAAATATAACTTATTCATAAAATTACTTTGTAAAAATAAAACTGTCCAGTTACCATACTAAACACTAATTTATTCGTTTCGAAAGCATTCCCATAACAACACACAGAATGTATTTAGTTTAACTTCGTAAGATCACTTTGCGTCGGAATGTTTCAAAGCAAATTTATTACGTCAAAAACAAGACTAAAACAATATAAATATAGTGCGCGAACAATCGCCTCTGTTTGTTACTTGAAAATAAAGAACAGAAGCACATTTTGCCTTAAAAGCTCGTTTGTCTATCTAATTTTTGCTTATAGACGCGCAAGACCTTATATTACATAAGTTTGTAGAAATACTTCTCCTCGCGGTCCCCCAGAATTTGCGTGGCGGACCCCAGTTTGAGAACCGCTGATCCAGCCACATATTTTCACTGCTTTTAAATACTTTTTAATTTTTAAAATAAGATGTTTCAACATAACATTTTTACTTCAATATAGGTCAATTTGATGATCGTTTTTTTTACGCGGTTCGAACCCGATCAGTGTTTTATTATGTCTGTACGTGGTCAGGCGCGCCAGACTATTCGGCCGAGTTCCTGCCCAATTTAATCTCCGGTTGCCACAAATAACCTATTACATGACCAAGTTGTAGCGTCACCTTATGGGTATATTATTTTTGTAGTAGAAATCATACCTGTACTGTGCGTAAGCCGTTGTGGCATTAAAACCTGTCATCTTTATTTTCAGTTTGCAATTCTGTCCACTTGCCATCCTTTTTATTTTATCCAAACCTGGGTGTTTAAAGTTTGGTCAAATTCAGTTTACGCGTTCAAACAAAATTATTTGTTCACCGAGCCAGAATTCTCCTTCCATCTTTCCGAATCCATCTTTATATTCCTGCCAGGTTCGGTTAAAATCCACACTTCCGTCAAATCGTCGTTGAAAAACCTGTCATGCAGGAAATATACCAGTGTTGTAATTGTCCATTGTTATTCTCCATATATTGGTGATTTACCGTCCAACGGTTGTCGCAGACCGCTTTCTTGTTGTTACGTAATCGCTGGTAACCGTTCACTGATGACGTAGAGCAGGGGTCAGGGACCAATTGATAATTATCAATGTCTGTAAAACAGATATCAATCGAGTAACTTCCGTAAACAAGTTCTTCACCAATATGCTCCCAGATTTCGTTTTAAACCAAAATTTTTTTATTTAGTAGCATTTTGTATATCTTCAAACTGCATATTTTTGAAGCACGTAATATATGTAAAGTTTCGAAATTGCTCATTTGGTTGCTAAGCACCACTAAAACCTTAACAATCGATTCGGGTAAGGTAATTTATGTGAAACATTTACGGTTAAACGTTTGAAAACATATGTGTTGCTTGTTTTAAAATACTTAACCAACACTAGAACAGTGTACCCTGTTGTTTGGGTTCTCACATTTGCGTAAAAAACTCGTGCTTAAAATTCTAACATACCTGTACACCCCGGTATTTCTCCAACCCAATCACCACTCTGAGAGCAGCTTCGGGAATTCACCCCATTTAGTCTGAAGCCCTCATTGCACTCGATAGAAACCGTTGAACCAGTAGCATAGGAATTTTGTTGTGGAATCAGACGACCATCAACCACTCTGAAACTCCTGCACCCTATCACTGCAAAAGCGTTTTAAACAAAACACGGAATAATCTTAACATTTTTGTAATTCTGCAAATACATCGCCACAGCGCAGTTTTGTCAAAGAGTTTATTGAAAGTAAACTAAAAAACGTATTGTGTTTAAAATCGCCACTTAGAAAAATGTGGTCTTCACAAATAAATTTTGTCTGCCTTTAAATTGTTGTGCCTTATATGCATTAGTCATTTTTATTTGATGCAGGAGTTAAACTATTTATGCATCAGTGTTTTGTTATGTGGCAGTTTTCCAAGCTGTTGCTGCTTAGACCTTGACGTAGTGTTAGTGTTCAGTAGTTGATTTGTTTGGCTGATGTTCAGTTTAACTTTCAATTGACTTGTTTGCTGTTTATGTTTATGTTTATTAATTATGTATTTTTTATATTTGAATACGAATAGACTGAATTTGTGTTGTGAATTTCTGTAAGAGTTTTTGTAATCCAAAACGAATACCGTTTAACGCTGTCATTGTGGATTTGAATTGAAGAAAAAACAGGACGCTCTATTATTACGATACAGAAAATACATCGATTACATTTCGACATGCCAAGTAAATATATAAAACTAAAAAAATCTCAGAGCAACAATAATTTTGTGTCCATCTCAACTAACCACCGATCACACAGGATAAGTCGAAAATTAACATGATTACAACATATTACCTTGACAACTGGGTTGGGTTCTAGACCAACTTTCGGAATCCTGACAACGAAGCGGTGATGTGTTGGTCAACCTGTAGCCAGATGAACATGTGAACGAAACAACTGTGCCCACTGGGTGGCGCAACCCCTCTTGAAATACAGGATTCATTTGTCCGTTGATGATACTTCTCAATGGTGGGCAAGTTTTTTCTGCAAAAACGTGGAACACATCAAATAACCTGACAGGGAATTAATTTTTGTCTTTTGCGGACAACATATTCTGTTTATTAACTGACTTACTAACACATGAGACGGTACTTGGGTTTCCATTCCATTGTTTGGTTGTAAGACAGGTATATGTGACCGAAGTTTGATATCTTGTGTTGTTAATCTTGTAACCATCTTGGCATGCGTAACTGACTCTAGCCCCAGGGAGGTGATGTCCACGACTTTCACGAGGATACGTGATCCTAACCTCGCCATTGTCAATCCAGCGCGGAAAATCTGGACACTTCAGGTCTGCAAAGACGGTTTAAGTAATTTGTTTGTAAATGTGTGTGTCTATTCGAAGGAGTCATATAAAGAGACTCAAATGTGTTTTGTTTGAATGAAATGATTCTCAACTTGTTTCAGCACCTGTTGTTCTTGTCAACAAACCATTTTAGAATGCATTGCAGATTTATACATTAGATTAGAGATTCTTTAAAAAACTCAAAAGTTTTTTTGTCGCCGTGAGTTGAGAAACATAAAATTTTGCGATGCAAGGTGATTTTTTTCCTTACAACCGGTTGGCGTCGGAAAATACATAGCGTCTATTTTGTTTACACGTAGCGAAGAAATATAATCGTTTTTTTAACCAACATCTAGAAAATATCATGCAACAAAACTAAATTCACGTAAACGTGCAATAACATACATTTTGTAAACATTTACTTTCACATTAATTAATGATTTTCTGTACCTGTAGAACAAGTGCGTCCAGTAAAATCATGGCGGCAAAAACATGTGTAGCTGTCAACTTCATCACGACAGGTACCACCGTTTAAACACGGCCTCACTTGACACTCGTCACCTAAAACACACGCGTTGCATGAAATGTACAAATGACTGTAAAATGTATAAGAAAAAATAAATAAAAAATTAACAGAAAAGCGTGGTATTTATAAGTCAAATACCATCACTTAACATCGACCAAATGGTTTTTATCAGCATAAATCTGTAAGGAGTTTTATGTATAAATCATCATGGGATTCGTGTAACAAAGACTAAATTGATGTGACATAACTAATCTCGTAAAAAATACAATACGGAAGAATAAGACAATGCCAATATAATTGAATAATTTAGCATGTCGCTTTTTACATCTATTTGGACCATTATATTCATCGTTAAACTTTGAACAGATTCGTAGACAGTGTAACAAAATAGTAGGAACGTGCAAAATCAGTGGAGTAGTTAGTAACCTACAATAGCACTTGAATATAAAGTGTACAAATCTGTCGACATTGGTGGTTTGACCATAAGTAAATGAATTGTTTACATAGTGCTTAATCCATCACTGGTTGTTATAGAGCCCTCCCTATTCAGACGCTACTGATTTGTTGTAGTTATCTGAGGTTAGTAAATGAGCTTCCAGGAGCCTAGAGCTTAATTTACTTACTACACGATTCATTTAGCACAGTTATATCATCCAAATGCACAGTGCCAGAAGCTGCCACAAATGACATGGTAGCTTCAGTTTCACTTTGTGGCACGTTTAGTTCTTCAGCTTGCCATCCAGCACGTCGAGTTCGATACTCCCTTCTGCAACACATAAATAAATAGTTGAATTGAGTTGCAGGACAAGCACTTGAACATGGCATTTGGCCCGTTTATAGTCCCAATCATTGCAGTCATCAAAGTAAATATCACTTGTAAAATGTTGACAAAACTGCAAAAGGCTACTTTATCTGGTCCCCAATCTTCACGTTCATCGCTGCACCAGCAGTTTCAAGCTTGTAAAAGAACTTGAAACATTTGTTATTGTTTCTAGGCACTGGTGGTGATGTGAGAGTGGGGTGAAAATCTTGGTACGCTCGGGCCACTGCAATGTATCCTGCGATAAAAGTTTAGCTTTTGAACTCTGTCAAGTGGCGAAAAAGCATTCATAACCACTTTACAAGGGTCGCATTTGAAAACTATAAAATGTATTTTTCTGAATAGATAATTTATAGATAACAATTGAAATAATAATACTAGTTAAAAATAGCTTGGTGGCTGTTTTTTACACACCACTTTGAATGTAACTGTAATGTACAAAAATCACAAAATCAGTACCTTGTCGACCAAGTCTGTTGTGTTGAACTTGGGTTCGTGTCCAACCATTGCGTAGGTTTGTAAATCCACATGTTGGTGTTCGGTAGGTTTCAAAATCGCATTCCAGGTTGACTTTAAAAATACGGTTTGTTGAAAACATTTGACAAAGGTAATTTGTTTATCTTTGCAAAAGTTGCTTACATCACATGTGTTAAAGCAATTCGTTTTTCATTTGAAATGAACAACTGCTACATTTCGTGGTGTGTGAATATGGATTGCTTGCAAGAGTACGTCAGTTTGTGGTTATTTCGTTTTGTACAGTTCAGGCCAACAAAATTGATCTCGCAATTAAACTGATTTGTGAGAAGCTTTTTTACCACGGTGATAAGCTTGTTGGTAAACAAACATGAGATGTATTTTTGTCTACACTCGAAATTCAATAATATTTGTTGATTATACAGAATGTTCAGGTGTGGCCAAAAGGCCTAACCCATGGGTGCCCAAACTTCTTTAAACGGGGTGCAATTTTTGCCAGGTAAAGACGCCCGCTGGCCAACGTTGTTTTTGCGAAGTTTTTAACCGTAGAATTAGAACACTAATATATTGATTTTTTCGGAAATTAAAGGATTTTATTGTATCGGCAGCATGTTTGCTTTCTTTTTACAGCTAAATAAAGTTTTACAAAAATCTTTTGCGTTGAGACGCAAGTCGCCACAACCAGAAAACTAATTCTAAACTATGGCTGGCCTTACGCAACACAATTTGAAACAACAGCTGTGGGCCATACGAGAAATGCAGCCGTGGGCCGCCCCTGGTCTAAACGTTTGGGCGTAACAACTATTGTGCGTATGCAGTGCGAAACCGGGAGCAAATTTTAGTTGACTGATGTACACCATATAAACCATTCTAATAGGCAGGCAGGACTACATTAGCAAACGCAAGTAAACTGTACCTCACAAGTTTTATTATAATCTCGTAGCTAAAAGCTTTTTAAAATTATTTAGGAAATTTTGCTCACCGATGCAATTCGCAGCTCCTTCCCAAGTAGCGTTTTCGTTGCAAATTGCTGAATTGCTTCCGATGTTCTCATAACCATGATTGCAGTTGAACTCAACACGAGATCTGTAGATGAAATTCATTCCCTGAGGGTTGACGGAGCCATGATCAGGAGCAACTGGTTCATTGCATCGTAAAACTGTCTCGAAAATAAATAAAAAAACATATATTAGGAAAAGGGGAGGAGAAGTGATTTCAGCAAACTTCGGAACTAAGCTTGGAAATAAAATTACACAGAAACACAAGAAAGGCTTCACTGCCCTTATCTTTTCAGTTCCGGACATTTCAACACTCGATATTTCGTTTGTTTGCTTAAAATATATGAGTCGTAGGAAAACAAGAACATATTTAGATTAAGTTTCTTACTAAACACCCAGCCCACATTGATGTTCATTAATCTGTTAACAAATTCTAACATACCTGTACACCTCGGTATTTCTCCAACCCAATCACCACTCTGAGAGCAGCTTCGGGAATTCGTCCCATTTAATGTGAAGCCCTCATTGCACTCGATAGAAACCGTTGAACCAGTAGCATAGGAATTTTGTTGTGGAACCAGACGACCTTCGGCCACTCTGAAACTCCTGCACCGTATCACTGCAAAAGCGTTTGTTTTTAAATAAAACACGGAATAATCCTAACGTTTTTGTAATTCGGCAAATATATCACCACAGCGCAGTTTTGTCAAAGAGTTTATTGAAAGTAAACTAAAAAACGTATTGTGTTTGAAATCGCCACTTAGTGAAATGTGGTCTGCAGAAATAAATTTTGTCCGCCCTTTGACTTGTTGTGCCTTATATGCATTAGTAATTTTTATTTGATGCAGGAGTTAAATTATTTATGCATCAGTGTTTTGTTATGTGACTGTTTGCCAAGGTGTTGCAGCTTAGACCTTGACCTAGTGTTAGTGTTCAGTAGTTGATTTGTTCGGCTGATGTTCAGTTTAACTTTCAATTGACTTGTTTGCTGTTTATGTTTATGTTTATTAATTATGTATTTTTTATATTGAAAATACGAATAAACTGAATTTGTGTTGTGAATATCTGTAAGAGTTTCTGTAATCCAAAACGAATACCGTTTAACGTTGTCATTGTGAATTTAATTTGAAGAAAAACAGGAACGCTCTATTATTACGTTACCGACAATAAATCTATTACTTAAGTATATACAACTAAAAAAATCTCAGGGCAACAATAATTTTGTGCCCATCTGAACTGATCACAGATCACACAAGATAATTCGAAAATTAACATGATTACAACATATTACCTCGACACTTTGGTTGGGTTCTAGACCAACTTTCGGAATCCCGACAACGAAGTGGTCTTGTTTTCGTCAACCTGTAGCCAGATGAACATGTAAACGAAACAGATGTGCCCACTGGGTGGCGCAACCCCTCTTGAAATACAGGATTCATTTGTCCGTTGATGATTCTTCTCAATGGTGGACAAGTTTTTTCTGCAAAAACGCGGAAGACATCAAATGACCTGACAGGCAATTAATTTTTGTGTTTTGCGGACAACGTATTCTGTTTATTTACTGACTTACTAACACATGAGACGGTACTTGGGTTGGCATCCCATCGTTTGGTTGTAAGACAGGTATATATGACCGAAGTTTGATAACTTGTGTTGTTAATCTTGTAACCATCTTGGCATGCGTAACTGACTCTAGCCCCAGGGAGGTGATGTCCATGACTTTCAAGAGGATACGTGATCCTAACCTCGCCATTGTCAATCCAGCGCGGAAAATCTGGACACTTCAGGTCTGCAAAGACGGTTTAAGTAATTTGTTTGTGAAAGTGTGTGTCTATTCGAAGGAGTCATATACAGATACTTAAATGTGTTTTGTTTAAATGAAATGATTCTCAACTTGTTTCAGCACCTGTTGTTCTTGTCAACAAACCATTTTAGAATGCATTGCAGATTTATACATTAGATTAGAGATTCATCAAAAAACTCAAAAGTTTTTTTGTCGCCGTGAGTTGAGAAACATAAAATTTTGCGATGCAAGGTGATTTTTTTCCTTACAACCGGTTGGCGTCGGAAAACACATAGCGTCTATTTTGTTTACACGTAGCGAAGAAATATAATCGTTTTTTTAACCAACATCTAGAAAATAGCACTGCAACATAGCTAAATTCACGTAAACATGCAATAACATACATTTGGTAAACATTTACTTTTATAATCAATGATTTTCTGTACCTGTAGAACAAGTGCGTCCAGTAAAATCATGGCGGCAAAAACACGTATAGCTTTCAACTTCATCACGACAGATCCCATCGTTTAAACACGGCCTCACTTGACACTCGTCACCTATAACACACGCGTTGCATGAAATGTACAAATGACTGTAAAATGTATAAGAAAAAATAAATAAAAAATTAACAGAAAAGCGTGGTATTTATAAGTCAAATACCATCTCTTAACATCGACCAAATGGTTTTTACCAGCATAAATCTGCAAGGAGTTTTATGTATAAATCATCATGTGATTCGTGTAACAAAGACTAAATTGATGTGACATAACTAATCTCGTAAAAAATACAATACGCAAGAATAAGACAATGCCAAAACAATTAAATAATTAAGCATGTCGCTTTTTACGTCTATTTGGACCATTATATTCATCGTTAAACTTTGAACAGATTCGTAGACAGTGTAACAAAATAGTAGGAACGTGCAAAATCAGTGGAGCAGTTAGTAACCTACAATAGCACTTGAATATAAAGTGTACAAATCTGTCGACATTGGTGGTTTGACCATAAGTAAATGATTTGTTTACTTAGTGCTTAATCCATCACTGGTTGTTATAGAGCTCTCCCTATTCTGTTGCTACTGATTTGTTGTACTTATCTGAGGTCAGTAAATGGGCTTCCAAGAGCCTAGAGCTTAATTTACTTACTACACGATTCATATAGCACAGTTATATCATCCAAATGCACAGTGCCAGAAGCTGCCACAAACGCCACGGTAGCTTCCGTATCACTTTGTGACACGTTTAATTCTTCAGCTTGCCATCCAGCACGTCGAGTTCGATACTCCCTTCTGCAACACACAAATAAATAGTGGAATTGAGTTGCAGGACAAGCACTTGAACATGGCTCTTGGCCCGTTTACAGTCCCAATCATTGCAGTCATCAAAGTAAATATCACTTGTAAAATGTTGACAAAACTGCAAAAGGCTACTTTATCTGGTCACCAATCTTCACGTTCATCGCTGCACCAGCAATTTCAAGCTTGTAAAAGAACTTGAAACATTTGTTATTGTTTCTAGGCACTGGTGGTGATGTGAGAGTGGGGTGAAAATCTTGGTACGCTCGGGCCACTGCAATGTATCCTGCGATAAAAGTTTAGCTTTTGAACTCTGTCAAGTGGCGAAAAAGCATTCATAACCACTTTACAAGGGTCGCATTTGAAAACTATAAAATGTATTTTTCTGAATAGATAATTTATAGATAACAATTGAAATAATAATACTAGTTAAAAATAGCTTGGTGGCTGTTTTTTACACACCACTTTGAATGTAACTGTAATGTACAAAAATCACAAAATCAGTACCTTGTCGACCAAGTCTGTTGTGTTGAACTTGGGTTCGTGTCCAACCATTGCGTAGGTTTGTAAATCCACATGTTGGTGTTCGGTAGGTTTCAAAATCGCATTCCAGGTTGACTTTAAAAATACGGTTTGTTGAAAACATTTGACAAAGGTAATTTGTTTATCTTTGCAAAAGTTGCTTACATCACATGTGTTAAAGCAATTCGTTTTTCATTTGAAATGAACAACTGCTACATTTCGTGGTGTGTGAATATGGATTGCTTGCAAGAGTACGTCAGTTTGTGGTTATTTCGTTTTGTACAGTTCAGGCCAACAAAATTGATCTCGCAATTAAACTGATTTGTGAGAAGCTTTTTTACCACGGTGATAAGCTTGTTGGTAAACAAACATGAGATGTATTTTTGTCTACACTCGAAATTCAATAATATTTGTTGATTATACAGAATGTTCAGGTGTGGCTAAAAGGCCTAACCCATGGGTGCCCAAACTTCTTTAAACGGGGTGCAATTTTTGCCAGGTAAAGACGCCCGCTGGCCAACGTTGTTTTTGCGAAGTTTTTAACCGTAGAATTAGAACACTAATATATTGATTTTTTCGGAAATTAAAGGATTTTATTGTATCGGCAGCATGTTTGCTTTCTTTTTACAGCTAAATAAAGTTTTACAAAAATCTTTTGCGTTGAGACAAGTCGCCACAACCAGAAAACTAATTCTAAACTATGGCTGGCCTTACGCAACACAATTTGAAACAACAGCTGTGGGCCATACGAGAAATGCAGCCGTGGGCCGCCCCTGGTCTAAACGTTTGGGCGTAACAACTATTGTGCGTATGCAGTGCGAAACCGGGAGCAAATTTTAGTTGACTGATGTACACCATATAAACCATTCTAATAGGCAGGCAGGACTACATTAGCAAACGCAAGTAAACTGTACCTCACAAGTTTTATTATAATCTCGTAGCCACAAGCTTTTTAAAATTATTTAGGAAATTTTGCTCACCGATGCAATTCGCAGCTCCTTCCCAAGTAGCGTTTTCGTTGCAAATTGCTGAATTGCTTCCGATGTTCTCATAACCATGATTGCAGTTGAACTCAACACGAGATCTGTAGATGAAATTCATTCCCTGAGGGTTGACGGAGCCATGATCAGGAGCAACTGGTTCATTGCATCGTAAAACTGTCTCGAAAATAAATAAAAAAACATATATTAGGAAAAGGGGAGGAGAAGTGATTTCAGCAAACTTCGGAACTAAGCTTGGAAATAAAATTACACAGAAACACAAGAAAGGCTTCACTGCCCTTATCTTTTCAGTTCCGGACATTTCAACACTCGATATTTCGTTTGTTTGCTTAAAATATATGAGTCGTAGGAAAACAAGAACATATTTAGATTAAGTTTCTTACTAAAAACCCAGCCCACATTGATGTTCATTAATCTGTTAACAAATTCTAACATACCTGTACACCTCGGTATTTCTCCAACCCAATCACCACTCTGAGAGCAGCTTCGGGAATTCGTCCCATTTAATGTGAAGCCCTCATTGCACTCGATAGAAACCGTTGAACCAGTAGCATAGGAATTTTGTTGTGGAACCAGACGACCTTCGGCCACTCTGAAACTCCTGCACCGTATCACTGCAAAAGCGTTTGTTTTTAAATAAAACACGGAATAATCCTAACGTTTTTGTAATTCGGCAAATATATCACCACAGCGCAGTTTTGTCAAAGAGTTTATTGAAAGTAAACTAAAAAACGTATTGTGTTTGAAATCGCCACTTAGTGAAATGTGGTCTGCAGAAATACATTTTGTCCGCCCTTTGACTTGTTGTGCCTTATATGCATTAGTAATTTTTATTTGATGCAGGAGTTAAATTATTTATGCATCAGTGTTTTGTTATGTGACTGTTTGCCAAGGTGTTGCAGCTTAGACCTTGACCTAGTGTTAGTGTTCAGTAGTTGATTTGTTCGGCTGATGTTCAGTTTAACTTTCAATTGACTTGTTTGCTGTTTATGTTTATGTTTATTAATTATGTATTTTTTATATTGAAAATACGAATAAACTGAATTTGTGTTGTGAATATCTGTAAGAGTTTCTGTAATCCAAAACGAATACCGTTTAACGTTGTCATTGTGAATTTAATTTGAAGAAAAACAGGAACGCTCTATTATTACGTTACCGACAATAAATCTATTACTTAAGTATATACAACTAAAAAAATCTCAGGGCAACAATAATTTTGTGCCCATCTGAACTGATCACAGATCACACATGATAATTCGAAAATTAACATGATTACAACATATTACCTCGACACTTTGGTTGGGTTCCAGACCAACTTTCGGAATCCCGACAACGAAGTGGTCTTGTTTTCGTCAACCTGTAGCCAGATGAACATGTGAAGGAAACAACTGTGCCCACTGGGTGGCGCAACCCCTCTTGAAATACAGGATTCATTTGTCCGTTGATGATTCTTCTCAATGGTGGACAAGTTTTTTCTGCAAAAACGTGTAGCACATCCAATGACCTGACAGGCAATTAATTTTTGTCTTTTGCGGACAACATATTCTGTTTATTTACTGACTTACTAACACATGAGACGGTACTTGGGTTGGCATCCCATCGTTTGGTTGTAAGACAGGTATATATGACCGAAGTTTGATAACTTGTGTTGTTAATCTTGTAACCATCTTGGCATGCGTAACTGACTCTAGCCCCAGGGAGGTGATGTCCATGACTTTCAAGAGGATACGTGATCCTAACCTCGCCATTGTCAATCCAGCGCGGAAAATCTGGACACTTCAGGTCTGCAAAGACGGTTTAAGTAATTTGTTTGTGAAAGTGTGTGTCTATTCGAAGGAGTCATATACAGATACTTAAATGTGTTTTGTTTAAATGAAATGATTCTCAACTTGTTTCAGCACCTGTTGTTCTTGTCAACAAACCATTTTAGAATGCATTGCAGATTTATACATTAGATTAGAGATTCATCAAAAAACTCAAAAGTTTTTTTGTCGCCGTGAGTTGAGAAACATAAAATTTTGCGATGCAAGGTGATTTTTTTCCTTACAACCGGTTGGCGTCGGAAAACACATAGCGTCTATTTTGTTTACACGTAGCGAAGAAATATAATCGTTTTTTTAACCAACATCTAGAAAATAGCACTGCAACATAGCTAAATTCACGTAAACATGCAATAACATACATTTGGTAAACATTTACTTTTATAATCAATGATTTTCTGTACCTGTAGAACAAGTGCGTCCAGTAAAATCATGGCGGCAAAAACACGTATAGCTTTCAACTTCATCACGACAGATCCCATCGTTTAAACACGGCCTCACTTGACACTCGTCACCTATAACACACGCGTTGCATGAAATGTACAAATGACTGTAAAATGTATAAGAAAAAATAAATAAAAAATTAACAGAAAAGCGTGGTATTTATAAGTCAAATACCATCTCTTAACATCGACCAAATGGTTTTTACCAGCATAAATCTGCAAGGAGTTTTATGTATAAATCATCATGGGATTCGTGTAACAAAGACTAAATTGATGTGACATAACTAATCTCGTAAAAAATACAATACGCAAGAATAAGACAATGCCAAAACAATTAAATAATTAAGCATGTCGCTTTTTACGTCTATTTGGACCATTATATTCATCGTTAAACTTTGAACAGATTCGTAGACAGTGTAACAAAATAGTAGGAACGTGCAAAATCAGTGGAGCAGTTAGTAACCTACAATAGCACTTGAATATAAAGTGTACAAATCTGTCGACATTGGTGGTTTGACCATAAGTAAATGATTTGTTTACTTAGTGCTTAATCCATCACTGGTTGTTATAGAGCTCTCCCTATTCTGTTGCTACTGATTTGTTGTACTTATCTGAGGTCAGTAAATGGGCTTCCAAGAGCCTAGAGCTTAATTTACTTACTACACGATTCATATAGCACAGTTATATCATCCAAATGCACAGTGCCAGAAGCTGCCACAAACGCCACGGTAGCTTCCGTATCACTTTGTGACACGTTTAATTCTTCAGCTTGCCATCCAGCACGTCGAGTTCGATACTCCCTTCTGCAACACACAAATAAATAGTGGAATTGAGTTGCAGGACAAGCACTTGAACATGGCTCTTGGCCCGTTTACAGTCCCAATCATTGCAGTCATCAAAGTAAATATCACTTGTAAAATGTTGACAAAACTGCAAAAGGCTACTTTATCTGGTCACCAATCTTCACGTTCATCGCTGCACCAGCAATTTCAAGCTTGTAAAAGAACTTGAAACATTTGTTATTGTTTCTAGGCACTGGTGGTGATGTGAGAGTGGGGTGAAAATCTTGGTACGCTCGGGCCACTGCAATGTATCCTGCGATAAAAGTTTAGCTTTTGAACTCTGTCAAGTGGCGAAAAAGCATTCATAACCACTTTACAAGGGTCGCATTTGAAAACTATAAAATGTATTTTTCTGAATAGATAATTTATAGATAACAATTGAAATAATAATACTAGTTAAAAATAGCTTGGTGGCTGTTTTTTACACACCACTTTGAATGTAACTGTAATGTACAAAAATCACAAAATCAGTACCTTGTCGACCAAGTCTGTTGTGTTGAACTTGGGTTCGTGTCCAACCATTGCGTAGGTTTGTAAATCCACATGTTGGTGTTCGGTAGGTTTCAAAATCGCATTCCAGGTTAACTTTAAAAATACGGTTTGTTGAAAACATTTGACAAAGGTAATTTGTTTATCTTTGCAAAAGTTGCTTACATCACATGTGTTAAAGCAATTCGTTTTTCATTTGAAATGAACAACTGCTACATTTCGTGGTGTGTGAATATGGATTGCTTGCAAGAGTATGTCAGTTTGTGGTTATTTCGTTTTGTACAGTTCAGGCCAACAAAATTGATCTCGCAATTAAACTGATTTGTGAGAAGCTTTTTTACCACGGTGATAAGCTTGTTGGTAAACAAACATGAGATGTATTTTTGTCTACACTCGAAATTCAATAATATTTGTTGATTATACAGAATGTTCAGGTGTGGCTAAAAGGCCTAACCCATGGGTGCCCAAACTTCTTTAAACGGGGTGCAATTTTTGCCAGGTAAAGACGCCCGCTGGCCAACGTTGTTTTTGCGAAGTTTTTAACCGTAGAATTAGAACACTAATATATTGATTTTTTCGGAAATTAAAGGATTTTATTGTATCGGCAGCATGTTTGCTTTCTTTTTACAGCTAAATAAAGTTTTACAAAAATCTTTTGCGTTGAGACAAGTCGCCACAACCAGAAAACTAATTCTAAACTATGGCTGGCCTTACGCAACACAATTTGAAACAACAGCTGTGGGCCATACGAGAAATGCAGCCGTGGGCCGCCCCTGGTCTAAACGTTTGGGCGTAACAACTATTGTGCGTATGCAGTGCGAAACCGGGAGCAAATTTTAGTTGACTGATGTACACCATATAAACCATTCTAATAGGCAGGCAGGACTACATTAGCAAACGCAAGTAAACTGTACCTCACAAGTTTTATTATAATCTCGTAGCCACAAGCTTTTTAAAATTATTTAGGAAATTTTGCTCACCGATGCAATTCGCAGCTCCTTCCCAAGTAGCGTTTTCGTTGCAAATTGCTGAATTGCTTCCGATGTTCTCATAACCATGATTGCAGTTGAACTCAACACGAGATCTGTAGATGAAATTCATTCCCTGAGGGTTGACGGAGCCATGATCAGGAGCAACTGGTTCATTGCATCGTAAAACTGTCTCGAAAATAAATAAAAAAACATATATTAGGAAAAGGGGAGGAGAAGTGATTTCAGCAAACTTCGGAACTAAGCTTGGAAATAAAATTACACAGAAACACAAGAAAGGCTTCACTGCCCTTATCTTTTCAGTTCCGGACATTTCAACACTCGATATTTCGTTTGTTTGCTTAAAATATATGAGTCGTAGGAAAACAAGAACATATTTAGATTAAGTTTCTTACTAAAAACCCAGCCCACATTGATGTTCATTAATCTGTTAACAAATTCTAACATACCTGTACACCTCGGTATTTCTCCAACCCAATCACCACTCTGAGAGCAGCTTCGGGAATTCGTCCCATTTAATGTGAAGCCCTCATTGCACTCGATAGAAACCGTTGAACCAGTAGCATAGGAATTTTGTTGTGGAACCAGACGACCTTCGGCCACTCTGAAACTCCTGCACCGTATCACTGCAAAAGCGTTTGTTTTTAAATAAAACACGGAATAATCCTAACGTTTTTGTAATTCGGCAAATATATCACCACAGCGCAGTTTTGTCAAAGAGTTTATTGAAAGTAAACTAAAAAACGTATTGTGTTTGAAATCGCCACTTAGTGAAATGTGGTCTGCAGAAATAAATTTTGTCCGCCCTTTGACTTGTTGTGCCTTATATGCATTAGTAATTTTTATTTGATGCAGGAGTTAAATTATTTATGCATCAGTGTTTTGTTATGTGACTGTTTGCCAAGGTGTTGCAGCTTAGACCTTGACCTAGTGTTAGTGTTCAGTAGTTGATTTGTTCGGCTGATGTTCAGTTTAACTTTCAATTGACTTGTTTGCTGTTTATGTTTATGTTTATTAATTATGTATTTTTTATATTGAAAATACGAATAAACTGAATTTGTGTTGTGAATATCTGTAAGAGTTTCTGTAATCCAAAACGAATACCGTTTAACGTTGTCATTGTGAATTTAATTTGAAGAAAAACAGGAACGCTCTATTATTACGTTACCGACAATAAATCTATTACTTAAGTATATACAACTAAAAAAATCTCAGGGCAACAATAATTTTGTGCCCATCTGAACTGATCACAGATCACACATGATAATTCGAAAATTAACATGATTACAACATATTACCTCGACACTTTGGTTGGGTTCCAGACCAACTTTCGGAATCCCGACAACGAAGTGGTCTTGTTTTCGTCAACCTGTAGCCAGATGAACATGTGAAGGAAACAACTGTGCCCACTGGGTGGCGCAACCCCTCTTGAAATACAGGATTCATTTGTCCGTTGATGATTCTTCTCAATGGTGGACAAGTTTTTTCTGCAAAAACGTGTAGCACATCCAATGACCTGACAGGCAATTAATTTTTGTCTTTTGCGGACAACATATTCTGTTTATTTACTGACTTACTAACACATGAGACGGTACTTGGGTTGGCATCCCATCGTTTGGTTGTAAGACAGGTATATATGACCGAAGTTTGATAACTTGTGTTGTTAATCTTGTAACCATCTTGGCATGCGTAACTGACTCTAGCCCCAGGGAGGTGATGTCCATGACTTTCAAGAGGATACGTGATCCTAACCTCGCCATTGTCAATCCAGCGCGGAAAATCTGGACACTTCAGGTCTGCAAAGACGGTTTAAGTAATTTGTTTGTGAAAGTGTGTGTCTATTCGAAGGAGTCATATACAGATACTTAAATGTGTTTTGTTTAAATGAAATGATTCTCAACTTGTTTCAGCACCTGTTGTTCTTGTCAACAAACCATTTTAGAATGCATTGCAGATTTATACATTAGATTAGAGATTCATCAAAAAACTCAAAAGTTTTTTTGTCGCCGTGAGTTGAGAAACATAAAATTTTGCGATGCAAGGTGATTTTTTTCCTTACAACCGGTTGGCGTCGGAAAACACATAGCGTCTATTTTGTTTACACGTAGCGAAGAAATATAATCGTTTTTTTAACCAACATCTAGAAAATAGCACTGCAACATAGCTAAATTCACGTAAACGTGCAATAACATACATTTGGTAAACATTTACTTTTATAATCAATGATTTTCTGTACCTGTAGAACAAGTGCGTCCAGTAAAATCATGGCGGCAAAAACACGTATAGCTGTCAACTTCATCACGACAGATCCCACCGTTTAAACACGGCCTCACTTGACACTCGTCACCTAAAACACACGCGTTGCATGAAATGTACAAATGACTGTAAAATGTATAAGAAAAAATAAATAAAAAATTAACAGAAAAGCGTGGTATTTATAAGTCAAATACCATCTCTTAACATCGACCAAATGGTTTTTACCAACATACATCTGCAAGGAGTTTTATGTATAAATCATGTGATTCGTGTAACAAAGACTAAATTGATGTGACATAACTAATCTCGTAAAAAATACAATACGCAAGAATAAGACAATGCCAAAACAATTGAATAATTTAGCATGTCGCTTTTTACATCTATTTGGACCATTATATTCATCGTTAAACTTTGAACAGATTCGTAGACAGTGTAACAAAATAGTAGGAACGTGCAAAATCAGTGGAGCAGTTAGTAACCTACAATAGCACTTGAATATAAAGTGTACAAATCTGTGGACATTGGTGGTTTGACCATAAGTAAATGATTTGTTTACTTAGTGCTTAATCCATCACTGGTTGTTATAGAGCTCTCCCCATTCAGACGCTACTGATTTGTTGTAGTTATCTGAGGTTAGTAAATGGGCTTCCAAGAGCCTAGAGCTTAATTTACTTACTACACGATTCATTTAGCACAGTTATGTCATCCAAATGCACAGTGCCAGAAGCTGCCACAAACGCCACGGTAGCTTCCGTATCACTTTGTGACACGTTTAGTTCTTCAGCTTGCCATCCAGCACGTCGAGTTCGATACTCCCTTCTGCAACACACAAATAAATTGTGGAATTGAGTTGCAGGACAAGCACTTGAACATGGCATTTGGCCCATTTATAGTCCCAATCATTGCAGTCATCAAAGTAAATATCACTTGTAAAATGTTGACAAAACTGCAAAAGGTTACTTTATCTGGTCCCCAATCTTCACGTTCATCGCTGCACCAGCAATTTCGAGCTTGTAAAAGAACTTGAAACATTTGTCATTGTTTCTAGGCACTGGTGGTGATGTGAGAGTGGGATGAAAATCTCGGTACGCTCGGGCCACTGCAATGTATCCTGCGATAAAAGTTTAGCTTTTGAACTCTGTCAAGTGGCGAAAAGCATTCGTAGCCACTTTACAAGGGTCGCATTTAAAAACTATAAAATGTCTTTTTCTGAATAGATAATTTATAGATAAAAGTTGAAATAATAATACTAGTTAAAAATAGCTTGATGGGCGTTTTTCACACTCCACTTTGAATGTAACTGTAATGTACAAAAATCACAAACTAAGTACCTTGTCGACCAAGTCTGTTGTGTTGAACTTGGGTTCGTGTCCAACCATTATGTAGGTTTGTAAATCCACATGTTGGTGTTCGGTAGGTTTCAAAATCGCATTCCAGATTGACTTTAAAAATACGGTTTGTTGAAAACATTTGACAAAGGTAATTTGTTTATCTTTGCAAAAGTTGCTTACACCACATGTGGTAAAGCAATTCGTTTTTGATTCGAAATGAACAACTGCTACATTTCGTCGTGTGTGAATGTGGATTGCTTGCAAGAGCAAGTGCGAAAACGAGAGGCAAATTTTAGTGTATGGCGATACACCATATCAACCATTTCAATAGGCAGGACGACATTAGCATACGGTAGTGAAATGTACCTCGCAAGTTTTATTATAATCTCGTAGCAGCCATCTCAAAGCTTTTATAAATTTAAGTATTTTTGCTCACCGATGCAATTCGCAGCTCCTTCCCAAGTAGCGTTTTCGTTGCAAACTGTTGAATTGCTTCCAATGTTCTCATAACCATGATTGCAGTTGAACTCAACACGAGATCTGTAGATGAAATCCATTCCCTGAGAGTTGACGGAACCATGATCAGGAGCAACTGGTTCATTGCATCGTAAAACTGTCTCGAAAATAAATAAAAAAACATATATTAGGAAAAGGGGAGGAGAAGTGACTCCAGCACACTTCGGAACTAAGCTTGGAAATAAAATTACACAGAAACAGAAGAAAGGCTTCACTGCCCTTATCTTTTCAGTTCCGGACATTTCAACACTCGATATTTCGTTTGTTTGCTTAAAATATATGAGTCGTAGGAAAACAAGAACATAAACGGATTAAGTTTCTTTTTAAAAACCCAGCCCACGTTGATGTTCATTAATCTGTTAACAAATTTTAACATACCTGTACACTTCGGTGTTTCTCCAACCCAATCACCACTCTGAGAGCAGCGTCGGGAATTCACCCCATTTAGTGTGAAGCCCTCATTGCACTCGATAGAAACAGTTGAACCACTGACGTAGGCATTTTGTTGTGGAATCAGACGACCTTCGGCCACTTTGAAACTCCTGCACCGCATCACTGCAAAAGCGTTTTGTTTTTCAAAAATTAAACACGGAATAATCTTAATGTTTTTGTAATTCGGCAAATATATCACCACAGCGGAGTTTTGTCAAAGAGTTTATTGAAAGTTAACTAAAAAACATATTGTGTTTGAAATCGCCACTTAGTAAAATGTGTTCGCAGAAATAAATTTTGTCCTCCTTGACTTGTTGTACCTTTTATGCATTAGTAATTTTTATTTGATGCAGGAGTTGTGAATATCTGTAAGAGTTTCTGTAATCCAAAACCAATACCGTTTAACGCTGTCATTGTAAAAATTTTTTGAAGAAAACCGGAACACTCTATTATTATGTTACAGATAATAAATCGATTACTTTTCGACATGCCAAGTAAGTATATACAACTAAAAAAATCTCAGGGCAACAACAATTTTGTGCCCATCTGAACTGATCACAGATCACACAAGATAATTCGAGACTGAACATGATCAACATATTACCTCGACACTTTGGTTGGGTTCTAGACCAACTTTCGGAATCCCGACAACGCAGTGGTCTTGTTTTCGTCAACCTGTAGCCAGATGAACATGTAAACGAAACAACTGTGCCCACTGGGTGGCGCAACCCCTTTTGAAATACAGGATTCATTTGTCCGTTGATGATTCTTCTCAATGGTGGACAAGTTTTTCTGCAAAAACGCGGAAGACATCAAATAACCTGACAGGCAATTAAATTCCGTCGTTTGAGGACAACATATTCTGTTTATTAACTGACTTACTAACACATGAGACGGTACTTGGGTTGGTATCCCATCGTTTGGTTGTAAGACAGGTATATATGACCGAAGTTTGATAACTTGTGCTGTTAATCTTGTAACCATCTCGGCATGTGTAACTGACTCTAGCCCCAGGGAGGTGATGTCCTTGACTTTCAAGAGGAAACGTGATCCTAACCTCGCCATTGTCAATCCAGCGCGGAAAATCTGGACACTTCGGGTCTGCAAAGACGGTTCAAGTAATTTGTTTGTGAATGTGTGTGTCTATTCGAGTCATATGAAGAGAATTAAGTGTGTTTTGTTTAACCACTTTACAAGGGTCAGTTACACACATTTCAACACTCAAAATTAAATGTCGTTTGTTTCCTTAAAATAAGAACATAATCGGATTAAGTTTCTTCTTAAAAACCCAGCCCACATTGATGTTCATTATTCTGTTAACAAATTCTAACATACCTGTACATATCGGTATTTTTCCAACCCAATCACCACTCTGAGAGCAGCTTCGGGAATTCGTCCCATTTAGTCTGAAGCCCTCATTGCACTCGATAGAAACCGTTGAACCAGTAGCGTAGGAATTTTGTTGTGGAATCAGACGACCTTCGGCCACTCTGAAACTCCTGCACCGTATCACTGCAAAAGCGTTTGTTTTTAAATAAAACACGGAATAATCCTAACGTTTCTGCAATTCTGCAAATACATCGCCACAGCACAGTTTTGTCAAAGAGTTTATTGAAAGTAAACTAAAAAAACGTATTGTGTTTGAAATCGCCACTTAGTAAAATGTGGTCAGCAAAAGTATATTTTGTCCGCCCTTGACATGTTGTACCTTATATGCATTAGTAAATTTTATTTGATGCAGGAGTTAAATTATTTATGCATCAGTGTTTTGTTATGTGGCAGTTTGCCAAGCTGTTGCAGCTTAGACCTTGACCTAGTGTTAGTGTTCAGTAGTTGATTTGTTTGGCTGATGTTCAGTGTAACTTTCAATTGACTTGTTTGCTGTATATGTTTATGCTTATGTTTATTAATTATGTACTTTTTATATTTGAATACGAATAGACTGAATTTGTGTGGTGAATATCTGCAAGGGTATTTGTAATCGAAAACGAATACCGTTTAACGCTGTCATTGTGAATTTGATTTGAAGAAAAACCGGAACGCTCCATTATTACGTCACAGACAATAAATCGATTACTTTTCGACATGCCAAGTAAGTAGGCTATATGCAACTAGAAAAATCTCAGGGCAACAATAATTTTGTGTCCATCTGAACTGATCACAGATCACACAGGATAATTCGAGACTTAACATCATTACAACATATTACCTCGACACTTTGGTTGGGTTCTAGACCAACTTTCGGAATCCCGACAACGAAGTGGTCTTGTTTTCGTCAACCTGTAGCCAGATGAACATGTGAACGTAACAGATGTGCCCACTGGGTGGCGCAACCCCTCTTGAAATACAGGATTCATTTGTCCGTTGATGATTCTTCTCAATGGTGGGCAAGTTTTTTCTGCAAAAACGCGGAAGACATCAAATGACCTGACAGGCAATTAATTTTTGTGTTTTGCGGACAACATATTCTGTTTATTAACTGACTTACTAACACATGAGACGGTACTTGGGTTGGCATTCCATCATTTGGTTGTAAGACAGGTATATGTGACCGAAGTTTGATAACTTGTGCTGTTAATCTTGTAACCATCTCGGCATGTGTAACTGACTCTAGTCCCAGGGAGGCGATGTCCTTGACTTTCACGAGAATACGTAATCCTAACCTCGCCATTGTCAATCCAGCGCGGAAAATCTGAACACTTCGGGTCTGCAAAGACGGTTTAAGTAATTTGTTTGTGAAAGTGTGTGTCTATTCGAGTCATATGAAGAGAATTAAGTGTGTTTTGTTTAACCACTTTACAAGGGTCAGTTACACACATTTCAACACTTAAAATTAAATGTCGTTTGTTTCCTTAAAATAAGAACATAATCGGATTAAGTTTCTTCTTAAAAACCCAGCCCACATTGATGTTCATTATTCTGTTAACAAATTCTAACGTACCTGTACATATCGGTATTTTTCCAACCCAATCACCACTCTGAGAGCAGCTTCGGGAATTCATCCCATTTACTGTGAAGCCCTCATTGCACTCGATAGAAACCGTTGAACCAGTAGCGTAGGAATTTTGTTGTGGAATCAGACGACCTTCGGCCACTCTGAAACTCCTGCACCGTATCACTGCAAAAGCGTTTGTTTTTAAATAAAACACGGAATAATCCTAACGTTTCTGCAATTCTGCAAATACATCGCCACAGCACAGTTTTGTCAAAGAGTTTATTGAAAGTAAACTAAAAAACGTATTGTGTTTGAAATCGCCACTTAGTAAAATGTGGTCAGCAAAAGTATATTTTGTCCGCCCTTGACATGTTGTACCTTATATGCATTAGTGAATTTTATTTGATGCAGGAGTTAAATTATTTATGCATCAGTGTTTTGTTATGTGGCAGTTTGCCAAGCTGTTGCAGCTTAGACCTTGACCTAGTGTTAGTGTTCAGTAGTTGATTTGTTTGGCTGATGTTCAGTGTAACTTTCAATTGACTTGTTTGCTGTATATGTTTATGCTTATGTTTATTAATTATGTACTTTTTATATTTGAATACGAATAAACTGAATTTGTGTGGTGAATATCTGCAAGGGTATTTGTAATCGAAAACGAATACCGTTTAACGCTGTCATTGTGAATTTGATTTGAAGAAAAACCGGAACGCTCCATTATTACGTCAGAGGCAATAAATCGATTACTTTTCGACATGCCAAGTAAGTAGGCTATATGCAACTAGAAAAATCATAGGGCAACAATAATTTTGTGTCCATCTGAACTGATCACAGATCACACAGGATAATTCGAGACTTAACATCATTACAACATATTACCTCGACACTTTGGTTGGGTTCTAGACCAACTTTCGGAATCCCGACAACGAAGTGGTCTTGTTTTCGTCAACCTGTAGCCAGATGAACATGTAAACGAAACAGATGTGCCCACTGGGTGGCGCAACCTCTCTTGAAATACAGGATTCATTTGTCCGTTGATGATTCTTCTCATCGGTGGACAAGTTTTTTCTGCAAAAACGTGTAGCACATCAAATGACCTGACAGGCAATTAATTTTTGTCTTTTGCGGACAACATATTCTGTTCATTAACTGACTTACTAACACATGATACGGTACTTGGGTTGGCATTCCATCGTTTGGTCGTAAGACAGGTAAATGTGACCGAAGTTTGATAACTTGTGCTGTTAATCTTGTAACCATCTTGGCATGTGTAACTGACTCTAGTCCCAGGGAGGTGATTTCCTTGACTTTCACGAGAATACGTGATCCTAATCTCGCCATTGTCAATCCAGCGCGGAAAATCTGGACACTTCGGGTCTGCAAAGACGGTTTAAGTATTTTGTTTGTGAAAAACTTAAAATATATGAGTTGTAGGAAAACAAGAACATAATCGGATTAAGTTTCTTCTTAAAAACCCAGCCCCCATTGATGTCCATTAATCTGTTGATAAATTTCAACATACCTATACACCTTGGTTGATCGTTAACCCACAGACCATCCTCTGAGCAGGTTTGAGAATTTGTCCCATTTAGTTGATAACCAGTATTGCATTCGATGGTAACAGTTGAGCCATGGGCGTATACACTTTGTTGTGGAACTAGGCGACCGTTTTCAACTTCGAAACTCGGACACTTTATTCCATCTCCATGAAAAGCGTCGGTGCAAAAACACAAATAAATATTTTCGATGTTTCAAAAATAATTCAGTGCATCATATCAGTTAAATATGTAATGCAGAAAATCAAATAATACTTTTAGTGTTCCGAGTAGAAAAATACTATAACACTTTTCGGACAACTGTTCAAGAAGTTTTACTTTACAGAATCGACTTAAATCCAACAAAATTGGACATCCGAGTTTGCCAGCAAGTGCAACTAAGAGCTAAATTTGAAATGCGTTTAAGAGTTATTTGTTTCAGGCCCAAACTTGAGTGAAATATTTTATACTGCAACTTTTCACGTTGAAAGTTTCTAATGGTTGGACGATATTGTAACTTAAATTCGCTTTGGAATTATGATGCATAAGTTACAATTTTGGTTTCTTTTTCAAACTAGTTATTACAAAAACTGATTTCATAGTTCAGAATTATGGGTAATTGCAATAGTCGTATTTACCAATGGTTGAATCAATCCAGCTCTGAACTTTGGAAACATCAGTATAAA
The DNA here is from genome assembly GCF_965637545.1 of Phallusia mammillata. Taxonomy (NCBI): domain Eukaryota; kingdom Metazoa; phylum Chordata; class Ascidiacea; order Phlebobranchia; family Ascidiidae; genus Phallusia; species Phallusia mammillata. The sequence goes on along the minus strand of NC_137256.1, from coordinate 26,506,071 downwards.
ATCCTGGAAAGCGGAAACCAGTATTTCTGTCGACTTGACCGCATTTGTATCCAAAACTAACGATTCCAACTTGAATCCAACACGATTCTGAGGTGTTTGGGATTTTGTACTGCCAGTAGAAATTTTTTACCATATTAGTCCACTCAGAAAGACTACATTGTTTTGATAACTACGATTTAGGCAAATAGCCCAAATATTCTAAATTCAAACTTTACTCCAGGTAACGCAGGTTATCGCGCTTGTGCTGGAACTGGCATTAATACGTATTTTAACAAGTATCGTGGTACCACTGTTAAACTAATAGCGTCAAGTGTAAATTAGCTGATTAGTCAACTAATCTGGCGATTTTTATAGATTTCAGCGGGTGTTTTCTGATACGTGAAGCATTTCTTATGGCTAACATACCTTTCGCATCAAAGGTCCACCGCTGTCACCCTGACAAGCATCCGATACTGTACTCGTTTCAGATCGAGCACAAATCCTACGGTCTGTATACCTTACATCCAGTAAAGTTTCATGTACTATTTTGTTGGCAGCAATTTTACATCTGAAGATAAAAGTATAACAAGATTTGGAGACATATAAAGTAGCATTTTGCCTTACATTGAGTCAGGTTGAATTCGTTGAGTTGCTTGTTGAAGTTGGAATGGCATGGTTCTGCGTGTCAAATTCGTAAAACCAAAACCTGTAACGAACACCGGTGCTCGATCTTCAGTGAAATGATTCGCAAGCCACTTTCCTAAAAGGAAAAAATCTTGTTGGGCGCGTTGTTGGGTTCTTTTATCCTAATTGTCTTGCATCGTTTTTTTCTTCTTAGCTGCACAAAATATTAGCGTAATCATATTTCGCATATTTCGTTCAAATTCACATTAAATCTCTACATGTAGCCCATCATTAATACGACAGTATTGCAGTTAATTACACAATAAAGCTTGGCCAATATGACGCCCGGCAGGAAGTTACCTTTCTTGAGACATTTGACACCTTCAGAGTCATTCTCGTTTATTAATCTGCTTCCATTTCGGAACATATTGTTTTCTATCGGAATACATGAGTTACTGCAGGGAAGACATATAGGGTTCACATGGGTTGAGAGTGGAATTGTCCCGTTAAACTTAGGTGCGTTGTCGGTCCAATTCCACAGTCTATTTTCTTTGATGGTACTAAGTCCTATGCCCACGCGAATCTGAAAAAAAAAACATTTACAAAACTATGGTCAAATGATACGTCTCTTTTCCTTTTGTGTCCGCAAAGGAGGATCCCTTGTTAACTCACACGGCTGGAGTCCTCCTGTAAATGTTTTTGAAGGTCACTTCATCGACTCAAAACTAACACTGATTTTGATGTGCTCAGTTGCGTTGGCCTAGGTCCAACTGTACCCTGCTCGATTTGATATGATTTGAGGTCGTTTAATATTTAACAAACTTTTAATCTTACCAGTGCAACATCGTAATCATAATTGCTTCTTTCATGTCGATCAGATCGGTCGAACCGGTCATGTACAACAATATTTCTCGGTTGAAACACAATTACATAAGAGTCGATGTTACTTCTTCTGTCAGGTCTTCTAAAAATCCCTTTCAAAAATAAGAATATAACTCTGTTGTCATGTAACATACAACGCAACTTGCAAGTATTTTTTTATCTTTTATTACCTACGGCCACTACGAAGCGTTTTGTCCAATTCTCAATGTTGGAGTAACGATCAAATATATGTGCTGCTGTTAGAACCCAATGTTGATTGATCAGAGTTCCACCGGCAAAACTACTCGCGAAGCTCTAAACAATTACACAAAATCGACCAGGTTAGCCATCAAGACCGAGGAATAAAAGTAAAATCGGTCAAGCTGTTTGTTCAACATGAACAGTTTTGGGCTCAATAAAACTGTACCGTTGCTTACGTTATAAACTGTTCCGTGCTTGACCATAATTAAAGCTTGCCATGGCCAAGACCTTTCTGCATTAATTCCTCCGACAACTCGACCAACGGATCGGGAAGTTGAAGTGCTTGTGTGGTTTACAGTTTGCCCACACTTCAGTTTTATACCTACATGAAAATATTAGACTGTTAAAACAAATTTGCCTGATGCGGTTTCACTAAAACGTAAATAATGCGCATGCTTTGATTAGGTAATCTGCAACATTCGCAAATTAAATTGAAATATTTGAACAACTTTTTCATTCGGTTATTTTCAAAACTTCGTTAAACTTATTCTTATCAGAAAATGTGTTTTTTGAAGATTTTATTTGCCGTTTGATGTTGGGATTTTTAATGGAATATAAAGGCTTGCTCACAGTAAACCGGCTTTGTATGGTTCAAAGATTAGGTGTATAACAATAGCATACTTCTTGCTTTAAACTAAAATTTGCTTACCCGTGCAGTTTGCCATTCCTTTCCAAGTAGCGTTTTCATTGCAAATTGCCCAAGCACTTCCAATGTTCTCATAACCTGGGTCACAGGCAAAATCAACCCGAGATCCGTAATTGAAATCAACTCCTTCGGTTGCAACAGAACCATGATTAGGTGCCACTGGTTCATTGCATCGTAAAACTGTCACAAATATACATACTGAAGTTTGTCGCTACAAACCAAGTGGCTTTGAACGGAACAGAATTGAAACATAAGAATTTACCAAGACAAAACGATAGTTCGAATATCTTCTTGGTATGAACTGACTAAAGAACCTGAAGCGACCAAACAACTTACTTAAACACATATCAGTGATCAAATTGATATCAGTGATCAAATACTTTTACGATTTTAACTGTGCAGACTAATACTTTTATGTTATTTCGGTTACACTCGTTGAATCGAGATATTGGAAATGGACAGTAAGTGTTGACCAATCTGTTCACGACTGAAACAACTTACTTAAACACCGTGCCGCTGTGCCCGCCTGAGATCCGTACTTTCGGGAACGATAAATGACTCTTCCAAACTCAACCTTTAAACTGACACACACCGCATCTGTTAACGCAAATGGCGACAATAAGCTCAGCATTAAACAAACTCTTTGATCACATTCATAAACAAGGTTTCTGAAGGTCATTAAATTGATATCAGTGATCAAATACTTTTACGATTTTAACTGTGCAAACTAATACTTTTATGTTACTTCGGTTACACTCGTTGAATGGAGATATTGGAAATGGACAGTAAGTGTTGACCAATCTATTCACGACTGAATGATTTCAAGGGAAAAATATTATATTAAGAAAAAAAAATATTAAGAAAAAATAACGATAAAAGCGCAATACATCAAAGAGAAACCATTCACATCAGCAATTTAATTTTCTCCGATAAGTTCAACTTTTTGCAATTATATTACCCACCCTACGATAAAATTAAGATCGAAACCTTTCACATGCATTTTACTCTAACATATTACACAATCATTTGCTTTATTTTCGTTCTGCCAGGGTTCCACCTGCGTAACTTAATTTCGTGAAACGAAGGTGTCTTAAAACCGTCACAAAAGGAAAATCTCAAATTCTTCTGCTCGTGTTTACAGATATTACCTGACAATTCATTTTTTAATTCGATTACCATCAACTTACTTGGGCGGAAACACGACATGCCACAAACATCGTCACATCGGCACCGCTTGAGGCGCCCTCTACAATCTGAATCACTTGAACACGGTTTCCGACATTTTCTGCCAGACTCGATGAGATTTAGATCTCTGCTGGGGCAAATTATTTGTGAAGAACCTGCAAAAAATATGCAACTTGTAATAACAATCCTAAAAGCATTAAATTTGTGTTTGCCTGTTATAATCCATTTAAAAGACAACAATAAAAGTAAATACTGTACATCATCTTAAAATAAGTTGGAAACGATGGGTCAAAATTTATCATTTAGGTAAACACGACACCACATCAATACAGTACAAGTAACCGCTGCGGTACAAGTTTGATTGCAAATAAGGAGTAACTGATACTTTCTTACTTACCAGGTCGTACAATTGAGACTGAACGACAGAATAGTGACAAAACGATTATACACAAGGTTTTCATACCAATCCTATAGTTTTCCTATAAAATACACACCAGTATTAACATTAATTAGGATTATGCATTAAATGCCAGGACCGCAATTAAAATTTAAAATACAAAAAAACTCATTTGACATCTTAAAGCAACAAATATAACTGCGATTGCTAAATCCGCTGCCACAGTTATGTTTTATTCTAACTTAATCAATCTCAGGTACCTCCTAGCGTTCTCAAGCACTGTCCCTTCTGCAAGCAACTCACAACTGTGACAAACATTGCAAAGTGCCAACAACGAGCAGTTGCATACAAAGTGCAGGACAGGAAGTTGTTGAAACTATTTGCGAGCCGCTGAAAGTTCACGTTTCATTCAACTAATTTTCGATACAATAACTTTAAACTCAAGGCTCCTTTAATTGTTTCCGATTCTGAAAAACAGAGTCATGCGCGTAGTATGGATTGCATGATGCTGCAGCGGCATTTAAAGTACAAAACCGACAAAAGCCATCAGACCTTTGGTTTAGTTTACAGGGATAAACAATGTAACACTGAAAAGTGGATTTATCAGAGTGATATAATACACATGTACGAGTGTATAGTGTGTAAAGGCCCATTTACACTATGCGTATCGCGCTCGCTCAGACCTGCGTAAGTTTGTTTGTTTCATTTTTTCTGTCTGGTTTCGCGCTTGACTGATTTCGGGCGCTCAAGTCTCGTAGAAATGAGTGAGCGATCGCCTGCCGAGCGTTTTTCTGCGTATCAAGCTGCTTGAACCTGCGCAAACGGTTTGTGTTATCGCCGTGTACGGGTTTCTGTTTTGAAAAAGCTGGTTCAATTGCCAAAAATGAATGATGACACGCTATTTGCCTTCAATTTAAGTATTTATTACATGGTTATGATTGCATGTTATGTTTTATTGTGTTTAAATATTGTAATTAATTGCATTTAAAATGTACATTTACCCTAGCACAGCGGACTACATGTCATAGAAACATGAAAATGAGATAAACATGCCACCAATCTATTCAACAACACCCTGAACAATCCTGTATCATACCAAGATGCAAAATCATGTTTACTAACAAAATCTGATTTAATTTAGATTGATACAAAGCTTTTTCGATCTAAAATAGGTAACAATAAATTTATGTGGTAATTTATGGTCATCGACATTTGCTGTGAGCTGAAAAATACGTCTAGTATATTATTTAGTAAGCTTAGGTACGCACCGATAATCGCAGTGTAAACGGAAGGAGTCGCAAGGTAAGGTAAGGTTAGGTTAGGCGCCGTTAAGCATAGTGTTCGTTTCGGAGCTTAAAAGCTGCGCTGAATTTTTGATTTCTTTGCTTTTTAAAGAGATTTTTTATGTTCATAGAAATCTTAAAACGTAAACAATAAAACTCGAGTTTGCAAACGAGCGTTTCGGTCTCTTGCATAAAACTAATTTGTAAAATGTTAATGTGCTTTGTTTAACAGCTGTTTTAACTAGTTTATGAAGGAAAGCATATTAGTTAATAATGTAGCTTGAAACACGCGGTTTGTGCGAAGTAACAAGTTTTCGGTAAGTGTTTTTTTAATTTTCTTGTGACAGAAACGCACCAGTAATTTTAAAATGTTAACACAATATTCTACGCTTTTCGAGCATTGAAGCACAGATAAAAATATATTTAATTATTAATACACATGTTATTAATACGCTCTTGTAAACACAAAGTATAGATGTAATACTCTAGAGTATTATGACATATTGGCTGGTTTTCTCTGGCTGTGAAAGTTCAAAGCCACACAACATTACCACATTTTTTTGCTGATGGCTTTACTGAATTTATCCTGAATTAGTCAGGTCAATACTAGGAACCAATAAAGTTATGTCAACTATATTTCTAATGGCAAAACTTTTTTTTGCAAAAAAATGCAAAAACAGTTTAATTGTATAACTAACAGTTGTAATGCAAATACCATGAATGTTCTAGCAAAATGGTAGCACTATAAAGTACATGATTGCAAAATCATATCTAATGTTAAAAAGCACCTTATATATACGAAACATTTGATTTGCATTTGCCATACAATTTGCCATACATTTTGTGTGACATTCCAAAAAAAAATAACTTGTTGTTTTAGTTACAGATATGACTGATTGGTTACTGTAACAAGACTGTGCATATGCAACAATAGAAAAGTATACAAGCAAAGGGCAAAGTCCCAAAGCATCATGTTTTTTGGGTGTGTGAGATTTTACATTTGTTGTGTTCTTATTTCTAGTGCGTATATTCTGTAAACCATTGTAACTTTGGCAAGCAATATTATGTTAAAAGATCCTAGCAATCAAACAGACACAAAGTATTTTAAAACAAACTGCATTTTTTAGGGTGGATGCTTAGCATTGTTGTACTTCATATTAAGTTTACAAAATCCTATAAAGATTGCATAACAATGAGCGAAATTGCTTAAAAGTTTTTACACCAAATCATTAAACACATTTATACTTTGGGTGTTTTCAAACTTTTTACAATTGTTTTTAAAAGTGTTTGTTTTTGCAGTTTACAGTACTATTCCTTATTGTGTAGAATAATGTGACACACAATTAAATCAAAACTTCAAGAAAAGATGATCAACAATTAAGAAATTAAATGAGAACTGAAACAGATAACTTTTATTATGTAATTGCCGCCACAAAATTGTTTATTTCAAAACAACATACCATAGTCTAGGTGGAATAATAGCTATAGTGTGTGCCAAAAATAAAGAATTAGAAGGTGTGGGTAGAAATAAAGTTGAACAAAATGAGATTTAAACTGATTGAAAAAAGGCAAACCGTTTCAGGCCGGGTAACTTTCTCCAACTATAACAAAACTTAAATGTGAAAATGTGTATATATATATTAACCTGAAATGAACCTTGAACCCTTGAAAACAATATATTAGCAAACCCGAACCTGAACCAATGAAAAGTGGTTCCACTCCCTCATCTCTAGTTTGCACAGTAACTTATTATCGACTAGGTTGAATAACATGGAAACATTACATTTTTTTTCTTTTGTGCTTTTGAACGTCAAAAAGTCATGAACTACTAAGGTACATGACCTAGGAATTTTATGCATTGGTTGGTGCATTGTGCCTTTTGTAGTATTTAAATGTATTTTCTTACTAACTAACTTAAAATTAAGGAGCAGCTTTATGGGGAGGGGAACACTTCAAGCAGATTCAGAGATTTGCCCACCTAGGTGTCCAACTTATTAACTTTTCACCATCTGAAAGGTGAGAAGTGGTCTTTAGTATAGATCAGGGTGCAGTAAACTATTTGCATTACGGATGGATTTATGCCTGGCCTTGTTTTCTGGTTATGTGGTTTTGTTCAATAAAATGATTAATGTCTGGTGTATACAACTTTTTACAATCTACCAACCCGTATTTAATGGACATCTGGCACAACTATTGGTGTGAATGCATGTTATGTTTAGACAAAAGTTATAAATAAGCTTTTAATCTTACCTAATGTGTGCAAAGTTTACATAAAAAATAATACTTGTGCCATATATCTATAATATATATGTTGTAGTGCACTTTTTGAGTTTTTATGTACAGTTATAGCTTCGAAGTTTAAAACATACCCGAGCAGCATGCATATATTTGAACTAACAGTATTGTATTTAGGATATCCTTGATTTTGTACACTTTTCTAACTTTTTAACAAGCCTGCATAGCTGCAATTACCTGTAAAATAAAGATACCATTCATTGTTTTTTATGCAAGTGCTTTGATTGTTTATTAAAATTAGTTGGATTTTAGGATTGTGAGCCAAACTAAATCAAAACAGAGACAAAAAATATCCTTGTTTTTTTGCAGATACTTGGTAACTTTCAGCCAATGCAGGAACAAGTGAAGATGTCCAGTCCATTATTATATTGGAAGATTTCACTGGCACCAAGAAGAGGGGTTTCCATGCCGACATGTCTGGAGCTGATGACAGGCAGTGGCCGATATTTAAGTATGTAATGAAATCTTTTACATACCTTAATGTTGTGTTTTACATGTTCAAACTGGACATGATGTTTTGTAACCTGCAGAGTAATGTAGAAAGTTTGAGCGATCTTTCCCATATCAGATTTCATTAGCTAATAAAAATTGTTATAACATAAAAGAAAGAAAAAAACATAATAATAACTGTTCTATAGTGTCTATGAAACTCCTGTAAGTAGCTAAAGCAAAAAACTAATAACTGACATTAAAAACCACAATATATAAAACAAAGTAGTTACCCCCATTCTGCACTCAACAATTTTAAACAATTCATTACAATAATTTACATGCAAAATTTCATATATTTTCTACCTTTATCGAAAGATTTGTATTATTGGTCTTTAATGTTCATACATACTGTTTACAGAGCATGGGATTTTTGGACAAAAAGAGCATACCAGTTGATGGAGTGAGGTGTGTATCAAAGCTTTTGGTAACCTCGAACAAACATAGCAAATCAGTATTAAGCTTTTCTTGAATTTTAGCGAGTTTGTGTGGTCACCCTTGGCCAACATGTTAGCTTTCTGGGTACCCGAGCAAAACAAGATACCAGCTCGCTCACAATTCTTACAATTCCATCCAAGAAAGAAGTTTGAGTTAAAAACTTGTTCAATGTTTCTGACATCCGACTGAACTGGCACAAACAGGGCAAGTTTCTTTGTGTCAAAGTGGACCGATACAACAAAGCAAAGTAGGTATTTGAGTTCTTGTTTTGGTCAATTTAAAGGGTTCTTGTTTCGGTCAATTCAACGCTTCATTGATATTTTGACAACCAAATGACCCCAATTCCATGCATCCAAGCATTGACAATTTAACCCTCAACCATACTTTACATTGTCTTTATACTTTTTGATAGCTTCCATGTTGAAGCTGGTTTAGCTGACTGGTCATAACTAAAACAAAAAAACAAACATGCTCCTTTAAAACTTTTGCTATTAGGAAGCAGATATAAGGGGTTGGATTTAAATTACAACCAGCTAGATTTTTTGTGGGTTGTTCATTTTTGCGATATGTTTGAACTTTGGTTTCATACTGTTTCCATTAATTTGCACATAAGTAACAGATTAAGAGTCATCAACACAAAATTGTTTTCTTTCTTCAGGCTACAATTTCCGATTTTGAAATATTCCACATTCAAGAAGTTCCTGTCGACATAATTGAGCTAAAGAAGCAGGTAAAAAACAGTTTTCTTGTCCTTTTTGTGTCTTGTTTCAATTACAAATACTCACCTCAATCCGAATAGCTTTAACTGTCAACGCTTTTGGTTTTTTCAATTAAAACTAATTACCATGTAATATCATGCACTATTTAGTACCTCCAATGGTTTAGTTCCCTTTTTATGTGCTGATGTCACATGTTATTTACACACTTATTTACTGGTAGAGGGATTTAAGAATATTTGGGGCTTGAAATAAAAACAACAACAGCAAGACCAATTGTATTAGGGAGTGTTTTAGTTTTAACATACAAAGCTTTGTACTGTTTGTATTGTTTGCCATTTTCTGTGAGCACAAGATTATTGCTGTTTTAAATTAATAATCTTTATGTTTAGAAAAGCAAATCCACAAAAGCTTCATCGAATTCATGGCACATTTTCATGTTTCAAACTCACAAACATCAAACAGCTGCTTGCAACTGAACTTTATACTTTCACTTACCAACGTGAGTTAAAACATGTTTGTAAACATAGCTGGACTTTTTAAAAAAGCCAAGAAAAAAATGATGCAAAACAAATTACTAATGAGCTTATATGTAGCAAACACATAAAGCGAAAACATTTTTTGTTGCCAACACTTATCTTATCTGTTCTTCACCCTGTTATGCCACAGCTTGCTTTAATTTTCACAACAGCTATTTTGAAACATCTGCAACACAATGTATTCTCTTCACACAAGCTCTGTTGCAGTTTTGTTTTTTATCAAGCTAAAGTTTGTGTTATTTTTTTCAGTTTTGAACTGTATGTAACACATAAAACCAAATAACAAGTTAAGCAGCTGATTTTCAGCCACATTTCAAATATATTATTTGTTTGCACCATTTTCTCCAGCCCACAACCGAAACTCAAACCCCAACACAAGGAATATAAGGATATTTGCAACACATCGATGTCGTCAGCGAAGAAAAAAACTTTACCACAAGATGTAGAAAATATAAATCCTACCCAACTCCATACATAGTAAGATAATACGGATCTGATCAAGTTGTGTTATTCTTTCAACTGTGTTTAATCAAAACATAACTGCGACAGAATTTAATTATATTTATTGTAATCTTCTTTTGTGATAATATCCATTATGTATTTCATATGTTTAATATTGTGTGGTACTGTAATGTAATTTCTAGGGATGCGCCGAGCCGAGCCAGAACCCGAGTACTCGGTACCGAGCATCGCTGTTTTTGATGCTCGGTGCTCGGCCGAGTAGTTGCACAAACTGACCCGAGCATTAAATTTGCATATCCATGCCTTGCTAACATAAGTAACTAGTGTTCGAAAGGGTGTCTACAAATGATTTTTCAAATGTATTAGATTGTGGAAAAACGTGTACTTCTGAGGCCTGTAACAGCTTAATACACCGCTGGTGACGTAAGAGGCCTTGTAGAGCTAAAACGTAGAAAGGGGATTTTTTTGTGATGTCATAATGCACCGAGCGTGCTCGGCCGAGCACCGAGCATTAACGTGAGATGCTCGGTGCTCGACCAAACAGAACATTTGCTGTTTTGGCACATCCCTAGTAATTTCTAACTTTACATTTACACTCACTACATGAGGGATAAATACCTGCATGTAGACTTTGTAATATAACGGATGATGGTATGAGCTACTGCAAAACAACATATTTTATCTGCTATGCCCTTCAGTATAAAAAAATAAAATCTAGTTTGAACTGAAATCCACCTACAGTAGCAGTTTTCCGGTGATTACTGTTCTTACATCAATATAATTCAAAACCCAGTGTATAAATCCTAGGCCAAACAGAATCAACCGTACTTGTACACAGTATTTCACAGAATATATATTTCACCAAAAAGTTTTGGCATCGTCGGTTCTGTAAGCGAATACAATACTGTTATAAAAGCATAGTAAAACAGTAAAAACAATAAAATACTAAAACAAGCTACCAGAATAACATGCAACTGGTGAAGAAACTTTCCAGAGTGAACGCCGCACTGTTTACTATCGGGCTGTCAAGTATGCTACAGGTGTGTTGCAAAACAGAAAAAAAGCGGAGGTACAGAAAAAGATAAGACAGTAATTGGGTTGAGGGGAATGCGTGGAAAACGAATTTAGCGAACACGCGGTAGTATCATGCACTGGATGTTTATTTTGGCGTTAATCAATCCCAACCACTTTGCTTCGGCCATATCTAAATTTTGTAGCACAGGTTGTTCTGCAAAAATGACCGAAAAACATTGTGCGATGTTTGGTTTTTTAACGAGCGTAGACATATGCTTCTGTTCGTAATGGCCCTTCAGTATATTCACACCCAGTATGTGTGACTTGTTTTTCAGGATCCAAGATTGGATTCCACGAAATACAGCCCTACCCGTTCCACCAAGTGAATCTTGGAGAATTGTGGATGAAAAAAACTTGCAGGTTAATAATGTGGCTTGATGCTTTCTACTAATTTGTCCTTCAGAATCTAAAAATACTTGCACCATTTTTATATCGTAAGCAATTCTCATAAACATGTGTGTGGAGACCTTATCGATTTTGCAAAAACAGTTATGTTAGGAGATCAAATGTTGTGTATAGTAAATCGTTAAAAAGAAAAAAGAACGTATAAAATGTTTCAAACTCACAAACATCAAACAGCTGCTTGCAACTGAACTTTATATTTTTACTTACAAAGGTGAGTTAAAACAAGTTTGTAAACATAGCTGGACATTTCAAAGTAGGCCAAAAATGATCCAAAACAAATTACTAATGAGCTTATATGTAGCAAATATATAAAGCGAACACATTTTTTTACCAACACTTGCCTAATCTGATCTGATCAAGTTGTGTCAATCCTTGAACTGTGAAACAGAAACTGCTTAAAATGCAATAATCACAATGTGGTGATGTAATGCATTTCCTATCTTTACTTTTACACCTACTACATAAAGGATAAATGCATGTAGACTTTGTAATATTGCTGATAATGGTATGATCTACTGCAAAACAAAAAGCCATATGTTATCTGCTATATTTGATTCTGGTTAAAGACAAAGTTTTTGCATGTTGTTTCTAGGATTGTAAATTGTGTTTTGTGCATCTTTGTATAACTCACCACTATTATGCGATAATATTTTTAGCTACTTTTCTGCAAAGGTATAAAATGCATGTTTGAATGTCGCTGAATCAAGTTTGTTGTCACGAACGATGTACTTCCAACAAATTGGTTGGCAGGAGAGAATGCAGACAATAGGAATTCGATTCCAGTTTAGTGAAGTGAGGTTTGTATGGAATTGGTTCAGAGATCCAGTTACAGTTTTGTTGTCGTTGAGGAAATAGTTATGGGTCCCCTTCCCTGAAGGGGACACATATTGATTTTACTCAAATTGTTTTTGTTTGTTTTTTCTTTTGTTTTCTTCTCCCCAAAGTTTGTCCGACTCGTTTTTCCATCAAATGTTTGATGGATTTGTCTGAAATGTACACAGATGGTAGATATAGTTATGTAGATGTGCATCCCACTTTGTTTGTCCAAATAACCCTATTAGTTACCCCACTAGCCCCCTAAAATGGGTGAGTTTATTAAACAGTGTCGGAATAGGCTAAATTTTGGGTAGCATGTGGACTATGCTATTACCAGGTTTCGATTGATGTGTTTTACCTTGTAGCCTCAACATTTACTCAACTAGCCCCCTAAAATAAATGAACTTTTAAAAAACGTTCTAATTATATGAAATTTGCAAAGTTTATTGAACATACTAAGTCTTCAAATGTTATGTTTTGCCTTGTAACACCACAATTCAACCAAATAATCCCTAAAATGGGTGACCCTTTATCAATGTTCGAATTGAATGAAAATTGGACAGCTTGTAGAATTTGCTATTCATAGGTGTCTATTTTTTGTTTTACCCCATTATGCCACTATTTACTCCTTCTTTTCTTTGAAAAAGAACGTTAAATAGGATATATTTAAAGCAATATATTATTATTTAGGACCAGTGCCGATGATGATTCGTTTCTGGACAAGTAAGTTTCCAAATTTATTTGTTTTATGCAATATTATATGTATATATTTAAGCGTTTATGCTATAATATGCATGTGCTCTGGTAAAATAAAAACTTGTTAGGAACTCTTCCCAGTGCAATTGTGCATTTAAGTAAGATTGTTTAAAACAAAATAGGTGATTGCTTATCAATTGGTAGCTTTGGTACTATGCATATCTAGAATGTTATTTAAAAATCAGATATGGTTTTGCTTAATAATGATTGGTTTATGTGCTTAAATCCCATTATAAAAGCTGAAGCTTATATCAGGCTGTATCAATCTATTTACTTCTTCATACAAATAATAGTAAAATTGAAATCAGTTGATGATGTTTTTTGAAAATCATTTTTTATTACCTTGCCCAGAGAAAAACAAACCGAAATTACAACTGTAGTACAATTAACCTGTTTGTTTATTGTAGCAGGTGTATTTTCTGTTCTCTAGTTGAAATTAACCTGCAGTCATGCATCTTAGTAAGCTGTTACAAACAAAATAGTTGTTCAATTGTCAATGTTGGTCACAGTATGGATTGATCAATATTTAAAAGTGTTTGTATGCTTATTGATTTGTGTACTTGCTTATGCAAAAATTGTATTGAAACTTGGCACAAAACCTGCTTTTAGCATGCTTGTGTAATGCTGCTTACTTCTAATGCAAAGTTATAAAAAATCAACATTAGTTTGATGTTTTTTTTTCCGGAAAATCAATTGTTTTGTTATTCTGTCTGAGAAAAATATACCAACAAGCAAAAAATGTCATCTTTACCTACTTTTACTACAACTACCTTGTTTGTTTTGCAGCATGTGTATTTTCTGTGGTGAAAGAGATGAGGGATTTACAGATGAAGGTTTAGATTTACATTACTGGAAACAATGTCCAATGTTAAGGAGATGTGAACACTGTAAACAGGTAAATTAATGTTGCTGACATACTCACAAGCTCCTGATATTCACATGTACAAGTCGAACAGGAGTCCTTCCAGGGGGGTGGTTGGGGGTCCTTAAACGCATCATTGAATAGCAAAAATTGTACAGACTTGTAAACAGATCAACTAAAAGTTCATACCACTCCTGAAAGCACATGCTTTTGATATTCTAGTATAGAGCAAAAATAGAAACTGTTTTAAATTACAAACACAGTTTTAGAAACATAAAGCAGCCAATACATATTATACAGGCTCATTGTTAACTTCTGCATCCTGTAATGTAGCGATTTCAGCACCAACTTATACCATCAAAGGGGTTTCACCAGAAATTGAAAAAAATTGCCACAAAATTAATTAACTATCCTATTTATGGAAAGGAAATACATTACTCTGTCAGGACATGCTCTGCGTGCTACTGGAAATATGTAATCCAGTACTGTACTACCTGTTTCATAGTCGGGTTGTTGGCGACTAAACCAGCTCACCACACACCTCTGCAGTGTGGAGAGTGCCTAGCAACTCGTTTAGTACCCAAAATAAGACCTAATGAAGGGCGGATGAGCTTAAAAAAATGCCAACAGTATCCCACCTAACTGGCTTAAAAATGAAAATGTTATCAAATGACTTTATCTATATAATGTAGCATACTTGGGTGTTGCTAACTTAGCCAAGCAGAAATTTGTTTGCTTACTTTTGCTCTCAGAATAAAGCCTAAAATAATTTGATCATCTCCATAGCAACGAATGAAGGTCAGCAGGAACACTGTCCATTGTGTCATCACAATATCGTACCCGGCGAGGAGTCGTGGAAAGCCCACTTGATTGGTTTTAAAGAGAGATACATGTGGCGACAACTCACAAAGACTTCCCTCAATAAACAGATGCTGGCGCTTTACCAACTTAGCTGTACAGGCTCAGTGGTGAACTTGTCAAAAGTCGAATCACAAGCACCATTGCCTGCCGTGTATGCTGCACATGTCAGCTTCATAGTAGGCTAGCGCTAGTTCTACCATTATTTACATCTAAATAAGCAAAAATTGTATTTATTTTAGTGAGAGCAAAAGCTGAAGCGGAAAAAGCAGCAGCGGCGAAGAACAAGAAGAAATCTCCTCACAAATAGTTTGCTTGCCTTAATATTTTTGCTTAGGTTGCACAGGGTTATTGGCTTACACTGTGCGTCGATATATATTTTTATGCAGTGATATCGTACTGTTGCTTCCATTGTTCCCTTTGTTATGTTTTTTCCTGTATACATGTAAAGGTAGTGACAGGATAAATAATAGTGGTGGCTGCGTGCGACAGAAACCTGCTTACATATGAGGAAATGGTTTGTAAAAAGTCTTTTGTTGGCTTCTAATAATATTAGCATTACCAAAAAATAATAAATCATCCCTAATTGTCAAGACTTTTCTCACAAAGGGCTTCCGAACCTGTTTCCATTGAAAACCGTCTACTTTTAAATATTTTTAATATAGCAAGTTTTTTGGTTTACAAATGAATTCTGATATATTGTGTGACAAAACTGTGTCTTACCCTTCTGAAAGATGAGAGATAAACAACACATAGAATTTCTTTTAGACCATGTCCATCAACAAAAAAGTCACTAATAAAAATGTAGCACTAAAAGCATGTCAAAAAGACAATAAAATTTAGGAAAATGCCAGTACAGTACGTTGAACAAGTGGGTATAACTCTTACACCAAATTGTGACAAACCATGCATATGTGTGATTATGTTCTTGTTTTCATCTCATTTAAGTTTGTTTTTCATGTTACTGTCTGTAAAGTGTGGTAAAATAGTTTCATTTTCTTACTTGCATTTTTAATATTAAACATTTTGCTTCTGTATCTTTGAGTTCTATGTCATGAGGGCAAATGAAAAGAAATTAGCAGCTATATTTAAGCACAGACGTCTCTTGTCATCTTGTTTTTAAGAAGGAATTCCTCCCAAGAGATGGATTTTAAAACTTGAGGGGAAAATTTACTTTAATTTTTACATGTGCTTTGTAAATAGACGCTTCAGCTCTGGAAATATAACCTGTAAAGTTGATAAAAAAAACAATGTTTAATGATCTTTGTATTGTTTAGCATCTATTACGTAGTATATTAGGGAGAAATGAAAATGTTTAAACTGCTAAGGGAGAAATTTGCCGAAAAAGTTTGGGAGCCACTGGGCTAAACATTTGCTTTGGATTTATATGAAGTAGGCAGCTATATACATGTACAGACTGCTTCTAAATATGTTAATTGCCAGAATGTTTGAAGCTGGTTGTATGTTTAGTCGCCCAGTGGCACAAAATTTAATGTCGTTGGAAAAGGAAAACGAAGCATAACAACGTTTTTAATACTTATTTCGTCTACGCAACAACACACCAAGTAAAATAAAACTTTTCCTTTAATGAAATTGCATTACATTTTTACGATAACGGGACAATTAAACGGATGGCTAAACCTATTTGTGCTGTTTGGTTACAAATCCTAACGAACTTCGGACTCTACCAGCAAGCAATTGTGTCACAAGAACCAATCAAGTCAAGCCACGTCACAACAGTTCAGCCTCCAATCATTCCAAGATTTTTGCCTCTCGTAATCAATCAACCAGCCCGAAGTGGAATTCACTGATTGATGCAATAAAGCCTGTCATTGGACGGTTGAAGAGCGCCCATATGACGTTTGAGAAGAAACGTTCTAATTGGTTGAAAGAAAAAGAAAAAAAGTGAGGCGACTTTGTCCTTGCGCCTTCGATCTGTCATTCCTTGTGAACAACTTGGTGAAGGTAGCTGTGTCAATGGGACGACTCACTAATTGAGAATAAACAGGTAATTTGCGAGTTGTAAATCAACTTGTTTGGTGTCTTTGTAGAAGTAAACTCGGGTGCACACTTGTTTACTTCGCACTGATACCTGTAATAATAAGTTATGCGTTTATGTTTAATTCACTTTTCAAATACACTATATACTGCTGCTGGATCACATTGTTTCAGGTCGTCGGATGGCTTCGGGAATTGATTGGCTGGACGCTGAAACATCGTTCTTACGGAAGAGGGCTTAGTTGGCACACAACACACACTTCCGAAAACAGGCGAGTAAATGTATTTTTATATGATATCTATTAACTTGTATCACTTAATATTAGATGTAGGTGCCAACATGGGGAAATAGTATAAAAGTGCACTTATCCTGTCTTCACATGTTGGTATATAGTTAAGCTTTTCGTAATTAATATTACGTTATGTCAAATTCCTGGTACTGCTTATATTTTGTTTTGCAGACAATTACTGGAGGCGGAGTGATCGAAGAAGATGGAAAGATCGGAAAGGCCTAATTAAGTTAAGTAACCAGAAAGTTAAATGTTATGTTGCTTATTTGGCGTTCCCTGGTTTGTAACAGTCGTTTGTTTTGAGTTTAGCTTACTAGTTGTGAGGCAGGAGTAAAGATTAGAAGCGTTAACAAACGGAGCGTCAAATATGCACTGATATTATTTTATTTTCATTTCTAAAACCAACAGCAATCGAACTTTAATATTTACATTGGTTATTGCAGATCTCCCGTTTGCGGTTAAGACACTGGGGAATAATATCGGCATTGGACTGATCACTAGATGAATGGGAACTACATACATCGGAAATACTTAATAAGTTAAGTAACCAGGGTAATGTTAAATCTACAGATACAACGTAACACAGAGTAAGCTAAAGAGCTGTGAGGCAGGAGTAGAGTTAGAAGTGATTAATTTTATTACTTTATTTTGTATGCACTAAAATTCGTCAGATATTAATATTTGTGTTTTGCTGCAGATCTCCTG
The DNA here is from genome assembly GCF_965637545.1 of Phallusia mammillata. Classification (NCBI taxonomy): domain Eukaryota; kingdom Metazoa; phylum Chordata; class Ascidiacea; order Phlebobranchia; family Ascidiidae; genus Phallusia; species Phallusia mammillata. The sequence continues at coordinate 26,488,132 of NC_137256.1, read as the reverse complement.
TATGTCGTGAAGGCATTGCGTAATGGAGTCGGATTTGCGCTTGAACTGACCATTGGATGAATTGGAACTATATACAGGTACGTGTTGAGGCAAATCTACATGAATTATATTCTTTTAGATAGACGTTTTGCTGCATAAGTGCCGGTTCGGGAGTTTCTATAATAAAATGTTTACAAATGAACCAATGAATTAGATGGGATTAATAATAGTTGTGACTCTTTAGCCGTTGCTGCAACGAATAGCAAGCCTGTTGTTGTTTTGCATGATGCTTGTGCATGTTACATTTATTGTTTTGCATGTCGCTTGTGTGTTGGAGCGGCTATTCAGTTGTCAGCATCGGTTAAATCATTCATATTAATAAGTAAGCGCATTATTAAAATTATTTTAACACTTAATGAACTTAAGGCGTTTGTATGCAGCAAATTATAGCCGAACAATTTACTTTTTTCAATTAGGTTGCTGATAGCCAACATGGTGCACACTGTCTAGCTTTCAGTATATTGTATTTTGCGAATATGTTAAGCGATCTATATGAAAGTATGGAATTGCATTGTTTTGTCTCTTGTATGTTTCTGTTTCAGGAGCTCCGATGTCGAGTGAAGATTGGAGTTCATTCTATGGACGATGTTGGCCACAAGTTGAAGCACTCCTATCATATTCAGACTTGGAACAATAACCATACAATCAGCGGACGCTCTGTTCCCGATGAAGAACTTACTTTCCGAAGAACATCGAACTTGTGTTTTGTTTTCACATTTCTGTGTTCGCTTAAATAAAACCAACTTTGTGTGTTGAATAAGTTAAAGCTACATTTGTATCGTAATTATATTTTTGCGTTTTGTCGTTTCTTGTAAATTCTAACGTTCTAAAATATTTATGTAATTTAGTTCTTGTTCATCGTCAATTTTGGCAATGCTTACTTATATTATTTTGTTAATAGTTCTGAATTATAACCAAACTTTTGGCATGCGTACAGACACTGTTGAACGTTTATTTAACTGTTGCTGATTTTTGTGTGCGTTTTACTCATACTTGTTTCTTGATTGTTATTTTATTTGTTTACTTAAAACGTTGTTTTGCCGTTAATTTGTGTACACATATAGCACTGTGTTTATTCTAGGTGTGTTTCGTTATTCTATACTATATTCTATGTTAGGTTACATATTTAAAGACTCATAATTGTGTCTTTTTGTAATTTTATTGGTTTTGGTCTTTGTTTGTACTTAACATCTTTCATTGTAGTATGTTTTCAAGTTATGCTTCTACATTCTATGCTATAATATACGCTATTTTAGGTTGCCGTTTTTTATGTCATTTTTATCCTCCATTGGCTTGATGCCGTTATACCATATTTATTCTTGTTAGACCCCATATTTCCGTATTGTTGGATAGGCTTCAGTGTAGATCCCAAGTCAGTCGTAACGGGAGGTCAACAAACAAACAAAAATCTGTAAAATTAGAACGTAAGAGCAAAAAGATTTGGACCTTACACAACTTCCTATCAGCAGATTTTGAGACTTCCGGTGGGATTAGAACCAGAATTGTCGTACTCCGATCCAACTACAACATTAAGTAACGTTGCTATGGTCACATATGTCCACAGTGTTGTGGTTGCACACTTGTTGTGGTTGCGTCAAAAAACAACAACTTTACAGTTGAAGCCGTTGGCTAAAAACGTCGGTTTGCAGCCTTCCTACGTCACTTGAGTCAGTTCCTCTGCAAGCGGACAGGCAGCCCTTCTGTAAGACTTTCTGTGAACTTCTATCCAGCCTTTCGACCTTTCAGAGGTTCGAACCAGTGAATTGGAGATTTACTGCCTGCCTGTCTGCCTTACTCTCAACCTAACTACCTGCCTGCATAACCACTGTACTAACGAGCTGCTTGCCCAACCACCAAAAAATCGTCTGCATGTATGGTCTGTGTGTCCAAAAATTAAGACAATAATAGGTAAGAAAAGAAAATCGATAACATTAAGGAAACCCGCCCTGCGATTTCGTGTCCATTGTGGTCTAATGGTAAGCTGCTTGGTCGATAGAACTTATGGTTTGTAGTTCTAACCCTCTCCCAAAATTTGTTATTTTTTTCGGGAAGGAATCGTCTAACTCACAAATGTATCATTTTTGGGTGGGTTTGCCGTCACCTCTCGTGGTGTAGCGGTGAAGATCCTGTCCTCATATGCTGGAGGTTTGGGTTCGAATTCCAAAAGCTACATCACTGCTTAGTTTTTGGCTGAACCCTAGAACCAAAAAAACATATAAGGACCACTTAAAGCTGGGTTTCTCGTCACCAGCCGTGGTGTAGAGGTTAGTTCCTTGCTTCTCAATCCTCTCACCACTGTTCGAACCCCGGTAAAGATAAACTCTGCCCCGGTAACCGATAACACACTTCGGGTTCGAACGTTGCCCCTCTGATAAAACTCACTGGTGACCCTCCTTGATTGAGGTCTCTCCCCGCTCTGATCTCAACACTCTCTAAGCCACCCCATGGCCCTAACCCATTTCCATGAGTGCCCCCAATCCCCCTGACTGGCTTCCATGCCCCCCACAAGCTAACGAACCTCACGCTGATCGTTCAAACGCAGAAATATTTTGTTTGATGATATAAGAATCGACGAAAAGAACAAGTCATAAGTCAGTTTAGCCCTTTGACCGAAGGGCGCTTGCGCGGTGTAGTGGGTAAATAGAAAAAGCGCCGGTTCGACGCCAATGGTTCGAATCGAAGCCATCGATCCCCCCCCCCCCCCAAGTGATGTGAAGAACCCTCAACCTCCTCCGTACAAAGGGCTTGCGCCTTCGGCGCAAGCAGGGCCCGAAGGGCCCTCCACCTCTCAAGCCCCCCAAAAGTGTCTAAAAATACTACTGTACAACATTCCCCACTTTTTTGTTGTATTAAATTGGGCGGTTTTCCAAAAAAGTACAAAATTACCTTTTAATTGTGATCTCATTTAAATAGGTGTACGGTCTTAAGGTTTGAGAGTGGAGTGACACACATTGAGAAGGGGAAAAACTGGGAAGCGGGAGATGAGATTGTTACAACGGAGAGAGACTTCAACCAAGAAGGATCACCACAGAGTTCTATCAGAGGGGCAACGTTCGAACCCAAAGTGTGTTATCGGTTACCGTGGCAGAGTTTGTCTTTACCGGGGTTCGAACAGTGGTGAGAGGATTGAGAAGCAAGGAACCAACCTCTACACCACGGCTGGTGACGACCACACCACCTTTCAGTGGTCCTTATATGTTGTAGTACCAGAGCGTTTTTTACTGCGCTTCTAGAGTTATAAAAAGAATCATTCAATATACAACAAGCAGGTTGCTAGTGTAGTGGTTTGCAGCAAATGGTAGAAAGCAGTGAGTCATGGGATCGAATCTCGCGAAGCCTTCGAATCCTCACAACCCAAGGTTAATTTTTTTGTAAACTAATTCTCTTCTGTTTTGCGATGTTGCTCTGATTGGTGGTTTACCTAAAAAAACAACACACCGAATCGAAATAAAACGTATTATTTAGTATTATTGAAGTAAACAAAGAACAAGTTTCACACACATGGTTAGGCAAAAAAGGTACTACTACGACAAACTAAAGGACAGACGTTAAATGGACGATTTAGAAGTTTACTGGGGAACGGAGATATGTTATTTATTTTAAGATTCGTGGGACAAAATTGCAAATTTTCAAAGACCAAAAGGGTGGAACTTTCTAACAATAATAAAATGTTGTGAGCAAGGGAAATACGAAAGCGACGTAGAACGAAATATCGTGAAAATTATGGGAAATTATTTGTTAAAAAAATCATTCTGTGTATTAGATGTAGCTATAACATATGTTATCAGGAAAATTTGTTTCGCAGCAACACAAGCAGGACTAAAAATGGATTGTGCTCATATAAATATACAACAATTCATATAAGAGAATAAAGTTTGGACGATGCTCAGAGGCGTTAAAGCAGAATAAAACCGTTGGTACAAAATATTACACACGCAAACTGATAAACAATGCTGATGTGTATTTGAAGTGTACCAAATATAACGTGTATGAAAGATTGTTTATTAGTGGACAAATACAAAGTACACGATGACGTCATCGATCGCAGGTTTCGTCATCACGGTCATCTACATGCGATAGGATCATGACCATGCGAAGGTTAAACCGAAAGTGCACGATGACGTCATCGATCGCTGATTGCGTCATTCCTATCCAGTTGAAGGATCCTATCCACGCGAAGTCCCACCAATGTTTCCCAGTTGTTTCTCCTGATGTTATCGAAGTGACTAAAAAAACAAGTATATAAATGGTAAGTGCGCGGCCAGTGGCATATAAACAAAATATAACATAACTTTTGTAGCAAGTTTTATTCATTCGCCTATTGAAGGGCATGAGCATTTCCGTCTTATTTAAATAGAATCATATAGTTATTAGATTTAATTGACGCGACCAGCGACCTTCAAAAGTAACATAACTAGGTAAGATAAACACTTACATTTGGAATGTTGTGCTTCAATTACGTTGATCCGATCAGGGTTTCTCCACAACCTTTGTCACCGCAGTTGTTTCCGATGCTCGACCGCTGCTTCGAACGTCTGCAACAAAACTAACAACAGCATTCTGGTTTGATAAAAAAAAACCTAAAACTAATATAATAGAAAGCTAATATCTCAATCGCATTCTGTTAAACATGTCCAAAAAGGAATGGCGCAATTTTAATCAATTCTACCGATGCTGACAACTGAATAGCAGCTCACAAACACACGTGACATGCAAAACAATGTAACATGCACAAACATCATGCAACACCCCGGGTTTGCTGTTCGTTGAAGCAACGGTATAAATGATAGTTTAAATTCTAATCTATGTTTAACTTCACAACGCTCGTGTTTTCTATTTATAGTTTACTTACATTAAAGCTTCAGTGCGATTTCTGTCATGTTCAGATTTAGAAGTCTTTAAACCTTAGTCACGTCATGATCTGAAACCAAAACCATTTGAGTAAATATAAACATGGATGTACCAGCATTGAAACTGTAAATTGTTTTAAATTTTGATGTATAGCATATTTGACGCTCATTCTAAACACTTCTGCCTAAAACTCTTACTAACTTTCTGCAAACTATTATGAGTCGTCAGTGTATGCAGCAAATAAAATTTTAGGTAACCTAGCATTATATAAGTGTTAAAACAACTTAACTTGAAGCCGAAAGTTCCCCCATCTTTGTTACGCTTCCGCCGGAAATCCAATCCCTGCAAAACAAAGCAGAAGCAGTATTTGGAATTCAAGGCAACATGTAAACTATAGTTTATGAAATATTTAACTATGCCAACATGCGAAGACAGAATAAGTGCACTTTATACTGCCAACACTTGGACATACAAACTATTACCATTTAACGCCAAAAATATAGATAAGTAAATAAACTTCAATCATTTCTAGGGCCCCCTCGACTGGTCCCACCAACGTTCCCCCCCCAGTCGTGTTATACTCACAGTGCGCCTAACTCACTTTCTGGTGAGCTCCTGCCACATAACGCTTTATAATACGGTGTAGCTGCAGCGCGTTTAATCATGATCCACCAATTGTGCCCTCCACTTTTTTGCGCCCCATAACGTCTTAACGTTGCGCAGCTATTTCCGGCTTGGTGATTGTCTTTAGTGCAATTGTGTCGCTATGTTTTTTTTTCACCAAGCGAAATAAACTCAACTCAACTCAACTCAATTTATTTACTCGCCTATTTTAGGAAGTTTCATAAAGTAATTCTTCTTCGCTGTGGTAGATGTTTCTCTGAAGCGATTGAAACCATCCGACGACCTGAAACATAGGCTCCAGCAGCAATATCGTGTATTTGATAGATAAGTCAAACATATTCTGGTAAATGTTATTCTGGTATATGCACAGAAGTCAACAAGTGTGCACCCGAGTTTATTCTGCACAAATACCAGGCTAGTTAATTTACAACTCGCAAATTACCTGTTTATTCTCAATTGGTGAGTCGTCTCATCGACACAGCTACCTTCACCACGAGATGATCAAAAGGAATGACAGATCGAACAAGTTGTCTCATTTTTTTCTTTTTTTTCGACCAATCATAGCGTTTCCTTCTCAAACGTCACTCCCGCGCCCGAAAACCGACCAATCACAGAGCTGATACAAGTAATCAGCAAGTCTCGTCAAAAATGCAGAGAAAAACTTCAATTGATTTTCCTGGAGCAACGTTCGTTGAAATAGGCACGTGTCGTGTTGTGACGTAATTTGTGCGCATTCTATCTGTAATAAAACGCGCCATGCTGGAATATAGAAGAAAAAATGACAAAAGCTGATAATATATTTTTGATAGTTTACAGCAAATCAGTTTCCGCTTTCTGTTTCTTGGTAGAACATAAATATTTTAAAAATCAAACCTGCTGTGAAAGTTGGAACTGTACGTTGCCGTTACTCTGTTATATGCTTTTTTTATTTCCCTTCAACAATTTTAATTGCTTCAAACTCCAACCTGTGACTTTGTTTTTTAGTTTTTCTGTTGCTGACGTTTTTCATTTTGATATCACTTCAAATTCATTAGCTGACATTTAAGCTGATAAGATTTAAACCGACTTGCTGTTTAACTCTGACACGCCACGTGGTTTTTATCATACGTTAAGCAGGTTTACTTCAGGCCTAATTTATTGGATTTTTTGCGCGATGTGCGTGACGTCACATTCCTCGTCGTTGCAATTCGCATGGTATCCGGCACTTAACGCATCGGCAATTTATCACATGTAAGTTGGTAGAGCTACTGACACCTTGAAGCCGTTTTGCGTATTGCTCTTTGAATTTATTCAGATTCTGCAAAACATTTTTTTTGAAACTGTCAGCAAAACTACGAAATAAAATAATGAATGGAGTTTAATATTCTTTAGAATAAAAAAATATATCCCAGAGTAAAGTAGTGTTGCAATTAGGATTTTGTAAATAGAAGCTGTAGACAGTGCATACAGATTCGAAGCCACAGAGTAAACTGTTGTTTTTTTTCGAGCCACTGCTGTTCAAGCAAGATATTTTAAAATTGCTTACATTTAGTTACTTCCCCAGTTACTCCTTTTAGGTCTGTTTTGATTTAAATATTACAGCAGTAAAATTATAATTTAGCTTACATATTCGTTTTGCTTGCTTAAAAGTTGAATTTGACGATCCAGTGTGAAAATAAACTTAATTTTACTTTGCAAGTTCAACTTTGACTCACCTTTTCATCTTTCCTTATTTGTTTCTGTACTTCTTTCTTTTTTTGTCCCACGTTGAGTAAAGTATTAAACAAATCGTCAGCGTACATTTTGAGGTTTTGCAAGCAGTCATCGGTAACTACTGTCTATTTACACGTCTGCAAGTGACAACAAATTTCATTGTATTAAATAAATCTATTTAATATACACAAGTTCCCCTAGCATGCTAAACTTAAATCAATAAGTACAAGGTTTATTATAGCCTTCATCCACCAAACAACGAGCGCGGAGATTCCATTTTTAAGTTTAAAGTACAAGTTTCATAGCATTCCCGTATTTGGTGCTTTTCATTCCGTTTTGTTGGGTAGATTTTATTTGGCGGTTGCAGAAGCGATAGCAATGAAATGTATATACGACGTATACGCTCCTTAACGGCTATCTGACTTGACCTCAAATTAGAATTTTGCGGTTAATAAAAATATGTTGCGCATCTACTGTTCATTAGGTTGCTAACGTGGTAAGGGAATGGTGCAAGTAAATGAAAACTGGGTTTGGGGAATCCCATGACCTAGCGTTCTGCAACAAAACAATTTTGCGGTTAACAAAATCTTCAAAACATGTTTCTGTGGTAATTAGGAAGAATTTTTTTCCAATTATTTGTTTTGTAAACCGTTAGCTTGCTTTAATAAATTGTAATTAACAAAAGACAAGTTTTCTTACCGCTCCTTCCTTCGTTGTGTCCAAGACCAGCTTGGGCTTTCGTACGGTGCAGTCTATCTGCTTGTTCTGCAAACAAATTTGTTCCAAGTTAGCCAGGAAAAAAAATTACAGTAAAATAAAACTAGACCAAGAAAAGGTAAAATATCTGAGCAAAAACTTCTAAAAAACTTTTTGAAAGCATTAGTTATAATAACTACTGATTAAAAAAAGTGCTTTAGCAAAAAAATGTATTTCTACAGTAAAGTTATTAAGATAGCCTAAAAATATACCTATTCGAAAGCGTCCAATTTCCATATTTTTTCACATACAAAAACAAACCAACCAGTACATTTAACTAACATTAGGATTCAAACTACAAACGGCAACAAAACATATCTGCCAATCAAAACATCAATTTATAAATTTACCCCGGTTATGTTGTGTATGAGTTGCTCGTAATACTGCGATAATCGGAAAAGGTTGAAAGCCAGAATTCGGCCTTTGCTGTATTTCTTATAGCGGCCACGGCCTTTCTTGACAATCAGTTTCTTCATGTCTTTTTTCACTACTCTTGCGACACGCCCCTTCAACTGGAAAAAGCAAAAAATGTTGAATTGATACATTTGTACAATCAGCAAACTTAATAGACTAGAAATTCTGTGATTCTGTTAATTCTGTGCACGCTACAATACTTATTATCAACTATGTCCGCTTTATTGTTTTTTCCTGGATGAGGGCAAAGGTAAATTTCAGTTCCCGTAAAAAAACACAAATTTTACGATGTTTTTCCATTGTCACTATGATGCAATGTTATTGCAAACACTGTTATCAGATATTTCTTAGTGCACCAGCGTTTTGTGTTGTCTGTGTTTTGCATTCCAGGATTATGATACAATCGGTTGCTAGGCAGCGGCACGATTGTTTTCGTCGTTCAACGAGCATTGTTGCGTGTGAGATGGCTCAATTAAGTAGGCAATTTTCGAATTTAAATTTGCCACCTTTCAGCGCCACCAAAACGTGAACGCGTTTAACAGTGTTTAAATAATCCCTACATTAAGCATTGAGTAGCCAGTGAACTTAATAAAGTCAGATGTCATTTACCAATTTCTGAAGATAAATCGTCTGTCATCTTTAGTACAAAATTCAAATAGATATTTTTGGCCATTTTTTTCGCACTACTGCAAACCGTTTGTGCGAAGATACAGAAAAACGTAAAGAGTTTTAAATGCAAAGTTATGATTGACGAAGAAATAAGCGTGGCTATATGCTGAACCTCGGTTTTTGCCCGTTATATTCGTCATTTAACTTATCAGTTTATCAGTATTTATTTAAGTATTGTTCCTAATATACCGCTCCGTTAAATAACTATTGTCGGGCGGCGATATGTCAAGCGATACTCGATGCAAACGTATCACAAGTTCGGGCTTTATCATAAATCTACCATCAAAAATTTTGCAATAATTTGTAGATTATTAAAGTTTTTATAGTAGCCTTTCAAAATTATCGACTCCCATATAAGGCTTTTAAAATCATCACAGTCCAGAGTTTTACCAAAACTCTTGCCTTTAAAAAAATTAAAGGCATATAAAACAAAATTGCGGCGCACCGACTTAAAGCACGCAGCGGCAGCGCTGAAAATCAAAAAAAATGCAAGAGTTTTGGTGAATCTGAGTTGTTTTTGTAAAGATTTGGGATCTGGAGATAATATGAGATTGGCCGCATGCGTAGTTGGGTTAATTTGAGAACTTGCTTTAAACAGCAAAGTTCAATATAAATGGTAGTTTTGAAAAACAATTATTGCGGGTGTCTTGTTCAATTGGAGAAGTATTGATATAAATCACAAATTATATGTCAGTGTTTTTACGCAAAGAATAACAATAAAGCCAAACTTGTTTTTCCCTTGTTATGATGGGTAGAAGGATGACATGATTTTGATTGCGGAGTATCGTTACGATGTGGCCCGGAGGGAGGTTTTGTATAAGTCTGCCAGGAAAAGCATACTAGTTCACTTAAATGTCGTTTACGCTTATTTTCTTCCCGAAAACCGTGAAAGTTGTCGTGGAATGAAATCTATTGGATGTTCCTAATCTGCGATATAAACACATCCAGGAGAAGTTTACAAATGTGCACTAACCAGTAATTGTGCAGTTGTAGTGCAGTAAGCTGATGTGTAAGACGTAGAAGGCTTGTCCGATCTGAACCATGGGATTGTGATTATGGTTGTGTACCAACAGCTGTACTTTGCATGCACGTTCCTGAAAAGTGATTTGAAAATATTGTATAATTTTAAGTAAACACATTTTTGCATGTATTTGTCATTATTCGGCTATTTAACTCTTTGTCCTTCATTAACTTCTGTAATAACAACAAAAATCTTTGTCCACAGACAGTCTTGTAAGGTTGATAGTCAACAGTCTTTGGGTCTAAATAAAGACAGAAAACAAACAGCTTTGAACTGAAAACTGCATCAAAGCATTATGACGTCACACTCACTTTAGGAATATAATCAGAAGATCAGTCACAGCATCAATGGAGACAATCAATAGTTACTAAAAGGGCTGATTTACAACTTTGTAAAAACGAACCACAAGATCTAAAGTGGAAAAGCGTTTTTCACACACTGTAAATTTACCTCCAAACTTTGCTTTGTGCTGCTAAATTAAATGTGAAAGTCCGTGACCTCCATCGACTAAAATTGAAGGAGAACATGTGAAAAAGCTTTGAATTTGTATTTGGTAGTAGAAGAGAAAGCTAGACTTTTGGAAACTGCAAGTCCGTTTTGTCTGTGAAATCAGAACAAGTAGTAAGCGTTTAAACATACGATGAGGTCATTTTGAAAAGAAACTTACCAAAAGCTGCTTTCAAAGCTAATGTCGTGTACATTTGGTATCAAACTCTTACCAAATACTTTCTTATATCACATGTTGTTTCGTATGAAATTTGTTTGTTCCTGCTTTGCTAATTTCATCCAGCTAAAAGGAATTTGTTGCATCAGCTGTCCTATTATTTTCGTGTACATCGCAATCACTGCAAAACAACATGTAACAAAATCAAAATGTGGACGACCAAATCATTTGTGTGAAGTGCTTACCTTAAAACTGTGCTGCTATGTTTTGGAACAGGTTTTAATTTTCATTTTGGTCAAAACATACTCTAATATGGTTATAAAAGACTGCGGACAAAACCATTTTACTTCCAAAAAAATGTGTGATCTGCATTTAAACAAAATATTTAAAGGAAAACAAAAGCACTTGCATGCAGTGTTTACCATAAACAAACATGTTGTTATTATTTCAGACAAGCTTTGGCTTTTTGTTTTATGTCAAATAAATTCCATTCAAAAAAAAGAAGTTATATGAATTATAATGATAGAAAATATATAAATACTCACATAAAATTATTAAACGTTCAAAATCCACTTTTGTACATCATACAATACTGAAAACCAATAACAATAATCTTAAATGACTTTTGAATTGTAAGTACTATATGTCCCTTTTTTATGCTTTACTGGCTTGTGAAATCTGTAGAATACAAAAATCATGCAATTAGAGATCACAAAAATAACTACAGAGCACAAGATGGTACCTGGTAATATTTCCTGAACGAACAGCCAGTAAAGCACAAATATCATAAAACCTGCAAAAACAAAAGCAAGTTAGAAAGTGATCACATTTTTCTCGACTTTCTCTCATCCGCTCCTTTTTTTGATAAATCTGCAAAAACGAAACAAAGCGTTAGTTTCAAAATGTGGTACGTATTAACAACGTCATAGATCTTTATTGGCTGACTTGGTCAAGTATTTTCGCAACAGATTCTAAATGCAGCAAATCAGATCTAAGCAGTCTTGCATAGCGAATACTGCACTGAAAATGGCTGACATTTGACGATGGCGGCTTCCAGGAAAAAAGAGAAACTAAACTAAACATCTAAAAATCGCTTTCCCTAGCGGAACCTGCAAGAAAACCTGCCACTGACTGAACGCTAGCCAAACGGGCGTGGCTGCTATCAAAGATAAGAGAGCGACGTAACAACAAGACACGGTTTTCGCTCCAACTTAATTGGACTTATTCCAGCTCATTGCCTCATACTCTGCCGTTGATTAATAGTTAATAGCACCGAACGGTGTTTTCCCTATTTTGAGAGTATTTTAAGAATCCAATGTCGTCATAATTCTGTGCTCATAGAAATGTTATATGTTTAAAAATCATTACTGTCGAGTTTTGGTTTTAAAAACTTCTTTGTTTTGTCTTTAGGTATTGATATATTTGATAAAATTCAATCTGTATTGTCCATTTTCTAGTTTCTGTTTGATTTAGATTTCTACATACCGTTTTGAAAAACCTATGTTTGAACTAAAGATAGGCTTACGCTTTTTCCTGTTTGAAGCCTAACAATGTTTTTAGTTGCCCGATTTGGAGTGGCTTGTTGCTGAAATGTTCAATTTTCACAGGTTTTGCCTCCTACCTCACCTTTAAATCACGTTCAATCAAAATCGTAAAAATATAACGTTGATCTGATATTTTAAATGTAGGCTTGTATCGCTGCACTTTTTCAGTGCAACTAGCAATTTATGCGATTGACGACAACCACAATTATCGAGTCAAGTTTTCGGTTATTTGAATGATGCTTACAATGTATTAGGTATGTTTTATAAGACAGGCGGTTACCTACAACGGTGGTTGAACCCGAAGTTCTGTTCACCAAATAAAACAGCGTACACGGAAAACACCAGTGCGGTTTCTTAGTTGCCATATTTGACAAACAGTTCTTGATATTAGCTGTATCACCCAATCTATAAATCACTTTACTCAAACCAATTCCCAATCACGCATGCATTTTATTGCCGACCAATATGTTGTTTATGTACATATGCATAGAGAAAATGCACGAATCCAGAATTTGTTCGCTAGACACACAACGATCGAGTCAACTCCCTCTACTAAGAGGCACCAACCAAAGTGAAAACAACGACAACAATCCAAAAAGTACAGCCGCTAAATATTGATATATTATTACTATGGGCACACACGCGATAAAACGTCACACTACACAGTTTGTTACGTCACAGCCAGACGTCATAATGCGAGTACGTCATTAATGTATTACGTAGCACGCAGGGGTTGATGAAGCACTCGAGTCGGATAAAAAAGGATTTATATCTTTGAAGATGGAACACGGTCCATGACGTCACACACATGACGTCATAAACACGTACCTGATCGATGACGTCATATATCGACAAGAACTCAAAAGTTTTTGGTTGAAAAGAATCACAAACAAAAAATACATGCAAGAAAATAGTGATCATAATAAATACAAGGAAATTTCACTTCGTGTTCACAATCGGCGTTTATTCGTTTGCTGACGTCATAAAGGTCATTAGCAGGTGTTCGAACGGTTTTATTGTTCACAGTATGGACACTATGCTGCGCACCTGAGCGACTGTATCGTGATCTCGATTGGTTAAAAATTTGACCAATCACAGAGGTTCCCGCCAAAAACAGGTCCCCAGTAAAAAAAAACAGAAGTACGTGACGAACACAGTTACATGCTGCACACTACAAAAGTACGAAGTAATTAAATAAATAAACAAAAAATGAGCATGGTAGGCAGGATGCCGTTGTAACGTCACACAGAGCATTGTGTTTGACACAACAATGTACAGATTATGGCTTTCAATCGAACACTATGACTTCATAGAAGGATGTTGCGCAAAAAAACAGGCTGCTGTTTATTCGATGCTAAAAACGAGCTGATAAAAGGTTACAGAAGGTCGTTGACCCCGTACAGAAGAGTTCACCGCCGTCGAGGTTACTCGCGGTCAAAAGCATGCTGCATAAAAGCTAAAAGCTGCGGGCTTTTGCATAAACAAGCGCTTTGCGATAAAATACGCAAAGTTTGGGGCAAGATGCCTTGGATAAAAGAATTCGCCACAAAAAGCGGGAGGCAAGTCGCTATAACGTGAAAAGAAACTCGATCCAACAACGATAAAACTCTAACCACCAAACTATAACAAGCGCAAAAATCTTTCACGGGAGAAAAACGATTTAATCTAGGGGAAAAATAAAAACTAGGAAAGTTAGGAAAGTCCAATGCCTGCATGGTAACCGGTCATCACGCTTGTAACCCCGCCCTGGTGATTTTGATTGACAGACAGATTGAGCGAATCAGAGAGGTCCATCGCCACACTAGAGGCTGCGTTTCCTTGCATGAGACTAGGATTAAACTGCTGCGTCACAACGGCAGAAGCATTGAACTGTGGCGATGCTCGTTCATCCGGAACGGGGCTGCTATGAGTGCTCACTCGAGCGTACGACTCTGCGTTGAATTGTGGGTAGACACCGCTTGAGGTTGGGGCGCTAAATGCTGAGTCAGCATGATTCAGCGGAATTCGGGCTTGTGACATGTTGCTGTATTCAATGTCTTGTCTGCGAAAAAAACATCAAAAGTTGCGATATTTTTCTCTAACCGTGCTTGTTTCCATAGCAATATGACGTAACATGGCAATGACGTACCCGGCTTTTGTGCAGACTTGAGCGAGTAGAATTCCTCTCTTATGTTTGTTGGCGTGTTGTTCTATGCCGGACAGACCGACCACCGAATAAGTACAGCCCGGTTGGAGACAGTGAAAGTGGGAAGTATTCCTGTGTCTGTCGGAATTTCAATTATTATTTCACAGTTTCAACGTCATATTATTGTGACGTAATCGACCGCCAACTGATACAATCGACCACAATTAAAGCTGGGATTAAAACCGACCCGATAGGACCATGTTGTGGTATTTTAGAAACATGCTCTTCTGCCAGAAAACTGGTTTCACATGAAACCTTGTAGGTTGAAAAAGTTTTCACCGTTTGCTGTTACTTATCATTTATTAGCTTGATGCTTTCATACAGAATTTCCTCTGGGTTATGACATCACAGATGGTGATTGTTACCTGTATTTGCACGTGTCCCGCATACAATCCTCCTTCCCTCTGAATCTCTCGAAACCGGATTGTTCAAGTGTATCAGCTTTAACGTGTTGACGTCGATGGGTTCCAACTTTCGCACTGTCTGTACACCTGTCAGGTCACAATACAAAGTTTGTTCCAAGCAAAATGAAAATTATAATAAAGACGATTTTAATCCACCATAGCGCTTGTTACAAGGACTTTGCAAGCTTAAAGCGGGTTTCCTAACGAATCTCGTGCAGTCAACCATAGCGCTCGTTGCATTAACGTTTTTACAATTAAAACGGGTTTCTTAACGGGCTTTGTGCAGCCAACCATAGCGCTTGTTACATGCACGACTTTGCAAGCTTAAAGCGGGTTTCTTAACGAGCTTTGTGCAGCCAACCATAGCGCTTGTTACATGCACGACTTTGCAAGCTTAAAGCGGGTTTCCTAACGAGCTTCGTGCAGCGAAACACGACCATAAATTAGAATTCCCCCTAGCCTCTTGCAAATCTAAAGGCTCGTAGGTAGCAAAATATCGACTGCGGAATGAACTCACTTAAACTGGCATCTGAGACAGTGGAAATGTGTGCTGGTGCTTCTGTACTGGCAACCATCTACTTCACAATCCTGTGTTGTCTTGAACCGCTTGAAGTCGTCCCTCACCAACCCGGCCACACGTTCATGATGCTGCTGATGTTTGAACATGTGAGTGCGACCTGTGAATCTGTACATGCATCCGTCCCTCGTGCAGTGATAATGCGAAACCTGCGAGTGGGAAAGAGATTATAACAGGCTTACTTTGCTTTCATCACCAGAAAGGAGGATATATTCTCAATTATCTTTTACCCTCGAATTTTGTCTAGATGACCAATTTTTACCTTCACTACCCACATTTTTCATGTAAGTAAATACTTATTTACATGACACCGATTTCTATGAATGATTTATGACGTACTTTGAACACATGCGGACACTGAGTGTCGCCACAGTTCTCCGAAGACTCGAACCTTCGAAATCCTTCTATGACGTCATTATTGATTCGGAATTTGGCGAACATCGATGGATTCTCGTCGTTCGGTTTCGGAACGAATCTGTTCAACAAAAAATCTTTCACTTTATTTGAGAGTTTCAACTGTTACGTCATAACTTACTAATATGACGACATGATCACAAATAGTGATGTAAAACTTATCAAAATATTTTGATTTTTTTTTATATTCTGGGAAATCCTAGCTAAGGTTTTTGAAAAAATGAAACGGAAAAAAAATTTGATTGACTTTTTAACAAGAAAAAAGTTTTTTTTGAAACTTTTTGCTCGCTTGATAGTCAACTTTTTTCCTGATATTTAAACTTTTTGCATCAAAACGAAATCGGCGGGAAAAGTTCAGGTTGCGAAACAAGTCAGTGAGAAACGTTTCCTCACCTGTTGACAACTTCCGGGTCAGAAAAATGAAACGAACTCCCCTCCTCTTCCGGTATCTTCTCAGGGGAATCACCGTTTGTCGACGGCATGTCGTTCGAGAATTCTAAAATTCCGTTCAAACAGTTTTGTTTAAATCAGAAAACACAAGAGAATATGTTGGAATGGAACAAAACGTTTCAACTGTATTTCTGTCATAAATTTAATTAGATAAACTAAGACCTAATGCGAAAACGGTACTAAAAAGGTAGGATAAGAGCAAGGTTCACCACAATACTTTAATTGCTTGGTACCAATGGTTCGCCTGGTGCTTCTTGGGCGTTTTCGTTCAAATATTTTTAATCAGCTAAAAGTGCTGGCTACAATATACACGGACATTAAAAGTAGCTTGGTCAAAACAAAACTGCCAGAGAAATCGTGTGTGGAGAATATATTGTGTTGCTGTTTTCCATAGAAAACTTATCGCTCCAATACTCACTCGAGTTGGATTCGTTGCTGTTTGAATCGGTGTCGGGATAATTTGCTCGTAAATCCAGCACGCCCTCATCCGACGAAAGATCGTTGTTTTCAAGTTGGGCAGGAAGTGAGGTCGAGTGAAGACTCGTCACAGGTCGGGGGGAGCCCATATCTCCGCTAGTTGGCGCCAAAGATTGTCTCCCTGTAAGTGAAATGTTAGTGGTGAGCGAGATCGCCTGTCCTTACTTGCGCAACTACGTTATTAATTTGTTCTTTTCTTTGCCTGAAGTGGAACGTTTCAGTTAATATTGTTTTTGGAGATAAATTTTGCCTTTTTGGATAAAAAAAAGTTCAACCCCGAACCTTTCGATATTTGCTCCAACATCGCTAGCTGAGGTCGGCTCAACTCATGCATGAAATTCGACGGTTTCTGTAGAAACGACGATGACGACACTGATGACGCAGTCGCCTGTGAAGAAAAAATGTCACTGAAGTAATATTTTAAACTTTTAAGGTTTTTGTGATGGAACTTTTGTATTCGTATGAAACAAAATCAGACGCCGTTTTATGTTGTTGAATTTTTCGTGATAATTTTCAGGCAAAGATTTTCGATTTCTTTCGTCAGTACCTGGCTCGTATCCATGGCAACGCCCGGACGCTGCTCGATCTCGTCCGCTTCGTCCACTATTAGCGGTAGAGAGTCGTCGCCGGAATCGACGTTGCTGTGGTCGATGTCAGTCGTGTCTGACGTCATATCTGCAATAATACGACAAAAATTCAAACTATTTTCGTTTCGTTTGACTATAATTGCCGGTTTTTGTTACGATAATGTTTTGCGTTTGTTTGTGCAAGATCATGATGTTTTACAGTATTGTTTCTTTCTGGAAAATACCGAACAAGCGTTTCGTCCACATGGTTGCATAATTAACAAATTTTGTCGTTCAACTGGTGTGATGCTGAACAAAATACTAGTTATTGTTTCGAGAACTTGTATTTTTGCTGACGCTTCGCCCACCAGAACGGTAGGGCTTCATTAGAGCAATAAATGAAATATTGCGAGCACACGTTTTTGTATGTTTTTGTACGTGTGTGTGTATGTGTGTATGCATAAGTACACAGTGTTTCCATGTTCTGATTAAACGTGTTGTTGTTGTTGTATGTTTCTGCACAATTGTTTATTTCTGTGTCTCACCCATTCCGTTGTAACTCCTCCCCAACATTCTGCGCAGATGTTTTCTCACGTGAGTCGACATCTGATGTTTATATTGGAAAGCAAAAGCACAACCGGCTCTTATGCAGTGATAATGACTGAACAATCCGTTGTACTTGCAATCTACGAAACAAATATGTACAGTTTGCTAAAATAAAATACTTTTCAAACAAAATATATCGCTTAGGTATATATTGTGTCTAAGTATCGGAGTGTGGTAAAAACCAAAAACAAATAGTTAACCACGTAACTTAAAAAAATATGTACAGTTTACTAAAAGCAAATATTTTCCAAACTAAATATATCTTCTTATATATGTATTGAGTATTAGAACGTTGTGAAACCAAAAACACAATTTGAGATAGCTAACGAATTGTTTTATCTCTTGAAGACAACCAAAAGGTGTAGTTTAATTGTTACAATTATTGTAACAAGGTTCCAACCACACTAAGCAATAAGGAAAGATTTTCGCCGTTTTATTTTGCAAAATTGGAACATTTAAAAGAATAATTTAATCTCTTGAAGACAAACAAAAGGTTAATTGAGGTTCAATTGATGAAAAGGAAATGTTTTTGCCGTTTTATTTTCCAAGGTTGCAGCATTTGAAAAGTTAATAATGAATTAAACTATTAAAATTATTAAAATACGGTCCCAATCATTAAAGGGAACATTTTCGCTGTTTAGTTTTGCAAATTTACACCACATAAAAACCCACCATATCTTCCGCATTGCTCCTTCTTTGTGTAATATTTAAATCCGCTCGCCTCTCTTCTAGCAATCTTCTCATGTTTCTTCATGTGCCACGGAAGCTTCGACGTTCCTATGGTAACGAACTGACAACCGGGTTTCAAGCAGTGGTAATGTCCCCTCAACCGAAACTCGCAACTCTGAATAAAATTTCGTGGTAAGTCGACTCGCTGGAATTTCACTAACAGCGTCGACAATGTTTTAAAGCTCTTAGACTTGTATAGATCACAGTACGCCAGGCCCATTGAAGGCGCCATACCGAATCAGCCGGTCACCAAGCATTCACCACCACATGGCAAGGCGTAGGCTGCAAAAGTCTAGCCTTAGGTGTGTAAAACGGGTCACATATTTAGTAATTGGGCCCGAAAACATGAGGATAAAAGTCGATGAAACAGCAGCTTAGCACTAGCACATAGTTTCAATTTGATGGATTTATTAAATACAGAAACACGCAACATTAGTTTACCGGGTTGGGACACATCTTCTTCACTGTGTAGCTTCGAAAACATTCTTTTGCCGCTTTTGCATAAGCTTCCAAACTGTCGTGGGCTTGTCTGGATGAAAACAAACAAGTGTCAGGAAAATGATTTGTTTTAATTTCAATCTTTGCACGCCATACGCTTGTGTTACATGTGACGTCATAAACTAAAAACAACGACATCATAAACTATGGTTTTTCGCTGTAGCGAAATACTCCTGTGGACCAACAAGGCAAATAACCTGGCGTTGTTTTGAGTATGTTATGCGACCGTTGTATTGGTGTGCGTGTATTGACAGTATGTTATAGCAGCAGAAGCAATCAATGTAGAACATTCACGTGTTGATCACATTACAGCATGATACATAACATACCTGTGCGTTTGAGCTTTGCCGAGCGACTTGCAAACGTATCTGCACCGGTTCAGAGTGCAGTGCCAGTGATTCTGCATCATATATTTGCAATCACGACGCATACACGTCATTCTGGTGAAGAAATAAACACAGAATTGTTATTTTGTTGATCCTAAGACCGAGCTCATGCGGTATAAGACGCTTTAACAAAACTTGTGTTAAGCCTAAACTCAAGATTACTCGAAATAATTAGATGTGGAATGAATTTGGATAAGTAACTCAAGTAAACGGGTGTAACTGATGTGGCCCTTCATATCACTGATGATGGCATGAGCATTTGCCAAAACATTTGAACAATAAAGCATGTCGCTTTTTATGCATATTTGGGAATTACATTTTCACTAGGTGTTTAAAAAGAAACAAAAAGGCCACAAGGGGAGTTTTAAGCAGCTTTAAATTGTTGCGAATCTGATCGAATTCCAAACTTACCCAGGTCGGATGTGGATGAAACCTTCCTCATCGCTTCCTCCCATCTTCTTCATCAAATCCAAGTGTCCTCCCAAGCCACTAGAGGGACCCTGTGAGACGGACATCGCTTGTGACATGAGAGTGGGGTTCTGCAGCATCATATAAGCCCCAGTCGAGCGGGGTTCGGGGTTCAAAGTCGGGTAAACGAGCTTTTTTTCGGCCACCATCCGCGATATGTACTTGTACACTGGATGGTCGGCATAACTCGCCATGTTTACCGGGGGAGGGGCGCTCACACTCGGGTAATCCCCACCGCTGTTGTTGTTGCCGTTGTCATGGTTACCCATGTCACGTGACTGGTCGAACTGTGCACGACTGAGCACGATGTTCCGCTGGGTGTCGCCCTCGCCGCGCGGCAAATGACCGCTAGACGGGGTTGTAACTCGACTGGGGGAGCGAGGTCGGGGAGGTTCGTCCTGGGCGGGAAATACCGGGGAGAATTGGCGCGCGATTGGTTGTTCGAAACCGGATTGTTCCAGTTTTTCGTGAAATCTGTGAAGAAAAATATATATGTTTGCAACTAAATTGTTTGAGAACAGTTTTTTGACATATTTCCCGTGGATGAAACGTTTAAGCCGAAGTTTTTGTTAAAAAGTCGATCAATGTCGGCTTAAGCTTAACACTGTCGCTATGGTTACCAACAATAGTTGTGGGAAAATCTAGTTGAGGAACAGAAATTATTGTACAATAAAAACTTTTGATATGACAATCACATTATAGATAATCTACAAAAATTAAATCAATTTTAATACCGGTTGCGATTTCTTCTAGCTTTCATCAAAATTCCTATTTGTGTAAAAAGAGCAACTTCCAAATTAGTATTTTTCAGCCTCAAATGAAGTTTTACAAAACTGTTGTGTTTATCAATAAATTGTAAAAAAGAGGTTTTGCTGGACAACTTACGTGGTGTGAGTTAGCACGAGATGTTTTTCAGTGAACACAGCACAACAATCCTCTACAGCACAGTGAAAATGATGACACGAACCGAATACACAGTTGGCGACGTTGCATTCATCAGGGCCGAGTCTGTGTGAAAATAAACATTTTATTTGCAAACCACAAGTTGCGTGTTTTCATTTTCTGCTTTTTGTGCAAATTGAAGCAGAAATATTCAGGGGACACCAGATTTTTTTTAACCTAAATTATCTGTTATTCGCAACTTTTTACGTTTTTTCATTTTTATTTCAACATAGTACACGTGATAACATTTACTTGATTTTAAGTTTGGTTAAAAAAATCGTCACATAGACAGTCATTATGAAAACGATTTTTTGAAACATCTTCATTGAGACACCGCCTTAACTACGGACATTTTTCTATGTGCGCGTTTAAAGACAAAATCTTTGTCAAACAAGTCTGAAGAAAAAATGAATTATGCTAATTAGGTGCTTACCCTCGGAAAAACTGGAGCACCGCTTTTGAGGGTTTGTCAGATTGGTGACCTAGCGGTTTCGCTCCAGTGCCCACCACGTTCTGCTTGACTGCTTTCTTGCTCGTAATGACTTTCACTCTTGTATGTTGAAGTCTAAAAATAGATAAATTTCTGTGATGGGTATTTTATGATTTTTGTGTTTATGCCGCTTTATAAGAAATTTGTATTTCTCGATATGCCGTTATCATATTGAAGGCGTCTCATACAACACGTCAAAACGTCGTTATGCATTCACATTGTGGTTTAATACTGGCAATTTTCAATATATTTTATAGCGAATGTTACCTCCATTTGATCGTTATATGCCGGTGGTAGAATGTACGGGTTGATATTTCCCCGAGATACAACTTCATCACTGGAAAACAAAAGTATCTATTAGTTTAGCTTGTGGAAACAAAAAAACATAGGTCAATTAACAATTGGACAAAAAAGTATTTCCAAATTCAGTAAAATACACAATTAGGTGCAGAAGTAATAGTTAGAAGAAAAGAATGTTTCAACCGAAAAAATCACCCAAAAAGGTTTAAAGTTGACAATTTAAACCAATGATTCTCAACTGCTTTTGAGGCCACATCTGGCTCACAACTACTTATTTTGCGGCTCGCAGCAGACCTCAGAAAACAACCAACGATTTCTAATTTAGCTAATAATCCTAAGTGATTTTTTGAGGTCTTATTTTTTGCGGCTCCCTGCACACCTAAAAAACTTCTATTTGGTCCTGACCATAAAAAAGGTTGAGAACCACTGATTTAGAACCGCAAGAGCGAAAGAAAACTCACCGTGGAGTTGACGACATGTCGGGTTTCATTTCACCGCTGGATGGCAGCAGAGGAGATGCAGATGTGGATGGGATAAAAGATGAAGGAACTGGAGGATTAGAAGATTCAGCTTTTGGGGTGAAACCCGATAAAGTGTGGGGCAGGGCGGCTGAAAACGAGAATCAAAAATATAATGTGAGATTTATGCCAGGGCTCTTCACTCCATACACTACGTTTTTTTAAACAATTATTTTACAAGTTGTTATCACAGATGATGGCATGAGCATTTGCCGAACGTTTAAACGTTTTAAAAAAGCATGTCGCTTTTTACGTTTATTTGGACCGTTGAATTCGCCAAACTTATGAATAGATCCGGCCAATGTATACATAAAAAGCGACATGCTTTATTATTCAAACGTTTCGGCAAATGCTCATGCCATCATCAGTGATTTGAAGCGCCACATCTACTTGGGTTGTTATATTTGCCATTAAACTTATGAACAGATCCGTGTAATGTGTTTCACAGTGGTTTATATTTCCCGCAAGTTACAGTGCAAAGTAGTGTAAGAAGTAAAACGAAAACCCACCAGTTGCTACAGTTGTTGGAATTGAGGCTAAAACTTTTCTTGCCGCTTCCTGCAACATGGAAGAATCAAACTTTGCACTTCCACCTGATCTCGACTCGAGAACCAGCGAAGGAACCGGACCTGAAAAGTGGAAAGTTGAGAATAATATATCCGGGTCGGTAGAGCTTGCCACAAAAAACTGTTCCTAATGTTATCAAGTATGTAAAAGCATAGAGCCAATAAATGATAAGCTGCAGACAGTACACGCTGGTTTGACCTATAAGGTCTCACAAACTGGAGTGCCGTTAGATGGCTAACAAGTCAATATGGCCGATCTCTCGTCACCAGCTGCACTGATGAGAACTTAAGGTCGAAACAGTGTGAACTGTCAGCTTATCAAGTAGGCTATTGAACAAAACAGATGAAAAAGTAAATTTAACGAATATTACGTTTTTCAGGAAAAACTTTCTAAAAGTCCTCTTTTCAAATGTGAACAAGATTTCAGTGACGAAAAAGTTTCATAGAAAGCAAGAAAAAGAAATCTCACGGTTGAGTAATCGCGACGCGCCGTAGGGGTAAATAAAAGATGGCATCAAAACTTGGGTTGGGGGGTTTCCCCTGACACCCAGATAGGACGGGGGTCGTCCAAAGGTCACGGGGGCTTGTTGATGTCTCACTAAGGACTGCTGCACCACCGCTGGAGGGAGGTGTGGAGCGCACGGAGCAGATGTAGGAGGACGGGAGGAGCAAGAGGAGGAAAGAGAAGTGAGAGTGGGAGGAGGAGGAAGAAGCTCTGGAGAGGTTGCTATGGCGACAAGATAAACGGAAGATGAATAAATTAGAAAAGGTTTTTGGCACAAAAGTTTCGAAAATTAGTAAAGAAAAGAACCATCAGAAAAAAATGTACAAAGAGAGAAGAAAAGCTTTGCAATGAAAAAAAATTAACTAAGTTATGTGCAAAGTACTTAGAAAAGAGTTTTGTGCACCAAGAAAAGGTTTTTGTCACAAACTGTTTTGATAGGAAAGATGAAAAACAAAGATTTGCGCGGAAAAAATGATCTTTGTAATATTTCTCATGTAAAACAAAACGTTCCGAAGTATTTTTTCTTACTTGAGCTTAGACTGTCGGATCCCATAAGATCTTGTCGGTCGTGTTTCCTCTTGTGCGACACCATCTGGCTGGTTGACGTGAATGAAAAGCCGCAATTATTCCGCAAACAGTGGAAATGGTTTGCTGTGCGGTTCCAAGCACATGTCGGAAATCTAAAACAAAAGTTTGGACTAAAAATTTAGTGTTTTTCATATATGTTACTTGTTTTTGGTCAAGGGCTCTAAACAACATTTCTTAGGGAGGATAAACAAGTGAATTGAAATTTAAAACATCAATCTTTGAATACATAAGCTATTGCTGCCAGGCATAATATCAAGTATATAGAGCTTTCTGGCAAATGTATTTTTATTCCGACGGACGATATATTTAGTTCAAACAACTTTTCAAACAATTCTCCTTGATTTAATCCTTACTATTTTACGACTTACTGGCAAGCTTCATTCTTGTAAAACTTCTTGAATCCCTGTCTGGTGTACGCGTCATCTCTGGTGTGGTAAGCTTTATGTTTCTCGATGTCACATTTGTTCTTGAAAGTGAAATTGCAACTGGGACGACTGGGGGATAAAACGATGGTTCATCAAGTTGTCCAAATCAATCAGTTTAAACATACAGGCTTTTATGGTGACAATAATACATTAATTTGCAACATGCTGACTCAGCAATTATTGTCACCGTAAACGGCCTCTGTTGCGCCACCTAGCGGAAATTCCCAAACCTGGTAACTGTGAGTACTTCTACCCCAGAAAACTTGACCAGTAACATAGAAATTCTACTTTTATGTCCACAAAAACGCACTTTTAATGAGTTTCAGAAAACTAATATCTTGCACAGGACTTTCAATGCAAGTCCGCCACTACTTATATTTTGAAAGTGGAAGCGCGCGAGTGTATTTTAAGGTACAAGTAAATAAGTGCACACGGCCGTGGGATGTCGGCCTTTTTGAAATAATAAACTAAAACACCAGCTTGAAACTCACGTGCAATGGAAGTGGGTTGTTCGTTGGTTGACAAACGGACAATCTGACATTCCACATGATTCCGTTGCTCGATATCTCTCAAATCCATTGCTCACAAACTGTTGGTTCTTCTTGTGGAAATTTTCGTGCGTCATCACATCAGAAGTGCTAGTGTAGACTTTCGTGCAGCTTGTCTGTTAACAAATTGGTGTTTCAATGTTTGTTAGATAAGCACCTGTCGTGGGTTCGAATCCCACCGCAGGTTAGGTTTTTCTAGCGCGATTTCGTTACAAAATGCAAGTGATGAGTTGAACTTACATGCAAGCAGTGGTAGTGGGTGCTTTTCCCGTTCAAATGGCAGTTGCCAAATTGTCTCGAGCAATCGTCTGTTGGTGCGAATCTCATGAAGCCATGAGCTAATGAGTTATCTCTCTTCTTATGCATGTTGTAATGACGAATCACATCCGACTTGTTGGTGAAGCGCTGGATAGATATGTTTAAAAAAGATTTTGAAAATTCAGCAATTTTGAATTTTTAGGGTCACAAACGTTAAGAATAGGAAAATAAGACGCTGTACAATTATGAAAAAAGGTTTTATAAGAACTTAGCAAGTCGTATAAACAATGCCCACTTACAGGGATTAAGCTGCTTTATATATTATTGTAATGTTAAGTGGATTACCTGAAAGTTACAATCACTATCAGTGCAGTGGTAATGATCTCTGTTGATATGAGGACATGATGCCTGCATGCAAGGATGCTTCGATGTATACCTGGGAATATATAAGACTGTTTTAATGCTCTTCTGGGGTGAAAAATATTCTCTGATAATAGTAGAATCGTAGAACGACCGACACAGGAAAATATTATTTTACGTTTAAAAATACAAAAAAATATTTGCTTCACTTATTATCCGCGTAAAACTGAGAGAAAACAAGTCTTTTCAACAGATGCAAAAAAGCATCTTACTTTGAAATATATTTGTCAAATACATCCTCATCAAAGTTGGTTGGATCCAGAGTACCTTTTTTGATTGAACTAAAAAAATGTAAAAAAAACAAAATTAAATATATAAGCTATTGCTGCCAGGTGTAATATCAAGTTTACAGAGCTCTTCTGGTAAATTGTATTTTTATTCCGAAGTTTCGACGTCCTATACAGGTCGCCTTCATCAGGGTGAATAACACTGAATGCGCGTTGCACTGTACTACGGCATGTATAGGACGTCGAAACGTCGAAATAAAAATACATTTGCCAGAATAGCTCTATAAACAAATTTAAATGTTGATGAAAAATATTTCTCAGTCTAAATATACGTCAATGATAATGTAGCCTGGAAGAAACAGAAACAAACAAGTTACACACCCGACTCCACTTGATACAGTTCCAGCTGTTATTGTGTCGATCGAGTCGGCATTCTCACTATACTTCACACTAGGTGGCACACAAGAGCTGGACGAGACCTGAAATAATAATAAGTGTTACAGTGATATAGATCAGGTCCTGTAAAGGTTATGACGGGCCGCTATGTGTAATTTTGTCAGCATTAGATGATAAACTAAGACTGTGAAATTTACTGGACAAGTTATTGAGTAGTTTTAACAGTTATGTTTGTATTTACACGTTTTTTTAATTTAAACGTGTTAATGAAAAATGTTAATGAAAGATTTAACAGTTCACCAAAATGAGTTAAACTGTTTTTGTATAGCTGGCATTCATGTTTTTAGCAAAAAACCACTCTTAAAATATGTGTCTTGCGTTCCTAAGTTACATAATATCATACATTTACTTCAGTACACACATATATATATATATATTGCTAAAAAACATGTATTAAAACATATGTTCAGTAACAGTAACATATATGCTTACCTGAGAAATAGCTGATGATCTTTTGAATATTTTCTGCAGAAGTTCCGCTTTTGAGTTGGCTGAAGCATGTTCTAAAAATGTTTCAACATAAATCAGTGTTAAAATGAGTTTTGTCGTTAGTTGAAGTTGAATTACAACTTCCGCAAGTTAAGTACTGAACCACTTCCTTTAAACACAAGGCCTCTTTTTTCAGTGAACTAACATAATAAAAAATTATCATTTTTCCTCTACTTCTGTCATGTAATGCGCTTATGGTAGCTCGTAAGCCAAAGTAAATGGGTTATTTCATTCAATTTTTAGTCTAATACAAGTCAATTGTTGTCAACAAGTAACATTTTTTTTTAGATATTCATGAAGTACTAGTGTTGATAAATCAGTAATGTTTCGATGCCAGAATTAGTCTACACCACTTTTCCAACTGCTCACCCTCAGACAACATAGTTTATTCAAACAGATTTTCTAAAACAGCTTCGGTAGCGATGGTCAAAATAACATACATGATGTTAGAAGGCAAAATATTGTGTGAAGTACTGTATTCTTCATTGAGTAACTTTTTTACAAGTAAACATCATAAATTTGCTCGGTATCTTTGAATTTCTCTTATTTAGAAGTTACACACCTGCATTGCTTGAAACGATTGAAGCCATGAAGGCTGCAGCAACTGCTGGAGGTAGACTGGCTGAAGAAAATGGTTTGAGGGGAGGGATTTGATTTGAAGATGTTGGTGGTGTGACAGCCTGTAACATACAAACTTTATCAACAAACAAAATATCAAGCACCAATTTCAGGTTTGCAATGGCACACAAATGAAGATTTACACCATTAAAATACTTTACAGTTTACAGAAACAACAACAGGATTATACAAAGCTTTAAATTAAATCTGATCAGCAAAATGCAGGTGTCAAACATTTCGATGTTTCACATTTAATGTACTGAAGTCTATATTTTATCTAACAATGCCTAAACAGTGTAACTAAACTTTTAGTTATACTGAGTAAAATCAAACAGTAAAATGGGTGCAATTTCAATGCGTATACATCCACTCTTTTCAACACTTACATTTGATAAACAGTAAACAATAAAAACATACCTGGACTAAAAATTTAGTGTTTTTCATATATGTTACTTGTTTTTGGTCAAGGGCTCTAAACAACATTTCTTAGGGAGGATAAACAAGTGAATTGAAATTTAAAACATCAATCTTTGAATATATAAGCTTTTGATGCCAGGCTTAATATCAAGTTTATAGAGCTCTTCTGGCAAATGTATTTTTATTCCGACGTTTCGACGTCCTATACCTTCATCAGGAAAAAAAAGGCAACGATATATTTAGTTCAAACAACTTTTCAAACAATTCTCCTTGATTTAATCCTTACTATTTTACGACTTACTGGCAAGCTTCGTTCTTGTAAAACTTCTTGAATCCCTGTCTGGTGTACGCGTCATCTCTGGTGTGGTAAGCTTTATGTTTCTCGATGTCACATTTGTTCTTGAAAGTGAAATTGCAACTGGGACGACTGGGGGATAAAACGATGGTTCAACAAGTTGTCCAAATCAATCAGTTTAAACATATAGGCTTTTATGGTGACAATAATACATTAATTTGAAACATGCTGACTCAGCAATTATTGTCACCGTAAACGGCCTGTTCTCTGTTGCGCCACCTAGCGGAAATTCTCCAACCTGGTAACTGTGAGTTCTTACGTAAGTAGCTCTACCCCAGAAAACTTGACCAGTAACATAGAAACTCTACTTTTATGTCCACAAAAACGCACTTTTAATGAGTTTCAGAAAACTAATATCTTGCACAGGACTTTCAATGCAAGTCCGCCACTACTTATATTTTGAAAGTGGAAGCGCGCGAGTGTATTTTAAGGTACAAGTAAATAAGTGCACACGGCCGTGGGATGTCGGCCTTTTTAAAACAATAACCTAAAACACCAGCTTGAAACTCACGTGCAATGGAAGTGGGTTGTTCGTTGGTTGACAAACGGACAATCTGACATTCCACATGATTCCGTGGCTCGATATCTCTCAAATCCATTGCTCACAAACTGTTGGTTCTTCTTGTGGAAATTTTCGTGCGTCATCACATCAGAAGTGCTAGTGTAGACTTTCGTGCAGCTTGTCTGTTCACAAATTCATTTATTGTTTGTTTTTTTCTATGATGGAATAAATTCACGCACTCTAGCACCATCTGGTGACACGCCGTGTTTGAAAACATTGAAAAAGTTGATTATAGAGGTTATCACAAAATGGAACAAAAATGCTAACTTTAGTAAAACTAGAAGGGTGGCTTAGCACATATTGCCCTTGCATATACACTATAGCATATTTTAAAACATAAATATATTTCCTATGCTTATTTTGTATTGGGTCCCATATTAGCCATTGTCTTTTATAACTTTAGTCGTTTCTGCAGGCAAAAACTCATGGGTCCCCACACATGTAAAGTTGAAAATAATGCAAAACCATGAAAAAGTCGGGTGATGTAAGGTAAAACACAGTGATCGGCACTGGGCTTAAATAATAATACTATGTAGAATACAAGCTATAAAATTAGATTCACCCCAGATATTGTTTGAAGCATGTCCTATTTAACGTTTTAAAAAACTGACCCATTTTAGGGGGCTAGTAGGGTAACTAATTGGGTTCGACACACAAACTAACAAATATATAAAAACCACAATGACTCAATCAATAGTACTGCAAAATTTCAGCCCAATCCGCCAACATTTAAAATTTTGACCACTAGAGGCGCAACAACCGTTAATGTTTCTGACGTCATAGGGCTGTTAACAAGCCCCTAACTGCCATGGCGCAAAAACGACCACCAAGCAACCCACCAATGAGCAACATACAACTGGTTGCCCTTGTAACACTATTGCTCCATAAAAATCTTTCATTTGTGGTGCCCAGTAACATACAAATACGTTTTACACTTTAGGGGCTTGTGGGGTAAATGTTAGGACTACAGGGTTGAACGCAACAATCGACACATATAAATGGCATACTATACAAGAAATCCAAATTTCAGCCAATTCTGACACTGTATAAAAACTCACCCATTTTAGGGGGCTAACGGGGTAAATAACGGGGTTATCAACAAAACAAAGTGGGATGCACATCTACATAACTATATCTACCATCTGTGTAAATTTCAGCCAAATCCATCAAACATTTGATGGTAAAACGAGTCGGACAAACTTCGGGGTAAAAACACCCATTTTAGGGGGCGAGCGGGGTAAATACTGGGGTTATCAACAAAAACAAAGTGGGATGCACATCTACATAACTACATCTACCATCTGTGTAAATTTCAGCCAAATCCATCAAACATTTGATGGAAAAACGAGTCGGACAAACTTCGGGGGAAAAATACCCATTTTAGGGGGCTAGCGGGGTAAATACTGGGGTTATCAACAAAAACAAAGTGGGATGCACATCTACATAACTACATCTACCATCTGTGTAAATTTCATCCAAATCCATCAAGGATTTGATGGAAAAACGAGTCGGACAAACTTTGGGTAGAAGAAAAAATAAGAAAAAAAAACAAAAAAACAAACATTTTGAGTAAAATCAATATGTGGGGACCCATAATTATCATAGTACACAAGGCCCATTGACGGCGTTATACCAAATCAAACCGGTCTCCCAAGCATTCCCATGTGGCAAGAGGGTAGACTAGAAAAAGCTAGCCTGCGGTGGGATTCGAATCCACGATAGGAGTCTTTCCAAGACTCGCGATAGAAGATCTACCAACTGAGCTACACAGGCTCAGTGAAGAACCCGTCGAAAGTTGAACCACAAGCACCGTTGCCTGCCTTGTATGCTGCACATGTCAGCTTCGTAATAGGGCATCGCCAGATTGACCAATAACCACAGCAACAAAAGCGCAAAATTATTGTTGATTTTCGTTTAACAGAAATAGTTTCTGCTTAAAATTGGTAAAATTGACACTTTTTAGATTTTTGAAGGTTCTCGCAATGCCTTGGACAGTTTTAGGTACCTGACGCAATAAACTTGAATCGCAAATTCGTTACAAAATGCGAGTAATGAGTTAAACTTACATGCAAGCAATGGTAGTGGGTGCTTTTCCCGTTCAAGTGGCAGTTACCAAATTGTCTCGAGCAATCGTCTGTTGGTGCGAATCTCATGAAGCCATGAGCTAATGAGTTATCTCTCTTCTTATGCATGTTGTAATGACGAATCACATCCGACTTGTTGGTGAAGCGCTGGATAGATATGTTTGAAAAAGATCAGCAATTTTGAATTTTTAGGGTCACAAACGTTAAGAATAGGTAAATAAGACGCTATACATTTACGGAAAACGGTTCTATAAGAACTTAGCAAGTCGTATGAACAATGCCCACTTGCAGGGGATTAAACTGTTTTTTATGTTATTGTAATGTTAAGTGTATTACCTGAAAGTTACAATCACTATCAGTGCAGTGGTAATGATCTCTGTTGATATGAGGACAAGATGCTTGCATGCAAGGGTGCTTTGATGTGTACCTGGAAATATATAAGACTGTTTTAATGCTCTGCTGGGGTGAAAAATATTACAAAGATCATAGTAGAATCGTAGAACGACCGACACAGGAAAATATTATTTTTCGTTTAAAAATACAAAAAAATATTCGCTTCACTTATTATCCGCGTAAAACTGAGAGAAAACAAGTCTTTTCAACAGATGCAAAAAAGCATCTTACTTTGAAATATATTTGTCAAATACATCCTCGTCAAAGTTGGTTGGATCCAGAGTACCTTTTTTGATTGAACTAAAAAAATGTAAAAAAACAAAATTAAATATATAAGTTATTGTTGCCAGGCATAATATCAAGTTTATAGAGCTCTTCTGGCAAATTGTATTTTTATTCCGAAGTTTCGACGTCCTATACAGGTCGTCTTCATCAGGGTAAATAACACTGAATGCGCGTTGCACTGTACTACGGCATGTATAGGACGTCGAAACGTCGAACTAAAAATACATTTGCCAGAATAGCTCTATAAACAAATTTAAATGTTGATGAAAAATATTTCTCAGCCTAAATATATGTCAATGATAATGTAGCCTGGAAGAAACAGAAACAGACAAGTTACACACCCGACTCCGCTTGATACAGTTCCAGCTGTTATTGTGTCGATCGAGTCGGCATTCTCACTATACTTCACACTAGGTGGCACAAAAGAGCTGGACGAGACCTGAAATAATTATAAGTGTTACAGTGATATAGATCAGGTCCTGTAAAGGTTATGACGGGCCGCTATGTGTAATTTTGTCAGCATTAGATGATAAACTAAGACTGTGAAATTTACTGGACAAGTTATTGAGTAGTTTTATCAGTTCTGTTTGTATTTACACATTTTTTTAATTTAAACGTATGTTAATGAAAGATTTAACAGTTCACCAAAATGAGTTAAACTGTTTTTGTATAGCTGGCATTTATGTTTTTAGTAAAACCACTCTTAAAATATGTGTCTTGCGTTCCTAAGTTACACAATATCATACATTTACTTCAGTACACACATATATATATATATTGCTAAAAAAACATGTATTAAAACACATGTTCAGTAACAGTAACATATATGATTACCTGAGAAATAGCTGATGATCTTTTGAATATTTTCTGCAGAAGTTCCGCTTTAGAGTTAGCTGAAGCATGTTCTAAAATGTTTTAACATAAATCAGTGTTAAAATGAGTTTTGTCGTTAGTTGAAGTTGAATTACAACTTCCGCAAGTTAAGTACTGAACCACTTCCTTTAAACACAAGGCCTATTTTTTTAGTAAACTAACATAATAAAAAATTATCATTTTTCCTCTACTTCTGTCATGTAATGCGCTGATGGTAGCTCGTAAGCCAAAGTAAATGGGTTATTTCATTCAATTTTTAGTCTAATACAAGTCAATTGTTGTCAACAAGTAACAATTTTTTTTTAGATATTCATGAAGTACTAGTGTTGATAAATCAGTAATGTTTCGATGCCAGAATTAGTCTACACCACTTTTCCAACTGCACACCCTCAGACAACATAGGTTATTCAAACAGATTTTCTAAAACAGCTTAGTCAGCGATGGTCAAAATAACATACATGATGTTAAAAGGCAAAATATTGTGTGAAGTACCAGCTGTATTCTTTATTGAGTAACTTTTTTACAAGTAAACATCATAAATTTGCCCGGTTTTTTTGAATTTCTCTTATTTACAAGTTACACACCTGCATTGCTTGAAACTATTGAAGCCATGAAGGCTGCAGCAACTGCTGGAGGTAGACTGACTGAAGAAAATGGTTTGAGGGGTGGGATTTGATTTGAAGATGTTGGTGGTGTGGAGGCCTGCAACATACAAACTTTATCAACCAACAAAATATCTAGCACCCAACATTTTGGGTTTGAAATGACACACAAATTTGGAACATACTAATTAAAATACTTTACAGTTTACAGAAGCAACAACATGATTATGCAAAGCTTTGAATTAAATCTGAGCAGCAAAAAGCAGGCGTCAAACATTTTGATGTCCTGACATTTGTTGTACTAAAGTCTATATCTCTTACATTTGATAAGCAGTAAAAACATACCTGGTATGCTGCAGAATCAACATTTGTATTATGCCATGAAGTAGTAGGGTTCCAAGTTGCATTGCTACTAAAAAATGTAAAAAAATCTCATATTAATCTGCTAACAAAATGCTGAGTATCTCTTCGTTTTTGAAAAGCTCCAATTGCTATTTCAAATGTTTTTGTTGGATTAGGTTTAATTTTAATGTTAGCAACAACATTGTCTGTATTCGAAGCAAGGAAATAATATCTGCTTCACAAAACAAATTTCTTGCCCAAAAAGGTTTCAACTTAAGAATTTTTAAAAAAAATCAATCAAATTTGATTGTTATATTTATTTTCTACCTTGTGTTGTGAGTGTCTTGAGAAGTTTCATGTTCAGAAGAAGATTGAATCTGAAAATTAAATTCGTTTGTTAAACTCAAAATAAACATTATACCTTGATTGCGAAAATGGTTTTTGTGACAAAGTTTCCTTTATAATACGGAAAACATGTAGAATTGAACACCATATTTTATGAGGGTTAAAATTTGTGTTTACCAAACTTCACATTTATATTTATCATGCAAGAACTTTTTGCCCAAAAATTAGTATTTAACAGTATATTGGACAAAATCATCAGGAAGCTCACCAGAAAAACAATAATAAGTAGTGGATCTCAAAATAACTGAAGTGATTTTGCAAAAGTTGGTACTTACAGTTGATTCTGGTTTGTTGCTGGTCATAGTTTTCATTTGTCTAATAGCGATCAAGTCTTGATGAGTTAATCCTGCTTCAGTCATTGCTTCAATCAGAGGAGTTTGCTGACCAAGAAGTTCCATGAATCTTCTGTATCTAAATTAGACATATTGGGTTTAGTTAAGATGCAATTTGAGTTGATACTTGATTTCACAAGATGTGCTGTGTTTCAAAATTACACAAAAGTTTGAAAATGGTTTTGATACAGTCATTTCTTGTCTCATATTCATTATTCTTGTCATCTATTTCAAATAGTTGGCTTTTTGGTTCTTGCTAAGCAATAATCATTATGTGTTCGCCCATAAGTGAAGCATAATGTTATCAATGAACAAGTTTACTTTTTAACCAAACTAAACTAATTAATCCATCAAATATTGTTTTCAGGCTGAAATATAAATTGGACTTAGAGAAATTGACAGCATAAACTACATAAATACACGGCACATATTTTGTATTACTATCAGCCTGTAAGCAGTGACCCCTTTTCTATAAACTGCCAATAAGATTAAACAGCAATTTTGTAATTCTTTTGTGAATTTAATCCCACGAGCAAATTCCAATGCATTATGCGAGCAATAATTTTAATGAAAAGAATTATGTTAGAATATCACATATACAAGTAATTCTAGGGTGTGTAAGAGTAAACTTGGTATAAGCGTTCACTTATTCACAGAATTCAGTTTAAAATTAGGCAAGAAATGTGTTTGTCTTTATTAGCCTATAGCTTTATTATATTTCAGCTATTTTTTACCCCACGTTTTTAAGAAACTTACTTTTCCATTCTGATATGAATGCTGTTATCCACATCCATCTCATTTCCATCACTCATGTTGCCTGCTGCTGCTTGTGATGCTTGTGGTTCATGGTCAACTTCACTGTCATGTTCATTACATTGTGATAAACTGTCCTCTGCAAAAACAATACAAAATTTAAATAAAAACAATAAGCTTAACTTTAACATAAAAAACTGCTGTTAATTGAAAAAATGAAATACAAAGTGGAAATTTTTTTGGACTTAAATGGTTTGAGGGTATAGTGATATTGATAGCAGAAAAACAGAACTAAATGGACATTAATATACAGCTTTGCCAGTTATACATAATGCTTATGGCAGTAATTTGCTTCTGGACAGCAATTTCCTCAAATTTGTTTTCTGCACAATGTCAATAATGTTCGATATTTTGCTTGTTTTATCCCAAGGTTGTCATTTTACAGTTTAGTACATGCTTGCTTTTATAAAACATTAAATTTAAATAAAATATAGTTGTTATAGTTTAAAGGTTGTTGCATGGTTTAATAATAGGCCCAAAATAGGGCAACAAAAATTAAACCTTCACATTATGGCAAGGAGCATCTTGTGGCTTATTCACTTGCCAGCAGACAGCCGCTCCTTAGAGCAGGGAAACAAACTTTTAGAGTTTTATAAAAATGTTTGACGGCTACTTCCTAACTTCAAGCTTCCAAAACGTGAGTTCGTTTATCGCTTGTGTGTTGAAAACCCACACACCCCACAAAGGAAGCCAAGTATTTGGTGGAAGATTAGAACAACACAAAATCACACGGGCTGATTAACAAAATAAATGATTCATTTCCAGGGCAAAAGATTAATGATGGTCTGTTCTCAGCTTTGTGTGATTTCATGTCGCCAATTGGACAACACACAAATAACAACTGTTTTTTTAAGGTTTTTTTTCCCTTTTATTAACAACAATATTAAACAAGGAATAGGGATGCGATTAAATGTTCCTAAAAGGTCATATTAATTATGACATAATTATATTTATAATTATATTCTAATGTAATGATTATCATTTTTTTGTGCCAATAAAACTTTTATAAACTCCAATAAAACAAATAATGTGTTTGTGAATCTAAAAAGCAGAACAAAAATGTTACCTTCATCAGTTTTTTGTCGCTTCACGGACAAATCAAGACAGGGCTTCACTTTCGGGTTAGGGATTTCACCGTCAGATGTGTTGTTTTCAAAATCTCGCATTCTTTTTCGCTCGGAACGATCATCATCTGTAAAACAGTGTTAGAGATAAAACAACAAATATTGAAGCATGTTTTCTTGTATATGATGCAGAATAAAACTTGGTTTAGCCTATATGATAGCATTTTAAATGATCGGTATATGGTAAAAAAAATGATTGGTATATGGTAAAAAAATAATTGGTTTATGGTAAAAAAAATGATTGGTATATGGTAGAAAAAATAATTGGTATATGGTAAAAAAAATGATTGGTATATGGTAGAAAAAATGATTGGTATATGGTAAAAAAATAATTGGTTTATGGTAAAAAAAATGATTGGTATATGGTAAAAAAATAATTGGTTGATGGTAAAAAAAATAATTGGTATATGGTAAGAAATTATTTGTCCCAAGTCCAAAATGACAAGTATAATTCTAAAGCCATGACTATTTAATAGCAGTTTGTTAACGACAGAAGTAAAGTCAGTATTTGGTGCACAACTTTATCAAAACCAATATGTATTGGATCTAATATGACATCACAATGCCCTCTTAGTTGACTTCCTACTTTTTGCACTCAAAATATTTTCTTTGCTATCTTGAGCAAATTTAAATGAGGCAACTGAAAAAACTGAAGATTGAAATAAATGAGGAACAAAAGATGCACTAAGTACAATGGGCCCCATTGTTTAACCAAATATCAGTTTGTTTGTTTTTAAAGATTTTAATTAAGTTTTGAAAATTAATTTGCGTGGTTTGGCAACAGACGAAAAGTCATTCATTGTTGTGAATATACCCTTAAAAATATCACCACAGTAGCTGAAACCAACAGATTGAAATGAAGTTAAATATTTCTAAGACTGGTTTGATTTCATAGAAAACTAGATGAAGTTGTATTGAAAAATATTTCAGCGCTAAATTGATTCATTGAGATGATTTCTGTTGCACAATCGGAGGATTTTGACGTTGGGTTGATTTTGACATATAATTTCCTCATATTTTAACACAACTGTAAAGCAAACGCTTTTCTCAGCATTTTACCCCGCTTGAATCATTTCATTGTTGAAAAACAAGCTACAACTGAGATAAACAAAAATTTTTACAAAAAAATTTACAAACAAAGTTACAAAAATTACACAATGGTTCATACAACTGTGACTTTTGAAACATTTTAAATCAAATCTCTCTGAAAGAGATTTTTACTCTGAAATCAACATTTATAATCAGTTTGTTTATTTAAACAGTGTTTCAAAATTGATTGTGTTCATTAGAGGGGAAATCTTACACAGAAATTGTTCATTAAGTTGTACACCAAGCATTTCATGCATTACCTTGTTTACTTGCTGAACTTTCAATCCCTTCATCATCACTAAAACCCTGTGGTTGTAGAATGTAGACCCCTGGGAAAAGAACAAAAGTTCAGAGTGGGTTGAAATGCATTGCTATACGTTAGGGCACCGACTAAAATGGGGCGGAAAATCTTCATAAACATGTTTTTAAAGCAGACGAAGAATTATATTTTAGCTTCAGCTTAAAGACCAACCACAAATTACTAGTTTTTAGGCTGTAATACCAAAGACCACAAAACACTAGAAAACTAATGATGCAAAATGTTTGGGTTTTAAACAATTTTCAAATACTAATGACAGATTTGCTTAATATGTTGGTATTTAACCTATTTGACATGTATGTGACATTTAACAAAATATCTCAGAAATCCTTGTAGGTATTGAGAAAGGTAAGAATTAATCCAAATAGGTTAAATAACTTTCACCCATTTCGCTTGTGTTTGATATTTCATGTGTCATCAGATATATAATATCTGTTACAAATTGTTTTGCAAACACATACCAGAAATTTAGATCAGGCGTGTGCGATCTGTGGCCTGTTGATAATAGGTTGTGCAGCCCACAGAGAAGCTTGGATTTAAAATGTACTAGCAAACAAGTCCAATAGTTATATATTTTTGGGGCTAGAATGAAAAGCGAAATTTAATTGTAGTTAACTCAATTTAGGTATTTTTGGTATGCAACAAAGTAAAATCACCTTGTGATATATAAAAGGTGCGGCCTACCACTTAAAATTGGTAATTGTATTTGACCCCACAGTGACAAAGGTTGCACATCCCTGGTTTAGATAATTGCATACAATATGTTTTTTGAAAATATAAATTACTTGGCAATGACCTTTAAAATCAAGTGTGGACAATTTTGACCCACTTGTTTAACATGCAGGTTAAGTAGAAAAACATAAGCATATCCGTTTTTGTAAAGCTGAAAAACATGGTAAATTGTTTACCTCAAAACAGTGTCAGAAAGTTGAGATGGCTTCACATAAGTAATAAATCCATATGTGTAGAGCAGAGACATTTGGCTTAATCCACGATCTATCCAACATGGTAGAGTTGTTGCAATATACATGAGGATCAGTTAAAACTATCCTATTTTTTTGTTTAATGGGTAGCTGTGGAAAAAACAAAATAAGTAACAATTATTTAATACAAACAGAAAAGGTAAATAAATCATTTTGTTTCACATCATTTTTCGATGTTTACTTAATGTGCTGTTTTCTGAAATACAGTTCACTGAACCAGTCGCAACCGATGCGGATTAATTCGTCTTCAAGTTTATTGTTGGCGAATAATGGTAAGAGACTTTTCACGGGTAATCCCCAAATTTTGCCGCCCAAATAAAATAATCTTGCACAGGCAATTGTCTTTCTGTGATATCATAATAAGGCAAATATTTAATGCCTGATACTTCAAAACTAAGGTCAAAAATGATGTACAATAAAAAGTAGTAGGCAATTTATTTTCGTAAAAAGATATTTTCGACGTCGACGATGCGCGCCTAAACCAAAAACTATTGTCATCATCAGTGAAAATGTAATGCACAAGTGGAAACAAGCGCGTTTATATTCACCCAGACGATCGGAAACCACACATTTTGTGACCATGCGCCTCCCCTTTATAGGAACCACGGATTTGTGAAACCCACGATACTCGATGTGGAACTACGGGTTATCCACAAACCGACAAAAATTGGCAGTTTCTTTTCTATCAAGGACCGCCCTTGCAACAACCTCCGCTGCAGTGTTGTTTACAGGCTGACGTGTTCGTGTGGGTCCTCATATATTGGTGAGACGCAGCGAAACTTAATAACTCGAATAAAAGAGCACCAGACCAACGAAAAATCGGAAGTGTGTAGGCATCTCCAGACTAACCCTATGCAACTTCACAGAACCAGAAATATTGGACGCAACGTCGGATCGGATTCGTTTGTTTATTCTGGAGTCGATTCTTATCCAGCAACATGCACCGGGGCTGAACGTGGACACAACTTCGATGCCCCTGCGGCTTTTTAACACCTAATTATCACTGGTTTTATCGTTATCTCCATTTTGTCGGCAACCTTTTATCAGCGTGACGCAGTTGATTAAACTTTTCTCCTTACTTTTTCTGTATATAAACGCGCTTGTTTCCACTTGTGCATTACATTTTCACTGATGATGACAATAGTTTTGTCAAAACGTTTGTTTTAATAAAATGAATACGTTTTACTCTACGTCGCTGGCAATTTGCTTTTTATTAAAGCTGTTATTCAAGTCCGTGTCTTGTGTACCTAATGTAATGATGGTATTATAAATCTGAAATATATCTAATTATGTTTTTATTTGAATTTGGTATATCTGCGAAGTGATAGTACTCGGGTATATGTTTTTGAAACACTTGTCAAACTTTTCCTTCGGGACCGGAACGTAATTTCGTTGTTCGTCAAACTTGCGAAAAAAACAACTGAGCTGGGCCCATTTGAACAAATGGGCCACTTTTTACCACTGGGGGTAGTATTTCATAAAGTCGTTCGTCCGCTTTTTATTGCAGAAATGGATATTACTCGAAAAGGCATTAAGAATAGAAAAATCTAATAGTTCTTCGCACACACAATCAATCAATCCTCAACTGAAAGCCCAACAGACGAAACTGACTGAACACGCAATGAATGATAAGAAACGCACGAAAGATAAAACCGAAAAACCGTAAAAGGAGGAAAAAACTCAGCACACGACATTTATTGAAACGGTCCGGAATTTTGCTCATGCAAATATGGTAACCCGTGGTATGGTATGTGATAAAAACCCTCAGCATGATGGTACAATATTATGGACGTTTATGTAATGAGGGATTCACAGTGGCAAAAATAAATTAATAAAATTGTTAACAAAAAAAAATTATGGCATGAAAAACATTAAAGTATTTGCACAAACCCATAAAGATTACAAAGCAACAAAAAATAGATAAAAACGTTCACAAACAGAACTATTAAGTTACAGTGCAACTAAAATACTGATGTGCACAAATAAAATTAACTCAATTTAAATTGATGGGTAAAAAGTACTTTGTCCTT
Organism: Phallusia mammillata; assembly: GCF_965637545.1. NCBI lineage: Eukaryota > Metazoa > Chordata > Ascidiacea > Phlebobranchia > Ascidiidae > Phallusia > Phallusia mammillata. Next base: position 26,447,740 of record NC_137256.1, on the reverse strand, counting down.
AAATTCAACGAATAAATTGATAAACATGTTTGCAGAAGTTACAGCATCAAGATTATGAGCGATAAAATAAAAATGAACATTCATAGGAATTAAATGCACACCACTATAATTTATAACAAGGCTTTAATGAACAGATCTAACAGTAACACCATTAATAGTTTATTGAACAATATAAATTGTCATGTGAAAACAGTTTGGCATATTAACAGCATTTGTAGTATGGGCCAACAATAAGAAAAATAGCTGCGGACCTTGTGACAAAAACATCACAATGTAAAAACATACTCACAATGGTTTAAAGCGCAGCAGCCATATGGATAGGTGGCTAAGTGCTTACAGGGACAGATAACTGTATAAAATTTGTAACTGGTTTGTGTCTATTACATGAAATGAATTAAAAAAGAAAGATACAAATGTACAATAGCAAAAATATGTTTTGACAATGTTTTTTTGTCGTTCAGCAATTGACATAAATGATTTTGCAATAGTCTACTACATTAAAAAGCTAAACAAACAAATATGTTTGCACTTGTGCTAGTAGCAGCAAAGTCAATATCAATGTTATTTAATTTTATCTATCCCACATGAGCAGTGAAGGTTACCCCACTGTACATCAATACAGACAGGTTAGGCTGCAGAATTCAGATGTCAAGCTTCTTAGTTAACAGGAGGTTGATTTCGCAGAACAGCTTGTCCAGATTTTGCATCAAAATCTATTTCTGTTGAAGGTCATGTTGTCTGAAATTCAGAGGTATTGGGTTTAAATTAGACACCAAGCATAAACCATTTAGAAAACAAATAACAACAAAAGCTATTCAAGTTAATAGACAATTCACCAATACATAATCCTGAGAGCAGTGGTTTTAAACCATTTTAGCAACTCACAGAATAAAAAAAATTTTTATGTTGAAAACAAATTCATTTTATTGCACTAACAATGTGGTTGCATATGGTTCGTTAAACCAATCATTTAACAAGAAAGATTGAAGTGCTTGCTTAATCCCACAATAAAGTTATGTGTTAAACTGAATTTGAATGTATTTGTTGGACTTCAGTAACATGCAAAAATACCAAATTTAATTTTGTACCTTGTTGATTCCCTGGTGTTGTATCTTTGAGGGAACCACTAGAGTACTTCCTTGTTGTTTTTCTTGCATAAAGATCCATCCCGTTTGGAGGTCATGAGGTATAAAATACAAAGGTAAAATTAAATTACAAATACCTCATTATCATTCATGTCAGCAATAACTATTGAGATTGGTAGATATGTGGCAAAATATATATCTTGGACAACATTTTATTTGTAAACAGGGAATCACAACTAACAAATGATTGCAAGCAAATGTGTTAAATAAATATGTATTTTTTTCATTGCAAATTGATTGTGCCTAAAAACCAATACTAATTTCAATATGCGTGTGAGCATTAAGGTGTGTTAGCTCCAATGCAGGTTGTGACCACTCATATACACTTACACTTAAAATCCTATGAAAACATTTAAGTTTATGAATATTGCTAAATAAGCATAGTACCTGATGCAGTTTCTCATTGACTGATCTTCCAATGTATAGAAAGTCAGATTGAATTAATGGAAGTTCTGAAAATGGAGCTACAGAAGTTAAACGAGTTTACTTTGATAATGTTTATGCAAGTACGTACAACAATATTGGTCAATTAACATCAGTTGCAGCAATCTATTAAATTGTATTTCACAAGAACAAGAACAGCAAAAGCCCTATGCCTGAAACACAAAAAGAACCAAAGCAGCAAGCATCTGCAAACTTGTGAACAAACAGTTAACTGTTAATATACGAGTCTGTCAAAATCGCAGATCTGATTACACAAATAAACTATAAAGCACCTAACACAGGCAACCGCCTACACCTGTTAACAAAAGAAATAAACCGTAAACCTGAAAAGATAAAAAACAGATTAATCTAATAATATAAACATCCTAAATTCCTAAACCTGTAAACAACAAAAAACATGTAATCTGTAAACCAGGAAAGTAAAATAAACTGTTAACTGCAAAAAAACAAACACCCTAAACCTGTAAACAACAAAAAATGCCTAAATCTGTCATGAAAACAAACTGTTATATTATCACTAAAATGTAAAACTAAAATGATAATAATTAAAACCTGAAAATATGTTTAAGATAATGCTAAAACCTCCAAAAATGTTTATTTAAAATAATGATTAAAATCTGTAAAGATGTTTAATAAGATAATGTTAAAACCTGCAAATATGTTTATTTAAAATAATGATCAAAACCTGTAAAGGTGTTTAATAAGATTATGTAAAAACCTGCGAAAAAGTTTTTCTTAACTATAAGGTAACTGATACATTCCTAAAAAATACAAAAATTCGTTAAAACCTGCAAAAAAAACTAAGGAAATATATTAATGCCTAATTAAATATGAAAAAGTCATTAATGCACGATGACACATACACTTTACCTTAGCAATGTAGAAATGCTCAATAACAAAGATTGAATTGAACCAAATTTATATAACACAATAGATCAATCAAAAGCAGGTCCTAAAAGATAAAACAAAAATTTTTGACTTTGATAGCAAAGTATTTAACACAAGTAGTACACACCTGGGAAAAAGTAAATAATAGTTGAGAGAGTACAGACTGAGGTCTCAATTCTGACTGTTTACTACTTTCTGAGCACTTAGCGATGGTGGTTCAGGTGGTTAGAGCGACGCATAAACAAACACAATACTGTAATGACGTTTAAAGAATCTGTCCGCTGATGCAAAAGGCACAACACCCCCCAAGAACTGGTCTACTTAAAAAGAAATAAAGGATAGTTAAAGTAAACTCTACACACATTTTTGTTGATGAAAGAGGGAAAACGCAAGCAAAATTTAAGTCACAATAATATTGATGGTAGTTGCTCTTGGTTCATAACCAGCCTCAATCAAGAAGTTCAGGCATCATCAGTAGGAAAGTCTGAAAAACGTTTGAACCACCACCGTCCCTGTACGGCCGACGTAAAAAACACAATACAAGCTTGCCTTAACTAACTGTCCTGCAGACAAATGTCGCAAATACCCTATCAAGGTAAAAAGTGAGTCTGTCGTGTTTTACAACCACCCAAGCAGTCATTGCCCCGTTATGACTAGGTGGCCTGGCCAAGTAGGTTACGGAACTGAACTAATAAGTAAATCTAATTCCACACACACAAAAACAGGCTTGACCAGCACAAGTGGAACAGGGGACATTTTTAAGCGCATTGTTTGGCTACTAGATAAGTTTACTTAAACGAACAAGTGAGTTATATCCTTGCTTGATATCTAGTACAAATTTACTTTCAACGGAAAGAAAAGTGTAACAGAAATACAAGCAAGAACAACAAAAGCTGGTCAAAACCCAAAAACAAATCCACAATAACCCTATCTTTACAGTTAATCACCTTAATGCTATATCAGAAGTTTTTGTTAAAGAGTCCAGTGATGATTACAGCGTATAACAACATGAGATCACTGTTCTCTGCCCTGCGAGACCCCCCTTTCAAGGACCCAAATGAATTACGCAAAGGCAGGGATGGGAAAATTTAACAACAGTTTGAGCCCTATCAGGGTGGCTCACGGGACTTTTCTGGCAAAATGCTATGTCGGCCCCCACAGGCTTTCGAGCCAAAGCCTTCATTGAGAGTAACTGTGTCCGGTACTTGGTCCCGCCTGCACCGCGGCCAGCGCATGCGGTGGATGCCATGCCAAGTCGTGTTTCTATGCGCACCTTAGTTTAGCTAAAGCCATTTAGCAACGCGCCACACCTAGCTAGAAAACGATCTAAGCTAAATTCCTTAAGTGGCGCGCCAATCCCAAACGTACCCCACCTATGTTACCTAACCTAACCTTAGTTAACGAGCGCTACTCTAGCTGTAGCCCTAGCGCCAACTTTCTGACATAGTAGCACTCCTACAGACTTGGACCCTTCTTTGACCACCGAGGAAGACTTCCTTCACGAGTCAACCTCGGCAAAGAATAGGTCACTCACCCTAGCGCCAGTTAACCTAAGTTAGGCCTATCAGTTCCGCAAACCCAGTTAACCCACGACAGACTCATATGTTTACATACAATTAAATATTTGAAGTTGAGAGATGTTGGTTGATTGACGATGAATGAATGCAAGATGGACACTTCGCAGATATACAAAAATCTGCAAACAAACAAACACATAAATAGATGCATTTCAGATTTTTAATACCATTTTTACATTAGGTATTGAATGTTTTGATTCTTTACAAACAGTTTATTACTTTTGTTTACTTTACCTAAAGAAAACTTAAGTAAAACAAAACAAAAACAAATTGAACAAAACTTACCACGCGTAACATCGAGCATCCAACGCAAAACAAAAACCTCGTGGTGAGAAAACGTTGCGAAAACGTTTTTGGTTTAAGCGCGCATCGTCGACGGTTGAGTTCTAATTCAAATTAGAAAATATTTTTTTACGAAAATAAACCGCCTACTACTTTTTAATGTACACCATTTTGGGCCTAATTTTTAAAGTACAAAGCATTATTTATTTGCCCTATTATGATATCACAGAAAGACAATTATCTGTGCAAGTTTATTTCATTTGCGCGGCAGAATTTGGGGATTACCCGTGAAAAATCTCTTACCATTATTTGCCAACAATAAAATTGAAGACGAATTAATCCGTATCGGTTCTGACTGGTTCAGTAAACTGTATTTCAGAAAACAGGTTGTGCTGTATTTGTTACTGTGTTATTGTTGTTACGGTATTTGTAGCGAAAAATGATGTGAAACAAAATTATTTATTCACCTTTTTTTGTGTATTAAATAATTGTTACTTATTTTCTTTTCCACAGCTACCCATTGAACAAAAAATAGGTTAGTTTTTACTGATCCTAATCTATATTGCAAGAACTCTACTATGTTGGATAAATCGTGGATTAAGCCAAATGTCTCTGCTCTGCACATAAGGATTTAATACTTCTCAACAACTCAACTTTCTGACACTGTTTTGAGGTAAACAACTTACCATGTTAGTTTTTAACTGTTTTAAAAAAAGGTATGTTCATATTTTTCTAAGTTTTGACCATAAGGTCTCATCAGTACAGCTGGTGGCAAGAGATTGCCTAGTTCACTTCAGTTGAAATATTTGGTTTGTTATTTTGTTGGTCATTGGCATCTAGTTTTTTTGATATTTTGTCCCAGGGTTGTGTCACGAACTTTGAAGTAGACAGGTGGTATGTTGCTGCTCAAATCCCACAACTTATATATGTAGATTGGTTCTTATACATTTAAATATTTTTTAATGATAATGGGCCTGTTGACGTTATTTGGTTCATTACATACGACTTGCAGTTCATTAGGCTGAATATTTACTTTCGCAAAACTTGGATTGATGTTGCCATTTCCAATGAAAAATTGCATTTGTCACTTCAAATAAAGGGCATTCAGCAATATACATTACTTTACTTTGCATTCTACGTAATGAGTAACACAGTCTGATACTTAAATTGGATGCTAGAATGATTTTAAGCTCTAGGTAAGGGACAGTGGGCCTCAGTGTTAAAACAGCTGATGGTTTCCTAGCTTGGTAATGACAGTATTGTTAACCTGTAAACACACATATACTTTATTTTACTGTGAGCTTTTGTAACCTTCGTATTGGTTTATCAAATTGTCAATTGTGACATAACAGGGCTAAAGTGAGAAATTCATTGTGCTCAAAATCTGAAATGAGTTTGTTATTGAAATTTCTCACTGAGTGCTAGTTGCACTAAAGTTCATTGCATCAAATTGTATTTGCATCAAACCAAAGTCAAATGTGACAAATTTGTCCTTTTGGGCACACCATATATAGCTGCTATCTCATGTAGTTATCAGTATGTTTTTTTAAATCCTATTGTGGCCATCACAAAAATAAGGACTGCATTTTTATTGGTTCCGTTAAGATTTAATGTTTGAAAAAATGCAAAACATATAAAGGCCTACAGTCATAGGTGCCAACTTTCAAATGTTTTTAGATATATATATATATCACAAAAGCATTTTTACTACCAGGGTCTTCTGCTACTATTACAAATGAAAATGATTGCTTGTTTGTGTGTAATAATGCTACTTTTAATATCACAAAAAAGAAATGTTTGCTTTGTACCATTTTGCAATTGTTTAAATTCCAAAACTGCTTCAGGCTGTTTTACAATTGTAATGAATGTGAACAATTCATTGGCTGTGAGACAATAGGCGATTAAAACAATGGTGTTCGTTATGTATTGGTTTGTCAATACATTGTTAGCTGTGTAGTTTACATGACAAAACTTAGTCCTATTCTCAGGTATAAGGCATACTCAAAAAATGGGAGAGGCTTACTCATTAGATATTCACCCATTCGATAGTGCTATTTTCTTGTTGGTTTCGAGTTGCAAGGTTTTTGGTTTTTTTGTATCACAATGAAAGATGTTGCATATATTTAGTGGCAGATGTTACATATAATGTTGGTCTATGAGAGCAGAGGCAGAACTTATTGTTATATTCCACTCCTTATCATACAAACATTTGTAAATATCTGTCACTCATTCACATATACATCTTTTTATATGACGCAGGTTCCTCGACAAAATGTTTCATCAATGCAATTCACGCAGTATATCCATGGAATTGCAACAACACAATGTTTCTCCTACATGTGCAGTGTTTCTCCTACATGTGTAGATAGAGCAGGGATGCACAACTTTTTAGCTATATATGCCCACATGCACATCACAGGTCCCTATTTGAACAAGGGCCACCAGTGGTTTTTGTGTAAATTATAGTTTTGAGGAAATGATATTTATTCCATAATATCCCATTCACTGTGCATAAAAGTACAGATTGTTGTGTAATTGCATCCACTTCTAGCAGTTTTTCACATCACTATTTACATTGTTACATGTTAAGACTGTGGATTGCTTTTAAACAACATGCATACAAACAGTCTAGCCGCTCGGTTCCTATATCTTCTAAGCATGTAATATGTATATTTTTGAGCCCCTAAAATTTGTTACTAAAGAAGCAAAAGTCACAAAGGCAATTGTATCAATACATGGTTTATTGTGTCACAGTAGTCGGTATGTACATTTTAAAAGATGCTCTGGATGCAACAATTTTTATCCATAAGGGACAAGCTGCTGTATTGCCACATTTTGTTAAACTCTAGCTTATAGTAAAGCATTGAATTAAAGGGATTCAAAATTCATCGTGGCTTTCTAGCAAGCTTGTAAAGAACAACTGTAATTTATATATTAATATCTGTCATAGTGTCAAATTGAATTTAGGATTTTATTTACTTTTTGTAGAAAAATATTGTAATCTTTGCTTATCTGATATTGTCTTCTTTGCCTTGTAAAATATTAACAAGTTTTATTGTTAAACAGGTAATAAACTTCCTTGTTTGGTCAGTTCTTGGATCACTGCCAACTTTTGGCATCTCTGACCCATTTGGATTACCTTCACCTGAATGTTATATCACTTGTCAATACAAAATTTAAGTTTCTTCATCACCATGTTTGCTCCGGTGCCACAAGAGATGCTTTTTATAGAGGAAGATGAGAATCTGTGGATGTTACCAAAATAACAACAATAAACAAATCAGTGGATGGACTGCAAAACAAGGTTAATATGGAATAATTATTTTGGGGGATGTAGAACATAACGGTCATGAAGCTCCATGATGGTGTTCCTTAACTCCAGGTGTATCCGTTTTTTGTAATTTAAGGTTTTTTCTTGAAACATCGAAATTTAGACTTAAAACAGTATGAGAATCTATTCTGGTGTTGTAAAACACATAGAAAATTTATCTTCAATTATGTTTAATTTTAGAATTGAGCGATACTGAAACTACCATTGGTGTAGATTTCCAAGATGAAAGTGGTTGGTTCGCCGCCTGGAAGTCCTGCTGCACAACAAACGACTCCAGCAGATAAACAGACAGACTCTGTAAACCCTGTAAGACTCTAATTGCTGTGACAAAGTGCAGCATACAAGGCAGGCTCCCTCATCAAGGTCCATATTCAACAACGGCCACCAGTGTGCCATTGTGTTTGTATGTAAATTACAGTTTTAAGGAAATATAACTTATGTCCCAATATCCCATTTACTGGATCATAAAAGTACAGATTCGAGTCTAATTACATGTATAATTTAGCTTAACCACTTGCTTCTAACAGTTTGTCACATCACTGTTTACATTGTTACATGTTTGGATTGTTTTTAAACAACATGCATACAAAGAGTATAGCAGCTAGACTTCTAATATCTTCTAAGCATGTAATATGTATGTTTTTGAGCCACTGAAATCTGTTGCTTAAGAAGCCAAAAGCCACAAAGGCAAGTGTATCAATACATGGTTTATTGCAGGGGGGTCCAACTCGAATACACCACCGTGCCAATTTGGTTTCAAAATATACTCGCGTGCCAACGTTTGGTACTTTTTCCATACCATGTCCTAACGGTACGGACTAATTCCGAATATTTGGCCAATATGTAGAACCCCATTAAATGGTAAAAAACACATATTATGTCGCCAAATGCGAGTAAACTTGTCTAGCAGCTAGACTCATATTTCTCCTAAGCTTGCAATATTTATATTTTTGAGCCCCTAAAATTTGTTACTAGAGAAGCAAAAGCCACAAAGGCATTTGTATTAATACATGGTTTATTATATCAAAGTCAGCAGTATGTACATTTTAAAGATGCTCTGACTGCATAAATGTTTGTCTATTAGGACAAGCTGCTGTACTGCCACATTTTGCAAACTTTAACTTATGGTTAAGCATTAAATTGAAAGGTTAGAAATTCATCCTGGCTTTCTAGCAGGCTTGTAACAAACAATTGTAACTTCCATATCAATATCTGTCATATTAAATTTATGATTTTATTCACTTTTTGTAGAAACATCATGTAATCTTTGCTTCTCTGATAATGCCTTCTTGGCCTTGTAAATATTAAGTTTCATCATTAAACAGGTGAAAAACTTCCTTATTTGGTCGGTTCTTGGTTTCCTGCCCAACTTTTGGCATCCCTGACTCATTTGGATTACCTTCACCTGAATGTTATATCACTTGTCAATACGAAATATCAGTTTCTTCATCACCATATTCGTTCCAGTGCCACAGAAAAAGCTTTTTATGGAGGTAGTCGAGAATCTGTGGATGTTACCAAAATAACAACAATAAACAAATCAGTGGACGGACTGCAAAAAAGGGTTAATATTGATTAATTATTTGTGGGTTGTGAAACACAACAGTCATTAAGCTTCATGAGATTATGTTTTTCATCTGCTGGTGCATCAGGTTTTTTGAAAAGTTTCAGACAGAATATTTCCAATTTCACATGACAGATGAAAATTAAGACTTAAAACAGTAAAACGAAAACAACAAAGAGATCTGTTTAATCACAGTCCTGTAAATCTTGGTTAAAAATGTTATCGGTCTGCAAGCTCAACAAAGTTGAAAAAACAATGTATTGGAATCTATTTTGGTGTTTTATACACACATTATAATTTAATATGTTTAATTTTAGAACTTGATCGAAACTGAAACTACCATTGGAGGGATGCGTTGAGAAACGGATGGAGAGATGTGAATATTTGTTACAACTGTTTTGTTACTCTGATGGTCGGCTTGGTTATCAAACACATACAGAATTTATGGGAGAAAAGTCATCAGGATGTACTCGACTGATTCTGTTGTTTAGGTGAGCATTTTTTTACATATTTAAGCTCTAAAAACTCTAATGAAGCATTTGTACCATTTAGTTTGCAAACATGAGGTATGTTTAGAATAAGGTTCAATATTCACTTTCTAAGCCTGGAACTCTACTTTTGAAGCCCAGGCATTTGTTGTGGTATTTTAGCTATAAAACATAAGTTGACTCAGCAAAAATAAGTATCTTGTGAAACACTTTTAATAGAGATAATCAGTAAAATGAAGGGCCATGTCATTTAAACCTGTTTATATCCACTTGAGTAATGTAAAAGATTGATAAAAAGGTATTTTTGCTATAATTGTTGCAATGCTTAGGTTTTCCATCTGCTTCGATCCTTTGATGCTTTGCTGGAAAAGAGTGGAGTAGATCATGAAGAGATTAATATTAAACCACAAACAACCCAATTGGCAAATTCAGAAGAAACAAAACATCTATGGACTGGTTTTTGCTGAGGTAGGATTTTCTCATTCGTGTGTGATAGGTAATAAGGCAAGTAAGAGTAAAATGTTTTGAGAAATGACAGCTTCCATCAAAACTGAGGTAAAATATACTGATCTGTGTTAGTAAATGTATTTGCAACACACAAACAAATTTATGTCAGGCCTTGAAGCATGTTGTTCCAATCTCTAATAAAAAATTGATTCTTATCCTGTATATGGTAGATATATAAATTGATGTGGTTGCTACATGCTTCAGTATGCTCGACAACATTTTATTCAATGATCAGCAATACATTGAAGCAGTAGTTGGTATATAAAACATCTCTCTTTAAAAACATATGGTGTTGGAAGTTTATGTGCTTTTTGTTTTTTATTCACTTCATACTTTTGCCTCTAGTTTAACATAAGCCATTAATTTTTCTAGACTTAAAGTAATTTTCTAGACTAAAAATTACTATCAAGTAAGCAAGAGGCAATTTTTGAGTAAATGTTCGAATTAATTCCAGCATTGTCATGCACAACTGCATTTCGTCACCAAGCTATAAAACATAAGATGACTCAGCAAAAATGAGTATTTAGTGACACAACTTAAAATATCTTGCTGCGTATACTTTGATAATTAGATTTACACTAAATATTGTGGAGTTTATTCAAGTTTGTTTACATTCTTAAAGGTTCCCAAGATAGAGGAAGTGATTGGTTCGCCGCCTGGAAGTCCTGCTGCACAACAAGCGACCCCAGCAGATAAACAGACAGACTCTGTAAGTTTGAAGACGTTCATTGCTTTGACAAATTGCACAGTTTTGCGGAGTGACGTTTCCCCAAATTGGCTTCGCCAGTTCGAGGTAGCCAACGTGATTTAACTTTCTGTTGGCGCGGCTGATTCGCGGCATATAAACGAAATGCAAACTCGCTTTCGTCCTGCAACCGCAAATGCACTTGATTTATTCTTGGCTAAAGTTTAAAGAACACGTCATGATTCTGACTTCACCAGCTTACGATTGGTTGAAAGTCTTGGTTCGTTGTTTTAATAATTTTTTTTTAAATTATTTTACCAGTCATTTTGTTTTTTAGGCGATGCAGTGAAATTGATTCGACATTTGCTAACTAAAGATTCCAGCGATCGAGCAGGCTCAAAAGGTATTTTAAAATAAAGTACAACTTGGCATTATTTATCAGGGATAGTTACCGAGCACCGCGGTTTTTGATGATCGGTACTCGACACAAAATCCTCTGAACATCGTATAATGATAAGTCTGAGTTTAGATAAAGGTATGTTTACAATCTATTAGCATATAAGTATTAATTTCTTGAAACAAGCAACCGGTATACAATGATCACATATGTGGGAGTTGTTTGTGTTTAGCATCATAACAAGTAACGGCAAATCAGCGTTAGTAACAAAATCGCTGAAGTTTATAATAGTTTAGTAATTTATTCAGCTTCAAGCAAGTTAAGTGGAGAAAATATTTGCAACACAAACGCAATTCTGTGATTTACGTTGGAAAAGCCTTTTCAAAAAGAGGCTACGTCTCAAGAAAAATGGCGTATTTTTTTTGCTTTTTCTTATGACCCCACACGCGTGCCTTCCCTGCAAACAACTCGTGACCCCCTTTGGCGGCCGTGGGCCCGCTTTGAGAACCGCTGCAATAGGGAAACATGAGATGGTTTATCAAACAAAACAATTTCGGTCTTTTACATCACAATATACCTGAATATTTGTGCCAATTTCTTACATTTTAACCAATGTTTTGATTCCAACATTGTCCAACCATAACGTGGGAAATACGTTTGTCACCTCACAAACTTATTCTCATTTTCCGAAGATATCCGGAGCAATCCGATGTTTTCCGATCTTTCCTGGCACGATTTGTTGTTCGTTCCTCAACCCGAGAGATAAAAGACATGTGCTACTTTGGTACGGAAGTCAACCACAGCACACGCGCCACTTCCGTTGCCATGACGACCGAGTTAGAAATAACGTTTCACCGTTTGTTGCTAGGACAACCGAGGAAAAAAGGAAGTTACCATGGCAACGGTGTGAGAAGCAAATCGTGCTTTGCATTTGTTTCCATGACAAAAGAGTGACAAAGTAGGTTTCAACTTTCGTAACCATGGCAACAACGTGACTCAACTTTTCTCTGTTACTAGGGCAACCGATTGAAGGTGACTCGACATCTAACTATAGTTTCCATGGCGATTTCTAACTTTGCCAGCGCTACGTCATTTGTGTGCAGTAAGTTGAAATTTTGTTAACTTCTGCTTATTCTGTCTTTGCTATCTAAAATGGAAAGCTCGTAACACAATTTAACAAGTGCTGATTAAGCCGTGTATTGTATTCACAAAATCAAATCAAGGTGTTTAATGCAAATATTTTTACACGTATTTTAATTGTTACTAATAATACCACGGTTTATCTGCACATTTTTTTAACATTCAAATTAATTTGCACGAAATTCAGTTAAATAACTTTTGGAGAAAAAAACTTCGTTGTTTTTTTGTTACATCCTAATCACTAACGGTTAAAAAGTAGAGTTAAGCGAATTTTAAGATTAGCAACATTTACACTTAATTCAACAGGGTAATTGTATTTACATAATTTACACCGATACGGGAAAATTAATAAAAGTCCATATTTTCATCTTTGGAAGAGAAATGTTGATTTTATTCGCATTTAATCATCATCGTTGATTCATTAATGGCTTCATTCCTACCTTTCCAGTGATACCAGATCATGTTGTGTTGGTTACCTTCTGATCTTCCCCATTCAGCGTTGAGTTTAGAATAGGAACAAAATCCATACCACCATCCACCGTCAGCGCCGAAATTAAGTGCACAGTTGCCTCCATCCCACCTGTGTCACAATGTAATATTCCAATAAAACTTAACCTCGATACAAACTACACAAACACATAGTGAAATATTTAATCGTGTGTTTCAACCAATAGCGCCATTACTTATCAGTTGTGACGTCACACAGGCTGTTTTGATGGTTTTATGACGTCACACACTTACTACCCAAATGAATTTATTTTTTGATTTTTTTAATAAACGGTTTTTAAAAAGATTATTAAACATACGAGTGAGTCGTTTACTCAGTTTTTTTTTAAATTAAACAAAAATTAATTTGCATTTTGATCATTGTATTTTTCCTGTATTTTATATGTTTTCTGTGTAATTAATTTTGCACAATTGTTTTTGTCTTGCAATGTGACGTCATAAAAGAAATTTGCAATGTAACAAAAAAATCTTGTTCGTTTGACAATGCGGAAATATTTTTTATACTTATGAACATAAACTGTATTTACCGATCATTATCCCGATCTTTGGTGGTGAATTGCCATCCGTTGCTATATGCCAAACTGTCACCAGCCGTTCCACTGAAGCCAGAAACATGTAAACGATAATTGTCTGATTCGTCGTCGATTGCAAACGAACTGCGAAAACAAAACACATTGTTGGTGTTTTTCTGTTTATTTTGGGTCGCCCAGGACACACTTTTCGCTTTCCTTTATGTTTTTGTTTTTAGTTTAACGCTGGGAGTCGATCCGGAACTGAACCCGAACCGGTTTGAGCGGTTAAATTCAATAAACCTGAACCGAAGAACCGGTAAAAATGCAGCCAGTATTACTTTTTGTAATCGCCACCAGAATTTTTATTGATTTTAAACAATGTACTGAAGCTTTATGTCGAAGATGGATTCGTTTCTTATGCGGAAAAGTTTGATCCAAGGGAAACTATGCAGCCTAAAACCTGCCACGGCACGTCCTACCTTTCGTTTTGTGTTAACCAGGTGTTTAATGCAAGCGGTAGATGACGGCGAATTACCTTTTTGTTTGCTGATAGAATATTTAGATCGTTTTTAGCTTCGTTTAAAATACATTGCTTAAATTTGAAATATGATAAACGACACGTTAATGGAGGGGTGGGCAAAGTTCATGCGGCCCGTCAAATGTTTGTAAATTTAAAAGAGAAAGCAAACGCTAAATGGTATTATGAACACAGGCGTAGAGTTTTCAAAAATACCAGAGTGGGACTCGCCCATACCTATACCATGTTTAGTATCTGTACCCATACGATTAGATACTTTTACATGCCTATAGGTTCTGCCAAAGTATTTTGCAAATAGTCATTCACACTATTTCTTCGTTCTGTTTCAAGAACAAATGTGCGTATACTGAATAGACGATTTGCCGAATCAACGATTTTTACGTTGATTTAGTTTTGGATAGTTTGTTATAACGGAGAAGAAAGGAAAAGCGATTTACGTTTTCAAATCCCGCCTACTTTGCACTGTTGACGCCAAAACTTTGGTCACTTTGGATCAAGTTTAGACCGTGGCAGTACTTCGCAAACGGACGTTACCCGCACAACACCTATAGATGGATACAGAAGGAACTTTTATTGTTTACTGTCGGCGCAAGAAACTTTTTGAAAAAACGTCGTGTAGCCTAAGTTACACTAAATGCCTGTGCTGTCCATCATGAAACGATTACAATTAATGCGTTTCAACCAATATCTGTACGATCAAGTAGCAACAAACGTATTTGTATTTAGCTGGAAACAGGTTATGTTTATATTTTGGGTTAATATACTATGCGGCCGCATAAAATTGAGAACTTTTGAATGCGGCACTTGTACTGAACAGATTGCCCACCCCTGCACTAAAGAATACGCAAGATGGGCGCTACAGGGCGTTTCAAAAATGTCGACTATGGGAAAGTTAACAAAAACAGAATTTAAACCGGTTTGCAAACCGAACTCGAACCCCCAAAAATCAGTGAACCTGTATAACAAACGGTTCGACTCCCTGGTTTAAACCAATTTAAATTTTCTTTCAAATTTTTTAATTTTCTTTTCAATTTCAAAGATTAGTTCTGCAAAGGAAAGGTTTCAAATTTGTGACTAAAATTTCCCTACTTAGTTTTCACTTATTTTGACATTTCACGCCTTTATATGACCTTCATACTTAACATGTAAGTTATTATACAAGACTTGTTTTGCAAAAAAACAAAGATTTCGAATGTGAAAAGAAATACTTTGTCGCTAATAAATCAACAAATCTATCTATGTCACAATTCTGCATGTAGATTATGGGATTATTGCACGATTTTGTCTAGTTGCAAAAATAAATTAATTAACGAGCGAATTGACAAATTAGCTTGTGGTGCTTCAGGAAAACTACACCAACACTTTGCGTCTTGACAAAAATAGTAGAAGTTTACACGTGTTAATGACAATTCATTTTTTTGAACAAATACCACAAATACCCTATTACATGACCAAGTTGTAGCGCCACCATATGGGCATATTATTTTCTTGATAGAAATCATACCTGTACTGTGCGTAAGCCGTTGCGGCATCAAAACCTGTCATCTTTACTTTCAGTTTGCAGTTCTGTCCACTTGTCAATCTGTATATTTTATCCAAACCTGGGTTGTTTAAAGTTTTGGTCAAATTCAATTTACGCGTTTAAACAAAATAATTTGTTCACCGAGCCAGAATTCTCCTTCCATGTTTCCGAATCCATCTTTATATTCCTGCCAGGTTCGCTGAAAATCCACACTTCCGTCAAATCGCCGTTGAAAAACCTGTCATGCAGGAAATATACGAGTGTTGTAATTCCAAGTTGCTATTCTACATATTGTTCAACTTACCGTCCAACCGTTGTCGCAGACTGCTTTCTTGTAATTACGCAATCGCTGGTAACCGCTCACTGATGACGTAGAACAGTTGACAGCAGGTAGTAAATTTTCAATTTCTGGAAAATTGAAGCAAACACATGAAACGGAAAATCCAACTTGTGCATAACCGATAGGAAGTTTTGTTTTGTTGTTGAGGATTGCGTAACTGACTTACGATTCTCATGTTTTATATCTTTTCGCAAAAATAATAATCGACAATTTACAAATTGTCTACATTGAAAACCAACGTTTAATCACACTTTCTAAAATATATGAAACACAGATAGATAAACACGAATCCAATACAATTAAAAAACCAATACAATATAATTAAATCATAAAACAGTTTTACCTAGAAATCTTTCTCTTATTTCTCGCTTGAAATTTTCTAAGAATAAGGCTTCTCCCTTTTGCCCCACAGCCCCTTTTTCGCCTTTTAACCCGGGAAATCCCCCCAAACCCACTTCGCCGGGCGGCCCAACATCGCCTTTTAGACATACAGCGCCGATATCCCCTTTTTGTCCGGTAAATCCGCTAGGTCCCATTTTTCCTGGTGGCCCAGCGACGCCCTTTTCACTCCTCCCACTAATCAGACTCCCAGGTGTGACATTATTGACGTCATCACCGCATACTGGAACAGTGACGTAACTGCATCGCTGCTGTCCGCTGACCAGTGACGTATAATACAGCAAAGCCGCTGTCAGTTGTAACAACATGTTTTTTTTATATGTTTTCTCCTGCAAATAAATAATAAAAACAAGCTCAAAAGGTGTTTGTTTGTGTTAAACATTCAAAGCAACTGAATATTTCACTCTGTGGCTTCGAAAAAATGTTTTACCAAGCAAAGTTTGCAACTGGGAACGTTGAACTACAAGTTTTGACATACAGCTTTAAGACAAAACACGTTGGTTGGGCAGGCGTTTGGCTCCGAAATGATTGTATTCCTAAACTTAAACCCATTGGCATGAACAGTAAAAAGGTTTAAAAATAAACATAACGCCATTTATAGTCAAACCCGATTTGTAACTTCAAAATGTCGATTTGTTTCTTAAAGTTTAGTAACAGATGATTGGAAACATATTTGCTGTTGGCTCGAAGGTTAAAAGCGCTAACTCCCAGATGCCTTTTACATTGCCAACCTACTTTACTTAGTTTATATAATGCATCTGATACTTTACATTTTAAATTAGTTCAAACCTGTCGTTAACATGTCCCCACTTTCAACTATGCAACCATATAAGAGAGCATATATATATATATATATATATATATACATGTGTGAAGCATTCACACTTAACGTTGCTATAACGCCTATATAAGCCCACAAAAGTGTATCCTGCAATAGAGCAAGGTCTGGCTTTCGTGATTGTCGATAGGAAAAGGCCTGACTGCGATAGAAAAGTCCTGACGCAAAGTGTTTAGTTACAAAACCATTAATCGCCTTTTTTGAATGGATCATAAACTCCTATATCCGACAAATTTTCTCACTCTGTGAATGGGTGGTCTGATTGATCAGCGCCTTGGTGTAAAGCAGTGTTTCTTAACCGTTTTAGCGCTCGTACCCTTTTGAGCTTTCATTAAATTTTGTCGTACCTCCGGTCTACAATGGCCGACGGAAGTAAATAAAATTGTAATAATAGGAATTAAACTCAGTGTATTTATAAGTTACGTGTTGAATGCATGCATTAAAACAGTCTTGTAAGTTAAACAATATTTACAGCACACTAACAATCAGTCAATTCAAATCAGCCCAGGTATATAACAAAGTAACTTGTTATGCATTCTTCACAAATATGCCTAAATAGCGTATAATTTCACACTGCATGTCGTACCCCCTGCTTGGGTGCTTCGTACTTCTGGTTAAGAATCTGATTGTTTAGCGCCTTGGTGTAAATGTAAAGGGATTGCAGATGGAGATGCAATACATGTGCTGCGTGTGGAGAAAGATATTTCATTCCTTATACGTAGAAGTTTGGTCCGAGGGTCTACATTATGTTTGTAAAATATGCCTAAAACCTGCCACGGCACGTTCAATAAATACCTTTCGTTTTGTGTTAACAAGGTGTTAAATGCAAGCTGTAGATGAATACGAATTACCTTTTTGTTTGCTGATAGATTATTTATATCGTTTGTAGCTTTGTTTAAAATACATTTCTTAAATTTGAAACATAGTAAACGACACGTTAATACAGTGGTTCTGAACTCGTTTCAGGCATAACATCGTGGACCATTCCACTTTTAAACAAGATTGAAGTAAGCATACGCGACAAGCATTTTGGCTTGAATCATAATTCTTAAAAAATACAAATTTTAAGATATGAGTTAAAAAATTTAGTAACATTTTGACCCTCTTTCAGTATAAGCCAGGGGTGTCGAAGTTTTTTGGCCAAAGGGCCAAATGCGGTTTACGAATGATTGCGCGGGCCACTTAACTGTTACTGCTAATTTGTAATCTTACGAATGGTTGTCTTATAATGTTGAATTAAAACACTCACACCGGAACTCTAATGCCGGAAATGTGTATTAACCTTGTTTACAAGTTCGGGAAATGTTTATTTTCAGGCTAAAATCAGTGTTGACAGTGTTGCAAAAACAAATTAATTTCGCTAAAAAGCATCTTCAGTGTCTAGAAAGCAATAAAAGGGATTAAAAATAGAAATAGCTAATTGTTCTTCGCACACACAATCAATCCTCAACTGAAAGCCCAACAGACTTAACTGACTGGACACGCAACGAAAGATAAGAAAACGCACGAAAGATAAAGACGTAAAAGCGTAAAGGGCGAAGGAAAAAACACGCGTCACTTACACCTCGGTAAAACCATTTTTTTATGTTTATTTTCGCAATGATTTTGTTTAGCCACTTGTCTTCGGCTAAATCCAGATCAGCAGTACCTGGCTGTTCCACAAACACGACACAATAGCAACTTTCAATTGATGGCTTTTTCGCAAACTCGTTTGGATGTCGTTCTTTATAATGGTGTAAAAGCGCCGTCCCATCATCGCGCTGCGATGTGTCAAACTTCGCCCAAATGGCGCGGTGACCCGACCACCGAGTTGCAAACCGATTCTTTGTCTGGCCTACATATTGTTCTTGGCATAAGTTGCAAGTGACGACGTAAATGCCATAACTCTTACATGTCAGATGTTGCAAGATCTTAAATCTGCGCATCGGGGTTTGCAGAAATGCGGTATTTTTAACCATGTCGGTTTTGTGGTTTCCATGGTTGCCACATAGAGCACAATGCCCGCAGGGGTAGCATCCTGATGGGGCGCAATGATTTAGTCGCCCTAAAGCAAGTTTCCTAGGGCGTAAAAACACTTGTTGTAGGGAGGGTGGACGTTTATATGTCACCATACAGTTGGGTTCAAGTGCCCTTTCTTTATTTGTGAGGTGCAGTAGCGCTGGAAATTCCGTGGCCCAAACGAGTTTCTTTATTCTTTCCTTTACACACGTACTGTTCTTGGAATGCCTTCTGTATTCATAACGTTGATCTTTCCAAGCTTTTGCCTCTTCAACTACAGCAGCAGTCATTCTTTTGGAAAAACCCGAGCAGCTCGCCTTTAACTGCAACTTTTCCAGGCTGTTTGTGTAATCTGCATACAACTGGTTAAGATATCTTAGCCGAATCGCTTCACCCCGTACAATGGACCGAAAAGTTGCAGGCGGATGGTGCGATGACCCATGTAAAAACAAACGATTGTTGCTGGTTGGCTTTGTGCTGCACGTTACAAACCGATAGGGATGTGCTGGCGTTGTTCTGTGAAGCACATCTAAAAATTCCAATCTCTTGTTGTCTTCGTTTGTGTGTAACGTGCGCAGAGTTAGGTTTAACCCAAATCGCGCAAATTGATGTTTGATGGCATGAATAATTCGCTTGGCAGAAGTCTTACCAACGCAAATAAAAACAATGTCATCAATAAATCTCTTGAAGATTTGCGCTTGAGACAGCCCTGGGGTGATTCCAGAAATGATGTGAAGCATCGCTATGTTTGCGATAGCAACTGAGTGGTTGTCGCCGGTGGCTATGCCATTTTTTATTTCATAAAAGTGTTCCTGGAACTGCGTGACCACGTTGGTAACAGTAAAGATTGTAAGTTGGATGATATTCTGTTTCACCTTATCAGAGTACGTGGAGTGGTTATTTAGTGCATTTTCCAGCGAAGACTTTATGAGGGAATGTTTGATGTTGGGATATAGCGATACAACATCAGCTGCAACAATATGCAGGGGGTTTGTATCTTGCTATGTTGCTATGCCATTTTTTATTCCATAAAAGTGTTCCTGGAACTGCGTGACCACGTTGGTGGTTTTAATCCCTTTATTGCTTTCTAGACACTGAAGATGCTTTTTAGCGAAATTAATTTGTTTTTACAACACTGTCAACACTGATTTTAGCCTGGAAATAAACATTTCCCCAACTTGTGATTTATAAAATGAAAGGTGGAAATCGTTGCGACAATGGCAATAGAATAGGGAAAGATTCCCAGAATAAATTTACTAGGATTTGTAACCTTGTTTACAATTATATGAACAACAAACATACGAAGATACAATAAAGTCAACAAAAGTTTTACTACACGGCGACATTTCAACGTGAAGTTTGTCACTGTTTTATCTCTAACAAGTTTGGCAATATTCGGTGAGATGGACGATGTACAATGCGAAGCAAACTCCTCACACGAAGAGTGCCAACTGAGCAATAGACTTGACATCGGTGCTTTTATCAGCGCCAAAGAATATGATGAAAATGTTTGTGCTTTTGCAATTAGTGTTTCTTCTGTATAATTTGCAATGGTCTGTCTTGACAGCCTTTTTTAGCAAATGTCTCTTTCCTTTCCTGACATATGACATCAGCAACACGACCATGCATTCCTTAACAAATTCTACATCTGCAAATGATTTTTTGCTATTATTTCTGCCACCAAGTAGCTCGCTTTCACAACCAACTCCTGCTGCAAAGAAACTTCCGAAAAAAACATTTGCTGTCCACGAAGAACTTTTGTTAATTCTTTCACTTTATCTTTTCTAAACTCATTCTGATATTTATCATAAGCTGATGAACGTCTGCTGACGTAATGTCTCTTTGCATTCTGGTACAGGTTGATTACATACCAGGCAAATTGGTTTATTGTCGACATCTACAAAACAGTATTCACATGTCCACCTTTCTGAGATTATTCTGTTAGCGGTGCTTGCTTTCCGTTTTCTAGTTAACATAATCTATAATCTCTGCAAACTTTAGAAAAATTTCACTGCTAAATGGCTTTTGCTCGAGTCTCTGATATCATATGAACCTCATTAAAGCAAGATATGTTACTGACTGACTGACTCTTGAAGCACGAGTAAGATTGTGGACGTAATAATGTAAAAAATGTGATGCGTAACCATTTGCATTGTGATGCAATAAAAGTAGTTCAAACAGTGTGTATTGCTCTATTAAAAAAGAAATAAAGCAACCATAAATGCCAATTTCTCGCAATGTAAGTTCGCCATAGAATACGTAGGCCATTAAGATTATAATGTAAGTCATTCCGAAAATACCGCCATGGGCCACTCAGAACCTTCCTGTGGGCCGCGGGTTGGACACCCCTGGTATAAGCAATCATCTTCAGTTTACTTCAATTCAATAATTTTATTTATTTTTATTTATTTACACTAGTGGTCCATTGAGAATCTGTTGAGAGACCCACTGAGAGACATCAACAATCATCCAAGCTAGGCCTTCTCTGAAGACGCTCTCCGTGAGCCATCTGTAATCGACATTTGCGAAAGTCAGGCCTTTCCAATTCGACAATAACCCAAGTCAGGCCTCAAAAATATTAATAGACAATGGTGTTACGTCATTTTTTACCATCCGGTGTGGATTTTAGTGCGTCAGGCAAACGTAACAATTGTCCTGTGACGCAATAGCCGAAATAACAAATACTTTCTGTTGGGTGATTTCAATTGCCTGCTTGCCATGTTTTTTGTGATCAGTTTACAAATTGTCTCGTGGTGTGTACATGTATAATACCGACATGTGTAATAAGCATCGAAGCTCTTTTAGCGAGAAATTTGTTTAAACACTGTTGATTTCAGCAGGCAGTAAGTTATAGACTGCTGATTTAACTGGATATATTTGAGCTGCCTCCTATTACATTGTGCTGGTTAGTTTGACTTTATCCCAAACCAAGCCCCAAGCAAGGAGATTATTTAAACACTGTTGATTTTCAGCAATTATTTTTGGCTTTTGATGTTTTGTTTTAATTTCGAATCCTAAGAATGTTTGTTTCGACTTTATAAAGACAAATTTAGTGCACAAAACCCTGTGGCCAAAAAGTTGCTATGTTCCGTATTTTGTGGGTAAAGTGCGTTTTGTGGATGCTTTTTTGTGTTTTTGTTGTTCATTACTTTATGTGGCGCTTTGCGTCAATAAGGGCACTCAAATAAAGCGTTACAACCCAACAAGTCAGACCTTCTGTGATGATGCTTTACGTAAGCCATCTGTAATCGACTATTACGAAAGTCAGGCCTTTTCCAATCAACAATCACCAAAGTCAGGGCTTCTATTATGACGTTTTACGCAGTAAGACCTCTGTAATTGACAAACACCAAAATCAGGCATTTTCCAATCGACAATCATCCAAGCCATGTTTATTTTATTTACAATTCACAGGCATTCCGCAAACAATAGGCCTACCATACGTCCTCTTTTAGGAAGACATGCCCTCCTTTTAGACAAAAACTAAGTTGTCCTTCAAGGACAATAAAAAGAGCCCAAATGTCCTCCTTTTTAAGGAATGTCTCATTTACAAAATAAATATGTAAAAATTATGCCTTTGTACATATTCCTCTTACTTTTTAAAGATTCCAGGTTTTACATTTTTTGAAAATACAAGCTTATTTTAGTGTTGTGATAAACGTTAAACTTTATCCAAACTCTTGTATACCGTCTAATTTCTGAAGCCTTTAATTTTTGGTGGAACTCAAAGGTTTTTCGATGTTCTTTTCAACAATGTGTCCTCCTTTTTAGGGATAGAAATAGGATATGTTTTTTTTCATTCTTAATTTACGGTAGAGCTACTAACACTGAGTTTCACCTTTGGCTCGACCTGGGAACTTCTGGTAGGTGGCGCAAAAGAGCATAGGCGTTTATGGTGCTGTTACAGCAATTTGGGTTTATGATAAGAATAATTGCTGAGTCAGCACCATAAACGCCTATGCTCTTTTGCGCTACCTACCAGAAGTTCCCAGGTCGAGCCAAAGGTGAAACTCAGTGTTAGTAGCTCTACCTTAATTTACAGGCATTCCGCAAACAACCATGACGATAGTTTAGCCCCCTTGCGATACACAGTGTTGATAGCCAGGCTAATTCAAACGCTCATCGATAAAGTCAGTCCGAAATAATATTTTGTGAAAACAGCCTATACTAACATGGTAGTCCAGCTCCTCTTTTCCTCCCGTTTCTATTATTATCTTGCGCATTTTGGTTATGCATGACTGACACTGCACTTCGCCTGGAGTTTTGTGTGATGTTTGTGGTAAACAGCTACTTTTTACAAGCCGCTGGCGACAAATCTGTGTCTGTTTTAAAGATTTTTACTTATTCGGTTTAATGATTAATGTATGCAGACGCATTAAAACGTTTTTAGTTTTTAATTGTACAAACTCTTTAAGGTGTATTTTAAAAACTTATAGACAGCCAGTGTCAAATCTTTGTTAGGGAATCCTGTTACTTCAAACAAACTGGAGGGCCATTAGATGGCTATACTAGCCAATATGACATGTCTTGTCATCAGTTGCACTGATGATACCTTGACATAGCTTGCATCATTGTGCACTGTATACACTGTAGTGGTTCTCGAACTTTTTAGTCAGGCGGCGCATTAAATAACTAAAATTTTCTACTGCAGCACACTTCGCAGTTAAACATAACAAAAGTTGTTTTAGGAATGATAATTTTCAACTTGATTGTGGTGGGTGAGAATGCTTTTCATTACCAATAAAAATATGAGCTAAACGTTTCCATGCACACAGAATTTCATCATCAAGTCTTTAACATCAGGGAAAGCTTCCACGGTAAAAAAGCAAATCTTTCGCGACACACAGTTTGGAAATCACTAATCTACAGGCTCAGTTTTAAAAATCTTAATTTGCAAGCCTCGGTAAATCACTTGGCTTTATAATTCCCACTCACTATGTTTTTTTCACAGTAGCCTACTGTTAGCTGTAACATTACTGTTAACAAGATAACCTGAAAATTAAGTGTTTCTATATTTTGTAATATGTTAAAAAAACATTGTGTAGAAAGTACAGACACTTTAAAAGGTTTTTGATTAATTTTTCAGATCCCCTCTTAACACTTTTGATTGCTTGTTAGACCTTAGGAACATTTTAGAAAAGAGTTTTTTTGGATAAAGTAAACAAAAAATCACAAAAAAATCCAAATTTTTTCCTTCCTCCTTATCCTCATCAACTTATAGAATATCACATGTCCTAGTTTGGAAACTTTGATACAATGGATCATAAAACTTTTGCAATACACTAAAAATCCAGCTTGTTGGCTGGCCAAAACTTTCTGTCAGGCATTTAATGTACACACTTTGTAAAAGTTGAAGGTACTCAGATTAAGTAATTAGACCTCCAGACTTTTGCTTCATTGAAGAAATCAGTTGCCCCTGTTGTTGCATAGTGGGCAACTTGCTAACAATTTTGCTTCCTTTTGTCAACTTATTTTTTATCTTGAACAAAACATCACCTTCAAAATACTCCATTGTGTTCAACTTCATGTTACTTATCATAGCAATTAGACTCGTTTTTCTGCACCATTTTCTAGTTTATGACGTCTAGCAATTGTTCGGCGTCTTGAATTCCTCTTCAAATAAACTTTTTGCTTCACAACACTCTTTTGCATATTCTCTCATTAGAAAAGTCTGTTCTTTAAACTTTCTGTAATAATCATCGTCCGGTCATTTTTTTAAATCTACCCTTTCTTGACAGTTTAAAATGAGTAACTTTGAAACAAATATGACCTTCGTTCAAGCTTGACTTTTGGTCTGTCCAGTGTTCTTGTACGGGGTCAAAGTCGTTATACATTGATTTATCAAAGATGCAGCCAATATAGGAAAGTTTCGGTTTCACCAGACTTTAATTTAATCATCAATAAACTATATTTTAGGTAAAATCAACGCGTTTAAAGACGGAATGAAAAGATAAAACCTACATTAAATACTCCCCAACAGCACAATAACAACCAAACGTAGTAACATAACGCATGATAGGTGCATAAAACCAACCACGCAAGCTCAGATTTGTCATTTTCCTGCTCTTAAAGCACTCAACTCATTTGCTACACATCCCACATGCGTGGAGCTTTAATAAGGCGGGACGGAAACAATAGCTGGACTACCATGTGAGTATATTATGGTGAAACACTGTCGTGGAATCAGGCCAGTTAGCCCACTCAGACTTTTAGTCAAACTCTATAAAGTAACCGCTTGGCAACCTAGACGTGACGTAACGACAAACGAAAAACCGTAAGAAATTCGGAAATTTCGTTTTTGATTGGCTGAAAAAGCCTTGTTGTTTGAATCCGGAAACATCACTTTCCTTACTGCTTTGTCTATGTAAAGTTCGTTCCTGCTTATTTATGTGCTTATACTAAAATAATACTTGAACCTAAACTTCAAAATTATAAAGCACCATTAATTAGTATTAAGGTTAATATAGCAACTGATAGAGTTAAAGAGTGTCAAATCTTGACGACGACAGTTTGTTAGTGTTATACTGCAAGATAATACTGGCCAGACACATTTATATTTGCTTCACAACTAAAAAACATGGTTCTGTTACAACAAACTGACAGCTGTCACACGAACAAACTTAACCATGAAACACTAAGGTACAAATCAAGCGCACAATACTCTGCTAAATCATTACTAACAACGTCCAACAAATGCACAACAAATAAGACGGTTTGCAAAACATGGACACAAGGCCGCTGTATTTGCAACATATTTACTTGAATACGTATTTCAAAACCACTGTTTCGTACAGGTTATGTTAATGTGAAAGATTTGACTATTATTAGCTTGACTTTCTCACGTGATTTGCTTTTAGATCTAGCCTATACTATGACAAGATTAAATGTTAATTGGCAAATTGTAAAACAAACGTGCAAACAAAAATATCGCTTAACAAAATTATAACCAGAAACAAAGTTGACACAAAATCTTATAAAACCTGAAATAGTTAACTAAAACAGCTAAAATATTTTGTCTTAAATTTTTAAAACAATCCCAGGTAAGTGCCAAGTCGCATTATTATTTGCCGCCGAATATAAAAGCGCCCTTGCCCGTCTGTAAAGTGTAAGTCTAAAAGACACGCTTCAATTCGCTTCAAAAGCCAGGATGTACCACTAAAATACGACACCAGGGCTTTGAAGGTCGAAAATTTCCAACGCGGTATTTCTTTTCATTTAACTTGAGCAAACTTTATTGAAAGCTTTTAGCTCTACTGCTGCGCCATGCTTTCAACAACTTTAGCCTGGTAACATTCAAGGTGCAAACCAATCGCACAAAACACTGGTAAATCATTAACTGTTTCGTTGCGGTTATAAACTTGCCATGAAATCATGTTTGCAACAACAGACAGGATGTGCTTGCAAAAAAGAAGCCTATGCTATTACCTACCAGGTAACCACTGCTTCCTTGCCGTAATAAAATTAATACACAATCATGTTTGTACGCAAATAAACTGCCAAAAAGGACGTATTGCAAAAACGAGGGCTCCGCTATTAACACACAGAAATACCAGTTTCACAAGACAGTTTATTACAAACGTTACTGCGTTTTGTTTTACACGAGTTTTAATTTACACACTAACCTAGATTCTCGTACTTTGTTAACTCACCAAGGGGCCTAAATCCAGAGTTTCTTTGGCATTCTTTCACCTTACATAAGCCACTTATTCATTTCCAAACCATTCCGCGCCATAATTTTACCGACGCCTAGGCCTTGTACGTTGCACGTTTTTGGTTGGTTTTTGTTTACTAATACACTGGTTCGGGTAGCGCTGTTTTATGTTTGCCTAAGGTTAAAATGCGATTACTTATTGTAATATTCTTGAATATTATAACATATTGACTTGTTGATCCTGGCTATAAAAGTTCAAAGCCAATAAGCAATATAACATTATCACATTCTTTTTGCTAGTACAACAGTTAGGAATGGTCAAGTTACATTCTGAGCTGTAGTGTGGACGTTAATCTTATGATTTTTATGTATTTGTGATCAAAAAAGGGGAAAAAAACATTTATGTCACTGTTGACAATTGCCAAATCAATAAGTTTATTTCATCTGCGGAAGCGTAATTGAGAACTTCTGTTGTGCTGTTTGTACAGTATCCAGATAATTGCACAATCCGATTAATCGCATAAAATACCTCAACATTTTTATTAATAAATATTTGTGCAATTAACCAGGTTTGTCTGTAGGGTTGTTTCTCGACCAAGTGTTTTAGTTGTGCGACGTTTTGCAACGAATATTGCATAAAAACCGTCTTAAACTTCGGTTTAAAACGAATTGTTCAATGGAAAGGCCACACAACTTTGGAAATGGATAAGTGTTTTTTCGTCTCTATTAGCACGGTAGCAAACTGATTTAAGTTTCTTAATCTTAAATAAATTAATCAAAACATTGTCTTTTCACCTCATAATATATTACTACAAAACAGAGTTTAAACGTGCGCTTATAAATTGTTACGAAATATTTATTATCCTTAAGATTAAAAGACGGGAAAATTAATTTGTGTGTTAATTTACTGCTGTTATAAGCTTTAGCTTTGTGCGGAATCAATACCTTTTTTATTTGAGCGCACATTGAGATAAGTAGTTAAACCATTACATAAACATTTCTAACCTACCGAGAAGTCAAATATTACCAAAAATTTCTTGTTGCAAATCTTATTTGCCTGCTTGGGTTTTGACCAAAATAATTTGATTTCCATGTTTTAGGCATTTCAGATTGCCAGAGTCAAAATGAACACAAACTACACAAAACAAAACACATGGACCGCAAATTTGACCCGGTTCACTGTAGTCACTGTCAAACCCGAATCACTGTAGCCTATTACCCAAGGTTAAAAACACACATAGCTATTCGACTGTTGCGCATCAACCCCCCTAAAATAATAATGAATTTACTGAATTGGTTTAGTTCTTGTCGCAAATTTCGTCAATGATGAACCTTTTTCACAAACACTTGTTAGTCACTTCGTAAAACGCGACCTTAAAATCATTGCCTCGTGCTGTTACCAAATTTAAAACACAAATTTACAATTTGTAAAGCATACATATAAACCCAATATAATTTTTTTTCTTCACGGTTCTGCTACACTGTGTAATTTCACACCAATAACTTGCGCACGAACCTCTGGTAAATCTTTACCCACCACTTCGTTGCCGTAATATACTTGCCATAAAATCATGTTTGTGCACAACAGACAGGATGTGCTTGCAAAGAGGAAACCTACGCTATTACTTATCAGGTACCCACTGCTTCGTTGCCGTAATAAAATTGCCATAAAATCATGTTTGTACACAACATACATTACGTGCTTGCAAAAAAGGAAGCCTTTGCTATTGCCTATCAGGTACAGGAAGTGCACAAAACGTTGGTAAATCATTACCTATTGCTTCATTGTCGTAATAAAATTAATACACAATCATGTTTGTACACAAGTAAACTGCCAGGGTGTATTGCAAAAACGAGGGCTATGCTATCAACACAAAGAAATGCCAGTTTCACAAGACAATTTATTACAAACGTCAGTTCGTTTTGTTTTACACGAGTTAAAAAATTTACACACTAACTTAGATTCTCGTAAGTTGTTAATTCACCAAGGGGACTAAATTTAGAGTTTCTTAGGCATTCTTTCACCTTGCATAAGCCACTTATTCGTTATAAAACCATTCCGCGCCATTAATTTACCGACGTCTAGACCTTGTACGTTGCACGATTTTTTGTTGGTTTTGGTTTACTAATACACTGGTTCGGGTAGCGCTGCATGCTCTCATCTCCACCTCAATTGACTGTCCATGTTAACAATTTACACACACACGTATGCAGTGTTTTGTTTTCTTAAAATCTCACAAGCGTTTATCATCTAAGTTTCAAACGCAGAAACTTTAAGTGTAATAATTTAGCCTTGCGCAAGTGCTGCTAAATTTTGCATATGTTATATCCTGAAATTTTGCCGTCTGCAGCCGTTGGTGTGTTTTTGTTATAGTTGCAGGGAAATTATTACATTGAAGCGTCCTTATGCCATGAGTCGAAGTAGGCTAAGCTAACTCCAATTGTTCAATCGTTTTAGTTTTGTTTCATTTTTGTTTTTGTTTTTCTCCATTTATTTATACATAACCCTTTTATTGCCATTTTAATTGTTTTAACTTAGTTTTTACATTTATTTACTGTAAATGATTTAATCACCACTAAAACAATTCAGTTATTTGAACTAAAATTAACTACATTTCAGTTTAAAGTAAGCTTATACTGTAGATTTTTGCTCCATTGCGTTTTAACGTTGCGCAGCTATTTCTGGCTTGGTGATAATTTGTGTCGCTATGTCTTGTTCCGCTAAACCAAATAAACTCTACTCAACTAAACTCAGCTGCAACAAATGCACAAAACTGAAATAGAGTTGATTATTTGTGCACGCGACCGTTTTCATGTTCGCCTAAGGCTAAAACGTGATGACGTAGATGTGTACAAAGCCACATCGAGGTCTTGTCATACATTCCTTAGCCTACAGGCCCACGTTTTTTCTCATGTTTACATGCGATGTGGGCAAATTCAATAGTACATAAAACAAATCACTTGATAACTCACGTTTGTTTCGGTGCTCGAAAGTTGCCCTGAATTTTTGATTTCTTTGCTTTTTTAAATCGGTTTGTTTTGTTCATAGAAATCTTAAAAGGTAAACAATAAAACTCGAGTTTGCAAACGAGCGTTTCGGTCTCTGGCATAAAACTAATTTGTAAAATGTTAATGTGCTTTATTTAACTGCTGTTTTAAATAGTTTATGAAGGAAAGCATATTAGTTAATAATGCAGTTTGACACGCGGTTTGTGCGAAGTAACAAGTTTTCGGTAAGTGTTTTCAAATTTTCTTTTGACAGAAACCCACCAGTGATTCTGTAATGTTAACACAATATTCTACGCTTTTTAGCATTGAAGCTCACAGATAAAATGTATTTAATAAGTAATACGTATTTTATTAATACGCATGTTTTAATTAATATTCTTCGACATGGTTGTGATTTGTTTTATTATTATCCTCTTGTAAACACAAAGTGTGTAATACTCTTGAATATTATGACATATTGACTGGTTTTCTGTGCCTGTAAAAATTCAAAGCCAATAAGCAATAGAACTTTACCACATTTTCCTGCTGGATACTGAATTTATCTTGAATAAGTCAGGTCAATATTAAGTTTATTACTTACAGCAAAACTTTTTTCTTGCAAAAAAATGCAAAAACAGTTTAAATGTATAACTAACAGTTGTAACGCAACTACCATGAAGGTTGTGGCAAAATGGTAGCTTTATAAAGTACATGATTGCAAAATCATACCTAACGTTGAAAAACACCTTATATATACGAAATATTCGATTTGAACTTGCCATACAATTTGCCATACATTTTGTGTAAAGTGCCGATAAAAGTACTTGTTGTTTCAGTTACTGATATGACTGATTAGTTTCTGTAACAAAGACTGTGCATATGCAACAATAGAAATGTATACAAGCAAAGGGCCAAGTCCCAAAGCATCATGTTTTTGGTGTTTGAGATTTTGCATTTGTTGTTTACTTATTTCCAGTGCACATATTCTGTAAACCATTGTAACTGTTACAAGCAATATTATACCAGTAACAAAAGATTCCAGCAATCAAACAGACACAAAAGGTATTTCAAAACAAACTACATTGTTTTTGTTTTTTTGGTGTGGATGCTTAGTATCCCTGTTTTTAATGTCAAATTTAACAAAATCTACCAAAAACACCTCATAACAATGAGCGAAATCACTTTAAAGTTTTTACACCAAATCATTAAACAGTGTATTTATTTATATGGGATGTTGGTGTTTTTAAAACTTTTTTCAAATGTTTTTAAAAGTGTTTGTTTTTACAGTTCACAGTACTAATCCTCATTATTAGAATACTGTGACACACAATTAAATAAAAACTGCTTCAAGAAAAAATGATTAACAATTAAGAAATTGAACCAGAACTGAAACAGGTAACTTTTATTATATTTTATAATAGCCGCCATAAAATTGTTTAGAATAACTTACCATAGTCTATGTAGGATAATAGATAAAGTGTGTGTCAAAAATAACTAATTATAAGGTGTTATATCTTGCACTATTAAAAGTGTTTTGGAGTACAATAAAGGATGTGTGGATAATGGGTAGAAATAAAGTTGAACAAAACAAGATTTAAACTGATTGAAAAAATGCAAACCGTTTCAAGCAGGGTAACTTGCTCGAACTGTTGCAAAACTTAAACAGGAAAATATATATATTTTTAACCTAAACTGAACCTAAACCCTTGTAAACAATACATTAGCAAACCGGAACCTAAACCATTGACAAGTGGTTCCACTCCCTCATCTCTAGTTTGCATAGTAACTTATTATCGACTAGGTTAAAAACATGGAAATAATACATTGTTTTGTTTTTGTGTATTTGAGCTTCAAATTTGAATGTCATGATAAACTACTAAGGTACATGACCTGGAAGATTCGTATTTGTTGGTTGGTGCATTGTGCCTTATGCAGTATGAAAGTATTTTATTACTAACTAATAACTATGTTAAATTTACCCTTTGACTCCCAATATTCTTTTTTTTTTGTTTACATAGCCTTAGGTTTGTAAAAAAACATTATAGAAATCAAATTATAAACTATGTTAGATAAAGCATTCAAATGTGGCAAATCATAGGCAAGAAAAATATCTGGATTAATTCCATATTTTCTGTACTATAGCAAACTAATCATGCTTTGCACTTAAAATAAACACGAGATTTAGTGTATTTATTCTTTTGAGTTTTAAATATATGTGATAGGAACATGATTTTTACAGCATGTATTATATGTATAATATGCTTTTTCCCAAATTTATTAAATCATTAAGTCATTCATCCTTCTGAATATACTGTAATGCTTTTTCCCCAATTTGTATTTTTTAATCTATTTGCATTGCATTAGTTTTATACAACTATATGTGATCTAGGATTGCCTGCAAAAAGATGTGGACTTTAAATCAAGTGTGTCACCAGAAACTATTTCTGTGTAGGAAAACATGTGTTTCTGCCTTTCCTGCACTAAAAAAAAATTATGTTGAAGGATTCCCGTCATGAAGTTTGTCAACACTTCGAAGATTGGAGCTGAGATAAAACATGAACTTTCCGACCTACAACCCAGTGAAGTTTGAGGGCTTAAAATAGAGTTTCCCCAGAATTGAAACCCCCCTCATGGTTAGTAAGGCTGGTGGTATGAAAAAACAAGTTTTATGGCCGGCAGTTAATATTTTTACCCAACATTGAAAAATTTAAAATTAAGTTACCTGATTGAAAATTAAGTTTTTGCATGCAATTGGGCGCTGGCTTCTCTCTGGTGTCAAGTTTGGGGACTTAAAATGGGGTTTCCCCATGATTGCGCTTTCCCCATGGTAGGTGAAGCTGTGGTTTGAAAATACAGAACATTAGTCTAGGCTGGTGCTCTTCCACTTTCTTCCTTTGTACACCTTTTACAATTTTCCAGCAACTTGTTTACCTCATACATAGCAAATGTTTTTGTACACAGGAAGTATAAAAAATAAACTTGCATGGTCAAGTGATTATATTATTGTTACTGCGGGCCAGGAGTGCACAACCTGTAGTCATAAACGTTGAATAGTTTTTATTGGCCTGGGATAAGTAATAACAGCTCAGATGTCATATGCAGTCTTCAGACTGTATGTAAGCCCATTATGGATGCAAAGCAATGTGACAACAGGCATTATTAGCATCACAATATAGATGGTGTCATTACAACCAGTTTTCACTGATCGCTAGACTCTCCAGCTTAATCTACCGAACCAGTTAGAAATCAAACTGGCCTATCAGGCCATTAGAATAGATTTACAAAGTTTTTGCATGTGATCTACATTAAAGTAAATAGTTTTTTATACATCTCTGTATAACTCACCACTATTATAAGATACTGTTGTTAGCTACTTTACTGCATAGGTATGGAATGCATGTTTGAATGCCACTGAATCAAGTTTGTCCTCAAAAGCAATGTACTTTCATTAAAACAGATGACAGGAGAGAACAATGGAATAATGGAATTCAGTTCTAGTTTGGTGAAACAAGGTGTTTACAGAATTGTTTCAGAGAAGCATCTCACAGTTTGTTGTCATTGAGAAGTGTAAGTTTTTCACTTGAAAGTTATTGAATTAACAGTTTCGCGACATATAATATAACTAATAATTTATCATGTGAACATAGAGGTTCTCTTTTCTCTGGTTTACTTCTTTGCAGATAAATAACACTCTTTTAGTTTCAGTAAATGTTTAATATTGCTTTGTGAAAAAAACTTTTTGCTACTTATGTTCACCACTAGTTAAGAATTCAAAAACAATATTTTATCGGAGGTGCTCCATCCCTCCAGTGGAGATTTCCAAAACTGCTTTAAAACAACTTCCGCATCCTATGGAAGGATCATGGAGTGGTTACATGGAACCAGTTGCCAGTAAAAGACCAATTTTGCCACCAGATGTACCAACCATCCACTACCATCATTACATAGGTGTTGGCAACTGACCAGTTTGAAGGTAGGTTTAAAGCTTTATGAGTTATCAGAAAAGTGCGTGGAAGGCTTACTGCTTTCTCTGTTGCTGCCAAACCAAAATTGAGTAGTCTGCATGTCCTTTTGTGTTTTAATCACAACTGAAGCAAGGGTGGGCAACCCACTCGCTACAGCAGTCTGACTGATTCTTGTATCTCACTCATACCCAAGAGTTGTTAAGTTTAACGCTGATAGTTATTGCTAGGAATAGGCATTGTTATGAATGGAGACACAATTTTGTGTGTGTGCATTGGGACTGTGTAATATGGTTGTGTTGAAGTTGGGCATGATTGTATCCTAGGCAAAGATGTCTAAGGTTAAAATTTAGCAAGTACTGCAGATTACTTGAAATTTTACATATTTACATCGAACAAATATGAGTTTAAATTCCCTAAATTTAAGTTTGCCTACATTCTTGTGTTATTGCATTAGCATTATTGCGACCGCCTTCACAATATCCCTGTTTCTGTGGCCTACATATGCAAAAAGTTGCCTACCTTTACTGTATAGGAACTCTGCAAAACTAGTAACTGTATTTTGATGTAAACTTTACATATTTAAATTTAAACTTTAAATGTTTATGTGGTCTTAAAAAATGTATATTTTTTGTCTGAGCTTATTTAATCAAATTCTTTAATATGTATAGTTGTTTGTGGTTTAAGCAAAATTTTGCAACCTACTTTAATCTGAGGTTCCTGTTAATTTTGTGTTTTGTCTGCAGATGTTGATCCGATCATCAACACAATCACGCTTCCCCAAACTCCAAACACTCCCTCCCGTTAATCCCACTGCACCTCGAAGTGAGCAACTTCAACTCTCCTCAACCACAAGTGCTCCATCTAGTGGTACAGTACCAACCCAGTGTAAGTTATAAAAACTGAAACTTTGATATAAAAACTTATTGATTTTCCAACTTTTAAGTTTTCACTAGATGCTATTCCGACAAGACATTACAGGATTAATTAATAGATTTATTGAACGTTTGTGATTTAAACTTTTTCTAGGGCCAAATGAAATGAAATATGATATGTTTGTTTGTGGTATAAACAAAATACATTTAGATCCAGTGGTACAGTGCCAACCCAGTGTAAGTTATAAAACAGAAATTTTGATAAAACAATGCCGTTTTGCATTATTTTTTGTGTGTGTGCTGTACTATGTGCTTAAAGTGTTATAAAAACCTGATGAAGGTATTTAAATGTTGCAGAATATGATGTGAAATTTTTATATCCCGCAGCACCTGCCCTCCAGTGGATGTCTGATTGGGGTTCTGGAGGTCAAGGTCAGGTGACCTTGGAAGGAACGAGGCTGAACTTCAACGGGGAATGGTTGTTGGTGATGAGGATTCCTGCTGCTTGTCTGCTCGACTTGATCAGCTTCTGAAATTTTCACTATTAAAAGTTTGTCGGACCCTTACAGTGCTGTGGTTGTGTTTGAAAAGGTAAATAACTTATCAAGGCATGTTTCCAACTGGGGGAATTTGATGTGTTTTGCATAAATTATGTTGATTGATTAGCAGAAATTATTACCCACTCTAGTATTACTTATTTTTGTGCAAAAAAATGTTTAATGTGCCAAAGTTGAAGGGTGGTATTAAATACAGAATAATATAGCACATACGGTATACTGTATGTAAAATGTCAGAACATGGGTTAATGAACGCAACTTGATTTGTTATTATGGATCCCCTTTCATGAAGTTTTTCATGTTTGTGGCTTATATAAGTCTAACAACTGCTGAGTGTTGCATTGTTTGTAGGGCAACTTGCATTACTATTTGGAAGAGGAGGACAGCAATGACCAGTTTGGTGTAATTTATGATGGTGGTGAGAAGACTGCTATATACCTCAATACTGCTGCAGAACCAGTTGCTAGTGAAGAAAGGAAGGTATGACAAATTGTTTTTGGTTTGCACGCCCCATAATGAATAAAATAATGACAAAAATTTCATGAAATAAGTTAGTTATGTTGCATTTAGTTTTTATCTAATATTAATTACAACAGTTTTTCATGAAAATTTATTTTTAGCAAAGATAATTCATTGCATGCCAACACAAAAATCTCAATACTGTTGGAATGCAATAAGCATACATTGCTAATAGACATCAGAAAAAAGATGGTCACATCTTTAAGAATTGTGCAAAATGGCAATTCCAAGTTGAGCAAGGGTATATTAAAATCATATATGTATTTTTAACTTTTTAGGGGTGGACTGAAACATACACAAGGTGGTCACCTAAAGGACTTGGCCACATTTCATGCTAAATGAGTTGCTTTATGGGGAGGGGAACACTTCAAGCAGATTCAGAGATTTGCCCACCCTGGTGTCCAACTTATGAACTTTTCACCATCTGAAAGGTGAGAAGTGGTCGTTAGTATAGATCAGGGTGCAGTAAACTATTTTGCACTACAGATGGATTTATGCCTGGCCCTGTTTTCTGGTTATGTGGTTTTGTTCAATAAAATGATTAATGTCTGGTGTGTACAACTTTTTTACATTCTACCAACCCATATTTAATGGACATCTGGCACAACTATTGGTGTGAATGCACGTTATGTTTAGACCTTGCAAAGTTATAAATGTTAGGAATTCTTCTCAGTGTATTAACCTGCAATTGTGCATTTAAGTAAGATTGTTTAAAACAAAATAGGTGATTGCTTATCAATTGGTAGCTTTGGTACTATGCATATCTAGAATGTTATTTAAAAATCAGATATGGTTTTTGCATAATAATGATTGGTTTATGTGCTTAAATCCCATTATAAAAGCTGAAGCTTATATCAGGCTGTATCAATCTATTTACTTCTTCATACAAATAATAGTAAAATTGAAATCAGTTGATGATGTTTTTTGAAAATCATTTTTTATTACCTTGCCCAGAGAAAAACAAACCGAAATTACAACTGTAGTACAATTAACCAGTTTGTTTATTGTAGCAGGTGTATTTTCTGTTCTCTAGTTGAAATTAACCTGCAGTCATGCATCTGAGTAAGCTTGTTACAAACAAAATAGTTGTTCAATTGTCAATGTTGGTCACAGTATGGATTGATCAATATTTAAAAGTGTTTGTATGATTATTGATTTGTTTACTTGCTTATGCGAAAATTGTATTGAAACTTGGCACAAAACCTGCTTTTAGCATGCTTGTGTAATGCTGCTTACTTCTAATGCAAAGTTATAAAAAATCAACATTAGTTTGATGTTTTTTTCGGAAAATCAATTGTTTTGTTATTCTGTCTGAGAAAAATATACCAACAAGAAAAAAAATGTCATCTTTACCTATTTTACTACAACTACCTTGTTTGTTTTGCAGCATGTGTATTTTCCCGGTTGAAAGAGATGAGGGATTTACAGAGGAGGGTTTAGATTTACATTACTGGAAACAATGTCTGATGTTAAGGAGATGTGAACACTGTAAACAGGTAAATTAATGTTGCTGACATACTCACTTCTGATATTCACATGTACAGTCGAACAGCAGTCCTTCCAGGGGGATGGTTGGGGGTCCTTAAATGCATCATTGAATAGCAAAAATTGTACAGACTTGTAAACAGATCAACTAAAAGTTCATACCACTCCTGAAAGCACATGCTTTTGATATTCTAGTATAGAGCAAAAATAGAAACTGTTTTAAATTACAAACACAGTTTTAGAAACATAAAGCAGCCAATACATATTATACAGGCTCATTGTTAACTTCTACATCCTGTAATGTAGCGATTTCAGCACCAACTTATGCCATCAATGGGGTTTCACCAGAAATTAAAAAAAAATGCCACAAAATTAATTAACTATCCTATTTATGGAAAGTAAATACTTTACTCTGTCAGGACATGCTCTGCGTGCTACTGGAAATATGTAATCCAGTACTGTACTACCTGTTTCATAGTCGGGTCGTTGACGACTAAACCAGCTCACCACACACCTCTGCAGTGTGGAGAGTGCCTAGCAACTCGTTTAGTACCCAAAATAAGACCTAATGAAGGGCGGATGAGCTTAAAAAAATGCCAACAGTATCCCATCTAACTGGCTTAAAAATGAAAATGTTATCAGATGACTTTATCTATATAATGTAGCATACTTGGGTGTTGCTAACTTAGCCAAGCAGAAATTTGTTTGCTTACTTTTGCTCTCAGAATAAAGCCTAAAATAATTTGATCATCTCCATAGCAACGAATGAAGGTCAGCAGGAACACTGTCCATTGTGTCATCACAATATCGTACCCGGCGAGGAGTCGTGGAGTCGTGGAAAGCCCACTTGATGGGGTCAAAGAGAGATGCATGTGGCGACAACTCACGAAGACTTCACTCAATAAACAGATGCTGGCACTTTACCAACTTAGCTGTACAGGCTCAGTGGTGAACTTGTCAAAAGTCGAATCACAAGCACCATTGCCTGCCGTGTATGCTGCACATGTCAGCTTCATAGTAGGCTAGCGCTAGTTCTACCATTATTTACATCTAAATAAGCAAAAATTGTATATATTTTAGTGAGAGCAAAAGCTGAAGCGGAAAAAGCAGCAGCGGCGAAGAACAAGAAGAAATCTCCTCATAAATAGTTTGCTTGCCTTAATAATTTTGCTTAGTTTGCACAGGGTTATTGGCTTACACTGTGCGTCGATATATATTTTTATGCAGTGATATCGTACTGTTGCTTCCTTTGTTCCCTTTGTGTTGTATGTTTTTTCCTGTATACATGTAGAGGTAGTGACAGGATAAATAATAGTGGTGGCTGCGTGCGACAGAAACCTGCTTACACATGAGGAAATGGTTTGTAAAAAGTCTTTTGTTGGCTTCTAATAATCTTAGCATTACTTGGCAAAAAATAATAAATCGTCCCTAATTGTCAAGACTTTTTTCACAAAGGGCTTCCGAACCTGTTTCCATTGAAAACCGTCTACTTTTAAATATTTTTAATATAGCACGTTTTTTGGTTTACAAATGAATTCTGATATATTGTGTGACAAAACTGTGTCTTACCCTTCTGAAAGATGAGAGATAAACAACAAATAGAATTTCTTTCAGACCATGTCCATCAACAAAAAAGTCACTAATAAAAATGTAGTACTAAAAGCATGTCAAAAAGACTATAAAATTTAGGAAAATGCCAGTACGTTGAACAAGTGGGTATATCTCTTACACCGAATTGTGACAAACCATGCATATGTGTGATTATGTTTTGGTTTTCATCTCATTTAAGTTTGTTTTTCATGCTACTGTCTGTAAAGTGTGGTAAATAGTTTCATTTTCTTACTTGCATTTTTAAAATTAAACATTTTGCTTCTGTATCTTTGAGTTCTATGTCAAGAGGGCAAATGAAAAGAAATTAGCAGCTATATTTAAGCACAGACGTCTCTTGTCATCTTGTTTTTAAGAAGGAATTCCTCCCAAAAGATGGATTTTGAAACTTGAGGGGAAATTGACTTTAATTTTTACATGTGCTTTGTAAATAGACGCTTCAGCTCTGGAAATATAACCTGTAAAGTTGATTTTGTGTGTTGTGTGTTTAGTGACCCCAGTGGCACAAAATTTAATGTCGTTGGTAAAGGAAAACGAAACATAACAACGTTTTTAATACTTATTTCGTCTACGCAACAACACACCAAGTAAAATAAAACTTTTCCTTTAATGAAATTGCATTACATTTTTACGATGACGGGACAATTAAACGGATGGCTAAACCTATTTGTGCTGTTTGGTTACAAATCCTAACGAACTTCGGATTCTACCAGCAAGCAATTGTGTCACAAGAACCAATCAAGTCAAGCCACGTCACAACAGTTCAGCAGCCAATCATTCCAAGATTTTTGCCTCCCGCAATCAATCAACCAGCCCGAAGTGGAATTCACTGATTGATGCAATAAAGCCTGTCATTGGACGGTTGAAGAGCGCCCATATGACGTTTGAGAAGCAAGCGTTCTAATTGGTTGAAAGAAAAAGAAAAAAAGTGAGGCGACTTTGTCCTTGCGCCTTCGATCTGTCATTCCTTGTGAATAACTTGGTGAAGGTAGCTTTGTCGATGGATCGACTCACCAATTAAGAATAAACAGGTAATTTGCGAGTTGTAAATCAACTTGTTTGGTGTCTTTGCAGAAGTAAACTCGGGTGCACACATGTTTACTTTGCACTGATACCTTGTTATATGTTATGCGTTTATGTTTAATTCACTTTTCAAATACACTATATACTGCTGCTGGATCACTTTGTTTCAGGTCGTCGGATGGCTTCGGGAATTGATTGGCTGGACGCTGAAACATCGTTCTTACGGAAGAGTGCTTCGTTGGCACACAACACACACTTCCGAAAACAGGCGAGTAAATGTATTTTTATATGTTATCTATTAACTTGTATCACTTAATATTAGATGTTGAGGCCAACATGGGGAAATAGTATAAAAGTGCACTTATCCTGTCTTCACATGTTGGCATATAGTTACGCTTTTTGTAATTAATATTACGTTATGTCAAATTTCTGGTACTGCTTAAATTTTGTTTTGCAGACAGTTACTGGAGGCGGAGTGATCGAAGAAGATGGAAAGATCGGAAAGGCCTAATTAAGTTAAGTAACCAGAAAGTTAAATGTTATGTTGCTTATTTGGCGTTCCCTGGTTTGTAACAGTCGTTTGTTTTGAGTTTAGCTTACTAGTTGTGAGGCAGGAGTAAAGGTCAGAAGCGTTAACAAACGGAGCGCCAAATATGCACTAATATTATTATATTTTTATTTTTTAAACCAACAGTCATCGACCTTCAATATTTACATTGGTTATTGCAGATCTCCCGTTTGCGGTTAAGACACTGGGGAATAATATCGGCATTGGACTGATCACTAGATGAATGGGAACTACATACATCGGAAATACTTAATAAGTTAAGTAATCAGAGTAATGTTAAATCTACAGATACAACGTAACACAGAGTAAGCAAAAGAGCTGTGAGGCAGGAGTAGAGTTAGAAGTGGTTAATTTTATAACTTTATTTTGTATGCACTATAATTCGTCAGATATTAATATTTATGTTTTGCTGCAGATCTCCTGTATGTCGTGAAGGCATTGCGTAATGGAGTCGGATTTGCGCTTGAACAAACCATTGGATGAATTGGAACTATATACAGGTACGTGTTAAGGCCAATCTACATGAATTATATTCTTTTAGATCAGTGGTTCTTAACCGGTGGGTAATTACCCACTAGTGGGGAATTTGAGGATTTCAAGTGGGTAATTTGAAGTTGGGTTTGTTGTTCCATGTGTACTCTACTGGTTCTTAACCGCTGGGAAATTTCCCACCAGTGGGAAATTTAATGTTTTCAGAGGGAAATTATGTGAGTCGGGGGTCACCAAACTCGGGCCAGCGGGTCGAATCCGGCCTTGAATTAACCATTAAAAGTTAATTTAATCCAATTTTTTTCCACAACAACATGTAAGATTAATATCACCTAGTTCTACAAGACGCAGAAAATCAGAAATTTGATTGTTACGTCACAGACATTACTAAAAGTATCAATGACTGTGTTGTTGTTCACGAATAAATGCCTTTCCTCTGTTGATTGTGATGGAGTAAATGACTAATGCAAGCACATGAGACTCTCCAATATTTCACACAAATTTACTTCCTCACGAAAGCACAATTCAAACTTAATTAGATTGCAGTGTACCTGTAACGTCCCGACCAAATTGCTTCAAAATTATTTCAATCGAAGAATACTGTTTTGTTAATGTAGATCACAGTACGCCAGGCCCATTGAAGGCGCTATACCGAAGCTTCATGGCTGATCCCAGTTATGAATTTATGTTCATCTTAATTGTTAATGTAGGACACAAAATATCAGCATAAAAATAACAGGGGGGAAATTTGAACTTGATGATTGACTTTAGTGGGAAACCACACCAAAAAGGTTAAGAACCACTGTTTTAGATAGACGTTTTGCTGCATAAGTACCGGTTCGGGAGTTTCTATAGTAAAATGTTTACAAATCAACCAATGAATTAGAGGGGATTAATAATAGTTGTGACTCTTTAGCCGTTGCTGCAACGAATAGCAAGCCTGTTGTTGTTTTGCATGATGCTTGTGCATGATACATTTATTGTTTTGCATGTCACTTGTGTGTTAGAGCGGCTATTCAGTTGTCAGCATCGGTTAAATCATTCATAACTTATTAATAAGTAAGCGCATTTAAAAATTATTTTAACACTTAATGAACTTAAGGCGTTTGTATGCAGCAAATTATAGTCGAACAATTTACTTTTTTCAATTAGGTTGCTTATAGCCAACAGGGTGCACACTGTCTAGCTTTCAGTATATTATATTTTGCGAATATGTTAAGCGATCTATATGAAAGTATGGAATTGCATTGTTTTGTCTCTTGTATGTTTCTGTTTCAGGAGCTCCGATGTCGAGTGAAGGTTGGAGTTCATTCTATGGACGATGTTGGCCACAAGTTGAAGCACTCCTATCATATTCAGACTTGGAACAACAACCATACAATCAGCGGACGATCTTCAACCAGACATTCTCGACGCTCTGTTCCCGAAGAAGAACTGACTTTCCGAAGAACATCGAACTTGTGTTTTGTTTTCACATTTCTGTGTTCGCTTAAATAAAACCAACTTTGTGTATTGAATAAGTTAAAGCTACATTTGTATCGTAATTATATTTTTGCGTTTTGTCGTTTCTTGTAAATTCTAACATTCTAAATATTTATGTAATTTAGTTCTTGTTCATCGTCAATTTTGGTAATGCTTACTTATATTATTTTGTTAATAGTTCTGAATTACAACCAAATTTTTGGCATGCGTACAGACACTGTTGAACGTTTATTTAAATGTTGCTTATTTTTGTGTACGTTTTACTCGTACTTGATTGTTATTTTATTTGTTTACTTAAAACGTTGTTTTGCCGTTAATTTGTGTGCACATATAGCACTGTGTTTATTCTAGGTGTGTTTCGTTATTCTATACTATATTCTATATTAGGTTACATATTTAAAGACTCATAATTGTGTCTTTTTTGTAATTATATTGATTTTGGTCTTTGTTTGTACTTAACATCTTTCATTGTAGCTTGTTTTCAAGTTATGCTTCTACATTCTATGCCATAATATACGCTATTTTAGGTTGCCGTTTTTTTGACATTTTTATGTCATTTTTATCCTCCATTGGCTTGATGCCGTTATACCATATTTATTCTTGTTAGACTCTATATTTCCGTATTGTTGGATAGGGTTCAGTGTAGATCCCAAGTCAGTCGTAACGGGAGGTCAACAAACAAACAAAAATCTGTAAAATTAGAACGTAAGAGCAAAAAGATTTGGACTTTACACAACTTCCTATCAGCAGATTTTGAGACTTCCGGTGGCATTAGAACCAGAATTGTTGTACTCCGATCCAACTACAACATTAATTAACGTTTGCTATGGTCCCCTCACATATGTCCACAGTGTTGTGGTTGCACACTTGGTCAAAAAACAACAACTTTACAGTTGAAGTTGTTCGTAAAAATCAAGTTTTTCTGGCCTTCCTACGTCACTTGAGTCAGTTCCTCTGCAAGCGGACATGCAGCCCTTCTGTGAGACTTTCTGTGAAATTCTATCCAGCCCTTCGACGTTTCAGAGGTTCGAACCAGTGAATTGGAGATTTACTGCCTGCCTGTCTGCCTTACTCTCAACCTAACTACCTGCCTGCATAACCACTGTACTAACGAGCTGCTTGCCCAACCACTAAAAAATCGTCTACATGTATGGTCTGTGTGTCCAGAAATTAAGACAATAATAGGTAAGAAAAGAAATCGATATCATTAAGGAAACCCGCCCTGCGATTTCGTGTCCATTGTGGTCTAGTGGTAAGCTGCTTGGTCGATAGAACTTATGGTTTGTAGTTCTAACCCTCTCCCAAAATTTGTTATTTTTTTCGGGAAGGAATCGTCTAACTCACAAATGTATCATTTTTGGGTGGGTTTGGCGTCACCTCTAGTGGTGTAGCGGTGAAGATCTTGTCCTCATATGCTGGAGATTTGGGTTCGAATTCCAAAAGCTACATCGCTGCTTAGTTTTTGGCTGAAGCCTAGAACCGAAAACATATAAGGACCACTTAAAGCTGGGTTTCTCGTCACCAGCCGTGGTGTAGAGGTTAGTTCCTTGCATCTCAATCCTCTCACCACTGTTCGAACCCCGGTAAAGATAAACTCTGCCCCGGTAACCGATAACACACTTCGGGTTCGAACGTTGCCCCTCTGATAGAACTCTGTGGTGATCCTCCTTGATTGAGGTCTCTCCCCGCTCTGATCTCATCACTCTCTAAGCCACCCCATGGCCCTAACCCATTTCCATGACTGCCCCCAATCCCCCTGACTGGCTTCCATGCCCCCCATAAGCTAACCAACCTCACGCTGATCGTTCAAACGCAGAACTATTTTGTTTGATGACATAAGAATCGACGAAAAGAACAAGTCATAAGTCAGTTTAGCCCTTAGACCGAAGGGCGCTTGCGCGGTGTAGTGGGTA
The DNA here is from genome assembly GCF_965637545.1 of Phallusia mammillata. Lineage (NCBI taxonomy): Eukaryota > Metazoa > Chordata > Ascidiacea > Phlebobranchia > Ascidiidae > Phallusia > Phallusia mammillata. The sequence continues at coordinate 26,403,518 of NC_137256.1, read as the reverse complement.
AATAGAAAAAAGCGCCGGTTCGAAGCCAATGGTTCGAATCGAAGCCATCGATCCCCCCCCCCCTCAAAGTGAGGTGAAGAACCCTCAACCTCTTCCGTACAAAGGGCTTGCGCCGAAGGCGCAAGCAGGGCCCGAAGGGCCCTCCACCTCTCGAGCCCCCCAAAAGTGTCTAAAAATACTACTCTACAACATTCCCCACCTTTTTTGTTGTATTATATTGGACGGTTTTCCGAAAAAGTGCAAAATTACCTTTTAATTGTGATCTCATTTAGATAGGTGTACGGTCTTAAGGTTTGAGAGTGGAGTGACACACATAGAGAAGGGGAAAAACTTTAGCTCACTGACGGCTTAGAGTCTGGGAAGCGGGAGATTAGATTGTTACAACGGGGAGAGACCTCAATCAAGGAGGATCACCACAGAGTTCTATCAGAGGGGCAACGTTCGAACCCAAAGTGTGTTATCGGTTACCGGGGCAGAGTTTAACTTCACCGGGGTTCGAACAGTGGTGAGAGGATTGAGAAGCAAGGAACTAACCTCTACACCACGGCTGGTGACGACCATCTCAGCTTTAAGTGGTCCTTATATGTTGTAGTACCAGAGCTTTTTTTATAAGTACTGCGGCTCTAGAGTTATATAAAAGAATCATTCAATAAACAACAAGCAGCTTGCTAGTGTAGTGGTTTGCAGCAAATGGTAGAAAGCAGTGAGTCATGGGATCGAACCTCGCGAAGCCTTCGATTCCTCGTAACCCAACGTCAATTTTTTTTGTAAACTAATTCTCTTATGTTTTGCGATGTTGCTCTGATTGGTGGTTTACCTATAAAACCAACACACCGAACCGAAATAAAACGTGTTATTTAGTATTATTGAAGTAAACAAAGAACAAGTTTCACACACATGGTTAGGCAAAAAAGATACTACTACGACAAACTAAAGGACAGACGTTAAATGGACGATTTAGAAGTTTAGTGGGGAACGGAGATATGTTATTTATTTTAAGATTCGTGGGACAAAATTGAAACTTTTCAAAGACCAAAAGGGTGGAAATTTCTAACAATAATAAAAAGGTGTGAGCAAAGGAAATACGAAAGCGACGTAGAACGAAATATCGTGAAAATTATGGGAAATTATTTATTAAAAAAATCATTCTGTGTATTAGATGTAGCTATAACATATGTTATCAGGAAAATTTGTTTCGCAACAACGCAAGAAGCAGGACTAAAAATGGATTGTGGAAGATTTAAAAGGGTGAAAAAACAGTGATGTAGTGTGGAAAACACTATGTTAGTAAGGACAAGGAATTGTTCTGTCATTAAAAATGGCGGCACAACAACTCATATAAGAGAATAAAGTTTGGACGATGCACAGAGGCGTTAAAGCAGAATATATTACACACGCAAACTGATAAACAATGCTGATGTGTATTTGAAGTGTACCAAATATAACGTGTATGAAAGATTGTTTATTAGTGGACAAATACAAAGTACACGATGACGTCATCGATCGCAGGTTTCGTCATCACGGTCATCTACATGCGAAAGGATCATAACCATGCGAAGGTTAAACCGAAAGTGCACGATGACGTCATCGATCGCTAAATGCGTCATTCCTATCCAGTTGAAGGATCCTATCCACGCGAAGACCCACCAATGTTTCCCAGTTGTTTCTCCTGATGTTATCAAAGTGACTAAAAAAACAAGTATATAAATGGTAAGTGCGCGGCCAGTGACATATAAACAAAATATAACATAACTTTTGTAGCAAGTTTTATTCATTCGCCTATTTGGAAGGCATGAGCATTTCCGTCTTATTTAAATGGAATCATATAGTTATTAGATTTAATTGACGCGACCAGCGACCTTCAAAAGTAACATAACTAGGTAAGATAAACACTTACATTTGGAATGTTGTGCTTCAATTACGTTGATCCGATCAGGGTTTCTCCACAATCTTTGTCACCGCAGTTGTTTCCGATGTTTGGCTGCTGCTTCGAACGTCTGCAACAAAACTAACAACAGCATTCTGGTTTGATAAAAAAAAACCTAAAACTAATATAATAGAAAGCTAATATCTCAATCGCATTCTGTTAAACTTATGTAAAAAGGAATATTGCAATTTTAATCAATTCTACCGATGCTGACAACTGAATAGCAGCTCACAAACACACGTGACATGCAAAACAATGTAACATGCACAAACATCATGCCATGCAACACACCGGGCTTGCTATCCGTTGAAGCAACGGTATAAATGATAGTTTAAATTCTAATCTATGTTTAACTTCACAACGCTCGTGTTTTCTATTTATAGTTTACTTACATTAAAGCTTCAGTGCGATTTCTGTCAAGTTCAGATTTAGAAGTCTTTAAACCTTAGTCACGCCATGATCTGACCTTAGTCACGCCATGAAACCATTTGAGTAAATATAAACATGGATGTACCAGCATCGAAACTGTAAATTGTTTCAAATAATTTGATGTATAGCATATTTGACGCTCATTCTAAACACTTCTGCCTAAAACTCTTGCAAACTATTATGAGTCGTCAGTGTATGCAGCAAATATTATTTTAGGTAACTTAGCATTATATAAGCGTTAAAACAATCAACTTAACTTGAAGCCGAAAGTTCCCCCCATCTTTGTTACGCTTCCGCCGGAAATCCAATCCCTGCAAAGCAGAAGCAGAAGGAGTATTTGGAATTCAAGGCAACATGTAAACTATAGTTTATGAAATATTTAACTATGCCAACATGCAAAGACAGAATAAGTGCACTTTATACTGCCAACACTTGGACATACAAACTATATATTACCATTTAACGCCAAAAATATAGATAAGTACATAAACTTCAATCATTTATTTACTCGCCTATTTTAGGAAGTTTCATAAAGTATTTCTTCTTCGCTGTGGTAGATGTTTCTCCGAAGCGATTGAAACCATCCGACGACCTGAAACATACGATGCAGCAGCAATATCGTGTATTTGATAAATAAGTCAAACATATTCTGGTAAATGTTATTCTGGAATATGTACAGAAGTCAACAAGTGTGCACCCGAGTTTATTCTGCACAAACACCAGGCTAGTTGATTTACAACTCGCAAATTACCTGTTTATTCTCAATTGGTGAGTCGTTCCATCGACACAGCTTCAATTCACCACGAGTTGATCAAAAGGAATGACAGATCAAACAAGTTGTCTCATTTTTTTCTTTTTTTTCGACCAATCATAGCGCTTCCTTCTCAAACGTCACTCCCGCGCCCGAAAACCGACCAATCACAGAGCTGATACAAGTAATCAGCAAGTCTCGTCAAAAATGCAGAGAAAAACTTCAATTGATTTTCCTGGAGCAACGTTCGTTCAAATAGGCACGTGTCGTGTTGTTACGTAATTTGTGAGCATTCTATCTGTAATAAAACGCGCCATGCTGGAATATAGAAGAAAAAATGACAAAAGCTGATAATATATTTTTGATAGTTTACAGTAAATCAGTTTCCGCTTTCTGTTTCTTGGTAGAACATAAATATTTTAAAAATCAAACCTGCTGTGAAAGTTGGAACTATACGTTGCCGTTACTCTATTATATGCTTTTTTTATTTCCATCCAACAATTTTAATTGCTTCAAAATCCAACCTGTGACTTTGTTTTTCAGTTTTTCTGTAGCTGACGTTTTTCATTTTGATATCACTTCAAATTCATTAGCTGACATTTAAGCTGATAAGATTTAAACCGACTTGCTGTTTAACTCTGTCACGCCACGTGGTTTTTATCATACGTTAAGCAGGTTTACTTCAGGCCTAATTTATTGGATTTTTTGCGCGAGGTGCGTGAGGTCACATTCCTCGTCGTTGCAATTCCCATGGTATCCGGCACTTCACGCATCGGTAATTTATCCCATGTAAGTTGGTAGAGCGACTAACACCATAACGACAATCAGAACTTCGCTTTCACAAGGGGGCGTAAAGAGCTGAATTTTTATTTAGCGGTTATAAATGGTTTGGGAAATATTTTCATAAAATTTTTACATTAGTAACTAATTTTTTGGGTTAGTTTTATTGAATTTTAAGTGCTAATACCTTACCCCGACCCTACTAGCCCTAACCGTGAGCATTTGTGGAGATATAACCAATCAAATTTGGGGGTAGATTCTCGTTCTTGTGTTAGTAGCTCTACCATGTAAGTTACGCAGCTCACAGAATTTTATTTTGTTTACAATAAACCAAAGTGTTGTTTCTACGGCGAACATTCGGGGAAGGTAAATCTACGGAGCATAGTTTACTTCAAGCTTTAAACAACGGTCCGTTGTTACATTTGCAAAAACATGGACTAAACAGATTGTTATTTTTTGTGTGTGTTTGATTAATTTATCGTAAACAGACACAACAATGGCTGTAAGACATCAATAAAATGCGGAAAATCTTAAAAACGAAGCAAAATATTAATGCAGTGATAAAAAAAGACGAAGATAAGGTCAACGCAATCATTAAAAAAAAGACAGATATATGATTTCGTAAAAAATAGAGTGCATGAATAAATAATATAAATGCAACGATAAAAAATAACTTTACGGTATTGATATATTTGGCAAAATTCAATCTGTATCGTTCATTTTCTAGTTTCTGTTTGACTCAGATTTCTACATACCGCTTAAAAGAAAACAGTATTTGAATATAGTATAGGCTTATGCTTTTTTCCTGTTTGAAGCCTAACAATGTTTTTAGTTACCCGATTTTGAGTGGCTTGTTGCTGAAATGTTCAATTTTCACAGGTTTTGCCTCCTACCTCACCTTTAAATCAAGTTCAATCAAAATCGTAAAAATATAACATTGACCGTTGATCTTAGGCTTACATCTGCATTTGTTTAAGTGCAACTAGCAATTTATGCGATTGACCACAACCACAATTATCGAGTCACTTTTTCGGTTATTTGAGTAATGCTTACAATGTATTAGGTATGTTTTATAAGACAGGCGGTTACCTACAACGGTGGTTGAACCCGTAAGTTCTGTTCACCAAATAAGACAGCGTACACGGAAAACTCCAGTGCGGTTTCTTAGTTGCCATATTTGACAAATGTTCTTGATATTAGCCTGTATCACGCAATCTATAAATCACTTTACTCAAACCAATTCCCAATCACGCATGCATTTTATTGCCGGAGTGACCAATATGTTGTTTATGTACATATGCATAGAGAAAATGCACAAATCCAGAATTTGTTCGCTAGACACACAACGATCGAGTCAACTCCCTCTACTAAGAGGCACCAACCGAAGTGAAAACAACGACAACAATCCAAAAAGTACAGCCGCTAAATATTGATATATTATTACTATGGGCACACACGCAATAAAACGTCACACTACACAGTTTGTTACGTCACAGCCAGACGTCATAATGCGAGTACGTCATTAATGTATTACGTAGCACGCAGGGGTTGATGAAGCACTCGAGTCGGATAAAAAAGGATTTATATCTTTGAAGATGGAACACGGTCCATGACGTCACACACATGACGTCATAAACACGTACCTGATCGATGACGTCATATATCGACAAGAACTCAAAAGTTTTTGGTTGAAAAGAGTCACAAACAAAAATACATGCAAAAAAATAGTGATCATAATAAATACAAGGAAATTTCACTTCGTGTTCACAATCGGCGTTTATTCGTTTGCTGACGTCATAAAGGTCATTAGCAGGTGTTCGAACGGTTTTATTGTTCACAGTATGGAAACTATGCTGCGCACCTGAGCGACTGTATCGTGATCTCGATTGGTTTATCGTGGTCTCGATTGGTTAAGAGGTTCCCGCCAAAAACAGGTCCCCAGTAAAAAAAAACAGAAGTACGTGACGAACACAGTTACATGCTGCACACTACAAAAGTACGAAGTAATTAAATAAATAAACAAAAAATGAGCACGGTAGGCAGGATGCCGTTGTAACGTCACACAGAGCATTGTGTTTGACACAACAATGTACAGATTATGGCTTTCAATCGAACACTATGACTTCATAGAAGGATGTTGCGCAAAAAAAACAGGCTGCTGTTTATTCGATGCTAAAAACGAGCTGATAAAAGGTTACAGAAGGTCGTTGACCCCGTACAGAAGAGTTCACCGCCGTCGAGGTTACTCGTGGTCAATAGCATGCTGCATAAAAGCTAAAAGCTGCGGGCTTTTGCATAAACAAGCGCTTTGCGATAAAATACGCAAAGTTTGGGGCAAGATGCCTTGGATAAAAGAATTCGCCACAAGAAGCGGGAGGCAAGTCGCTATAAAGTGAAAAGAAACTCGATCCAACAACGATAAAACTCTAACCACCAAACTATAACAAGCGCAAAAATCTTTCACGGGAGAAAAACGATTTAATCTAGGGGAAAAATAAAAACTAGGAAAGTTAGGAAAGTCCAATGCCTGCATGGTAACCGGTCATCACGCTTGTAACCCCGCCCTGGTGATTTTGATTGACAGACAGATTGAGCGAATCAGAGAGGTCCATCGCCACACTAGAGGCTGCGTTTCCTTGCATGAGACTAGGATTAAACTGCTGCGTCACAACGGCAGAAGCATTGAACTGTGGCGATGCTCGTTCATCCGGAACGGCGCTACTATGAGTGCTCACTCGAGCGTACGACTCTGCGTTGAATTGTGGGTAGGCACCGCTTGAGGTGGGGGCGCTAAATGCTGAGTCAGCATGATTCAGCGGAATTCGGGCTGGTGACATGTTGCTGTATTCAATGTCTTGTCTGCGAAAAAAACATCAAAAGTTGCGATATTTTTCTCTAACCGTGCTTGTTTCCATAGCAATGTGACGTAACATGGAAATGACGTACCCGGCTTTTGTGCAGACTTGAGCGAGTAGAATTCCTCTCTTATGTTTGTTGGCGTGTTGTTCTATGCCGGACAGACCGACCACCGAATAAGTACAGCCCGGTTGGAGACAGTGAAAGTGGGAAGTATTCCTGTGTCTGTCGGAATTTCAATTATTATTTCACAGTTTCAACGTCATATTATTGTGACGTAATTGACCGCCAACTGACACAATCGACCAGATTTAAAGCTGGGATTAAAACCGACCCGATAGGACCATGTTGTGGTATTTGAGAAACATGCTCTTCTGCCAAAAAACTACTTTTGCATGAAACCTTGTAGGTTGAAAAAGTTTTCACCGTTTGCTGTTACTTATCATTTATTAGCTTGATGCTTTCATACAGAATTTCCTCTGGTTTATGACATCACAGTCTGTGATTGTTACCTGTACTTGCACGTGTCCCGCATACAATCCTCCTTCCCTCTGAATCTCTCGAAACCGGATTGTTCAAGTGTATCAGCTTTAACGTGTTGACGTCGATGGGTTCCAACTTTCGCACTGTCTGTACACCTGTCACGTCACAATACAAAGTTTGTTCCAAGCAAAATGAAAATTATAATAAAGACGATTTTAATCCACCATAGCGCTTGTTACAAGGACTTTGCAAGCTTAAAGCGGGTTTCCTAACGAGCTTTGTGCAGCAAAACACGACCATAAATTAGAATTCCCCCTAGCCTCTTGCAAATCTAAAGGCTCGTTGGTAGCAAAATATCGACTGCGGAATGAACTCACTTAAACTGACATCTGAGACAGTGGAAATGTGTGCTGGTGCTTCTGTACTGGCAACCATCTACTTCACAATCCTGTGTTGTCTTGAACCGCTTGAAGTCGTCCCTCACCAACCCGGCCACACGTTCATGATGCTGCTGATGTTTGAACATGTGAGTGCGACCTGTGAATCTGTACATGCATCCGTCTCTCGTGCAGTGATAATGCGAAACCTGCGAGTGGGAAAGGGATTATAGCAGGCTTACTCTGCTTTCATCACCAGAAAGGAAGATATATTCTCAATTATCTTTTACCCTCGAATTTTGTCAAGATGACCAATTTTTACCTTCACTACCCACATTTTTCATGTAAGTAAATACTTATTTACATGACACCGATTTCTATGAATGAATTATGACGTACTTTGAACACATGCGGACACTGGGTGTCGCCACAGTTCTCCGAAGACTCGAACCTTCGAAATCCCTCTATGACGTCATTATTGATTCGGAATTTGGCGAACATCGATGGATTCTCGTCGTTCGGTTTCGGAACGAATCTGTTCAACAAAAAATCTTTCACTTTATTTGAGAGTTTCAACTGTTACGTCATAACTTACTAATATGACGACACGATCACAAATAGTGACGTAAAACTTATCAAAATATTTTGATTTTTTTTATATTCTGGGAAATCCTAGCTAAGGTTTTTGAAAAAATGAAACGGAAAAAACATTTGATTGACTTTTTAACAAGAAAAAAGTTTTTTTTTAAAACTTTTTGCTAGCTTTATGCTCAACTTTTTTTCTGATCTTCAAATTGTTTTACATCAAAACGAAATCGGCAGGAAAAGGTTACGAAACAAGTCGGTGAGAAACGTTTCCTCACCTGTTGACAACTTCCGGGTCAGAAAAATGAAACGAACTCCCCTCCTCTTCCGGTATCTTATCAGGGGAATCACCGTTTGTCGACGGCATGTCGTTCGAGAATTCTGAAATTCCATTCAAATAGTTTTGTTTAGATCAGAAAAACACAAGAGAATGTGTTGGAAGGAAACAAAACGTTTCAACTGTATTTCTGTCATAAATTTAATTAGATAAACTAAGACCTAATGCGAAAACGGTACTTAAAAAGTCAGATTAGAGCAAGGTTCACCGCGATACTTTAATTGCTTGGTACCAATGGTTCGCCTGGTGCTACTTGGGCGTTTTCGTTCAAATATTTTTTAAAACAGCTAAAAGTGCTGGCTACAATATACACGGACATGAAAAGTAGCTTGGTCAAATCAAAACTGCCAGAGAAATCGTGTGTGGAGAGTATATTGTGTTGCTGTTTTCCATAGAAAACTTATCGCATAAAACTCACTCGAGTTGGATTCGATGCTGTTTGAATCGGTGTCGGGATAATTTGCTCGTAAATCCAGCACGCCCTCATCCGACGAAAGATCGTTACTTTCAAGTTGGGCAGGAAGTGACGTAGAGTGAAGACTCGTCACAGGTCGGGGGGAGCCCATATCTCCGCTAGTTGGCGCCAAAGATAGTCTCCCTGTAAGTGAAATGTTAGTGGTGAGCGAGATCGCCTGTCCTTACTTGCGCAACTACGTTATTGCCTTTTGCGGACGGCATTGGGTAAAAAAAAACATTTTGAAAAAAAATTTCAACCCCGAACCTTTCGCTATCTGCTCCAACATCGCTAGCTGAGGTCGGCTCAACTCATGCATGAAATTCGACGGTTTCTGTGGAAACGACGATGACGACACTGATGACGCAGTCGCCTGTGAAGAAAAAATGTCTTTGAAGTAATATTTTAAACTTTTAAGGTTTTTGTGATGGAACTTTTGTATTCGTATGAAACAAAATCAGACGCCGTTTTATGTTGTTGAATTTTTCGTGATAATTTTCAGGCAAAGATTTTCGATTTCTTTCGTCAGTACCTGGCTCGTATCCATGGCAACGCCCGGACGCTGCTCGATCTCGTCCGCTTCGTCCACTATTAGCGGTAGAGAGTCGTCGCCGGAATCGACGTTGCTGTGGTCGATGTCAGTCGTGTCTGACGTCATATCTGCAATAACGAGTAAACAATTTAAACTATTTTCGTTTCGTTTGACTATAATTGCCGGTTTTGTTACGATAATGTTTTGCGTTTGTTTGTGCAAGATCATGATGTTTTACAGTATTGTTTCTTTCTGGAAAATACCGAACAAGCGTTTCGTCCACATGGTTGCATAATTAACAAATTTTGTCGTTCAACTGGTGTGATGCTGAACAAAATACTAGTTGTTGTTTCGAGAACTTGTATTTTTGCTGACGTTTCGCCCACCAGAACGGTAGGGGTTTCTTCAGAGCAATAAATGAAATATTGCGAGCACACGTTTTTGTATGTTTTTGTACGTGTGTGTGTATGTGTGTATGCATAAGTACACAGTGTTTCCATGTCCTCATTAAACGTGTTGCTGTTGCTGGTGCTGTTGCTGCTGCTGCTGCTGCTGCTGGTGCTGCTGCTGCTGCTGCTGCTGCTGCTGGTGCTGCTGCTGCTGGTGCTGCTGGTTGTTGTTGTATGTTTCTGTACAACTATTTATTTCTGTGTCTCACCCATTCCGTTGTAACTCCTCCCCAACATTCTGCGCAGATGTTTTCTCACGTGAGTTGACATCTGATGTTTATATTGGAAAGCAAAAGCACAACCGGCTCTTATGCAGTGATAATGACTGAACAATCCGTTGTACTTGCAATCTACGAAACAAATATGTACAGTTTGCTAAAATAAAATACTTTTCAAACAATAACTAGAAGGGTGGCTTAGCACATATTGCCCTTGCATATACACTATAACCTATTTTAAAACATAAATATATTTCCTTTGCTTATTTTGTATTGGGTCCCATATTAGCCATCGTCATTTATAACTTTATTAGTTTCTGCAGGCAAAAACTCATGGGTCCCCACACATGCAAAGTTGAAAATAATGCAATTCAAGAGATAAACATGAGGAAGTCGGGTGTTGTAAGGTAAAACACAGCGATCGGCACTGGGCTTAAATAATAATACTATGTACAATACAAACTATAAAATTAGATTCACCGTAGATATTGTTTGAAGTATGTCCTATTTAACGTTTTAAAAAACTGACCCATTTTAGGGGGCTAGTAGGGCAACTAATTGCGTTCGACGCACAAACTAAAAAATATATAAAAACTATAATGACTCAATCAACAGTACTGCAAAATTTCAGCCCAATCCAAGAATGTTTAAAATTTTGACCACTAGAGGTATTTTGAGCATAGTACACTTTAGGGACTTGTGGGGTAAATGTTAGGACTACAGGGTTGAACACAACAATCAACACCTATAAATGGCATACTATACAAGAAATCCAAATTTCAGCCAATTGTGACACTGTTTAAAAACTCTCATTTTAGAAGGCTAGCGGGGTAAATACTGGGGTTATCGACAAAAACAAAGTGGGATGCACATCCACATGAATATATCTACGATCTGTGTAAATTTTAGCCAAATCCATTAAACATTTGATGGAAAAAAGAGTCGGACAAACTTCGGAAGAAAAATACCCGTTTTAGGGGGCTAGCAGGGTAAATACTGGGGTTATCAACAAAAACAAAGTGGGATACACATCTACATAACTATATCTACCATCTGTGCAAATTTCAGCCAAATCCATCAAACAGTTAATGGAAAAACGAGTCGGACAAACTTCAGGGGTAAAATACCCATTTTAGGGGGCTAGCGGGGTAAATACTGGGGTTATCAACAAAAACAAAGTGGGATGCACATCTATATAACTATATCTACCATCTGTGTAAATTTCAGCCAAATCCATCAAACATTTGATGGAAAAACGAGTCGGACAAACTTTGGGTAAAAATACCCATTTTAGGGGCCTAGTGGGGTAAATACTGGGGTTATCAACAAAAACAAAGTGGGATGCACATCTACATAACTATATCTACAATCTGTGCAAATTTCAGCCAAATCCAATAAACATTTGATGGAAAAACGAGTCGGACAAACTTTGGGAAGAAAAAAAAAAGGAAGAAAAAAAAAGAAAACAACAACATTTCGAGTAAAATCAATATGTGTCCCCTTCAGGGAAGGGGACCCATAATAATATTGGACTGTTTCATAAAAACTGTTTCAGCTACTTTTCAAACAAAATATATCGCTTAGGTATAATGTGTCTAAGTATCGGAATGTGGTAAAAACCAAAAACCAATAGTTAACCACGTAACTTTTTCAATCTTCAATTTGCTTGAAAAACAATGTATAAGTTACAATTTGAGATAGCTAACGAATTGTTTTATCTCTTGAAGACAAACAAAAGGTGTAGTTTAATTGTTACAATTATTAAAACAAGGTTCCAACCACACTAAGCAATAAAGGAAAGATTTTCGCCGTTTTATTTTGCAAAATTGGAACATTTAAAAGAATAATTTAATCTCTTGAAGACAAACAAAACGTTAATTGAGGTTCAATTGATGAAAAGGAAATGTTTTTGCCGTTTTATTTTCCAAAGTTGCAGCATTTAAAAAGTTAATAATGAATTAAATTAGTACAAATATTAAAATATGGTCCCAACCATTAAAGGGAACATTTTCGCTGTTTAGTTTTGCAAATTTACACCACATAAAAACCCACCATATCTTCCGCATTGCTCCTTCTTGGTGTAATATTTAAATCCGCTCGCCTCTCTTCTAGCAATCTTCTCATGCTTCTTCATGTGCCAGGGAAGCTTCGACGTTCCTATGGTAACGAACTGACAACCGGGTTTCAAGCAGTGGTAATGTCCCCTCAACCGAAACTCGCAACTCTGAATAAAATTTCGTGGTAAGTCGACTCGCTGGAATTTCACTAACAGAGTCGACAATGTTCTTAGACTTGTATAGATCATAGTACGCCAGCCCCATCGAAGGCGCCATACCGAATCAGCCGGTCACCAAGCATTCACCACCACATGGCAAGGCGTAGGCTGCAAAAGTCTAGCCTTAGTTGAGTACAACGGGTCAAATATTTAGTAATTGGGCCCTAAAACATGAGGATAAAAGTCGATGAAACAGCAGCTTAGCACTAGCACATAGTTTCAATTTGATGGATTTATTAAATCCAGAAACACGCAACATTAGTTTACCGGGTTAGGACACATCTTCTTCACTGTGTAGCTTCGAAAACATTCTTTTGCCGCTTTTGCATAAGCTTCCAAACTGTCGTGGGCTTGTCTGGATGAAAACAAACAAGTGTCAGAAAAATTATTTGTTTTAATTTCAATCTTTGCACGCCATACGCTTGTGTTACATGTGACGTCATAAACTAAAAACAACGACGTCATAAACTATGGTTTTTCGCTGTAGCGAAATAATCCTGTGGACCAACAAGGCAAATAACCTGGCGTTGTTTTGAGTATGTTATGCGACCGTTGTATTGGTGTGCGTGTACTGACAGTATGTTATAGCAGCAGAAGCAATCAATGTAGAACATTCACGTGTTGATCACATTACAGCATGACACATAACATACCTGTGCGTTTGAGCTTTGCCCAGCGACTTGCAAACGTATCTGCACCGGTTCAGAGTGCAGTGCCAGTGATTCTGCATCATATATTTGCAATCACGACGCATACACGTCATTCTGGTGAAGAAATAAACACAGAATTGTTATTTTGTTGATCCTAAGACCGAGCTCATGCGGTATAAGACGCTTTAACAAAACTTGTGTTAAGCCTAAACTCAAGATTACTCGAAATAATTAGATGTGGAATGAATTTGGATAAGTAACTCAAGTAACCGGTGTAACTGATGTGGCCCTTCATATCACTGATGTTGGCATGAGCATTTGCCAAAACATTTGAACAATAAAGCATGTCGCTTTTTACGCATATTTGGGAATTACTTTTTCAGTAGGTGTTTAAAAAGAAACAAAAAGGCCACAAGGGGAGTTTTAAGCAGCTTTAAATTGTTGCGAATCTGATCGAATTCCAAACTTACCCAGGTCGGATGTGGATGAAACCTTCCTCATCGCTTCCTCCCATCTTCTTCATCAAATCCAGGTGTCCTCCCAAGCCACTAGAGGGACCCTGTGAGCCCGACATCGCTTGTGACATGAGAGTGGGGTTCTGCAGCATCATATAAGCCCCAGTCGAGCGGGGTTCGGGGTTCAAAGTCGGGTAAACGAGCTTTTTTTCGGCCACCATCCGCGATATGTATTTGTACACTGGATGGTCGGCATAACTCGCCATGTTTACCGGGGGAGGGGCGCTCACACTCGGGTAATCCCCACCGCTGTTGTTGTTGCCGTTGTCATGGTTACCCATGTCACGTGACTGGTCGAACTGTGCACGACTGAGCACGATGTTCCGCTGGGTGTCGCCCTCGCCGCGCGGCAAATGACCGCTAGACGGGGTTGTAACGCGACTGGGGGAGCGAGGTCGGGGGGGTTCGTCCTGGGCGGGAAATACCGGGGAGAATTGGCGCGCGATTGGTTGTTCGAAACCGGATTGTTCCAGTTTTTCGTGAAATCTGTGTAGAAAAATATATATGTTTGCAATTAAATTGTTTGAGAACAGTTTTTTGACATATTTCCCGTGGATGAAACGTTTAAGCCGAAGTTTTTGTTAAAAAGTCGATCAATGTCGGCTTAAGCTTAACACTGTCGCTATGGTTACCAACAATAGTTGTAGGAAAATCTAGTTGAGGAACAGAAATTATTGTACAATAAAAACTTTTGATATGACAATCACATTATAGATAATCTACAAAAATTAAATCAATTTTAATACCGGTTGCGATTTCTTCTAGCTTTCATCAAAATTCCTATTTGTGTAAAAAGAGCAACTTCCAAATTAGTATTTTTCAGCCTCAAATGAAGTTTTACAAAACTGTTGTGTTTATCAATTAATTGTAAAAAAGAGGTTCTGCTGGACAACTTACGTGGTGTGAGTTAGCACGAGATGTTTTTCAGTGAACACAGCACAACAATCCTCTACAGCACAGTGAAAATGATGACACGAACCGAACACACAGTTGGCGACGTTGCATTCATCAGGACCGAGTCTGTGTGAAAATAAACATTTTATTTGCAAACCACAAGTTGCGTGTTTTCATTTTCTGCTTTTTGTGCAAATTGAAGCAGAAATATTCAGTGGACACCCGATTTTTTTACCTAAATTATCTGTTATTCGCAACTTTTTACGTTTTTTCATTTTTATTTCAACATTGTACACGTGATAACATTTACTTGATTTTAAGTTTGGTTAAAAAAATCGTCACATAGACATTCATTATGAAAACTTTGATTTTTTGAAACATCTTTATTGAGACACCGCCTTAACTACGGACATTTTTCTATGTGCGCGTTTAACGAGAAAATCTTTGTCAAACAAGTCTGAAGAAAAAATGAATTATGCTAATTAGGTGCTTACCCTCGGAAAAACTTGAGCACCGCTTTTGAGGGTTTGTCAGATTGGTGAATCTGAAATAAGTGCAACACAGGATTAGTATTGTCTTAATGTGAGCATAAGTTGCTGTTGTATTGTTAAGTTATTTTACCTCCATCGGTTTCTTTTCACTTGATGACGTCGAATTGCTCTTGGATGAAAGATTAAGAGCTTGGTCCTCAACTAAAAAAATGTTATTGCTGTTACACCGATTGGGATATCCAATACCGAATTAATATTCCCCCCATGTTTACTGTTTATTTACGCTAGTTCAGCAAAACTCAAAACCTCACTTACTCTGGTTTTGATGACTTTCATCAATAAATGAACCATAGTTATCCCTATCTTGCTCCTGATTGGCTGGCAGGCGGTCAGGTGACCTAGCGGTTTCGCTCCAGTGCCCACCACGTTCTGCTTGACTGCTTTCTTGCTCGTAATGACTTTCACTCTTGTATGTTGAAGTCTAAAAATAGATAAATTTCTGTGATGGGTATTTTATGATTTTTGTGTTTATGCCGCTTTATAAGAAATTTGTATTTCTGGATATTCCGTTATCATATTGAAGGCGTCTCATACAACACGTCAAAACGTCGTTATGCATTCCCATTGTGGTTTAATACTGGCAATTTTCAATATATTTTATAGCGAATGTTACCTCCATTTGACCGTTATATGCCGGTGGTAGAATGTACGGGTTGATATTTCCCCGAGATACAACTTCATCACTGGAAAACAAAAGTATCTATTAGTTTAGCTTGTGGAAACAAAAAAACATAGGTCAATTAACAATTGGACAAAAAAGTATTTCCAAATTCAGTAAAATACACAATTAGGTGCCGAAGTTCTAACAGTTATAAATAAGGAACAATAGCATAAAACACATTTAATAGTTACAAGAAAAGAATGTTTCAACCAAAAAAATCACCCAAAAAGATTTAAAGTTGACAATTTAAACCAATGATTCTCAACTGCTTTTGAGGCCACATCCGGCTCACAACTGCTTATTTTGCGGCTCGCAGCAGACCTCAGAAAACAGCCAACGATTTCTATTTTAGCTAATAATCCTAAGTGATTTTTTGAGGTCTTATTTTTTGCGGCTCCCTGCACACCTAAAAAACTTCTATTTGGTCCTGACCATAAAAAAGGTTGAGAACCACTGATTTCGAACCGCAAGAGCGAAAGAAAACTTACCGTGGAGTTGACGACATGTCGGGTTTCATTTCACCGCTGGATGGCAGCAGAGGAGATGCAGAAGTGGATGGGATAAAAGATGAAGGAACTGGAGGATTAAAAGATTCAGCTTTTGGGGTGAAACCCGATAAAGTGTGGGGCAGGGCAGCTGAAAACGTGAATCAAAAATAAAATGTGAGATTTATATCAGGACATTTGACTCGATGACTTATGCTTTTTTAAACAATTATTTTACGAGTTGTTATCACAGATGATGGCATGAGTATTTGCCGAAACGTTTGAACGTTTCAAATAAGGCTTTTTACGTCTATTTGCGCCGTTGAATTTATCATTAAATTTATAAACAGATCCGGCAAATGTACATAAAAAGCGACATGCTTTATTATTCAAACGTTTCGGCAAATGCTCATGCCATCATCAGTGATTTGAAGGGCCACATCTACTTGGGTTGTTATATTTGCCATTAAACTTATGAACAGATCCGTGTATAGTGTTACACAGTTGTTAACATTTACCGAAAATTAACATTAAGAAGTAAAACGAAAACCCACCAGTTGCTACAGTTGTTGGAATTGAGGCTAAAACTTTTCTTGCCGCTTCCTGCAACATGGAAGAATCAAACTTTGCACTTCCACCTGATCTCGACTCGAGAACCAGCGAAGGAACCGGACCTGAAAAGTGGAAAGTTGGGAATAATATATCCGGGTCGGTAAAGCTCGCGCCAAAAAACTTTTCCTAATGTTATCAAGTATGTAAAAGCATAGAGCCAATAAATGATAAGCTGCAGACAGTACACGCTGTTTTGACCTATAAGGTCTCACAAACTGGAGTGCCGTTGGATGGCTAACAAGTCAATATGGCCGATCTCTCGTCACCAATTGCACTGATGAGAACTTTAAGGTCGAAACAGTGTGAACTGTCAGCTTATCAAGTAGGCTTTTGAACAAAAAAGATAAAAAAGTAAATTTAACGAATATTACGTTTTTCAGGAAAAACTTTCTGAAAGTCCTCTTTTTAAATGTAAACAAGATTTCAGTGAAGAAAAAGTTTCATAGAAAGCAAGAAAAATAAATCTCACGGTTGAGTAATCGCGACGCGACGTAGGGGTAAATAAAAGATGGCATCAAAACCGGGGTTGGGGGGTTTCCCCTGAGACCCAGATAGGACGGGGGTCGTCCAAAGTTCACGGGGGCTTGTTGATGTCTCACTAAGGACTGCTGCACCACCGCTGGAGGGAGGTGTGGAGCGCACGGAGCAGATGTAGGAGGACGGGAGGAGCAAGAGGAGGAAAGAGAAGTGAGAGTGGGAGGAGGAGGAAGAAGCTCTGGAGAGGTTGCTATGGCGACAAGATAAACGGAAGATGAATAAATTAGAAAAGGTTTTTGGCACAAAAGTTTCGAAAATTAGTAAAGAAAAGAACCATCAGAAAAAAATGTACAAAGAGAGAAGAAAAGCTTTGCAATGAAAAAAATTTAACTAAGTTATTTGCAAAGTACTTATAAAAGAGTTTTGTGCACCAAGAAAATATTTTTGTCACAAACTGTTTTGATAGGAAAGATGAAAAACAAAGATTTGCGCGGAAAAAATGATCTTTGTAATATTTCTCATTTAAAACAAAACGTTCCGAAGTATTTTTTCTTACTTGAGCTTAGACTGTCAGATCCCATAAGATCTTGTCGGTCGTGTTTCCTCTTGTGCGACACCATCTGGCTGGTTGACGTGAATGAAAAGCCGCAATTATTCCGCAAACAGTGAAAGTGGTTTGCTGTGCGGTTCCAAGCACATGTCGGAAATCTGAAACAAAAGTTTGGACTAAAAATTTAGTGTTTTTCATATATGTTACTTGTTTTTGGTCAAGGGCTCTAAACAACATTTCTTAGGGAGGATAAACAAGTGAATTCAAATTTAAAACATCAATCTTTGAATATATAAGCTATTGTTGCCAGGCTTAATATCAAGTTTATAGAGCTCTTCTGGCAAATGTATTTTTATTCCGACGTTTCGACGTCTTATACAGGTCGCCTTCATCAGGAAAAAAAGGCAACGATATATTTAGTTCAAACAACTTTTCAAACAATTCTCCTTGATTTAATCCTTACTATTTTACGACTTACTGGCAAGCTTCGTTCTTGTAAAACTTCTTGAATCCCTGTCTGGTGTACGCGTCATCTCTGGTGTGGTAAGCTTTATGTTTCTCGATGTCACATTTGTTCTTGAAAGTGAAATTGCAACCGGGACGACTGAGGAAGAGAAAAAAAAGTTGTTGAAATTATCCAGTTCGACTTTTTCAAAACAGTAAAACCAATGGACGATAAAGTCCTTAGGAAACCAAAACCAGTCGGTTCAAATAAAGGAACATATATTTTGGCATCATCAATGAGGAACATAATTTATTGTTTGTTTGGGGTTTGAGGTTGGTTCAGATTGCTTTGGCAGTTTAATAACAGCAATCCATTGTTTTATTGTTATACTGTTTTACTGCTAGGCTTTGCTTTAAGAAACTTTAAGAACCACTGGTTTAAATTTAGTTAAATTCCCTGGAAACGATAGAGCTAGAGCAGTGGTTCTTAACCTTTTTTCCTTGCTGCACCCCTTACAAATCACCAACCAATTTTCGCACCCCCTTTCAAATCACTAACCAATTTTAGCTCCCCCTTCTGTAATTGCTTAAATAGAATAGACCTAACCAACCATAATGATTCAGCATCCCCGCACCCCCTAGGAACAGTTCTCGCACCCCTTGGGGGTGCGTGCACCCCAGGTTAAGAACCCCTGAGCTAGAGCTACTTAGGAAAGAACTCACAGTAGCCAGGTTTGGGAACTTCCGCTAGGTGGCGCAACGGAGCATATGCGTTTACGGTGACAATAATACAGCAATTTGCATCATGCTGACTCAGCAATTATTGTCACAGTAAACACATAAGCTCTGTTGCGCCACCTATCGGAAATTTCCAAACCTGGTAACTGTGAGTTCTTACGTAAGTAGCTCTACCCCAGAAAACTTGACCAGTAACATAGAAATTCTACTTGTTATGTCGGGGAAAATGTACTAATAATGAGTTTCAAAAAAACGCACATCTTGCATAATTGACTTTCAATGCAAGTCCGCCACTACTTATAATTTGAAGGTGCAAGCGCGCAAATGCATCACGCGGCCGTGGAATGTCGGTCTTCTTGAAAGAATAACCTAAAACACCCGCTTAAAACTCACGTGCAATGGAAGTGAGTTGTTCGTTGGTTGACAAACGGACAATCTGACATTCCACATGATTCCGTCGCTCGATATCTCTCAAATCCATTACTCACAAACTGTTGGTTCTTCTTGTGGAAATTTTCATGCGTCATCACATCAGAAGTGCTAGTGTAGACTTTCGTGCAGCTTGTCTCTTCAAAAATTCATGTTTCAATGTTAATTTGGGTGATTTATTTATAATATGTAGCTTTGTTGTAGCAAAAATGTCGTTTAACTGGTGTAATGTTGAACAAAAATACTAGATGTTTCTGTCCAGAACGTGCATAACTTAGTGCCGCTTCATCGTTTTGCAACGGACGCTACTCTTTTCGGATGGCCTTTGTTATAAAATAATTATTTTTCATGGTTTCACGCTGTTCTTGCGCATTTCGCTTGTTGCTCGCAATCGTCATTCATTGCTCTAATGAAGCCCTACCGATCTGGTGGGCGAAACGTCAGCAAAAATACAAGTTACGGACAGAAACAACTAGCATTTTTGTTTAACATTACCACCAGTTGAACGACATTTTGCTAAATATGTAGCTTTGTTGGTAGATAAGCTCCTACTGTCGTGGGTTCGAATCCCACCGCACGTTAGGTTTTTCTAGCGCGATTTCGTTACAAAATGTAGGTGATGAGTTAAACTTACATGCAAGCAGTGGTAGTGGGTGCTTTTCCCGTTCAAATGGCAGTTACCAAATTGTCTCGAGCAATCGTCTGTTGGTGCGAATCTCATGAAGCCATGAGCTAATGAGTTATCTCTCTTCTTATGCATGTTGTAATGACGAATCACATCAGACTTGTTGGTGAAGCGCTGGATAGATATGTTTAAAAAAGATCAGCAATTTTGAATTTTTAGGGTCACAAACGTTAAGAATAGGAAAATAAGACGCTGTACATTTATGGAAAACGGTTTTATAAGAACTTTATAAGTGGATTACCTGAAAGTTACAATCACTATCAGTGCAGTGGTAATGATCTCTGTTGATATGAGGACAAGATGCCTGCATGCAAGGGTGCTTCGATGTGTACCTGGGAATATAAGACAGTTTTAATGCTCTTCTGGGGTGAAAAATATTCTCTGATAATAGTAGAATCGTAGAACGACCGACACAGGAAAATATTATTTTACGTTTAAAAATACAAAAAAATATTCGCTTCACTTATTATCCGCGTAAAACTGAGAGAAAACAAGTCTTTTCAACAGATGCAAAAAAGCATCTTACTTTGAAATATATTTGTCGAATACATCCTCATCAAAGTTGGTTGGATCCAGAGTACCTTTTTTGATTGAACTAAAAAAATGTAAAAAAAAACAAAATTAAATATATAAGCTATTGCTGCCAGGTATAATATCAAGTTTATAGAGCTCTTCTGGTAAATTGTATTTTTATTCCGAAGTTTCGACGTCCTATACAGGTCGTCTTCATCAGGGTAAATAACACTGAATGCGCGTTGCACTGTACTACGGCATGTATAGGACGTCGAAACGTCGAACTAAAAATACATTTGCCAGAATAGCTCTATAAACAAATTTAAATGTTGATGAAAAATATTTCTCAGCCTAAATATATGTCAATGATAATGTAGCCTGGAAGAAATAGAAACAAACAAGTTACACACCCGACTCCACTTGATACAGTTCCAGCTGTTATTGTGTCGATCGAGTCGGCATTCTCACTATACTTCACACTAGGTGGCACACAAGAGCTGGACGAGACCTGAAATAATAATAAGTGTTACAGTGATATAGATCAGGTCCTGTAAAGATTATGACGGGCCGCTATGTGTAATTTTGTCAGCATTAGATGATAAACTAAGACTGTGAAATTTACTGGACAAGTTATTGAGTAGTTTTAACAGTTCTGTTTGTATTTACACATTTTTTTAATTTAAACGTATGTTAATGAAAGATTTAACTGTTCACCAAAATGAGTTAAACTGTTTTTGTATAGCTGGCATTTATGTTTTTAGTAAAACCACTCTTAAAATATGTGTCTTGCGTTCCTAAGTTACATAATATCATACATTTACTTCAGTACACATATATATATATTGCTAAAAAAACATGTATTAAAACACATGTTCAGTAACAGTAACATATATGCTTACCTGAGAAATAGCTGATGATCTTTTGAATATTTTCTGCAGAAGTTCCGCTTTAGAGTTAGCTGAAGCATGTTCTAAAATGTTTTAACATAAATCAGTGTTAAAAAGAGTTTTGTCGTTAGTTGAAGTTGAATTACAACTTCCGCAAGTTAAGTACCGAACCACTTCCTTTAAACACAAGGCCTGTTTTTTTAGTAAACTAACATAATAAAAAATTATCATTTTTCCTCCACTTCTGTCATGTAATGCGCTTATGGTAGCTCGTAAGCCAAAGTAAATGGGTTATTTCATTCAATTTTTAGTCTAATACAAGTCAATTGTTGTCAACAAGTAACATTTTTTTTAGATATTCTTGAAGTACTAGTGTTGATAAATCAGTAATGTTTCGATGCCAGAATTAGTCTACACCACTTTTCCAACTACACACCCTCAGACAACATAGGTTATTCAAACAGATTTTCTAAAACAGCTTCGGTAGCGATGGTCAAAATAACATACATGATGTTAGAAGGCAAAATATTGTGTGAAGTACTGTATTCTTTATTGAGTAACTTTTTTACAAGTAAACATCATAAATTTGCCCGGTATCTTTGAATTTCTCTTATTTAGAAGTTACACACCTGCATTGCTTGAAACGATTGAAGCCATGAAGGCTGCAGCAACTGCTGGAGGTAGACTGGCTGAAGAAAATGGTTTGAGGGGAGGGATTTGATTTGAAGATGTTGGTGGTGTGACAGCCTGTAACATACAAACTTTATCAACAAACAAAATATCAAGCACCAATTTCAGGTTTGCAATGGCACACAAATGAAGATTTACACCATTAAAATACTTTACAGTTTACAGAAACAACAACAGGATTATACAAAGCTTTAAATTAAATCTGATCAGCAAAATGCAGGCGTCAAACATTTCGATGTTTCACATTTAATGTACTGAAGTCTATATTTCATCTAACAATGCCTAAACAGTGTAACTAAACTTTTAGTTATACTGAGTAAAATCAAACTGTAAAATGTGTGCAATTTCAATGCGTATACATCCACTCTAGCTACTAAGGTAAGTTTTCAACACTTACATTTGACAAACAGTTAACAATAAAAACATACCTGGTATGCTGCAGAATCAACATTTGTATTATTCCATGATGTGGGCGGGTTCCAAGTTGCATTGCTACTAAAAAAATGTAAAAAGATAGACTAAAAATTTTTTTGTTAGCTTACAAAGCTTTGCTAAATTGCTAAGCAGCTCATATTAATCTGGTGACAAAATGCAAAGTATGCAACCTGTTTTTGAAATCTATAATTGCTGTTTCAAATGTTTTTGTTGGATTAGGTATAATTTTAATGTTAGCAATAACATTGTCTATATTAGAATCAAGGGAAATGACATCTGCTTCACAAAACATATTTCTTGCCAAAAAAGTTTAAAACTTAAGAATTTTACTTGAAAATCAATGAAATTGGATTAATATTTATTTTCTACCTTGTGTTGTGAGTGTCTTGAGAAGTTTCATGTTCAGAAGAAGATTGATTCTGAAATTAACAATATATTTAACAAAGCCGTTACAAAGCACACTGGATCTCAAAATAACTGTGGTTTGGCAAAAGTTGGTACTTACAGTTGATTCTGGTTTGTTGCTGGTCATAGTTTTCATTTGTCTAATAGCGATCAAGTCTTGATGAGTTAATCCTGCTTCAGTCATTGCTTCAATCAGAGGAGTTTGCTGACCAAGAAGTTCCATGAATCTTCTGTATCTAAATATGACATATTGGGTTTAGTTAAGATGCAATTTGAGTTGATACTTGATTTCACAAGAAGTGCTGTGTTTTAAAATTACACAAAAGTTTGAAAATGGTTTTGATACAGTCATTTCTTGTCTCATATTCATTATTCTTGTCATCTATTTTAAATAGTTGGCTTTTTGGTTCTAGCTAAGCAATAATCGTTATGTGTTCCGCTGATAAGTGAAGCATAATGTTTTTAATAAACAATTTTATGTTTTAACAAAAGTAAACTAATTACTCCATCAAATATTGTTTTCAGGCGCAAATAAAATTGGACTTACAGAATTGCAAAAACGACATAAATTCATGGCACATAATTTGTATTACTATCAGACTGTAAGCAGTGACCCCATTTCTATAAACTGCCAATAAGATTAAATGGCAATTCTGTAATTCTTTTGTGAATTTATTCCCACAGGCAAATTCCAATGCATTATGCGAGCAATAATTTTAATGAAAAGAATTATGTTAGAATATCGCATATACAAGTAATTCTAGTGTGCTGTACGAGTAAACTTGGTATAAGCGTTCACTTATTCACAGAATTCAGTTTAAAATTAGGCAAGAAATGTGTAAACACCATTTTGTCTTCACCAGCCAATAGCTTTTTTCATATTTTAACTATTTTTTACCCCACGTTTTTGTGAAACTTACTTTTCCATTCTGATATGAATGCTGTCATCAACGTCCATCTCATTTCCATCACTCATGTGTCCTGCTGCTCCTTGTGATGATTGTGCTTCATGGTCAACTTCACTGTCATGCTCAATACCTTGTGTTGATCTCTCCTCTATAAAAACAATACAAAAAAGATTAACTTTAACATAAAAAACTGCTGTTAATTGAAAAAATGAAATACAAAGTGGAAAATTTTTTAGACTTAAATGGTTTGAGGGTATAGTGATATTGATAGCAGAGAAACAGAACTAAATGGACGTTAATATACAGCTTTGCCAGTTATACATAATGCTTACGGCAGCAATGAATATTTTCTATAAGGTTAAGGTGCAAATGCCATATTTAAAATGTATACTGTTAAAGTTTAAACAACAATTTGTGTAATTTGCCACCTTGTATAGTTTGTGTTTAATTCAAATAAACATGTACATGAGCTATTTGCTTCTGGACAGCAATTTCCTCAAATTTGTTTTCTGCACAATGTCAATAATGTTCGATATTTTGCTTGTTTTATCCCAAGGTTGTCGTTTTACAGTTTAGTACATGCTTGCTTTTATAAAACATTAAATTTAAATAAAACATACTTGTTATAGTTTCAAGGTTTTTGCATGGTTTAATAACAGGGCAACAAAAATTAAACAAGAAAATTAAACCTTCATATTATGGCAAAGCATCTTGTGGCTTATTCACTTGCCAGCAGACAGCCGCTCCTTAGAGCAGGGAAACAAACTTTTAGAGTTTTATAGAAATGTTTGACGGCTACTTCCTAACTTCAAGCTTCCAAAACACGAGTTCGTTTATCGCTTGTGTGTTGAAAACCCACACACCCCACAAAGGAAGCCAAAGTATTTGGTGGAAGATTAGAACAACACAAAATCACACGGGCTAATTAAGAAAAAAAATGATTCATTTCCAGGGCAAAAGATTAATGATAGTCTGTTCTCAACTTTGTGTGAGTTCATGTTGCCAGTTGTACAACACACAAATAACAACTGTTTTTTTTTAGGTTTTTTTCCCCTTTATTACCAACAATATTAAACAAGGAATAGGGATGCGATTAAATGTTCCTAAAAGGTCATATTAATTATGACATAATTATATTTATAATTATATTCTAATGTAATGATTATCATTTTTTTTGTGCCAATAAAACTTTTATAAACTCCAATAAAACAAATAATGTGTTTGTGAATCTAAAAAGCAGAACAAAAATGTTACCTTTATCAGTTTTTTGTCGCTTGACGGACAAATCAAGGCAGGGCTTCACTTTCGGGTTGGGGATTTCACCGTCAGATGTGTTGTTTTCAAAATCTCTCATTCTTTTTCGCTCGGAACGATCATCATCTGTAAAACAGTGTTAGGGATAAAACAACAAATACTGAAGCATGTTTTCTTGTACATGATGCAGAATAAAACTGGGTTTAGCCTATATGATAGCATTTTAAATGATCGGTATATGGTAAAAAAATGATTGGTATATGGTAAAAAAAATAATTGGTATATGGTAAGAAAAATAATTGGTATATGGTAAAAAAAATGATTGGTATATGGTAAAGAAATGATTGGTATATGGTAAAAAAAATGATTGGTATATGGTAAAAAAAAATGATTGGTATATGGTAAAAAAATAATTGGTTTATGGTAAAAAAAATGATTGGTATATGGTAAGAAAATGATTGGTATATGGTAAGAAAAATAATTGGTATATGGTAAAAAAAATGATTGGTATATGGTAAAGAAATGATTGGTATATGGTAAAAAAAATGATTGGTATATGGTAAAAAAAAATGATTGGTATATGGTAAAAAAATAATTGGTTTATGGTAAAAAAAATGATTGGTATATGGTAAAAAAATGATTGGTATGTGGTAAAAAAAATGATTGGTATATGGTAAGAAATTATTTGTCCCAAGTCCAAAATGACAAGTATAATTCTAAAGCCATGACTATTTAATAGCAGTTTGTTAACGACAGAAGTAAAGTCAGTATTTGATGCACAACTTTATCAAAACCAATATGTATTGGATCTAGTATGACATCACAATGCCCTCTTAGTTGACTTCCTACTTTTTGCACTCAAAATATTTTCTTTGCTATCTTGAGCAAATTTAAATGAGGCAAACTGAAATACATTGAAGCTGTGTTTGTTTTCACAACAAAGAATAAAGATTGAAATAAATGAGGAACAAAAGATGCACTAAGTACAATGGGGCCGTTAACCAAATATCAGTTACAGATTTTAATTAAGTTTTGAAAATTAATTTGCGTGGTTTGGCAGCAGATGAAAATTCATTCATTGTTGTCAATATATCCTTAAAAAATATCACCACAGTAGCTAAAATACTAAGTATAATATCAACCAACAGATTGAAATGAAGTTAAAATATTTCTAAGACTGGTTTGATTTCATAAAAAACTAGATGAAGTTGTATTGAAAAATATTTCAGCGCTAAATTAGACTCGTTCAGATGATTTCTGTTGCACAATCGGAGGATTTTGACTAGGGTTCCTCTATTTACCGGATTTTTTCATTCCCGGGAATCGGGAAATATTTTTTTCATTTCCCGGGAATTCCCGACCGAAAAAGTGCCTATTTTTTCGTGAATAATTATGTCATTACAATCGCTAAAATTAGTTCATTTTCGCTAGGGGCATCTAATTAGTGATTAGTCATGATTTTGTCGAATAAAACTATATTTGCAAGCTTCTTTAACGTTAACAAGATTCGGAAATTACGAAAAATAAATTCGTTATTTTTAGTACCGCTAGGTAGCACATTTCGCAAAAATAGTTTACCACCTCATATAAAAACGCTTACTTACTTTGTGATTAAAATTACAAAACGCCCTATTTTGGTAACAGTTAGCAGAAATTTGAACATTTACGTTATTTTTTCACAAAATTAACACGTTTTTGCTTAATTGTCTGTTTCCCGGAAATTCAATACAAATTTCCCGGGATTCAGGATTGAACTTTGCCGGGAAATCCCGGAAATTTCCCGTTGAGACATTCCCGGGAAGGAACCCTAATTTTGACGCAGGGTTTACTTTGACATATAATTTCCTCAAATATTTAACACAACTGTAAAGCAATTGCTTTTTTCAGCATTTTACCCAACTTGAATCATTTCATTGTTGAAAAACAAGCTACAGCCGAGATAAAGTTACAAAAATGGAGCATATGCAACACAATGGTACATACAACTGTATATGTTAAAACATTTTAATTAAACATGTTTGCAATCTACATTTATAGTCAGGATGTTTTATCAATTTTTAACTGTGTTTCAAAACTGATTGTGTTCATTAGAGGAGAAGTCTTACACCGAAATTGTTCATTGAGTTGTACATCAAGCATTTTAAGCATTACCTTGTTTACTTGCTGAACTTTCGATCCCTTCATCATCACTAAAACCCTGTGGTTGCAGAATGTAGACCCCTGGGAAAAGTACACAAGTTCAAAGTGGGTTGAAATGCATTGCTATACATTATGGTACTGACTAAAATGGGGATGAAAATCTTCATAAACATGTTTTCAAACAAGAAAAGCATTATATTTTACCGCCAGCTCAAATACTAACCACCAATAAAAATTTTAGGCTCGAATACCAAAGACCACAAAACACTAGAAAGGTGGCTTTCTAATATACTTACTTCCATTATATATATATATTTTATATCCTATTTACCAATTTACTATACACATCATTTGATCTACACATATGACTGTTGTTCCAGGTAATTACGAATGGGTCCCCACACGTGTGTTTGTACAAATTAATGGTAAACAGATGTTTCGGTTATTTTTAGATTCTTAAAGAAAAATCTTTCAGAAAAGCTTTTTTTGCATCATTATTGTCATATAATTACAACAGAAAAAATACTTTCCATTTAATTCCATGCTTTGACCTTGATATTGTCATTCAAGGTAAGTTTTTAAACACAATTTTCCAAAACTGAAAATGTGCTTGATAACTTAATATAGCGACATAGCATAGCTGCACAAACAGCTGACAAACAGCTGATTTCTAATCACCGAAATGACTGTGTCATGAAACGTCTCTTCAGACATCAAGCTGAGCACTACAGCTGCATTCACCTGCGTTAATTGTAAACCAGTAATTTACTCCCTTAAGAGTTGAGACTTTTGTCTGACTGACAGTGTACACATGTTATGGACTATAAAAGTCACTACAGTCAAACTTCGATACTATGTCACCCTTTGGGACTGAGAAAAAGTACCATAATTGCGAGAGTTGTTTGTAAAAATAGCCTTATTACATGACAATGAACTGTAATGCCATGTTGTATTGTACGATTATAATTCACTACAGTATACAATATCAAGTAAAGTATACAGTATAATTTATTACAAAAATACGAATAGATTATGCCTAGCACACTTCTTTAACGTTAACAAGATTCGGAAATTACGAAAAATAAATTCGTTATTTTTAGTACCGCTAGGTAGCACATTTCGCAAAAATAGTTTACCACCTCATATAAAAACGCTTACTTACTTTGTGATTAAAATTACAAAACGCCCTATTTTGGTAACAGTTAGCAGAAATTTGAACATTTACGTTATTTTTTCACAAAATTAACACGTTTTTGCTTAATTGTCTGTTTCCCGGAAATTCAATACAAATTTCCCGGGATTCAGGATTGAACTTTGCCGGGAAATCCCGGAAATTTCCCGTTGAGACATTCCCGGGAAGAAACCCTAATTTTGACGCAGGGTTTACTTTGACATATAATTTCCTCAAATATTTAACACAACTGTAAAGCAATTGCTTTTTTCAGCATTTTACCCAACTTGAATCATTTCATTGTTGAAAAACAAGCTACAGCCGAGATAAAGTTACAAAAATGGAGCTTATGCAACACAATGGTACATACAACTGTATATGTTAAAACATTTTAATTAAACATGTTTGCAATCTACATTTATAGTCAGGATGTTTATTCAATTTTTAACTGTGTTTCAAAACTGATTGTGTTCATTAGAGGAGAAGTCTTACACCGAAATTGTTCATTGAGTTGTACATCAAGCATTTTAAGCATTACCTTGTTTACTTGCTGAACTTTCGATCCCTTCATCATCACTAAAACCCTGTGGTTGCAGAATGTAGACCCCTGGGAAAAGAACACAAGTTCAAAGTGGGTTGAAATGCATTGCTATACATTATGGGACTGACTAAAATGGGTTGAAAATCTTCATAAACATGTTTTCAAACAAGAAAAGCATTATATTTTACCGCCAGCTCATATACTAACCACCAATAAAAATTTTAGGCTCGAATACCAAAGACCACAAAACACTAAAAAGGTGGCTTTCTAATATACTTACTTCCATTATATATATATATTTTATATCCTATTTACCAATTTACTATACACATCATTTGATCTACACATATTACTGTTGTTCCAGGTAATTACGAATGGGTCCCCACACGTGTGTTTGTACAAATTAATGGTAAACAGATGTTTCGGTTATTTTTAGATTCTTAAAGAAAAATCTTTCAGAAAAGCTTTTTTTGCATCATTATTGTCATATAATTACAACAGAAAAAATACTTTCCATTTAATTCCATGCTTTGACCTTGATATTGTCATTCAAGGTAAGTTTTTAAACACAATTTTCCAAAACTGAAAATGTGCTTGATAACTTAATATAGCGACATAGCATAGCTGCACAAACAGCTGACAAACAGCTGATTTCTAATCACCGAAATGACTGTGTCATGAAACGTCTCTTCAGACATCAAGCTGAGCACTACAGCTGCATTCACCTGCGTTAATTGTAAACCAGTAATTTACTCCCTTAAGAGTTGAGACTTTTGTCTGACTGACAGTGTACACATGTTATGGACTATAAAAGTCACTACAGTCAAACTTCGATACTATGTCACCCTTTGGGACTGAGAAAAAGTAGCATAATTGCGAGAGTTGTTTGTAAAAATAGCCTTGTTACATGACAATGAACTGTAATGCCATGTTGTATTGTACGATTATAATTCACTACAGTATACAATATCAAGTAAAGTATACAGTATAATTTATTACAAAAATACGAATAGATTATGCCTAGCACAAACAAGATCTGTTAGTTTTATCGTGACACAAGCACAAAACGGCATTTACATAACTCGCTGCAAAGCCGTGGAACCTCTTAACATGACCACATTTGTTTAATCAATGATTTGTTCTTCATTGTTTTCCCTGCCTTTTCCTAAGCTCAAACCGAAAGTTGTCAGAAGGCCCAATTTTTCTATCCATAACCAGACCGTTAATACAGTAATACTGTACTCTCATGTGTCATAGTATCAAGGGTAAGGGATGGCATAGTTAATATATATATTTTCTCTTGAATTCAGTTGTGACGATCAAAAGTGGCATAGTAGCGAAGTTTGACTGTATTCGGGCGATTAAGGAAAAGTTTTAAATACTAAAAGAATAAACTACAGCTAACAATTGTTTAACATTTCAGCACATTAAGGCATTTAAAAAATTTTACGTTTTGGGGGCCTGTGGGTGAACCGCTGGGTCATTCGGGGTCAAACTTAAGAAGGATCAAATTTGGATTAATAACTAAAATGTGTCTAAAGTTGAAAAAAATAAAGAAAGCAGTGTATTACCCTTCCTGGATGTAAATAATGAAGCAAAATAACAAAGTATTGCTCATCCAGTAGTTTTTATAATAAAAACTGCTGGATGAGCAATACTTTGTTATACAGTATGCCTGGCAGCAATAGCCTATTTAATGAAGCAAAATGTTTGGGTTTTAAACAATATTCAAATACTAATGACAGATTTGCTTAAAATGTTGGTATTTAACCTAGTTGACATTTATGTAAAAATGCTGTTTAACCTGACATGTATGTGACATTTAACAAAATATCTCAGAAATTCTTGTAGGTATTGAGAAAGGTAAGAATTAATCGAAATAGGTTAAATAACTTTCACCCATTTCGCTTGTGTTTGATATTTCATGCGTCATCAGATATATAATATCTGTTACAAATTGTTTTGCAAACACATACCAGAAATTTAAATCAGGCGTGTGCGATCTGTGGCCTGTTGATAAAAGGTTGTGCGGCTGGCAGAGCAGCTTGGATTTCAAATGTCCTAGCAAACAAGTCCAATAGTTATATATTTTTGAGTAGATTAATGCGAAATTTAATTGTAGTTAACTGCACACCCCTGGTTTAGATAATTGCATACAATATATTTTTGACAATAAAAATTACTTCAAAATGACCCTTAAAATCAAGTGTGGACAATTTTGACCGACTTGTTTAACATGCAGGTTAATTAGAAAAACATAAGCATATCCTTTTTGTAACGCTGAAAACTAACATGGTAAATTGCTTACCTCAAAACAGTGTCAGAAAGTTGAGATGGCTTCACATAAGTAATAAATCCATATGTGCCGAACAGAGACATTTGGCCCCACGATCTATCCAACATAGCAGAGTTCTTGCAATATATATTAGGATCAGTTAAAACTAACCTATTTTTGTTCAATGGGTAGCTGTGGAGAAAAAAAAACAAATGAAGTAACAATTGTTTTATATAAACAGAAAAGGTAAATAAATAATTTTGTTTCATATTATTTTCTTTGCTGCTTACTTAATGTGTCCGAACAGCAACCAGAATTGCTTCAGTAAAACCAGCAGTTTGCTGAAGCAGTCGGAACCGACGCAGATAAATTCGTCTTCAAGTTTATTGTTGGCGAATAAGGCCCCATCCACACTGCTCGCACGATCTTTGTTTATTGATGTTTTGTCCGCACGCGGCGCGCGCTTGATGTCACGCTGCGTGCGTCGCTCGCAGCCGAATTGAAAATCCATTGTTCGGGCAGCGCGTGCAGGCAAACGTGAACAAATTCGCTGTGTGCGGTCGATCCACATGGTGTTTATGTTAGTAAAACTGAATATTTTTGGTCATTGATATATGTTATGTATCCCAAACGATTACATATACATACCAGAAAATGTTTAAACTTGTTATATTGTGGTAGCAAGTATATTTGGTTGATTTAAAACTTTATCAGCTGTATTGTTGTGATTTTACACTATTCTGTTGCGACTATTTCTAAAACTAGTACTGCTAGCAATTCCAAAAAATGACCAAGACGTGAGTTTTGCCCCAAACCAGGGCTATTCAGATGGCCTAGTGAAGTTGCATTACTTCATCTAAATTGAATTAAGTTTAGCAGAAAGCTACTACATAAAGTTACTAAATGAAGTAACCAAAGTATTGATTTTATTTCTGCCTTGGCATGTTGGGAAATTACAAGTGATGGATTTCATATTAGCCTTGACAACATGTTAGCAGTTAACCAAGCATGACGTAGACAATGTGGTCAACGCCGACGCAATTCCAAGCCAAGCAAGCGATCGTGCGTGCGAGCAATTAACCAGTGTGTTACGGGTAATCCCCAAATTTTGCCGCGTAAATAAAATAAACTTGAACAGACAATTGCCTTTCTGTCATATCATAATATAAAGCCAAAAATGAAAGTACAATAAAAAGTAGTAGGCGATTTATTTTTGCAAAAAAAAAAAGATTTTCGACGTCGACGATGCGCGCTTAAACCAAAAACGTTTTCGCAAAGTTTTTGAGGTTTTTGTTTCGCGTTGGATGCGCATGATTAGTTTCGTTTGATTTGTTTTTTTGCGTTACTAAAGTTTTTTTAAGGTAAAGTAAACAGAGATATAAAACTATTTGTAAAGAATAAATCAAAATACAATACCTAATGTAATGACGGTATTAAAAATCTGAAATGCATTTACCGTAAGTATGTGTTTATAGTACGGTTTGTTTGTTAGCAGATTTTGGTATATCTGCGAAGTGATGGTACTCGGGTGTATGTTTTTAAAACACTTGTCAAACTTTTCCGACATAATTTCGTTGTTCGTCAAACTTTTAAAAAAAGCCAACTGAGCTGGGCCCATTTGAACAAATGAACCACTTTTAACTACTGGGGGTAGTATTTTATCAAGTCGTTCGTCCGCTTTTTATTGCAGAAATGGATAGTACTCGGGTATATGTTATTAAAACACCTCACAAACTTTTTCTTTCGGGGCCGGAACATAATTTCGTTGTTCGTCAAACTTCAAAAGTTCGGACAATATTTATTTCCAGGCTAAAATCAGTGTTGACAGTGTTGTAAAAACAAATTAATTTCGCTAGAAAGCATCCTCAGTGTCTATTAGAACAATAAAAGGGATAAAAATTGGAAAAAGGCATAGAAAAAGCTAATAGTTCTTCGAACACACAATCAATCGATCCTCAACTGAAAGCCCAACGAAAGATAAAACCGAAAAAGCGTAAAAGGCGGAGGAAACTTATCCGACCCGCAGTTAAAAAAGTTTCCCTGACTTTAGTAGATGCAGTTGTAACGGTTGCAACACTATTGTGCAATGTTTATGATAACGATTGCATGTTATTTCGCAATAACGTTTCTCACCACGAAATGGAAATGGTTACCCTCATTTCTGCATAGACTAATGTTTATATTTCCGTTTCTATGGTAGTCATAAGTTATTTTCAGCCATTTTTCGGGTTCCAGAAAGATCTAACAGTAAACATAGTGTTTATTCCCTTATGACACATATTTCCGCAGTCGTGATTCGTGTATAACGCGTCGTTTCCACCCTGTGTAAATTACATGGCTACCTTAAAATAAATAATATAAGTAATATGAGAAAAAGAATTCGTACACCGGCCAATGTTTCGCACTGTTATATAAGCGTAGACTTTGATGTTTTCGCCGTTCTTTTCTATTTGTGGATTCTATTTGTTCCTGCTATTTCCACCGGGAAAGCGGCTATTTTGGGGCTTCTTTTTTTATCCCATGTGGATGTGTAGCTGATTTGGACGTTCGCCTTTAATGTTATTCAAGAATACAAAGAAAGAAGAGACATATGTGTGGCTGTTAATCAGTCAGCTGTTATTGAGATGCAAAGATCAGACTCACCAAACAATTTGCAATGAACATCATAGTTCACACCGTAGCGGTCCTTCACAGGCCGCCATTGAGGCAGGCGTGGCTACAAAGTGGTGCCCACGAGTTGCTACAGACCTTCCGAACTCGCTTCCAGCGCAGGCAGATGTCACTTCAAATTGATACTTTACGAGCAAGGTTTGGACAGCACGTTCAAAGCGATGCCCCGAACGGTTCGAACAAGACGTCATTTGGACAAGGGTTACTCACAGAGTGCCCTGACGGTCGACCGAACTTGCTAGAGACTTTTCGAGCACAACCAG
This sequence comes from Phallusia mammillata, assembly GCF_965637545.1. Classification (NCBI taxonomy): domain Eukaryota; kingdom Metazoa; phylum Chordata; class Ascidiacea; order Phlebobranchia; family Ascidiidae; genus Phallusia; species Phallusia mammillata. Next base: position 26,369,223 of record NC_137256.1, on the reverse strand, counting down.
ACATTTTAGTTATGTGCAACGCCACTGACATCCCAATGGAATCAGAAACAAAAGAGGAGGAAGAAATCGACTACCAAGGTCACGGAAATGAAATTCACGCGGTCGCTCCGACTGACATCTTTTCCTCTGTTAAGTAAGTGCGTGTGAAATCTGCACTTGACAATTTTCGGTGTTGTAAAATATATATTTTATTCGCTTAATAACACTTTTCAAGATAAATTAGTTATGCTTATTCATCGATGTATGTTGCATGTTAAGCTGTGTGCGTGTATATAACTTATAATTCAGTAAAAATTAATATTTTTTTTGCTAGTGTCAAAATGTAAACGTGTGTTTCGGTGTGTATCACCGTCAATTTATGTTTCACGTTTCATGTCAACGGTTTTGTCAAGCCGGAAACGTTTTTGTTTCACTACTAACGCTGCATGATATGTATTGACTCCCTGGCTTGAGCTGTTTAATAAGATCACACATTTTCCACACTCAAATACTACATGTAAACGACCAACCTGTCAAAAATAAGTGAGCTCAGTTACGCTGGGGACAATTGCCCAAACCCAAGAAAACAAGCATCCTAACCGAAACACGACGTCGTTCTACGCCATATTTGTCTGCATGGTGCATACCACTTTGAGCATCGAGCTCCATCTGTTCACAAGTCTACAAACAGACATTTCGAGCCACGAGCTCCAACTATTCACAAGTCTACAAACAAACATTTCGAGCCACGAGCTCCTACTATTTACAAGCCTACAAAATTATGAGCCAGCACGAGCGAACGATATTTTCTCTCAAGTGGGAACCAACGTGCAACAATTGGCACCAACTTAATTATTTGCAATCGTCATATCCATGACCAGTTTTGCAGTGCTATTAAGCACCTGTTTACCGGGCACGTCATCACACACGTGACGGCACAGAAACAGATGAATTCAGACGTCAAACAACAACAAGATCAACAGGAAGCACTTCGCCAACAATCAGCAAAATGAGCTTTTCACACGGCGTGAACATTTTAGCCAGCCCTTCACTCGTAAATAGATTAACGCCTACAGCAACCTTGTTCACATATGCTCTTTCACTTAACTTCATACATCGTTCTGTTAAGATTAGCTTCCAAAATTTTAGGGAAGAGTCAATATATATCTTATTAAATGTCATTAACTTGTGTTTCGCCAGTTTATACGTACAGACAATATTTTCCTCCGTCTGACCTTGTCTTTACGACGTTTATTGTTTTCCTTACGATATATATCCAAAGAGCTGAAGAGTCAAACCCTTATTGACAAGATATATAATTGTTATGTTCATTTTTCGCCTTTAATTGTGCATATTTTCCCAACGTATAAATCCCCACGTGACAGCACCTACCGCCATCTATTGACCAATTTCTCTTGTCGCGTGTCGCTAACGACCATTAATATTGATAAAATGTGTTTTTCATTCAAACACATTGTGCACCCTTTTTGGGGGGGAGCTTTTGTAACGGTTGCAACACTATTGTGCAATGTTTATGATAACGATTGCATGTTATTTCGCAATAACGTTTCTCACCACGAAATGGAAATGGTTACCCTCATTTCTGCATAGACTAATGTTTATATTTCCGTTTCTATGGTAGTCATAAGTTATTTTCAGCCATTTTTCGGGTTCCAGAAAGATCTAACAGTAAACATAGTGTTTATTCCCTTATGACACATATTTCCGCAGTCGTGATTCGTGTATAACGCGTCGTTTCCACCCTGTGTAAATTACATGGCTACCTTAAAATAAATAATATAAGTAATATGAGAAAAAGAATTCGTACACCGGCCAATGTTTCGCACTGTTATATAAGCGTAGACTTTGATGTTTTCGCCGTTCTTTTCTATTTGTGGATTCTATTTGTTCCTGCTATTTCCACCGGGAAAGCGGCTATTTTGGGGCTTCTTTTTTTATCCCATGTGGATGTGTAGCTGATTTGGACGTTCGCCTTTAATGTTATTCAAGAATACAAAGAAAGAAGAGACATATGTGTGGCTGTTAATCAGTCAGCTGTTATTGAGATGCAAAGATCAGACTCACCAAACAATTTGCAATGAACATCATAGTTTACATTGTAGCCGCCATTCACAAGTCGCCATCGAGGCAGGTCGAGCTACACAGTCAACCTTGGTTATTCCAGGCTTGTTTCAACCAAAATACGGATTAATCGATATCGATTAGTTCAAGCCTTCACATTACAAATCATTTGTACCTCAAACTTTGTCCAAATTAGGCGAAGTTCCGAATTACCAAATCTTGTTTAATTGGGGTTTACTGTACTACCAATGTGATACTATAAGCATATTTTTTACAGGTTCTGTCAGCGGGTGAGTGCCATACATATCTACAAAGTACCCCAAAAGGAGATTTTACAACACATTTCTACTAAGTCTGCTTTAGATACCTTTGGCCTTTTACTCAGCTTTGCAACTTAATGGCAGTCTTTAATCCCAGACCAGAGGTTCTCAACCTTTCATGGGCCGTGGCTCCCTAAAAGTATTTTTTGGGCCTCATGGCCCCCCTTCTAATATCAATGTAAGATCTGTGGCCCCCTGCAAAAAATTTAAATGTTAAACTCTTGTTGAAATTTGGTAATAATTTCGGATTTAAACAAGTTGAATAAAGTAAACAACAAACTGTAATCGTGACAAACCTCAATATGGATAAAGTGTGTTAGGGAATAAATATATTTGCAGCACGCACTCAATAACAAATTGCAAAACTTGTTGAACTTTGATTTGCCCAGTGTTTTCCCTCGGCAACTTTCGAAGATAGAATTTATCCAACTTTATTTCTACACACTGTATTCCATTTACATAAACTATAAAAACTTGTTACAGATTCTGGTGAATGTATATTGTTAGCATGCGTTGCACTGTGGAACTATACACTAATAAAAGTTTGTACATTGTCTGCAACTTGTCCTGTAATCAATCTATGCTTTTATATTAATTATGGAACAAATCAGCTGTCTGGACAGGTCTGGAATTTTATCGTAATATCCAAAAATAATTTTCAAAAACATGTGTAATGTCTTTCAGCCTAAGGTTTTGAGTACACAAAGGTTTTTGCTGTTTTTGATGAATGAAACCTCTTAACATTTATGCAAAAATAACTTAATCAGTATGTATATAAGCAATTTGGTGATAATTTTTGCTGTTTAAGAACAGAGAATCTTGTGAAAAGGCATGTTTTGTAACATATTATTATGCGTTACAGAATACATTTATTGAAATGGTCCAGAATTTAGCTCATGCAGATATGGTAACCCTAATGCAGTGTAATAAAAACCCTACAGCATGATGGTACAATACTATGGAAGTTTATGTAATGCGAGATTCACAGTGGCAAAAATATATTAATAAAATTGTTGCAAATAGAATGGTATGAAGTAATGTATTTACACAAATCCATATAGATAAACACAAAAATAAATAAACAAAACAAACTATTAAGTTACAGTGCAACTAATATACTGATGTGCACAAATAAAAACTAGAAGGGTGGCTTAGCACATATTGCCCTTGCATATACACTATAACCTATTTAAAAACATAAATATATTTCCTATGCTTATTTTGTATTGGGTCCCATATTAGCCATCGTCTTTTATAACTTTAGTCGTTTCTGCAGGCAAAAACTCATGGGTCCCCACACATGTAAAGTTGAAAATAATGCAATTCAAGAGATAACCATGAGAAAGTCGGGTGATGTAAGGTAAAACACAGTGATCGGCACTGGGCTTAAATAATAATACTATGTAGAATACAAGCTATAAAAATAGATTCACCCCAGATATTGTTTGAAGGATGTCCTATTTAACGTTTTAAAAAACTGACCCATTTTAAGGGGCTGACCCATGGTTGCCCTTGTAACACTATTGCTCCAAAGAAATCTTTCGTTTGTGGTGACCAGTAACATACAAATACGTTTTACACTTTAGGGGCTTGTGGGGTAAATGTTAGGACTACAGGGTTAACACAACAACAATCGACACATATAAATGGCATACTATACAAGAATCAATATGTGACCCATGATAACAACAAAAGCTATTTAAATTAATAAACAATTTAATGGACAATTCACCAAAATACAAGCCTTTAAACTAGTCTTTTACAAAAGAAAAAAGTTTGTGCCGAAAACAAATTCATTTTATTGCACTAATCATGCATATGGTTCATTAAACCAATCATTTAACAAGAAGAGATTGAAGTGCTTGCTTAATCGCACAATAAAGTTATGTGATTAACTGAATTTGAATGTGTTTGTTGGACTTCAGTAACATGCAAAAGTACCAAATTAAATTTTGTACCTTGTTGATTCCCTGGTGTTGTATCTTTTAGGGAACCACTAGAGTACTTCCTTGTTGTTTTTCTTGCATAAAGATCCATCTCGTTTGGAGGTCATTTGGTATGAAATACAAAGGTAAAATTAAATTACAAATGTCTCATTATTATTCAGGTAAGCAATATAAAAAAACTTGTGACATTGGCAAGATATGTGGAAAAATGGAAAACATTTTATTTGTAAACAGCGAATCACAACTAATAAATGATTGCAAGCAAAATGTGTGAAATAAATATGTATTTTTTCATTGCAAATTAACTGCGCCAAAAAACAATACTATTTTAATCACTGATGATGGCATGAGAATTTGCCGAAAAGTCTGAATAATAAGGTGTGTGCATTAAGTGTGTTAGCTTTAATACAGGTTGTGACCACTCATATACACTTAAAATCCTATGAAAACATTAAGTTTATGAATATTGCCAAATAAGCACAGTACTTGATGGAGTTTCTCATTGACAAAGTCAGACTAAAATATTAACTGTGCCTAAAAACAAATACATATTTTAATCACTGATTATGGCATGAGAATCTGCCCAAAAGTCTGAATAATAAAGCATGTCACTTTTTATGTCTATTTCGGCCTTATTTTCACCATTAAATATATTTCAATGGTGTGTTAGCTCTACTGCAGGTTGTGACCACTCATATACACTTACGCTCCAAATCCTATGAAAACATTTAAGTTTATGAATATTGCTAAACAACCATAGCACCTGATGCAGTTTCTCATTGACCGATCTCCCAATGTACAGAAAGTCAGAGTGAATTGATGGAAGTTCTGAAAATTGAGCTAAAGAAGTAAAACGAGTTTACTTTGATAATGTTTATGCAAGTACTTACAACATTTTGGTCAATTATCATCAATTGCAATATGATAAATTGTATTCCGCACCAACAAGAACAGCAAAAGCCCTATGCCTGAAACACACAAAAAGAACCAAGCCAGCAAACAGCTGCAAACTTGTGAACAAACAGTTAATTGCTAATGTACGAGTCTGTCAAAACTGTAAATCTGAATACACAAATAAACTATAAACCACCTAACACAGTCAACTTCCTACACCTGTTAACAAAAGAAATAAACCGTAAACCTGAAAAGATAAAAAACAGATTAATCAAATAATATAAACATCCTAAATTCCTAAACCTGCAAAGTACAAAAAACATGTAATCTGTAAATCAGCAAATGTAAAATATACTATTAACCTTCAAAAACAAACACCCTAAACCTGTGAACAACAAAAAACATGTAATCTGTAAATCAGGCAAGTTAAAATAAAACGTTAACTGCAAAAAACAAACACCCTAAACCTGCAAACAACAAAAAATGCCTAAATCTGTCATGAAAACAAACTTTTATATTATCACTAAAATGTAATGACTATAATGATGATAATTAAAACCTGAAAAGATGTTTAAGATAATCCTAAAACCTCCAAAAATGTTTATTTAAAATAATGATTAAAATCTGTTAAGATGTTTAATAAGATAATGTTAAAACCTGCAAATGTGTTTGTTTAATAAGATAATGTTAAAACCTGCAAATGTGTTTGTTTAAAATAATGATTGAAACCTGAAATAATGTTTAATAAGATAATGTTGTAACCTGCGAAAAGTTATTCTTAACTATAAGGTAACTGATACATTCCTAAAAAACACAAAAATTCGTTAAAACCTGCAAAAAAACCAAGGCAATATATTAATAACCCAAATATGAAAAAGTCATTAATGCACGATGACACTTACACTTTACCTTAGCAATGTAGAAATGCTCAATAACAAAGATTGAATTGAACCAAATTTATACAACACAATAGATCAATCAAAAGCAGGTCCTGAAAGATAAAACAAAAATGTTTTGACATTTGATAGCAAAGTATTTAACACAAGTAGTACACACCTGGAATGAAGTATAGTTGAGAGTGTACAGACCGAAGTCTCAATTCTGACTTTTTACTACTTTCGGAGCACTTGACGATGGTGGTTCGGGTGGTTAGAGCGACGCATAAACAAACACAATACTGTAATGATGTAAAAAGGCACAACACCCCCCAAGAACTGGTCTACTTAAAAAGAAATAAAGGATAGTTAAAGTAAACTCAACACACATTTTTGTTGATGAAAGAGGGAAAACGCAAGCAAAATTTAAGTCACAATAATATTGATGGTAGTTGCTATTGGTTCATAACCAGCCTCAATCAAGAAGTTCAGGCATCATCAGTAGGAAAGTCTGAAAAAACGTTTGAACCACCACCGTCCCTGCACGGCCGACATAAAAAACACAATACAAGCTTGCCTTAACTAACTGTCCTGCATACAAACGTCGCAAAATAGCCTATAAAGGTAAAAAGTGAGTCTGTCGTGTTTTACAACCACCCAAGCAGTCATTGCCCCATTATGACTAGGTGGCCTGGCCAAGTAGGTTGCGGAAATGAACTAGTAATTAAGTTAATCTAAATCCACACAAAAAAAACAGGCTTGACCAGCACAAGTGGAATAGGGGACATTTTTAGGCGCATTTTGGCTACTAGATAAGTTTACTAAACCGAACAAGTGAGTTATATCCTTGCTTGATATCTAGTACAAATTTCCTTTCAATGGAAAGAAAAGTGTAACAGAAATACAAGCAAGAACAACAAAAGCTGGTCAAAACCCAAAAACAAATCCACAATAACCCTATCTTTACAATTAATATAGGCGCAGAAGTTTTTGTTAAAGAGTCCAGTGATGATTACAGCGTATAACAACATGAGATCACTGTTCTCTGCCCTGCAAGACCCCCCTTTCAAGGACCCAAATGAATTACGCAAAGGCAGGGATGGGAAAATTTAACAACAGTTTGCGCCCTATCAGGGTGGCTCACGGGACTTTTCTGGCGAAATGCTATGTCGGCCCCCTCAGGCTTTCGAGCCAAAGCCTTCATTGAGAGTAACTGTGTCCGGTACTCGGTCCCGCCTGCACCGCGGCCAGCGCATGCGGTGGAGGCCATGCCAAGTCGTGTTTCTATGCGCACCTTAGTTTAGCTAAAGCCATTTAGCAACGCGCCACACCTAGCTAGAAAACGATCTAAGCTAAATTCCCTAAGTGGCGCGTCAATCCCAAACGTACCCCACCTATGTTACCTAACCTAATCTTAGTTAACGAGCGCTACTCTAGCTGTAACCCTAGCGCCAACTTTATGATATAGTAGCACTCCTACAGACTTGGACCATTCTTTGACCACCGAGGAAGACTTCCTTCACGAGGCAACCTCGGCAAAGAATAGGTCACTCACCCTAGCGCCAGTTAACCTAAGTTAGGCCTATCAGTTCCGCAAACCCAGTTGACCCACGACAGACTCATATGTTTACATACAATTAAATAGTTGAAGTTGAGAGATGTTGGTTGATTGACGAAGAATGAATGCAAGATGGATACATCGCAGATATACAAAAATCTGCAAAGAAACAAACAAACACATAAATAGATGCATTTCAGATTTTTAATACCATTATTACATTAGGTATTGCATTTTTTTATTCTTTACAAATAGTTTAATATTTCTGATTACTTTACCTTAAGAAAACTTAAGTAAAACAAAAAAACAACAAATTGAACAAAACTTACCACGCGTAACGTCGAGCATCCAACGCAAAACAAAAACCTCATGGTGAAAAAACGTTGCGAAATCGTTTTTGGTTTAAGCGCGCATCGTCGACGGTTGCGTTCGAATTCAAATCAGAAAATATTTTTTTCACAAAAATAAATCGCCTACTGCTTTTTAATGTACATCATTTTTGGCCTTATTTTTAAGTATAAAGCATTACTTATTTGCCCTTTTATGATATCACAGAAAGACAATTGTGTGTGCAAGTTTATTTTATTTACGCGGCAAAATTTGGGGATTACCCGTGAAAAATCTCTTACCATCATTCGCCAACAATAAAATTGAAGACGAATTAATCCGCATCGGTTGCGACTGGTTCAGTAAACTGTATTTCAGAAAACAGGTGGTGCGGTGCTGTATTTGTTACTGTGTTATTGTTTTAACGGTATTCGTATTTTGTCAAAACACCAGTTACATTTTGCAATAGTTGGATATTGAAAAAGGCTAAGGCACATTAAGTTAAGTAAACAGCGAAAAATGATATGAAACAAAATGATTCATTTACCTTTTTTGTTTGTATTAAATAATTGTTACTTATTTTGTTTTTTCCACAGCCAACCATTGAACAAAAAAATGGGTTAGTTTTAACCGATCCTTATGTATACTGCAACAACTCTACTATGTCAGATAAATCATGGATTAAGTCAAATGTCTCTGCTCTGCACATATGGATTTATTACTTATGTGAAGCCATCTCAACTTTCTGACACTGTTTTGAGGTAACCAATTTACCATGTTAGATTTTAACTGGTTTAAAAAAAGTTATGTTCGTATTTTTCTACTTACCTGTGTAAAAGTGCAACCATAAGTTTTGACCATAATGTCTCATCAGTACAGCTGGTAACAAGGGATTGCCTAGTTCACTTCAGTTGAAATATTTGGTTTGTTTTTTTGTTGGTCATTGGCATCTAGTTTTTTTGATATTTCGTCCCAGGGTTGTGTCATGAACTTTAAAGTAGCCAGGTGGTATGTTGCTGCTCAAATCCCACAACTTATATACGTAGGTTGGTTCTGATACATTTAAATATTTTTTGATGATAATGGGCCTGTTGACGTGATCTTTGGTTCATTACATAGGACTTGCTGTTCATTAGGCTGAATATTTACTTTCGAAAAACTTGGATTGATGTTGCCATTTTCAATGAAAATATGCATTTGTTACTTCAAATAAAAAGCATTCAGCAATATACACTACTTCACTTTGCATTGTACGTAATGTTTGCTCCTTTAATTTTGCTTGTGTTGTACATTATGAGTAACACAGTCTGATACTTAATAGATTGCTAGAATGATTTTAAGCTCTAGGTAAAGGACAGTGGACCTCAGTGTTGAAACTGCTGATCGTTTCCTAGCTTGGTATTGACAATATTGTTGGTACATAAACACATACTTTATTTTACTGTGAGCTTTTGCATCCTTTGTATTGGCTTATCAAATTGTCAATTGTGACATAACAGGGCTAAAGTGAGAAATTCATTGTGCTAAAAATCTGAGATGAGGATGTTATTGCCATTTCTCACTGAGTGGTAGTTGCACTAAGTTTAAAACCGTATTTGCATCAAACCAAAGTCAAATGTGACAAATTTGTGATTTTTGGCACACCATATATAGCTGCTATCTCATGTAGTTATCAGTATGTTTTCAAATTCTATTGTGGCCATCACAAAAGTAAGGACTGCATTTTTATTGGTTTTGTTAAGATTTAATGTTTAAAAAAATGCAAAACATATAAAGGCCTACAGTCATAGTTGACAACTTTGAAATGTTTTTAGATATATATATCACAAAAGCATTTTTACTACCAAGGTCTTCTGCTACTATTACAATTGAAAATGATTGCTTGTTTGTGTGTAATAACGCCACTTTGAATATCACAAAAAAGAAATGTTTGCTTTATACCATTTTGCAATTGTTTGAATTCCAAAACTGCTTCAGGCTGTTTTACAATTGTAATGAATGTGAACAATTCATTGGCTGTGAGACAATATTCGATTAAAACAATGGTGTTTGTGATGTATTGGTTTGTCAATACATTGTTAGCTGTGTATTGTACATGACAAAACTTAGTCCTATTCTCAGGTATAAGGCATACTAAAAAATGGGAGAGGCTTACCCATTAGATATTCACCCATCGATAGGGCTATTTTCTTGTTGGTATAGAGTTGCAAGGTTTTTTTTTTTTTTTTGTATCACAATGAAATATGTGGCATATATTTGGTGACAGCTGTAATATATAAATATATAATGTTGGTCTACGAGGGCAGGGGGAGAATTTATTGGCATATTCCACTTCTTATCATACAAACATTTGTAAAATCTCTGTCACTTATTCACATATACATCTTTTTCTATAACACAGGTTTCTCAACAGAATGTTTCATCAATGCAATCCACAAAGTATGACCATGGAATTGCAATGTTTCTCCTACATATGCAGGTATGTAGATAGAACAGAGACAGTGGTGGGATTCAGCCGGCTCATAACAGTTCTGCAGAACTGTGTCATGAAATTTTATAAGATCAGCAAAACGGTTGGCATTACTGGTTACTGTCAATGGACTTTTTGTAACAGAACCGGATGAAAAATATGACTTTTGTTGTGATAGGACCAGCTGGCAAAAAAAGTAAATCCCACCACTGAACAGAGGTGCTCAATATTTAAGCTGTATATGCCCACATCACAGGTCCCTATTTCAAAAAGGGCCACCAGGAAATTATATTTATTCCATAATATCCCATTCACTGGTGCATAAAAGTACAGATTGTTGTGTTATTGCATCCATAGAACTTAACCTCTAGCTTCTAGCAGTTTTTCACATCACTATTTACATTGTTACATGTTAAGACTCTAAGCATGTAATATATATATATATATTTTTAAGCCCCTAAAATTTGTTACTAAAGAAGCAAAAGTCACAAAGGCAATTGTCTCAATACATGGTTTATTGTATCACAGTCGGCAGTATGTACATTTTAAAAGATGCTCTGACTGCATAAACCTTTATCTATAGGGACAAGCTGCTGTACTGCCACATTTTGTGAAACTCTAACTTATAGTTAAGCATTGAATTGAAAGGTTGAAAATTCATCCTGGCTTTCTAGCAAGCTTGTAACGAACAACTGTAACTCGCATATAAATATCTGTTTTATTGAATTTATAGGTTTACCTAATTTGTGTGAAAAATACTGTAATCTTTGCTTTTTCTCTGATATTATTTTCATTACCTTGTAAAAGCACAATACTATTAACAAGCTTTATCATTAAACAGATGAAAAACTTCCTTATTTGGTCAGTTCTTGGATCACTGCCAACTTTTGGCATCTCTGAACCATTTGGATTATCTTCACCTGAATGTTATATCACTTGTCAATACAAAATATCAGTTTCTTCATCACCATGTTCGTTGGGGTGTCACAGGGGATGCTTTTTATAGAGGAAGATGAGAATCAGTGGATATTACCAAAATAACAACAATAAACAAGTCAGTGGATGAGCTGCAAAACAAGGTTAATATGGATTAATTATTTTGGGGGATGTAGAACATAAAGGTCATGAAGCTCCATACATAGGCGTCGATTCCCGGGGTGGCAGGGGTGGCGTGCCAAAAAATCTCTGGGGTGGCAGCCTTTATGAAATAGCTATGCTGCCACCCCATAAATTGCCTGGCTGTATTCATATCCGTGTATTGCAGATATTCGTTTCTTTCATTCACATGCGCTCTCTGCGAAATCCCTTTTGTTTTTGAACAACGCATGGGGAAAACCCATTTTGGGCTACTTGCTTTAGTGATTTTCGTCAAGTTTGCTCCTCCAGAGCAAGTCTGAACAAGACTTATGATGTAACAATGGCATTTTTCAAGTTTTTATGTATTCTGGATGCTAATTGGCAGTTGGGGATTATATTGTTACATAGAGTGTCTTATTTCCGTGCGCGGGAAATATAATTGCAGCTGCCACCCATGTGTGCAAATTTTGTGTCGAAACTGCAATGCTGTTTTGATACTTTTGGAAAAATGAACATGTAAAATTAATTTACAGATCTCTGTTTGAGTATCACGAGCCACATTTGCGTTTTGTGCGTTATGTTACCTTTCGAACCGCACTGCTTCAGATAAATAGCGCTACCCGGCACAAGTTTCCTGCCACTAACCAGCTGCTGTATTACATCACTAACGCATTGTGACATCATAACTCCAGATGGACGATTTGTAATGTAACTTTCATAGTTGTTATGTTGAAGTTAAGAACGATTGCATAACTGCGAAATACCATCTACAAACCTTAACATGTATCGTAGTGTGGTTTGATCATGTAATGAAGTTTTGCCACCCCACGGAAGAAAATTTATGCTAAAAAATCGACGCCTATGGCTCCATGAGATGGTGTTCCTTAACTTCGGGTGTATCATTTTTTTGTAATTTAAGGTTTTTTCATGACACATCGAAATTTAGACTTAAAACAGTATGAGAATCTATTCTGGTGTTGTAAAACACATAGTAAATTTATCTTCAATTATGTTTAATTTTAGAATTGAGCGAAACTGAAACTACCATTGGTGTAGATTTCCAAGATGGAAGTAGTTGGTTCGCCGCCTGAAAGTCCTGCTGCACAACAAGCGACCCCAGCAGATAAACAGACAGACTCTGAAACCCTGTAAGACTCTAATTGCTTTGACAAAGTGCAGCATACGAGGCAGGCTCCCACATCACAGGTCCCTATTCAACAACGTCCACCAGTGTGCCAATGGTTTTGTATTTAAATTACAGTTTAAAGAAATAGAATTGTCTCCCAATATCCAATTCACTGGTGCATAATAGTAGAGATTGGTGTCTAATCGCATCCATAGATTTAACTTAACCACTTGGTTCTGACAGTTTGTCACATCACCATACATTGTAACATGTTAATACTATGGATTGTTTTTAAACAACATGCATACAAACAGTCTAGCGGCTAGACTCCAATATCTTCTAAACATGTAATGTGTATATTTTTAAGTCCCTGAGAAGAAGCCAAAAGCAACAAAAGGAATTGGATCTATACATGGTCTCTTATATTTATATCCCAGTTGCCAATATGTTAATTTTAAAAGATGCTCTGGCGGCATAAACTTTTATCTCGACAGGGACAAGCTGCTGTATTGCCACATTTTATGAAACTCTAACTTATAGTAAAGCATTTTTTTAAAACACACAATAAAATTATCTTTAATTCTGAAGGGGACACATATTGATTTTACTCGAAATGTTGTTGTTTTCCTGTTTTTTTCTTCCTTTTTTTTCTTCCCAAAGTTTGTCCGACTCGTTTTTCCATCAAATGTTTGATGGATTTGGCTGAAATTTGCACAGATTGTAGATATAGTTATGTAGATGTGCATCCCACTTTGTTTTTGTTGATAACCCCAGTATTTACCCCGCTAGCCCCCTAAAATGGGTATTTTTCCCCTGAAGTTTGTCCAACTCGTTTTTCCATCAAATGTGTGATGGATTTGGCTGAAGTTTACACAGATGGTAGATATAGTTATGTAGATGTGCATCCCACTTTGTTTTTGTTGATAACCCCAGTATTTACCCCGCTAGGCCCCTAAAATGGGTATTTTTACCCAAACTTTGTCCGACTCGTTTTTCCATCAAATGTTTAATGGATTTGGCTGAAATTTGCACAGATGGTAGATAAAGTTATGTAGATGTGCATCCCACTTTGTTTTTGTTGATAACCCCAGTATTTACCCAGCTAGCCCCCTAAAATGGGTATTTTACCCCTGAAGTTTGTCCGACTCGTTTTTCCATCAAATGTTTGATGGATTTGGCTGAAATTTGCACAGATGGTAGATATAGTTATGTAGATGTGCATCCCACTTTGTTTTTGTTGATAACCCCAGTATTTACCCCGCTAGGCCCCTAAAATGGGTGTTTTTACCCAAAGCTTGTCCGACTCGTTTTTCCATCAAATGTTTGATGGATTTGGCTGAAGTTTACACAGATGGTAGATGTAGTTATATAGATGTGCATCCCATTTTATTTTTGTTGATAACCCCAGTATTTACCCTGCTAGCCTCCTAAAATGGGTGAGTTTTTAAACAGTGTCAGAATTGGCTGAAATTTTGATTTCTTGTGTCAACTCTGTAGTCCTAACATTTACCCCACAAGTCCATATTGTTGCAAACCTGTGATAAAATATTCATTCTTATCCTGTATATGGTGGATATATAAATTAATGTGGTTGTTACTTGCTTCAGTATTCTAGACAACATTTTATTTTATGATCAGCAACATATTGAAGCAGCACTTTGTAAAAAAACATATTTCTTTGAAAACATATGGTGTAGGAAGTTTGTGTGCTTTTTGTTTTGATTCACTTAATACTTTTGCCTCCAATTTACCATAAGTCATTATTTTTTTTCTGCACTGGAAAAAGACATAGACCCATGTATCTTTAAATTACTATGAAGTATGCAAGATGCAATTTCCATGTAAAGTTTTCTATCAATCACATTTGGCTAATTTGATTAAATGAGTTCCAGCATTGTCATGCACATCTGCATTTCGTCATCAAAATATAAAACATAAGATGACTCAGCATAAACAAGTATTTAGTGACACAATATAAAACATCTTGCTGCATATAATTTGATAATCACAATAGCTTCACACCAGTATTTTATTGGAGTTACTTTCGTAAATGTGTGTTTATTTGGATTTGTTTACATTTGTGTAGATTTCCAAGATGGAAGAAGTGGTTGGTTCGCCACCTGGAAGTCCTGCTGCACAACAAGCGACCCCAGCAGATAAACAGACAGACTCTGTAAGTTTAAAGACTCTGATTGCTTTGACCAAGTGCACAGTTTTGTGGAGTGACGTTTTCCAAAATTGGCTTCGATCAGGTTGATGTATAACCTGGTTAAATCACCTTCTGAACTAGGCAGGCATAGTGGTTAACCTGCCAACTGTCATTATTGTCTTTATTGTTCACATATTGCCGTGATTTGTATAATACTGTATTGCTTACACAAATGCTTATGGCTGACCAAACTAATGAATATATTCGTAGTTTCTGGCTGATGTTCAAACTGGCGATCCCCTGCTATAAAGCTGACATGTGCAGCATATGATGTAGGCAACGGTGCTTGTGATTTAACTTTCTATTGAACAAATGAAAACCCGCTTTGGTCATGCAACTGTCAATGTACTTGATTTATTCTTGGCTTAAGTTTAAAGAACACGTCATGATTCTGACGTCACCAGCTTATAACTGGTTGGTCTTAGTTAATCGTTTTTATAAATTGGTAAAAAAAAATTCTTTTGTCATTTTTTTGTTGTACATTTGTTTTTTATCTTTGCACACGTCGAGTGGCCTAAAAGGGGATGAAATTCTGCCAGACGACGCAGTGAAATTGATTCGACATTTGCTAACGAAAGATTCCAGCGATTGAGCAAGCTCAAGAGGTAATTATGGGTCCCCTTCCCTTTCCCGGATGCTGTTAAAACCTGAATCGTCCATTGTGTGACTTGTGTGGTTGTTCACATTTCGGATTTGAAACTTACTCAGACATGAATCCCGCTGTCGTCCACCCACGTGTTATTCATAACCAAACATTGTTATACCCGTAAGATTATTGTTGCTTAAGTGTTTCCGACCGTCACTAGTTTGATTAAGTGATCTTTACATGTGATGTTATTGGTGCTGAATTTACAATTTCTTAAAACAAACAGTTACGGAAAATAAGCGTTAGTAACAAAATCGCGGAAGTTTATTATAGTTTAATAATTAGTTCAGCTTCAAGCAAGTTAAGTGGATTATAATATTACCAAACCACATCAACAAATGAAAGTAGTTTCTTTCCTCAAGTTTTAGAATTCCTCCCCGGTTGAAAACTACTGACAAATACGTTTGTCACCTCACAAATTTGTTCCTATTTTCCGAAGAAATCCGATGATTTCCGATCTTCCATGTCCCGATTCAAAGGGAGTTACCATGACAACGATGTGAGAAGCAAATGATGCTTTGCATTTGTTTCCATGACAATAGAGTGACAAAGTGGGTTTCAACTTTCGTAACCATGGAAACAACGTGACAAACCATTTCTTTGTTACCAGGGCAACCGATGAAGGTGACTCGACAGTTTTTTGACGTGGTTTACAAATGTCGAACACTTGGTGGCTAAACTTAGTTTCCATGGCGATTTCCAACTTTCCCAGAGCTACGTCATTTGTGTGCAGTAAGTTGAAATTTTGAATTAAAGTTCGTTAACTTCTGCTTATTCTGTCTTTGTATCCAAAAAAGCCGTGTATTGTATTTACAAAATCAAATCTATGTTTTTAATGCAATATTTTTACACGTATTTTAATTGTTAGTAATAATACCACGGTTATCTGCACATTTTTTTAACATTGAAATTAATTTGCATAAAAATGGGTGAAATCACTTTTGTAGAAAAAATGTAGTATTTTTTTAAATAAATCTTAATCACTAACGGTTAGAAAGTAGAATTAGGCGATTTTTTTAAATTAGCGAGATTTAGACACTTAAATCAACAGGGTAATTGTATTTACATAATTTACACTGATATGGGAAATTAATAAAAGTCCATATTTTCATCTTTGGAAGAGAAATATTGATTTTATTCGCATTTAAACATCATCGTTGATTCTTTAATCGCTTCATTCTTCCCTTTCCAGTGATACCAGATCATGTTGCGCCAGTAACCTCCTGATCGTCCCCATTCAGCGTTGAGTTTACAATAGCCACAATTACGATACCACCATCCACCGTCAGCGCCGAAAAGAAGTGCACAGTTGCGTCCACTATTCCTGTGTCACAATGTAATATTCCAATAAAACTTAACCTCGATACAAACTACACAAACACATAGTGGAATATTTGATCGTGTGTTTCAACCAATAACGCCATTACTTTATCAGTTGTGACATCACACAGGCTATTTGAATGATTTTATGACGTCACACACTAACTACTAAATGACTTGATTTTTGTATTTTTTAAAGTTTTTAATAAACGGTTTTAAACATGTTTATTAAACATACGAGTGAGTCGTTTTATCTGCTGTAAAGTTTTTATGTTCTTAAAGTTTTAAAAATTAAGTCAAAATTAATTTAGCAATTTTTATCATTGTGTTTTTCCTGTAGTTCGTGTGATTTCTGTGCAATTAATTTTGCGCAATTGTTTTTGTTTTGCAATATGACGTCATAAAACAAACTTACAATGAAATAAAAATAATATTGTTCCCTTGACAATGCGGAAATATTTTTATACTTTGTACACAAACTGTATTTACCGATCATTATCCCGATCTTTGGTGGTGAATTGCATTCCGTTGTGATATTCCAAACTGTCACCAGCCGTTCCACTGAAGCCAGAAACATGTAAACGATAATTCTCTGATTCGTCGTCGATTGCAAACGAACTGAGAAAACAAAACACATTGTTGGTGTTTTTTGTGTTTATTATGGGTCACTTTGTCTGAAGGACACACATTTCGCTTTTCTTCAGGGTTTTTTTTGCCCAACGCGATTGTTTTTCCATGTTTTGTGTAAAAACGAGGTTTAAACTAGTGATGCACCGAACCCGCCTGAAAAGGTTCGGGCCGAAACCGAATATTCGGCCATGAGGCCTTTAGGTTCGGCCGAAATCAGGCCGAACCTAAAATCCCCGTTTTTTTGGATGGTTTCGACTCAACCTTGTGTTGCTGATGCGAGTGAACTCAATTTTGACAAACTAAAATTAATTTGACATTGGGAAAACTTTGCTAAACATTTAATATTTTGCAGACAACGTGGCTGGTATTTCATACATACAACAAAACGTTAATTAATGATGTTTCGTATGGGCGCAAATGAAATTTTAAGGCCTCTATTCCATGCAATAAAAAAGTTCGGTTTCGGCCGAATTTTCAAAAAAGTTCGGGCCGAAACCGAAACATTGAAAAACAGCGGTTTCGGCCAACCGAAACTTCTGTGCATCACTAGTTGAAACCAGCAAGACGAAGCGGAACTGAACCCGAACCTGCGAACCGGTTTGAGCGGTTAAATTCATTAAACCTGAACCGAACCGGTAAAAATGCAGCCTGTATTACTTTTTGTAATCGCCACAATTGTATTCATTTCAAACAATGTATCAAAGCAGGGGTGGGCAAACTACGGCCCGACAATGGAGTTCATGCGGTCCGTCAAATGTTTGTCAATTTAAAAGAGAAAGCAAACGCTTAATGGTATTGTGAGCATAGTCGTAGAGTTTTCAAAAATACCGGAGTGGGACTTGCCCATATCTATACCATGTTTAGTATCTGTACCCGTACCATACTTAGGAACTAAACACCGATACTTTTTACATTCCCATAGATTCTGTCAAAGTATTTTGCAAATAGTCACTTCACACCATTTCTTCGTTCTGTTTCAAGAACAAATGTGCGTATACTGAATAGACGATTTGTCGAATCAACAATTTTAACGATGATTTAGTTTTGATCGTTTGTTACAGCGGAGAAGAAAGGAAAAGCGATTTACGTTTTCAAATCCAGCCTACTTTGCACTGTTGACACCAAAACTTTGGTCACTTTGGATCAAGTTTAGGCCGTGGCAGTACTTCGCAAACAGACGTTACCCGCACAACACCTAACGATGGATACAAAAGCAACTTTTATTGTTTACTGTTGGCGCAAGAAACTTAAAAAAACTTCGTGTAGCCTACGTTGCGATAAATGCCTGTTCATTTTTAACAATTGCAATTAATGCGTTTCAACCAATATCTGTACGACCAATGAAAGAGCAACAAACGTATTTGTATTTAGCTGGAAACATGCTATGTTTATATTTTGGGTTAATATGCTATGCGGTCTCATGAAATTGAGAACTTTTGAATGCGACCCTTGTACTGAAAAGTTTGCCCACCCCTGTACTAAAGAATACGCAAGATAGGCGCTACAGGGCGTTTCAAAAATGACGAATTATGGGTAGAACTAAGTTAGTGAAAACGGAATTTAAACCGGTTTACAAACCGCAAACCGAACTCCAAAAAAAGTGAACCCGTATAACAAGCGGTTCGACTGCCGGGTTTAAACCAATTTAAATTTTCACATGTTATAAATATGTATCTTAAGTTGTGAATTGTAAAACTTGTAATAGGCTAAAAAAATGTAACAAAGTAGATACGATGCTTATTGTTTGTTTCAAAATTTCAGGCAAGGCCCTGGAGAGCAGTAACATGTCCTGGAACAACACATTTTGTGGGCCCTACTCGCACACTAGTCAGATCTAGATTGGACTGTATTTGTATTAAACGAGAGAATCAAAATGCTGTACTGGAAAACTACACCAACACTTTGCGTCTTTATAGAAACACTACAAGTTTACACGTAACTGTTTATTTTAGTTTTTATATTTATGACCCCTTTAAACTGTTATGGGCCCTGGCGCCGAGCACCGGCTGCACCCGTATCTCGTAGGACCTGATTTCAGGCCAGTCGGTTTAGTGATGACTTTCACAAAGCCTGATTGTTTTTTTTTACTTGCAAAATAGAAAACAATTTCGGGTTGTGAAATAAAAGAATAAGCTTAGTTGGAATATGTTTGCTCGAGGTCCTTAGAGTGGAAAAACTCAAATGTAATTTTCCTTGCAAATTAAAATTCCTTTTAAAATACATTCGTTTTGGAAACAAACATTTCAGGGCCGTGTAATTATTGAACAGACAAATAACGGGATAATCATTAATAAATTAAAACTTAGGCTAATTTCATCGATTCATTCTGCAAAGGAAAGTTTTAAATTTGTGACTAAAACGTAATTTAATTTCCCTACTTGGTTTTCACTTTTTTAATTTTTTACACCTTTACATGACGGTTTACTTAACATGTTTTGTACAAAGACTTGTTTGCGAAGTAACAATGATTTCACAAAGGATGTAGATAATGGAATTTTGTCCTTTAAAGAGCTCTTCTGGCAAATGTGATTTTATTCCGACGTTTCGATGTCCTTTACAGGTCGTCTTCATCAGGGTAAATAACACTGAATGCGACTAGTACAGTGCAAGAGAAACAAAGGTAAAAAAACTGATGAAGACGAGCTGTATAGGACGTCGAAACGTCGGAATAAAAATAGGCTACATTTGCCAGAAGAGCTCTTTAACTATGTCTGGCAGCAATACCTTATACATTGAATTTTGTCCTTGTTGCAAAAAAACTTTATGGGGCGAACTGACCAGAAGGTTTGTGCAAGTTTTGTGGACCAAAGATATAAAAACGATAATGTTTGAAAATAATGACGCGATATTAGTTGTTGCTTAGTTTGAAAGATTGCGTGGCAATCATTAACCAGAAAATACACGTTTTACGTCTAAAATTTGTGTTTGTAAAACCCAATATTTGTCAATAAATTCGCACACCGCATATTCGGTATACCTCTACCTTTTAGCAGTAACATGGTAAACTGATAATAAGCGGCTCCAAACAAATCATGAAAAACTTTGACATCATTTTTGATGCATTACTTATGCGAGTAGCCTACATATTTTAGATAAAGACGAAACCGTGAAACAGACCGGGCGTGAATTTTAGTCAATAATTCCCTAGGTGGTAGCGCCTCCTTGCGACGAAACAAACTCAATGTTCTTATTTCATTAATCTTGCAATAACTTTCATTGCTCAAAATTGGCTGTTTTGTGAAGACCGGTCCGGGATAAAATTTTAGTATCAATGCCGGTCAAAAAGGTTGCCGACCCCTGGTCTGGCACACATATTTCCACTGACAGTGGGCTATAAAGGTAAAATGTATTTTTACTTTTTTAAATAAGGTATTTTTCAACAAAACATTTTTTCTTCAATACAGATATATTTGATTTTTTTTGACGGGGTTCGAACCCGATCAAGTTTTTTTTTACATCTGTATGTGGGTCTCGACCACTCGGCCGAGTTCCTGCCCAATTTGAAGTTCGGTTGTCACAATAACCTATCACATGGCAAAGTTGTAGCGCCACCATATGGCCATGTAATTTTATTAATAGAAATCATACCTGTACTGTGCGTAAGCCGTTGCGGCATCAAAACCTGTCATCTTTATTTTCAGTTTGCAGTTCTGTCCACTTGTCAATTCGTGTATTTCATCCAAACCTGGGTTGTTTAAAGTTTGGGTCAAATTCAATTTACGCGTTTAAACAAAATTATTTGTTCACCGAGCCAGAATTCTCCTTCCATGTTTCCGAATCCATCTTTATATTCCTGCCAGTTTCGGTTAAAATCCACACTTCCGTCAAATCGTCGTTGGAAAACCTGTCATGCAGGAAATATGCGAGTGTTGTAATTCCCCGTTGTTATTCTACATATTGTTCGATTTACCGTCCAGCCGTCATCACAGACCCCTTTCTTGTTGTTACGTAATCGCTGGTAACCGTTCACTGATGACGTAGAGCAGGTGTCAGGGAGCACTGTAAATAGTGGTCGTGAAAACTAACACCAAAATTGGTAACTTTTAGTGTTCCGAGTAGAAAAGTATTCCACACTTTTCAGTGAAAGGTTCAAAAGGTTTACCTTACAGAATCGACTTAAATAAAATTTGACACCCGAGTTTGCCAGCAAGTGCAACTGAGAGCTAAATTTGAAATGCGTTGAAGAGTTACTTGTTTCAGGCAAAAACTTGAATGAAATATTTTGTACTGCAACTTTTCACGTTGAAAGTTTCCAATGGTTGGACGATATTGTAACGAAACTGATTTCATAGTTTAGAATTATGGGTAATTGAAATAGTCGTATTTACCAATGGTTGAATCAATCCAGCTCTGAACTTTGGAAACATCAGTATAAAATCCTGGAAAGCGGAAACCGGTATTTCTGTCGACTTGACCGCATTTGTATCCAAAACTGACGATTCCAACTTGAATCCAACACGATTCTGAGGTGTTTGGAATTTTGTACTGCCAGTAGAAAATCAGAAATTACTCCCACTCAAAAAGATACATTTTTTGATACCTACGATTTAGGCGAATAGCCTAAATATTCTAAATTGAAACTTTACTCCAAGTGACGCAGTTTATCGCGCTTGTGTTGGAACTGGCATTAATACGTATTTTAACAAATATCGTGGTACCACTGTTAAACTAATAGCGTCAAGTGTAAATTAGCTGATTAGTTAACTAAACTTTCGGAGGCGGTGTTTTCTGCGTGAAGCATTTCCTATTGATGCGTGAAGCATTTCCTATTGATGCGTGAAGCATTTCCTATTGCTAACATACCTTTCGCATCAAAGGTCCACCGCTGTCACCCTTACAAACATCTGATACTGCACTTGTTTCAGATCGAGCACAAATCATACGGTCTGTATACCTTACATCCAGTAAAGTTTCATGTACTATTTTGTTGGCAGCAATTTTACATCTAAAAATAAAAGTATGACATGATTTGGAGACAGATAGAGGAGCATTTTGCCTTACATTGAGTCAGGTTGAATTCGTTGAGTTGCTTGTTGAAGTTTGAATGGCATGGTTCTGCGTGTCAAATTCGTAAAACCAAAACCTGTAACGAACACCGGTGCTCGATCTTCAGTGAAATGATTCGCAAGCCACTTTCCTAAAAGCAAAAAAAAGCTTGTTCGGCGTTGTTGAGTTATTTTATCCTAATTGTCTTGCATCGCTTTTTTTCTTAGCTTCACAGTTACATGATATTTGACTACAACAAAACATTTCAGTGATCATATTTCACTTAAACGCATATTTCGTTCACATTCATATTAAATCTCTAAATGTAGCCCATCATGAATAAGAAAGTATTGCAGTTAATCATAGCCTATACTAAAGCTTGGCTAATAGGACGCCCGGCAGGAAGTTACCTTTTTTGAGACATTTGGCACCTTCGGAGTCATTCTCGTTTATTAATCTGCTTTCATTTCGGAACATATAGTTTTCTATCGGAATACATGAGTTACTGCAGGGAAGACATATAGGGTTCACGTGGGCTGAGAGTGGAATTGTTCCGTTAAACTTAGGTGCGCTGTCGGTCCAAATCCACAATCCATTTTCTTTGATGGTACTAAGTTCTATGCCCACGCGAATCTGAAAAAAAAAAACATTTACAAAACTATTGTAAATTGATACGTCTCTTTTCCTTTTATGCCTAGATAGGGGGTTCACTTGTTAACTCACACTGCTGGAATCCTCCTGTAAATATTTTTGAAGGTCACTGCATCGACTCAAAACTAACACTGATTTTGATTTGCAAAATGATGTTGGCCTAGCTCCAATTGTACCCTGCTCGATTTGATATTATTTATGGTCGTTTAATATTTTAACAAACTATTAATCTTACCAGTGCAACATCGTAATCATAGTTGTTTCTTTCATGTCGATCAGATCGATCGAACCGTTCATGTACTACAATATTTCTCGGTTGAAACACAATCACATTAGAGTCGATGTTACTTCTTCTGTCAGGTCTTCTAAAAATCCCTTTCAAAATAAGAATATAACTTTGTTTTCATGTAACATACGATGCAATTTGCAAGTATTTTTATCTTTTATTACCTACGGCCACTACAAAGCGTTTTGTCCAATTCTCAATGAGGGAGTAACGATCAAATATATGAGCTGCTGTTAGAACCCAATGTTGATTGATCAGAGTTCCACCGGCAAAACTACTCGCGAAGGTCTAAACAATTACAAGAAGTCGACTAGGTTAGCCATCAAGACCGAGGAATAAAAATTAAATCGGTCAAGCTGGTTGTTTAACATGAACAGTTTTGGGGCATAATAAAACTGTACCGTTGCTTACGTTATAAACTGTTCCATGCTTGACCATAATTAAAGCTTGCCACGGCCAAGACCTGTCTGCATTAATTCCTCCGACAACTCGACCAACGAATCGGGAAGGTGAAGTGCTTGTGTGGTTTACAGTTTGTCCACACTTCAGTTTTATACCTACATGAAAATATTAGACTGTTAAAACAAATTTGCCTGATGCCGTTTCACTAAAACGTGAATAATGAGCATGCTTTGATTATGTAATTTGCAAGTTTCGCAAATTAAATTAAAACATTTTAACAACTTTTTCATTAGGTTATTGTTAAAGATTCGTTAAAATTATTCTTATCACAAAATTTGTTTTTAGGATTTTATTTGCTGTTTGATGTTAGGATTTTTGATGAAATATAAAAGGCTTGCTCACAGTAAACCGACTTTATATGGTTCAAAGATTAGATGTATAACAATAGCAGACTTCTTGCTTTAAACTAAAATTTGCTTACCCGTGCAATTTGCCATTCCTTCCCAAGTAGCTCTTTTATTGCAAATTGCCGAAGCACTTCCAATGTTCTCATAACCTGGGTCACAGGTGAACTCAACCTCAGACCCGTAGGTGAAATAGGTGGAAATTTCCTCAGTTACAACAGAACCATGATCAGGTGCTTCTGGTTCATTGCATCGTAAAACTGTCACACATATATATACTGAAGTTTGTCGCTACAAACCAAGAGGCTTTGAACAAAAACAGAATTGAAACATAAGAATTTACGAAAACAAAACGGTAGTTCGAATACCTTTTTGGTATGAACCGACTTAAGAACCTGAAGCGACCAAAGAACTTACTTAAACACTGTGCCGCTGTGCCCGACCATTTCTTGTCACTACGACATGTACGGACAGCGTTTCCCGTTAACACCCAGCCTGGATTGCAACGATAGTTAACCTGAGATCCGTACTTTCGGGAACGATAAATGACTCTTCCAAACGAAATTACTGGTAATCTGGCACACTCCGCATCTGTTAACGCAAATGGCGACAGTAAGCTCAGCATAAAACATCAGCACATACATTTTTTATGCCAAGTTGTGGACAAACACTTTGATCACATTCATAAACAAGGTTTCTGAAGGTCATTAAATTGATATCAGTGATCAAATACTTTTACGATTTCAACTGTGCAGACTAATACTTTTATGTTATTTCGGTTACACTCGGTGAATCGAACTATTGAAAATGGACAGTAAGTGTTTACGAATCTATTCACGACTAAATGATTTTAAGGTAAACAATATTTAACGATAAAAGGAAAAGCACAATACATGAAATGAGAAACCATTAACAATAGCAATTTAATTTTGTCCGATAAGCTTAACTTTTTGCAATTACATTAACCATCCTACGATAAATTACATTAACCACCATACGATAATTAGGATCGTCGTATTTCACAATCATTTGCTTTATTTTTATTGTGTCAGGGTTCCACTTGCGTAACCTAATTTCGCGAAACGAAAGTGTCTTAAAACCGCCACAAAAGTAAAAACAAATTCTCAAATGCTTCTGCTCGTGTTCACAGATATTACCTGACAATTCATTTTTTAATTCGATTACCATCAACTTACTTGGGTTGAAACACGACATGCCACAAACATCGTCACATCGGCACCGCTTGAAGCGCCCTCTACAATCTGAATCACTTGAACACGGTTTCCGACAATTTCTGCCAGACTCGATGAGATTTAGATCTCTGCTGGGGCAAATTGTTTGTGAAGAACCTGCAAAAAATATTCAACTTGTAATAACAATCCTAAAAAGTCATCTTAAAATACGTTCAATACACATCAAATACAGTAAATGTAACCGCTGCGGTACGAATGTGATTGCAAATAAGGAGTAACTGATACTTTCTTACTTACCAGGTCGTACAATTGAGACTGAACGACAGAATAGTGACAAAACGATTATACACAAGGTTTTCATACCAATCCTATAGTTTTCCTATAAAATACACACCAGTATTAACATTAATTAAGATCATGCATTAAATGCCAGGACCGCAATTAAAATTTAAAATACAAAAAAACTCATTTGACATCTTAAAGCAACAAATATAACTGCGATTGCTAAATCGGCTGCCACAGTTATGTTTTATTCTAACTTAATCAATCTCAAGTACCTCCTAGCGTTCTCAAGCACTGTCCCTTCTGCAAGCAACTCACAACTGTGACAAACATTGCAAGGTGCCAACAACGAGCAGTTACATACAAAGTGCAGGACAGGAAGTTGTTGAAACTATTTGCGAACTGCTGAAAGTTCATGTTTCATTCAACCAATTTTCGATACAATAACAATAACTCAAGGCTCCTTTAATTGTTTCCGATTCTGAAAACAGAGTCATGCGCGCAGTATGGATTGCATGATGCTGCTGCGGCATTTAAAGTACAATACCGACAAAAGCCAATCAGACCTTTGGTTTAGTTTACAGGGATAAACAATGTTACACTAAAAAGTGGATTTATCAGAGTGATATAATACACATGTACGAGTGTATAGCGTCTACAGAAAAGCAAAAGCACACATATTGCACGCTGACTGCATATTATGTAAAAACAAAAATAGCGATTTGTTTACCGAAAAACATCTCCCCTGCAGCATTTTACAATCCATATAATTTTTGCGCAGCTATTCCGGCTTGGTGTTAGTTTTATTGCACTTGTGCCGCTATGTTTTGTTTCGCTAAACCAACTAAACTCTACACCAGTGCTTGTCAACCTTTTTTGAAATGGTACACCCTTTTTACATTTACCCTGCTCAAATATGTATTGACCCTTGTAATACCCCGAGTTTATTGTCCTATAATAAGAAAAACAATGAGCACTGCAAATGCGAATCCTTTAACATATTTTGTAGCAAATAACTCAGTGAAAACTGTAAGTTGTAATTCACTTTATACTGCAACAAGAACCACAACCAACCATTCTCAAGAGAAACATTGGATTATGATACCACAAATGGTAACTTATAATTGAGATACCTGTAGTTGTAGTACCATGCATATTTGTGCTACGTATAATTGAGATACATGTTGTACCACATAATGTACATTCTATTCAGCCTGGTTCAAAACGTCAACCTGCCTTTTGTGATACCTGGTCATAGGTGTATTGTACTTTTGAATCTGTTACCCCACGGGACACCATCAATGTGGTACACCCTTTAAAAATTGTGGTACACCCTGGGGTGTACAATACACCCGGTTGAAAAGCACTGCTCTACACAACTAAACTCAGCTGCCGCAAACGCACAAAACTGAAATAGAGTTGATTATTTGTGCACGCGACCGTTTTAATGTTTGCCTAGGGCTAAAACGTGTAACGCAGATGTGTACAAAGCCACATCGAGGTCTTGTCATACATTCCTTAGCATACAGACCTACGTTTTATCTCATGTTTACATACGATGTGGGCAAATTCAATCGACCATCCTTGTTGTATGTGTGGTCGGTTGCGATCCTATTAAAGAACATTCCTAGTACACAGAACAAATCACTTGATAACTCACGTTCGTTTCGGTGCTCGAAAGCTGCCCTGAATTTTTGATTTCTTTGCTTTTTTAAATCAATTTGTTTTGTTCATAGAAATCTTAAAACGTAAACAATAAAACTCGAGTTTGCAAACGAGCGTCTCGGTCTCTCGCATAAAACTAATTTGTAAATGTTAATGTGCTTTATTTAACAGTTGTTTTGAATAGTTTATGAACGAAACCGTGTCAGTTAATAATGTAGTTTAAAAAACGCGGTTTGTGTGAAGTAACAAGTTTTCGGTGAGTGTTTTCAAATTTTCTTTTGACAGAAACCCACCAGTGATTTAAAATGTTAACACAATATTCTACTTTTTAAACATTGAAGCACACAGATAAAAATGTATTTAATTATTAATACGCATGTTTTATTTAAAGATTTGTGGTTTGTTTTATTATTATTCTCTTGTGAACACAAAGTGTATATGTAATGCTCTTGATTATTATGACATATTGACTGGTTTGCTCTGGCTGTAAAAGTTTAAAGCCAATAAGCAATAGAACATTACCTCATTTTTCTGCTGGTGGCCGTACTGATTTTATCCTGAATTAGTCAGGTCAATATTAAGAACCCATAAAGTTATGTCAACTACATTTCTTACGGCAAACTATTTTTTACAAAAAAATGCAAAACAGTTTAAATTTATAGCTAACACTGTAATGCAGATACCATGAATGCTTCAGCAAAATGGTAGCACTATAAAGTACATGATTGCAATATCATACCTAATGTTAAAAATCACCCTGTATATGTGAAATATTCAATTTGAACTTTCCATACAATTTGTGTGACATGCAGATAAAAAGACTTGTTGTGTTGATCAGTGATATAACTGATTAGTTTCTGTAACAAAGACTGTGCATATGCAACAATAGAAAAGTATACAAGCAAAGGGCAAAGTCCCAAAGCATCATGTTTTTAGGCGTTCGAGATTTTACATTTGTTGTTTACTTATTTCCAGGGCATATATTCTGTAAACCATTGTAACTGTTACAAGCAATATTATACCAGTAACAAAAGATTCCAGCAATCAAAGAGACACAAAACAGTATTTTAAACAAACTACATTGTTTTTGTTTTTTGGTGTGGATGCTTAGTATCCTGTTTTTAATGTCAAATTGAACAAAATCTACCAAAAACATTGCATAACAATGAGCGAAATCACTTTAAAGTTTTTACACCAAATCATTAAACAGTGTATTTATTTATATGGGATGTTGGTGTTTTTAAAACTTTTTTCAAATGTTTTTAAAAGTGTTTGTTTTTTACAGTTCACAGTACCATTTCTTATTTTTAGAATACTGTGACACACAATTAAATAAAAACTGCTTCAAGAAAAGATGATCAACAATTAAGAAATTGAACCAGAACTGAACAGGTAACTTTTATTATATTTTGTAATAGCCGCCATAAAATTGTTTACAATAACATACCATAGTCTGTGTGGGATAATAGCTATAGTGTGTGACAAAAATAACTAATTATAAGGTGTTATATCTTGTACGATAAAGGCTGTGTAGATAATGGGTAGAATTAAAGTTTAACAAAATGAGATTTAAACTGATTGAAAAAAATGCAAACCGTTTCAAGCAGGGTAACTTGCTCGAACTGTAACAAAACCTAAACACGAAAATGTATATATTTTTTACCTGAACTAAAGCTAAACCCTTGTAAACAATATGTTAGCAAACCCGAACCTGAACCAATGACAAGTGGTTCCACTCCCTCATCTCTAGTTTGCATATTAACTTATTATCGACTAGGTTGAAAAACATGGAAACATTACATTTTTTTTCTTTTGTGCATTTCAACTTCAAAAAGTTATGAACTACTAAGGTACATGACCTAGGAATTTCATGCATTGTTGGTTGGTGCATTGTGCCTATTGCAGTATATTGAAGAATAAATAAATAAATAACCTTTTTTTGACCAAGCATTCAAATGTGGCAAATCATCGATTAAAAAGTGTGGATTAATTTGTTATTTCTGTACTATAGGAAACTCTAGGAAAACTAATCGTGCTTTACACTCATAATAAACAAGAGATATAGAGATATATGTTTTTTTATTTGAGTTTTAAATATATGTAATAGAAACATGATTTTTTGCAGCATTGGTTAAATTCGTCAAATGTATGCATTGGTAAAATTCATCAAATGTATTTGATGCCTTTTCCCAAATTTATTAAATCATTAAGTCATTCAGCCTTCTGAATATACTGTAATGCTTTTCCCCCAATTTGTCTTTTTTAATCTATTTGCATTGCATTAGTTTGTATATACAAGTATACGTGATCTAGGATTGCTTTCAGAACGGTGTAGACCTTATATCAAATGTGGCAGCAGAAACTATTGCTGTGTAGGTGACACACACTTTTGTTTCTGCATGTACTGCACTGATAAACAATTTCTGTTGAAGGTATGATTCCCATCATGAAGTTCATCATCACTTGGGAAATTGGAGCTGAAATGAAACTTGAACTTGCCGACCTACAAACCAGTGAAGTTTGGGGACTTAAAATGGGGTTTCCCCACAATTGCGCCCCTTTATGGTAAGTGAAGCTGGTGGTTTGAAAAAACAAGTTTCTGGAATACAATATTGTAAATCTAAACAATGGTTGAACTGATCTCTTTCAAAGCTGACATGTGTTCAACAATTTTTTTATTATCTCATTATTTAGCTCACTATAGTTAAGTGGTTAAATCAGTAGCACAATAGAGATTTCTTGTATCCCACTCCTACCCTTGTTAAATTAAGAGTTGTTAATTTAACGCTGATAGTTATTGCTAGGAATAGGCATTGTTAAGAATAAAGGCAAAGTTTTGTGTGCTTTCATTAGGACTGTGTAATAGTTGTGTTGATGTCGGGCATGATTGTTAGTATCCTAAGCAACTGTCTAAATTTAAGCAAGCAAGTACTGTAGTTTACTTAATATTTGTACATGTTTACATTAAACAATTAAGAGTTTAAATACTATTAAGATTGTCAATACACTCTTGTATTATTGCTTGGGCATTGATGCGGCCTGTCTCCACAATGTCATTACTTCTATGGCCTACATACCCACCTTTGCACTATAGGAAATCTGAAAAGCTAAGTGTACTTCGATGTAAACTTCATTTAAATTTCAACTTTAAATGTTTATGTGGTCTTAAAAATTGTGCATTTATATTGTCTATGCTTGTTTAATCAGTTTCTTTAATATGTGTAATTTTTGTGGAATAAGCAAAATACATTGCAACCTACTTTAATCTCAGGTTCCTATTAATTTTGTGTTTTGTCTGCAGTTGTTGATCCGATCATCAACACAATCACGCTCCCCCAAACTCCAAACACTCCCTCCTGTTAATCCCATCGCACCTCAAAGTGAGCAACTTCAACCCTCCCCAACCACAAGTGCTCCATCTAGAGCAGTCAACCCAGTGTTGTTTAATGTGTCAAAGTTGAAGGGTGGTACTAAATACAGCATGATATAGCAAATTGTATACTGTATGTAATATGTGAGAACATGGGTAAATGAAAGCAACTGGATTTGTTATTATGGGTCCCCTTTCATGAAGTTTTTCATGTTTGTGATTCATATAAGTCTAACAACTGCTGAGTGTTGCATTGTTTGTAGGGCAACTTGCATTACTATTTGGAAGAGGAGGAAAGCAATGATCAGTTTAGTGTAATTTATGAAGGTGGTGAGAAGACAGCTATATACCTCAATACTGCTGCAGAACCAGTTGCTATTGAAGAAAGGAAGGTATGACAAATTGTTTCTGGTTTGCACGCCCCATAATAAATAAAATTAATAACGAAAATATTATGAAAAAAGTTAGCTACATTGCACTTAGTTTTTACCTAATATTTATTACAACATTTTTGACGGAAAATTATATTTAGCAAAAATAATTCATTGCATGCCAACAAAAAAAGCTCAATATTGTTGAAATGCAATAAGCATACATTGCTAATAGACATCACAAAAAAGATGGTCAAATCTTTCAGTATTGTGCAAAATGGCAATTCCAAGTTGAGCAAGGGTATATCAAAATCATATATGTATTTTAAACTTTTTAGAGGTGGACTGAAACATACACAAGGTTGTCACCTAAAGGATCATACTTGGTCACATTTCATGCTAAAGGAGTTGCTTTATGGGGAGGGGAACACATCAAGCAGATTCAGAGATTTGCCCACCCTGGTGTCCAACTTATTAACTTTTCACCATCTGAAAGGTGAGAAGTGGTCTTTAGTATAGATCAGGGTGCAGTAAACTATTTTGCACTACAGATAGATTTGTGCCTGGCACTGTTTTCTGGTTATGAGGTTTTTTTCAACAAAAAAAAATGATTAATGTCTGGTGTATACAACTTTTTACAATCTACCAACCCATATTTAATGGACATCTGGCACAACTATTGGTGTGAAATTCACACTGTGAATGCATGTTATGTTTAGACCTTGCAAAGTTATAAATGAGCTTTTAATCTTACCTAATGTGTGCAAAGATTACATAAAAAATAATACATGTGTCATATATATATATATATGTTGTAGTGCACTTCTTGAGTTTTTATGTACAGTTATAGCTTCAAAGTTTGAAACATACCCGAGCAGCATTCATATATTTGAACTAACAGTATTAGTGATGGGAAGAGTATCCGGTGCTCAGTACTCAGTATCGATGGTATTGAATGATTTCAGTGGTATCGATACTCGTACTCGGTATCGAAATATTTTGTCTCAGTTTTTGATACCAGCGTGCGAGTACCGAAGGCTAATGTACACCATAAGAATGCTTGCAACTTTATGCCAATATTTGCTTCGGACAGCACAAAATTGTATAAAAGTTCCGCCAGTTTATGTATATCTTTATCGCTATCACATGGAGATTACATTTTTGGCATGTGTGTGCACACCTGTACCCCGACCATGACAGATAAATTAGCCAGTGATATACAACTAAGTACAACACTACACTTAAGTACTCAGTATAGAACGTATATACATGTGGTACTCGTACTTGGTATCGGTACTCGCTTTAAAACCTGGTATTGTCCCATCACTAAACAGTATTATATTTAGGATATCCTTGATTTTGTACACTTTTCTAACTTTTTAACAAGTCTGCATTGCTGCAATTACCTGTAAAATAAAGATACCATTCATTGTTTTTCATGCATGTGCTTTAATTGTTTATTAAAATTAGTTGGATATTAGGATTGTGAGTCTAACTAAAACAAAACAGAGAAAAAATATCCTTGTTGTTTTTGCAGATACTTGGTAACTTTCAGGCCAATGCAGGAACAAGGAACTAGTGAAGATGTCCAGTCCATTATAATATGGGAAGTTTTTACTGGCACAAAGAAGAGAGGTTTCCATGCCGACATGTCTCGAGCTGATGACAGGCAGTGGCCCATATTTAAGTATGTAATGAAATCTTTTACATACCTTAATGTTGTGTTTTACATGTTTTTCATTAGCTAATAAAAATTGTTATAACATCAAAAAATTAATAAAAAAAGAACGAAGAAATACCCCAACTGTTCTATATTTGTTACAGACTATTTGACAAAAAAAAACTATTTGTTGTAAATTCATTTACTGTGTGTGTGGTTAATTATATTTAGACTTTTTGAAGAAAAAGCTGCCTATCATTGTTCAAACAAATTTGTTTAAATAACCTGTTTGAAATTTGCTCTTTGACAGATGGAGTCACGATGGTACTTACTTTGTAAGAAATTCCAAAGGTGTGCTGAGTGTCTGTGAAACTCTTGTAAGTAGCTAAAGCAAAAAACTAATAACTGTCATTAAAAAACCACAATAAAACAAATTAGTTACCCTCATTCTGCACACAACAATTTTAAACAAATCCATTGTAATAATTTACATGCAAAATTTTGTATATTTTATACCTTTATGGAAACTTTATACTATTGGTGGTTGATGGAGTGAGGTGTGTATCAAAACTTTTGGTAACCTCGAACAAACATAGCAAATCAGTATTAAACTTTTCTTGAGTTTTAGTGAGTTTATGTGGTCGACCTTGGCCGACATGTTAGCTTTCTGGGTATCCGAGCAAAACAAGATACCAGCTCGTGTCACAATTCTTGCAATTCCATCCAAGAAATAAGTTTGAGTGAAGAACTTGTTCAATGTGTTTGACATCCGACTGAACTGTCACAAACAGGGCAAGTTTCTTTGTGTCAAAGTCGAACGATACAACAGAGCAAAGAAGGTATTTGGATTCATGTTTTGGTCAATTTAACGCTTTATGGATAATTTTGCAACCGAATGACCCCAATTCCATGCATCCAAGCATTGACAATTTAACCCTCAACCATACTTTACATTGTCTTTATACTTTTTGATAGCTTCCATGTTGAAGCTGGTTTAGCTGACTGGTCATAACTAAACCAAAAAAACATGCTCCTTTAAAACTTTTGCTAATAGGAAGCAGATATAAGGGGTTGAATTTAAATTACAACCAGCTAGATTTTTTGTGTGTTGCACTGTTTATTTTTGCGATGTGTTTGAACTTTGGTTTCATACTGTTTCCATTAATTTGCACATCAGTAACAGATTAAGAGTCATCAACACAAAATTGTTTTCTTTCTTCAGGCTACAATTTTCAAATTTTGAAATATTCCACATTCAAAAAGTTCCTGTCGACATAGTTGAGCTAAAGGAGCAGGTAAAAAACAGTTTTCTTGTCCTTTTTGTGTCTTGTTTCAATTACAAACACTCACCCTAATCCGAATAGCTTTAACTGTCACCGCAGTTCTCCATTAAAACTAATTACCATGTGATATCATGCACTATTTAGTTCCCTGAAGGGGACACATATTGATTTTACTCAAAATGTTTTTTGTTTGTTTCTTTTTTTTTCTTCTACCCAAAGTTTGTCCGACTCGTTTTTCCATCAAATCCTTGATGGATTTGGCTGAAATTTACACAGATAGTAGATGTAGTTATGTAGATGTGCATCCCACTTTGTTTTTGCTGATAACCCCAGTATTTACCCCGCTAGCCCCCTAAAATTGGTATTTTTTCCCCGAAGTTTGTCCGACTCGTTTTTCCATCAAATGTTTGATGAATTTGGCTGAAATTTACACAGATGGTAGATGTAGTTATGTAGATGTGCATCCCACTTTGTGTTTGTTGATAACCCCAGTATTTACCCCGCTAGCCCCCGAAAATAGGTATTTTCCCCCGAAGTTTGTCCAACTCATTTTCTATCAAATGTTTGATGGATTTGGCTGAAATTTACACAGATGGTAGATGTGCATCCCACTTTGTTTTTGTTGATAACCCCAGTATTTACCCCGCTAGCCCCCTAAGATGTTTTTTTCCCCCTAAGTTTGTCTGACTCGTTTTGCCATCAAATGCTTGATGGATGTGGCTGAAACTTATACAGATGGTAGATGTAGTTATGTAGATGTGCATTCCACTTTGTTTTTGTTGATAACCCCAGTATTTACCCCGCTAGCCCCCTAAAATGGGTATTTTCCCCCGAAGTTTGTCCGACTCGTTTTTCTATCAAAGGCTTGATGGATGTGGCTGAAACTTATACAGATGGTAGATATAGTTATGTAGATGTGCATCCCACTTTGTTTGTCTGGATAACCCTAGTATTTACCCCGCTAGCCCCCTAAAAGGGGTGAGTTTGTAAACAATGTCAGAATTGGCTAAAATTTGGATAGCTTGTAGTATGCCAAATTATCGTTATTGCGCCATTGCAGTTCGGGGGTTGTTAACAGCCCTTTGACGTCAGAAACATTAATGGTTGTTGCTCAAAACACCTCTAGTGGTTGAAATTTTAAACGTTGGCTGATTGGAATGAAATTTTGCAGTACTATTGATTGAGTCATTGTGGTTTCCTACTTTTAAGTTTGTGTGTGTACCTCAAATTAGTTATCCTACTAGCCCCCTAAAATGAGTTTTTTAATTTAAATAGATTTTACTCCATATAGCATATTTAGATATGCACAGCACCAATCACTGTGTTTGTCTTCACAATACCAAACTTACTCATTGTTATCTATTGAATTGCATTATTTTCAACTTTGCATGTGTGGGGACCCATGAGTTTTTGCCTGCAGAAACAACCAAGGTTATGAAAGACGATGGCTAATATGGGACCCAATACAAAATAAGCATAGGAAATATATTTATGTTTTAAAATAGATCATAGTGTATGTGCAAGGGCAATATGTGCTAAGCCACCCTTCTAGTTTACACACTTATTTGCTGGTAGAGGGATTTAAGCTTATTTAGGGCTTGAAATGAAAAAACACAAGACACATTGTATTAGGGAGTGTTTTGGTATTTAGTTTTAACATTTAAAGCAGCATTCTTTTTTTTATTGTATGCAATTTTCTGTGCACAAAATTAATCATGTTTCAAATAAAATATTTATGTTTAGAAAAGCTGGGAAATCCACAAAAGCTTCATCGAACTCATGGCACATTTTCATGTTTCAAACTCACAAACATCAAAGCTGCTTGCAACTCAACTTTATACTTTCACTTACCAAGGTGAGTTAAAACAAGTTTGTAAACATAGACCCAAAACTAAATTGCTAATGACCTTATATAATATGTAGCAAATACATTAAGCGAAAACATTTTTTGTTGCCAACACTTATCTTATCTGTTTTTTTATTCTGTTACACCACAACTTGCTTTAATTTTGACGACATCAATTTTAGAAACATCTGCAACACAATGTATTCTCTACACACAAGTTTTGTTTTTATCAAACTAAAGTTTGTGTGTATTTTTTTTTCAGTTTTGAACTGTATGTAACATATAAAACCAAGTGAGAAGTTAAGCAGCTGATTTTCAGCCACATTTCAAATATATTATTTGTTTGCAGCATTTTCTCCAGCCCACAACCGAAGTTCAAACCCCAACACAAGGAATATAAGGATATTCACAGCACATCAATTTCATCAGTGAAGAAAGATGCTTTACCACAAGATGTAGAAAATATAAATCCTACCCAACCCCATACATAGTAAGATAATACGGATCTGATCAAGTTGTGTTATTCTTTCAACTGTGTTTAATCAAAACATAACTGCGACAGAATTTAATTATATTTATTGTAATCTTCTTTTGTAATAATATCCATTATGTATTTCATATGTTTAATATTGTGTGGTACTGTAATGTAATGTAATTTCTAACTTTACATTTACACTCACTACATGAGGGATAAATACCTGCATGTAGACTTTGTAATATAGGTGATGATGGTATGAGCTACTGCAAAACAACATATTTTATCTGCTATGCCCTTCAGTATAAAAAAATAAAATCTAGTTTGAACTGAAATCCACCTACAGTAGCAGTTTTCCGGTGATTACTGTTCTTACATCAATATAATTCAAAACCCAGTGTATAAATCCTAGGCCAAACAGAATCAACCGTACTTGTACACAGTATTTCACAGAATACATATTTCACCAAAAAGTTTTGGCATCGTCGGTTCTGTAAGCGAATACAATACTGTTATAAAAGCATAGTAAAACAGTAAAAACAATAAAATACTAAAACAAGCTACCAGAATAACATGCAACTGGTGAAGAAACCCACGAGTGAACGCCGCACTGTTTACTATCGGGCTGTCAAGTATGCTGCAGGTGTGTTGCAAAACAGAAAAAAAGCGGAGGTACAGAAAAAGATAAGACAGTAATTGGGTTGAGGGGAATGCGTGGAAAACGAATTTAGCGAACACGCGGTAGTATCATGCACTGGATGTTTATTTTGGCGTTAATCAATCCCAACCACTTTGCTTCGGCCATGCCTAAATTTTGTAGCACAGGTTGTTCTGCAAAAATGACCGAAAAACATTGTGCGGTGTTTGGTTTTTTAACGAGCGTAGACATATGCTTCTGTTCGTAATGGCCCTTCAGTATATTCACACCCAGTATGTGTGACTTGTTTTTCAGGATCCAAGATTGGATCCCACGAAATACAGCCCTACCCGTTCCACCAAGTGAATCTTGGAGAATTGTGGATGAAAAAAACTTGCAGGTTAATAATGTGGCTTGATGCTTTCTACTAATTTGTCCTTCAGAATCTAAAAATACTTGCACCATTTTTATATCGTAAGCAATTCTCATAAACATGTGTGTGGAGACCTTATCGATTTTGCAAAAACAGTTATGTTAGGAGATCAAATGTTGTGTATAGTAAATCGTTAAAAAGAAAAAAGAACGTATAAAATGTAAATATATAGGAAAACCAACTTTTTAGTTTGTGATTAATTATGGGTCCCCTTCAGGAACATCTTGATTTCACTCTGTTTTTTTCTGTTTTTTTTCTTTTTTCTGCCGAAGCGTTTCCATGCACTTTTGGCATGAAATCTTTGGTGGATTTGGATGAAACTTTCACAGATGGTAGATATAGTTATGGAGATGTGCCATCTGCTTCGTTTGAGTTAATAACCCCAGTATTTACCCCGCTAGCCCCCAAAATGTAAAACGTTTTTGCAGGTTGCTACGCACCACAAACAAAAAAATTCTGTGGAGTAACAGTATAGTAAAGGTACCAGAGAATATGCTACTTGTGTTTGTGCATTACTTGGAAGGCGTTTTTGCACATGCCAGTCAGAGGGGTGATAACAGTCTTATGATGTCAGACGTGTTAACAAATGTTGATCCTCTAGTGGCCAGAAATTTAAACATTGGCCGATTTGGATAAAAATTTACACGACTGTTGATTGGGTCATTGTAATTTCATATTTTTTACTTATGGGTGTAGAACCCCATTAGTTGCCCCACTAACCCCCTAAAATGGGTGAGTTTTTTTAAACGGTGTCGGAATTAGATGAAATTTTGACAGCTTGTAGAATTTGTCATTTATAGGTGTCAATTGTTGTGTTTAACCCCGTAGCCCCAATATTACCTCTCTAGCCCCCTAAAATGGGTGAATGTTTTAAACAATGTCCGAATTTTATAAAAATTTCAACAGTTTATAGAATGTGTGATTTATAGTTGTCTATTGTTTTGTTCAACGCTTTGACCCCATCATTTACTCCACTAGCCCCCAAAATGGGTCAATTTTTTAAACAATGTCTGAATTGAATAAAATTTAGACAGCTTCTGGAGTGTGCCACTTATAGGTGTCGATTGTTGTTTTACCCTGTAGCACTATCATTTACCCCACTACCCCCTACAATCAGGTGCAATTCGCAATTAAAAGGAGCTGATTGTTGTGTTTAGCCTTTTTTTCTCAGACAGAGAAAAACCTTGTATGAATGGAATGAATATTCATAACTATGAGAAAGTTTGTTGTTGTCAGATAAAACACAGTGACCGGTACCGAGCATAAAATAATATGCTATTTGGATGAATGGAATGAAATTTGAATAGTTTGTAGTCCATACAGCATATTTATTTATGTTCAGTACCAGTCACTGTGTTTTACCTTACAATAACAAACTTTCTCATAGTTATCTCTTGAAATGCATTATTTACAACTTTGCATGTGTGGGGACCCATGAGTTTCTGCCTGCAGAAACAACCAATGTTATAAAGACAGTAGATAATATGGGACCCATTATAAAATAAGTGTAGGAAATATAGTAATGTTTTAAAGTAGGTTATAATGTATATACAATGGCAATATGTGCTAAGCCACCCTTCTAGTTTTACATGTAAAATATTTTGCAGTCAGCTGTTTCTAAGTCTTCATCTAACGATTCTGTGATGCTTGCTTGGAGAAGAATCCCAACATTTGTGGACAATATTGAGGTAAAATAATTTCATTCATTGCACTGAGATATCTCACTTTAAACTTTTCATGCGATTGTCTGCAGCAGAGGTTAACAACCAGGGAAATATTTGACTTGTCCAGTGGGTTAGATAAAAGGAAATCATAAGTTTTGACATTCCTTAAGAGATAAATAATAATTTGCCTGATTTAATCAATATTGTTTAACAATGTCACACAAACAAGATATTGTTGACAGACAATATTCTAGACCTGTTTTTTGAGATTAATGTGGGATGTAAAATTTATTTTCAAAGGAGGCCTGGTTGGGAACCACTGGGGTACAGGGTAGCAACAGCAGTTTGTAAACCTCTAATATTTTTGTAGATTGTTTACTAACCAGCGCCAACTAGTGATGAAAGTTTAGCTGCAACTTTAGAAGAAATGTCAGTGAAAAACAACGGGCCTCTTGAATGAATCTTTGTCACCACCAGTAAGTTGAAGTTTCACCCACAAATATAATCTGACGTATTAATTGTACCATAAACCTAGTTATGGTCATCATTTCTTTTTTGTCTAACACTGGTTTGTTCCACATGTTTGGTCAAGAAAGGGTGCTTCCAAATTATTCAAATTTACACAGATGTTAGTTAGTTATCCAAGTTTAATCCTTCTAAAGTTGACCTTAAATTACTCAGCAGTTTACCCACAGGCCCCCAAAATGTGAATTTTTGAAACAGCTCTACTTACTCAAATACATGATCTTGGAGTTTTTTACTTTGTTGGTTGGTGCGTGGTAAAGTATTGTAATGTACTTGGTACATTTTAGTTAGATTCACTCAATTTTTACCCTTTAAATATGTGTTTTTAGGTTATCGGTCCTTAAGATCAGAAATACAAGCCTTAATGTGTTGAATATTTAAACAATTGATTGTAGTGTGTTTCTCGTTTAGTATTTGAAGTTTTCGTTAAATCGGCCAAATGGTTACCTTTACAGCCTCGAATAAGTGATTGTGTTTGTTAAACATTGACTAAATCTCAGACTATACTATTGAAGCCCCAAGGGAGTAATTCAGTGGTTTACAATTGTGTCGTTTTGATGCAGGGTGGGAGATATCTATTTGACGCATCAACACATGACAAAGCTGGAAAATTTAAAAAAGCTTCATCGAATTCATGGCTCATTTTCATGTTTCAAACTCACAAACATCAAACAGCTGCTTGCAACTGAACTTTATACTTTTACTTACCAAGGTGAGTTAAAACAAGTTTGTAAACATAGCTGGACATTTCAAAGTAGGCCAAAAATGATCCAAAACAAATTACTAATGAGCTTATATATAGCAAATATATAAAGCGAACACATTTTTTTACCAACACTTGCCTTATCTGATCTGATCAAGTTGTGTCAATCCTTGAACTGTGAAACAGAAACTGCTTAAAATGCAATAATCACAATGTGGTGATGTAATGCATTTCCTATCTTTACTTTTACACCTACTACATAAAGGATAAATGCATGTAGACTTTGTAATATTGCTGATAATGGTATGATCTACTGCAAAACAAAAAGCCATATGTTATCTGTTATAATTGATTCTGGTTAAAGACAAAGTTTTTGCATGTTGTTTCTAGGATTGTAAATTGTGTTTTGTGCATCTTTGTATAACTCACCACTATTATGCGATAATATTTTTAGCTACTTTTCTGCAAAGGTATAAAATGCATGTTTGAATGTCGCTGAATCAAGTTTGTTGTCACGAACGATGTACTTCCAACAAATTGGTTGGCAGGAGAGAATGCAGACAATAGGAATTCGATTCCAGTTTAGTGAAGTGAGGTTTGTATGGAATTGGTTCAGAGATCCAGTTACAGTTTTGTTGTCGTTGAGGAAATAGTTATGGGTCCCCTTCCCTGAAGGGGACACATATTGATTTTACTCAAATTGTTTTTGTTTGTTTTTTCTTTTGTTTTCTTCTCCCCAAAGTTTGTCCGACTCGTTTTTCCATCAAATGTTTGATGGATTTGTCTGAAATGTACACAGATGGTAGATATAGTTATGTAGATGTGCATCCCACTTTGTTTGTCCAAATAACCCTAT
Organism: Phallusia mammillata; assembly: GCF_965637545.1. Classification (NCBI taxonomy): domain Eukaryota; kingdom Metazoa; phylum Chordata; class Ascidiacea; order Phlebobranchia; family Ascidiidae; genus Phallusia; species Phallusia mammillata. Next base: position 26,328,072 of record NC_137256.1, on the reverse strand, counting down.
TAGTTACCCCACTAGCCCCCTAAAATGGGTGAGTTTATTAAACAGTGTCGGAATAGGCTAAATTTTGGGTAGCATGTGGACTATGCTATTACCAGGTTTCGATTGATGTGTTTTACCTTGTAGCCTCAACATTTACTCAACTGGCCCCCTAAAATAAATGAACTTTTAAAAAACGTTCTAATTATATGAAATTTGCAAAGTTTATTGAACATACTAAGTCTTCAAATGTTATGTTTTGCCTTGTAACACCACAATTCAACCAAATAATCCCTAAAATGGGTGACCCTTCATCAATGTTCGAATTGAATGAAAATTAGACAGCTTGTAGCATTTGCTATTCATAGGTGTCTATTTTTTGTTTTACCCCATTATGCCACTATTTACTCCTTCTTTTCTTTGAAAAAGAACGTTAAATAGGACATATTTAAAGCAATATATTATTATTTAGGACCAGTGCCGATGATGATTCGTTTCTGGACAAGTAAGTTTCCAAATTTATTTGTTTTATGCAATATTATATGTATATATTTAAGCGTTTATGCTATAATATGCATGTGCTCTGGTAAAATAAAAACTTGTTAGGAACTCTTCCCAGTGCAATTGTGCATTTAAGTAAAAAAATAGGTGATTGCTTGTCAATTGGTAGCTTTGGTACTATGCATATCTAGAATGTTATTTAAAAATCAGATATGGTTTTTGCATAATAATGATTGGTTTATGTGCTTAAATCCCATTATAAAAGCTGAAGCTTATATCAGGCTGTATCAATCTATTTACTTCTTCACACAAATAATAGTAAAATTGAAATCAGTTGATGATGTTTTTTGAAAATCATTTTTTATTACCTTGCCCAGAGAAAAACAAACCGAAATTACAACTGTAGTACAATTAACCTGTTTGTTTATTGTAGCAGGTGTATTTTCTGTTCTCTAGTTGAAATTAACCTGCAGTCATGCATCTTAGTAAGCTGTTACAAACAAAATAGTTGTTCAATTGTCAATGTTGGTCACAGTATGGATTGATCAACATTTAAAAGTGTTTGTATGATTATTGATTTGTGTACTTGCTTATGCAAAAATTGTATTGAAACTTGGCACAAAACCTGCTTTTAGCATGCTTGTGTAATGCTGCTTACTTCTAATGCAAAGTTATAACAAATCAACATTAGTTTGATGTTTTTTTTTCCGGAAAATCAATTGTTTTGTTATTCTGTCTGAGAAAAATATACCAACAAGCAAAAAATGTCATCTTTACCTACTTTTACTACAACTACCTTGTTTGTTTTGCAGCATGTGTATTTTCTGTGGTGAAAGAGATGAGGGATTTACAGATGAAGGTTTAGATTTACATTACTGGAAACAATGTCCAATGTTAAGGAGATGTGAACACTGTAAACAGGTAAATTAATGTTGCTGACATACTCACAAGCTCCTGATATTCACATGTACAAGTCGAACAGGAGTCCTTCCAGGGGGGTGGTTGGGGGTCCTTAAACACATCATTGAATAGCAAAAATTGTACAGACTTGTAAACAGATCAACTAAAAGTTCATACCACTCCTGAAAGCACATGCTTTTGATATTCTAGTATAGAGCAAAAATAGAAACTGTTTTAAATTACAAACACAGTTTTAGAAACATAAAGCAGCCAATACATATTATACAGGCTCATTGTTAACTTCTGCATCCTGTAATGTAGCGATTTCAGCACCAACTTATGCCATCAAAGGGGTTTCACCAGAAATTAAAAAAATTGCCACAAAATTAATTAACTATCCTATTTATGGAAAGGAAATACATTACTCTGTCAGGACATGCTCTGCGTGCTATTGGAAATATGTAATCCAGTACTGTACTACCTGTTTCATAGTCGGGTCGTTGGCGACTAAACCAGCTCACCACACACCTCTGCAGTGTGGAGAGTGCCTAGCAACTCGTTTAGTACCCAAAATAAGACCTAATGAAGGGCGGATGAGCTTAAAAAAATGCCAACAGTATCCCATCTAACTGGCTTAAAAATGAAAATGTTATCAGATGACTTTATCTATATAATGTAGCATACTTGGGTGTTGCTAACTTAGCCAAGCAGAAATTTGTTTGCTTACTTTTGCTCTATGAATTTGACATTCACATACGAAACTGTATTGTGGCCTTCACAAGCAAAGCCGAATCACAAGCACCATTGCCTGCCGTGTATGCTGCACATGTCAGCTTCGTAGTAGGCTAGCGCTAGTTCTACCATTATTTACATCTAAATAAGCAAAAATTGTATTTATTTTAGTGAGAGCAAAAGCTGAAGCGGAAAAAGCAGCAGCGGCGAAGAACAAGAAGAAATCTCCTCACAAATAGTTTGCTTGCCTTAATATTTTTGCTTAGTTTGCACAGGGTTATTGGCTTACACTGTGCGTCGATATATATTTTTATGCAGTGATATCGTACTGTTGCTTCCTTTGTTCCCTTTGTGTTGTATGTTTTTTCCTGTATACATTTTCCTGTAGACAGAAACCTGCTTACACATGAGGAAATGGTTTGTAAAAAGTCTTTTGTTGGCTTCTAATAATATTAGCATTACTTGGCAAAAAATAATAAATCGTCCCTAATTGTCAAGACTTTTCTCACAAAGGGCTTCCGAACCTGTTTCCATTGAAAACCGTCTACTTTCAAATATTTTTAATATAGCAAGTTTTTTGGTTTACAAATGAATTCTGATATATTGTGTGACAAAACTGTGTCTTACCCTTCTGAAAGATAAAGTTCGTAGACTAAAGTAAATCCCTTATTCATCTCATTTTGTTATCAAGTAAACTAACATGTTCCAATAAAATCATGCAATGTATTATTAAACCAATGAGCAAGTGACCAATACATTTGTTCATTTCTCATGACCAAATTTCTTAGTCTTTATGTGTTGGTCCTAATTTATAAAATCATTCCTGTATAACAAAACAGTTGCAACATAAACAAACAAGAAATTAAACGTGCATAAAGATATCATATATTATATTACAAACTTGACCGGGCACCATTCTTCACTGTGAGATAAACAACACATAGAATTTCTTTTAGACCATGTCCATCAACAAAAAAGTCACTAATAAAAATGTAGCACTAAAAGCATGTCAAAAAGACAATAAAATTTAGGAAAATGCCAGTACAGTACGTTGAACAAGTGGGTATAACTCTTACACCAAATTGTGACAAACCATGCATATGTGTGATTATGTTTTTGTTTTCATCTCATTTAAGTTTGTTTTTCATGTTACTGTCTGTAAAGTGTGGTAAATAGTTTCATTTTCTTACTTGCATTTTTGATATTAAACATTTTGCTTCTGTATCTTTGAGTTCTATGTCAAGAGGGCAAATGAAAGGAATTAGCAGCTATATTTAAGCACAGACGTCTCTTGTCATCTTGTTTTTAAGAAGGAATTCCTCCCAAGAGATGGATTTTGAAACTTGAGGGGAAAATTGACTTTAATTTTTACATGTGATTTGTAAATATACGCTTCAGCTCTGGAAATATAACCTGTAAAGTAAAAAAAAACCAACGTTTAATGATCTTTGTATTGTTTAGCATCTACTACGTAGTATATTAGGGAGAAATGAAAATGTTTAAACTGCTAAGGGAGAAGTTTGCCAAAAAAGTTTGGGAGCCACTGGGCTTAACATTTGCTTTGGATTTATATGAAGTAGGCAGCTATATACATGTACAGACTGCTTCTAAATATGTTAATTGCCAGAATGTTTGCTGGTTGTATGTTTAGTCGCCCAGTGGCACAAAATTTAATGTCGTTGGTAAAGGAAAACGAAACATAACAACGTTTTTAATACTTATTTCGTCTACGCAACAACACACCAAGTAAAATAAAACTTTTCCTTTAATGAAATTGCATTACATTTTTACGATGACGGGACAATTAAACGGATGGCTAAACCTATTTGTGCTGTTTGGTTACAAATCCTAACGAACTTCGGATTCTTCCAGCAAGCAATTGTGTCACAAGAACCAATCAAGTCAAGCCACGTCACAACAGTTCAGCCGTCAATCATTCCAAGATTTTTGCCTCCCGCAATCAATCAACCAGCCCGAAGTGGAATTCACTGATTGATGCAATAAAGCCTGTCATTGGACGGTTGAAGAGCGCCCGTATGACGTTTGAGAAGCAAACGTTCTAATTGGTTGAAAGAAAAAGAAAAAAAGTGAGGCGACTTTGTCCTTGCGCCTTCGATCTGTCATTCCCTTTTGAACAACTTGGTGAAGGTAGCTGTGTCCATGGGACGACTCAGCAATTGAGAATAAACAGGTAATTTGCGAGTTGTAAATCAACTTGTTTGGTGTCTTTGCAGAAGTAAACTCGGGTGCACACTTGTTTACTTCGCACTGATACCTGTAATAATAAGTTATGCGTTTATGTTTAATTCACTTTTCAAATACACTATATACTGCTGCTGTATCACTTTGTTTCAGGTCGTCGGATGGCTTCGGGAATTGATTGGCTGGACGCTGAAACATCGTTCTTACGGAAGAGGGCTTCGTTGGCACACAACACACACTTCCGAAAACAGGCGAGTAAATGTATTTTTATATGTTATCTATTAAATTGTATCACTTAATATTAGATGTAGGGGCCAACATGGGGAAATAGTATAAAAGTGCACTTATCCTGTCTTCACATGTTGGTATATAGTTAAGCTTTTCGTAATTAATATTACGTTATGTCAAATTCCTGGTACTGCTTATATTTTGTTTTGCAGACAATTACTGGAGGCGGAGTGATCGAAGAAGATGGAAAGATCGGAAAGGCCTAATTAAGTTAAGTAACCAGAAAGTTAAATGTGATGTTGCTTATTTGGCGTTCCCTGGTTTGTAACGGTCGTTTGTTTTGAGTTTAGCTTACTAGTTGTGAGGCAGGAGTAAAGATTAGAAGCGTTAACAAACGGAGCGTCAAATATGCACTGATATTATTTTATTTTCATTTCTAAAACCAACAGCAATCGAACTTTAATATTTACATTGGTTATTGCAGATCTCCCGTTTGCAGTTAAGACACTGGGGAATAATATCGGCATTGGACTGATCACTAGATGAATAGGAACTACATACATCGGAAATACTTAATAAGTTAAGTAACCAGAGTAATGTTAAATCTACAGATACAACGTAACACAGAGTAAGCTAAAGAGCTGTGAGGCAGGAGTAGAGTTAGAACTGGTTAATTTTATAACTTTATTTTGTATGCACTATAATTCGTCAGATATTAATATTTGTGTTTTTGCTGCAGATCTCCTGTATGTCGTGAAGGCATTGCGTAATGGAGTCGGATTTGCGCTTGAACGAACCATTGGAAGAATTGGAACTATATACAGGTACGTGTTAAGGCAAATCTACATGAATTATATTCTTTTAGATAGACGTTTTGCTGCATAAGTACCGGTTCGGGAGTTTCTATAGTAAAATGTTTACAAATCAACCAATGAATTGGAGGGGATTAATAATAGTTGTGACTCTTTAGCCGTTGCTGCAACGAATAGCAAGCCTGTTGTTGTTTTGCATGATGCTTGTGCATGTTACATTTATTGTTTTGCATGTCACTTGTGTGTTAGAGCGGCTATTCAGTTGTCAGCATCGATTAAATCATTCATATTAATAAGTAAGCGCATTTAAAAATTATTTTAACACTTAATGAACTTAAGGCGTTTGTATGCAGCAAATTATAGTCGAACAATTTACTTTTTTCAATTAGGTTGCTTATAGCCAACATGGTGCACACTGTCTAGCTTTCAGTATATTATATTTTGCGAATATGTTAAGCGATCTATATGAAAGTATGGAATTGCATTGTTTTGTCTCTTGTATGTTTCTGTTTCAGGAGCTCAGATGTCGGGTAAAGATTGGAGTTCATTCTATGGACGATGTTGGCCACAAGTTGAAGCACTCCTATCATATTCAGACTTGGAACAACAACCATACAATCAGCGGACGATCTTCAACCAGACATTCTCGACGCTCTTTTCCCGATGAAGAACTTACTTTCCGAAGAACTTCGAACTTATGTTTTGTTTTCACATTTCTGTGTTCGCTTAAATAAAAAACAACTTTGTGTATTGAGTAAGTTAAAGCTACATTTGTATCGTAATTATATTTTTGCGTTTTGTCGTTTATTGTAAATTCTAACATTCTAAAATATTTATGTAATGTAGTTCTTGTTCATCGTCAATTTTGGCAATGCTTACTTATATTATTTTGTTAATAGTTCTGAATTATAACCAAACTTTTGGCATGAGTACAGACACTGTTGAACGTTTATTTAAATGTTGCTTATTTTTGCGTGCGTGTTACTCATACTTGTTTGTTATTTTATTTGTTCACTTAAAACGTTGTTTTGCCCTTAATTTGTGTACGCATATAGCACTGTGTTTATTCTAGGTGTTTCGTTATTCTATACTATATTCTATATTAGGATATTTAAAGACTCATAATTGTGTCTTTTTTGTAATTTTATTGGTTTTGGTCTTTGTTTGTACTTAACATCTTTCATTGTAGTATGTTTTCAAGTTATGCTTCTACATTCTATGCTATAATATACGCTATTTTAGGTTGCCTTTTTTTTGACATTTTTATGTCATTTTTATCCTCCATTGGCTTGACGCCGTTATACCATATTTATTCTTGTTAGACCCCATATTTCCGTATTGTTGGATAGGGTTCAGTGTAGATCCCAAGTCAGTCGTAACGGGAGGTCAACAAACAAACAAAATCTGTAAATTTAGAACGTAAGAGCAAAAAGATTTGAGGACCTTACACAACTTCCTATCAGCAGATTTTGAGACTTCCAGTGGGATTAGAACCAGAATTGTCGTACTCCGATCCAACTACAACATTAAGTAACGTTGCTATGGTCACATATGTCCACAGTGTTGTGGTTGCACACTTGTTGTGGTTGCGTCAAAAACAACAACTTTACAGTTGAAGTTGTTCGTAAAAATCAAGTTTTTCTGGCCGTTGGTCAAAAACGTCGGTTTGCAGCCTTCCTACGTCACTTGAGTCTGTTCCTCTGTAGGCAGCTCTTCTGTGAGACTTTCTGTGAACTTCTATCCAGCCTTTCGACCTTTCAGAGGTTCGAACCAGTGAATTGGAGATTTACTGCCTGCCTGTCTGCCTTACTCTCAACCTAACTACCTGCCTGCATAACCACTGTACTAACGAGCTGCTTGCCCAACCACTAAAAAATCGTCTGCATGTATGGTCTGTGTGTCCGAAAATTAAGACAATAATAGGTAAGAAAAGAAATCGATATCATTAAGGAAACCCGCCCTGCGATTTCGTGTCCATTGTGGTCTAATGGTAAGCTGCTTGGTCGATAGAACTTATGGTTTGTAGTTCTAACCCTCTCCCAAAATTTGTTATTTTTTTCGGGAAGGAATCGTCTAACTCACAAATGTATCATTTTTGGGTGGTTTTGCCGTCACCTCTCGTGGTGTAGCGGTGAAGATCCTGTCCTCATGTGCTGGAGATTTGTGTTCGAATTCCAAAAGCTACATCGCTGCTTAGTTTTTGGCTGAAGCCTAGAACCGAAAACATATAAGGACCACTTAAAGCTGGGTTTGTCGTCACCAGCCGTGGTCTAGAGGTTAGTTCCTTGCTTCTCAATTCTCTCACCACTGTTCGAACCCCGGTAAAGATAAACTCTGCCCCGGTAACCGATAACACACTTCGGGTTCGAACGTTGCCCCTCTGATAAAACTCACTGGTGACCCTCCTTGATTGAGGTCTCTCCCCGCTCTGATCTCATCACTCTCTAAGCCACCCCATGGACATAACCCATTTCCATGAGTGCCCCCAATCCCCCTGACTGGCTTCCATGCCCCCCATAAGCTAACGAACCTCACGCTGATCGTTCAAACGCAGAAACATTTTGTTTGATGACATAAGAATCGACGAAAAGAACAAGTCATAAGTCAGTTTAGCCCTTAGACCGAAGGGCGCTTGCGCGGTGTAGTGGGTAAATAGAAAAAGCGCCGGTTCGACGGCAATGGTTCGAATCGAAGCCATCGACCCCCCAAAGTGATGTGAAGAACCCTCAACCTCCTCCGTACAAAGGGCTTGCGCCGAAGGCGCAAGCAGGGCCCGAAGGGCCCACCACCTCCCAAGCCCCCCAAAAGTGTCTAAAAATACTTCTCTACAACATACCCCACCTTTTTTGTTGTATTATATTGGGCGGTTTTCCAAAAAAGTGCAAAATTACCTTTTAATTGTGATCTCATTTAGATAGGTGTACGGTCTTAAGGTTTGAGAGTGGAGTGACACACATAGAGAAGGGGAAAAACTTTAGCTCGCTGACGGCTTATGGCTTAGAGTCTGGGAAGCGGGAGATGAGATTGTTACAGCGGGGAGAGACTTCAACCAAGGAGGATCACCACAGAGTTCTATCAGAGGGGCAACGTTCGAACCCAAAGTGTGTTATCGGTTACCGGGGCAGAGTTTATCTTTACCGGGGTTCGAACAGTGGTGAGAAGATTGAGAAGCAAGGAACTAACCTCTACACCACGGCTGGTGACGACATCCCAGCTTTAAGTGGTCTTTATATGTTGTAGTACCGGAGCTTTTTTTATAAGTACTGCGGCTCTAGAGTTATATAAAAGAATCATTCAATAAACAACAAGCAGCTTGCTAGTGTAGTGGTTTGCAGCAAATGGTAGAAACCAGTGAGTCATGGGATCGAATCCTGGTAACCCAACGTCAATTTTTTTGTGAACTAATTCTCTTGTGTTTTGCGATGTTGCTCTGATTGGTGGTTTACCTAAAAAAACAACACACCGAACCGAAATAAAACGTGTTATTTAGTATTATTGAAGTAAGCAAAGAACAAGTTTCACACAGATGGTTAGGCAAAAAGATACTACTACGACAAACTAAAGGACAGACGTTAAATGGATGATTTAGAAGTTTAGTGGGGAACGGAGATATGTTATTTATTTTAAGATTCGTGGGACAAAATTGAAACTTTTCAAGGACAAAAAGTGTGGAAATTTCTAACAATAATAAAATGTTGTGAGCAAGGGAAATACGAAAGCGACGTAGAACGAAATATCGTGAAAATTATGGGAAATTATTTATTAAAAAATCATTCTGTGTATTAGATGTAGCTATAACATATGTTATCAGGAAAATTTGTTTCGCAACAACGCAAGAAGCAGGACTAAAAATGGATTGTGGAAGATTTAAATGGGTGAAAAAACAGTGATGGAGTGTGGAAAACACTATGTTAGTATGGACAAGGAATTGTTCTGTCATTAAAAATGGCGGCACAACAACCCATATAAGAGAATAAAGTTTGGACGATGCACAGAGGCGTTAAAGCACAATAAAATCGTTGGTACAAAATATTACACACGCAAACTGATAAACAATGCTGATGTGTATTTGAAGTGTACCAAATATAACGTGTATGAAAGATTGTTTATTAGTGGACAAATACAAAGTACACGATGACGTCATCGATCGCAGGTTTCGTCATCACGGTCATCTACATGCGAAAGGATCATGACCATGCGAAGGTTAAACCGAAACTGCACGATGACGTCATCGATCGCTGATTGCGTCATTCCTATCCAGTTGAAGGATCCTATCCACGCGAAGACCCACCAATGTTTCCCAGTTGTTTCTCCTGATGTTATCGAAGTGACTAAAAAAACAAGTATATAAATGGTAAGTGCGCGGCCAGTGGCATATAATCAAAATATAACATAACTTTTGTAGCAAGTTTTATTCATTCGCCTATTTGGAAGGCATGAGCATTTCCGTCTCATTTAAATGGAATCATATAGTTATTAGATTTAATTGACGCGACCAGCGACCTTCAAAAGTAACATAACTAGGTAAGATAAACACTTACATTTGGAATGTTGTGCTTCAATTAAGTTGATCCGATCAGGGTTTCTCCACAACCTTCGTCACCGCAGTTGTTTCCGATGTTTGGCTGCTGCTTCGAACGTCTGCAACAAAACTAACAACAGCATTCTGGTTTGATAAAAAAAACCTAAAACTAATATAATAGAAAGCTAATATCTCAATCGCACTCTGTTAAACTTATGTAAAAAGGAATATTGCAATTTTAATCAATTCTACCGATGCTGACAACTGAATAGCAGCTCACAAACACACGTGACATGCAAAACAATATAACATGCACAAAGATCATGCCATGCAACACACCGGGCTTGCTATCCGTTGAAGCAACGGTATAAATGATAGTTTAAATTCTAATATATGTTTAACTTCACAACGCTCGTGTTTTCTATTTATAGTTTACTTACATTAAAGCTTCAGTGCGATTTCTGTCAAGTTCAGATTTAGAAGTCTTTAAACCTTAGTCACGCCATGATCTGAAACCAAAACCATTTGAGTAAATATAAACGTGGATGTAACAGCATTGAAACTGTAAATTGTTTTAAATAATTTGATGTATAGCATATTTGACGCTCATTCTAAACACTTCTGCCTAAAACTCTTACTAACTTTCTGCAAACTATTATGAGTCGTCAGTGTATGCAGCAAATATTATTTTAGGTAACCTAGCATTATATAAGCGTTAAAACAATCAACTTAACTTGAAGCCGAAAGTTCCCCCATCTTTGTTACGCTTCCGCCGGAAATCCAATCCCTGCAAAGCAGAAGCAGAAGGAGTATTTGGAATTCAAGGCAACATGTAAACTATAGTTTATGAAATATTTAACTATGCCAACATGCGAAGACAGAATAAGTGCACTTTATACTGCCAACACCTGGACATACAAACTATTACCATTTAACGCCAAAAATATAGATAAGTACATAAACTTCAATCATTTATTTACTCGCCTATTTTAGGAAGTTTCATAAAGTATTTCTTCTTCGCTGTGGTAGATGTTTCTCCGAAGCGATTGAAACCATCCGACGACCTGAAACATACGATGCAGCAGCAATATCGTGTATTTGATAAATAAGTCAAACATATTCTGGTAAATGTTATTCTGGTATATGCACAGAAGTCAACAAGTGTGCACCCGAGTTTATTCTGCACAAATACCGGGCTAGTTAATTTACAACTCGCAAATTACCTGTTTATTCTCAATTGGTGAGTCGCTCCACCGACACAGCTTCCTTCACCATTGAACAAGATCGAACAAGTTGTCTCATTTTTTTTCTTTTTTTTCGACCAATCATAGCGCTTCCTTCTCAAACGTCACTCCCGCGCCCGAAAACCGACCAATCACAGAGCTGATACAAGTAATCAGCAAGTCTCGTCAAAAATGCAGAGAAAAACTTCAATTGATTTTCCTGGAGCAACGTTCGTTCAAATAGGCACGTGTCGTGTTGTTACGTAATTTGTGAGCATTCTATCTGTAATAAAACGCGCCATGCTGGAATATAGAAGAAAAAATGACAAAAGCTGATAATATATTTTTGATAGTTTACAGCAAATCAGTTTCCGCTTTCTGTTTCTTGGTAGAACATAAATATTTTAAAAATCAAACCTGCTGTGAAAGTTGGAACTATACGTTGCCGTTACTCTATTATATGCTTTTTTTATTTCCATCCAACAATTTTAATTGCTTCAAAATCCAACCTGTGACTTTGTTTTTCAGTTTTTCTGTTGCTGACGTTTTTCATTTTGATATCACTTCAAATTCATTAGCTGACATTTAAGCTGATAAGGTTTAAACCGACTTGCTGCTTAACTCTGTCACGCCACGTGGTTTTTATCATACGTTAAGCAGGTTTACTTCAGGCCTAATTTATTGGATTTTTGACTCAGATTTCTACATACCGCTTAAAAGAAAACAGTATTTGAATATAGTATAGGCTTATGCTTTTTTCCTGTTTGAAGCCTAACAATGTTTTTAGTTACCCGATTTAAAGTGGCTTGTTGCTGAAATGTTTAATTTTCACAGGTTTTGCCTCCTACCTCACCTTTAAATCACGTTCAATCAAAATCGTAAAAATATAACGTTGATCTGATATTTTAAATGTAGGCTTGTATCGCTGCATTTATTTAAGTGCAACTAGCAATTTATGCGATTGACCACAACCACAATTATCGAGTCAAGTTTTCGAATGATGCTTACAATGTATTAGGTATGTTTTATAAGACAGGCGGTTACCTACAACGGTGGTTGAACCCGTAAATCACTTTACTCAAACCAATTCCCAATCACGCATGCATTTTATTGCCGGAGTGACCAATATGTTGTTTATGTACATATGCATAGAGAAAATGCACAAATCCAGAATTTGTTCGCTAGACACACAACGATCGAGTCAACTCCCTCTACTAAGAGGCACCAACCAAAGTGAAAACAACGACAACAATCCAAAAAGTACAGCCGCTAAATATTGATATATTATTACTATGGGCACACACGCGATAAAACGTCACACTACACAGTTTGTTACGTCACAGCCAGACGTCATAATGCGAGTACGTCATTAATGTATTACGTAGCACGCAGGGGTTGATGAAGCACTCGAGTCGGATAAAAAAGGATTTATATCTTTGAAGATGGAACACGGTCCATGACGTCACACACATGACGTCATAAACACGTACCTGATCGATGACGTCATATATCGACAAGAACTCAAAAGTTTTTGGTTGAAAAGAATCACAAACAAAAAATACATGCAAAAAAATAGTGATCATAATAAATACAAGGAAATTTCACTTCGTGTTCACAATCGGCGTTTATTCGTTTGCTGACGTCATAAAGGTCATTAGCAGGTGTTCGAACGGTTTTATTGTTCACAGTATGGACACTATGCTGCGCACCTGAGCGACTGTATCGTGATCTCGATTGGTTAAAAATTCGACCAATCACAGAGGTTCCCGCCAAAAACAGGTCCCCAGTAAAAAACAGAAGTACGTGACGAACACAGTTACATGCTGCACACTACAAAAGTACGAAGTAATTAAATAAATAAACAAAAAATGAGCACGGATGCCGTTGTAACATCACACAGAGCATTGTGTTTGACACAACAATGTACAGATTATGGCTTTCAATCGAACACTATGACTTCATAGAAGGATGTTGCGCAAAAAAACAGGCTGCTGTTTATTTGATGCTAAAAACGAGCTGATAAAAGGTTACAGAAGGTCGTTGACCCCGTACAGAAGAGTTCACCGCCGTCGAGGTTACTCGCGGTCAAAAGCATGCTGCATAAAAGCTAAAAGCTGCGGGCTTTTGCATAAACAAGCGCTTTGCGATAAAATACGCAAAGTTTGGGGCAAGATGCCTTGGATAAAAGAATTCGCCACAAGAAGCGGGAGGCAAGTCGCTATAAAGTGAAAAGAAACTCGATCCAACAACGATAAAACTCTAACCACCAAACTATAACAAGCGCAAAAATCTTTCACGGGAGAAAAACGATTTAATCTACGGGAAAAATAAAAACTAGGAAAGCTAGGAAAGTCCAATGCCTGCATGGTAACCGGTCATCACGCTTGTAACCCCGCCCTGGTGATTTTGATTGGCAGACAGATTGAGCGAATCAGAGAGGTCCATCGCCACACTAGAGGCTGCGTTTCCTTGCATGAGACTAGGATTAAACTGCTGCGTCACAACGGCAGAAGCATTGAACTGTGGCGATGCTCGTTCATCCGGAACGGGGCTGCTGTGAGTGCTCACTCGAGCGTACGACTCTGCGTTGAATTGTGGGTAGGCACCGCTTGAGGTGGGGGCGCTAAATGCTGAGTCAGCATGATTCAGCGGAATTCGGGCTTGCGACATGTTGCTGTATTCAATGTCTTGTCTGCGAAAAAAACATCAAAAGTTGCGATATTTTTCTCTAACCGTGCTTTTTTCCATAGCAATATGACGTAACATGGCAATGACGTACCCGGCTTTTGTGCAGACTTGAGCGAGTAGAATTCCTCTCTTATGTTTGTTGGCGTGTTGTTCTATGCCGGACAGACCGACCACCGAATAAGTACAGCCCGGTTGGAGACAGTGAAAGTGGGAAGTATTTCTGTGTCTGTCGGAATTTCAATTATTATTTCACAGTTTCAAGTTGTTACGACATACTGCTGTGACGTAATCGACCGCCAACTGATACAATCGACCACACTTAAAGCTGGGATTAAAACCGACCCGATAGGACCATGTTGTGGTATTTTAGAAACATGCTCTTCTGCCAGAAAACTACTTTTGCATGAAACCTTGTAGGTTGAAAAAGTTTTCACCGTTTGCTGTTACTTATCATTTATTAGCTTGATGCTTTCATACAGAATTTCCTCTGGTTTATGACATCACAATCTGTGATTGTTACCTGTATTTGCACGTGTCCCGCATACAATCCTCCTTCCCTCTGAATCTCTCGAAACCGGATTGTTCAAGTGTATCAGCTTTAACGTGTTGACGTCGATGTGTTCCAACTTTCGCACTGTCTGTACACCTGTCACGTCACAATACAAAGTTTGTTTCCAAGCAACGAAAAAATTCTAATAAAGACGATTTAAGTCCACCATAGCGCTTGTTACAAGGACCTTGCAAGCTTAAAGCGGGTTTCTTAACGAGCTTCGTGTAGTCAACCATAGCGCTTGTTGCATTAACGTTTTTACGATTAAAACGGGTTTCTTAACGGGCTTTGTGCAGCCAACCATAGCGCTTGTTACATGCACGACTTTGCAAGCTTAAAGCGGGTTTCCTAACGAGCTTTGTGCAGCAAAACACGACCATAAATTAGAATTCTCCCCAGCCTCTTGCAAATCTAAAGGCTCGTAGGTAGCAAAATATCGACTGCGGAATGAACTCACTTAAACTGGCATCTGAGACAGTGGAAATGTGTGCTGGTGCTTCTGTACTGGCAACCATCTACTTCACAATCCTGTGTTGTCTTGAACCGCTTGAAGTCGTCCCTCACCAACCCGGCCACACGTTCATGATGCTGCTGATGTTTGAACATGTGAGTGCGACCTGTGAATATGTACATGCACCCGTCCCTCGTGCAGTGATAATGCAAAAGAAAGGAGGATATATTCTCAATTATCTTTTACCCTCGAATTTTGTCTAGATGACCAATTTTTACTTTCTCTACCCACATTTTTCATGTAAGTAAATACTTATTTACATGACACCGTCTTCTATGAATGAATTATGACGTACTTTGAACACATGCGGACACTGGGTGTCGCCACAGTTCTCCGAAGACTCGAACCTTCGAAATCCCTCTATGACGTCATAATTGATTCGGAATTTGGCGAACATCGATGGATTCTCGTCGTTCGGTTTCGGAACGTATCTGTCCAACAAAAAATCTTTCACTTTATTTGAGAGTTTCAACTGTTACGTCAAAACTTACTAATATGACGACATGATCACAAATAGTGACGTAAAACTTATCAAAATATTTTGATTTTTTTCATGTTCTGGGAAATCCTAGCTAAGGTTTTTGAAAAAATGAAACGGAAAAAAAATTGATTGACTTTTTAACAAGTTTTTTTTTTGAAATTTTTTGCTCGCTTTATACTTTTTTGAAACTTGCTTTTTTCTGATATTTAAATTGTTTTACATCAAAACGAAACCGGCAGGAAAGTTGGGAAACAAGTCGGTGAGAAACGTTTCCTCACCTGTTGACAACTTCCGGGTCAGAAAAATGAAACGAACTCCCCTCCTCTTTCGGTATCTTCTCAGGGGAATCACCGTTTGTCGACGGCATGTCGTTCGAGAATTCTAAAATTCCATTCAAACAGTTTTGTTTAGATCAGAAAAACACAAGAGAATATGTTGGAATGGAACAAAACGTTTCAACTGTATTTCTGCCATAAATTTAATTAGATAAACTAAGACCTAATGCGAAAACGGTACTTAAAAGGTAGGATTAGAGCAAGGTTCACCGCAATACTTTAATTGCTTGGTACCAATGGTTCGCCTGGTGCTACTTGGGCGTTTTCGTTCAAATATTTTTTAAAACAGCTAAAAGTGCTGGCTACAATATACACGGACATGAAAAGTAGCTTGGTCAAATCAAAACTGCCAGAGAAATCGTGTGTGGAGAATATGTTGTGTTGCTCTTTTCCATAGAAAACTTATCGCATAAAACTCACTCGAGTTAGATTCGTTGCTGTTTGAATCAGTGTCGGGATAATTTACTCGTAAATCCAGCACGCCCTCATCCGACGAAAGATCGTTGTTTTCAAGTTGGGCAGGAAGTGAGGTCGAGTGAAGGCTCGTCACAGGTCGGGGGGAGCTCATATCTCCGCTAGTTGGCGCCAAAGATTGTCTCCCTGTAAGTGAAATGTTTGTGGTGAGCAAACTCGTCTCGGTCGAAGCGAAATAAGTGAAATAATTCGACCCCGAACCTTTTGATATTTGCTCCAACATCGCTAGCTGAGGTCGGCTCAACTCATGCATGAAATTTGACGGTTTTTGTGGAAACGACGATGACGACACTGATGACGCAGTCGCCTGTGAAGAAAAAATGTCAGTGAAGTAATATTTTAAACTTTTAAGGTTTTTGTGATGGAACTTTTGTAATCGTATGAAACAAAATCAGACGCCGTTTTATGTTGTTGAATTTTTCGTGATAATTTTCAGGCAAAGATTTTCGATTTCTTTTGTCAGTACCTGGCTCGTATCCATGGCAACGCCCGGACGCTGCTCGATCTCGTCCGCTTCGTCCACTATCAGCGGTAGAGAGTCGTCGCCGGAATCGACGTTGCTGTGGTCGATGTCAGTCGTGTCTGACGTCATATCTGCAATAACAAGTAAAAAATTCAAACTCTTTTCGGTTCGTTTGACTATAATTGCCGGTTTTTGTTACGATAATGTTTTTCGTTTGTTTGTGCAAGATCATGATGTTTTACAGTATTGTTTCTTTCTGGAAAATACCGAACAAGCGTTTCGTCCACATGGTTGCATAATTAACAAATTTTGTCGTTCAACTGGTGTGATGCTGAACAAAATACTAGTTGTTGTTTCGACAACTAGTATTTTTGCTGACGCTTCGCCCACCAGACCGGTAGGGTTTTTCCGAGCAATAAATCAAATATTGCGAGCACACGTTTTTGTATGTTTTTGTACGTGTGTGTGTATGTGTGTATGCATAAGTACACAGTGTTTCCACGTTGTGATTAAACGTGTTGTTGTTGTATGTTTCTGTACAACTATTTATTTCTGTGTCTCACCCATTCCGTTGTAACTCCTCCCCAACATTCTGCGCAGATGTTTTCTCACGTGAGTTGACATCTGATGTTTATATTGGAAAGCAAAAGCACAACCGGCTCTTATGCAGTGATAATGACTGAACAATCCGTTGTACTTGCAATCTACGAAACAAATAATGTACAGTTTACTAAAATAAAATACTTCTCAAACAAAGTACATCGCTTAGGTATATATTGTGTTAAGTATCGGAATGTGGTAAAAACCAAAAATCAATAGTTAACCACGTAACTTTTTAAATCTTCAATTTGCTTAAAAAACAATGTACAAGTTACAATTTGAGATAGCTAACGAATTGCTTCATCTCTTGAAGACAACCAAAAGGTGTAGTTTAATTGTTACAATTATTAAAACAAGGTCCCAACCACACTAAGCAATAAAGGAAAGATTTTCGCCGTTTTATTTTGCAAAATTGAAACATTTAAAAGAATAAGTTGATCTCTTGAAGACAAACAAAAGGTTAATTGAGGTTCAATTGATGAAAAGGAAATGTTTTTGCCGTTTTATTTTCCAAAGTTGCAGCATTTGAAAAGTTAATAATGAATTAAATTATTAAAATATGGTCCCAACCATTAAATGGAACATTTTCGCTGTTTAGTTTTGCAAATTTACACCACATAAAAACCCACCATATCTTCCGCATTGCTCCTTCTTTGTGTAATATTTAAATCCGCTCGCCTCTCTTCTAGCAATCTTCTCATGCTTCTTCATGTGCCAGGGAAGTTTCGACGTTCCTATGGTAACGAACTGACAACCGGGTTTCAAGCAGTGGTAATGTCCCCTCAACCGAAACTCGCAACTCTGAATAAAATTTCGTGGTAAGTCGACTGGCTGGAATTTCACTAACAGCGTCGACAATGTTTTAAAGCTCTTAGACTTGTATAGATCACAGTACGCCAGGCCTATGAAAGGCGCCATACCGAATCAGCCGGTCACCAAGCATTCACCACCACATGGCAAGCCGTAGGCTGCAAAAGTCTAGCCTTAGGTGTGTAAAACGGGTCACATATTTAGTAATTGGGCCCTAAAACATGAGAATAAAAGTCGATGAAACAGCAGCTTAGCACTAGCACATAGTTTCAATTTGATGGATTTGTTAAATCCAGAAACACGCAACATTAGCTTACCGGGTTAGGACACATCTTCTTCACTGTGTAGCTTCCAAAACATTCTTTTGCCGCTTTTGCATAAGCTTCCAAACTGTCGTGGGCTTGTCTGGATGAAAACAAACAAGTGTCAGAAAAATTATTTGTTTTAATTTCAATCTTTGCACGCCATACGCTTGTGTTACATGGCAAATAACCTGGCGTTGTTTTGAGTATGTTATGCGACCGTTGTATTGGTGTGCGTGTACTGACAGTATGTTATAGCAGCAGAAGCAATCAATGTAGAACATTCACGTGTTGATCACATTACAGCATGATACATAACATACCTGTGCGTTTGAGCTTTGCCGAGCGACTTGCAAACGTATCTGCACCGGTTCAGAGTGCAGTGCCAGTGATTCTGCATCATATATTTGCAATCACGACGCATACACGTCATTCTGGTGAAGAAATAAACACAGAATTGTTATTTTGTTGATCCTAAGACCGAGCTCATGCGGTATAAGACGCTTTAACAAAACTTGTGTTAAGCCTAAACTCAAGATTACTCGAAATAATTAGATGTGGAATGAATTTGGATAAGTAACTCAAGTAAACGGGTGTAACTGATGTGGCCCTTCATATCACTGATGGTGGCATGAGCAATTGCCAAAACATTTGAACAATAAAGCATGTCGCTTTTTACGCATATTTATGAATTACTTTTTCAGTAGGTGTTTAAAAACAAACAAAGGCCACAAGGGGAGTTTTAAGCAGCTTTAAATTGTTGCGAATCTGATCGAATTCCAAACTTACCCAGGTCGGATGTGGATGAAACCTTCCTCATCGCTTCCTCTCATCTTCTTCATCAAATCCAAGTGTCCTCCCAAGCCACTAGAGGGACCCTGTGAGCCCGACATCGCTTGTGACATGAGAGTGGGGTTCTGCAGCATCATATAAGCCCCAGTCGAGTGAGGTTCGGGGTTCAAAGTCGGGTAAACGAGCTTTTTTTCGGCCACCATCCGCGATATGTACTTGTACA
Organism: Phallusia mammillata; assembly: GCF_965637545.1. Classification (NCBI taxonomy): domain Eukaryota; kingdom Metazoa; phylum Chordata; class Ascidiacea; order Phlebobranchia; family Ascidiidae; genus Phallusia; species Phallusia mammillata. Next base: position 26,308,747 of record NC_137256.1, on the reverse strand, counting down.
CTGGATGGTCGGCATAACTCGCCATGTTTACCGGGGGAGGGGCGCTCACACTCGGGTAATCCCCACCGCTGTTGTTGTTGCCGTTGTCGTGGTTACCCATGTCACGTGACTGGTCGAACTGTGCGCGACTAAGCACGATGTTCCGCTGGGTGTCGCCCTCGTCGCGTGGCAAATGACCGCTAGATGGGGTTGTAACGCGACTGGGGGAGCGAGGTCGTGGGGGTTCGTCCTGGGCGGGAAATACCGGGGAGAATTGGCGCGCGATTGGTTGTTCGAAACCGGATTGTTCCAGTTTTTCGTGAAATCTGTGAAGAAAAATATATATGTTTGCAACTAAATTGTTTGAAAACAGTTTTTTGACATATTTCCCGTGGATAAAACGTTTAAGCCGAAGTTTTCCGAAAAGAGCAACTTCCAAATTAGTATTTTTCAGCCTCAAATGAAGTTTTACAAAACTGTTGTGTTTATCAATAAATTGTAAAAAAGAGGTTTTGCTGGACAGCTTACGTGGTGTGAGTTAGCACGAGATGTTTTTCAGTGAACACAGCACAACAATCCTCTACATCACAGTGAAAATGATGACACGAACCGAATACACAGTTGGCGACGTTGCATTCATCAGGACCGAGTCTGTGTGAAAATAAACATTTTATTTACAAACCTCAAAACAAGTTGCGTGTTTTCATTTTCTGCTTTTTGTGCAAATTGAAGCAGAAATATTCAGTGGACACCCGATTTTTTTTATCTAAATTATCTGTTATTCGCAACTTTTTACGTTTTTTTATTTTTATTTCAACATAGTACACGTGATAACATTTACTTGATTTTAAGTTTGGTTAAAAAAATCGTCACATAGACAGTCATTATGAAAACTTTGATTTTTTGAAACATCTTCATTGAGACACCGCCTTAACTACGGACATTTTTCTATGTGCGCGTTTAAAGACAAAATCTTTGTCAAACAAGTCTGAAGAAAAAGTGAATTATGCTAATTAGGTGCTTACCCTCGGAAAAACTTGAGCACCGCTTTTGACGGTTTGTCAGATTGGTGAATCTGAAATAAATGCAACACAGGATTAGTATTGTCTTAATGTGAGCATAAGTTGCTGTTGTATTGTTAAGTTATTTTACCTCCATCGGTTTCTTTTCACTTGATGACGTCGAATTGCTCTTGGATGAAAGATTAAGAGCTTGGTCCTCCACTAAAAAAATGTTATTGCTGTTAAACCGATTGGGATATCCAATACCGAATTAATATTCCCCCCATGTTTACTGTTTATTTACGCTCGTTCAGCAAAACTCAAAACCTCACTTACTCTGGTTTTGATGACTTTCATCAATAAATGAACCATAGTTATCCCTATCTTGCTCCTGATTGGCTGGCAGGCGGTCAGGTGACCTAGCGGTTTCGCTCCAGTGCCCACCACGTTCTGCTTGACTGCTTTCTTGCTCGTAATGACTTTCACTCTTGTATGTTGAAGTCTAAAAATAGATAAATTTCTGTGATGGGTATTTTATGATTTTTGTGTTTATGCCGCTTTATAAGAAATTTGTATTTCTCGATATGCCGTTATCATATTGAAGGCGTCTCATACAACACGTCAAAACGTCGTGATGCATTCACATTGTGGTTTAATACTGGCAATTTTCAATATATTTTATAGCGAATGTTACCTCCATTTGATCGTTATATGCCGGTGGTAGAATGTACGGGTTGATATTTCCCCGAGATACAACTTCATCACTGGAAAACAAAAGTATCTATTAGTTTAGCTTGTGGAAACAAAAAAACATAGGTCAATTAACAATTGGACAAAAAAGTATTTCCAAATTCAGTAAAATACACAATTAGGTGCAGAAGTTCTAACAGTTAAAAAAAAGGAACAATAGCATGAGACACATTTAATAGTTACAAGAAAAGAATGTTTCAACCAAAAAAATCACTTAAAAAGATTTAAAGTTGACAATTTAAACCAATGATTCTCAACTGCTTTTGAGGCCACATCTGGCTCACAACTACTTATTTTGCGGCTCGCAGCAGACCTTAGAAAACAACCAACGATTTCTATTTTAGCTAATAATCCTAAGTGATTTTTTGAGGTCTTATTTTTTGCGGCTCCTTGCACACCTAAAAAACTTCTATTTGGTCCTGACCATAAAAAGGTTGAGAACCACTGATTTAGAACCGCAAGAGCGAAAGAAAACTCACCGTGGAGTTGACGACATGTCGGGTTTCATTTCACCGCTGGATGGCAGCAGAGGAGATGCAGATGTGGATGAATGTGATTTATGAACAGATCCGTGTAATGTGTTTCAGAGTGGTTTATATTTCCCGCAAGTTACAGTGCAAAGTAGTGTAAGAAGTAAAACGAAAACCCACCAGTTGCTACAGTTGTTGGAATTGAGGCTAAAACTTTTCTTGCCGCTTCCTGCAACATGGAAGAATCAAACTTTGCACTTCCACCTGATCTCGACTAGAGAACCAGCGAAGGAACCGGACCTGAAAAGTGGAAAGTTGAGAATAATATATCCGGGTCGGTAGAGCTTGCCACAAAAAACTTTTCCTAATGTTATCAAGTATGTAAAAGCACAGAGCCAATAAATGATAAGCTGCAGACAGTGCACAATTTTTGACCTATGAGGTCTCACAAACTGGAGTGCCGTTGGATGGCTAACAAGTCAATATGGCCGATCTCTCGTCACCAGCTGCACTGATGAGAACTTTAAGGTCGAAACAGTGTGAACTGTCAGCTTATCAAGTAGGCTTTTGAACAAAAAAGATAAAAAAGTAAATTTAACGAATATTACGTTTTTCAGAAAAAACTTTCTAAAAGTCCTCTTTTTGAATGTAAACAAGATTTCAGTGAAGAAAAAGTTTCATAGAAAGCAAGAAAAATAAATCTCACGGTTGAGTAATCGCGACGCGACGTAGGGGTAAATAAAAGATGGCATCAAAACCGGGGTTGGGGGGTTTCCCCTGACACCCAGATAGGACGGGGGTCGTCCAAAGGTCGCGGGGGCTTGTTGATGTCTCACTAAGGACTGCTGCACCACCGCTGGAGGGAGGTGTGGAGCAGATGTAGGAGGACGGGAGGAGCAAGAGGAGGAAAGAGAAGTGAGAGTGGGAGGAGGAGGAAGAAGCTCTGGAGAGGTTGCTATGGCGACAAGATAAACGGAAGATGAATAAATTAGAAAAGAATTTTGGCTTTCGAAAATTAAAGCTTCGAAAATTAGTAAAGAAAAGAACCATCAGAAAAAAATGTACAAAGAGAGAAGAAAAGCTTTGCAATGAAAAACATTAACTAAGTTATGTGCAAAGTACTTAGAAAAGAGTTTTGTGCACCAAGAAAAGGCTTTTGTTACAAACTGTCTTGATAGGAAAGATGAAAAACAAAGATTTGCGCGGAAAAAAATATTTTTGTAATATTTCTCATTTAAAACAAAATGTTCCGAAGTATTTTTTCTTACTTGAGCTTAGACTGTCGGATCCCATAAGATCTTGTCGGTCGTGTTTCCTCTTGTGCGACACCATCTGGCTGGTTGACGTGAATGAAAAACCGCAATTATTCCGCAAACAGTGGAAATGGTTTGCTGTGCGGTTCCAAGCACATGTCGGAAATCTGAAACAAAAGTTTGGACCAAAAATTTAGTGTTTTTCATATATGTTACTTGTTTTGGTCAAGGGCTCTAAACAACATTTCTTAGGGAGGATAAACAAGTGAATTGAAATTTAAAACATTAATCTTTGAATATATAAGCTATTGCTGCCAGGCATAATATCAAGTTTATAGAGCTCTTCTGGCAAATGTATTTTATTCCGACGTTTCGACGTCCTATACCTTCATCAGGAAAAAAAAAAGACAACGATATATTTAGTTCAAACAACTTTTCAAACAATTCTCCTTGATTTAATCCTTACTATTTTACGACTTACTGGCAAGCTTCGTTCTTGTAAAACTTCTTGAATCCCTGTCTGGTGTACGCGTCATCTCTGGTGTGGTAAGCTTTATGTTTCTCGATGTCACATTTGTTCTTGAAAGTGAAATTGCAACCGGGACGACTGGGGGATAAAACGATGGTTCAACAAGTTGTCCAAATCAATCAGTTTAAACATATAGGCTTTTCTGGTGACAATAATACATTAATTTGAAACATGCTGACTCAGCAATTATTGTCACCGTAAACGGCCTCTGTTGCGCCACTTAGCGGAAATTCCCAAACCTGGTAACTGTGAGTTCTTCTACCCCAGAAAACTTGACCAGTAACATAGAAACTCTACTTTTATGTCCACAAAAACGCACTTTTAATGACTCTCAGAAAACTAATATCTTGCACAGGACTTTCAATGCAAGTCCGCCACTACTTATACTTTGAAAGTGCAAGCGCGCGAGTGTATTTTAAGGTACAAGTAAATAAGTGCACACGGCCGTGGGATGTCGGCCTTTTTGAAATAATAACCTAAAACACCAGCTTGAAACTCACGTGCAATGGAAGTGGGTTGTTCGTTGGTTGACAAACGGACAATCTGACATTCCACACGATTCCGTGGCTCGATATCTCTCAAATCCATTGCTGACAAACTGTTGGTTCTTCTTGTGGAAATTTTCGTGCGTCATCACATCAGAAGTGCTAGTGTAGACTTTCGTGCAGCTTGTCTGTTTACAAATTGGTGTTTCAATGTTTGTTAGATAAGCACATGTCGTGGGTTCGAATCCCACCGCACGTTAGGTTTTTCTAGCGCGATTTCGTTACAAAATGCAAGTGATGAGTTGAACTTACATGCAAGCAGTGGTAGTGGGTGCTTTTCCCGTTCAAATGGCAGTTACCAAATTGTCTCGAGCAATCGTCTGTTGGTGCGAATCTCATGAAACCATGAGCTAATGAGTTATCTCTCTTCTTATGCATGTTGTAATGACGAATCACATCCGACTTGTTGGTGAAACGCTGGATAGATTTGAAAAAGATCAGCAATTTTGAATTTTTAGGGTCACAAACGTTAAGAATAGGTAAATAAGACGCTATACATTTACGGAAAACGGTTTTATAAGAACTTCGCAAGTCGTATAAACACTTATAGGGATTAAGCTGCTTTATATATTATTGTAATGTTAAGTAGATTACCTGAAAGTTACAATCACTATCAGTGCAGTGGTAATGGTCTCTGTTGATATGAGGACAAGATGCTTGCATGCAAGGGTGCTTCGATGTGTACCTGGAAATATAAGACTGTTTTAATGCTCTGCTGGGGTGAAAAATAATCTCTGACAATTGTAAGGAATTGTTGTTATGTTCCGTCGACAACTATAAGAAACTGAGGATATTAAGGGCCACTGCTTATTCATTGCTTAGGCAAAACACCCTCCCCCCAAACAACTCACATATAAATGTAGCATAGTATCAACTCTAGTAATTTGGTAATAATGAAAAATTTTTACTAATGCAGCACACAAACCCAGGAAATATTTCCAGAAAAATATTAATTTTACGTCTGATATAAAGAAGAAAAAATAAATATAATAGTTCTTATTATAACTGAGAAATCAAAACATTTTTAAAATGGGTACTGATAGGAAACAAAGTCTTTTCAACAGATGCAAAAAAGCATCTTACTTTGAAATATATTTGTCGAATACATCCTCGTCAAAGTTGGTTGGATCCAGAGTACCTTTTTTGATTGAGCTACAAAAAACATGAAAAAAACAAAATAAACATATAAGCTATTGCTGCCAGGCATAATATCAAGTTTATAGAGCTCTTCTGGTAAATTGTATTTTTATTCCGAAGTTTCGACGTCCTATACAGGTCGTCTTCATCAGGGTAAATAACACTGAATGCGCGTTGCACTGTACTACGACCTGTATAGGACGTCGAAACGTCGAACTAAAAATACATTTGCCAGAAGAGCTCTATAAACAAATTTAAACATTGATGAAAAATATTTCTCATTCTAGTTATTTGTCAAAGACAATGTAACCTGAAAAAAACATATACAGACAAGTTACACACCCGACTCCACTTGATACAGTTCCAGCTGTTATTGTGTCGATCGAGTCGGCATTCTCACTATACTTCACACTAGGTGGCACACATGAGCTGGACGAGACCTGCAAATAACCAGGGTAATATTAAAGTTATAATGATCAGGTCCTGCAAAGGTTATGGAAGGGCTGCTATGTGTGTTTTTGTCAGCATTAGATGATAAACTAAGATGATTTTTGCTGACATAAATTAAAGCAATTAAACTAAGACTGCGAAAGAAATTTAAGTTATTGTGAAGTTTTAACAGTTGTGTTTGTAGTTAAACATAATTTGAAATTTAAACTTTGAGTTAAAGAAAGATTTAACAGTTCACCAACATGAGTTAAAACTCTTTTTGTCGAGACCACTGCTTAATAAAATTTCTGTATTAAAACACATGTTGACTTAGAAAACTAGAAACAGTAACATGTATGCTTACCTGAGAAATGGCTGATGATCTTTTGAATATTTTCTGCAGAAGTTCCGCTTTAGAGTTAGCTGAAGCATGTTCTAAAAATGTTTCAACATAAATCAGTGTTAAAAAGAGTTTTGTCGTTAGCTGAAGTTGAATTACAACTTCCGCAAGTTAAGTACTGAACCCTTTTAATACAGGACCTGTTTTTTTTTAGTAAACTAACATAATAAAAAATTATCATTTTTCCTCTCCTTTTATCATTTAATGCACTTATGATAGCTAGTAAGCCAAAGTAAATGGGTTATTTCATTTCTTTTGAATCGAATAAAATATTTTTATTTTTTTATTTTTTTTTGGAAGGCAAAATATTGTGTAAAGTACTAGTAGTATTCTTTATTGAGTAACTTTTTCACAAGTAAACATCATAACTTTGTCTGGTATCTTCAAATTTTCATGTTACACACCTGCATTGCTTGAAACGATTGAAGCCATGAAGGCTGCAGCAGCTGCTGGAGGTAGACTGGCTGAAGAAAATGGTTTGAGGGGTGGGATTTGATTTGAATATGTTGGTGGTGTGACGACCTGAAACATACAAACTTTATCAACCAACAAAAATATTGAGCACCAGAAATTTCTGATTTGCAATGGCACACAAATTTACAACATAACAATTAAAATACTTACAGTTTACAAAAACAACAACAGGATTATGCAAAACTTTTAATTAAATTTGAGCAGCAAAATGCAGGTGTTAAACATTTCGATGTTCAAACATTTAATATATATACTAAAGTCTATATTACTTCTAACAATGCCCAAACAATGTCACTAAACTTTTATTTATACTGATACAGGTATTAATGAGCAAAACAAACAGTAAAATGTGTGCAATTTTAATGTTCATACATCCACTCCAACTATTATCGCAAGTTTTCAACACTTACATTTGATAAACAGTAAACAGTAAAAACATACCGGGTATGCTGCAGAATCAACATTTGTATTATTCCATGAAGTGGGCAGGTTCCAAGTTGCATTGCTACTAAAAAAATGTAAAAAAAATCAGATTAAAAAGTCTTTTGGGTAGTCTATAAACCTTTTCATATTAATCTGGTGACAAAATGTTAGAAGCAAGGACACGATATCTGCTTCACAAAACAGATTTACTGCCAAAAAAAGTTTTTCACTTCCAGAATTTTTTTTGGGAAATTAATTAACTTGGATTAAAAATTTATTTTCTACCTTGTATTGTGAGTGTCTTGAGAAGTTTCATGTTCTGATGAAGATTGAATCTAAAAATTAAATTTGTTTGTTAAACTTAAAATAAACATTACACCCTTGACCCTTATGAAATTTGTTTTTGTGGCAAAGTTTCAACAGCCCAGCCCACTGTTATTAAACTGAAAACATGTAGAACTGAACACAAGGGCAGTCCAAAAAGGTAAAATAGGAAAAATAGAGTGAAATTTAAAATGTGTCTCATTTTTTGTTTTGGTGACAAGTCAACCATCTTTTATGAAAATCAAAATTTGTAAACATACTGCACATTAATATATATCATGCAAGAACTCTGTAATATATTGGATTTACAATATATTGGGCAAAATCTTAAAGCATACCAGGAGACCTATAATAAGAAGTGGATCTCAAAATAACTAAAGTGCTTTGGCAGAAGTTGGTACTTACAGTTGGTTCTGGTTTGTTGCTGGATCATAGTTTCAAGTCTTGATGAGTTAATCCTGCTTCAGTCATTGCTTCAATCAGAGGACTTTGCTGACCAAGAAGTTCCATGAATCTTCTATATCTAAAATTGAGTTGATACTTGGTTTTGTAGGAAGTGTCGTGTTTAAAAATTGCACACAAAGTTAGTTAAAATGGTTTTGATAAGTTCCTTTCTTGTCTGATATTCATTTCAAACCTTTTAACAGAATCGAGACAAAAATATTCTTGTCATCTACTGTAAAATAGTTCAGTTGAATTTTTTTGGTTGTAGCTAAGCAAGAATCATTATGTGTTCCACCGATAAGTAAAGCAAAATGTTTTTACTGAGCAATTTTAATTTTTTACCAAACTAAACTAATAATATTGGACTTGGGAAGTAATTGACTGCAAAAACTACATAAATTCACGGCATATTTTTGTATTACTACCAGCCCGCAGCAGTGACCCCATTTCTATAAACTGCCAATAAGATTAAATGGCGATTTTGTAATTCTTTTGTGGATTTTATCCCATGGGCAAATTCCAATGCATTATGTGAACAATAATTTTAATAAAAAAGAATTTACAGCCAGAACACTTACATACAGAAGTAATTCTAGTGCGTTGTGCGAGTAAACTTGGTATAATCGTTCAACTATTTATAAAATTCAGTTAAAATTAGTAAATTTTGTCTTCACCAGCCTATAGCTTTACTATATTTTAACTATATTTTACCCCAAGTTTTTGTACATGCATATCTTACTTTTCCATTCTGATATGGATGCTGTTGTCAACTTCCATCTCGTCTTCATCGCTCATGCGTCCGACTGCTTGTGGTTCATGGTGGACCTCACTGTCATGGCCATTACCTTGTGTTGACCTCTCCTCTGCAAAAAAACTTTGTATTTTAATACATAAAATAATATATATACACTATGATTTAAACAAATAAAATAAAAATACTTTGTACAAAATTGCTTCAATTTTAGTGATGTGTATAGTAATGCTAGTAGAAGAAACATAAAAACCATAGACCCACTCTATACAGCAATGTCTGATATACATAATATTCATGGCATCAATGTATATTTTAAGTGTTCCTTCCATTTAGAAAATGTAGATTTAAAAATTTAAAGAACAATTTGTGTAATTTGCCACCTTTTGTTGGTTTGTGTTTAATTTAAAGCAAACATGTACATGAGCTATTTAAAATCTGGACAGCAATTCCTCGAATTTGTTTTCTGCACAATGTCAATAATCTTCTTTATTTTGCTTGTTTTATCCCAAGGTTGTCGTTTTACAGTTTAGTACATGCTTGCTTTTATAAAACATTAAATTTAAATAAAATATAGTTGTTATAGTTTCAAGGTTGTTGCATGATTTAATAATAGGGCAACAAAAATTAAACCTTCCTATTATGGCAAGGTGCATCTTGTGGCTTATTCACTTGCCAGAAGACAGCCGCTCCTTAGAGCAGGGAAACGTACTTTTAGAGTTTTATAGAAATGTTTGACGACTACTTCCTAACTCCAAGCTTCCAAAACATGAGTTCGTTTATCGCTTGTGTGTTGAAAACCCACACACCCTACAAAGGAAGCCAAAGTATTTGGTGGAAGATTAGAACAACACAAAATCACACGAGCTGATTAACAAAATAAATGATTCATTTCCAGGTTAAAAGATTAATGATGGTCTGTTCTCATCTTTGTGTGATTTCATGTTGCCAGTTGGACAACACACAAATAACAAATGTTTTTTTTCAGGTGTCCCTTTATTAACAACAATATTAACTAGGGATGTGATTAAATGTTTTTAAAAGGTCATATTAATTATGACATAATTATATTTCTAATTATATTCTAATGTAATGATTATTATGTTTTATTTTTTGTGCCAATAAAACTTTTATAAACTCCAATAAAACAAACAATGTGTTTGTGAATCTAAAAAGCAGAACAAAAATGTTACCTTCATCAGTTTTTTGTCGATTTCCGGACAAATCAAGGCAGGGCTTCACTTTCGGGTTAGGGATTTCACCGTCAGATGTGTTGTTTTCAAAATCTCGCATTCGTTTTCGTTCGGAGCGATCGTCATCTGTAAAACAGTGTTAGAGATAAAACAACTTATATTGATGCATTTTTTCTTGTACATGGTGCAGCATGGAACTTGGTTCAGCTTAAAAAACAGAGTTTTAAACAATGATTTTGTCACAAACAAATTACTGTATATAATATTTGCTAATTATTATCAAAAAAATCGTGTACAGTTTTGTTTGTGCTATTTCCGTTTTAGTATTTGGCAAAGAGTGATTTGTATCAAGTCTAAAAGGTCAAATATAATGCTACAACCATGACTATTTAACAGTGGATTGTTAAAGACAGAAGTAAAGTCAGTATTTGGTGCACAACTTTATCAATATGTATTGGACCTAGTATGACATCACAATGCCCTCTTAGTTGACTTCCTACTTTTTGCACTCAAAATATTTTCTTTGCTATCTTGAGCAAATTTAAATGAGGCAAACTGAAATACATTGAAGCTGTGTTTGTTTTGACAACAAAGAATAAAGATTGAAATAAATGAGGAACAAAAGATGCACTAAGTACAATGAGGCCTTTAACCAAATATCAGTTTCAGATTTTAATTAAGTTTTGAAAATTAATTTGAGTGGTTTGGCAGCAAACGAAAATTCGTTCATTGTTGTCAATATATCCTTAAAAAATATGGCCACAGTAGCTGAAATACTACGTATAATATCAACCAACAGATTGAAATGAAGTTAAAATATTTCTAAGACTGGTTTGATTTCATAGAAAACTAGATGAAGTTGCATTGAAAAACACTTCAGTGCTAAATTGACTCATTCAGATGATTTCTGTTTCACAATCAGATGATTTTGATGTAGGGTTTATTTTGACATATAATTTCCTCATATTTTAACACAACTGTAATTCAAATGCTTTTCTCGGCATTTTACCCAGCTTAAATCTTTCATTGTTGAAAAACAGGTACAACCGAGATAAAGTTACAAAAATTACACAATGGTTCATACAACTGTGACTGTTGAAACATTTTAATTAAATCTCTCTGAAACAGATTTTTACACTCTGAAATCTACATTTATAATCAGTTTGTTGATTTGATTTGGTAACAGTGTTTAAAAATTAATAATTAATTTATAATAATACAACTCAATGGACAATTTCTGTATACGGTTTCCCCTCTAATGAACACAATTAATTATTAATTGTGTTCATTAGAGGGGAAACCTTACACAGAAATTGTCCATTGAGTTGTACACCAAGCATTTCAACCATTACCTTGTTTACTTGCTGAACTTTCAATCCCTTCATCATCACTAAAACCCTGTGGTTGTAGAATGTAGACCCCTGGGAAAAGAACAAAAGTTCAAAGTGGGTTGAAATGCATTGCTATACATTAGGGCACCGACTAAAATGGGGCGGAAAATCTTCATAAACATGTTTTTAAAGCAGACGAAGCATTATATTTTAGCTTCAGCTTAAAGACCAACCACAAATTACTATTTTTTAGGCTGGTATACCAAAGACCACAAAACACTAGAAAACTAATGATGCAAAATGTTCAGGTTTTAAACAACTTTCAAATACTAATGACAGATTTGCTTAAACTGTTGGTATTTAACCTATTTGACATGTATGTGACATTTAACAAAATATCTCAGAAATCCTTGTAGGTATTGAGAAAGGTAAGAATTAATCCAAATAGGTTCAATAACTTTCACCCATTTCGCTTGTGTTTGATATTTCATGCATCATCAGATATAAAATTTCTGTTACAAATTGTTTTTCAAACACATACCAGAAATTTAGATCAGGCGTGTGCGACCTGTGGGCCATTGATAAAACCTTGTGTGGCCCACAAAGAAGCTTGGATTTTAAATGTACTAGAAAACAAGTCCAACAGTTATACATTTTTGAGTAGATTAATGCGCCTGGTAGTTTTGGGGCTAGAGTGAAAAGCGAAATTTAATTGTAGTTAACTCAATATAGGCATTTTTGGTATGCAACAAAGTAAAATCACCTTGTGATATATAAAGGGCTGACCACTTAAAATTGGTAATTGTATTTGACCCCACAGTGACAAAGGTTGCACATCCCTAGTTTAGATAATTGCATACAATATATTTTTTGAAAATATAAATTACTTGAAACTGACCCTTAAAATCAAGTGTGGACAATTTAGACCCACTTGTTTAACATGCAGGTTAAGTAGAAAAACATAAGCATATCCGTTTTTGTAAAGCTGAAAACTAACATGGTAAATTGGTTACCTCAAAACAGTGCCAGAAAGTTGAGATGGCTTTACACAAGTAATAAATCCATATGTGCAGAGCAGAGTCATTTGGCTTAATCCACGATTTATCCAACATAGTAGAGTTGTTGCAATATATATTAGGATCAGTTAAAACTAACACATTTTTTGTTCAATGGGTAGCTGTGGAAAAAAACAAAATAAGTAACAATTGTTTAATACAAACAAAAAAGGTAAATAAATAATTTTGTTTCATATTATTCTATCGCTGCTTACTTAATGTGCCCTAACAGCACCAGCTGTTTTCTGAAATACAGTTTGCTGAACCAGTCGGAACCGACACAAATAAATTCGTCTTCAAGTTTATTGTTGGCGAATAAATGGTAAGAGATTTTTCACGGGTAATCCCTAAATTTTGCCGCGCAAATAAAATAAATAATCTTGCACAGACAATTGTCTTTCTGTGATATCATAATAGGGCAAATAATTAATGCTTCATATTTTAAAAATCAGCCAAAAATGAAGTACATTAAAAAGTAGTTTGCGATTTATTTTTGTGAAAAAAATATTTTCTAATTTGAATTCGAACGCAACCGTCGACGATGCGCGCTTAAACCAAAAACGTTTTCGCAACTTTTTTTACCATGAGGTTTTTGTATTACGTTGGATGCGCATGATACGTGACCAGGGCAAACCGCAAAAACGGCTCCAGCAAACACACATCGCATATCTTAAGTTCTAAGAGAGGTGGAAAGAAAAGGGGAAAAATGCTACAAAACCCAAAAATTTTTTGGCCGAAATATCCCGATTGAGGTAACTTAAAATAAAACGAGAAAAATAAAATATTGCTCATTTTTTTGGAAAAGCTTTACGTTCCTGAAAATCTAAACGGTATGCGCCAAATTTTGGGGCGGCTAGTTAAACAAATGCAATTTTGTTAAAAAATTCTATGACGTAAAAACGTGGCAGTTTGGGTTTGGCGCTCAAATTTTGGGGTCAAATCTCAACAGATTTGAATGAAACTTGCAGAAAAAGCAAATAAGAGTCATTACTTTGCACAGAAAAAATATGTACTTAAAAAAATCTAATGGTAAAAATTGATATTTAATGTTAGTACTGCCAAATTACACTTTGGAAAAAGTAAAATCACCAATTTATCTTCAAAAACGCAAGAAATTGACACTGAAATGCAATAAATCACACACAGATGCAGTTATGAGGTATTTAGGCTTCTCTATTGCAAAATAAAAAGAAACATTAATTATGCACGAAATACTAATCATACGAAATTGTATATTGCAATAAAGACCGACGCTTGTCCTACTTTGAGGCGGATTTTCAGCTTCTGTGTAAAAACGGGTAAAAAGTCACTGCCATATTCTTTTTCTGCAGAGTATGTCGTTTTCAAAAGCCCCAACTCGTTATTCTAATTTCGGGGCCACTGCTCTGAATATTCACTTAAAGTTCGTGACTCGCCCGTCCCGCTCGCCAGCAAACAATGACGCGCGACCGATCAAAGTGGCCAAAAAGGGTTCACTTTCGATCGCAATATCTCGCGAACCAAACAAAGCTAAACTGAAAAATTGGAACAAAACACTTTTTGGTTGCGCAGTAAATGTCCGTTGGTTTCCCTTGCATAACGAGGTACTCGCGACCCTCGCCGGAGCCAGTTCGATGATTACCTCCGGTTTTCCGAAGTACGACTGGCTCAACTCGTGAAGGCTGGACTATTTCAGAGTCATTACTATGTTTTTTCTCCTTTTACTTTACTGATAATATTTAATGACTTTTTTCTCCTACGGGGCCGAAACATAATTTCGTTGTTCGTCAAACTTTCAAAGAAAGCCAACGGAGCTGGGCCCCTTTGAACAAATCGACCACTTTTAACCACTGGGGGTAGTATTTTGTAAAGTCTAAAGTTCGTCCGCTTTTTATTGCAGAAATGGATAGTACTCGGGTATGTGTTTTTAAAACACTTGTCAAAAATTTTCTTCAGGGCCGGAACATAATTTCGTTGTTCGTCAAACTTCACAAGTTCGGGAAATATTTCTTTCCGTGTTGTAAAAACAAATTAATTTCGCTAAAAAGCATCTTCAGTGTCTAGAAAGCAATAGGGGATAAAAATAGGAAAGGCATAAAAATAGAAAAAGCTAATAGTTCTTCGCAGACACGATCAATCAATTCTCAACTGAAAGCCCAACAGACAAAACTGACTGAACACGCAACGAATGATAAGAAACGCACGAAAGATAAAACAGAAAAACCGTAAAAGGAGGAAAAACACAACAGACGACATTTATTGAAACGGTCCGGAATTTTGCTCATGCAAATATGGTAACCCGTGGTATGGTATGTGATAAAAACCCTACAACATAATGGTACAATATTATGGACGTTTATGTAATGAGAGATTCACAGTGGCAAAAATAAATTAATAAAACTGTTTGCAAAAAAATATGGCATGAAAAACAATAATGTATTTGCACAAACCCATAAAGATTACAACGCAACAAAAAATAGGTAAAAACGTTCACAAACAGAACTATTAAGTTACAGTGCAACTAAAATACTGATGTGCACACATAAAATAAACTCAATTTAAATTGATTTTTGTCCTTAAATTCAACGAATAAATTGACAAACATGTCAGCAGAAGTTACAGCATAAGTATTATGAGCGATAATTAAAGGAATTAAATGCACACCACTACAATTTATAACAGGGCTTTAATGAACAGATCTAACACCATTAATAGTGTATAGAGTAACATGAAACTGACCATTGAACACAGTTTGGTATATCAACAGCATTTGCAATATGGGCCCAGAATAAGAAAATACAATGAAATCACAATGGTTAAAAGTGCAGAAGCTATACTGTATACTAAAGCATAGGGAAAGGTGGCTAAGTAAAACATGACAATGTAAAAACACAATTACATCACAATGATTAAAAGCGCAGCAGCCAGACCTGTGGCCAAGTAATTAAAAAAAAACTACAGTCAGTGCACACTGTTTCGACCTATAAGGTCGAATCAGTGCATCAATGCTGTATGCCCAGTTGTGGTATCGCATTAAACAATCAAAGTTGTCATAATTTGTACACGGACAGATAAATGCATAAAACTGATAACCTGTTTGTGTCTTTTACATCAAAATATTTAAAAAATAATGATACGAATTTACAATAGAAAGAAATGTGTTTTGACAATGTTTTATGTTGTTCAACAATTGACATACACAATTTTGCAATATTCTACCGCATTAAAAAGCTAAACAAACAGTACGAACAAATGTTTCCTAATCCAAAATATGTTTGCACTTGTGCTAGTATCAGCAAAGTCAATATTGATGTTATTTCATTTTTCTAACACACATGAGCAGTGAAGGTTGCCCCACTGTACATCAATACAGACAGGTTAGGCTGCCGAATTCAGTTGTCAAGCTTCTTAGTTAACAGGAGGTTGATTTTGCAGAACAGCTTGTAGAGTTTTTTGCATCAAAATCTATTGCTGTTGAAGGTCATGTTGTCTGAAATTCAGAGGTATTGGGTTTAAAATACACATCAAGCATAAACCATTATGACAACAAATAACAACAAAAGCTATTCAAATTAACAGACAATTCACCAAAATATAATCCTTAAGGGCAGTGGATTTGAACCATTTTAGCAATTCATAGCAGAACAACCAGTCCTTTAGAAAAAATACGTTTATGTTGAAAACAAATTTATTTTATTGCACTAACCATGTGGTAACATATTGTTCATTAAACCAATCATTTAACAGGAAAGATTAAAGTGCTTGCTTAAACGCACAATAAAGTTATGCAATAAACTGAATTTGAATGTATTTGTTGAACTTCAGTAACATGCAAAAATAACAAATTAAATTTTGTACCTTGTTGATTTCCTGGTGTTACTTCTTTGAGGGAACCACTAGAGTACTTCCTTGTTGTTTTTCTTGCATAAAGATCCATCTCGTTCGGAGGTCATGTGGTATGAAATACAAAGGTAAAATTGAATTACAAATACCTCATTATCATTCAGGTGAGCAATCACAAAAAACTATTGAAATTGGCAAGATATGTGGCAAAATATATATCTTGGACAACATATTATTTGTAAACAGGGGTCACAACTAACAATTGATGCAAACAAAATGTGTGAAATAAATACGTATTTTTTTCATTGCAAATTGATTGTGCCTAAAAACCAATACTAATTTCAATATGCCTGTGAGCATTAAGGTGTGTCAGCTCCAATGCAGGTTGTGACCACTCATATACACTTACACTTAAAATCCTATGAAAACATTTAAGTTAATGAATATTGCTAAATAAGCATAGTACCTGATGCAGTTCCTTTTTGACTGATCTCCCAATGTACAGAAAGTCAGAGTTCTGAAAGTTGAATTGATGGAAGTTCTGAAAATGGAGCTACAGATGAAAAACGAGTTCACTTTGATAATGTTTATGCAAGTACTTACAATATTGGTCAATTAACATCAGTTGCAGCAATCTATTAAATTGCATTTCACAAGAACAGCAAAAGCCCTGTGCCTGAAACACACAAAAAGAACCAAGCCAGCAAACAGCTGCAAACTTGTGAACAAACAGTTAACTGTTAATATACGAGTTTGAAAACCGTAGATCTGATTACACAAATAAACTATAAAGCACCTAACACAGTCAACTTCCTACACCTGAACAAAAGAAATGAACCGTAAACCTGAAAAGATAAAAAACAGATTAATCTAATAATATAAACATCCTAAATTCCTAAACCTGTAAAGTACAAAAAACATGTAATCTGTAAATCAGCAAATGTAAAATATACTATCAACCATCATAAACAAACACCCTAAACCTGTGAACAACAAAAAACATGTAATCTGTAAATCAGGCAAGTTAAGATAAAACGTTAACTGCAAAAAACAAACACCCTAAACCTGTAAACAACAACAAATTCCTAAATCTGTCATGAAAACAAACTTTTATATTATCACTAAAATGTAATGACTATAATGATGATAACTACAACCTGAAAAGATGTTTAAGATAATCCTAAAACCTCCAAAAATGTTTATTTAAAATAATGATTAAAATCTGTTAAGATGTTTAACAAGATGTTAAAACCTGCAAATTTGTTTGTTTAAAATAATGATTAAAACCTGAAATAATGTTTAA
Organism: Phallusia mammillata; assembly: GCF_965637545.1. Taxonomy (NCBI): domain Eukaryota; kingdom Metazoa; phylum Chordata; class Ascidiacea; order Phlebobranchia; family Ascidiidae; genus Phallusia; species Phallusia mammillata. The sequence continues at coordinate 26,291,134 of NC_137256.1, read as the reverse complement.
TAAGATAATGTTGTAACCTGCGAAAAGTTATTCTTAACTATAAGGTAACTGATACATTCCTAAAAAACACAAAAATTCGTTAAAACCTGCAAAAAAAAACAAGGCAATATATTAATAACCCAAATATGAAATAGTCATTAATGCACGATGACACTTACACTTTACCTTAGCAATGTAGAAATGCTCAATAACAAAGATTGAATTGAACCAAATTTGTACAACACAATAGATCAATCAAAAGCAGGTCCTGAAAGATAAAACAAAAATGTTTTGACATTTGATAGCAAAGTATTTAACACAAGTAGTACACACCTGGAATGAAGTAAATAATAGTTGAGAGCGTACAGACTGAAGTCTCAATTCTGACTTTTACTACTTTCTGAGCACTTGACGATGGTGGTTCAGGTGGTTAGAGCGACGCATAAATAAACACAATACTGTAATGACGTTTAAAGAATCTGTCGGCTGATGAAAAAAGGCACAACACCCCCCAAGAACTGGTCTACTTAAAAAGAAATAAAGGATAGTTAAAGTAAACTCAACACACATTTTTGTTGATGAAAGAGGGAAAACGCAAGCAAAATTTAAGTCACAATAATATTGATGGTAGTTGCTATTGGTTCATAACCAGCCTCAATCAAGAAGTTCAGGCATCATCAGTAGGAAAGTCTGAAAAAAAGTTTGAACCACCACCGTCCCTGTACGGCCGACGTAAAAAACACAATACAAGCTTGCCTTAACTAACTGCCCTGCATACGAACGTCGCTAAATAGCCTATAAAGGTAAAAAGTGAGTCTGTCCTGTTTTACAACCACCCAAGCAGTCATTGCCCCATTATGACTAGGTGGCCTGGCCAAGTAGGTTACGGAACTGAACTAGTAATTAAGTTAATCTAAATCCACACAAAAAACAGGCTTGACCAGCACAAGTGGAAGAGGGGACTATTTTAAGCGCATTTTTTGGCTACTAGATAAGTTTACTAAAACGAACAAGTGAGTTATATCCTTGCTTGATATCTAGTACAAATTTCCTTTCAACGGAAAGAAAAGTGTATCAGAAATACAAGCAAGAACAACAAACGCTGGTCAAAACCCAAAAACAAATCCACAGTAACCCTATCTTTACAGTTAATATAGGCGCAGAAGTTTTTGTTAAAGAGTCCAGTGATGATTACAGCGTATAACAACATGAGATCACTGTTCTCTGCCCTGCGAGACCCCCCAAGGACCAAAATGAATTACGCAAACGCAGGGCTGGGAAATTTTAACAACAGTTTGCGCCCTATCAGGGTGGCTCACGGGACTTTTCTGGCGAAATGCTATGTCGGCCCCCTCAGGCTTTCGAGCCAAAGCCTTCATTGAGAGTAACTGTGTCCGGTACTCGGTCCCGCCTGCACCGCGGCCAGCGCATGCGGTGGATGCCATGCCAAGTCGTGTTTCTATGCGCACCTTAGTTTAGCTAAAGCCATTTAGCAACGCGCCACACCTAGCTAGAAAACGATCTAAGCTAAATTCCTTAAGTGGCGCGCCAATCCCAAACGTACCCCACCTATGTTACCTAACCTAACCTTAGTTAACGAGCGCTACTCTAGCTGTAGCCCTAGCGCCAACTTTCTGACATAGTAGCACTCCTACAGACTTGGACCCTTCTTTGACCACCGAGGAAGACTTCCTTCACGAGTCAACCTCGGCAAAGAATAGGTCACTCACCCTAGCGCCAGTTAACCTAAGTTAGGCCTATCAGTTCCGCAAACCCAGTTAACCCACGACAGACTCATATGTTTACATACAATTAAATATTTGAAGTTGAGAGATGTTGGTTGATTGACGATGAATGAATGCAAGATGGATACATCGCAGATATACAAAAATCTGCAAACAAACACATAAATAGATGCATTTAAGATTTTTAATACCATTTTTACATTAGGTATTGAATGTTTTTATTCTTTACAAACAGTTTATTACTTTTGTTTACTTTACCTAAAGAAAACTTAAGTAAAACAAAAAAACAAATTGAACAAAACTTACCACGCGTAACATCGAGCATCCAACGCAAAACAAAAACCTCATGGTGAAAAAACGTTGCGAAACCGTTTTTGGTTTAAGCGCGCATCGTCGACGGTCGAGTTCGAATTCAAATTAGAAAATATTTTTATACGAAAATAAACCGCCTACTACTTTTTAATGTACACCATTTTGGGCCTAATTTTTAAAGTACAAAGCATTATTTATTTGCCCTATTATGATATCACAGATAGACAATTATCTGTGCAAGTTTATTTCATTTGCGCGGCAGAATTTGGGGATTACCCGTGAAAAATCTCTTACCATTATTTGCCAACAATAAACTTGAAGACGAATTAATCCGCATCGGTTGCGACTGGTTCAGTAAACTGTATTTCAGAAAACAGGTTGTGCTGTATTTGTTACTGTGTTATTGTTGTTACGGTATTTGTAGCGAAAAATGATGTGAAACAAAATTATTTATTCACCTTTTTTTGTGTATTAAATAATTGTTACTTATTTTCTTTTCCACAGCTACCCATTGAACAAAAAATAGGTTAGTTTTTACTGATCCTAATCTATATTGCAAGAACTCTACTATGTTGGATAAATCGTGGATTAAGCCAAATGTCTCTGCTCTGCACATATGGATTTAATACTTATGTGAAGCCATCTCAACTTTCTGACACTGTTTTGAGGTAAACAACTTACCATGTTAGTTTTTAACTGTTTTTAGAAAAGGTATGTTCATATTTTTCTACTTAACCTGTGTTAAAACATTAAGTTTTGACCATAAGGTCTCATCAGTACAGCTGGTGGCAAGAGATTGCCTAGTTCACTTCAGTTAAAATATTTGGTTTGTTATTTTGTTGGTCATTGGCATCTAGTTTTTTTGATATTTTGTCCCAGGGTTATGTCACGAACTTTGAAGTAGACAGGTGGTATGTTGCTGCACAAATCCCATAACTTGTATGTGTATGTTGGTTCTTATACATTTAAATATTTTTTAATGATAATGGGCCTGTTGACGTTATTTGGTTCATTACATACGACTTGCAGTTCATTAGGCTGAATATTTACTTTCGCAAAACTTGGATTGATGTTGCCATTTCCAATGAAAAATTGCATTTGTCACTTCAAATAAAGGGCATGCAGCAATATACATTACTTTACTTTGCATTCTACGTAATGAGTAACACAGTCTGATACTTAAATTGGATGCTAGAATGATTTTAAGCTCTAGGTAAGGGACAGTGGGCCTCAGTGTTAAAACTGCTGATGGTTTCCTAGCTTGGTAATGACAGTATTGTTAACCTGTAAACACACATATACTTTATTTTACTGTGAGCTTTTGTAACCTTCATATTGGTTTATCAAATTGTCAATTGTGACATAACAGGGCTAAAGTGAGAAATTCATTGTGCTCAAAATCTGAAATGAGTTTGTTATTGAAATTTCTCACTGAGTGCTAGTTGCTCCAGGTTCAATGCATCAAACTGTATTTGCATCAAACCAAAGTCAAATGTGACAAATTTGTCCTTTTGGGCACGCCATATATAGCTGCTATCTCATGTAGTTATCAGTATGTTTTCAAATCCTATTGTGGCCATCACAAAAATAAGGACTGCATTTTTATTGGTTCCGTTAAGATTTAATGTTTGAAAAAATGCAAAACATATAAAGGCCTACAGTCATAGGTGCCAACTTTGAAATGTTTTTAGATATATATATATATATATATATCACAAAAGCATTTTTACTATGTATTGGTTTGTCAATACATTGTTAGCTGTGACAAAACGTAGTCCTATTCTCAGGTATAAGGCATACTCAAATAATGGGAGAGGCTTACCCATTAGATATTCACCCATTTGATAGGGCTATTTTCTTGTTGGTATAGAGTTGCAAGGTTTTTGGTTATTTTGTATCACAATGAAATATGTGGCATATATTTGGCGACAGCTGTAATATATATATAATGTTGGTCTACGAGGGCAGAGGGAGAATTTAGTGTTATATTCCACACCTTATCATACAAACATTTGTAAATCTCTGTCACTCATTCACATATACATCTTTTTATATGACGCAGGTTCCTCGACAAAATGTTTCATCAATGCAATTCATGCAGTATATCCATGGAATTGCAACAACGCAATGTTTCTCCTACATGTGCAGGTATGTAGATAGAGCAGGGATGCACATCACAGGTCCCTATTTCAACAAGGGCCACCAGTGGTTTTTGTGTAAATTACAGTTTTAAGGAAATGATATTTATTCCATAATATCCCATTCACTGTGCATAAAAGTACAGATTGTTGTGTAATTGCATCCACTTCTAGCAGTTTTTCACATCACTATTTACATTGTTACATGTTAAGACTGTGGATTGCTTTTAAACAACATGCATACAAACAGTCTAGCCGCTCGGTTCCAATATCTTCTAAGCATGTAATATGTATATTTTTGAGCCCCTAAAATTTGTTACTAAAGAAGCAAAAGTCGCAAAGGCAATTGTATCAATACATGGTTTATTGTGTCACAGTAGTCGGTATGTACATTTTAAAAGATGCTCTGGTTGCATAAACTTTTATCCATAAGGGACAAGCTGCTGTATTGCCACATTTTGTTAAACTCTAGCTTATAGTAAAGCATTGAATTAAAGGGATTCAAAATTCATCGTGGCTTTCTAGCAAGCTTGTAAAGAACAACTGTAATTCATATATTAATATCTGTCATAGTGTCAAATTGAATTTAGGATTTTATTTACTTTTTGTAGAAAAATATTGTACTGTTGCTTATCTGATATTGTCTTCTTTGCCTTGTAAAATATTAACAAGTTTTATTGTTAAACAGGTAATAAACTTCCTTGTTTGGTCAGTTCTTGGATCACTGCCAACTTTTGGCATCTCTGACCCATTTGGATTACCTTCACCTGAATGTTATATAACTTGTCAATACAAAATTTAAGTTTCTTCATCACCATGTTTGCTCTGGTGCCACAAGAGATGCTTTTTATAGAGGAAGATGAGAATCTGTGGATGTTACCAAAATAACAACAATAAACAAGTCAGTGGATGAGCTGCAAAACAAGGTTAATATGGAATAATTATTTTGGGGGATGTAGAACATAACGGTCATGAAGTTTCATGATGGTGTTCCTTAACTCCAGGTGTATCCGTTTTTTTGTAATTTAAGGTTTTTTCTTGAAACATCGAAATTTAGACTTAAAACAGTATGAGAATCTATTCTGGTGTTGTAAAACACATAGTAAATTTATCTTCAATTATGTTTAATTTTAGAATTGAGCGAAACTGAAACTACCATTGGTGTAGATTTCCAAGATGAAAGTGGTTGGTTCGCCACCTGAAAGTCCTGCTGCACAACAAACAACTCCAGCAGATAAACAGACAGACTCTGTAAACCCTGTAAGACTCTAATTGCTGTGACAAAGTGCAGCATACAAGGCAGGCTCCCTCATCAAGGTCCATATTCAACAACGGCCACCAGTGTGCCATTGTGTTTGTATGTAAATTACAGTTTTAAGGAAATAGAAGTTATGTCCCAAAACCCCATTGACTGGATCATAAAAGTACAGATTCGAGTCTAATTGCATGTATAATTTAGCTTAACCACTTGCTTCTAACAGTTTGTCACATCACTATTTACATTGTTACATGTTAAGACTGTGGATTGTTTTTAAACAACATGCATACAAAGAGTATAGCAGCTAGACTTCTAATATCTTCTAAGCATGTAATATGTATGTTTTTGAGCCTCTGAAATCCGTTACTTACGAAGCCAAAAGCCACAAAGGCAAGTGTATCAATACATGGTTTATTGCAGGGGGGTCCAACTCGAATACACCACCGTGCCAATTTGGTTTCAAAATATACTGGCGTGCCAACGTTTGTTACTTTTTCCATACCATGTCCTAACGGTACGGACTAATTCCGAATATTTGGCCAATATGTAGAACCCCATTAAATGGTAAAAAACACATATTATGTCGCCAAATGCGAGTAAACTTGTCTAGCAGCTAGACTCATATTACTCCTAAGCTTAAAATATTTATATTTTTGAGCTCCTAAAATTTGTTACTAGAGAAGCAAAAGCCACAAAGGCATTTGTATTAATACATGGTTTATTATATCAAAGTCAGCAGTATGTACATTTTAAAGATGCTCTGACTGCGTAAATGTTTGTCTATTAGGACAAGCTGCTGTACTGCCACATTTTGCAAACTTTACCTTATGGTTCAGCATTAAATTGAAAGGTTAAAAATTCATCCTGGCTTTCTAGCAGGCTTGTAACAAACAATTGTAACTTCCATATCAATATCTGTCATATTAAGTTTATGATTTTATTCACTTTTTGTATAAACATTATGTAATCTTTGCTTCTCTGATAATGTCTTCTTTTTCTTGTAAAATTTATCAACAAGTTTTATCATTAAACAGGTGAAAAACTTCCTTATTTGGTCAGTTCTTGGATCATTGCCAACTTTTGGCATCCCTGACTCATTTGGATTACCTTCATCTGAATGTTATATCACTTGTCAATATGAAATATGAGTTTCTTCATCACCATGTTCTTTCCAGTGCCACAGAAAAAGCTTTTTATGGAGGCAGCTGAGAATCTGTGGATGTTACCAAAATAACAACAATAAACAAATCAGTGGACGGACTGCAAAAACAGGTTAATATGGACTAATTATTTGTGGGTTGTGAAACATAACAGTCATTAAGCTTCATGAGATTATGTTTTTCATCTGCTGGTGCAGCAGGTTTTTTGAAAAGTTTCAGACAGAATATTTCCAATTTCACATGACAGATAAAATTCAGACTTAAAACAGTAAAAACAAAAACAACCAAGAGATCTGTTTAATCACAGTCCTGTAAATCTTGGTTAAAAATGTTATCGGTCTGCAAGCTCAACAAAGTTAAAAACACTGTATTGGAATTTATTTTGGTGTTTTATAACACACAGTATAGTTTAATTATGTTTAATTTTAGATTTGATTGAAACCGAAACTACCAGTGTAGGGATGTGTTGAGAAACTGATGGAGAGATGTGAATGTTTGTTACAACTGTTTTGTTATTCTGATGGTCAGCTTGGTTATCAAACACATACAGAATTTATGGGAGAAAAGTCATCAGGATGGACTCGACTGATTCTGTTGTTTAGGTGAGCATTTTTTTACATATTTAAGCTCTAAAAACTCTAATGAAGCATTTGTACCATTTAGTTTGCAAACATGAGGTATGTTTAGAATAGGGTTCAATATTCACTTTCTAAGCCTGGAACTCTACTTTTGAAGCCCACACATTTGTTGTTGTATTTTAGCTATAAAACATAAGTTGACTCAGCAAAAACAAGTATCTTGTGAAACACTTTTAATAGAGATAATCAGTAAAATGAAGGGCCATGTCATTTAAACCTGTTTATATTCACTTGAGTAATGTAAAAGATTGATAAAAAGGTATTTTTGCTATAATTGTTGCAATGCTTAGGTTTTCCATCTACTTCGATCCTTTGTTGCTTTGCTGGAAAAGAGTGAAGTAGATCATGAAGAGATTAATATCAAACCACAAAGTCAATGTTACAACCCAATTGACAAATTCAGAAGAAACAAAACATCCATGGACTGGTTTTTGCTGAGGTAGGATTTTCTCATTTGTGTGTGATAGGTAATAAGGCAAGTAAGAGTAAAATGTTTTGAGAAATGACAGCTTCCATCAAAACTGAGGTAAAATATACTGATCTGTGTTAGTAAATGTATTTGCAACACACAAACAAATTTATGTCAGGCCTTGAAGCATGTTGTTCCAATCTCTAATAAAAAATTGATTCTTATCCTGTATATGGTAGATATATAAATTCATGTGGTTGCTACATGCTTCAGTATGCTCGACAACATTTTATTCAATGATCAGCAATACATTGAAGCAGTAGTTGGTATATAAAACATCTCTCTTTAAAAACATATGGTGTTGGAAGTTTATGTGCTTTTTGTTTTTTATTCACTTAATGCTTTTGCCTCTAGTTTAACATAAGCCATTAATTTTTCTAGACTTAAAGTAATTTTCTAGACTAAAAATTACTATCAAGTAAGCAAGAGGCATTTTTTGAATAAATGTTCGAATTAATTCCAGCATTGTCATGCACAACTGCATTTCGTCACCAAGCTATAAAACATAAGATGACTCAGCAAAAATGAGTATTTAGTGACACAACTTAAAATATCTTGCTGCGTATACTTTGATAATTAGATTTACACTAAATATTGTGGAGTTTATTCAAGTTTGTTTACATTCTTAAAGGTTCCCAAGATAGAGGAAGTGATTGGTTCGCTGCCTGGAAGTCCTGCTGCACAACAAGCGACCCCAGTAGATAAACAGACAGACTCTATAAACCCTGTAAGAGTGCAGCATACAAGGCAGGCTCCCACATCACAGGTCCCTATTTAACAACGTCCACCAGTGTGCCAATGGTTTTGTATGTAAATTACAAGTTAAAGAAATAGAATTGTCTCCCAATATCCCATTCACTGGTGCATAAAAGTACAGATTGGTGTCTAATTTTTCCAAAGTTTTAACATAACCACTTGCTTCTGACAGTTTGTCACATCACCATTTACATTGGTAACATGTTAAGACTATGGATTGTTTTTAAACAACATGCATACAAACAGTCTAGCAGCTAGGCTCCAATATCTTCTAAACTTGTAGTATGTATATTTTTAAGTCCCTGAGAAGCAGCCAAAAGCAACAAAAGGAATTGCATCTATACATGGTCTATTATATTTATATCACAGTTGCCAGTATGTTAATTTTAAAAGATGCTCTGACTGCATAAACTTTCATCTTGACAGGGACAAGCTGCTGTATTGCCACTTTGTGAAACTCTAACTTATAGTAAAGCATTGTTTTAAAACACACAATAAAATTTATCTTTAATTATGTTTAGACTTTGACGGAAACTGAAACTAGCATTGGAGGGATGTGTTGAGAAACTAAAGGAGAAGGATGGACTCGACTGATTCTGTTTTAGATGAGCAATTTTTAACATATTTTCTCACTTGCTATATTGTGGGTTTGTTATTGGTTTATGGGTTTGTTATTGGTATGTACATATATACTGTTTTATTGCATTAGGATTATGGATTTCAAACTAGCATTCATGGAGAAAAACATTAATGGATAATTACTTATTTCTTCAGAAGAAAATTTAGAAGAAACAAAATATCCATGGACTGTTTTTTTGTTTTTCTTTGAGGTAGGATTTTCTCATTTGTGTGTGATAGGTAATAAAGACAAGTAAGAGTAAAATGTTTTGAGAAATGACAGCTTCCATCAAAACTGAGATAAAGATATCGTGATCTGTGTTAGTTAATGTAATTGCAACACACAAACACATTCATGTCAGGTCTTAAGCATATTGTTGCAAACCTGTGATAAAATATTGATTCTTATCCTGTATATGGTAGATATATATTTCATGTGGTTGCTACATGCTTCAGTCTTAATATTCTGGACAACAACTTATTCAATGATCAGCAATACATTGAAGCAGTAGTTGGTGTATAAAACATTCTTCTTTGAAAACATATCATGTAGGAAGTTTATGTGCTTTTTGCTTTTTATTCACTTAACACTTTTGTCTCCAATTTACCATAAGCCACTATTTTTTTCTGCACTTGAAAGAGACGTAGCCCCATGCATCTTAAGTTACTATAAAGTAGCACTTTCCATGTAAAGTTTTGTTTCGTTCAGTTGGGGCTGATTTTGGTAGAAAATTAATTAAAATTGGACTTTGTCATGCACAACTGCATTTGGTCATCAGATGACTCAGCAAAAATGTGTATTTAGTGACACAATTTAAAAATTCTCTTTCCACATATAGTTTGATAATTCTGATTATAATCACTGTAGCTAAACACCAGATATTTTTGGAGTTAATTTGGTTAATGTGTTTTTTTTAAGTTAGTTTATTTGTGTAGATTTCCAAGATGGAGGAAGTGGTTGGTTCGCCGCCTGGAAGTCCTGCTGCACAACAAGCGACCCCAGCAGATAAACAGACAGACTCTGTAAGTTTGAAGACGTTCATTGCTTTGACAAATTGCACAGTTTTGCGGAGTGACGTTTCCCCAAATTGGCTTCGCCAGTTCGAGGTAGCCAACGTGATTTAACTTTCTGTTGGCGCGGCTGATTCGCGGCATATAAACGAAATGCAAACTCGCTTTCGTCCTGCAACCGCAAATGCACTTGATTTATTCTTGGCTAAAGTTTAAAGAACACGTCATGATTCTGACGTCACCAGCTTACGATTGGTTGAAAGTCTTGGTTCGTTGTTTTAATAATTTTTTTTTAAATTATTTTACCAGTCATTTTGTTTTTTAGGCGATGCAGTGAAATTGATTCGACATTTGCTAACTAAAGATTCCAGCGATCGAGCAGGCTCAAAAGGTATTTTAAAATAAAGTACAACTTGGCATTATTTATCAGGGATAGTTACCGAGCACCGCGGTTTTTGATGATCGGTACTCGACACAAAATCCTCTGAACATCGTATAATGATAAGTCTGAGTTTAGATAAAGTTATGTTTACAATCTATTAGCATATAAGTATTAATTTCTTGAAACAAGCAACCGGTATACAATGATCACATATGTGGGAGTTGTTTGTGTTTAGCATCATAACAAGTAACGGCAAATCAGCGTTAGTAACAAAATCGCTGAAGTTTATAATAGTTTAGTAATTTATTCAGCTTCAAGCAAGTTAAGTGGAGAAAATATTTGCAACACAAACGCAATTCTGTGATTTACGTTGGAAAAGCCTTTTCAAAAAGAGGCTACGTCTCAAGAAAAATGGCGTATTTTTTTTTGCTTTTTCTTATGACCCCACACGCGTGCCTTCCCTGCAAACAACTCGTGACCCCCTTTGGCGGCCGTGGGCCCGCTTTGAGAACCGCTGCAATAGGGAAACATGAGATGGTTTATCAAACAAAACAATTTCGGTCTTTTACATCACAATATACCTGAATTTTTGTGCCAATTTCTTACATTTTAACCAATGTTTTGATTCCAACATTGTCCAACCATAACGTGGGAAATACGTTTGTCACCTCACAAACTTATTCTCATTTTCCGAAGATATCCGGAGCAATCCGGTGTTTTCCGATCTTTCCTGGCACGATTTGTTGTTCGTTCCTCAACCCGAGAGATAAAAGACATGTGCTACTTTGGTACGGAAGTCAACCACAGCACACGCGCCACTTCCGTTGCCATGACGACCGAGTTAGAAATAACGTTACACCGTTTGTTGCTAGGACAACCGAGGAAAAAAGGAAGTTACCATGGCAACGGTGTGAGAAGCAAATCGTGCTTTGCATTTGTTTCCATGACAAAAGAGTGACAAAGTAGGTTTCAACTTTCGTAACCATGGCAACAACGTGACTCAACTTTTCTCTGTTACTAGGGCAACCGATTGAAGGTGACTCGACATCTAACTATATTTTCCATGGCGATTTCTAACTTTGCCAGCGCTACGTCATTTGTGTGCAGTAAGTTGAAATTTTGTTAACTTCTGCTTATTCTGTCTTTGCTATCTAAAATGGAAAGCTCGTAACACAATTTAACACTTGCTGATTAAGCCGTGTATTGTATTCACAAAATCAAATCAAGGTTTTTAATGCAAATATTTTTACACGTATTTTAATTGTTACTAATAATACCACGGTTTATCTGCACATTTTTTTAACATTCAAATTAATTTGCACGAAATTCAGTTAAATAACTTTTGGAGAAAAAAACTTCGTTGTTTTGTTGTTACATCCTAATCACTAACGGTTAAAAAGTAGAATTAAGCGAATTTTAAGATCAGCAACATTTACACTTAATTCAACAGGGTAATTGTATTTACATAATTTACACCGATACGGGAAAATTAATAAAAGTCCGTGTTTTTATCTTTGGAAGAGAAATGTTGATTTTATTCGCATTTAAACATCATCGTTGATTCTTTAATCGCTTCCCAACCTTTCCAGTGATACCAGATCATGCTGCGGTTGTGACCTTCTGATCTTCCCCATTCACCGTTGAGTTTAGAATTGGAACAATTACTATACCACCATCCACCGTCAGCGCCGTAACGAAGTGCACAGTTGCCACTCCACCTGTGTCACAATGTAATATTCCAATAAAACTTAACCTCGATACAAACTACACAAACACATAGTGGAATATTTGATCGTGTGTTTCAACCAATAGCGCCATTACTTATCAGTTGTGACGTCACACAGGCTGTTTTGATGGTTTTATGACGTCACACACTTACTACCCAAATGAATTTATTTTTGGATTTTTTGGATTTTTTTAATAAACGGTTTTTAAAAAGATTATTAAACATACGAGTGAGTCGTTTACTCAGTTTTTTTTTAAATTAAACAAAAATTAATTTGCATTTTGATCATTGTATTTTTCCTGTAGTTTATATGTTTTCTGTGTAATTAATTTTGCACAATTGTTTTTGTCTTGCAATGTGACGTCATAAAAGAAATTTGCAATGTAACAAAAAAATCTTGTTCGTTTGACAATGCGGAAATATTTTTTATACTTATGAACATAAACTGTATTTACCGATCATTATCCCGATCTTTGGTGGTGAATTGCCATCCGTTGCTATATGCCAAACTGTCACCAACCGTTCCACTGAAGCCAGAAACATGTAAACGATAATTGTCTGATTCGTCGTCGATTGCAAACGAACTGCGAAAACAAAACACATTGTTGGTGTTTTTCTGTTTATTTTGGGTCGCCCAGGACACACTTTTCGCTTTCCTTTATGTTTTTGTTTTTAGTTTAACGCTGGGAGTCGATCCGGAACTGAACCCGAACCCGCGAACCGGTTTGAGCGGTTAAATTCAATAAACCTGAACCGAACCGGTAAAAACGCAGCCTGTATTATTTTTTGTAATCGCCACCAGAATTTTTATTGATTTCAAACAATGTACTGAAGCTTTATGTCGAAGATGGATTCGTTTCTTATGCGGAAAAGTTTGATCCAAGGGAAACTATGCAGCCTAAAACCTGCCACGGCACGTCCTACCTTTCGTTTTGTGTTAACCAGGTGTTTAATGCAAGCGGTAGATGATGGCGAATTACCTTTTTGTTTGCTGATAGAATATTTAGATCGTTTGTAGCTTTGTTTAAAATACATTGCTTAAATTTGAAATATGATAAACGACACGTTAATGGAGGGGTGGGCAAAGTTCATGCGGCCCGTCAAATGTTTGTAAATTTAAAAGAGAAAGCAAACGCTAAATGGTATTATGAGCACAGGCGTAGAGTTTTCAAAAATACCAGAGTGGGACTTGCCCATATCTATACCATGTTTAGTGTCTGTACCCGTGCCATTAGACTTTTTACATGCCTATAGGTTCTGCCAAAGTATTTTGCAAATAGTCACTTCACACCATTTCTTCGTTCTGTTTCAAGAACAAATGTGCGTAAACTGAATAGACCAGTGCGTCCCAACCTTTTCCAGTTTGCGGCCCACTTCAAAAAAAAATGTTTGGGGGCGGACCACCATTTAATATTGCGACAAAACCACAATGGAAAAATAACTAAAATTGAGACAGAAAAATAATAACCACACAAGCAATAGTTCCGTTAATGTAAAGCCTGAGCTTGCTGATTCGATATGGTGAGATCACTACTACTTTCTGGGATTTTTTGTTTTTCTTTATTTTCCTTGCTTTATCAATTTTGTAGCTAGTCAAAGACCAAATAAAGCTAACAAAGACAGTTCTAGCATCAAGATTTTACAACTAGTACAAGTACTGTTGTGGCGCGACAATTGCAGTTTGTTTGTGTAATAAAGGTTTGTTTAACGTGAAATCTTACCCGGCTTTGATAGTGAGTAATATTATATTATTGAGAAAAATGTTAAAATTGAAAGTACGTTCGCACATACTGTGCAACTTTTTTAACTGATATATTGGTATGGTAATAGTTTGAAAACCTTCGCGGCCCACCAGAAAGTTCGTCGCGGACCACCAGTGGGCCGCGGCCCAACGGTTGGGAAGCACTGGAATAGACGATTTGCGGAAACAGCAATTTTAACGATGATTTAGTTTTGGATATTTTGTTACAGCGGAGAAGAAAAGCAAAAGCGATTTACGTTTTCAAATCCAGCCTACTTTGCACTGTTGACGCCAAAACTTTGGTCACTTTGGATCAAGTTTAGACCGTGGCAGTACTTCGCAAACGGACGTTACCCGCACAACACCTAAAGATGGATACAGAAGGAACTTTTATTGTTTACTGTTGGCGCAAGAAACTTAAAAAAATACTTCGTGTAGCCTACGTTGCAATAAATGCCTGTTCATTTTATAACAATTGCAATTAATGCGTTTCAACCAATATCTGTACGACCAATGAAGTTGCAACAAACGTATTTGTATTTAGCTGGAAACATGCTATATTTATATTTTGGGTTAATATACTATGCGGCCCCATAAAATTGAGAACTTTTGAATGCGGCCCTTGTACTTAAAAGTTTGCCCACCCCTGTACTAAATAATACGCAAGATAGGCGCTACAGGGCGTTTCAAAAATGACGAATTATAGGTGGAACTAAGTTAATGAAAACGGAATTTAAACCGGTTTACAAACCGCAAACCGAACTCCAAAAAAAGTGAACCCGAACCGAACCTGAACCCGTATAACAAGTGGTTTGACTCCCTGGTTTAAACCAATATAAATTTTCACATGTTATAAATATGTATCTTAAGTTGTGGATTGTAAAACTTGTAATGCGCTAAAAATAAATTTAACAGAGTAGATTTGATGCTCATTGTTTGTTTCAAAATGTTAGACAGGGCCCTGGAGAGCAATAACATGTCCTGGAACAACACATTATATGGGCCCTACTCGCACACTAGTCAGAACTGGATTGGCCCGTATTTGTATTAAAAGAGAGAATCAAAATGCTATACTGGAGAACTACACCAATACTTTGCGTCTTTACAGAAACAATACAAGTTTACACGTAACTGTTCAGTTTAGTTTTTATATTTATGGCCCCATTAGACTGTTATGGCTCTTGGTGTGGAGCACCGACTGCACCCGCATCTCGTAGGGCAGATTTCAAGCCAGTAGGTTCATTGAATACTTTTACAAAGCCTGATTGTTTTATTTCTTACAAAATAGAAAACGATTTAGAGTTGTAAAAACAAAATAATAGTTGAAAAACATTTTGTTCGAGGTGCTCTGTGTTTGTCCGGTTTCGCAGTTTCTCCTGAGGGTGGAAAAACTCTAATGCAATTTTTCTTGTGAATAATTATTCTTATTAAAATACAGTGGTTTATTGCAGGGGTCGGCAACCTTTTTTGCACTGCGGACCGTTTTTAAAACTAAAATTTTATTTGTGGACCAGTCTTTTAAAACTACAAATATATAGCTATAAAAATGCATAAATTAGTTTATCATCCCCGGGATACATGGGCAAAATGTTTTAAAGCATTTAACCAAAAAAAATTATACGGCCCGGAAACTAACTCCTCGCGGACCGGCGGTTGCCGACCACTGGTTTATTGTAACAAACAGACAATCCTCGGCAGTGTAATTATTAGTGCAGACAAATAACAGAAATGTTTTAAATAAATAAAAGGACACCAAAAAAATCAAAGACTCAACCTGCAAAGGTTAAGGGTCAAATAGGGGTTAAATTTCTCAGTAACTGAAAAATTTATCATTAACATCGCATGCTAAAAAAATTGAATTTCCCTCTACTTTTTTGTACCTTTATGTGACGGTATTGCTTAACACGTCTTATACAAAGACTTGTTTGCGAAATTTCGAAAAACAAAAATTTCGAAAGTGAAAAGAAATACTTTGTCGCTAACGAATTAACAAAATCCATCCATGTTTTGACACAGTTCTCACGAAAGGAAAAAAATCTTGTGGTGCTGCAGGCAAAAGTTGTGCGAAAGATATTTGATTAGTTTTGCTTTGGGCGGTGTTGAATATCATCTAGCTAACTTAGTAGCTATGACAAGTTGCAGTGGTTCATTCAAAGTTTAACTTGTTTGCGAGTAAAAATAAATACACTGCCATGAAATAAGACCGCCGCGTTTGATTGCTGATTGCGGGAAAGCGAATTAATTTGTGAGGTTAAACCAGGGGTGCACAACCTTTTCTCTATGACGGCCGCAGCGCAGGTCCTTATTTCATCAACAGCCGCCATTTGCCTACTTGTTTTTGTTTTACAATCACTGGTGTAAAGAATTAGGTTTCTTTCATATATATATATATATATACCATTCAAAGCCACCAGAAAAACTCAATTTAATCATTTCTAACTTGGTGCATAAGTTTAGCGAAACAGAGCTAACTGTTTATGACGTCATAATCTGTATTGTGAAGTTGCGGTGCCTGTTTTTCGCATTGTTTGCACACAATAAGCGGATAAAAACCTGGCGCACTTGGTTAGTAGGCTAAAAATGTTTTTTTACAGTGTCGCAAAATCTGTTTAAAGCAGTTTAAAAGGCAAAATATTTGGGAAAATAGTTTTAGTTACGTCACGGCGCCAGTACATGTACTTTAATATACATGATCACGGCCGCAGGTTGTGCACCCCTGGGTTAAACTAAAACGGTTAAGTGTTAAAACATATTGCAAAGTTGAATAAAACTGTGGATTTTCAGCGTTGAAAGGTTTTTCCAATGAAAACAGTTTGTTGTTATTAGCCATTATATTTCATTGTCATTTTCTATTTACCAGCGCGACACAAGGCAAAAAGTTTTTGAGTGAACCGACCCAGTAACTTTATACTGGGACGTATCTAACTTTTTGCCAATACATTTTAGCACTTTCTAAACCAGGGCTACTCAGCTAGTTTTGTTGGAGGTCCAGATACAAAAGGTAAAAATCAACGAGGTTCGGACACATCTGTCAGTAATGAAATGCAGCATGTCTTAGCCAATTTTGGTTGTAACTAATCCCGGTCCAACATAAACACATTTGTTCAAGCCGATTGTATGTCAGCTTTTATCAGACACTAAACGTTAATTTACTCTTTGCGAAAGTATATTGGCACAACTACATACAAACACATTTTATCTAGTTTTGTAAGATTACTTTGGCAATGATTTAAAATTGAGTTTATTATGTCACAAATGAAATTATGCGCAAACATTAATGGCCGTTTTGTTAATTTTTCCGCGGTCCGCCATGTGAGTAGCCCTGTTCTGAACCAACCTATGACCCTAAGTTGGGTAGACTGAAAATTCTGTTGGGTCGCCTTTTTTGTGGCAATAAAAGGATTTACTCTTTGACTTCGTTTCGTAGCGATTTTTTCCCCGATTTTAAGTCAGGGTTCTTCAGCGGGGCCGATTTCAAATTTTCAACATTACTGATTGGATGAATATATAAGCTTACAAGAACTGTGAAACTCAGCTAACTTTATCTTAAAAGCAGATAAAATATATATTTGAATACATTGTGTTTACTGGCGATTGTTTGTGCTTCTCGAGGGCAAGGTTACGCATTTAATTTGTCACAGGGGACACTTTATTGAGGCCATGCATGGTGACAGGTTATACTTTTTAAATACAACGGTAACGAGCTTTCCCTTGAACTTGTATCGCTTTCACACTTCCTATAGGCCGAATAGCGCTTCCCAGACTGCGAAGTATTTGCATCATTTAATTTGGTAAATGTATTGTAATTTGATGTTGAATGCATAGAATTCTCCTCTACCGAGTAATGCCCTATTGTTCAACAAAAGAAGGCGATTGTTTGCACATAATCGTAATATTATTTTGTTTATGATCTAACAAACTGCTTTGAATTGCTGTCCCAAAATAATTTCAAGAAAACTTGGCGTAATAATGGTAAATTTCGGTTTGTGACGTCATATTGGCTGATAATGCTTTGAGCAAGCCTTAAATTTCGGGCTAAAAGGAAATGTTTCGTCGAAAAAACGAATGATATCTGTTTGATTTTTAAATTTTCAAAACTGGCGCAGTAATTTTCTAAAAGCTTTCCTGATTTAGAGACAAAAATACAACCAAATTAGTAAAAAAAAAACATGTCCATGGGTCGCGATAAACCACAAAATAAAATTATGGGAAGTGTTGGGGTCGCATCAAAAAAAGGTTGGGAACCACTGTTCTAAACCAATGTGTATTTTTTGATAAGGCAAGATTCTCTTTTTCACCAAGTGGAGGTGTGGCACTTTTACACGATTAGGAGTAGCAGCGTTTTCCCACTCTCAGGAGGAGCGGCGAAACCGGATAATGTAGCACAGATATCTCCACTGACACTCGGCAGTAAATGTAGTTTGATGAGATATTTTTCAACATAAACATTTTTTTTTCAATACAGATAAATTAGATGTTCGTTTTTTTCACGGGGTTCGAACCCGCGCCACAATATAGGCATACTATTTTATTAATAGAAATCATACCTGTACTGTGCGTAAGCCGTTGTGGCATCAAACCCTGTCATCTTTACTTTCAGTTTGCAGTTCTGTCCACTTGTCATTTCGTGTATTTGATCCAAACCTGGGTTGTTTAAAGTTTTGGTCAAAATCAATTTACGCTTTTAAACAAAATTATCTGTTCACCGAGCCAGAATTCTCCTTCCATGTTTCCGAATCCATCTTTATATTCCTGCCAGGTTCGGTTAAAATCCACACTTCCGTCAAATCGTCGTTGAAAAACCTGTCATGTAGGAAAAACACGAGTGTTGCAATTCCACGTTGTTATTCTACATATTGTTCGATTTACCGTCCATTTGTGGTCACAGACCCCTGTTTTGTTATTTGATAATATCTGGTAACCGTTCAATGACGACGTTAAGCAGCTGACAGGCAGCAATCGATTATCAATGTCTGAAAAACAGAAATCTTCCGTATCAGTTGTTCATGAAGACACTTTAAGTCAGGAGTGCTCAACCTGTCGATCATGATTTAAATGATTTAAAGTCGATCGCAAGAGTTTTTTGAAAATATACGTTTTTTTCTTGCTTAACTGAGTTTCTGCTGTAATTCTTCTCCATTGTAATGTTCAGTGTCGTTGCTTACCAGACAAAAAAGTAAGCATGCCTTTTGTCAACGTCACAAACATTATTATCGAAATGGATTGTTAAGTTTGGAGAATAAACGATAGTTTGCTTTGTTATTCACTTCAAATAGTTTTTAGTCCTGTTAGCTCGATATTTTAAGTCCAATATATAGGTTGTTGTTTTATGCTTAACTGTTAAACCTTGCAACGAAAGGTACATGACATGATTGTATAGTTATGCAGGTTTTTAGGTTTGATAAAAAGGCAAAACACTGTACAATAGTCAGAGCATTAGTTTTGTTTTGACATGGCTGAGGGCAAACGAGTGGGAGGAAGATTACTTTTTTCAATTCTTTTTCAAAAGTGGTTTGTTTGATTTGCAATGCCACAGTGGCTTTGGCGCCATTTTGAAACAGTACATGGAAGCTATGAGAAAGATTTTCCTGCGAAAACGCCGTCACGCACATTAAAACTGCAAGAATTAAAAGCAGAACTTCTGGCACGTCAGTCCATCTTTACTAAACCAAGCAACATGTGTGAGGCCGCAACCATTGCTTCGTAACGCATCTGCCACGTCCTTGCCAAACACAAAAAGCCATAAGCCATTTAAAGACGAAGAGAAATTATGAAATTGAGAAATTATAAAGGAAGCCTTTCTTGAAGCCGCTGATAGCCTTTTTGACGAATACAAAAATAAAACAAAGATTGTACAGGCTATTAAAGAAGTCGTATCTCGAAGTGCTATTACAAGGCGATATGAATGACTGGCCAGCAAGGGCGTCCGCACATAGGGGCAAATGGGGTCAGCTGACCACCCCCTGTAAAATTGTTGGGTGAAAAATGAAAAAGTGAGAACATGCAAAAATAGGCAATTTTCTGAAAGGTACGTTTCTTAAAAAAGTTCCTGATATCCATCACTAGTATGTTTACGTCTGAAATATAAAAAATCAGAGCTTTCTCGGCAGCAAAGTACGGGGCGCCGTTGTCGAATAAATTACGTTGCCGCAAGTAAGCGAAGTTTTGTTGCAAGTTAGCCAACTTGCGACGTTAAGTTGCCGCAAGATAGTTAACTTGCGTCGCAAGTTACCCGGTGCATTGTGGGAAATTCAACAACGGCGCCTAATAGCAAACACATCTACAATGCTCTTAAGATCTAACTCTCGTACACAAGAACTTTCAACGGAAATCATTGCTAATGATGTATAAGCCTTTCATGCATCATAGTGGATCTGTGAAATGTTTTGATTAATTTACGCGTGCTGAAACTTCTCTCAGCACCGGCCACCGAGACTTGCCAGCAAAATTCAAACAACAAGTTTGGATACACTTCGTGGCGCAAATATATCAAAAGGTTGGGAAAGGGGGTAATTTAAAACTTTTGCCAAAAAAAAACTATTTCCGTTACCAATAGGCAACTTTGGGGATTAGTGCAGAATGCTCAAATCTATTTAGGCTCACTGCAAATCTCAAATCACCGCACATAGCGGTGGTTCTCAAAGTATGGGTCGCGTCCCAAACATGGTTCGTGCAGGGTCAAAGACGGGTCGCGTTATTGTCATTTAATTCTGCCCAAACGAACTTTTTTCATTTCATTTTTTAAATATTTTTAATTCTCCATCATGACTGAATTATTGCATCATAATCATTTTATGTGGCTTCGTCTCAGTAACTGAAGTATTGCATCATAAGTTTCTGAGAGTTTTAATGGATATAGCCAGCCACAGTATTACCATAGCCAAATACAGCCTCACTCGACCACGTTATACAGTAAAATAAACCAATCATTACCACATACGGACAATAACCTTCCAATTTTAATGTTACGCACATGTTAATTATGAAAGTAATTTATGTTTGTAACGTCATAGGGCGGGTAATAATAGGACAAGTTAATTACGCGAAACTGAACTTGGAGATGTGAGAGTTATCGTTCAAGGACGAATATATACTCGTACCAGGAAAAAAATACATTTTTTGTTGTTTGAGGTTTGTGTCGTGAGATGTTCATAAAACTTAGAAGTTTGAGTACCACTGACATCTGCATTTACAGCTTGCCACACTTCTACCAGTCCTTGGCAGATTGAAACTAAGCTATTTGAACAATTGCTAATTTTCAAATTTGCTGTTGACATAATCACAACTCATAACTTTTTCTGTGTATGGTTTCAAAGATTATAGACTCCCAAATACCATCGCGTAATAGAAATGCTTCTTTTTCTCTGTTCTTACCTTCCTTTACTATCTCTTCTTGGAGCTACTAGCTACTAGCAGTCGGTCGCCGCGGAAACCACACAGTTATGAATTATGACAAAACAAAGTGCATCATTACCCCAATGTATTACACCTTACGCAAGGTTCACTTGAGCACGATAATAGTATGCAATAAAACGATTATATAACTCTGATAATTTGTGCTCTGGCCAATTTTGATAAAAATGCGTAGAAATGTAAACACTGATAAAAATGATAAATTGTCTGAATGGTGTAATGGTCAAATTTTAAAAAAAAAATTGCACCTGGACGAAAGGGCAGAGTGAACCCACCTTGACCCCCCCTAACCGAAAACCTGCGGACGCCCTTGCTGGCCAGGGATTTAGAGAGACAACTGGTGGCAGACATAAATGTCTGTTAGTGCTTTTCGTTCCAGTTTGACGAATCGACTGATATGGTGGATCAGGCACAACTGTGTGTTTTTGCCAGAATGGCGTTTGAAGACATGAGCACGAAGGACGAGCTACTCACCATTTTATCATTAAAGGGGCACACAAGAGGAATTGATATTTTCAACGTGTTCATGAAGTTTGTAAGCGAGAAAAAAATGTCCCTCTTTAAGCTAGTCTCCATTACAACTGATGGAGCCCCTGCTATGATTTAACGGACCAGTGGGTTTGTTGCACTTTGTAAACAAAGTTGTTTCCAGGTATCCTTAGTTACCATTGCTTGATTCACCAGCAAGCGTTGAGCAGAAAGGTTTTAAATATGAAGGATATCATGGACATTGAAATGAAAGTTGAACCTTTTAAAAGTTTGTTGTGCGTGGAACTGCAAGTTTTGTTCACAAGCTTTTAATAAAAACATGTTAAAGTTATTATGTGTCCCCCTTCCCTGAAGGGGACACATATTGGTTTTACTCAAAATGTTTTTTTTTCTTTTTTTTCTTTTTTTTCTTTTTTTTTCTTTTTTTTTTCTTCTGCCCAAAGTTTGTCCGACTCGTTTTTCCATCAAATCCTTAAAGGATTTGGATGAAATTTACCCAGATGGTAGATGTAGTTATGTAGATGTGCATCCCACTTTGTTTTTGTTGATAACCCCAGTATTTACCCCGCTAGTCCCCTAAAATGGGTATTTTTTTCCCGAAGCTTGTCCGACTCGTTTTGCCATCAAATGCTTAATGGATGTGGCTGAAACTGATACAGATGGTAGATGTAGTTATGTAGATGTGCATCCCACTTTGTTTTTGTTGATAACACCAGTATTTATCTCGCTAGCCCCCTAAAATAGGTATTTTTCCCCTAAAGTTTGTCTGACTCGTTTTGCCATCAAATGCTTGATGGATGTGGCTGAAACTGATACAGATGGTAGATGTAGTTATGTAGATGTGCATTCCACTTTGTTTTTGTTGATAACCCCAGTATTTATCTCGCTAGCCCCCTAAAATAGGTGTTTTCCCCCGAAGTTTGTCCGACTCGTTTTTCTATTAAATGCTTGATGGATGTGGCTGAAACTTATACAGATGGTAGATATAGTTATGTAGATGTGCATCCCACTTTGTTTGTCCGGATAATCGTAGTATTTACCCCGCTAGCCCCCTAAAAGGGGTGAGTTTGTAAACAATGCCAGAATTGATTAAAATTTGAATAGCTTGTAAAGTATGCCAATTATCGTTATTGCGCCATTGCAGTTCGGGGGTTGTAAACAGCCCTTTGACGTCAGAAACATTAACGGTTGTTGCTTAAAACACCTCTAGTGGTTGAAATTTTAAACGTTGGCAGATTGGACTGAAATTTTGCAGTACTATTGATTGAGTCGTTGTGGTTTCCTGCTTTTAAGTTTGTGTGTGTTGAACCTCCATTAGTTATCCTACTAGCCCCCTAAAATGAGTTTTTTAATTTAAATAGTTTTTACTCCATATAGCATATTTAGATATGCACAGTACCAATCACTGTGTTTGTCTTCACAATACCAAACTTACTCATTGTTATCTATTGAATTGCATTAACTACAACTTTGCATGTGTGGGGACCCATAGGTTTTTGCCTGCAGAAACAACCAAGGTTATAAAAGACGATGGCTAATATGGGACCCAATACAAAATAAGCATAGGAAATATATTTTTGTTTTAAAATAGATCATAGTGTATGTGCAAGGGCAATATGTGCTAAGCCACCCTTCTAGTTTTAATCGCCAACTGTCTGCGTGGTTAGTGGGTGGTTTTATTTGTTATTTTGCTAAAACAAAGCCACAAACTGAAATTTTGTTTCATGCGTTTTCAATTACTTCCAGTTTGCAGAAAAACAAACGTACCTCGAAGTCTTTCTCTTATTTCGTTCAAATCCCTGTTGAAGTCTTCCAAATTTAAAGCCTCTCCCTTTTCGCCCTTATGGCCTTTAGGACCAACCGGACCTTGCCGACCTGTCTCTCCCCTTCGGCCCACTCCGCCTGGCATTCCAGTGTCTCCTTTGGGTCCTATTGGTCCGATAGCCCCGTTGTTTCCGGTAAATCCCCTAGGACCCATCTTGCCAGGTAACCCAGTGTCCCCCTTTTCACCCCTCCCACTCAACAGGTTCCCAGGTGTGACAGTGACGTCATCACCACATGTTGCAACGGTGACGTAACTGCATTGCTGCTGTCCACTGACCAGTGACGTAAAATACAGCAAAAGTGCTGTAAGTTGTAACAACATGTTTGTAAAGTATTTTGTCTCCTGCCAAGAAATAATAAAAACAAGTTCAGAATGTATTTGTTTGTGTTAAACATTCAAAACAACTGAATATTTCACTCTGTGGCTTCGAAAAAATGTTTTACAAAGCAAAGTTTGCAACTGGGCAAGTTTTGACATAAAGCTTTAAGATAAACTCGTTTGGTTGGGTAGGCGTTTGGCTCCGAAATAATTGTATTTCTTTAATTCCAACCCGTTGGCATGAACAGTAATAAGGTTTAAAAATAAACATGACGCCATTTATGGTTGAACCCGATTTGTAACTTCAAAACGTCGATTTGTTTCTAAAAGTTTAGTATCAGACTTGGCACAAATTAAAGGAATTTGTTTAAATTCAGTGATTGAAAACATATTTGCTGTTGGCTCGAAAGTTAAAAACTGCCAACTACCAGATGCCTTTTACATTGCCAACCTACTTTACTTAGTTTATATAATACATATAATACTTTACATTTTAACTTAGTTCAAACCTGCCGTTAATATGTCCCCACTTTCAACAATGTAACCATATAAGAGAGCATATATATGTACATATGTGAAGCATTTACACTTAACGTTGCTATAACGCCTATATAAGCCAACAAAAGTGTATCCTGCAATAGAGCAAGGTCTGGCTTTCGTGATTGTCGATTGGGATAGACCTGACTGCCACAGAAAAGTCCTGACGCAAAGTGTTGAGTTACAAAACCATTAATCCCTTTTTGTTTCAATGGATCATTACTCCTATCGCCGACAAATTTCATCACTCCATGAATGGCTGGTCTGATTGTTCAGCGCATTGGTGTAAAGCAGTGTTTCTTAAACGTTTTAGCGCTCGTACCCTTTTAAGCTTTCTTGAAATTTTGTTGTACTCCCGTCTACAATGGCCGACGGAAGTAAACAAAATTGTAATAATAGAAATTAAACTCAGTGTATTTATAAGTTATGTGTTAAATGCATACATTAAAACAGTCTTGTAAGTTCAACCATATTTACAGCACACCACCAATCACTCAATTCAAATCAGAAGACATATAGGCCTAACAAAGTAACTTGTTACGCATTCTTCACAAATATGCCTAAATAGCGTATAATTTCACACTGCACGTCGTGCATGGGTGCTTTGTACTACTGGTTAAGAATCTGATTTTTTAGCGCCTTGGTCTAAAGCAGAGGTGTGCAACCTTTTTCGTCAGTGGGCCATATAACCAATTTCGGTTCCATGCGCTGGTTTAGATTATTCTTGTTACGCATAGCAACTTAGAAAATTCCGAAAACAAGCGCGGACTTTTTTCTAAATGTGCATTTTTACTTGCTCTGAATCAGAGTGTTGTGGAGGGCCACACTAAACGGCTTGGCGGGCAGGATTGTGGCCCGAGGGCCGCGGGTTGCACACCCCTGGTCTAAAGGGATTGCGGATGGAAAATCAATATATGCTGCGTGTGCCGACGAATGATTAGTTCTCTATACGGAGAAGTTTGATCCAAGGGATTACATAATGTTTGTACACAATGCCAAAAACCAGCCACGGCACGTTCAATAAATACCTTTCGTTTTGTGTTAACAAGGTGTTAAATGCAAGCGGTAGATGATTGCGAATTTCCCTTTCATTTGCTGATAGATTTTTTGGAGCGGTTGTGGCTACGTTTAAAATGCATTGCTTTAACTTGTAACATGATAAACGACACGTTAAAGCAGTGGTTCCCAACTCGTTTCAGGTATAATATTGTGGACCATTCCACTTTTAAACAAGATTGAAGTAAACATACGCGACAAGCATTTTGGCTTGAAACATAATTCTTAAAAAAACGATTTATCCTTGTTTACAATTATAAGAACAATAAACATACGAAGATGCAGCAAAGTCAACAAAATTTTTACTATGCGGCGACATTTCAATGTGAAGTTTAGCACTGTTTTTTTCCAACAAGTTTGGCAATATTCGGTGAGATGGATGATGTACAATGCCAAACAAACTCCTCACACGAAGAGTGCCAACTGAGCAATAGACTTGACATCGGTGCTTTTATCAGCGCCAAAGAATACGATGAAAATGTTTACGCTTTTGCAATAAGTGTTTCTTCTATAGAATTTCCGAGTTTTCCAACACGACGAGTTATGGTCTGTCTTGACAGCGTTTTTTTAGCAAATGTCTCTTTCTTTTCCGGACATATGACATCAGCAACACGACCATGCATTCCTTAACAAATTCTCCATCTGCAAATGATTTTTTTGCTATTATTTCTGCCACCAAGTAGCTCGCTTTCACAACCGACTCTTGCTGCAAAAAAAAACTTTAGGCAAAAACATTTGCTGTCCACGAAGAACTTTTGTTAATTCTTTCACTTTATCTTTTCTAAACTCATTCTGATATTTATCATAGGCTGATGAACGTCTGCTGACGTAATGTCTCTTTACGTTGTATTCTTTGCATTCTGATACAGGTTGATTACATACCAGGCAAATTGGTTTATTATCGACATCTACAAAACAGTCCTCACATATCTACCTTTCTTAGATTATTCTGTTAGCGGTGCTTGCTTTTCGTTTTCTTTCTGACATAATCTATATCACTGCAAACTTGGGAAAAAAATTCACTGCTAAATGGGACTGACCGACTCCTGAAGCACAAGTAAATTGTGGATGTAATAATGTAAAAAATGTGATGCGTAACAATTTGCATTGTGATGCAATGAAAGTATTTTAAACAGCGTGTATTGCTCTAATAAAAAGAAATAAAGCAACCATAAATGCCGATTTCTCGCAATGTAAGTTAAATTACGTAGGCGATTAAGATTTATAATATAAGTCATTTCGAAAATACCGGCGCGGGCCAGTCAGAACCTTTCTGCGGGCCACGGGTTGGACACCCCTGGTATAAGCAATCATCTTCAGTTTACTTCAATTCAGTGGACGTCTGTGGTCATTATGGACCACTAGCCATCCATGGAGCATCAGTTGAGACCCACTGCGTTAATGCATTACTGCAAAAGCCTTTTCTCTTAATCTTCTGCGCAGTCAGTGACAATCAATAATCATCCAAGCTAGGCCTTCTCTGAAGACGCTCTCCGTGAGCCATCTGTAATCGACATTGCGAAAGTCATGGCTTTTTCATGAAAGTCAGGCCTTTACATTTCGACAATAACCCAAGTCAGGCCTTCTAAAAAGAATCAACAATCACCCGTGTTACGTCGATTTTTACCAACCTGTGTGGATTTTAATGCGTCAGGCAAACGTAACAATTTTCCTGTGACGCAATAGCCGAAATAACAAATACTTTCTATTGGTTGATGTCAATTGCCTGCTTGTCATGTTTTTTTGTCATCAGTTTAAGAATTGCCTCGTGGAGTGTGCATGTATGATACCAACAGTTGTAATAAGCATCGAAGCTCTCAATTTTTTTAAACACTGTTGATTTTAGCAGGTAATAAGTTATAAATTGCTGATTTATTTGTGCTGGTTAGTTTAACTATATCCCTTAATGTTTTGTTTTAATTTCGAATCCTAAGAATGTTTGTTTCGACTTTATAAAGACAAATTTAGTGCACAAACCCCCGTGGCCAAAAAGTTGCTATGTTCCTTTTTTTGTGGGTGAAGTGCGTTTTGTGGATGTTTTGTATTTTTGCTTTTCTTCTGCAGTAAAACCGGGATTGACCAGACAATAAGGTGGTTCTGTAAGTTAGTGCCCGAGTGTTTCATTACTTTATGTGACGCCTTGTGTCAATAAGCGAATAAAACGTTACAACCCAAGTGTTTCTGATGACGCCTTTCCACAGGCTTTTCCACTCGACAATCACCCAAGCCATGTTCTTTTCATTGGCAATTTACAGGCTTTCCACACGCAACCATGACGAAAGTTAAGCCTCCTGCGATACACAGTGAATTCAAACACTGATCGGAGAAGTCAGTCCAAAAAATATTTTGTAAAACCAACCTATACTAAGTTAGTATTACTAACATGGTAGTCCAGCTCCTCTTTTCCTCCCGTTTCTTTTATTATCTTGCGCAATTTGGTTATGACCGACACTGCACGTCGCCTGAAATTTTGTTTCATGTATTGTTTGTGGTAAAAAGCTACTTTTTATAAGCCGCTGGCGACAAATCTGTGTCTGTTTTAAAGTTTTTTAGTTATTGTGTTTATTGTTTAATGTATGCAGAGCCAATAAAACGTTTATAGTTTTTAATTGTACAAATTCTTTAAGCCGTGCCGGATCAACCATTAGGCAAAGTAGGCACGTGCCTGCAGGCCAGTCAAAAATCCAGGCCACTTTACTTTGTGACAATGATTTGTCAACACTGATAAATTTTTTAGTTGGCAACCCTGATTTTCGGGCCACTTATAAAATGTGCCTACAGGCCAGCAGACTCTTAAAAAAACATATAGACGGCCAGTGTCAAATCTTTGTTAGGGAATCCTGTTACTGCAAACAAACTGGAGGGCTATTAGATGGCTATACTAGTCAATATGACACATGTCTTATTATCAGTTGCACTAATGATACACTAAAAATATCAGTTGCACTAATGATAGGTCGAATCATTATGCACTGTATACAGCAGTGGTTCTCAAACTTTTTAGTCATGCGGCGCATTAAATAACTAAATTTTCTATCCGCAGCACACTTCGCAGGTAAACATAACAAAAGTTGTTTTAAGAATGATAATTTTCAACTTTACTGTGGTGGGTAAGGATGCTTTTCATTACCAATAAGAGCTAAATTTTGCCGTGCACACAGAATTTCATCATCAAGTCCTAAAACACCAGGGAATGCTTTCACGTTAAAAAAGCGAATATTTCGCGGCACACAGTTTTGGGAATCACTGGTCTACAGCCTCAGTTTTGAAAATCTTAATTTCAAGCCTCGGTAAATCACTTGGCGTTATAATTCTCACTCACTATGTTTTTTTCACAGTAGCCTACTGTTAGTTGTAACATTATTATTAACAAGAAAACCTAAAAACTAAATCGTTCTATATTTTGTAATATGTTAAAAAAAACATTGTGTAGAAAGTATAGACACTTTAAAAGGTTTTTTATTTATTTTTCAGATCCCCTGTTAACCCTTTGGATTGCTTGGTAGATATTAAGAACATTTTTGAAAAGAGTTTTTTTGGCTAATATAAAAAAAAAATACAAATTATTCTTTCTTATCCACACCAACTTGTAGAATATCACATGTCCTATTTTGGAAAATTTGATAACAAGAATCATGAAACTTTTGCAACACACTAAAAATCCAGCTTGTTGGCTGGCCAAAACTTTCTGTCTGGCATTTAATGCACACACTTTGTCAAAGTTGAAGGTACTCAGATAAAGGAAGTAAGACCTCCAGACTTTTGCTCCATTGAAGAAATCAGTTGGCTCTGTTGTTGCAT
The DNA here is from genome assembly GCF_965637545.1 of Phallusia mammillata. Taxonomy (NCBI): domain Eukaryota; kingdom Metazoa; phylum Chordata; class Ascidiacea; order Phlebobranchia; family Ascidiidae; genus Phallusia; species Phallusia mammillata. The sequence goes on along the minus strand of NC_137256.1, from coordinate 26,261,762 downwards.
AGTAGACAACTTGCTAACAACTTTGCTTCTTTTTGTCAACTTATTTTTTATCTTGAACAAAACATAACCTTCTAAATACTCTATTGACTTCAACTTTGATTTGATTTTTTTCGGCACCATTTTTAGTTTATGTTGTCTAGCAATTGTTCAGCGTCTTGAATTCTTCTTCAAATAAACTTTTTGCTTCACAACACACTTTTGCATATTCTCTCATTAGAAAGGTCTGTTCTTCAAACTTTCTGTAATGATCATAGTCCGGTCTTTTTTCAAAATCTACCCTTTCTTGACAGTTTAAAATGAGTAACTTTGAAACAAATATGACCTTCGTTCAAGCTTGCCTTTTGGTCTGTCAAGAGTTCCTGTACGGGGTCAAAGTCGTTATACATTTGTTTATCAAAGATGCAGCCAGTATAGGAAAGTTTCATTTTCACCAGACTTCAATTTCATCAGCAATAAACTATAAGTTAGGTAAAATCACCATGATGTGGTTTAAAGCGGCTTCAACGCTTTTAAAGACGGACTAAAAAGATTAAACCTACATTAAATACTCTCCAACAGCACAATAACAACTAAACTTAGTAATATAATAAGCTGGACTACCATGTGAGTATACTATGGTGAAACACTGTCGTGGAATCAGGCTAGTCAGCCCACTCAGACTTTTAGTCAAACCCGTCAAAGTAACCGCATAGCAACCTAAACGTGACGTAACGACTAACGAAAACCGTAAGAAATTCCGAAATTTCGCTTGTAATTGGCTGAAAAAGCCTTGTTGTTTGAATCCGGAAACATCACTGATCAAAACAATGAAACAATATTTCAATTACCTTGCTGTATTGTTTATGTAAAATTCGTTACTGCTTATCAAGATTTGAACCTTAACTTAAAAATTGTAAAGCACCATTAATTAGTTTTAAGGTTAATATAGGAACTGATTAAGTTAAAATGTGATATATTTTTACGACGACGGTTTGTTAGTGTTATACTGCAAGATATTACTGGCTAGACACATTTACAGTTGCTTCACATCAAAACATCATGGTTCTGTTAAACCATGTACTGTCATACCAACAAACTGACAGCTGTCATACGAACAAACTTAACCTTGAAACACTCAGGTACAAATCAAGCGCGCAAAACGCTAACAAATCATTACTAACTTGCTGCCAAAACTCGCTAAATTAACATAATTTCAGCTCAACAGTCATGGTGTACTTTCAAAATTGAAAATTTACAACGCGGTAAACCTTTGTTTAAATTTGTGTTCATTAACTTAACCTCCAGTCTGAAATATTGACAGCCTGCGAAATATGATGTTAGTTTTTACCAATAGGATGTAACCACGTCCAACTAATGAACAACAAAAAAGACGGTTTGCAAATCATGGACGCAAGGCCGTCGTATTTGCAACAAATTTACATGAATGCATATTTGACTATTATTAGCTTGACTATCTCATGTTATTTGCTTTTATACTATGACAAAATTGTTTGGTAATTTACAAATTGTAGAGCAAACGTGCAAACAAAAATATCGCTTAACAAAATAATAAGCAGAAACAAAGTTGACACAAAATGTTATAAAACCTGACTTAGTTAACTAAAACAGCAAAATTATTTTGTCTTGAATTTCTAAAACAACCCCAGGTAAGTGCCAAGTCACATTATTATTTGCCGCCGAATATAAAAGCGTCCTTACCCGTCTGTAAACCTGTATGAAAAGACACGCTTCAATTCGCTTCAAAGGCCAGGATGTACCACTGAAGTACGACACCAGGGCTTTAAAGGTCGAACATTTCCAACACGGTATTTCTTTTCATGAACTTGGGCAAACTTTATAGAAAGCTTTCAGCTCTACTACTGCGCCATGCTTTCAACAACTTTAGTCTGCAGAGCCATTAAAACATTTTTAGTTTTTAGTTGTACGAACCCTTTAGGGCAGGGGTGTCCAACACGTGGCACGCGTACCAAAAGTGACACGCCGAGCATTTGAAATGGAACACAAGCTTTTGCACATTCAGATGGTAAACATTAGGATTTGTCACGCAATTTCAATTTGTTTCCATTGATTCTTATTAGCCTTTATTCTAACTTTAGTAAAGATTATCAGTAGTAAAGTGACACAATCCACTAATTAAATTCTTCGATTTTTGACAAAACTTAAGCCCCTTTGTAACCTATTTGTATCTTGTGTCGGATAAACAAATAAAAGGTTTCTGGAGTATTGTTAACAAGTTTACTCGCATTTGACGCCTTACTTTATTTATTTTTCTAACCATTTAATAGGGTTTTCCATATTGGTCAAATATTCGCATTGAGTCCGTACCGTTGAGACGTTAAAGACATGATTTGAAAAGGGTACGAAACGTTGGCACGCGAGTATATTTTAAAACCAAAATTGGAACGGCGGTGTGTTCGAGTTGGACACACCTGCTTTAAGGTGTATTTTAAAACCTTATTGACAGCCAGTGTCAAATCTTTGTTAGGGAATCCTGTTACTTCAAACAAACTGTAGGGTCATTAGATGGCTATACTAGCCAATATGACATGTCTTGTCATCAGTTGCACTGATGATACCTTGACATAGCTCGCATCATTGTGCACTGTATACAGCAGTGGTTCTCAAACTTTTAAGTCTTGCGGCGCATTAAAGGAACTAAAATTTCTATCCGCGACAAACGTCGCAGGTAAACATAACAAAAGTTGTTTTAAGAATGATAATTTTCAACTTTATTGTAGTGGGTAAAGATGCTTTTCATTACCAATAAAATATATGAGCTAAATTTTGCCATGCACACAGAATTTCATCATCAAGTCTTAAACACCAGGGAATGCTTCCACGGTAAAAAAGCAAATCTTTCGCGACACACAGTTTGGAAATCACTAATCTACAGGCTCAGTTTTAAAAATCTTAATTTCAAGCCTCGGTAAATCACTTGGCGTTATAATTCTCACTCACTATGTTTTTTTCACAGTAGCCTACTGTTAGCTGTAACATTATTGTTAACAAGTTAACCTGAAAATTAAGTGGTTCTATATTTTGTAATATGTTAAAAAAAACATTGTGAAGAAAGTACAGACACTTTAAAAGGTTTTTGATTTATTTTTCAGATCCCCTCTTAACACTTTGGACAGCTTGGTAGATCTTAGGAACATTTTAGAAAAGAGTTTTTTTGGATAAAGTAAACAAAAAATCACAAAAAATCCAAATTTTTTCCTTCTTCCTTATCCTCATCAACTTATAGAATATCAAATGGCCTATTTTGTAAACTTTGATAACAAGTATTAAAAAAACTTTTGCAATACACTAAAAATCCAGCTTGTTGGCTGGCTGAAACTTTCTGTCAGGCATTTAATGTACACACTTTGTAAAAGTTGAAGGTACTCAGATAAAGGAAGTAATTCGACCTCCAGACTTTTGCTCCATTGAAGAAATCAGTTAGCCCTGTTGTTGCATAGTGGACAACTTGCTAACAATTTTACTTCTTTTTGTCAACTTATTTTTTATCTTGAACAAAACATAACCTTCTAAATACTCTATTGTGTTCAACCTCATGTTACTTATCATAGCAGTTTGATTTTTTTTCTGCACCATTTTTAGTTTATGACGTCTAGCAATTGTTCGGCGTCTTGAATTCTTCTTTAAATAAACTTTTTGCTTCACAACACACTTTTGCATATTCTCTTATTAGAAAGGTCTGTTCTTCAAACTTTCTGTAATGATCATAGTCCGGTCTTTTTTCAAAATCTACCCTTTGTTGACAGTTTAAAATGAGTAACTTTGAAACAAATATGACCTTCGTTCAAGCTTGCCTTTTGGTCTGTCAAGAGTTCCTGTACGGGGTCAAAGTCGTTATACATTTGTTTATCAAAGATGCAGCCAGTATAGGAAAGTTTCATTTTCACCAGACTTCAATTTCATCAGCAATAAACTATAAGTTAGGTAAAATCACCATGATGTGGTTTAAAGCGGCTTCAACGCTTTTAAAGACGGACTAAAAAGATTAAACCTACATTAAATACTCTCCAACAGCACAATAACAACTAAACTTAGTAATATAATAAGCTGGACTACCATGTGAGTATACTATGGTGAAACACTGCGTGGAATCAGGCTAGTCAGCCCACTCAGACTTTTAGTCAAACCCGTCAAAGTAACCGCATAGCAACCTAAATGTGACGTAACGACTAACGAAAACCGTAAGAAATTCCGAAATTTCGCTTGTAATTGGCTGAAAAAGCCTTGTTGTTTGAATCCGGAAACATCACTGATCAAAACAATGAAACAATATTTCAATTACCTTACTGTATTGTTTATGTAAAATTCGTTACTGCTTATCAAGATTTGAACCTTAACTAAAAATTGTAAAGCACCATTAATTAGTTTTAAGGTTAATATAGGAACTGATTAAGTTAAAATGTGACATATTTTTACGACGACGGTTTGTTAGTGTTATACTGCAAGATATTACTGGCTAGACACATTTACAGTTGCTTCACATCAAAACATCATGGTTCTGTTAAACCATGTACTGTCATACCAACAAACTGACAGCTGTCATACGAACAAACTTAACCTTGAAACACTCAGGTACAAATCAAGCGCTCAAAACGCTAATAAATCATTACTAACTTGTTGTTATAAACTCGCTAAATAAACACAATTTTGGTTCAACAGTCATGGTGTACTTGCAAAATTAAAAAATTTAAACGCGTTAAACCTATTTTGAAATTTTGTTCAATGTTTGCCAAAAGCTCAGCTACAATGGCTCGGTTGTATGCTAAGCAAATACGGCCTTTACTATTGCCAAGTTTTTTGCACAATGTGCGCGAAAGGTGCAGGGCAAAATGTTCGCACAAAAGCACTCAAAAACAAAGTAACCGTTTAGCAACCTAGATATGTGGTAGCGACAGCCCGCGGAAATTCGGAAATTCCGCTTGTGATTGGCTGAAAAAGCCCTGTTGTTAGTATTGGAAACATTTTGAACATATGCTGTCGGTTGGGCACCACTGATTTAAACATTGCAACAATAATTTAATTACTATACTGCATTGTCTATGTAAAATTCGTTACTGCTTATTTATGTGCCTGTGCAGAAACAAGATTTAAATGTAAACTTAAAAATTGTGCAGACACATTTATATTTGCTTTACAACAAAACCTCATGGTTCTGTTACAACAAACTGACAGCTGTCGTACGAACAAACTTAACCTTGAAACACTCAGGTACAAATCAAGCGCGCAAAACGCTGCTAAAGCATTACTAACTTGCTGTTATAAACTCGCTAAATAAACATAATTTCGGTTCAACAGTCATGGTGTACTTGCAAATTGAAAAATTTAAACGCGGTAAATCTATTTTGAAATTTCTGTTCATTAACTTAACCTCCAGTCTAAAATATTGACAGCCTGCGAAATATGATGTTACTTTTTACCATTAGGATGTAACAACGTTCAACAAATGTTCCAACCTAATTACGTTTTGCAAAACATAGACACAAGGCCGCCAGATTTGCAACATATTTGCTTGAATACATATTTCGAAACCGCTGTTTCGTACAGGTTATGTCACTGTGTAAGATTTGACTATTATTAGCTTGACTATCTCATGTTATTTGCTACTATGACAAGTTTAAATGTCAATTTACAAATTCTAGAGCAAACGTGCAAACAAACATATCGCTTAACAAAATAATAGGCAGAAACAAAGTTGACACAAAATCTTATGAAACCTGACATAGTTAACTGAAGCAGATAAATTATTTTGTCTTGAATTTTTAAAACAATCCCAGGTAAGTGCCAAGTCACATTATTATTTGCCGCCGAATATAAAAGCGCCCTTGCCCGTCTGTAAAGTGTAAACCTGTGTTAAGACACGCTTCAATTCGCTTCAAAAGCCAGGATGTACCACTGAAATGCAACACCAGGGCTTTAAAGGTCGAACATTTCCAACGCAGTATTTCTTTCTTTAACTTGAGCAAACTTTATAGAAAGCTTTTAGCTCTACTACTGCGCCATGCTTTCAACAACTTTAGCCTGGTAACACTCAAGGTGCAAATCAAGCGCACAAAACACTGGTAAACCATCAGATGTTCCGTTGCTGTTATAAACTCGCTAAACGAACAGTTTTTTCTACCGCCTTTTTTTGTGTGTTTCGCCGCCCTTTTCGCTTTATAATAACTTGTGTTTGCAATGTATGTCATTACCCTGATGAAGGTGTTTCGTATGGGACATCGAAACGTTGGCATATTACAATAAAAAAACTGCCGGAAGAGCTAAAAATTCTGTTGAACAGTGTTAGGTTTGTATGTACTTGGTACCGTTCAATGTTTGTCAAAAGCTCAGGTTGTGTGGCTCGGTCTCGGTATACAATGGCTAGGTTGTGTGCTAAGCAAATACGGCGCTCGCTGAGGCTTTGTTATAAATTTCCAAAGCAGTAGACCGGCATTTACCCTCTTGTTCATATGCGACGTGATCGAATTCAATAAACCTTATTCACTTAGGAAATGCGTTCAGCCAATTAAACTTCCTTACATCCTGCAAGTTTCATGAAAGAGTGTATTTTTAACTTCAGAAAATTCATGTCGTTTACTTTTGCCAACCAAGGGTCTACGTTTGTGTTGCAGGGATTTATTTAGCCAGCAGAACCTGCGGGTTCAACCACTGCCTTATGCAACCGAGTGTACCCTGCCAGGTTCGTGCGGTCGGTTACGATTCCACAGCAGAACACACCCAGTGCACTTCAAGCATGTTAAATTTGACTTTACATTGGTTTACAAGAATACACCGAATGTAACTATGAGCACAGTAGCAAATTTGACACAAAATCTTATAAAACCTGACATAGTTAACGAAATCATCTGAATTATTTTGTCTTGAATTTCTAAGAGAATCCCTGTAATCCTGTCTAAAAAGACAAGCTTCAATTCGCTTCAAAAGCCAGGATGAACCAGGGCCTTGAAGGTCGAAACTTTCCAACGCAGTATTTCTTTTCATTAACTTGAGCAAACTTTATTGAAAGCTTTCAGCTCTACTACTGCGCCATGCTTTCAACAACTTTAGCCTGGTAACACTCAAGGTGCAAATCAAGCGCACAAAACTGTTGCTGTTATAAACTCGCCATAAAATTGTGTTTGTACACAACACAACAACAGGGTGTGCTTGCAAAAAGGAAGCCTATGCTATTACTTATCAGGTATGCACTGCTTCGTTGCCGTAATAAAGTTAATACACAATCATGTTTGTACACAAGTAAACTGCCAGGATGTAGGCTGCTTACAAAAAACGAGGGCTCCGCTATTAACACACAGAAATACCAGTTTCACAAGACAATTTATTCGAACGTCATTGCGTTTTGTCTTACACGAGTTGTATATTTACACACTAATCTAGATTCTCGTACTTTGTTAATTCACTAAGGGGACTAAATATAGAGTTTCTTTGGAATTCTTTCACCTTACATAAGCCACTTATTCATTTTAAAACCATTCCGCGCCATAATTTTACCGACACCTAGGCCTTGTGCGTTGCACGTTTTTTTGTTGGTTTTGGTTTACTAATACACTGGTTCGGGCAGCGCTGCATGCTCTCATCATCACCTCAATTCACTATTAACAATTTACACCCACACGTATGCAGTGTTTTGTTTGCTTAAAAACCCCAAGCCTTTATTTTATAAGTTTCAAACGCAGCAACTTCTGGTGTAAAAAATTTAGTCTTGCGCAAGTGCTGCTAAATTTTTTAGGGCCTATATGTTATATCATGAAACTGCTGCCGTCGGTGTGTTTTTGTTATTGTTGCAGGGAAATCATTACATTGAAGCGGCCTTTTGCCATGAGACGAAATAGGCTAAAGCTAAATCCAATTGTTCAATCGTTTTAGTTTTGTTTTATTTTTTGTTTCTGTTTTTCTCCATTTATTTTATACATAACCCTTTTATTGGCATTTTAATTGTTTTAACTTAGTTTTTACCTTCATTTACTGTAAATGATTTAATCGCCACTAAAACAATTCTGTTATTTGAACTAAAAATACATTTCAGTTTAAAGTAATCTTATACTGTAGGTTTTCGCTCCATCGCGTTTTAACGTTACGCAGCTATTTCCGGCTTGGTGATAATTTCTGCCGGTATGTCTTGTTTCGCCAAACCAAATAAACTCTACTCAACTAAACTCAGCTGCCGCAAATGCACAAAACTGAAATAGAGTTGATTATTTGTGCACGCCACCATTTTAATGTTTGCCTAAGGCTAAAACGTGATGACGCAGATGTGTACAAATCTACATCGCTAAAGGTCTTTTTCTCCTAAGCCTACAGGCCTACGTTTTATCTCATGTTTATATACGATGTGGGCAAATTCAATCGACCATCCTTGTTGTATGTGTGGTCGGTTGCGATCCTACGGGAGAACATTCCTTGTGCACAAAACAAATCACTTGATAACTCACGTTTGTTTTGGTGCTCGAAAGCTGCGCTGAATTTTTGATTTATTGTTTTTTTAAACCGATGTTTTTGTTCATAGAAATCTTAAAATGTAAACAATAAAACTGAGTTTGCAAACGAGCGTTTCCGCCTCTCGCATAAAACTAATTTGTAAATGTTAATGTGCTTTATTTAACAGCTGTTTCAAATATTTGATGAAGGAAACCGTATCAGTTAATAATGCAGTTTGAAACACGCGGTTTGTGCGAAGTAACAAGTTTTCGGTGAATGTTTTGCAAGATTAATACTTTTCAATGTCAGAAGAGAAAGAAAGTCGAGAAAACTGCTGTTATCGTGAAGATTTTGAGCAAAACGAGGCTGTTTTACTTTAAAGTTTGTGTTGATTGGTACCTTACTCATGTTTTACGGCAGGGAATCAACGATTGTGTTCGGTTTGTTCGCGTCACAGGGTTAACGTTGTTTGCGAGCTAAAAAGTTGTGTTAATGACAAGCGATTTTTTGTATGACGTCATGAGAATGTATGATGACGTCATATACGATGTTTAGTCTCGCTACAATGAATATTTTGCAAAATGGCGTTTTTCTGAAGGCCTGTATAATTGTTTGATGACGTCATAGTGACGCCATTATGTGTGTGACGTATCCGAAGTCTGATGTACTTCATTGTATGTGGATATTGTTAAGTTACGTCATAAGGTAAGGAAGTTATTGCGTTTGGTCAAGAATGTACACCAGACCCATTTCATAAATTGCAGAACTGTGAATCCACGATCGCTTCCAACTGATTTTGTGACTCTAGTCCTTAATAGTTCGATAAGCGGTTTTTATGGTTTACAGAAAAACCGTTGCCGTCGCTATTGAAGTTGTTGTCTTGGTTGTAATTCGTCAGCGTTGCCTTTTATTGCTCAACAAGAACATTCGTTGCACATGCAAGGGTGGGTCGTCTCGCAAGACATCAGGCTGTAGGGCAGGCGCGTTTTCAAAGGGGTCATCTAGTGTTGCGAACGGCGCACGGCCAGGCTGCGCACCTAGCTGTCGTTACAACAAATGTTGTTAGGCTTTCTCGTATATGGCTACAAATGAACATTTACATAGGTACGCCTTTAGTTTGTCCGTGGTATAGTCACGAGAAGTCAGACAATTTAATTGAAAAACAATTTCCCGCTAGCTAGTGCGTGTATGCAACAGATGGAGCGGGTTAATATACGACCACGGGGTAATGTTTGTCAGCCGCTGTGACATAATAGGCTTGTTTGTTAGGTTTTTGTGTTTCGTTTTTTCCCTTTTAATACACTTTGTTGTTATCATTCAAATCAGACTTGAGTACATTCTATGCGTTATGTCTTGTTTTGTTTAACTGTTTTATTTCTGTGTTTCGTCGTCTATTTCTATTTTTTGCACAACAATGTTTTCTCGATTTTTCTCGACAACTATTACGTCACATGCGCTCTACTCCGTGCGTGCGCGTGTGTGTATGGTGCAATGGCCCCTTACTTTTGCTAACATAGTGCTTGGTTTCAAACGTTTGCCTTAATGATGATTGTATATTACACATCCTGTTGTTGTTATCGTGTTATCTATGTTTTTAATTTATTTTGTTTGCTTTAAACCAAGCAAGTTATGGTAATTGCTTTATTTTTTGAAATGTTAAAACGGTAAAGGAATTTGAAAGTCGACCGGAAATTATTAAAATCGGAATATTGCATTGAAAACTTACCAAGAAGAAGATGAGTCAAAACAGAGAGCCCAACAATATTTCCAGTAAACTCATTATACTACGACCACTCTTAAATAAAAGGTGGGACAAAGTAGCATGCCCTTGCTCAGTCAACGCCTGTTGGTATTATAAACTATATCTAATGAATATTATCATTCAGGCATCCACATACAATTTTGTTTGTAAAAATCTACGACCTTCGCGTAAACAAGTCACCTTTAAACAATTATTTTAAATCAAACCATTATTTAATAAACAAGTTGATTCAGTTTTCACATCGAAGGTGAAGCAAAAATCGAAATCAACTCTCATGAAATGTCGCCTAATAAACAAATTGACAAATCATCCAAGACAAGACTTTAAATTTTGTAAAAAGCACAAATCTGCAAAAGTTAAAACCAAATATAGGCTATATACTTCTGTAATAGTATTTTTAATGACGATGTAAAATTTGCAATTTACAAACTTATAAAACACAGCGCCGCCCCCTTAGTTTTGCTTCACGCCACTAAACCCTGGAAAACATACGACAACTGCTTTGTTAGTTCTGCAACATAATTGCAGCATATTATCAGAGAGTTCACTGGTGCAATTTTACTTCTTACACATTGTTCACTTCGTGACAAGATAAATGTTAATGTTAAAGGTTTTTGCAGAAACTAAATGACGATTGCGTGACATCGCAAAAGTTTGCACTTACCACCCGAGAAACGTGATTTGATTTCGTGAAACGTGCTGTCTTGACGTTTATGATTGGCCCGAGTCGGATGGAATAATACGTGTTGTCTGATTGTGTATGTAGCCCTAAATGTCGAGTCATAGTGCAAAACCATTTCTTAAAAGGAATCTTAAAGGCCCGTTTACACTGTGCTTAGCGCCTAACCTAACCTTACTTTGCGACCCCTTCCGTTACACTGCGATTTTCGGTGCTTAGCTAAGTTTGCTAAATAATATACTAGACGTCTTTTTTAGCTCAAAGCAACTGTCGATGACCAGAAATCACCACATAAATTTTACCTATTTTAGATTCGAAAATACTTTGTTTGAATCTAAATTAAATGCTATTTTGTTAGTAAACATGATTTTGCATCTTGGGATTAAACATACAGGATTGTTGAAGATGTTGTTGTATCAATTGGCTTTAAATGCACCTAATCACAATATTTAAACACCAAAAAAACACTACATGCAATCATAAAAACGTAACAAATAAATACATTTGAGTGTATTATCATTTATTTTTGGCAAGTGAACCGACTTTTTCAAATCAGAAAGCGATAACACAAACCGTTGGCGCATGTTCAAGCAGCAGAAAAACGCTCAGTAGGCGAAGACTCGCTCGTTTCTACGGTAGAACTACTAACACTGGAATTTGGCTGACGCCCGGTTTGGTAGGTGGCGCAACAGAGCATAGACGTTTATGGTGCTGATTCAGCAATTATTCTTACCATAAACCCAAATTGCTGTGTCAGCACCATAAACATCTATGCTCCGTTGCGCCACCTACCAGAAATTCCCAGACCGGGCGCCAGTCAAGTTCCTGTGTTAGTAGCTCTACCCGTTTCTACGAGACATGAGCGCCCGAAATCAGTCAAGCGCGAAACGAGACAGAAAAAGTGAAACAAACAAACTTACGCGCTACGCATAGTGTAAACGAGCAAAGAGTTTACAAAAAACATAGTGAAAGTCTGAGGCCCGAATGCAGAAACTTGCATTGTCGCACAACCCTGGACTAACAGGGACATACTAGCACTTAAACAATCACCAAAATAACGAAATAATACGGGACTCTATGGCAGCAAACGGTCACCAGGCAAAGAGAACTATCTAAATTATCCATTCCAAATTTTTAGTGTCACAACAATTGCGAAAAATTTGAACCCAAGTATGTTTTCTTGTTTAATCAGGTTTAACTAACGTTGTTTCAATGCGAAAGTTGCCCCCTATAAATAATTTTTGAAGATTTTATGCAGAAAAACATATTAGATAATAAAACAGAAACACGGTGAAGTCTACATAAAGCCACAAATTGTTTCAGTGTCTCTCCATACGTGCGATGTTTCCGACAAAAAATGCACCGGCAAGAAGAAAGCGCACAATATCGATATCTCGAATATATGCTGGTTACAAGCAATAATTTATCAGTAGCAAAATTGAACAGTTCAAAAATATTTTAAACGAACTTCATTTTTTAGGGATTTACATAACGATAAGTAAAAATCAGTGACATTAAAGTTACAAAATATGACACTAAACACTTGAGTTAAATTTTGAGGGTGTTGCTCTTTTTAATTCTACTTGTTTTTATAGTGTTCTGTGTTTTGAGTAGTATTGCATATTGTGTAGAACTGAAGAAAAACAATCAAGTAGAAAAGTTCTCAGAAGAAATGATTTCTTAATACATTTTGTTAGCACTATCAGAGTTCTGCTGAAATCAGAAGACCAAGGTATGACTAGCTTCAGTAAAATATGAACAAGACTTCTTACACACTATAAAAATAGTGTAGCATTAGCCAACATATGACATCGGTGACAGTGGTAAATAAAATGTACATATATTTCATCGCTAATTCTCAACTGAAGCAGTTGGATTGAATACTTATTTCTGTAATGATGAAAATTAATCTTGATCTACCTTAAAAATAAACAAGGACTTTGGGATAGCTTGTTCCTTATGATTCTGGATGTTGTACACTCCTGCTCTAATAAACGATTTCTGTTAAAGGTATGATTTCCATCATGAAGTTTATCAACTATTGGGAGATATGAGTTGAAATAAAACTTTAACTTCCTGACTTACTACCCAGTGAAGGTTGGCGTCTTAAAATGGGTTTCCTCCTGATTGCCACTGGTCCTCGCCTCCAGGAACTCAATGTAAGTAAAGCTGGTCAATGTAAATGAATCAGAATAGTTTTCTAGAACACAATAGTGCAAATCTAAGCAATGGTCGAACAGGTGTTCTCTTAACAAAGCTGACATGTGTTTCAAAAATCTTGTTATCATCACATTATTTATCTCACTATATTTATGTTATATTTTAGTACTAAAGAGTTTTTTTTCTATATTTCACTCCTCATTCACTATGTTTGTTAATAATCTTTTAAATTTGTGGTCGTAAACCAAGTTTGATGGCAAGCAGTTAATTTCTTTTCTCACCTAACATGTCGAAATAGGTGATCTTAAGTTACCAGATAAAAAAAGTTTTTTGCATCTCTAGTAAAGTAAATAGTGGTTTGTGCGTCTCTGTATAAAGCACCACTATTATGAGATAATGTTGTAAGTTACTCTTCTGCATAGGTATGAAATGCATGTTTGAATGTCGCTAAATCAAGTTTGTTCATCACGAACAATGAACTTCTAACAAATTGGATGGCAGGATAGAATGCAGACAATGGAAATTCAATTCCAGTTTAGTACAAAGATGGTTTGTAGGGAATTGATTCAGAGTTTACAGTTTTGTTGTCATGGAGAAGTGTAAGTTTTTGGTTTTAACTTAATAATTTGACAACAGTTTTGCCAACATATATGATAACAAAGAATTGATCACATAAACACACAACATCTTTCTGCTTTAACTTCAAACAGTTTTTGCACATAAGATTTTTTGCTACTTGTGTTTCTAGAAAATACTGAACAGGCGTTTGGTCCACCAGGTTGCATATTTAACAAATTTTTCGTTTAACTGGTGTAATGCTAAACAAACTATTAGTTGTTGTTTCGAGAACTTGTATTTTTGCTAATGCTTTGCCCACCAGAACGGTAGGGCTTCTTCAGAGCAATGAATGATATAATGCGAGCACTAACAAGCGAAATTGTACAAGCGCAGTGGGATAAACCAAAATAGTTACATGAGAACAAAGGCTTTCCGTGAAGAGTTGAGTATGGCTACATTGTGACAGTGTGTAAATAATGTCTGATATTTGGAGGGGAAGTATTTTTTGCAAACAATGAGTTGCTCGTATAGGGTGTTCTGGCCAAAATATTGCATATTATATGTCATGGCTCGTATAAATGCAAAGATTTCAAAAACATTTGTTTCGTTTGGTATGAAAATTTAATTTTTCGGTTGTCCTTATTTTTGGTTTCAAGTCGATGGCAACCTCTACTATAGTAAATCTGAAAAACTAAGTGTACTTGGATGTAAACTTTACATATTTAAATTTCAACTTTAAATGCTTATGTGGCTTTAAAAATTAAACATTTTTATTGTCTGAGCTTATTTATTCAGTTTCTTTAATTATGATGTAACTGTTTGTGGCATAAGCAAAATACATTGTAACCTACTTTATTCTCAAGTTTCTATTAATTTTGTGTTTTGTCTGCAGTTGTTGATCCGATCATCAACACAATCACGCTCCTCCAAACACTCCCTCCTGTTAATTCCACCGCACCTCGAAGTGAGCAACTTCAACCCTCCCAAACCACAAGTGCTCCATCTAGTAGTACAGTGCCAACCCAGTGTAAGTTATAAAAACTGAAACTTTAATATAAAAACGCCATTTTGCATTTATTTCTATTTTGTGAGCTGTACAATATGCTTAAAGTGTTATGAAAGTATTTGGATGTTGCAGAATATGATGTGAAAAGTTTTATATCCCGCAGCACCTGCCCTCTGATGGATGGCTGATTGGGTTCTGGAGGTCAGGGTCAGGTGATCCTGGAATGGACAAAACCAAATTGTAGCAGACAGTTGTTGTGGGTGACGTTAATCGCTGCTACTTGTCTGCTCGACTCGATCAGCTTCTTGGAAATTTGCACGGTTGAAAGTTTGTCGGACTTTCGGAATTTATGAAGGTGGTGAGAAGACTGTTATATACCTCAATACTGCTGCAAAACCAGTTGCTATTGAAGAAAGGAAGGTATGACAAATTGTTTCTGGTTTGCAGGCACCATAATGAATAAAAATGATATATTGAAATATTAAATATTATGAAAAAAGTTAGCTACATTGAACTTTTTTATCTAATATTAATTACAACATTTTTTAAAGGGAAATTATGTTTAGCAAAAATATATCATTGCATGCCAACAAAATAAATCTCAATATTATTGGAATGCAATAAGCATACATTGCTAATAGACATCATAAAAAAGATGGTCAAATCTTTAAGTATTGTACAAAATGGCAATTCCAAGTTGAGCAAGGGTATATCTAAATCATATATGTATTTTAAACTTTTTCGAGGTGGACTGAAACATACACAAGGTGGTCAACTAAAGGATCATACTTGGCCACATTTCATGCTAAAGGAGTTGCTTTATTGGGAGGGGAACACTTCAAGCAGATTCAGAGATTTTCCCACCCTGGTATCCAACTTATTAACTTTTCACCATCTGAAAGGTGAGAAGTGGTCTTTAGTATAGATCAGGGTGCAGTAAACTATTTTGCACTACAGATAGATTTATGCCTGGCCCTGTTTTCTGGTTATGTGATTTTGTTCAATAAAATGATTAATGTCTGTTGTATACAACTTTTTTACAATCTACCAACTCATATTTAATGGACATCTGGCACAACTATTGCTGTGAATGCATGTTATGTTTAGACCTTGCAAAGTTATAAATGAGCTTTTTATCTTACCTAATGTGTGCAAAGTTTACATAAAAAGAATACATGTGTCATACATATATAATATGTTGTAGTGCACTTCTTAAGTTTTTATGTACAGTTATAGCTTCGAAGTTTGAAACATACCCGAGCAGCATGCATATATTTGAACTGACAGTATTATATTTAGGATATCCTTGATTTTGTACACTTTTCTAACTTTTTAACAAGTCTGCATTGCTACAATTACCTGTAAAATAAAGATACAATTCATTGTTCTTTATGCAAGTGCTTAAATTGTTTATTAAAATTGGTTGGATTTTAGGATTGTGAGCCAAACTAAAACAAAACAGAGACAAAATATCCTTGTTGTTTTTTACAGATACTTGGTAACTTTCAGCCCAATGCAGGAACAAGGAACTAGTGAAGATGCCCAGTCCATTATAATATGGGAAGTTTTTACTGGCACAAAGAAGAGGGGTTTCCATGCCGACATGTCTGGAGCTGATGACAGGCAGTGGCCGATATTTAAGTATGTAATGAAATCTTTTACATACCTTAATGTTGTGTTTTACATGTTCAAACTGGACATGATGTTTTGTAACCTGCAGAGTAATGTAGAAAGTTTGAGCGATCTTTCCCATATCAGATTTCATTAGCTAATAAAAATTGTTATAACATAAAAAAATTAACAAAAAAAGAAAGAAAAAAACATAATAATAACTGTTCTATAGTGTCTATGAAACTCCTGTAAGTAGCTAAAGCAAAAAACTAATAACTAAAAACCACAATATATAAAACAAAGTAGTTACCCCCATTCTGCACTCAACAATTTTAAACAATTCATTATAATAATTTACATGCAAAATTTCATATATTTTCTACCTTTATCGAAAGATTTGTATTATTGGTCTTTAATGTTCATACATACTGTTTACAGAGCATGGGATTTTTGGACAAAAAGAGCATACCAGTTGATGGAGTGAGGTGTGTATCAAAGCTTTTGGTAACCTCGAACAAACATAGCAAATCAGTATTAAGCTTTTCTTGAATTTTAGCGAGTTTGTGTGGTCACCCTTGGCCAACATGTTAGCTTTCTGGGTACCCGAGCAAAACAAGATACCAGCTCGCTCACAATTCTTACAATTCCATCCAAGAAAGAAGTTTGAGTTAAAAACTTGTTCAATGTTTCTGACATCCGACTGAACTGGCACAAACAGGGCAAGTTTCTTTGTGTCAAAGTGGACCGATACAACAAAGCAAAGTAGGTATTTGAGTTCTTGTTTTGGTCAATTTAAAGGGTTCTTGTTTCGGTCAATTCAACGCTTCATTGATATTTTGACAACCAAATGACCCCAATTCCATGCATCCAAGCATTGACAATTTAACCCTCTTTACATTGTCTTTATACTTTTTGATAGCTTCCATGTTTTTTTTTTTTTTTTTTTTTTTTTTTTTTTTTTTAGCTGACTGGTCATAACTAAAACAAAAAAACAAACATGCTCCTTTAAAACTTTTGCTATTAGGAAGCAGATATAAGGGGTTGGATTTAAATTACAACCAGCTAGATTTTTTGTGGGTTGTTCATTTTTGCGATATGTTTGAACTTTGGTTTCATACTGTTTCCATTAATTTGCACATAAGTAACAGATTAAGAGTCATCAACACAAAATTGTTTTCTTTCTTCAGGCTACAATTTCCGATTTTGAAATATTCCACATTCAAGAAGTTCCTGTCGACATAATTGAGCTAAAGAAGCAGGTAAAAAACAGTTTTCTTGTCCTTTTTGTGTCTTGTTTCAATTACAAATACTCACCTCAATCCGAATAGCTTTAACTGTCAACGCTTTTGGTTTTTTCAATTAAAACTAATTACCATGTAATATCATGCACTATTTAGTACCTCCAATGGTTTAGTTCCCTTTTTATGTGCTGATGTCACATGTTATTTACACACTTATTTACTGGTAGAGGGATTTAAGAATATTTGGGGCTTGAAATAAAAACAACAACAGCAAGACCAATTGTATTAGGGAGTGTTTTAGTTTTAACATACAAAGCTTTGTACTGTTTGTATTGTTTGCCATTTTCTGTGAGCACAAGATTATTGCTGTTTTAAATTAATAATCTTTATGTTTAGAAAAGCAAATCCACAAAAGCTTCATCGAATTCATGGCACATTTTCATGTTTCAAACTCACAAACATCAAACAGCTGCTTGCAACTGAACTTTATACTTTCACTTACCAACGTGAGTTAAAACATGTTTGTAAACATAGCTGGACTTTTTAAAAAAGCCAAGAAAAAAATGATGCAAAACAAATTACTAATGAGCTTTACAATGATATATGTAGCAAACACATAAAGCGAAAACATTTTTTGTTGCCAACACTTATCTTATCTGTTCTTCACCCTGTTATGCCACAGCTTGCTTTAATTTTCACAACAGCTATTTTAGAAACATCTGCAACACAATGTATTCTCTACACACAAACTCTCTGGCAGTTTTGTTTTTTATCAAGCTAAAGTTTGTGTTATTTTTTTCAGTTTTGAACTGTATGTAACACATAAAACCAAATAACAAGTTAAGCAGCTGATTTTCAGCCACATTTCAAATATATTATTTGTTTGCACCATTTTCTCCAGCCCACAACCGAAACTCAAACCCCAACACAAGGAATATAAGGATATTTGCAACACATCGATGTCGTCAGCGAAGAAAAAAACTTTACCACAAGATGTAGAAAATATAAATCCTACCCAACCCCATACATAGTAAGATAATACGGATCTGATCAAGTTGTGTTATTCTTTCAACTGTGTTCAATCAAAACATAACTGCGACAGAATTTAATTATATTTATTGTAATCTTCTTTTGTGATAATATCCATTATGTATTTCATATGTTTAATATTGTGTGGTACTGTAATGTAATGCAATTTCTAACTTTACATTTACACTCACTACATGAGGGATAAATACCTGCATGTAGACTTTGTAATATAACTGATGATGGTATGAGCTACTGCAAACAACATATTTCATTTGCTGTGCCCTTCAGTATATTTACACTCAGTACGTGTGACTTGTTTTTCAGGATCCAAGATTGGATTCCATGAAATACAGCCCTACCCATTCCACCAAGTAAGTCTTGGAGAATTGTGGACGACAAAAACTTGCAGGTTAATAATGTGGCTTGATGCTTTCTACTAATTTGTCCTTCAAATTCTAAATATACTCTCACCATTTTATGACGTAACCAATTCTCATAAACACATGTGGAGACCCTTTCGATTTTGCAAAAAAAAAACATTTATGCTCAAATGTTGTGTATAGTAAATCGTTAAAAAGAAAAAAGAACATATAAAATGTAAATATTTAGGAAAACCACCTTTTTAGTTTGTAATTAATTTTACATGTAACATATTTTGTAGTCGGCTGTTTCTAAGTCTTCATCTAATGATTCTGTGATGCTTGCTTGGGGAAGAATCCCAACATTTGTGGATAATATTGAGGTAAAATAATTTCATTCATTGCACTTTGATATCTCACTTTAGACTTTTCATGTAATTAAGATTGTCTGCAGCAGAGGTTAACAACCAGGGAAAGATTTGACTTGTCCAGTGGGTTAGATAAAAGGAAAGCATGAGTTTTGACATTCCTTAACAGATCAAAAATATTTTGCCTGATTTGGTCAATATTGTTTAACAATGTCACACATGAAAACAAGATATGTTGACAAACACTAACCTAGACCTGTTGTTTGAGATTAATGTGGAATGTTAATTTTATTTTTAAAGGTGGCCTGGTTGAAAACCACTGGGGTACAGGGCAGCAACAGCAATTTAGAAACCTAATGTTTTCTGGTTTACAGTTTTGTTGTCATTGAGAAGTGTAAGTTTTTTACTTGAAAGTTGAAGTAACACTTTTGTCAACACAAAACAAAATAAGGGATGTATCATGCAAACACAGAGGTTTTTTCTCCTTTTGCTGCCGCAGAAAATTATAGTTTAGTTTTTTTAACACTTATTCGGCTTACTAATTTTTTTTTACTTTGGTTCACCGCCAGTTGACTGTGTGCTAACAAGTTGTTTTATTCCAGCTGCCCCATCCCTCTTGTGGAGACTTTAAGATGACTTCCTGAATAACTTTGACATCATATGGAAGGATCGTGAGTCACATGGAACCAGTTGCCAGTAAAAGACCAATTATGCCACCAGATCATCCAAAGGTTGGGTCCTTCTCTTTCTGTTTAAGAGTTACTACAACCAATTCAAATTTTAAATCTGTTTATTTGCTATGTTGATAATTATGAGCCCCCTCTCTATAAATTTCAATCTTCTTTCTTTTTTGAAGTTTGTCCATGCACTTTTTTGTATAAAAATCTTGAAGGATTTGAATGAAATTTTCACTGCTGGTTGATATGATCATTTAGATGTGCCATCTGTTTGGTTTACTTCTAAACTCTACAGTTACCTTGTTAGCCTCGAAACTGTATAACATTATGTTTTGCCTGCTAACAACCACCACAAATCAATGGTTCTATGTTGTAAAAGTGTATCTGAACATATGTAAGTTATGGTAGTGATTTATTTGCATTATTTGATGGCTATTTTTGCTGATTGCAGTTATGCTGTCGGTAATATCCTGACGATGTCAGAAGCATTAACAGATTCTGCTTCAAATGGATCTGGTGGTGAATTGTTTCATTGCTGGTTGATTGCTAAATGTTTGTGGGTAATATTTTGTTTGTTTTACTTAACTCTCAAGCCTCCTAAACTAAGTAATTTTTTAAAAAGTTTGAACTATAGAAGAAGCTTGTGTTGGGTGTTGATTGTGTTTTACCCAATAGCCCCCTTATTTATATACCTATTTATTCTCCAAAAGTGGACATTTTTAAACAATGCCTGATTGGGATAGTATTTTGACAGTTTGTAGAATATGTCTTTTTATATGTTAAATGTTGTGTTTTACCCTGTACCCCAATCATTTACCCAAAAATAAACGCTGTTTCAAACAAAATAAAATTTCTTAGTTCTCACCTAGATAAAATTTTAACTGTAAATAGAATACACCATTTTTAAGTGTACACTTTTTAATTCATCCTGGCATTTTAGCAAGCTTGTGACAAACAACTTTAACTCTTATATTATTACCTGTCATATTAAATTTATGATTTGATTTACTTTTTGTGGAAAAAATATTGTATTATTTGCTCCTTCTCTAATAATGTCTTTTATTCCTTTTAAAACCACAGCATTGGTAACAAAGTACATCATTAAAGAGGTGAACAACTTCCTTATTTGGTCGGTTCTTGGATCACTGCCCAACTTTTGGCATCTCTGACCCATTTGGATTACCTTCACCTGAATGTTATATCACTTGTCAATACGAAAATTCAGTTTCTTCATCACCATGTTTGCTCCCGTGCCACAGAGGAAGCTCTTTATTGAGACAGCTGAGTTTACCATAAAGAAGGAACTTAGAAGAAGAGCCAGATGTTACTAAAATAACAACAATAAACAATTCAGTGGATGGACTACAAAAAAAGGTTGATACGGATTAATTATTTTTGGGATTGTGAAACATACAGTCATGAAGTTCCATGAGATGGTGTTCTTTAACTGCTGGTGTATCAGTTTTTTTTTGTAATTTAAGGTTTTTCATGACATATCGAAATTTAGACTTAAACAGTACTGTATTAGAATCTATTTTGGTGTTTTCAAACGCATGGTAAAGTTATCTTTAATTATGTTTAATTTGCAAAACTGAAACTACCATTGGAGGGGATATTTTTATTCGATTTTGTTTACAATTGTGTAGATTTCCTAGATGGATGAAGTGGTTGGTTCGCCGCCTGGAAGTCCTGCTGCACAACAAGCGACCCCAGCAGATAAACAGACAGAATCTGTAAACCCTGTAAGACTCTAATTGTTTCGACAAAGTGCAGCATACAAGACAGGCTTCTACATCAAGGTCATATTCAACAACGGCCACCAGTGTGCCATTGTGTTTGTATGTAAATTACAGTTTTTAAGAATATGGAAGTTATGTCCCATATCCCATTTACTGGATCATAAAAGTACAGATTGGTGTCTAATTGCATTTATAATTTAGCATAACCACTTGGTTCTAACAGTTTGTCACATCACTATACATTGTTACATGTTAATACTGTGGATTGCATTTAAACAACATGCATACAAAGAGTATAAGCATGTTATATGTATATTTTTGAGTCCCTGAGAAGAAACCAAAAGTAACAAAGGCAATTGCATCTATACATGGTCCCCTATATATATATCACAGTTGCCAGTATGTTAATTATGGGTCCCCTTCCCTGAAGGGGACACATATTGTTTTTGTCTATATTTTTTTTTTCTTTTTTTCTTTCTAACGCAGATTTGTTCCCACGTTTTGGTCAACAAAGAATGGTTCAATCTTTTTCAAAATTACACACATTGTAGATATTGGTCTAAAGATGGTCCATGTGAATTTTGACCCCGTATGACCCAGAGGTTCACCCACGGCCCCCCAAAACGTGAAATTTTTATCGCGGCTATTGTTCCCACGTTTTGGTCAAGAAAGAATGGTTCAAACTTTTTCAAATTTACACACATTGCAGATATTGGTCTAAAGATGGTCCATGTGAATTTTGACCCCGTATGACCCAGAGGTTCACCCATAGGCCCCCGAAACGTAAATGTGTCTAACGCCCGTTTGGTCAAGAAAGACACTGTAGGCAGAAGTACCAAGAGAGTAACTCACTGGTTTACGATAGCGGGAGGGCTCAGCTTGACGTCGGACAGACGTTTTACGAGACGTCGTTTCAGTGATTAGAAATCAGCTGTTTTGCACAGCAATGCTATGTCGTTTTATTAAGTGGTCACTCACATTTTCAGTTTTGGCGAAGGTTTTACACCTATGACGTGATTTAAACCTAAAAACCGTGCATCGGTTTTGTATATGTCAAGAAAAACTTTGTTAATAAAAGTTAAGATGAAAAAATTAACTTGAGTTTTGCCAAATAAATGTTTTTTTAAATGCTCGTTGTCAGGTTGGCTGCCGCATGATCACGGGTTACTTAAGGTCAACTAGTCGGTATTACAAACACAGCTCAGAACTTTCTTCATAACGTAGCGTTTTTTTGACAATCAATTAAGGAGTCAATACTCAAGGCATGTATAAATTAGGCTTAACAGTATTGTTGAACACGAATGACGGCGTGCTATTGAAAACGGTGTCAAAAGGTCAAACAGTCGTTTGGCGTGTGCACCCTGAGAGGTTACTACAGGTCAATGGTACTCATTTTGCGAAACAAAGTTAAATGAAAAACAATTTGTTATGTATACACTTGTAGCAAATTGCTTTTTAATTTAAAGTGTCTGTAACACAACTGTTACAGCTTTCTAAAAAAATTGTGTTCAAATCCCGACCTTGGAGGACTATATCTGGGTCAAAGCAAGAGATTAGATTTAAGTCTTTGTTACGTTTTTTTAATTTTGTAATTACATGACAATAATAGTGCAAAAAGAATACGAACAATTTTTTGTTATTGTTGGGTTAATGCTTTCTAAAAATTTGTCCTTAAGAATGTAAAAATCACCGCAACATTTGTTTACTGTAAATCCGCACAAACGCGCGTGTGGGGACCCATCAGTTTTTGTTTACAAAAACAATCATATGTGTAGATCAAATGATGTGTATAGTTAATTGGTTAATATCGTATAGAATATATAAAATGGAAGTATATCAGAAAGCCACTCTTCTAGTTTTTAAAGATGCTCTGGTTGCATAAACTTTTATCTCGCCAGGGACAAGCTGCAGTATTGCCACATTTTGTGAAACTCTAACTTATAATAAAGCATTGTTTTAAAACACAATAAAATTAACTTTAAGTATGTTTAAATTTAGAATTTGATCGAAACCGACACTACCATTGGAGGGACGTGTTGAGAAACTGATTGAGAGATGTGAATGTTTGTTACAACTGTTTTGTTACTCTGATGGTCAGCTTGGTTATCAAATGATGGATAGTTACTTGTTTTAGTTAGTTGCATCAAAACCCTGAAAAAAAAAATCAAGAATTTCCAGCTAATTTCATATTCTGGTTTCAAGTAAACGTTTGCAAGTAAAATTTTTATTGATGTATCCAGGGGCGAGGTTTGGTCCACAGTGAGGGGATGTGACAATTATACTTTCAGTTTTGCCGACCTAAGCTGAAAAGTAATCTTGAAATTTATTATGTTAAAAGGCATAAATATGAACATTGTCATTTGTCAGTTTGGCTAAATACACAGCTGAGTAAACTGCAGGTCCACATATGTTGTGAAGTCGTTATGATTTAAAATAGTGTTGTACACTAATGCTAGTAATATGGTACTTTTTTGTGAATTCCAGTAATTTAGCAATTGCTGATTTTTACCCCAGTGACCCCAACTGTTATTCTCAAAATATACCCCCCAAATCATTGTCTAATGCTGTTATGTCAACTACCTAAAGTATGTTAATCTCTGTGTTTGACTTTACAGAACCAAACATTTTTATGCTTATCTTGTGGAAAATTTGACAAACGAGGTTTTAAATTTTTCTGCAAAGTATTGAAGTATATTTCCCTTTATTATGCTCCTGGACCACAAAACCCAGATGTGCAAAAAAATGCTTGAATCTCATTTCTGTACTACTAACTACCTAAACCACTTACACCCATCACATTAAACTTACAAACTCGAAAAAAAGACTTTTTTACCTAATGTATGCGACACAGAAAATATATGGCATATCTTTAAATAGTCAATATTGTGCAGTAATGTTGTGAAATTCTACCTTTCTAGTTGTTTGTTGCAATGCTCAGGTTGTCCATCTACTTTGATCCTTTGGTGCTTTGCTGGAAAAGAGTGGAGTAGATCATGGAGAGATTAATATCAAACGACAAAGTCAATGTTACAACCCAATTGACAAATTCAGAAAACAAAACATCTATGGACTGGTTTTTGCTGAGGTAGGATTTGCTCATTTTTGTGTGATAGGTAATAAGGCAAGTGAGAGTAAAATGTATTACTAAAACATTTTATTCAATGATCAACGACACATTGTGAAGTAGTAGTTGTTTTATAAAACATCTTTGAAAACATTTGGTGTAAGATGTTTATGTGCTTTTTGTTTTTGTTCACTTAATGCTTTGGCCTCCAATTTACCATAAGCCACTGATTTTTTTCTGGACTTGAAAAAGACGTAGACCCATGTATCTTAAATGACTATGAAATGGGCAATATGCAATTTCCATGTAAAGTTTTCTTTAATCAGGTAGAGCTAATTTTGGCAGAAAATTGATTATAATGAGTTTCAGCATTGTCATGCACAACTGCATTTGGTCTTCAAGCCATAAAACATAAGATGACTCAGCAAAAATGAGTATTTAGTGACACAATTTAAAATATCTTGCTGCATATAATTTGTTAATTTCACTAGATTAACACCAGATGTTTTATTGGAGTTAATTTTGTTGTTTGTTTACATTTGTGTAGATTTTCAAGATGGAGGAAGTGGTTGGTTCGCTGCCTGGAAGTCCTGCTGCACAACAAGCGACCCCAGCAGATAAACAGACAGACTCTGAAACCCTGTAATAGAGTTAAAAGTGACATACTTTAGTAATTAAATAGTTCGGAAAATGCTCTTGCCATCATCAGTGCTATAAAAGTTTATGTCCACTTGAGTCATGTAAAAGATTGATAAAAAGGTATTTTCACTATAATTGTTGCAATACTTAGGTTGTCCATGCGTTGCTGAAAAAGAGTGGAGTAGATCAAGAAGAGATTAATTACAAACTACATAGTCAATGTTACAACCCAATTGACAAATTCAGAAGAAACAAAACATCTATGGACTGGTTTTTGCTGAGGTAGGATTTTCTCATTTGTGTGTGATAGGTAATAAGGCAAGTAAGAGTAAAATGTTTTGAGAAATGACAGCTTCCATCAAAACTGAGATAAAGATATAGTGATCTGTGTTAGTAAATGTATTTGCAACACACAACCACATTAGTGTTAGGACTTAAGCATGTTGTTGCAAACATGTCATAAAATATTGATTCTTGTCCTGTATATGGCAATTCATGTGGTTGCTACATGCTTCAGTATTCTGGACCAGTGGTTCCCAACTGCAGGTCCACGTAAATATTTTGCCAGTCCACAAATTATCTTCATTTTTGAGATTTTGATATGAGATTCATACTGGCTGGATATGAGACATATGTATCTTAAATTACTACCAAGTATATAAGATGCAATTTCCATGTAAAGTTATAAATGAATTCCAGCATTGTCATGCACAACTACATTTGTCATCAAGCGATAAAACATAAGATGACTCAGCGAAAGCAAGTATTTAGTGACACAATTTAGAAATCTTTTGCTGCATATAATTTGATAATTCCAGTAGCTTAACACCAGATATTTTGTTAATGTTACGTTCATAAATGTGTTGAGTCGGATTTATTTACATTTGCGTAGATTTCCAAGATGGAGGAAGTGGTTGGTTCGCCGCCTGGAAGTTTTGCTGCACAACAAGCGACCCCATTAGATAAACAGACAGACTCTGTAAGTTTGAAGACTCTGATTACTTTGGCAAAGTGCACAGTTTTGCGGGTGACGTTTCGCCAAATTGGCTTCGATCAGGTTTGTGTATAACCTGGTAAATCACTATCTGAGCTACACAGACTCAATGGTTTGCCTGCAGAAAGTCATTCATGTCTTTGTTTTTCACACCTGTGATTTGTACAATACTGCATTGCCGGTTGGCATAAATGCTATATGGCTGACCAAAGTAACGAATATATTTGTAGTTGCTGGCTGAAGGTCAAACTGGCGATCCCCTGCTATGAAGCTGACATGTGCAGCATACGAGGCAGGCAACGGTGCTTGTGATTCAACTTTCTATTGGCGCGGCTAATTAGTCGCAAAAACAAAATGCAAACCCGTTTTGGTCATGAAACTACAAATGCACTTGATTTATTCTTGGCCTAAGTTCAAAGAACACGTCATGATTCTGACGTCACAAGCTTATGATTGGGTAATATTCTTGGTTCATTGTTTTAATAAACTTGTCAAAATGTTTCATTTTGTTGCTGCAATTTGTTTTTCACGTTGCAGACGTCGAGTGGTCTAAAGGGAGATGAAATTCTGTCAGACGACGCAGTGAAATTGATTCGACATTTGTTAACGGAAGATTCCAGCGATTGAACAGGCTCAAAAGGTAATTATGGGTCCCCTTCCCTGAAGGCAGAGTTTAGATAAAAGTAAGTTTACAATTTATTGACAATTATATAATTACAAATTTCTTAAAAAGCGTTAGTAACAAAATCACTGAAGTTTATTATAGTTTAATAATTTATTCAGCTTCAAGCAAGTGGATTATAATATTACCAAACCACATCTACAAATGAAAGTAAATTCCTTTTCTCAAGTTTTAGAATTCCTTCCTGGTTGAAAACTACTGGCAAATACGTTTGTCACCTCACAAATTTATTCCTATTTTCCGAAGAAATCCGATGATTTCCGATCTTCCATGGCACGATTCAAAGGGAGTTACCATGACAACGATTTGAGAAGCAAATGATGCTTTGTTTCCATGACAAAAGGGTGACAAAGTGGGTTTCAACTTTTAACTTTCGAAACCATGGCAACAACGTGACTCAACCTTTTCTCCGTTACCAGGGCAACCGTTGAAGGTGACTCGACATTTTTGTGACGTGGTTTCCAATTGTCGAACACTAGGTGGCTAAACTTTGGTTTCCATGGCGATTTCTAACTTTCCCAGAGCTACGTCATTTGTGTGCAGTAAGTTGAAATTTTGAAATAAAGTTCGTTAACTTCTGCTTATTCTGTCTTTTTTACATGATGTGGAAAGCTCGAAACACAATTTAACAAGTGCTGATTAGCCGTGTATTGTATTCACAAAATCAAATCAATGTTTTTAATGCAAACATTTTTACACATATTTTAATTGTTAGTAATAATACCACGGTTTTTCTGCAAGTATTTTTGCATTGAAATTAATTTGCATAAAAATGGGTGAAATCGCTTTTAGAAAAAAACTTTATTTATTTTTTGATAAATCCTAATCACTAACGGTTAGAAAGTAGAATTGTGCGAATTTTAAGTTTTGCGAGATTTAGACACTTAATTCAACAGGGTAATTGTATTTACATAATTTACACTGATACGGAAAAATTAATAAAAGTCCGTGTTTTCATCTTTGGAAGAGAAATATTGATTTTATTCGCATTTAAACATCATCGTTGATTCTTTAATCGCTTCATATTCTCCTTTCCAGTAATACCAGATCATGTTGCGCCATCTACCTCCTGATCTTCCCCATTCAGCGTTGAGTTTAGAATAGGAACAATTCCAATACCACCATCCACCGTCAGCGCCGTTAAGAAGTGCACAGTTGCCTCCATTCCACCTGTGTCACAATGTAATATTCCAATAAAACTTAACCTCGATACAAACTACACAAACACATAGTGGAATATTTAATCGTGTGTTTCAACCAATAGCGCCATCACTTTATCAGTTGTGACGTCACACAGGCTGTTTTATAAATTTTATGACGTCACACGGTAACTCTAAATGACTTGATTTTTAAGATTTTTTTGATTTTTCTAATAAACGGTTTAAAACACGATTATTAAACATTATTAAACGTTTTTTTATCTACTCAGTTTTTTTCAAATCAAAAAAGTAAAAAAAATGTTTCATTGTATTTTGCACAATTGTCTTTGTCTTGCAATATGACGTCATAAAACAAACTTGCAATGAAACAGAAATAATCTTGTTTATTTAACTGTGCTGAAATATTTTTATACTTATCTACACAAACTGTATTTACCCATCATTATCCCGATCTTTGGTGGTGAATTGGTATCCGTTGCTATGCCCCGCCAAACTGTCACCAGCCGTTCCATTGAAGCCAGAAACATGTAAACGATAATTCTCTGATTCGTCGTCGATTGCAAACGAACTGCGAAAACAAAACACATTGTTAGTGTTTTTTGTGTTTATTATTGGTCGCTTTCTCTGAAGGAAATACTTTTCGCTTTCCTTCAGTTTTTTGTTTCTGCCTAACGCCGATGTATTTCCATGTTTTGTGAAAAACGAGGTTTAAACCAGGGAGTCGAACCGGAACTGAACCCGAACCTGCGAACCGGTTTGAGCGGTTAAATTCATTAAACATGAACCGAACCGTAATATATGATTTCCGGTGAAAATGCAGCCTCTATTACTTTTTGTAATCGCCACAATTTTATTCATTTCAAACAATGTACCAAAGCAGGGGTGGGCAAACTACGGCCCGACAATGGAGTTCATGCGGTCCGTCAAATGTTTGTCAATTTAAAAGAGAAAGCAAACGCTAAACGGTATTATGAGCACAGGTGTAGAGTTTTCAAAAATACCAGAGTGGGACTTGCCCATACCTATACCATGTTTAGTATCTGTACCCGTACCACTAGATACTTTTACATGCCTATAGGTTCTGCCAAAGTATTTTACAAATAGTCACTTCACACCATTTCTTCGTTCTGTTTCAAGAACAAATGTGCGTGTACTGAATAGACGATTTGCCGAAT
Source organism: Phallusia mammillata (assembly GCF_965637545.1). NCBI lineage: Eukaryota > Metazoa > Chordata > Ascidiacea > Phlebobranchia > Ascidiidae > Phallusia > Phallusia mammillata. The sequence goes on along the minus strand of NC_137256.1, from coordinate 26,232,426 downwards.
CAACAATTTTAACGATGATTTAGTTTTGATAGTTTGTTACAGCGGAGAAGAAAGGAAAAGCGATTTACGTTTTCAAATCCAGCCCACTTTGCACTGTTGACACCAAAACTTTGGTCACTTTGGATCAAGTTTAGGCCGTGGCAGTACTTCGCAAACGGACGTTGCCCGCACAACACCTAAAGATGGATACAGAAGGAACTTTTATTGTTTACTGTTGGCGCAAGAAACTTCAAAAAACTTCGTGTAGCCTACGTTGCAATAAATGCCTGTTCATTTTATAACAATTGCAATTAATGCGTTTCAACCAAAATCTGTACGACCAATGAAGTTGCAACAAACGTATTTGTATTTAGCTGGAAACATGTTATGTTTATATTTTGGGTTAATATACTATGCGGCCCCATAAAATGAGGAACTTTTGAATGCGACCCTTGTACTGAAAAGTTTGCCCACCCCTGTACTAAAGAATACGCAAGATAGGCGCTACAGGGCGTTTCAAAAATGACGAATTATGGGGAGAACTAAGTTAATGAAAACGAAATTTCAACCGGTTTACAAACCGCAAACCGACCACAAAAACAGTGAACCCGAACCAGAACCCATATAACAAGGGGTTCGACTCCCTGGTTTAAACCAATTTAAATTTTCACATGTTATAAATATGTATCTTAAGTTGTGCATTATAAATTTTGTAATGCGCAAAAATAATTTAACAAAGTAGACTTGGTGCTTATTGTTGTTGCAAAATTTAACATATACTGGTACAACACATTTTATGGTCCCTACTCGCACACTAGTCAGATCTGGATTGGCCTGTATTTGTATTAAAAGAGAGAATCAAAAAGCTATACTGGAGAACTACACCAACACTTTGCGTCTTCATAGAAACAATAGAAATTTACACGTAACTGTTCAATTTAGTTGTTATATTTATGGCCTCATTAGACTGTTATGGCTCTTGGTGCGGAGCACCTGCTGCACCCGCCTCTCGTAGGGGCCGATTTCAAGTCAGTAGGTTTATTGAATACTTTTAAACAGCCTGATTGTTTCATTTCTTACAAAATAGAAAACGATTTCGAGTTGTCAAAACAAAATAATAGTTGAAAAACATTTTGTTCGAGGTGCGCCGTGTTTGTCCGGTTTCGCAGTTTCTCCTGAGGGTGGAAAAACTCTAATGCAATTTTTCTTGTGAATAATTATTCTTATTAAAATACAGTGGTTATTGCAGGGGTCGGCAACCTTTTTTGCACTGCGGACCGTTTTTAAAACTAACATTTTATTTGCGGACCGGTCTTCAAAAACTACAAATATATAGCTATAAAAATGCATAAATTAATTTATCGTCCCCGAGATATATGGGCAAAATGTTTTCTAGCATTTTACCTGAAACATTATAAGGCCCGGAAACTAACTCCTCGCGGACCGGCGGTTGCCGACCACTGGTTTATTGTAACAAACAGACAATCCACGGCGGTGTAATTATTAGTGACAAATAACAGAAATGTCTTAAATAAATAAAAAGAAATAAAAAAAATCAAAGATTCAATCTGCAAAGGTTAAAGGTCAAATTTATCAGTAACATCGCATGCAAAAAAAATTGAATTTCCCTCTAGTTTTTTGTACCTTTATATGACGGTATTGCTTAACACGTCTTATACAAAGACTTGTCTTGCGAAATAACAATGATTTCTAATTTGAAAAGAAATACTTTGTCGCTTACAAATCAACAAAATTCAACCATGTCTTGACACAGTTCTCACAAAAGGAAAAAAGCTTGTGGTGCTGCAAGCAAAAGTTGTGCGAAAGATATTTGATTAGTTTTGCTTGGGACGGTGTTGAATATCATCTAGCTAACTTAGTAGCTATGACAAATAGCAGTGGTTCATCCGAATTTTGACTTGTTTGCGAGAATAAATACACCGCCATGAAATAAGACCGCCGCGTTTGATTGCTGATTGCAGAAAAGCGGATTAATTTGTTAGGTTAAACCAGGGGTGCACAACCTTTTCTCTATGACGGCCGCATCGCCAATTGCCTACTTGTTTTTGTTTTAAAATTACTGGTGTAAAGAATTAGGTTTCTTTCATATATATATTTTTCTTTACACCAGTAATTTTAAAACAAAAACAAGTAGGCAATTGGCGATGCGGCCGTCATAGAAAAAAGGTTGTGCACCCCTGGTTTAACCTAACAAATTATATATAAAAATAGACCATTTAAAGGCACCAGAAAAACTCAAATTAATCATTTCTAACTTGGTGCATGTGTTTAGCTAAACAGAGCTAACTGTTTATGACGTCATAATCTGTATTGTGAAGTTGCGGTGCCTGTTTTTCACATTGTTTGCACACAATAAGCGGATAAAAACCTGGCGCACTTGGTTAGTAGGCTGAAAATGTTTTTTACAGTGTCGCAAAATCTGTTTAGAGCAGTTTGAAAGGCAAAATATTTGGGAAAATAGTTTAGTTACGTCACGGCCGCAGGTTGTGCACCCCTGGGTTAAACTAAAACGGTTAAGTGTTAAAACTTATTTCAAAGTTGAATAAAAAAGTGGATTTACAGCATTGGAATGTATGAAAACAGTTTGTTGTTATTAGCGTTAATATATCATTGTCATTTTCTATTAACCAGCGCGACACAAGGCAAAAAGTTTTGAACGGACCTAGTAACTTTATACTGGAACGTATTAAACTTTTTGCAACACATTTTAGCACTTTCTAAACCAGGGCTACTCAGCTAGTTTTGTTGGAGGTCCAGATACAAAAGGTAAAAATCAACGAGGTCCGGACACATCTGTCAGTAATGCAAATGCAGCATGTCTTGGCCAAACTTGGTTTTAACTAATCGCGGTCCAACATAAACACATTTGTTCAAGCCGAATGTATGTCAGCAAAACAAAAGCTTGTATCAGACACTAAACGTTAATTTACTCTTTGCGAAAGTATATTGGCACAACTACATACAAACACATTTTATCTAGATTTGTAAAGTTACTTTGGCAATGATTTAAAATTGAGTTTATTATGTCACAAATGAAATTATGCGCAAACATTAATGGCCGTTTGTTAGTTTTTCCGCGGTCCGCCATTTGAGTAGCCCTGTTCTGAACCAACCTATGACCCAAAGTTGGGTCGACTGAAAATTCTGTTGGGTCGCCTTTTTTGTGGCAATAACAGCATCTACTCTTTGACTTCGTTTCGTAGCGATTTTTTCCCAAGGTTTTAAATCAGGGTTCTTCAGCGGGGCCGATTTCAAATTTTCAACATTACTGATTGTATGAATATATAAGCTTACAAGAACTTGTGAAACTCGGCTAACTTTATCTTACAAGCAGATAAAGTATATATTTGAATACATTGTGTTTACTGGCGATTGTTTGTGCTTCTCGAAAGCAAGGTTACGCATTTAATTTGCCACAGGGGACACTTTATTGAGGCTATGCATGGTGACAGGTTATACTTTTCAAATACAACGGTAAACATGGTGACAGGTTATACTTTTTAAATACAACGGTAACGAGCTTTCCCTTGAACTTGTATTGCTTTCACACTTCCTATAGGCCGAATAGCGCTTCCCAGACTGCGAAGTATTTGCATCATTTAATTTGGTAAATGTGGTGTAATTTGATGTTGAATGTATAGGATTCTCCTCTACCGAGTAATGTCCTATTGTTCAACAAAAGAAGGCGATTGTTTGCACATAATCGTAATATTATTTTGTTCATGATCTAACAAACTGCTTTGAATTGCTGTCCCAAATAATTTCAAGAAAACTTGGCGCAACAATGGTAAATTCGGTTTGTGACGTCATATTGGCTGATAATGCTTTGAGCCAGCTCTAAATTTCGGGCTAAATGGAAATGTTTTGTCGAAAAAACGAATAGTATTTGTTTGATTTTTAAATTTTCAAAACTGGCGCAGTAATTTTCGAAAAGCTTTCCTGATTTAGAGACAAAAATACAACCAAATTAGTAAAAAAACATGTCCATGGGTCGCGAGAAACCACAAAATAAAATTATGGGAAGTACTAGGGTCGCATCAAAAAAAGGTTGGGAACCACTGTTTTTAACCAATGTGTATTTTTTGATAAGGCGAGATTATCTTTTTCACCAAGTGGAGGTGTGGCACATTTAGACGATTAGGAGGAGCAGCGTTTTCCCACTCTCAGGGGGAGCGGCGAAACCGGATAATTTAGCACAGATATTTTCACTGACACTCAGCAACAAATGTAGTTTGAAGAGATATTTTTCAACATAAACATTATTTCTTCAATACAGATAAATTAGATTTTTTTTCACGGGATTCGAACCCGCGCCACATTATAGGCATACTATTTTATTAATAGAAATCATACCTGTACTGTGCGTAAGCTGTTGTGGCATCAAAACCTGTCATCTTTATTTTTAGTTTGCAGTTCTGTCCAATTGTCAATTCGTATATTTTATCCAAACCTGGGTGGTTTAAAGTTTTGGTCAAATTCAATTTACGCGCTTAAACAAAATTATTTGTTCACCGAGCCAGAATTCTCCTTCCATGTTTCCGAATCCATCTTTATATTCCTGCCAGTTTCGCTGAAAATCCACACTTCCGTCAAATCGTCGTTGAAAAACCTGTCATGCAGAAAATATACGAGTGTTGTAATTCCACGTTGTTACTCTACATATTTATATTTACCGTCCAACGGTTGTCGCAGACAACTTTCTTGTTATATAATCGCTGGTAACCGTTGACTGATGACGTTGAGCAGCTGAACAATCCATTATCAATGTCTGAAAAACAGATATTTTAGAATTAATTGTTGATTAAGACACTTTAAGTTTTAGAAGTTCCTGCTTTTAAGACTACAGGTGCTGGAAACCTTACCTCGGAGTCTTCTTCTCATTTCTCGTTTGAAATCTTCAAAGTTTAAGGCTTCTCCCTTTTGCCCAACAGCCCCTTTATCGCCTTTAGGACCCACCGGACCTCGTAAACCAGATTCTCCGCTTGGCCCTGACGCACCAGTCAAACCGACAACTCCTTTTTGTCCAACAGCCCCTTTATCGCCTTTTAACCCGGGAAATCCCCGTAAACCCACTTCGCCGGGCGGCCCCACATCTCCCTTATATCCTATAGGCCCAATCGGACCTCGCCGACCAGTTTCTCCGCTTGACCCTGTCGCCCCAGTCAAACCAACAACTCCCTTTTGCCCAACAGCCCCTTTATCGCCTTTTACCCCGGGAAATCCCCGTAAACCCACTTCGCCGGGCGGCCCAATATCGCCTTTTAGCCCTACGTCGCCGAAATCCCCTTTTTGTCCGGTAAATCCCCTAGGTCCCATTTTTCCTGGTGGCCCAGCGACGCCTTTTTCACTCCTCCCACTAATCAGACTGCCAGGTGTGACATTATTGACGTCATCACCGCATACTGGAACTGTGACGTAACTGCATTGCTGCTGTCCGCTGACCAGTGACGTATAATACAGCAAAATTGCTGTCAGTTGTAACAACATGTTTGTAAATTATTTTGTCTCCTGCCAAAGAAAATAAATAAAAGCTCAAAATGTATTTGTTTGTGTTAAACATTCAAAACAACTGAATATTTCACTCTATGGCTTCGAAAAAATGTTTTACCAACAAAGTTTGCAACTGGGCATGTGGAACTACAAGTTTTAACATAAAGCTTCAAAACTTTAAGATAAAACTTATTTGGTTGGGCAGGCGTTTGGCTCCGAAATGATGGTATTTCCTAAATTTAGACCCATTGGCATGAACAGTAATAAGGTTTAAAAATAAACATGACGCCATGTATAGTTGAACCCCATTCGTAACTTCAAAACGTCGATTTGTTTCTTAAAGTTTAGTATCAGACTCAAATTAAAGAAATTCGTTTAACTTCAGTGATTGGAAACATATTTGCTGTTGGCTCGAAGGGTAAAAGCGCCAACTACCAGATGCCTTTACATTGCCAACCTACTTTACTTAGTTTATATAATGCATCTGATACTTTTTAAATTAGTTCAAACCTGCCGTTAACATGTCCCCACTTTCCACTATGTCACCATATAAGAGAGCATATATATGTACATGTGTAAAACATTCACACTTGACGTTGATATAACGCCTATATAAGCCAACAAAAGTGTATCCTGCAATAGAGCAAGGTCTGGCTTTCGTGATTGTCGATTGGGAAAGGCCTGACTGCGATAGAAAAGACCTGACGCAAAGTGTTTAGTTACAAAACCAGTAATCCCTTTTTGTTTCAATGGATCATCACTCCTATCGCCGACACAAATTTCCTCACTCCATTAATGGGTGGTCTGATTGTTCAGCGCCTTGGTGTAAGGCAGTGTTTCTTAACCTTTTTAGCGCTCGTACCCTTTTAAGCGTTTTTTGAAATTTTGTCGTACCCCCTGTATACAATGGCCGATGGAAGTAAATAAAATTGTTACAATAGGAATTAAAAACCCAGTGTATTTATAACTTAGGTAAGTTGAACAATATTTACAGCACACCAACAATCAGTCAAAGACATATAACAAAGTAACTAGTTAAGCATTCTTCACAAATATGCCTAAATAGCGTATAATTTCACACTGCATGTCGTACCCCCTGCTTGGGTGCTTCGTACTTCTGGTTAAGAATATGATTGTTTAGCGCCTTGGTGTAAATGTAAAGGGATTGCAGATGGAGATGCAATATATGTGCTGCGTGTGCTGAAGATGGATTCGTTCCTTATACGGAATATTTGATCAAGGAATTACATTATGCTTGTAAAATATGCCTAAAAACGGCCATGGCACGTTCAATAAACACCAGATTTCGTTTTGTGTTAACAAGGTGTTAAATGCAAGCTGTAGAATTGAGTGCCAACTGAGCAATAGACTTGTCATCGTTGCTTTTATCAGCGCCAAAGAATACTATGAAAATGTTTGCGCTTTTTCAATTAGTGTTTCTTTTATAGAATTTGCAAGCTCTTCAACACGACGAGTTATGGTCTGTCTTGACAGCCATTTTTAGCAAATGTCTCTTTCTTTTCCGGACATATGACATCAGCAACACGACTATGCATTCCTTAACAAATTCTCCATCTGCAAATGATTTTTTGCTATTATTTCTGCCACCAAGTAGCTCGCTTTCACAACCGACTCCTGATGCAAAGAAACTTCCGAAAAAAACATTTGCTGTCCACGAAGAACTTTTGTTAATTCTTTCACTTTATCTTTTCTAAACTCATTCTGATATTTATCATAAGCTGATGAACGTGTGCTGACGTAATGTCTCTTTATGTTGTATTCTTTGCATTCTGAAACTGGTTGATTACATGTCAGGCAAATTGGCTTATTGTCGACATCTACAAAAAAGTATTCACAAGTCCACCTTTCTTAGATTATTCTGGTTTTTCGTTTTCTAGTTAATCTATAAGACATAATCTATAATCACTGCAAACTTGGGGAAAAAATCACTGCTAAATGGGACTGACCGACTCCTGAAGCACAAGTAAATTGTGGACGTAATAATGTAAAAAATGTGATGCGTAACAATTTGCATTGTGATGCAATAAAAGTAGTTTAAACAGTGTGTATTGCTCTATTAAAAAAGAAATGAAGCAACCATAAATGCCGATTTCTCGCAATGTAAATTCGCCATAAACGTAGGCGATTAAGATTATAAGTTATTTCGAAAATACCGCCGCGGGCCCCTCACAACATTCTTGATTGGGGCCACGGGTTGGACACCCCTGGTATAAGCAATCATCTTCAGTTTACTTCAATTCAGTGGACCTGGTTATTTGGACCACTAGTGGTCAATTGAGAATCTTTAAGAGACCCTCTGCGTTAATGCATCAATACAAAAAGCCTTTCCTCTTAATCTTCTGCGCAGTTGGTGCCAATCAACAATCATCCAAGCTAGACCTCCTCTGAAGACGCTCTCCGTGAGCCATCTGTAATCGACATTTGCGAAAGTCAGGCCTTTCCAATTCGACAATAACCCAAGTCAGGCCTCAAAAATATTAATAGACAATGCTGTTACGTCATTTTTTACCATCCGGTGTGGATTTTAGTGCGTCAGGCAAACGTAACAATTGTCCTGTGACGCAATAGCCGAAATAACAAATACTTTCTGTTGGGTGATTTCAATTGCCTGCTTGCCATGTTTTTTGTGATCAGTTTACAAATTGCCTCGTGGTGTGTACATGTATAATACCGACATGTGTAATAAGCATCGAAGCTCTTTTAGCGAGAAATTTGTTTAAACACTGTTGATTTCAGCAGGTAGTAAGTTATAGACTGCTGATTTAACTGGATATATTTGAGCTGCCTCCTATTACATTGTGCTGGTTAGTTTGACTTTATCCCAAACCAAGCCCCAAGCAAGGAGATTATTTAAACACTGTTGATTTTCAGCAATTATTTTTGGCTTTTGATGTTTTGTTTTAATTTCGAATCCTAAGAATGTTTGTTTCGACTTTATAAAGACAAATTTAGTGCACAAAACCTTGTGGCCAAAAAGTTGCTATGTTCCGTATTTTGTGGGTAAAGTGCGTTTTGTGGATGATTTTTTGTGTTTTTGTTGTTCATTACTTTATGTGGCGCTTTGCGTCAATAAGGGCACCCCAATAAAGCGTTACAACCCAACAAGTCAGACCTTCTGTGATGATGCTTTACGTAAGCCATCTGTAATCGACTATTACGAAAGTCAGGCCTTTTCCAATCAACAATCACCAAAGTCAGGGCTTCTATTATGACGTTTTACGCAGTAAGACCTCTGTAATCGACAAACACCAAAGTCAGGCATTTTCCAATCGACAATCATCCAAGCCATGTTTATTTTATTTACAATTCACAGGCATTCCGCAAACAATAGGCCTACCATACGTCCTCTTTTAGGAAGACATGCCCTCGATTTAGACAAAAACTAAGTTGTCCTTCAAGGACAATAAAAAGAGCCCAAATGTCCTTCTTTTTAAGGAATGTCTCATTTACAAAATAAATATGTAAAAATTATGCCTTTGTACATATTCCTCTTACTTTTTAAACATTTCAGGTTTTACATTTTTTGAAAATACAAGCTTATTTTAGTGTTGTGATAAACGTTAAACTTTATCCAAACTCTTGTATACCGTCTAATTTCTGAAGCCTTTAATTTTTGGGTGGAACTCAAAGGTTTTTCGATGTTCTTTTCAACAATGTGTCCTCCGTTTTAGGGGTAGAAATAGGATATGTTTTTTTCATTCTTAATTTACAGGCATTCCGCAAACAACCATGACGATAGTTTAGCCCCTTGCGATACACAGTGTTGATAGCCAGGCTAATTCAAACGCTCATCGATAAAGTCAGTCCGAAATAATATTTTGTAAAAACAGCCTATACTAACATGGTAGTCCAGCTCCTCTTTTCCTCCCGTTTCTATTATTATCTTGCGCATTTGGGTTATGCATGACTGACACTGCACTTCGCCTGGAGTTTTGTGTGATGTTTGTGGTAAACCGCTACTTTTTACAAGCCGCTGGCGACAAATCTGTGTCTGTTTTAAAGATTTTTACTTATTCGGTTTAATGATTAATGTATGCAGACGCATTAAAACGTTTTTAGTTTTTAATTGTACAAACTCTTTAAGGTGTATTTTAAAAACTTATAGACAGCCAGTGTCAAATCTTTGTTAGGGAATCTTGTTACTTCAATCAAACTGGAGGGCCATTAGATGGCTATACTAGCCAATATGACATGTCTTGTCATCAGTTGCACTGATGAAACCTTAATATAGGTCGAATCATTGTGCACTGGATACACTGTAGTGGTTCTCAAACTTTTTAATCAGACGGCGCATTAAATAACTAAATTTTCTATCCGCAACATACTTCGCAGGTAAACATAACAAAAGTTGTTTTAAGAATGATAATTTTCAACTTTACTGTGGTGGGTAAGGATGCTTTTCATTACCAATAAGAGCTAAATTTTGCCATGCACACAGAATTTCATCATCAAGTCCTAAAACACCAGAGAATGCTTCCACGTTAAAGAAGCAACCATTTTGCGACACACAGTTTGGAAATCAGTTTTAAAAATCTTAATTTCAAGCCTCGGTAAATCACTTGGCATTATAATTCTCACTCACTATGTTTTTTTCACAGTAGCCTACTGTTAGCTGTAACATTATTGTTAACAAGATAACCTACAAATTAAGTGGTTCTATATTTTGTAATATGTTAAAAAAACATTGTGTAGAAAGTACAGACACTTTAAAAGGTTTTTGATTAATTTTTCAGATCCCCTCTTAACACTTTTGATTGCTTGGTAGATCTTAGGAACATTTTAGAAAAGAGTTTTTTTGGATAAAGTAAACAAAAAATCCAAATTTTTTCCTTCCTCCCTATCCTCATCAACATATAGAATGTCACATGTCCTATTTTGGAAACTTTGATACAATGGATCATAAAACTTTTGCAATACACTAAGAATCCAGCTTGTTGGCTGGCCAAAACTTTCTGTCTGGCATTTAATGCACACACTTTGTAAAAGTTGAAGGTACTCAGATAAAGGAAGTAATTAGACCTCCAGACTTTTGCTCCATTGAAGAAATCAGTTGTTAGCCCTGTTGTTGCATAGTGGGCAACTTGCTAACAATTTTGCTTCCTTTTGTCAACTTATTTTTTATCTGGAACAAAACAAAACCTTCTAAATACTCTTCAACTTCATGTTACTTATCATAACATTTTGACTTTTTCTTCCGGACCATTTTTAGTTTATAACGTCTAGCAATTGTTCGGCGCCTTGAATTCTTCTTCAAATAAACTTTTTGCTTCACATCACACTTTTGCATATTCTAACTTTCTGTAATGATCATAGTCCGGTCTTTTTAAATCTACCCTTTGTTGACAGTTTAAAATGAGTAACTTTGAAACAAATATGGCCTTCGTTCAAGCTTGACTTTTGGTCTGTCCAGAGTTCCTGTACGCGGTCAAAGTCGTTGTGCATTAGTTTATCAAAGATGCAGCCAGTATAGGAAAGTTTCAGTTTCACCAGACTTTAATTTCATCAGCAATAAACTTTATAACATCAGCAATAAACTATAAGTTAGGTAAAATCACCATGATGTGGCTTAAGCGGCTTCAACCCTTTTAAAGACGGACTAAAAAGATTAAACCTACATTAAATACTCTCCAACAGCACAATAACAACCAAACTTAGTAACATAACACAAGGTTGGTGCAAAAAAACGATCATACAAGCTCAGTTTTTGTCTTTTTCTTGCTCTTAAAGCACTCAACTCATTTGCTACACATCCCACATGCGTGCAGTGTTAATAAGGCGTGACGGTAACAATAGCTGGACTACCATGTGAGTATAATATGGTGACACACTGTCGTGGAATCCGGCTAGTTAGCCCACTCAGACTTTTAGTCAAACCCGTCAAAGTAACCGCTTAGCAATCTAGACGTGACGTACAACTAACGAAAACCGTCAGAAATTCGGAAATTCCGCTTGTGATTGGCTGAAAAAGCTATGTTGTTTAAATCAGGAAACACCACTGATTTAAACCAGGGCTTCTCAATCTGTGGGTCGCGACCCCAATTGGGTTCGCGTAATATAATTTTGGGGTCGCGAAACATTATGGGTTATTACGTCAGTCACAATAAATGGTATACATGCGTACATTTATTGTTTACATACATTCCTTTGCCAATTTTTTTGATTTTCAAACTGCTCTAAACACGTTTTGTGGAACTTTAAAGAGTACTACCAGCCAAGTAGCCATACGTGCCGGACTTTTTATTCCTATTGTGTGCAAACAATGCGAAAAAGCAGATACTACAAGCGTCACAATTTAGATTATGACGTCATAAAAGCTATTTGTGTGTCAAGTTAAAAAATAATCTAGGTTTTTTCTAGGCGCCATTAGATAGTATATATATACATAAAATAGAGTATTTTTTTACATCACTAATTTTAAAACTCAACGAGGCGCGTAGAAATTTCTGTTTCAGATGGGGTCGCAGAGCAAGAACGTTTGAGTAGTCCTGATTTAAACAATAAAACAATAATTTAATTACCTTACTGTATTGTCTATGTAAAATTCGTTCCTGCTTATTTGTGTGCTTATACTGAAACAAGATTTAAACATCAACTTCTAACTACAGAGCACCATTAATTAGTATTAAGGTAAATATAGCAACTGATTAAGTTAAAATGTGATACTAGCAAAGTTAAAATGTGGTGAATCTTGACGACGACAGTTTGTTAGTGTTCTACTGCAAGATAATACTGGCCATACATTTATATTTGCTTCACATCAAAACCTCATGGTTCTGTTACACCATGTACTGTCATACGAACAAACTTAACCTTGAAACACTCAGGTACAAATCAAGCGCGCAAAACGCTGCTAAATCATTACTAACTTGCTGTTATAAACTCGCTAAATAAACATAGTTTTGGTTCAACTGTCATGGTGTACTTGCAAATTGAAGATTTTTAACATGGTAAACCTTTGTTTAAATTCCTTTGAATGTTTCTTCCAACTACTCCTGATAGTTTAACTGTTCACAATAAAGAAATTCATACATTTGGTATGTCTAAACTCGACGCAAACAGCTGCTGCACACAAATTAATTCATATTTTTTTGGAAGAATAGATTAAAAGTCTAAAAATACTTTAAAATTAACCATTAAGCGACCTTATGTTTGTATATCACTTTACAATAACCACCATATCGTTTTTGCGCAAAGTTGAAAACATTGAATGCGATTCGGTTCGGCGACATGTAATTTTACGCTTTAGCGAATCGAAATCGTGACGTCACACAATGCGCATCAACGATACGATTCGATTCGCTCATGTAAAAAGGCTTACTGGTAAATCATGAACTGTTTCGTTGCTGCTATAAATTCGCTAAACGAACAGAGTTAAGTTTTTGTATACTTGGTACCGTTCAATGTTCGTCAAAAGCTCAGCTACAATGGCTCGATTATATACTAAGCAAATACGGCCCTCCACTATTGCCAAGTTTTTTGCACAATGAGCGCGAAAATGTGCAGGGCAAAATGTTCGCACAAAAGCACTCAAAATGAAAGTAACCGTTTAGCAATTTAGATATGTGGTAACGACAACCCGCGAAATTCGTAAATTCCGCTTGTGATTTGCTGAAAAAGCCTTCTTGTCATTATTTGGAAACATTTTGAAAATATGCTCTCGGTTCAGCACCACTGATTTAAACAATAAAACAATAATTAAATTACCTTACTGTATTGTCTATATAAGGTTCGTTCCTGCTTAATTATGTACTTGTGCTGAAGCAAGATTTAACTAAAGAGCACCATTAATTAGCTTTAAAGTTAATATAGCAAATGATTAAGTTAAAATGTGGTAAATCTTGACGACGACAGTTTGTTAGTGTTCTACCTGCAAGATAATACTGGCCATACATTTATATTTGCTTCAGACAGACACATTTTATAACTAAACCTGATGGTTCTGTTACACCATGTACTGTCATACCAACAAACTTAACCTTGAAACACTCAGGTGCAAATCAAGCGCTCAAAACGCTGCTAAATCATTACTAACTTGTTGTTATAAACTCGCTAAATAAACATAATATCAGTTCAACTGTTATGGTTTACTTGCAAAATTGAACATTTTTAACACGGTAAACCTTTGTTTAAATTCCTGTTCATTGACTTAAACCTCCAGTCTAAAAGTTACTTTTTACCATTAGGATGTAACAACGTACAACAAATGTTCCAACTTAATTACGGTTTGCAAAACACGGACACAAGGCCGCCGTATTTGCAACATATTTCCTTGAATACATATTTCAAAACCACTGTTTCGTGCAGGTTATGCCACTGTGAAACACTAGTCTATTATTAGCTTGAATATCTTATGTTATTTGCTCTCATATTATGAAAAAAATGTGTGTTAATTTACAAATTGTAGAGCAAACGTGCAAACAAATATATTTTGCCTAACAAACTAATAAGCACAAACAAAGTTGACACAAAATCTTATGAAACCTGACATAGTTAACTAAAGCAGCCAAATTATTTTGCCTCAAATTTCTAAAACAATTCCAGGTAAGTGCCAAGTCACATTATTATTTGCCGCCGAATATAAAAGCGCCCTTGCTCGTCTGTAAAGTGTAAGTCTAAAAGACACGCTTCAATTCGCTTCAAAAGCCAGGATGTATCTCTGAAATACGACATCAGGGCTTTAAAGGTCGAACATTTCCAACGCGGTATTTCTTTTCATTAACTTGAGCAAACTTTATTGAAAGCTTTTAGCTCTACTACTGCGCCATGCTTTCAATAACTTTAGTCTGCTAACACTCAAGGTGCAAATCAAGCGCACAAAACACTGGTAAATCATTAACTGTTTCGTTGCTGTTATAAACTCGCTAAACGAACAGAGTAATGTTTGTGTGCACTTGCTACCGTTCAATGTTTGTCAAAATCTCAGCTACAATGGCTCGGTTGTATGCTAAGCAAATACGGCAGTCCACTATTGCCAAGTTTTTTGCACAATGAGCGCGAAAATGTGCAGGGCAAAAAGGTTCGCACAAAAGCACTCAAAATCAAAGTAACCGTTTAGCAACCTAGATATGTGGTAACGACAACCCGCGGAAATTCCGCTTGTGATTGGCTGAAAAAGCCCTGTTGTTAGTATTGGGAAGCGTTTTTAAAATATGCTCTCGGTGGAAGACCACTGATTTAAACATTGCAACAATAATTCAATTACCTTACTTTATTGTCTATGTAAGGTTCGTTACCGCTTATTTATTTGCTTATACTGAAGCAAGTGTAGGAATTAGGTAGGGGTTCTGACGTTTGAGTTCCAAAATCCGATTGCAAGCACGAAGCTTTGGTTGGGTTAGTTTGTGCGGATGACAACAACGGTAATGCCGATTTAAACGTGGCTTGACGTAATGTGATTCATACGCCCAACCGAAGTCGAATCGAATAGAATTAATGTCTAGGGTAGGGCGAAGCCCTTGTGCCCCACGAGAACTTGGAAGACACGGTATTTAAACACATATCAAAACAACGTCATTAAACTACGCACGTGGGATCTGCGATTGGCCTGGAGGTACAGAACGTTTCCATCCTGTGTTCAAAACATCAATTAGCAATTATATGGGATGTACCTCTGCGGTCTCACGCAATCAAACACTTGAGGTATATAAATCACGTAATGGGAAAACTTACAAGTCACGTCCGCTCTTACTCATGACGTCAATGCGAATATTACATCATTATGTTACATTAGTCTTCCTCCAAAAAGTGTTTTACAAGAAACATGCACAAGAAAGAATTGCGAAAAAAATCATGTGAAAACAATTATGACATACAAAAGAAAAACATTTAATTAACCACACCAAAACTGATACGCGTTAACAGTACAATTTGTCATAACGCTTGCGCGTCTCTCGAGCTCGGTTGTCGACAGTTATCCGAAAATTCGAGAATCGGGTTCAGCAGTGGTATGGGAAATTCAAATGTCCTCCTTCATTGTGCCACAAGTTGTTGTATGAATTCACATTTCTGCAACAATAAAATAAACAGCAGTACACGTACATAAACGGTTTGCTTTGTGCTAGAGCAAAATTTAGATGCAATTACAAATAACAAAACATCACTAATTAATAATCGCTTTTACTCTACGTGGTCAAAGTTATTCACGTAAATATGCTTCGGTAAGCAACATCTGAGGCAGCTATGGCCTAGCAAAGATATCTGGTCTAGTGTCTAATGCATCATGTTTCCAATTGGGACGCCATCTAGCCAGTAAAGGTATAGCAACCTTGTGAAGTGTCATGGGAGAATATAAGTGCGGGGAAAAGCTCATCCCGTCAAAAATAGAGCATGTTGCTTGTAGACAATAAGGACTGGTGTAAAGCAGGTACGCGCGAAAGCTAACGTATTTCTCAGAACCACGAAAAGTAAAAATTGTGGTGATCAGTCACAATCGCTACCAAGAGCTAACTTTTCCTCGGTGGCATACTAGAGAATAAAGTGTCTCAACTCGCAAAGTCGAGTCTCCACGAAGCTAATGGATATCGAGACAAGCAAAAGCGATAATAAAAAGCTTAGTTTTGGTATTAATAGTTCAAATTAAGTGTGTGTTTCACAATAAGTAGCTTTTAAACTAGCACATAACAAATAAAGAGACAAACAAAAGGTGTTAGTATAACATATCCCGAGAATGGGGTAGGCAAAGAACTTATTGACATAACAAAAACAAAAGGTAAAACTTAACTGGTAAGATTTAAAGAAGCTTCATCGTTGAAGTCGTACTTCATGAAGATGCTTGATGTATTTGCTTGTTCCATTTGTTCCGTAATCCAGTTAATATAGACAGTTTGTGTTTCCGATCTCCGTACCTCGAATAATGTGTGATATCCTCACGCGAATTAGTGCGACCTCCAAACCGAATCCGTCTCCGAACGTACGCGAATGGATAGTGTCCTCCTCAGTGGCTCGAGCTCGATTGATTCGTCAAGAAATTGAAAGCTCGTGCTCTTGAATCCTTGTGGATGGATTGATTGATTGATAGTAACCTTCTAGCACTTTGCAAGGCTTAGTGCTTGTTCGTCGACTCGTCGTAGTCGAAGCGATGCTTGATTGTAGCGGAATTAAGTTGTACCGCTTGCTTGATTGTTGCTTGACACTTGAATGGATCAGAAGGTTATTTGTTGAATGGTTTAAGAAAGATTATCTTCGTTTAGATGATGAAAGATCTTCCAACCAAAAAGTACAATTGTTTTGGTACTCACGGTCACAGTTGTTGTTGTTGTTGTTGTGGTTGTTGTTGTTTGACGTATTTCTTCTTCTCTTCTTGCAATTTACTGCTGGTAGCAAATCGCAGTCGGGGTACACCAATTGTAGGAATTAGGTAGGGGTTCTGACGTTTGAGTTCCAAAATCCGATTGCAAGCACGAAGCTTTGGTTGGGTTAGTTTGTGCGGATGACAACAACGGTAATGCCGATTTAAACGTGGCTTGACGTAATGTGATTCATACGCCCAACCGAAGTCGAATCGAATAGAATTAATGTCTAGGGTAGGGCGAAGCCCTTGTGCCCCACGAGAACTTGGAAGACACGGTATTTAAACACATATCAAAACAACGTCATTAAACTACGCACGTGGGATCTGCGATTGGCCTGGAGGTACAGAACGTTTCCATCCTGTGTTCAAAACATCAATTAGCAATTATATGGGATGTACCTCTGCGGTCTCACGCAATCAAACACTTGAGGTATATAAATCACGTAATGGGAAAACTTACAAGTCACGTCCGCTCTTACTCATGACGTCAATGCGAATATTACATCATTATGTTACACAAGATTTAAACCTTACTTTCAAAATTGTAAAGCACCATTAATTAGTTTTAAGCTTAATATAGCAACTAGTAAAGTTAAAATGTGGTGATAATCTTGACGGCGGCAGTTTGTTAGTGTTATACTGCAAGATAATACAGGCCATACATTTATATTTGCTTTGCAACTAAACCTCATGGTTCTGTTACACCATGTACTGTCATACCAACAAACTGACAGCTGTCATACGAACAAACTTAACCTTAAAACACTCAGGTGCAAATCAATACATGTCTTGTCATCAGTTGCACTGATGATACCTTAATATAGGTCGAATTTTGTGCACTGTATACAGCAGTGGTTCTCAAACTTTTTAGTCATGCAGCGCATTAATGAACTAAAATTTTTATCCGCGGCACACTTCGCAGGTAAACAAAAGTTGTTTTAAGAATGATAATTTTCAACTTGATTGTAGTGGGTAAAGATGCTTTTCATTACCAATAACACTGTATACATCTTAATCTCTTATTTATATCTTATCTTAATTTGCAAGCCTTGGTAAATCACTTGGCTTTATAATTCCTACTGAAATATGTTTTTTTTTCTCAGTAGTCTACTGTTAGCTGTAACAATTTTATTAACAAGATAACCTACAAATTACAAATTAAGTCGTTCTAATATGCTGAAAGCACATTGTGCAGAAAGTATAGACACTTTTAAAAGGTTTTTGATTTATTTTTTAGATCCCCTCTTAACTAGGGTTGGCTTAGCTCAGTTGCGTTAACCCAGTTTTTGTCAAACATTTTCGTCTTTTTTTCTACACGGACCTTTGCCATTATTTTGCGGGCTCGCGGTCCGTAAGCCTGAATGTGTATTTCATAAAAACGAAAGTTGATTGCAGGATTTTGCTGGTTATGCAAAATTGCGCACAACAATGATCCAAAGACAGTTTGTGACATCACAAACAAGACAAAACAATTGCATTTTTGTTAGTTGTCATGCAATAAAGCCTATTGTTTAGCAATGGAGAGGGTCGACTTTTACCTCGATTTACACTTATTCAGTTGCACGCACTGACGCCAAATAGGAATATAGAATTACTTCCACCTTTTCGTTGTCCCCCCCACCAAAAAAATGCCCTAAAGCACCACGGACCCCAGTTTAAAAACCGCTGCGTTAACCTTTTTGCGATCCAAACACTTCTATTCCGGAATAAATTTAGAATATTCGGAAGTCACACGGACGGCGACAGGAGAAAACGTTAGATACGATACTCTGATCCTTGCCAATTAACTTTCTGCGTAGGCTTCTGTTTAGTTAAGTTTATTAGACTAAGCTCACTACTCTTAATGTCCTTGAAACAATAAGCACATATATCAGGGTCGCCAACCTTTACCACTCTGAAAGCCATTCGGACCAATTTCACATTGTAAAAAAAACACTGGGGGCCACAAAGACCTTTTAAAAATTGAAATAAAATGCCACTGTAAAAATGCTTTATGTCTCACGACATTCGACTTTTTGTTGTTAGTTAGTTTCTTGCATATTAGGCACACAGTTAAAGTAAATGAAATTTCTCACGTTCCCATGTACCATCGAATGTTGTGTTTTCTTGAGACGCAGAATTTTTATTTGTGTATTTAACGCGTACTGTTAGACAACTAGTGACAAACAGGTATTGTTACGCGCGCACACGCACTGCAAAACGAAATAGTAACCTTGTGCGTTAACCTGCGCGCCGACAGTTTACCTCTTTACGTTTCATGGTATATATCGCGGTTGTTGCAAACTACTAGAAACTTACTCCGTTGGTACATTAATTTCAGGATGCCTTCGAATGCTACAGGTGCGCTTGGTAGCCCGCTTGGTAGCCCGCTTGGTAACCTTTTTTCGTGCAACGTAACTCCAAAATTATGCAGGTAACTCTCTTTGGTGCGTTAAACTCATAACAGTTACGACGTAACTCGAAAATACTGCAGCTGTCCTGTGTTTTTGCGACAAATCGTAAATACTCCAGTTAACGTTAAAACATGCAAATAATGCTGGAAAAGAGTTACGATAGTCCTAACACATACCCCAAACTTAAAACCCTAAACCCTATTCTTAACCCAAACCTAACCTTAACCCAACCTTAAAACTAGTACCTACAGCATTATTACGTTACGTCGCAGCAACTACAAGTTTCCTCGCTTCAAAAAAGGTTACCTGCACTATTTCCGGGCTTTGTTGCATTTAAACGAGTTACCTTTAGTATACCTAGCGCACCAACCGGACCTGCTGTTTTCGAAGGCACCGTTAATTAACACTAAATTCCCTGACGTGTCAAGGAAAATAGTGACGTATGGCAACCCTACTCTTAACACATTTGATGCTTGGTAGATCTTAGGAACATTTAGAAATAAGTTTTTTGGCTAATGTAAACAAAAAAACATGAATAAATAAATCCAAATTATTTTCTTCCTTCCTATCCACATCAACTTCTAGTACAGGGGTCAGCAACCCCAGGCACGCGTGCCATGGTTGGAACGTGAGGTGTTTTTTTATGGCACGCAACCGATTTGCGTGTTTATATTGAAGGAACAATTTACCTGTTACACTGCTTGTTTTCAGTTTTTATCATGCCTTTGTCTTAAAATTCAGGCTTACATGCACAAAACACTCTGCTTTCTCTATATTATTGATATCTGCTGGCACGAACCACTATTATTTAGAAAAACGTTGGCACGCGAGGTCATTAACACATGAAAATAACAAGTAAATTGGCACGCGTCGCCGAAAAGGTTGCCGACCCCTGTTCTAGAATATCACATGTCCTACTTTGGAAACTTGACAAGTATCATAAAACTTTTGCAATGCACTTAAAATCCAGCTTGTTGGCTGGCCTAAACTTTCTGTCAGGCATTTAATGTACACACTTTGTAAACGTTAAAGGTACTCAGATAAAGGAAGTAATTAGACCTCCAGACTTTTGCCCCATTGAAGAAATCAGTTGTTAGCCCTGTTGTTGCATAGTGGGCAACTTGCTAACAATTTTGCTTCCTTTTGTCAACTTTTTTTTTATCTTGAACAAAACATAACCTTCAAAATACTATATTGTGTTCAACTTCATGTTACTTATCATAGCAATTTGATTTTTTTTCTGCACCATTTTTAGTTTATGTGTCTAGCAATTGTTCGGCGCCTTGAATTCTTCTTCAAACAAACTTTTTTCTCCACAACACACTTTTGCATATTCTCTCATTAGAAAGGTCTGTTCTTCAAACTTTCTGTAATAATCATTGTACGGTCATTTTTTTTTAAATCTACCCTTTTTGACAGTATAAAATGAGTAACTTTAAAACAAATATGGTCTTCGTTCAAGCTTGACTTTTGGTCTGTCAAGAGTTCCTGTACGGGGTCAAAGTTGAACCTTAACTTTCAAATTGTAAAGCACCATTAATTAGTTTTAAGGTTAATATAGCAACTGATTAGGTAAAAATGTGGTAAATCTTGACGACCGCAGTTTGTTTGGGTTTTTAGCGGTCATATGCAAAAATATAGAGCGCAGGGCAAGCTCAAGTATATACCAAAGCGTCAGACAATATAAATCTCACTCCATAAACGGCTCCAAACGGATTTATTAGTGTATTGGATGTACCTGATCCAGAGTCCGCAAGTAAGCGACAAATTCCTTCGATCTAGAGCCGGGCACCCTTTCTCAGGGGAGCTAGATTGAAGCCAGTATTTTTACTGAAATCAGCCCGAGAAACGTTGGTATGAAACCCGCGAGGCCTATGGAAATATATTTAACGCCAAGTGACAGGAGTTTCAACCACTCAGTGGCCGCGAGGTGGCCACACACATCGATTTTCGCCTACGCCAGTTGGGTAGAGCACACGCAACTCGCATAGTGCAAACACACAGCGACCGGGTGGAAATTGTAAATCGCCATCATCACTTTCTTTTGCGTGGCTAATAATCCCATAGTTGTCCACAATGCCCAGGAAGACGTTTCACCATGTTATACTGCAACCGAGCCATGTTATACTGCAACCGAGCCATGTTATACTGCAAGGCCTGGCCAGACACATTTATAGTCGCTTTGCAACACAACCTCGTGGTTCTGTTACACTAAGTACAACAAACTGACAGCTGTCAGAATTGAACGTTTGCAACACGGTAAACCTTTGTGTAAATTTCTGTTCATTGACTTAACCTCCAGTCTAAAATATTGACAGCCTGCGAAATATGATGTTTTTTTTTACTAGTGATGCAAAGAACCCGCCTAAAAAGTTTCGGGCCGAAACCGAATATTCGGCCATGAGGCCGAACCTAAAATTCCCTTTCTTATGGACGTTTTGAACCGAACCTTGTGTTGTTGATGCAAGTAAACTCAGTTATGACAAGCCAAAATCACTTTCACAATGCGTAAGGCTCACTAAACTTGTAATATTTTGCAGACAACGTGGCTCGTATTTTATAGATACCACAAACAGTTCATTTAAGATGTTTCGTATGGGCGAAAATAAAAGTTCGGGTATAATTTCCATGCCATCAAAAAGTTCGGTTTTGGCCGAATTTTCAAAAAAGTTCGGGCCGAAACCGAAACATTAGAAAACAGCGTGTTCGGCCGAAATATTTCGGCCAACTGAAACTTCGGTGCTTCACTACTTTTTACCATTAGGATGTAACAACGTTCAACAAATGTTCCAACTTAATTACGTTTTGCAAAACATGGACACAAGGCCGCCGTATTTGCAACATATTTGCTTGAATACATATTTCAAAACCACTGTTTCGTACAGGTTATGTCACTGTGTAAGATTTGACTATAACTAGCCTGACTATCACATGTTATTTGCCTTTAGATCTAGCCTATACTATGACAAGATTAAATGTAAATTTACAAATTGTAAAACAAACGTGCAAACAAACATATCGCTTAACAAAATAATAAGCAGAAACAAAGTTGACACAAAACCTTATAAAACCTGACATAGTTAACTAAAACAGCTAAAATATTTTGTCTTGTATTTCTAAAAAAATTCCAGCTAAGTGCCAAGTCACATTATTATTTGCCGCCGAATATAAAAGCGCCCTTGCCCGTCTGTAAAGTGTAAGTCTGTGTTAAGACACGCTTCAATTCGCTTCAAAAGCCAGGATGTACCACACTGAAATACGACACCAGGGCTTTGAAGGTCGAAAATTTCCAACGCGGTACTTCGGTACAACTTACTTTATGGAAAGCTTTCAGCTCTACTACTGCGCCATGCTTTCAACAACTTTAGCCTGGTAACACTCAAGGTGCAAATCAAGCGCACAAAACACTGGTAAATCATCAACTGTTTCGTTGCTGTTATAAACTCGCTAAACGAACAGAGTAATGTTTGTGTGTACTTGCTACCGTTCAATGTTTGTCAAAATCTCAGCTACAATGGCTCGGTTGTATGCTAAGCAAATACGGCACTCCACTATTGCCAAGTTTTTTGCACAAAGTGCTCGAAAATGTGCAGGGCAAAATGTTCGCACAAAAGCACTCAAAATCAAAGTAATCGTTTAGCAACCTAGATATGTGGTAACGACAACCCGCGGAAATTCTGAAATTCCGCTTGTGATTGGCTGAAAAAGCCTCGTTGTTAGTATTAGGAAGCGTTTCTAAAATATGCTCTCGGTTGAGGACCACTGATTTAAACATTGCAACAAGTATTCAATTACCTTACTGTATTGTTGATGTAAAATTCGTTACTGCTTATTTATTTGCTTATACTGAAACAAGATTTAAAACTTAACTTCAAAATTGTAAAGCACCATTGATTAGTTTTAAGCTTAATATAGAAATCTAACAAAGCTAAAATGTGGTAAATCTTGACGACGACAGTTTGTTAGTGTTATACTGCAAGGGCTGGGCAGATACATTTATAGTTGCTTTACAACTAAACCTCATGGTTCTGTTACAACATGTACTGTCATACCAACAAACTGACAGCTGTCATACGAACAAACTTAACCTTGAAACACTCAGGTACAAATCAAGCGCGCAAAACGCTGCTAAATCATTACTAACTTGCTGTTATAAACTCGCTAAATAAACATAATTTCAGTTCAACTGTCATGGTGTACTTGCCAAATTAAACATTTACAAAGCGGTAATCCTTGTTTAAATTTCTGTACATTGACTTAACCTCCAGTCTAAAATATCGACAGCCTGCGAAATATGATGTTACTTTTTACCATTAGGATGTAACAACGTTTCGCAAATGTTCCAACAAAAAAGATTTGACTATTCTCTCTGTAACTCTGTAAGATTTGACTATTTTTAGCTTGACTATCCCATGCTATTTGCCTTTAGATCTAGCCTATACTATGACAAGAATAAATGTTAATTTGCAAATTGTAGAGCAAACGTGCAAACAAACATATCGCTTAACAAAACAATAAGCAGAAACAAAGTTGACACAAAATCTTATAAAACCTGAAATAGTTAACTAAAACAGCTAAAATATTTTGTCTTGTATTTCTAAAACAATCCCAGGTAAGTGCCAAGCCACATTATTATTTGCCGACGAATATAAAAGCGTCCTTGCCCGTCTAGTGTAAGTTTGTGTTACAAGACACGCTTCAATTCGCTTCAAAAGCCAGGATGTACCTCTGAAATACGACACCAGGGCTTTGAAGGTCGAAAATTTCCAACGCTGTATTTCTTTTCATTATTGAGCAAACTTTATAGAAAGCTTTCAGCTCTACTACTGCGCCATGCTTTCAACAACTTTAGTCTGGTAACACTCAAGGTGCAAATCAAGCGCACAAAACACTGGTAAATCATTAACTGTTTCGTTGCTGTCATAAACTCGCTAAACGAACAGAGTAATGTTTGTGTATACTTGGTACCGCTCAATGTTCGTCAAAATCTCAGCTACAATGGCTCGGTTATATACTAAGCAAATACGGCCATCCACTATTGCCAAGTTTTTTGCACAATGAGCGCGAAAATATGCTGGTCAAAATGTTCGCACAAAAGCACTCAAAATCAAAGTAACCGTTTAGCAACCTAGATATGTGGTAACGACAACCCGCGGAAATTCGTAAATTCCGCTTGTGATTTGCTGAAAAAGCCTTGTTGTTATTATTCGGAAACATTTTGAAAATATGCTCTCGGTTCGGCACCACTGATTCAATATAACAATAATTAAATTACCTTACTGTATTGTCTATATAAGGTTCGTTCCTGCTTAATTATGTACTTGCGCTGAAGCAAGATTTAACTAAAGAGCACCATTAATTAGCTTTAAAGTTAATATAGCAAATGATTAAGTTAAAATGTGGCGAATCTTGACGACGACAGTTTGTTAGTGTTCTACTGCAAGATAATACTGACCAGACACATTAATATTTGCTTCAGACAGACACATTTTATAACTAAACCTCATGTTTCTGTTACACCATGTACTGTCATACCAACAAACTGACAGCTGTCATACGAACAAACTTAACCTTGAAACACTCAGGTACAAATCAAGCGCTCAAAACGCTGCTAAATCATTACTAACTTGCTGTTATAAACTCGCTAAACATCAATTCGGTCCAACAGTCATAGCGTACTTGCAAAAGTGAATATTTTTAACGCGGTAAACCTATTTTTAAATTCCTGTCTATTAACTTAACCTCCAGTCTAAAATATTGGCAGCCTGAGAAATATGATGTTACTTTTTACCATTAGGATGTAACAACGTCCAACAAATGCACAACAAATAAGACGATTTGCAAAACATGGAAACCAAGGCCGCCAGATTTGCAACATATTTTCTTGAATACATATTTCAAAACCACTGTTTCGTACAGGTTGTGTCACTGTGTAAGATTTGATTATTATTAGCTTGACTATCTCATCTTATTTGCTCTCACACTATGAAAAAAATGTGTATTAATTTACAAATTCTAGAGCAAACGTGCAAACAATTATATCGCTTAACAAAATAATAAGCAGAAACAAAGTTGACACAAAACCTTATGAAACCTGACATAGTTAACTAAAACAGCTAAAATATTTTGTCTTGAATTTCTAAAACAACCCCAGGTAAGTGCCAAGTCACATTATTATTTGCCGACGAATATAAAAGCGCCCTTGCCCGTCTGTAAAGTGCAAGCTTGTGTTAAAAGACACGCTTCAAATCGCTTCCAAAGCCAGGATGTACCTCTGAAATACGACACCAGGGCTTTGAAGGTCGAAAATTTCCAACGCGGTATTTCTTTTCATCAACTTGAGCAAACTTTATTGAAAGCTTTTAGCTCTACTACTGCGACATGCTTTCAACAACTTTAGCCTGGTAACACTCAAGGTGCAAATCAAGCGCACAAAACACTGGTAAACCATCAGATGTTCCGTTGCTGTTATAAACTCGCTAAACGAACAGAGTTAGGTTTGTATGTACTTGGTACCGTTCAATGTTTGTCAAAAGCTCAGGCTGTGTGGCTTAGTCTCGGTATACAATGGCTAGGCTGTGTGGCTCGGTCTCGGTATACAATGGCTCGGTTGTGTGCTAAGGCTCGGATGAGTGGCTCGGTCTCGGTATACAATGGCTCGGTTGTGTGCTAAGGCTCGGATGAGTGGCTCGGTCTCGGTATACAATGGCTAGGTTGTGTGCTGAGCAAATACGGCTCTCGCTGAGGCTTTGTGATAAATTTCCAAAGCAGTAGACCGGCATTTACCCTCTTGTTCATATGCGATGTGAACGAATTCATTAAACCTTATTCACTTAGAAAATGCGTTCAGCCAAATAAACTTCCTTACATCCTGCAAGTTTCATGAAAGAGTAGATTTTCAACTTCAGAAAATTCATGTCGTTTACTTTGCCAACCAAGGGTCTACGTTTGTGTTGCGGGGATTTATTTAGCCAGCAGAACCTGTGGGTTCAACCACTGCTTTATGCAACCGAGTGAACCCAGCCAGGTTTGTGCGGTCTGTTACGATTCCACGGCAGAACACACCCAGTGCACTCCAAGCATGTTAAATTTGACTTTACATTGGTTTACAAGAATACACCGAATGTAACTATGAGCACAGTAGCAAATTTGACACAAAATCTTATAAAACCTGACATAGTTAACGAAATCATCTGAATTATTTTATCTTGAATTTCTAAGAGAATCCCTGTAATCCTGTCTAAAAAGACAAGCTTCAATTCGCTTCAAAAGCCAGGATGTCTTTGAAGGTCGAAACGAGGGCTTTGAAGGTCGAAACTTTCCAACGCGGTATTTCTTTTCATTAACTTGAGCAATCTTTATGGAAAGGTTTCAGCTCTACTACTGCGCCATGCTTTCAACAACTTTAGCCTGGTAACACTCAAGGTGCAAATCAAGCGCACAAAACTGTTGCTGTTATAAACTCGCCATAAAATTGTGTTTGCACACAACACAACAACAGGGTGTGCATGCAAAAAGGAAGCCTATGCTATTACTTATCAGGCATGCACTGCTTCGTTGCCGTAATAAAGTTAATACACAATCATGTTTGTACACAAGTAAACTGCCAGGATGTAGGCTGCTTACAAAAACGAGGGGTCCGCTATTAACACACAGAAATACCAGTTTCACAAGACAATTTGTTCGAACGTCACTGCGTTTTGTCTTACACGAGTTATAATTTACACACTAACCTACATTCTCGTACTTTGTTAATTCACTAAGGGGACTAAATGTAGAGTTTCTTTGGAATTCTTTCAGTTTACATAAGCCACTTATTTATTTTAAAACCATTCCGCGCCATAATTTTACCGACGCCTAGGCCTTGTTTTTTTGTTGGTTTTGGTTTACTAATACACTGGTTCGGGCAGCGCTGCATGCTCTCATCATCACCTCAATTGACTGTCCATGTTAACAATTTATACCCACACGTATGCAGTGTTTTGTTTTCTTAAAATCTCACAAGCCTTTATCTTATAAGTTTCAAACGCAGCATCTTTTGGTGTAACAATTTAGGCGCAAGTGCTGCTAAATTTTGCATATGTTATATCCTGAAATCTGCCAACTGCTGCCGTCGGTGAGTTTTTGTTATTGTTGCAGGGAAATCATTACATTGAAGCGGCCTTTTGCCATGAGACGAAATAGGCTAAGCTAAATCCAATTGTTCAATAGTTTTAGTTTTGTTTTATTTTTTGTCTCTGTTTTTCTTCATTTATTTTATACATAACCTTTTTATTGCCATTTTAATTGTTTTAACTTAGTTTTTACATTTATTTACTGCAAATGATTTAATCGCCACTAAAACAATTTTGTTATTTGACCTAAAAATGACTACATTTCAGTTTAAAGTAAGCTTATACTGTAGATTTTCCCTCCATCGCGTTTTAACGTTGCGCAGCTATTTCTGGCTTGGTGATAATTTTTGTCGCTATGACTTGTTTCGCTAAACCAAATAAACTCTGCACAACTAAACTCAGCTGCCGCAAATGCACAAAACTGAAATATTGTTGATTATTTGTGCACGCGACCGTTTTAATGTTTGCCTAAGGCTAAAACGCGATGGCGCAGATATGTACAAATCTACATCGCTAAATGTCTTTTTCTCCTAAGTCTACAGGCCTACGTTTTTTCTCATGTTTACATGCAATGTGGGCAAATTCAATCGACCATCCTTGTTGTATGTGTAGTCGGTTGCGATCCTATGGGAGAACATTCCTAGTACACAGAACAAATCACTTGATAACTCACGTTTGTTTTTGTGCTCGAAAGCTGCCCTGAATTTTTGATTTCTTGTTTTTTTAAATCGATTTGTTTTGTTCATAGAAATCTTAAAACGTAAACAATAAAACTCGAGTTTGCAAACGAGCGTCTCGGTCTCTCGCATAAAACTAATTTGTAAATGTTAATGTACCTTATTTAACAGCTGTTTTGAATAGTTTATGAACGAAACCGTGTCAGTTAATAATGTAGTTTGAAACACGAGGTTCGTGCGAAGTAACAAGTTTTCGGTAAGTGTTTTCAAAGTTTCTTGTGACAGAAACGCACCAACAATTTAAAATGTTAACACAATATTCTACTTTTTAAGCATTAAAGCACACAGATAAAAATGTATTTAATTATTAATACGCATGTTTTATTTAAATATTTGTGGTTTGTTTTATTATTATCCTCTTGTGAACACAAAGTGTTTATGTAATGCTCTTGAGTATTATGACATATTGACTGGTTTGCTCTGGCTGTAAAAGTTTAAAGCCAATAAGCAATAGAACATTACCTCATTTTTCTGCTGGTGGCCGTACTGATTTTATCCTGAATTAGTAGTCAGGTCAATATTAGGAACCAATAGAGTTATGTCAACTACATTTCTTACAACAAACTTTTTTTTACAAAAAAATGCAAAAACAGTTTAAATTTATAGCTAACACTGTAATGCAGATACCATGAATGCTTCAGCAAAATGGTAGCACTATAACGTACATGATTGCAATATCATACCTAATGTTAAAAATCACCCTATATATGCGAAATATTCGATTTGAACTTGCCATACAATTTGTGTGACATGCAGATAAAAAGACTTGTTGTTTTAGTCAGTGATATAACTGATTAGTGTCTGTAACAAAGACTATGCATATGCAACAATAGAAAAGTATACAAGCAAAGGGCAAAGCCCCAAAGCATCATGTTTTTAGGCGTTTGAGATTTTACATTTGTTGTTTACTTATTTCCAGTGCATATATTCTGTAAACCATTGTAACTGTTACAAGCAATATTATACCAGTAACAAAATATTCCAGCAATCAAACAGACACAAAACAGTATTTTAAAACAAACTACATTGTTTTTGTTTTTTGGTGTGGATGCTTAGTATCCTGTTTTTAATGTCAAATTGAACAAAATCTACCAAAAACATTGCGTAACAATGAGCGAAATCACTTTTTTTTACACCAAATCATTAAACACTGTATTTATTTATATGGGATGTTGGTGTTTTTAAAACTTTTTTCAAATGTTTTTAAAAGTGTTTGTTTTTTACAGTTCACAGTACCATTTCTTATTTTTAGAATACTGTGACACACAATTAAATAAAAACTGCTTCAAGAAAAGATGATCAACAATTAAGAAATTGAACCAGAACTGAACAGGTAACTTTTATTATATTTTGTAATAGCCACCATAAAATTGTTTACAATAACATACCATAGTCTATGTGGGATAATAGCTATAGGGTGTGTCAAAAATAACTAATTATAAGGTGTTATATCTTGCACTATTAAAAGTGTTTTGGATTACGATAAAGGCTGTGTAGATAATGGGTAGAATTAAAGTTTAACAAAATGAGATTTAAACTCATTGAAAAAATGCAAACCGTTTCAAGCAGGGTAACTTGCTCGAACTGTAACAAAACCTAAACACGAAAATGTATATATTTTTAACCTGAACTAAACCTAAACCCTTGTAAACAATATGTTAGCAAACCCGAACCTGAACCAATGACAAGTTGTTCTACTCCCTCATCTCTAGTTTGCATAGTAACTTATTATCGACTAGGTTGAAAAACATGGAAACATTACATTTTTTTTCTTTTGTGCATTTCAACTTCAAAAAGTTATGAACTACTAAGGTACATGACCTAGGAATTTCATGCATTGTTGGTTGGTGCATTGTGCCTATTGCAGTATATTGAAGAATAAATAAATAAATAACCTTTTTTGACCAAGCATTCAAATGTGGCAAATCATCGATTAAAAAGTGTGGATTAATTTGTTATTTCTGTACTATACATGAGATATAGAGATATATGTTTTTTTATTTGAGTTTTAAATATATATATGTAATAGAAACATGATTTTTTGCAGCATTGGTTAAATTCGTCAAATGTATGCATTGGTAAAATTCATCAAATGTATTTGATGCCTTTTCCCAAATTTATTAAATCATTAAGTCATTCAGCCTTCTGAATATACTGTAATGCTTTTCCCCCAATTTGTCTTTTTTAATCTATTTGCATTGCATTAGTTTGTATATACAAGTATACGTGATCTAGGATTGCTTTCAGAACGGTGTAGACCTTATATCAAATGTGGCAGCAGAAACTATTGCTGTGTAGGTGACACACACTTTTGTTTCTGCATGTACTGCACTGATAAACAATTTCTGTTGAAGGTATGATTCCCATCATGAAGTTCATCATCACTTGGGAAATTGGAGCTGAAATAAAACTTGAACTTGCCGACCTACAAACCAGTGAAGTTTGGGGACTTAAAATGGGGTTTCCCCACGATTGTGCCCCTTTATGGTAAGTGAAGCTGGTGGTTTGAAAAAACAAGTTTCTGGAATATAATATTGTAAATCTAAGCAATGGTTGAACTGATTTCTTTCAAAGCTGACATGTGTTCAACAATTTTTTTATTATCTCATTATTTAGCTCACTATAGTTAAGTGGTTAAATCAGTAGCACAATAGAGATTTCTTGTATCCCACTCCTACCCTTGTTAAATTAAGAGTTGTTAATTTAACGCTGATAGTTATTGCTAGGAATAGGCATTGTTAAGAATAAAGGCAAAGTTTTGTGTGCTTTCATTAGGACTGTGTAATAGTTGTGTTGATGTCGGGCATGATTGTTAGTATCCTAAGCAACTGTCTAAATTTAAGCAAGCAAGTACTGTAGTTTACTTAATATTTGTACATGTTTACATTAAACAATTAAGAGTTTAAATACTATTAAGATTGTCAATACACTCTTGTATTATTGCTTGGGCATTGATGCGGCCTGTCTCCACAATGTCATTACTTCTATGGCCTACATACCCACCTTTGCACTATAGGAAATCTGAAAAGCTAAGTGTACTTCGATGTAAACTTCATTTAAATTTCAACTATAAATGTTTATGTGGTCTTAAAAATTGTGCATTTATATTGTCTATGCTTGTTTAATCAGTTTCTTTAATATGTGTAATTTTTGTGGAATAAGCAAAATACATTGCAACCTACTTTAATCTCAGGTTCCTATTAATTTTGTGTTTTGTCTGCAGTTGTTGATCCGATCATCAACACAATCACGCTCCCCCAAACTCCAAACACTCCCTCCTGTTAATCCCATCGCACCTCAAAGTGAGCAACTTCAACCCTCCCCAACCACAAGTGCTCCATCTAGAGCAGTCAACCCAGTGTTGTTTAATGTGTCAAAGTTGAAGGGTGGTGCTAAATACAGCATGATATAGCAAATTGTATACTGTATGTAATATGTGAGAACATGGGTAAATGAAAGCAACTGGATTTGTTATTATGGGTCCCCTTTCATGAAGTTTTTCATGTTTGTGATTCATATAAGTCTAACAACTGCTGAATGTTGCATTGTTTGTAGGGCAACTTGCATTACTATTTGGAAGAGGAGGAAAGCAATGACCAGTTTAGTGTAATTTATGAAGGTGGTGAGAAGACAGCTATATACCTCAATACTGCTGCAGAACCAGTTGCTATTGAAGAAAGTAAGGTATGACAAATTGTTTCTGGTTTGCACGCCCCATAATGAATAAAATTAATGACAAAATTACTATGAAAATTCAGCTACATTGCACTTAGTTTTTATCTAATATTATTTACATTTTTTTTGAAGGAAAATTATATGTAGTAAATATAATTCATTGCATGGCAGCAAAAAATCTCAATATTGTTGTCATGCAATAAGCATACATTGCTAATAGACATCATAAAAAAGATGGTCAAATCTTTAAGAATTGTGCAAAATGGCAATTCCAAGTCAAGCGGTATCAAAATCATATATGTATTTTAAACTTTTAAGAGGTGGACTGAAACATACACAAGGTGGTCACCTAAAGGACTTGCCCACAAGGAATTGCTTTATGGGGAGGGGAACACTTCAAGCAGATTCAGAGATTTGCCCACCCTGGTGTCCAACTTATTAACTTTTCACCATCTGAAAGGTGAGAAGTGGTCTTTAGTATAGATCAGGGTGCAGTAAACTATTTGCACTACAGATAGATGTATGCCTGGCACAGTTTTCTGGTTATGTGATTTTGTTCAATAAAATGATTAATGTCTGGTGTATACAACTTTTTACATTCTACCATCCCATATTTAATGGACATCTGGCACAACTATTGGTGTAAATGCATGTTATGTTTAGACCTTGCAAAGTTATAAATGCAAAAAGAGCTTTTTATCTTACCTAATGTGTGCAAAGTTTATGTAATAAATAATACATGTGTCATATATATATAATATGTTGTAGTGCACTTCTTGAGTTTTTATGTACAGTTATAGCTTCAAAGTTTGAAACATAACTGAGCAGCATGCATATATTTGAACTAACAGTATTATATTTAGGATATCCTTGATTTTGTACACTTTTCTAACTTTTTAACAAGTCTGCATTGCTGCAATTACCTGTAAAATAAAGATACCATTCATTGTTTTTTATGCAAGTGCTGAAATTGTTTATTAAAATTAGTTGGATTTTAGGCTTGTGAGCCTAACTAAAAATAAACAGAGACAAAAACATCCTTGTTTTTTTTACAGATACTTGATAACTTTCAAGCCAATGCAGGAACAAGGAACAAGTGAAGATGCCCAGTTCGTTATAATATTGGAAGTATTTGCTGGCACAAAGAAGAGGGGTTTCCATGCCGACATGTCTGGAGCTGATGACGGGCAGTGGCAGATATTTAAGTATGTAATGAAATCTTTTACATACCTTAATGTTGTGTTTTACATGTTCAAACTTGACATGATGTTTTGTAACCTGCAGAGTAATGTAGAAGTTTTGAGCGATCTTTCCTATATCAGATTTCATTAGCTAATAAAAATTGTTATAACATAAAAAACATAACAAATAAAAAGAAAAAACATAACAAATAAACATAATAATAACTGTTCTATAGTGTCTATGAAACTCCTGTAAGTAGCTAAAGCAAAAAACTAATAACTGTCATTAAAAACCACAATATAACAAAGTAGTTACCCTCATTCTGCACACAACAATTTTAAACAAATTCATTGTAATAATTTACATGCAAAATTTCATATATTTTCTACCTTTATCGAAAGCTTTGTATTATTGGTCTTTAATGTTCATATATACTGTTTACAGAGCATGGGACTTTTGGACAAAAAGAGCATCCTGGTTGATGGAGTGAGGTGTGTATCGAAACTTTGGGTCACCTCAAACAAACATAGCAAATCAGTATTAAACTTTTCTTGAATTTTAGCGAGTTTGTGTGATTGACCTTGGACAACATGTTAGCTTTCTGGGTACCCGAGCAAAACAAGATACCAGCTCGTTTACAATTCTTGCAAATCTATCCAAGAAAGAAGTTTGAGTGAAGAACTTGTTCAATGTTTCTGACATCCAACTGAACTGGCACAAACAGGGCAAGTTTCTTTGTGTCAAAGTTGACCGATACAACAAAGCAAAGAAGGTATTTAGGTTCATGTTTTGGTCACTTTAAGGGTTCATGTTTTGGTCAATTTAGGGTTCATGTTTTGGTCAATTCAACGCTTTATTAATATTTTGACAACCAAATGACCCCAATTCCATGCATCCAAGCATTGGAAATTTAACCGTCAACTATACTTTACATTGTCTTTATACCTTTTGATAGCTTCCATGTTGAAGCTGGTTTAGCTGACTGGTCATAACTAAAAAAAACATGCTCCTTTAAAACTTTTGATATTAGGAAGCAGATATAAGGGGTTGAATTTAAATTATAACCAGCTAGATTTTGTGGGTTGTGCTGTTCATTTTTGCCATATATTTGAACTTTGGTTTCATACTGTTTCCATTAATTTGCACATCAGTAACAGATTAATAGTCATCAACACAAAATTGTTTTCTTTCTTCAGGCCAATTTCAAAATATTCCATATTCAAGAAGTTCTTGTCGACATAGTTGAGCTAAAAAAGCAGGTAAAAAAAGTTTTCTTGTCCTTTTTGTTTCTTGTTTCAATTACAAACGCTTACTTTAATCCACGTAGCTTTAAATGTTAGTGATTTTAAGTTTTTTCCTTTAAAACTAATTACCATGTGATATCATGCAGAATTTAGTATCTCCAATGGTTTAGTTCCCTTTTTATGTACTGATGTAACATATTATTTTTGCACTTAATTACTGATAGAGGGATTTAGGCTTATTTGGGCTTGAAATAAAAACAATAACAGCAAGTCCAATTGCATAAAGTTTTAGTTTTAACATACAAAGCTTTGTGCTTTTTGTATTGTTTGCCATTTTCTGTGAGCACAAGATTATTGCTGTTAAGTTTTAAATTAATGATCTTTATGTTTAGAAAAGCTGGAAAATCCCCTAAAACTTCATCAAATTCATGGCACATTTTCATGTTTCAAACTCACAAACATCAAACAGCTGCTTGCAACTGAACTTTATACGTTTACTTACCAAGGTGAGTTAAAGCAGGTTTTTAAACATAGCTGGACATTTCAAAGTAGGTCAAAAAACATGATCCAAAGCAAATTACTAATGAGCTTATATGTAGCAAAGGAAATACAATTTTTTGCAAACGCTTATCTTATCTGTTCTTTGTCCTGTTACGCCACAACTTGCTTTAATTTTGATGACAGCTATTTTAGAAAGATCTGCAACACAATGTATTCTCTACACACAAACTCTCTGGCAGTTTTGTTTAGTTTTTTTTCAGTTTTGAATTGTATGTAACATATAAAACCAAATGAGAAGTTAAGCAGCTGATTTTCAGCCACATTTTAAATATATTTTTTTTTGCAACATTTTCTCCACACTACAACCAAAACTCAAACCTCAACACAAGGAATATAAGGATATTTACAGCACATCAATTCCATCAGTGAAGAAAGATGCTTTACCACAAGATGTAGAAAATATAAATCCTATCCCAACCCCATACATAGTAAGATAATGCAGATCTGATCAAGTTGTGTTATTCTTTTAACTGTGTTTAATCAAAACATAACTGCAACATAATTTAAAGATTATTTGTTTTATTGTAATCTTCTTTTGTAATAATATCCATTATGTATTTCATATGTTTAATATTGGGTGGTGCTGTAACGTAATTCCTAACTTTACATTTACACTCACTGCATGAGGGATAAATGCCTGCATGTAGACTTTATAATATAACTGAGGATGGTATGAGCTACTGCAAAACAACATATTTTATCTGCTATGCCCTTCAGTATATTAACACTCAGTATGTGTGACTTGTTTTTCAGGATCCAAGATTGGATTCCACGAAATACAGCCCTACCCGTTCCACCAAGTGAGTCTTGGAGAATTGTGGACGACAAAAACTTGCAGGTTAATAATGTGGCTTAATGCTTTCTACTAATTTGTCCTTCAGAATCTAAATATACTTGCAACATTTTTATCATACCCAATTCTTATAAACACATGTGCGTGGAGACCCCATTTATTTTGCAAAAACATTTATGTTATGTTGTGTATAGTAAATCGTTAAATAGAATAAAGGACATATAAAATATAAATATTCAGGAACACAACCTTTTTAATTTGTGATTAATTTTAAATGTAAAATATTTTGCAGTCAGCTATTTCTATGTCTTCATCTAATGATTCTGTGATGCTTGCTTGGGGAAGAATCCCAACATTTGTGGACAATATTGAGGTAAAATAATTTCATTCATTGCACTGAGATATCTCACTTTAAACAATTCATGTAATTAAGATTGTCTGCAGCAGAGGTTAACAACCAGGGAAAGATTTGACTTGTCCAGTGGGTTAGATAAAAGAAAAGCATAAGTTTTGGCATTCTGAAGAGATAAAAAAATAATTCGCCTGATTTGGTCAATATTGTTTAACAATGTCACACATAAAACGAACATATTGTTGGTAGACATTAACCCAGACTTGTTTTGTTGGATTAATGTGGGATGTAAAGTTTATTTTCAAAGGAGGTCTGGTTGAGAACCACTTGGGTACAGGGCAGCAACAGCAGTTTATAAACCTCTCATATTTTTGTAGATTGTTTGCTAACCAGCGCCAACTAGTGATGAAAGTTTAGCTGCAATTTTAGTGGAAGTTTTGGTGAAAAAACAACGGGCCTTTTGCACAAATCTTTGTCACCACCAGTAAGTTGAAATTTCACTCACAAATATAATCTGATGTATTAATTGTATCATAAACCTAGTTATGGGTCTCCTTTCTTTTTCTGTCTAACACTGGTTTGTTTCACATGTTTGATCAAGAAAGGGTACTTCAAAATTATTCAAATTTACACAGATGTTAGTTAGTTATCCAAGTTTGATCCTTCTAAAGTTTGACCCCGAATGACTAAGCAGTTCACCCACAGGCCATCAAAACATAAATTTTTGAAATGGCTCTACTTACTAAAATACATGTTCTAAGAGCTTATTACTTGTTGGTTGGTGCATTGTGAAGTGTTGTAGTTGGTAACTTTTAGTTAGATTAACTCAATTTTTGCCCCTTGAATATATGTTTTTGGATTTGTTGGATGGTGCATTGTAAAGTATTGTAATATACTTGGTAAATTTTAGTTAGATTCCCTCAATTCGTGTGTTTTTGGGTTATCAATCCTTAAGATCAGAAATACAAGCCCTACTGCGTTGAAAATTTAAACAGTTGTTTGAAGTGGGCTTCTTTTTATCTTTAAGTTTTAGCTTAGTTGACCAAATGGTTTCCTTTACAGCCCTGAAAAAGTGATTGTTGGGGTTAAATGTGGTCCTGTAATGTAATGCAATTCCTATCTTTACTTTTACACCTACTACATAAAGGATAAATTCATGTGGACTTTGTAATATTGCTGATAATGGTACAAGCTACTGCAAAACAAACTGTCATATTTTAGATATTCGACCGCTAGCCACCTAAAAACAAAAAGCCATAGTTTCGCTGCTGTATTCGATCCTGGTCAAAGAAAACGTTTTTGCATGTTGTTTCTAAGATTGTAAATAGTGCTTTGTGCATCTCTATTTTATGAGATAATGTTGTTAGCTACTTTTCTGCAGGTATGAAATGCATGTTTGAATGTCGCTGAATCAAGTTTGTCATCACGAACAATGAACTTCCAACAAATTGGATGGCAGGAGAGAATGCAGACAATAGGAATTCGATTTCAGTTTAGTGAAGCAAGGTTTGTATGGAATTGATTCAGAGAGGCCAGTTTACAGTTTTGTTGTCATTGATAAGTGTAAGTTTTTCACTTGAAAGTTGAAGTAACACTTCAGTCAACATAAAGTATAAACACAGAGGTTTTTTCTCTGTTTTACTG
The DNA here is from genome assembly GCF_965637545.1 of Phallusia mammillata. Taxonomy (NCBI): domain Eukaryota; kingdom Metazoa; phylum Chordata; class Ascidiacea; order Phlebobranchia; family Ascidiidae; genus Phallusia; species Phallusia mammillata. Next base: position 26,194,930 of record NC_137256.1, on the reverse strand, counting down.
CCGCAGATTATAGTTTAGTTTTTTTTAACACTTATTCGGCTTAACTAATTATGGGTTCCCTTCCCTGAAGGAGACACATATTAATTTTACTCAAAATGTTTTTTTGTTTTTTCTTTTTTTTCTTTCATTTTTCTTCTCCCCAAAGTTTGTCCGACTCGTTTTTCTATCAAATCCTTGATGGATTTGGATGAAATTTACACAGATGGTAGATGTAGTTATTTAGATGTCCACCCCCATTTGTTTTTGTTGATAACCCCAGTATCTACCCCGCTAGCCCCCTAAAATGGGTATTTTCCCCCGAAGTTTGTCCGACTCGTTTTTCTATCAAATGTTTGATGGATTTGGCTGAAATTTACACAGATGGTAGATGTAATTATGTAGATGTGCATCCCACTTTGTTTTTGTTGATAACCCCAGTATTTACCCCGCTAGCCCCCTAAAATGGGTATTTTTCCCCGAAGTTTGTCCGACTCGTTTTTCTACCAAATGTTTGATGGATTTGGCTGAAATTTACACAGATGGTAGATGTAATTATGTAGATGTGCATCCCACCTTGTTTTTATTGATAACCCCAGTATTTACCCCGCTAGCTCCCTAAAATGTCCCCCCCCCCCCCCCCGAAGTTTGTCTGACTCGTTTTGCCATCAAATGCTTGATGGATGTGGCTGAAACTTATACAGATGGTAGATGTAGTTATGTAGATGTGCATCCCACTTTGTTTTTGTTTATAACCCCAGTATTTACACCGCTAGCCCCCTAAAATGGGTATTTTCCCCCGAAGTTTGTCCGACTCGTTTTTCTATCAAATGTTTGATGGATTTGGCTGAAATTTGCACAGATGGTAGATGTAATTATGTAGATGTGCATCCCACTTTGTTTTTGTTGATAACCCCAGTATTTACCCCGCTAGCCCCCTTAAATGTTTTTTTCCCAAAGTTTGTCCGATTCGTTTTGCTATCAAATGCTTGACGGATGTGGCTGAAACTTATACAGATGGTTTATATAGTTATGTAGATGTGCATCCCACTCTGTTTGTCCGGATAACCATAGTATTTACCCCGCTAGCCCCCTAAAAGGGGTGAGTTTGTAAACAATGTCAGAATTGACTAAAATTTGGATAGCTTGTAAAGTATGCCAATTGTCGTTATTGTGCCATTGCAGTTCAGGGGTTGTTTACAGCCCTTTGACGTCAGAAACATTAAACTGTTGTTGCTTAAAACACCTCTACTGGTTGAAATTTTAAACGTTGGCAGATTGCACTGAAATTTTGCAGTGCTATTGATTGAGTCATTGTGGTTTCCTACTTTTAAGTTTGTGTGTGTTGAACCTCCATTAGTTATCCTACTAGCCCCCTAAAATGAGATTTTTAATTTAAATAGTTTTTACTCCATATAGCATATTTAGATATGCACATTACCAATCACTGTGTTTGTCTTCACAATACCAAACTTGCTCATTGTTATCTTTTGAAATGCATTAACTACAACAATGCATGTATGGGGACCCATGAGTTTTTGCCTGCAGAAACAACCAAGTTTATAAAAGACGATGGCTAATATGGGACCCAATACAAAATAAGCATAGGAAATATATTTATGTTTTAAAATAGATCATAGTGTATGTGCAAGGACAATATGTGCTAAGCCACACTTCTAGTTTTTTTTATTTTGGTTCACCGCCAGTTGACTGTGTGCTAACAAGTTGTTTTATCCCAGCTGCTCCATCCCTCTAGTGGAAACTTTAAGATGACTCCCTGAATAACTTTGACATCATATGGAAGGATCGATCTGGTGGTGAAATTTCTCATTACTGGTTGATTGCAAGATGTTTGTGGGTAATATTTTGTTTGTTTTACTTTAGAAACATCAGGCAATTAACTCTCAAGCCTCCTCAACTAAGTAAAATTTTTATAGAAGAAGCTTTTGTCAGGTGTTGATTGCTCTATAGTTCTCTTATTTATATACCTATTTAGCCTCAAAAGTGGGTATTTTTAAACAATGTCTGATTGGGATAGTATTTTGACAGTTTGTAGATTATGCGATTTTATGAGTTGATTATTGTGTTTCACCCTGTACCCCAATTATTTACCCAATTTCCTCCTAAAATGAATGCTGTTTCAAGAAATGTCAGAAATAGATGTAATTTTAACTGCACCATCTGAATACCATTTCTAAGTGTACAATTTTTATTTTTTTGTAACACTATTTATCGCTTAAAACTGGTAAAATCTATAAATGTCTGAATTGAATGTAGCAAGACAGTTTTTAGAACATGGCAAATTCAAGGTGTTGAATTTTTTGTTGCGCTTCTGCCTAGTTACCTCAAAGCCTCCGAAAATTAGTAAACATTATTGTGCAAAGAAAATAAAAAAAATTGATAGTTCCTACCTCCTGCATCAGGGGTCCCCAACCTTTTAGGTGACATTTGCCAATTTACTTGTTTTCCATGTGTTAATGACCTTGCCTTCCAACGTTTTTCCAAATAATACTGGTTTGTGCCAGCAGATATCAATAATAAAGAGAAAGCAGAGTGTTTTGTGCATGTAAGGCTGAATTTTAAGGCAATGGCATGATAGAAACTGAAAACAAGCAGTGTAACAGTTTGAATTGTTACTTTAATATAAACACGCAAATCGGTTGGCATGCCATGAAAAAATAACTTGTGTGCCAACCTTGGCATGGATGCCATGAGTCGTTGACACCTGTTCCACATTATTATGGGTCCCCTTCCCTGAAGGCGACACATATTGATTTTAATCAAATTGTTTTTGTTTTTTTTGTTTTTTTTCTTTTTTTTTCTTCTTTTTTTTCTCCCCCAAAGTTTGTCCGACTCGTTTTTCCATGAAATGTTTTATGGATTTTGATGAAATTTACACAGATGGTAGATATAGTTATGTAGATGTGCATCCCACTTTGTTTTTGTTGATAACTCCAGTATTTACCCCGCTAGCCCCCTTTTACCCCAAAGTTTGTCCGACTCGTTTTGCCATCAAATGTTTAATGAATTTAGATGAAACTTACACAGATGGTAGGTATAGTTATGTAGATGTGCATCCCACTTTGTTTGTGTTGATAACCCCACTATTTACCCCACTAGCCCCCTAAAATGTTTTTTTTCACCCAAAGTTTGTCCGACTCGTTTTTCATCAAATGTTTAATGGATTTGGGTGAAATTTGCACAGATGGTAGATATAGTTATATAGATGTGCATCCCACTTGGTTTGTGATGATAACCCCACTATTTATCCCGCTAGCCCCCTAAAATGTTTTTTTCACCCATAGTTTGTCCGACTCTTTTTTCCATCAAATGTATAATGGATTTGGGTGAAATTTGCACAGATGGTAGATATAGTTATGTAGATGTGCATCCCACTTTGTTTGTGTTGATAACCCTAGTACTTACCCCGCTAGCCCCCTTAAATATTTTTTTACCCCGCAAAGTTTGTCCGACTCGTTTTGCCATCAAATGTTTAATGGATTCGGATGAAACTTACACATATGGTAAAGATAGTTATGTAGATGTGCTTCCCACTTTGTTTGTGTTGATAACCCCAGTATTTACCCTGTTAACCCCTTAAAATGGGTGAGGTTTTAAACAGTGTCGGAATGGGCTGAAATTTGGATAGCTTGAAGAAGAGGCCATTTATAGGTGTTGATTGTTGTGTTCAACCCTGTAGCCCCAACATTCACCCCACTAGCCCCCAAAGTGTAAAACGTATTTGTATGTCATTGGGCACCACAAACGAAAGATTTCTGTGACCCAATAGTGTTACAAGGGCAACCAGTTGTGTGTTACTTGTGTTTGTGGGTTGCTTGTTGCATGTTTTTGTGTCATGGCAGTTAGGGGGTTGTTAACAGCCCTATGTAGTCAGAAGCATTAATGGTTGTTACTCAAAACACCTCTAGTGGTCAAACCTTTAAACATTTGCGGATTGGGCTCAAATTTTGTAGTACTATTGATTGAATTATTGTGGTTTCATAGTATTATTATTTAAGCCCAGTGCTGATCACTGTGTTTTACCTTACAACACCTGACTTTCTCATGGTAATCTCTTTAAATGCATTATTTTTAACTTTGCATGTGTGGGGACCCATGAGTTTCTGCCTGCAGAAACAACTAAGGTTATAAAAGACGCTGGATAATGTGGGACCCAATATAAAATAAGCAGAGGAAACATATGAATGTTTTAAAATAGGTTATAGTGTATAGGCCATGACAAAATGTGCTAAGCCACCCTTCTAGTTATTAATTTATAACTTTACTGATCAATATGTTTCACATCACAGCACCAAACCTTTATACCCTTGCATGTGTGAAAAACCATGAGTTGATGTGATGTCTACTATATGTGGTAAGCCACCCTTCTAGAAAAAGTGTGTAAAGTAGGAAGTTTTTGTAAAAAAAAACAAATTTATCAACATATATCAGTGAGTGGGTCATTAGAATTTATCCAGATCATTGTTTCGATCCAGAAAAAGTATTACCTCCGACAAACTTTAATACAGTTTTGCATGTCTGCAGTTGGTGGAATTAAAGCCCTAAAATACTGTTTTTAGGATTCATAACAAAGGTGACTGATATGAATAAAAAATAATTTTATTTACCAAGAATAATACTAGTGACGTTTGAATCCACCAATGACATTTAAATGTTATGAAAAATATGCTGGGAATTTATATTTGCCCATACTCTATTTGCCCATAGATTCTGTTCACTTGCTTTATTATAAACTCGAATCTAGGGGTTTCTGACTTGTTTTTTTACCTTGCCAAGCTTATTTAATCATTTCACTTCAACTAGCTCTTCATTGCTTTCCAAATATCCGAGCAAGGTTTCCCTTTGTTTATTGATCGCACAAGTGGCGTTGTGGTCACATACGTTCGTGTTTATTTACATGTTCGAGGTGTGATATTGTGCTACGCATTGAATCAATTTAAACAGTTAAATTTCGACTCTTAGTGCACTTCACAAGCTTTTTGTACTCTTGCAACACAACGAATAACATTTTAGTCATTAATTTGTGGTACAACTACTTTGCATACGTCTTGAAACCAGTCACCTAAAACGTTGTTTTTTTTGCATTACAGAAAAACGTTATGGGTGAGCTTCAATTGGTCGAAACTAGCTGGTGATTTTCTACAAAGTCTTGATCTTCAATGTGAAGTTTGGTATGTTTTTTAAGTTTTATTTGTCCTGACAACCTTGCCCATTAAACTATACAATACCACGAAACCAATTGCACAAAATTCCCGCTATGCTGGTGTCACTAAGATTTTCTGTACCTACATCGCAACTTAATTTTCTCCCTATAAACTGTTTCATGTCAAAATCGCCCACATTTCCAAAATTTCATATGCGAACATCCGAAAATATTATGCAGCTATATTTAAGTGCTGTTTATCCTGATTAAGGCAAACTGTAGGACTTCCAAACCGCCGTTACTCAATGTAACGTTTAGCAAAGAATCTAACTAAATGTAATGTGCACGGAAATGTTTGCGACTTTTATTTAAGCCCAACAAATGGAAAACATAAAAGTCATTGGGCTATTCCAAATATCACGCTACAATTTTAGGTTACCAAATTTGGACAAAATCGGTTCAGAAATCCACTAAATCCATATTTCCGCGAGAACCGGCTTATAACCGTGTTTTGCAACATTATTTCAAACCAATTTCCCTGCAAAATCTATTTTCAAGCCCTCTCCCCTAAAACCTCAAAAAAAAAACGGTAAGGCTATTTTCTTTGGTTTATTAGGAAATCTGATAATAATGTCACATTTTCATTTGCAGTATAGATCGGTTTAAATGGACTTTAGGAGGCAGAAAACTACAAAACCCGTTTTAAAACTGAAATATTCTCGCGAGAAGCGACTTATAACTGTGATTTGCGACATTATTTCCAACCCTCTCCCTAAAACAAGCCAAAAAAATGTAAGGCTATAGCCTTTGTTTTATTAGCAAATCAGGTAATAATGTCACGTTTTCATTTGCAGTATAGATCGGTTTAAGTGGTCTTTAAGAGGCAGAAAACTATTAAACCCGATTTTAAAACTGAAATATTCTCGCGGGAAGCAACTTACAATCGTCTTTTGGTCATTATTTCAAACCCTCTCCCCTAAAAAAGCCAAAAAAATGTAAGGCTATAACCTTTGGTTTTATTAGGAAATCTGATAATAATGTCACATTTTCATTTGCAGTATAGATCGGTTTAAATGGTCTTTAAGAGGCAGAAAACTGCTACACCCAGTTTAAAACTGGAATAATTTTGCGAGAACGGATTTATGACTGCGTTTTGCCAGAATAAATCGGAAAAAACGCCAGGGCTATAGCCTTTGGTTTTGTTAGCAAATCAGATTATAATGTAACATTTTCATTTGCAGTATAGATCGGTTTCAATTGTCTTTAAGAGGCAGAAACCCACAAAAACCAGTTTGATCCGCGCAACAATGTACGAAAGTCAACCACACCACACGCGTCACTTTCGTTGCCATGATAACTCAGTTAGAAATAACGTTTTACCCTTTGTTGATAGGGCAGGAATAAACGGAGTTTCCATGGCAACGGTGTGAAAAGCAAATGATGCTTTGCATTTGATTCCATGACAAAAGAGTGAGGAAGTGGGTTTCATTTTTCGTAACCATGGCAACAACATGACTAAACTTTTCTCCGTTACCACGGCAACCGATTAAAGGTGACTCGACTTTTTTGTGACGTGGTTTACAATTATCGAACAGTTTCTTTAGTTTCCATGACGATTTCTAACTTTTCCAGAATCAAATCAATGTTTTTAATGCAAATATTTTTACACATATTTTAATTGTTAGTAATAATACCACGGTTATCTGCAGATGTTTTTACATTGAAATTAATTTGCATAAAAATGGGTGAAATCACTTTTGTAGAAAAAATGTAGTATTTTTTTAATAAATCCTAATCACTAACGGTTAGAAAGTAGAATTAGGCGATTTTTTAAATTAGCGAGATTTAGACACTTAAATTAACAGAGTAATTGTATTTACATAATTTACACCGATACGGGAAAATTAATAAAAGTCCATATTTTCATCTTTGGAAGAGAAATGTTGATTTTATTCGCATTTAAACATCACTGTTGATTCATTAATCGCTTCATCCCCACCTTTCCAGTGTTCCCAGACCATGTTGTGGTCGCTACTTTCTGATCGTCCCCATTCAGCGTTGAGGTTAGAAAAGGAACAAGCATTATACCACCATCCACCGTCAGCTCCGAACATAAGTGCGAAGTTGACTACACTAAACCTGTGTCACAATGTAATATTCCAATAAAACTTAACCTCGATACAAACTACACAAACACATAGTGGAATATTTAAATGTGTGTTTCAACCAACAGCGCCATCACTTTATCAGTTGTGACGTCACACAGGCTGTTTTATAAATTTTATGACGTCACACGGTAACTCTAAATGACTTGATTTTTTTGATTTTTTTGATTTTTCTAATAAACGGTTTGAAACACGATTATTAAAGATTATTAAAAGTTTTTTATCTACTCAGTTTTTGTTCAAATCAAAAAAAGTAAAAAAAAAATTTTCATTGTATTTTTCCTGTAGTTAGTTTGATTTCTGTGCAATTGATTTTGCACAATTGTCTTTGTCTTGCAATATGACGTCATAAAACAAACTTGCAATGAAACGAAAATAATCTTGTTTATTTAACTATGCGGAAATATTTTTATACTTATGTACATAAAATGTATTTACCCATCATTATCCCGATCTTTGGTGGTGAATTGCATTTCGTTGCTACTTCCCAAACTATCACCAGCCGTTCCACTGAACCCAGAAACATGTAAACGATAATTGTCTGATTCGCCGTTGATTACAAACCAACTGCGAAAACAAAACACATTGTTGGTGTTTTTTGTGTTTATTATGGGTCACCTTCTCTGAAGGAAATACTTTTCGCTTTCCTTCAGATTTTTGTTTCTGCCTAAAGCGGATGTTTTTCCGTTTTGTGAAAAAACGAGGTTTAAACCAGAAAGTCGAACCGGAACTGAACCTGAACCCGCGAACCGGGTATGTTCGTTAAACCTGATTCGTAATAAACGTTTTTACAAAACACGAACCGGAGTGGGACCCGTATAGCGGTTCGACTCCCTGGTTTCAACGAATTTAAGTTTTCACATGTTATAAATATGTATCTTAACTTGTGGATTGTAAAACGTGTAATGCGTTAAAAACATTCAACAAAGTAGATTTGGTGCTCATTGTTTGTTGCAAAATTTAACATATACTGGTACAACACATTTTATGGTCACTACTCGCACACTAGTCAGAACTAGATTGGCCCGTATTTGTGTTAAAAGAGAATCAAAATGCTATACTGGAGAACTACACCTGCACTTTGCGTCTTCATAGAAACAATACAAGTTTACACGTAACTGTACATTTTAGTTTTTATATTTATGACCCCTTTAGACTGTTATGGCTCTTGGCGCGGAGCACCGGTTGCACCCGCATCTCGTAGGGCCTGATTTCAGGCCAGTCGGTTTAGTGATTCCTTGTACAAAGCTTTTTTTTCTTGCAAAATAGAAAACGTTTTCAAGTTGTAAAAACAGAAGAATAGTTGGAATATGTTTGTTCGAGGTGCTTAGAGTGGAAAAACATGTAATTTTCCTTTCAAATTAAAATTCCTTTTAATATACATTCGTTTTTAAAACAAACATTTCAGGGCCGTGTGATTATTGAACAGACAAATAATGGGATAATCATTAATAAATTAAAACATAGGCTAATTTCAAAGATTCGTTCTGCAAAGGAAAGGTTTTAAATTTTTGACTAAAACGTAATTTAATTTCCGTACTTGGTTTTCACTTTTTTAATTTTTTTACACCTTCACATGACGGTTTACTTAACATGTTTTGTACAAAGACTTGTTTGCGAAATAACAATGATTTCGAATGTGAAATGATTTCACAAAGGATGTAGATGATGGAATTTTGTCTTTTAAAGAGCTCTTCTGGCAAATGTGATTTTATTCCGACGTTTCGACGTCCTTTACAGGTCGTCTTCATCAGGGTAAATAACACTGAATGCGACTAGTACAGTGCAAGAGAAACAAAGGAAAAAAACTGATGAAGACGAGCTGTATATAGGACGTCGAAACGTCGGAATAAAAATACATTTGCCAGAAGAGCTCTTCAAACTTGGTACTATGTCTGGCAGCAATAGCTTATATATTCAATTTTGTCCTTGTTGCAAAAAAACTTTATCGGGCGAACTGACCAGAAGGTTTGTGCAAGTTTTGTGGACCAAAGATATAAAAACGATAATGTTAAAAATAATCACGCGATATTAGTTGTTGCTTAGTTTGAAAGAGTGCGTGGCAATCATTAACCAGAAAATACACGTTTTACGTCTAAAATTTGTGTTTGTAAAACCGAATATTTGTCAATAAATTCGCACACCGCATATTCGGTATATCTCTACCTTTTAGCAGTAATATGGTAAACTGATAATAAGCGGCTCCAAAAAAATCATGAAAAGTTTTGACATCATTTTTGATGCATTACTTATGCGAGTAGCCTACATATTTTCTGTGATAAAGACGAAACTGTGAAACAGACCGGGCGTGAATTTTAGTCAATAATTCCAAGATGGTAGCGCCTCCTTGCGACGAAACAAACTCAATGTTTTTATTTCATTAATCTTGCAATAACTTTTATTGCTTAAAATTGGCTGTTTTGTGAAGACCGGTCCGCGATAAAATTTTAGTATCAATGCCGGTCTACTGCTCAAAAAAGGTTGCCGACCCTTGGTCTGGCACACATATTTCCACTGACAGTGGGCTATAAAGGTAAAATGTGTTTTTACTTTTTTAAATAAAGTATTTTTCAACAAAACATTTTTTCTTCAATACAGATATATTTGATTTTTTTTGACGGGGTTCGAACCCGATCAAGTTTTTTTACATCTGTATGTGGGTCTCGACCACTCGGCGGAGTTCCTGCCCAATTTGAAGTTCGGTTGTCACAATAACCTATCACATGGCAAAGTTGTAGCGCCACCATATGGCCATGTAATTTTATTAATAGAAATCATACCTGTACTGTGCGTAAGCCGTTGCGGCATCAAAACCTGTCATCTTTATTTTCAGTTTGCAGTTCTGTCCACTTGTCAATTCGAATATTTCATCCAAACCTGGGTTGTTTAAAGTTTTGGTCAAATTCAACTTAAGCGTTTAAACAAAATTATTTGTTCACCGAGCCAGAATTCTCCTTCCATGTTTCCGAATCCATCTTTATATTCCTGCCAGGTTCGGTTAAAATCCACACTTCCGTCAAATCGTCGTTGGAAAACCTGTCATGCAGGAAATATGCGAGTGTTGTAATTCCCCGTTGTTATTCTACATATTGTTCGATTTACCGTCCAGCCGTCATCACAGACCCCTTTCTTGTTGTTACGTAATCGCTGGTAACCGTTCACTGATGACGTAGAGCAGGTGTCAGGGAGCACTGTAAATGGTGGTCGTGAAAACTAACACCAAAATTGGTGGTTTTGCGTAAAAAACTCGTGCTTAAAATTACATCACCACAGCGCAGTTTTGTCAATGATTTTATTGACAGTAAACTAAAAAACGTATTGTGTTTGAAATCGCCACTTAGTAAAATGTGGTCTGCAGAAATAAATTTTGTCCGTAAACATTTACTTTTATAATCAATGATTTTCTGTACCTGTAGAACAAGTGCGTCCAGTAAAATCATGGCGGCAAAAAAAAGGCTTCCAGGAGCCTAGAGCTTAATTTACTTACTACACGATTCATTTAGCACAGTTATATCATCCAAATGTACTGTGCCAGAAGCTGCCACAAACGCCACGGTAGCTTCAGTTTCACTTTGTGGCACGTTTAGTTCTCCAGCTTGCCATCCAGCACGTCGAGTTCGATACTCCCTTCTGCAACACACAAATAAATTGTGGAATTGAGTTGCAGGACAAGCACTTGAACATGGCATTCAAGTCCCAATCATTGCAGTCATCAAAGTAAATATCACTTGTAAAAGCTTGACAAAACTAAAAAAGGCTACTTTATCTGGTCACCAATCTTCACGTTCATCGCTGCACCAGCAGTTTCAAGCTTGTAAAAGAACTTGAAACATTTGCCATTGCTTCTAGGCACTGGTGGTGATGTGAGAGTGGGATGAAAATCTTGGTACGCTCGGGCCACTGCAATGTATCCTGCGATAAAAGTTTAGCTTTTGAACTCTGTCAAGTGGCGAAAAGCATTCGTAGCCACTTTACAAGGGTCGCATTTAAAAACTATAAAATGTCTTTTTCTGAATAGATAATTTATAGATAAAAGTTGAAATAATAATACTAGTTAAAAATAGCTTGATGGACGTTTTTCACACTCCACTTTGAATGTAACTGTAATGTACAAAAATCACAAACTAAGTACCTTGTCGACCAAGTCTGTTGTGTTGAACTTGGGTTCGTGTCCAACCATTGCGTAGGTTTGTAAATCCACATGTTGGTGTTCGGTAGGTTTCAAAATCGCATTCCAGATTGACTTTAAAAATACGGTTTGTTGAAAATATTTGACAAAGGTAATTTGTTTATCTTTGCAAAAGTTGCTTACACCACATGTGGTAAAGCAATTCGTATTTGATTGGAAATGAACAACTGCTACATTTCGTCGTGTGTGAATGTGGATTGCTTGCAAGAGCAAGTGCGAAAACGAGAGGCAAATATTAGTGTATGGTGATACACCATATCAACCATTTCAATAAGCAGGACGACATTAGCATACGGTAGTGAAATGTACTTCACAAGTTTTATTATAATCTCGTAGCAGCCATCTCATAGCATTTATAAATTTAAGTATTTTTGCTCACCGATGCAATTCGCAGCTCCTTCCCAAGTAGCGTTTTCGTTGCAAACTGTTGAATTGCTTCCAATGTTCTCATAACCATGATTGCAGTTGAACTCAACACGAGATCTGTAGATGAAATCCATTCCCTGAGAGTTGACGGAACCATGATCAGGAGCAACTGGTTCATTGCATCGTAAAACTGTCTCGAAAATAAATAAATAAAAACATATGTTGGGAAAAGGGGACGAGAAGTGACTCCAAGCAAACTTCGGAACTAAGCTTGGAAATAAAATTACACAGAAACACAAGAAAGGCTTCACTGTCCTTATCTTTTCAGTTACGGACATTTCCACACTCGATAGTAAATTTCGTTTGTTTGCTTAAAATATATGAGTTCTAGGAAAACAAGAACATAATCAGAATAAGTTTCATCTTAAAAACCCAGCCCACGTTGATGTTCATTAATCTGTTAATAAATTTCAACATACCTATACACCTTGGTTGATCGTTAACCCAAAGACCATCCTCTGTGCAGGTTTGAGAACTTGTCCCATTTAGTTGATAACCAGTATTGCACTCGATGGTAACAGTTGAGCCATGGGCGTACACACTTCGTTGTGGAACTAGGCGACCGCTTTTAACTACGAAACTCGGACACTTTATTCCATCTGCATGAAAAGCGTCATTGCAAAAAAACACAATTATTTTCGATATTTTAAAAACAATTCAGTGCATCATGTCAGTTAGATATGTAATGCAAAAAATCAAACCATACTTTAAGTGTTCCGAGTAGAAAAATACTATAACACTTTTCGGACAACTGTTCAAGAAGTTTTACTTTACAGAATCGACTTAAACGCAACAAAATTGGACATCCGAGTTTGTCAGCAAGTGCAACTGAGAGCTAAATTTAAAATGCGTTTAAGAGTTATTTGTTTCAGGCCAAAACTTGAATGAAATATTTTCTGCTGCAACTTTTCACGTTGAAAGTTTCTAATGGTTGGACTATATTGTATCGGAAATTCGCTTTGGAATTATGATGCATAAGTTACAGTTATAATTTGTTTTTGAACTAGTTATTACAAAAACTGGTTTTATAGTTTAGAATTATGGGTTTGAAATAGTCGTACTTACCAATGGTTGCATCAATCCAGGTCTGAACTTTGGAAACATCAGTATAAAATCCTGGAAAGCGGAAACCGGTATTTCTGTCGACTTGACCGCATCCGTATCCAAAACTGACGATTCCAATTTGAATCCAACAGGATTCTGAGGTGTTTGGGATTTTGTACTGCCAGTAGAAAATTTGTACCATATAAGTCCACTCAGAAAGATCACATTTTTCGGTAACTACGATTTAGGCAAATAGCTTAAATATTCTAAATTCAAACTTTACTCCAAGTGACGCAGTTTATAAACTAATAGCATCAAGTGTAAATTAGCTGATTAGTTAACTAAGATTTTTCTGATACGTGAAGCATTTCCTATTGCTAACATACCTTTCGCACCAAAGGTCCACCGCTGTCACCCTGACAAGCATCCGATACTGCACTTGTTTCAGATCGAGCACAAATCATACGGTCTGTATACCTTACATCCAGTAAAGTTTCATGTACTATTTTGTTGGCAGCAATTTTGCATCTGAAGATAAAAGTATGACATGATTTGGAGACATATACAGTAGCATTTTCCCTTACATTGAGTCAGGTTGAATTCGTTGAGTTGCTTGTTGAAGTTTGAATGGCATGGTTCTGCGTGTCAAATTCGTAAAACCAAAACCTGTAACGAACACCGGTGCTCGATCTTCAGTGAAATGATTCGTAAGCCACCTTCCTAACAGAAAAAAAATCTTGTTCGGCGTTGTTGGGTTATTTTATCCTAATTATCTTGCATCATTTTTTTCCTAGCTTCACAGTTACATGAGATTTGACTACAACAAACCATTTGAGTAATCATATTTCACTTAAACGCATATTTCGTTCAAATTCACATTAAATTTCCACCACATGCAGCCCATCATGAATAAGAAAGTATTGCAGTTAATCATACAACAAAGCTTGGCCAATAGGACGCCCGGCAGGAAGTTACCTTTCTTGAGACATTTGACACCTATGGAGTCATTCTCGTTTATTAATCTGCTTCCATTTCGGAACATATAGTTTTCTATCGGAATACACGAGTTACTGCAGGGAAGACATATAGGGTTTGCATGGGCTGAGAGTGGAATTGTTCCGTTAAACTTAGCTGCGCTGTCGGTCCAAATCCACAGTCCATTTTCTTTGATGGTACTAAGTTCTATGCCCACGCGAATCTGAAAAAAAAACATTTACAAAACTATTGTCAATTGATACGTCTCTTTTCCTGTTATGCCTAGATAGGGAGGTTCACTTGTTAACTCACACTGCTGGAATCCTCCTGTAAATATTTTTGAAGGTCACTGCATCGACTCAAAACTAACACTGATTTTGATTTGCAAAATGATGTTGGCCTAGCTCCAACTGTACCCTGATCGATTTGATATTATTTGTGGTCGTTTAATATTTTAACAAAGTATTAATCTTACCAGTGCAACATCGTAATCATAGTTGTTTCTTTCATATCGATCAGATCGATCGAACCGGTCATGTACAACAATATTTCTCGGTTGAAACACAATCACATTAGAGTCGATGTTACTTCTTCTGTCAGGTCTTCTAAAAATCCCTTCCAAAATAAGAATATAACTTTGTTGTCATGTAACACACGATGCAATTTGGAAGTATTTTTATCTTTTTTTACCTACGGCCACTACAAAGCGTTTTGTCCAATTCTCAATGTTGGAGTAACGATCAAATATATGAGCTGCTGTTAGAACCCAATGTTGATTGATCAGAGTTCCACCGGCAAAACTACTCGCGAAGGTCTAAACAATTACACAAAGTCGACCAGGTTAGCCATCAAGACCGAGGAGTAAAAGTTAAATCGGTCAAGCTGTTTGTGTAAGATGAACAGTTTTAGGGCATAATAAAACTGTACCGTTGCTTACGTTATAAACTGTTCCGTGCTTGACCATAATTAAAGCTTGCCACGGCCAAGACCTGTCTGCATTAATTCCTCCGACAACTCGACCAACGAATCGGGAAGGTGAAGCGCTTATGTGGTTTACAGTTTGTCCACACTTTAGTATTATACCTGCATGAAAATATTTGACTGTTAAAACAAATTTGCCTGATGCCGTTTCACTAAAACGTGAACAATGCGCATGCTTTGATTAGGTAATCTGCAACTTTCGCAAATTAAATTGAAACATTTCATCAACAACTTTTTCATTCGGTTATTTTAAAAAAAATCGTTAAACTTATTCTTATCAGAAAATTTGTTTTTAGGATTTTATTTGCTGTTTGATGTAAGGATTTTGATGGAAAATAAAAGGCTTGCTCAAAGTAGACCGGCTTTATATGGTTCAAAGATTAAAATGTATAACAATAGCATACTTCTTGCTTTAAAGTAAATTTGCTTACCCGTGCAATTTGCCATTCCTTCCCACGTAGCGTTTTCGTTGCAAAATGCCCAATCACTTCCAATGTTCTCATAACCTGGGTCACAGGTAAACTCAACCCGAGACCTGTAGGTGAAATCAATTCCTTTGGATACAACAGAACCATGATCAGGTGCTTCTGGTTCATTGCATCGTAAAACTGTCACAAATATACATACTGAAGTTTGTCGCTACAAGCCAAGTTGCTTTGAACGGAACAGAATTGAAACAAAAGAATTCACAAAGACAAAACGATAGTTCAAATACCTTCTTGGTATGAACCGACTAAAGAACCCGAGGCAACAAAAGAACTTACTTGAACACCGTGCCGCTGTGCCCGACCATTTCTTGTCACTACGACATGTACGGACTGCATTTCCCGTTAACACCCAGCCTGGATGGCATCGATACTTAGCCTGAGATCCGTACTTTCGGATCCGTACCAACGATAAATGACTCTTCCAAACTCAATTACCTCTAGACTGGCGCACTCCGCATCTGTTAACGCAAATGGCGACAATAAGCTCAGCATAAAACATCAGCACATACATTTTTTTATTTTATGGACAAACTCTTTGATCATATTCATAAACAAGGTTTCTAAAGGTCATTAAATTAATAACAGTGATCAAATACTTTTATGTTACTTCGGTTACACTCGTTGAATCGAGATATTGGAAATCGACAGTAAATGTTGACGAATCTATTCACGACTAAATGATATCAAGGTAAAAATATTTAACGATAAAAAGACAAGCACAATACATAAAATGAGAAACCATTAACAATAGCAATTTAATTTTGTCTGATAAGCTTAACTTTTTGCAATTATTTTAAGCATCCTACGATAAAATTAGCATCGTCGCATTTCACAAACATTTGCTTTATTTTTCATTCTGACGGTTGAACCTGACGGTTTTACTTGCGTAACTTCATTTCATGAAACTAAGGTGTCTTAAAACAGTCACAAAAGGAAAAATCTCAAATGCTTCTGCTCGTGTTCACAGATATTACCTGACAATTCATTTTTTAATTCGATTACCATCAACTTACTTGGGTTGAAACACGACATGCCACAAACATCGTCACATCGGCACCGCTTGAGGCGCCCTCTACAATCTGAATCACTTGAACACGGTTTCCGACAATTTCTTCCAGACTCGATGAGATTTAGATCTCTGCTGGGGCAAATTGTTTGTGAAGAACCTGCAAAAAATATGCAACTTGTAATAACAAATCCTAAGCATTAAATTTGTGTTTACCTGTTATAATCCATTAAAAGACAACAATAAAAGTAAATACTGTACATCATCTTAAAATAAGTTGGAAACGATGGGTCAAAATTTATCTTTTAGGTAAACCAACACCAAATCCATACAGTAAATGTAACCGCTGCGGTACAAATTTAATTACAAATAAGCAGTAACTGATACTTTCTTACTTACCAGGTCGTACAATTGAGACTGAACGACAAAACAGTGACAAAACAATTATACACCACAAGGTTTTCATACCAATCCTCTAGTTTTCCTATAAAATACACATCAGTATTAACATTAATTGAATTCATGCATTAAATGCCAGGGCCGCAATTAAAATTTAAAATACAAAAAACTCATTTGAGATCTTAAAGCAACAAATATAACTGCGATTGCAAAATCGGCTGCCACAGTTATGTTATATTCTAACGTAATCAAGCTCAAGTACCTCCTAGCGTTTTCAAGCACTGTCTCTTCTGCAAGCAACTCACAACTGTGACAAACATTGCAAGGTGCCAACAACGAGCAGTTACATACAAAGTGCAGGACAGGAAGTTGTTAAAACTATTTGCGAACCGCTGAAAGTTCACGTTTCATTCAACAGATTTTCGATACAATAACTTTAAACTCAAGGCTCCTTGAATTGTTTCCGATTCTGAAAAACAGAGTCATGCGCGCAGTATGGATTGCATGATGCTGCTGTGGCGTTTAAAGTACAAAACCGACAAAAGCCAATCAGACTTTTGGTTTAGTTTACAGGGATAAACAATGTAACACTTAAAAGTGGTTTTATCAGAGTGATATAATACACATGTACGAGTGTATAGCGTGTAGAGTAAAGCAACAGCACATATGTTGCACGCTGCATATTATGTAAAATCAATAATAGTGATTTGTTTACCGAAAAACATCTCCCTGCAGCATTTTACAATCCAACTAATTTTTGCGCAGCTATTTCCGGCTTAAAGGTAGTTTTATTGCACTTGTATCGCTTTGTCTTGTTTCGCTAAACCAAATAAACTCTACTCAACTAAACACAGCTGCAGCAAATGCACAAAACTGAAACAGAGTTGATTATTTGTGCACGCGACCGTTTAATGTTTGCCTAAGGCTAGAACGTGATGACGCAGATGTGTACATAGCTACTTCGCTGAGGTCTTGTCATAAATCCCTAAGCCTACAGGCCTAGGCTACGTTTTATCTCATGTTTACATACGATGTGGGCAAATTCAATATACCGTCCTTGTTGTATGTGCGGTCGGTTGCGATCCCACGGGAGAATTTCTAGTGCATTCCTAGTACACAGAACAAATCACTTGCTAACTCACGTTTGTTTCGGTGCTCAAATGCTTCACTGAATTTTTGAAATGTTTTTTAAATCGATTTTTTTGTGTTCATAGAAATCTTAAAACGTCAACAATAAAACTCGGGTTTGCAAACGAGCGTTTCGGTCTCTCGCATAAAACTAATTTGTGAATGTTAATGTGCTTTATTTAACAGCTGTTTTAAACATTTTATGAAGGAAAAAGTATCAGTTAATAATGCAGTTTGAAACACGCGGTTTGTGCGAAGTAACAAGTTTTCGGTAAGTGTTTTCAAATTTTCTTGTGACAGAAACGCACCAGCAATTGTGTTAACACAATAGTCTACGCTTTTCGAGCATTGAAGCACAGATAAAAATATATTTAATTATTAATACGCTCTTGTAAACACAAAGTATAGATGTAATACTCTAGAGTATTATGACATAGGGCCCCCTCGATTGGTCCCACCAACGTTACCCCCCCAGTCGAGTTTACCCACAATGCGCCAACCTCACCTTCTTGTGAGCCCCCGTCACCTAACGCCTTTTAATACGGTGTAGCTGCAGCGCGTTCAACCATGATCCACCAATTGTGCCCTTCATTGTTTTGCGCTCCATAACGTCTTAACGTTGCGCAGCTATTTCCGGCTTGGTGATTGTTTTAGTGCTATTGTGTCGCTATGTTCACCAAGCGAAATAAACTCATCTCTCTCTCATATTGGCTGGTTTTCTCTGGCTGTGAAAGTTCAAACCCACACAACATTACCACATTTTTCTGGTGGCCATATTGAATTTATCCTGAATTAGTCAGGTCAATACTAGGAACCAATAAAGTTATGTCAACTATATTTCTTACAGCATAACTTTTTTTACAAAAAAATGCAAACACAGTTTAATTGTATAACTAACAGTTGTAATGCAAATACCATGAATGTTCTAGCAAAATGGTAGCGCTATAAAGTACATGATTTCAAAATCATACCTAACGTTAAAAAGCACCTTATATATGCGAAATATTCGATTTGCACTTGCCATACAATTTGCCATACATTTTGTGTGACATTCCGATAAAAGTACTTGTTGTTTTAGTTACAGATATGACTGATTAGGTTCTGTAACAAAGACTGTGCATATGCAACCATAGCAATGTATACCAGCAAAGGGCAAAGTCCCAAGCATCATGTTTTTTGGGTGTGTGAGATTTTACATTTGTTGTGTTCTTATTTCTAGTGCGTATATTCTGTAAACCATTGTAACTGTTGCAAGCAATATTATGTCAAAAGATCCTAGCAATCAAATGGACTCAAAGTATTTTAAAACAAACTACAGTTTTTTAGGGTGGATGCTTAGCATTGTTGTACTTCATATTAAGTTTACAAAATCCTATAAAGATTGCATAACAATAAGCGAAATTGCTTTTTTACACCAAATCATTAAACACATTTATACTTTGGGGTGGGGTGTTTTTAAAACTGTTTGTTTTTACAGTTCACAGTAATTTTCCTTATTGTGTAGAATAATGTGACATACAATTAAATCAAAACTTCTTCAAGAAAAGATGATCAACAATTAAGAAATTGAATCAGAACTGAAACAGGTAACTTTTATTATATTTTGTGATTGCCGCCATAACATTGTTCATTTCAGAACAACATACCATAGTCTATGTGGAATAATAGCTATAGTGTGTGCAAAAAATAAAGAATTATAAGGTGTGGGTAGAAATAAAGTTGAACAAAATGAGATTTAAACTGATTGAAAAAAGGCAAACCGTTTTAGGCCGGGTAACTTGCTCCAACTATAACAAAACTTAAATGTGAAAATGTATATGTATTTTAACCTGAGACGAACCTTGAACCCTTGAAAACAATATATTAGCAAACCGGAACCTGAACCAATGACAAGTATTTCCAATTCTTGATATCTAGTTTGCAACTTATTGCCAACTAGGTTAAAAACATGGAAACATTACATTACTTGTTTTTGTGCATTTGAACTTTAAATTTAAAGATCATGATAAACTACTGAGGTACATGACCTGGAAGATTCATACGTTGTTGGTTGGTGCATTGTGCCTTGTGCAGTATTTGAAAGTATTTTGTTAATAACTAAGTTAAATTCACCCTTTAACCCCCACATATTCATTTTTCATTCACATAGTCTTTTTTTAGATAAAGCATTCAAATGTGGCATATCATGGACTGTTTTAATCGTTGTTTTTCGGATTATGACAAACATTTTATTTTATGGGCAGTTTGTTTCTTAGTCTTGGGTTTAAGTTGAGCAATTGTTGGTGTTAAATGCATTAATGATGTCGTAATGAATTTAGCTTCGCCACCTTGCACTTTTGCAAAACTCGACGCTTAGGTTTGGGGCGCATGCTTGTTACATGAAAGTTTTTTATATATACGGAGTTTCACCGCAGGGAAAATCTTTTAAGTAAACAAATTTTTTCAAGATAGCCTTTAAAATGGCAGAGAAAAAAGATTTCAGTACCCTACCAGACGTGAATCTTAGCGCACGTTACTGATACAAAGAGAAAAAGGGATATTTTAATTTGTATGATTTTTGTTGGATTCGTGGAAATGAGAGTTTGTGTAAGACAGTGCAAACCATTCATTGTTTAAAATGACTGGCCTGTGGTCTGCACAGATCAAATTATGTCATTATTAGGTTTGTGTGCGACATTTAGCATAAATCTGGCCAAGCACAGGTCTCTCATGTGGGTCCATGTGTATAATGTGGCTCTTTATGGTAACACAGTAACAATTGTGGCTCTAAGGCAGGGGCGGGCAACTTCTCCATGCGGCGGGCCTGATATGGGAAAATGAAGTACTTGGCGGGCCGGATTCCTGGATCTATACATTAATCGCGTATTTATCCAGTGATTTAAAATGGATATTTGACCACCTAAACCGAATACAATCAAGAACGTCACAATTACAATACAGTCCAAACAATCTAACTGATATAACATAAAATTATTCACCACAGCAAATTAAATGCATACACCACACTGTGGTGACCACAGACTTATACTGCTAAAACACTAACTAGGCTACACGTGTGGAAACAAAGGAAACCGTGAAAGCAGGTCACACACACGGTTGGCAGTTATGTTGTAACAATGGACGCGAGGTGCAGTGGCAACACTGGCGGGAATTTTTTTTGCTATTGGGAAGCGTTTATGTCCGTTACAACTGTAATTTGACGCAGTAAGCAAGTAGTGGGGGATGACCTGTTTGTTTCTACCTGTCCTGCACTGATAAACGATTTCTGTTGAAGGTATGATTCCAATCATGAAGTTCATCATCACTTGGGAGATTGGATCTGAACTAAAACTTGAACTTGCCCACCTACAACCCAGAGAAGTTTGGCAACTTAAAATGGGGTTTCCCCTTGATTGCACTCCTCATGGTAAGTGAAGCTGGTGGTTTGAAAACACAAGTTTCTGGAATATAATAGTTTAAATCTAACAATGGTTGAACTGATCTCTTACAAAGCTGACATGTGTTTAAACAATTTTGTTGTTAAATTGTCACATTATTTAGCTCGCTTTTGTTAAAAGGTAAATCAGTCTGACTTTGTCTTGTATCCCACTCATACCCAGAGTTGTTAAGTTTAACGCTGATAGTTATTGCTAGGAATAGGCATTGTTAAGAATGAAGACAAAATTTTGTGTGCTTGCATGAGGACTGTGTAATTTAGTTGTGTTGAAGTCAGGCATGATTGTTAGTATCCTAAGCAAACTGTCTAAATTTAAAATTAAAGCAAGCAAGTAGTGTAGTTTACTTAGTAATTGTACATGTTTACATTAAACAATTACTTGTTCAAATCTGGCTGCATTTATAATCTGGTAATTGTATAGTTAGGCTCATCTTACAAGCAATGCTTGTATATTAGGTCACAGGTAACACAATAAGGCGATTGTTTGCGCGCAATTAACACTTTTTGTCTTGTCTGTGACGTAATAAACTGGCTTTGGTTCAATCCTGGGCGTTACAATTCTATGAAAGTAGGTAATATCAAATACATGTTGTAACAGTAAACCTTTGTACGGAGTAGATTCATTTTTGACTGTAACAAAGTTATCAATACGTTTTGGCCAACCTAAAAAATAGGGTCACGGGCCGTAGTTTGGTGACACCTGTACTATATAGTCGGCTTATTTGTTTGCAATTTCGCATTAGAAAAAACCTTGACTTTAAGTGAATCAACAATTTCTGGGCGACATATGCAAAGTTTACTAAAATACTGGAAACAGGCTCTGTGCATGTGCAAATAAAAACTTTTATTTCGCAACTTATCAGTGTTGAAGTGACTTTTTCTAACGATTAGTACTAACTTGACAGCAGCTTAAAGGGGAACTTTTGATGTATGTTGTTTCCGATAAACAAGACAAACATAAGTGCTAACGTTTTTAGGGGGCCGTGAGATTAAATAAGTAGTGTCCAGTGGGGCATAACCGAAAAAGTTTAAGAACCCCTGAGCTAAGTGTATTTTGATTTAAATGTGAACATTTAAATGATGTTTTTGTGTGAGCTTATTTAATCAGTTTCTGTGTTGTTGGGCATGACTGTACATTTTTATTGTCTGAGCTAATTTCATCAGTTTTCTTTATTGTGTTATGTTTGTTTGTGGTATAAGCAAAATAAATTACAACCTACTTTAATCTGAGGTTCCTGTTAATTTTGTGTTTTGTCTGCAGTTGTTGATCCGATCATCAACACAATCACGCTCCCCCAACCTCCAAACACTCCCTCCTGTTAATCCCATCGCACCACGACGTGAGCAACTTCAACCCTCCCCAACGACAAGTGCTCCATCTAGTGGTACAGTGCCAACTCAGTGTAAGTTATAAAAACTGAAATTTGATATAAAAACAACGTTTTGCATGTATTCATGTTTCTTGTGCTGCACTATGTGCTTTAAGTGTTTTAAACCTGATAAAGGTATTTGGATGTTGCAGAATATGATGTAGAAAGTTTTGTATTCCACAGCACTTGCCCTCTGGTGGATGTCTGATTGGGTTCCGAAAATCAAGGTCAGGTGACCTTGGAACAGAGGTGTCAGACTCAAGCCACTCTGAGGTCCAAAAACAAACTATTAGGTAAGTCAGGGCCGCACAGTAACATGATAACAAAGCAATTCCATGATTAAAAAGTAAATGTTCTTTAATGCTATTACCCACAATAAAAAAACACTATTGTAATAAATAACAAACAGATATATACTGTAGCAAGGTGAAAGTCCAACTGTGCTTAATTGCTTTGTGTGAAAACAATGGCATATGCAATTGCTGGTTCTAAAGATGGGTTATTTCGATCATCCTATTAAAACCACTAATAGAGAATGATTGTATTATGTAAACTCACTGGTCTGACAGGGTATTCCGCCTAAATAAAAGATTTAACTTCTAAAAGTAACTTCGCAGGCTGCACAAAATCTTTTAAATTTTTCTATCTCTGTGTAAAAAATAAGCAACCCGCTGTTTGACATCCCTGCCTCAAAACACAAAAAACTAAACTTTAGCGGGCAGTGATTGTTGGTTACGAGGATTTCTGCTACTTGTCTGCTCGACTCGATCAGCTTCTGGGAAATTTGCACAGTTGAAAGTTTGTTGGACTTACAATGCTGTGGTTGGTTTTGAAAAGGTAAATAACTTATCAAGGCATTTTTTTGTAATTGGGGGGAACCTGTTTTGGTGAATTGATTTGACTGATTAGAAGAAATGTATTACCAAATCTAGTATTACTTATTTTTGTTCAAAAAATTGTTTAATGTGTCAAAGTTGAAGAGTGTACTAAATATACCATGATATAGCACATTGTATACCAGGGCTACTCAAATGGTGGACCGTGGTCCATATCTGGACCTTTTGAGGCATATGTGGCCCTCGACAGTCTTGGCAACATATCGTCTATGATTTGAGTGGTAATGACTTGAACATTGACATGGTGTGGTAATTACTTGAACATTGACTAAATCTTTTTAAAATCTTGTGTGAGTTATGGAGCAATCCTTCAAAACCAGATGAAATGTATTCAGTAAATGATTGTGACAATATACTCTCGCAAGAAGTGAATTAACGTTCAGTGCACAGTTGCATTTCTGACAAAAGTGTCCGGACCTTTTGTAATATTTACCTTTTCTATATGGACCTTTGACGAAACTAATTAGCCCTGTTGTATACTGTATATATATATATATGTAAAATGTGAAAACAAGGTTAAATGAAAGCAACTGGATTTGTTATTATGGGTCCCCTTCCATGAAGTTTTTCATGTTTGTGATTTATATAAGTCTAACAACTGCTGAGTGTTGCATTGTTTGTAGGGCAACTTGCATTACTATTTGGAAGAGGAGGACAGCAATGATCGGTTTAGTGTAATTTATGAAGGTGGTGAGAAGACAGCTATATACCTCAATACTGCTGCAGAACCAGTCGATATTGAAGAAAGGTAGAAATGACAAATTGTTTCTTGTTTGCACGCCATGTAATGAATAAAAATAATGACAAAAATATTATGAAAAAAGTTAGCTACATTGCACTTAGTTTTTTATACAATATTAATTACAACATTTTTGACGGAAAATTATATTTAGCAAAGATAATTCATTGCATGCCAACAAAAAAATCTCAATATTGTTGGAATGCAATAAGCATACATTGCTAATAGACATCATAAAAAAGATGGTCAAAGTTTTAAGAATTGTGAAAAATGGCAATTCCAAGTCGAGCAATATCAAAATCATATATGTGTTTTAAACTTTTTCGAGGTGGACTGAAACATACACAAGGTGGTCACCTAAAGGATCATACTTGGCCACATTTCATTCTGAAGGAATTGCTTTATGGGGAGGGGAACACTTCAAGCAGATTCAGAGATTTGCCCACCCTGGTGTCTAACTTATTAACTTTTCACCATCTGAAAGGTGAGAAGTGGTCTTTAGTATTGATCAGAGTGCAGTAAACTATTTTGCACTACAGATGGATGTATGCCTGGCCCTGTTTTCTGGTTATGTGGTTTTGTTCAATAAAATGATTAATGTCTGGTGTATACAACTTTTTTACAATCTACCAACCCATATTTAATGGACATCTGGCACAACTATTGGTGTGAATGCATGTTATGTTTAGACCTTGCAAAGTTATAAATGAGCTTTTAATCTTACCTAATGTGTGCAAAGATTACATAAAAAAATAATACATGTGTCATATATATATAATATGTTGTAGTGCACTTCTTGAGTTTTTATGTACAGTTATAGCTTCGAAGTTTGAAACATACCCGAGCAGCATTCATATATTTGAACTAACAGTATTAGTGATGGGACGAGTACCTGGTACTCACTACTCAATATCGATGGTATTGAATGATTTCAGTGGTATCGATACTCTTACTCGGTATTGAAATATTTTGCCTCAGTTTTTGATACCAGCGTGCGAGTACCGAAGGCTGATGTACACCATAAGAATGCTTGCAACTTTATGCCAATATTTGCTTCGGACAGCACAAAATTGGAAAAAAGTTCCGCCAGTTTATGTATATCTTTTTCGCTATCACGTGGAGATTACATTTTTGGCATGTGTGTGCACACCTGTACCCCGACCATGACAGATAAATTAGCCAGTGATATACAACTAAGTACAACACTACACTTAAGTACTCGGTATAGAACGTATATACATGTGGTACTCGTACTTGGTATCGGTACTCGCTTTAAAACCTGGTATTGTCCCATCACTAAACAGTATTATATTTAGGATATCCTTGATTTTGTACACTTTTCTAACTTTTTAACAAGTCTGCATTGCTGCAATTACCTGTAAAATAAAGATACCATTCATTGTTTTTCATGCAAGTGCTTTAATTGTTTATTAAAATTAGTTGGATATTAGGATTGTGAGTCTAACTAAAACAAAACAGAGAAAAAATATCCTTGTTGTTTTTGCAGATACTTGGTAACTTTCAGGCCAATGCAGGAACAAGGAACTAGTGAAGATGTCCAGTCCATTATAATATGGGAAGTTTTTACTGGCACAAAGAAGAGAGGTTTCCATGCCGACATGTCTCGAGCTGATGACAGGCAGTGGCCCATATTTAAGTATGTAATGAAATCTTTTACATACCTTAATGTTGTGTTTTACATGTTTTTCATTAGCTAATAAAAATTGTTATAACATCAAAAAATTAATAAAAAAAGAACGAAGAAATACCCCAACTGTTCTATATTTGTTACAGACTATTTGACAAAAAAAAAACTATTTGTGGTAAATTCATTTACTGTGTGTGTGGTTAATTATATTTAGACTTTTTGAAGAAAAAGCTGCCTATCATTGTTCAAACAAATTTGTTTAAATAACCTGTTTGAAATTTGCTCTTTGACAGATGGAGTCACGATGGTACTTACTTTGTAAGAAATTCCAAAGGTGTGCTGAGTGTCTGTGAAACTCTTGTAAGTAGCTAAAGCAAAAAACTAATAACTGTCATTAAAAAACCACAATAAAACAAATTAGTTACCCTCATTCTGCACTCAACAATTTTAAACAAATCCATTGTAATAATTTACATGCAAAATTTCATATATTTTATACCTTTATGGAAACTTTATACTATTGGTGGTTGATGGAGCGAGGTGTGTATTAAAACTTTTGGTAACCTCGAACAAACATAGCAAATCAGTATTAAACTTTTCTTGAATTTTAGCGAGTTTGTGTGGTCACCCTTGGCCAACATGTTAGCTTTCTGGGTACCCGAGCAAAACAAGATACCAGCTCGTGTCACAATTCTTGCAATTCCATCCAAGAAATAAGTTTGAGTGAAGAACTTGTTCAATGTGTTTGACATCCGACTGAACTGTCACAAACAGGGCAAGTTTCTTTGTGTCAAAGTCGAACGATACAACAGAGCAAAGAAGGTATTTGGATTCATGTTTTGGTCAATTTAACGCTTTATGGATAATTTTGCAACCGAATGACCCCAATTCCATGCATCCAAGCATTGACAATTTAACCCTCAACCATACTTTACATTGTCTTTATACTTTTTGATAGCTTCCATGTTGAAGCTGGTTTAGCTGACTGGTCATAGCTAAACCAAAAAAACATGCTCCTTTAAAACTTTTGCTAATAGGAAGCAGATATAAGGGGTTGAATTTAAATTACAACCAGCTAGATTTTTTGTGTGTTGCACTGTTTATTTTTGCGATGTGTTTGAACTTTGGTTTCATACTGTTTCCATTAATTTGCGCATCAGTAACAGATTAAGAGTCATCAACACAAAATTGTTTTCTTTCTTCAGGCTACAATTTTCAAATTTTGAAATATTCCACATTCAAAAAGTTCCTGTCGACATAGTTGAGCTAAAGGAGCAGGTAAAAAACAGTTTTCTTGTCCTTTTTGTGTCTTGTTTCAATTACAAACACTCACCCTAATCCGAATAGCTTTAACTGTCACCGCAGTTCTCCATTAAAACTAATTACCATGTGATATCATGCACTATTTAGTTCCCTGAAGGGGACACATATTGATTTTACTCAAAATGTTTTTTGTTTGTTTCTTTTTTTTTCTTCTACCCAAAGTTTGTCCGACTCGTTTTTCCATCAAATCCTTGATGGATTTGGCTGAAATTTACACAGATAGTAGATGTAGTTATGTAGATGTGCATCCCACTTTGTTTTTGTTGATAACCCCAGTATTTACCCCGCTAGCCCCGTAAAATGGGTATTTTTCCCCCGAAGTTTGTCCGACTCGTTTTTCTATCAAATGTTTGATGAATTTGGCTGAAATTTACACAGATGGTAGATGTAGTTATGTAGATGTGCATCCCACTTTGTTTTTTGTTGATAACCCCAGTATTTACCCCGCTAGCCCCCTAAAATAGGTATTTTCCCCCGAAGTTTGTCCGACTCGTTTTTCTATCAAATGTTTGATGGATTTGGCTGAAATTTACACAGATGGTAGATATAGTTATGTAGATGTGCATCCCACTTTTTTTTTGCTGATAACCCCAGTATTTACCCCGCTAGCCCCCTAAAATTGGTATTTTTTCCCCGAAGTTTGTCCGACTCGTTTTTCCATCAAATGTTTGATGAATTTGGCTGAAATTTACACAGATGGTAGATGTAGTTATGTAGATGTGCATCCCACTTTGTGTTTGTTGATAACCCCAGTATTTACCCCGCTAGCCCCCGAAAATAGGTATTTTCCCCCGAACTTTGTCCAACTCATTTTCTATCAAATGTTTGATGGATTTGGCTGAAATTTACACAGATGGTAGATGTGCATCCCACTTTGTTTTTGTTGATAACCCCAGTATTTACCCCGCTAGCCCCCTAAGATGTTTTTTTCCCCCTAAGTTTGTCTGACTCGTTTTGCCATCAAATGCTTGATGGATGTGGCTGAAACTTATACAGATGGTAGATGTAGTTATGTAGATGTGCATTCCACTTTGTTTTTGTTGATAACCCCAGTATTTACCCCGCTAGCCCCCTAAAATGGGTATTTTCCCCCGAAGTTTGTCCGACTCGTTTTTCTATCAAAGGCTTGATGGATGTGGCTGAAACTTATACAGATGGTAGATATAGTTATGTAGATGTGCATCCCACTTTGTTTGTCCGGATAACCCTAGTATTTACCCCGCTAGCCCCCTAAAAGGGTGAGTTTGTAAACAATGTCAGAATTGGCTAAAATTTGGATAGCTTGTAGTATGCCAAATTATCGTTATTGCGCCATTGCAGTTCGGGGGTTGTTAACAGCCCTTTGACGTCAGAAACATTAATGGTTGTTGCTCAAAACACCTCTAGTGGTTGAAATTTTAAACGTTGGCAGATTGGAATGAAATTTTGCAGTACTATTGATTGAGTCATTGTGGTTTCCTACTTTTAAGTTTGTGTGTGTACCTCAAATTAGTTATCCTACTAGCCCCCTAAAATGAGTTTTTTAATTTAAATAGATTTTACTCCATATAGCATATTTAGATATGCACAGCACCAATCACTGTGTTTGTCTTCACAATACCAAACTTACTCATTGTTATCTATTGAATTGCATTATTTTCAACTTTGCATGTTTGGGGACCCATGAGTTTTTGCCTGCAGAAACAACCAAGGTTCTGAAAGACGATGGCTAATATGGGACCCAATACAAAATAAGCATAGGAAATATATTTATGTTTTAAAATAGATCATAGTGTATGTGCAAGGGCAATATGTGCTAAGCCACCCTTCTAGTTGACACACTTATTTGCTGGTAGAGGGATTTAAGCTTATTTAGGGCTTGAAATGGAAAAACACAAGACACATTGTATTAAGGAGTGTTTTGGTATTTAGTTTTAACATTTAAAGCAGCATTCTTTTTTTATTGTATGCAATTTTCTGTGCACAAAATTAATCATGTTTCAAATAAAATATTTATGTTTAGAAAAGCTGGGAAATCCACAAAAGCTTCATCGAACTCATGGCACATTTTCATGTTTCAAACTCACAAACATCAAAGCTGCTTGCAACTCAACTTTATACTTTCACTTACCAAGGTGAGTTAAAACAAGTTTGTAAACATAGACCCAAAACTAAATTGCTAATGACCTTATATAATATGTAGCAAATACATTAAGCGAAAACATTTTTTGTTGCCAACACTTACCTTATCTGTTTTTTTATTCTGTTACGCCACAACTTGCTTTAATTTTGACGACATCAATTTTAGAAACATCTGCAACACAATGTATTCTCTACACACAAGTTTTGTTTTTATCAAACTAAAGTTTGTGTGTATTTTTTTTCAGTTTTGAACTGTATGTAACATATAAAACCAAGTGAGAAGTTAAGCAGCTGATTTTCAGCCACATTTCAAATATATTATTTGTTTGCAGCATTTTCTCCAGCCCACAACCGAAGTTCAAACCCCAACACAAGGAATATAAGGATATTCACAGCACATCAATTTCACCAGTGAAGAAAGATGCTTTACCACAAGATGTAGAAAATATAAATCCTATCCCAACTCCATACATAGCAAGATAATACGGATCTGATCAAGTTGTGATATTCTTTCAACTGTGTTTAATCAAAACATAACTGCAACACAATTTAATTATATTTATTGTAATCTTCTTTTGTAATAATATCCATTATTTATTTTATATGTTTAATATTGTGTGGTACTGTAATGTAATGTAATTCCTAACTTTACATTTACACTCACTACATGAGGGATAAATACCTGCATGTAGACTTTGTAATATAAGTGATGATGATATGAGCTACTGCAAAACAACAAATTTTATCTGCTATGCCCTTCAGTATAAAAAAATAAAATCTAGTTTGAACTGAAATCCACCTACAGTAGCAGTTTTCCGGTGATTACTGTTCTTACATCAATATAATTCAAAACCCAGTGTATAAATCCTAGGCCGAACAGAATCAACCGTACTTGTACACAGTATTTCACAGAATATATATTTCACCAAAAAGTTTTGGCATCGTCGGTTCTGTAAGCGAATACAATACTGTTATAAAAGCATAGTAAAACAGTAAAAACAATAAAATACTAAAACAAGCTACCAGAATAACATGCAACTGGTGAAGAAACTTTCCAGAGTGAACGCCGCACTGTTTACTATCGGGCTGTCAAGTATGCTGCAGGTGTGTTGCAAAACAGAAAAAAAGCGGAGGTACAGAAAAAGATAAGACAGTAATTGGGTTGAGGGGAATGCGTGGAAAACGAATTTAGCGAACACGCGGTAGTATCATGCACTGGATGTTTATTTTGGCGTTAATCAATCCCAACCACTTTGCTTCGGCCATATCTAAATTTTGTAGCACAGGTTGTTCTGCAAAAATGACCGAAAAACATTGTGCGATGTTTGGTTTTTTAACGAGCGTAGACATATGCTTCTGTTCGTAATGGCCCTTCAGTATATTCACACCCAGTATGTGTGACTTGTTTTTCAGGATCCAAGATTGGATTCCACGAAATACAGCCCTACCCGTTCCACCAAGTGAATCTTGGAGAATTGTGGATGAAAAAAACTTGCAGGTTAATAATGTGGCTTGATGCTTTCTACTAATTTGTCCTTCAGAATCTAAAAATACTTGCACCATTTTTATATCGTAAGCAATTCTCATAAACATGTGTGTGGAGACCTTATCAATTTTGCAAAAACAGTTATGTTAGGAGATCAAATGTTGTGTATAGTAAATCGTTAAAAAGAAAAAAGAACGTATAAAATGTAAATATATAGGAAAACCAACTTTTTAGTTTGTGATTAATTATGGGTCCCCTTCCCTGAAGGGGACACATCTTGATTTCACTCTGTTTTTTTCTGTTTTTTTTCTTTTTTTTTTCTTTTTTCTGCCGAAGCGTTTCCATGCACTTTTGGCATGAAATCTTTGGTGGATTTGGATGAAACTTTCACAGATGGTAGATATAGTTATGTAGATGTGCCATCTGCTTCGTTTGAGTTAATAACCCCAGTATTTACCCCGCTAGCCCCCAAAATGTAAAACGTTTTTGCAGGTTGCTACGCACCACAAACAAAAAAATTCTGTGGAGTAACAGTATAGTAAAGGTACCAGAGAATATGCTACTTGTGTTTGTGCATTACTTGGAAGGCGTTTTTGCACATGCCAGTCAGAGGGGTGATAACAGTCTTATGATGTCAGACGTGTTAACAAATGTTGCTCCTCTAGTGGCCAGAAATTTAAACATTGGCCGATTTGGATAAAAATTTACACGACTGTTGATTGGGTCATTGTAATTTCATATTTTTTACTTATGGGTGTAGAACCCCATTAGTTGCCCCACTAACCCCCTTAAATGGGTGAGTTTTTTAAACGGTGTCGGAATTAGATGAAATTTTGACAGCTTGTAGAATTTGTCATTTATAGGTGTCAATTGTTGTGTTTAACCCCGTAGCCCCAATATTACCTCTCTAGCCCCCTAAAATGGGTGAATGTTTTAAACAATGTCCGAATTTTATAAAAATTTCAACAGTTTATAGAATGTGTGATTTATAGTTGTCTATTGTTTTGTTCAACGCTTTGACCCCATCATTTACTCCACTAGCCCCCAAAATGGGTCAATTTTTTAAACAATGTCTGAATTGAATAAAATTTAGACAGCTTCTGGAGTGTGCCACTTATAGGTGTCGATTGTTGTTTTACCCTGTAGCACTATCATTTACCCCACTACCCCCTACAATCAGGTGCAATTCGCAATTAAAAGGAGCTGATTGTTGTGTTTAGCCTTTTTTTCTCAGACAGAGAAAAACCTTGTATGAATGGAATGAATATTCATAACTATGAGAAAGTTTGTTGTTGTCAGATAAAACACAGTGACCGGTACCGAGCATAAAATAATATGCTATTTGGATGAATGGAATGAAATTTGAATAGTTTGTAGTCCATACAGCATATTTATTTATGTTCAGTACCAGTCACTGTGTTTTACCTTACAATAACAAACTTTCTCATAGTTATCTCTTGAAATGCATTATTTACAACTTTGCATGTGTGGGGACCCATGAGTTTCTGCCTGCAGAAACAACCAATGTTATAAAGACAGTAGATAATATGGGACCCATTATAAAATAAGTGTAGGAAATATAGTAATGTTTTAAAGTAGGTTATAATGTATATACAATAGCAATATGTGCTAAGCCACCCTTCTAGTTTTACATGTAAAATATTTTGCAGTCAGCTGTTTCTAAGTCTTCATCTAACGATTCTGTGATGCTTGCTTGGAGAAGAATCCCAACATTTGTGGACAATATTGAGGTAAAATAATTTCATTCATTGCACTGAGATATCTCACTTTAAACTTTTCATGCGATTGTCTGCAGCAGAGGTTAACAACCAGGGAAATATTTGACTTGTCCAGTGGGTTAGATAAAAGGAAATCATAAGTTTTGACATTCCTTAAGGGATAAATAATAATTTGCCTGATTTAATCAATATTGTTTAACAATGTCACACATGGAAACAAGATATTGTTGACAGACAATATTCTAGACCTGTTTTTTGAGATCAATGTGGGATGTAAAATTTATTTTCAAAGGAGGCCTGGTTGGGAACCACTGGGGTACAGGGTAGCAACAGCAGTTTGTAAACCTCTAATATTTTTGTAGATTGTTTACTAACCAGCACCAACTAGTGATGAAAGTTTAGATGCAACTTTAGAAGAAATGTCAGTGAAAAACAACGGGCCTCTTGAATGAATCTTTGTCACCACCAGTAAGTTGAAGTTTCACCCACAAATATAATCTGATGTATTAATTGTACCATAAACCTAGTTATGGGTCTCCTTTCTTTTTTATGTCTAACACTGGTTTGTTCCACATGTTTGGTCAAGAAAGGGTGCTTCCAAATTATTCAAATTTACACAGAAGTTAGTTAGTTATCCAAGTTTAATCCTTCTAAAGTTGACCTTAAATTACTCAGCAGTTTACCCACAGGCCCCCAAAATGTGAATTTTTGAAACAGCTCTACTTACTCAAATACATGATCTTGGAGTTTTTTACTTTGTTGGTTGGTGCGTGGTAAAGTATTGTAATGTACTTGGTACATTTTAGTTAGATTCACTCAATTTTTACCCTTTAAATATGTGTTTTTAGGTTATCGGTCCTTAAGATCAGAAATACAAGCCTTAATGTGTTGAATATTTAAACAATTGATTGTAGTGTGTTTCTCGTTTAGTATTTGAAGTTTTAGTTAAATCGGCCAAATGGTTACCTTTACAGCCTCGAATAAGTGATTGTGTTTGTTAAACATTGACTAAATCTCAGACTATACTATTGAAGCCCCAAGGGAGTAATTCAGTGGTTTACAATTGTGTCGTTTTGATGCAGGGTGGGAGATATCTATTTGACGCATCAACACATGACAAAGCTGGAAAATCTAAAAAAGCTTCATCGAATTCATGGCTCATTTTCATGTTTCAAACTCACAAACATCAAACAGCTGCTTGCAACTGAACTTTATACTTTTACTTACCAAGGTGAGTTAAAACAAGTTTGTAAACATAGCTGGACATTTCAAAGTAGGCCAAAAATGATCCAAAACAAATTACTAATGAGCTTATATATAGCAAATATATAAAGCGAACACATTTTTTTACCAACACTTGCCTAATCTGATCTGATCAAGTTGTGTCAATCCTTGAACTGTGAAACAGAAACTGCTTAAAATGCAATAATCACAATGTGGTGATGTAATGCATTTCCTATCTTTACTTTTACACCTACTACATAAAGGATAAATGCATGTAGACTTTGTAATATTGCTGATAATGGTATGATCTACTGCAAAACAAAAAGCCATATGTTATCTGTTATAATTGATTCTGGTTAAAGACAAAGTTTTTGCATGTTGTTTCTAGGATTGTAAATTGTGTTTTGTGCATCTTTGTATAACTCACCACTATTATGCGATAATATTTTTAGCTACTTTTCTGCAAAGGTATAAAATGCATGTTTGAATGTCGCTGAATCAAGTTTGTTGTCACGAACGATGTACTTCCAACAAATTGGTTGGCAGGAGAGAATGCAGACAATAGGAATTCGATTCCAGTTTAGTGAAGTGAGGTTTGTATGGAATTGGTTCAGAGATCCAGTTACAGTTTTGTTGTCGTTGAGGAAATAGTTATGGGTCCCCTTCCCTGAAGGGGACACATATTGATTTTACTCAAATTGTTTTTGTTTGTTTTTTCTTTTGTTTTCTTCTCCCCAAAGTTTGTCCGACTCGTTTTTCCATCAAATGTTTGATGGATTTGTCTGAAATGTACACAGATGGTAGATATAGTTATGTAGATGTGCATCCCACTTTGTTTGTCCAAATAACCCTATTAGTTACCCCACTAGCCCCCTAAAATGGGTGAGTTTATTAAACAGTGTCGGAATAGGCTAAATTTTGGGTAGCATGTGGACTATGCTATTACCAGGTTTCGATTGATGTGTTTTACCTTGTAGCCTCAACATTTACTCAACTGGCCCCCTAAAATAAATGAACTTTTAAAAAACGTTCTAATTATATGAAATTTGCAAAGTTTATTGAACATACTAAGTCTTCAAATGTTATGTTTTGCCTTGTAACACCACAATTCAACCAAATAATCCCTAAAATGGGTGACCCTTCATCAATGTTCGAATTGAATGAAAATTAGACAGCTTGTAGCATTTGCTATTCATAGGTGTCTATTTTTTGTTTTACCCCATTATGCCACTATTTACTCCTTCTTTTCTTTGAAAAAGAACGTTAAATAGGACATATTTAAAGCAATATATTATTATTTAGGACCAGTGCCGATGATGATTCGTTTCTGGACAAGTAAGTTTCCAAATTTATTTGTTTTATGCAATATTATATGTATATATTTAAGCGTTTATGCTATAATATGCATGTGCTCTGGTAAAATAAAAACTTGTTAGGAACTCTTCCCAGTGCAATTGTGCATTTAAGTAAAAAAATAGGTGATTGCTTGTCAATTGGTAGCTTTGGTACTATGCATATCTAGAATGTTATTTAAAAATCAGATATGGTTTTTGCATAATAATGATTGGTTTATGTGCTTAAATCCCATTATAAAAGCTGAAGCTTATATCAGGCTGTATCAATCTATTTACTTCTTCACACAAATAATAGTAAAATTGAAATCAGTTGATGATGTTTTTTGAAAATCATTTTTTATTACCTTGCCCAGAGAAAAACAAACCGAAATTACAACTGTAGTACAATTAACCTGTTTGTTTATTGTAGCAGGTGTATTTTCTGTTCTCTAGTTGAAATTAACCTGCAGTCATGCATCTTAGTAAGCTGTTACAAACAAAATAGTTGTTCAATTGTCAATGTTGGTCACAGTATGGATTGATCAACATTTAAAAGTGTTTGTATGATTATTGATTTGTGTACTTGCTTATGCAAAAATTGTATTGAAACTTGGCACAAAACCTGCTTTTAGCATGCTTGTGTAATGCTGCTTACTTCTAATGCAAAGTTATAACAAATCAACATTAGTTTGATGTTTTTTTTTCCGGAAAATCAATTGTTTTGTTATTCTGTCTGAGAAAAATATACCAACAAGCAAAAAATGTCATCTTTACCTACTTTTACTACAACTACCTTGTTTGTTTTGCAGCATGTGTATTTTCTGTGGTGAAAGAGATGAGGGATTTACAGATGAAGGTTTAGATTTACATTACTGGAAACAATGTCCAATGTTAAGGAGATGTGAACACTGTAAACAGGTAAATTAATGTTGCTGACATACTCACAAGCTCCTGATATTCACATGTACAAGTCGAACAGGAGTCCTTCCAGGGGGGTGGTTGGGGGTCCTTAAACACATCATTGAATAGCAAAAATTGTACAGACTTGTAAACAGATCAACTAAAAGTTCATACCACTCCTGAAAGCACATGCTTTTGATATTCTAGTATAGAGCAAAAATAGAAACTGTTTTAAATTACAAACACAGTTTTAGAAACATAAAGCAGCCAATACATATTATACAGGCTCATTGTTAACTTCTGCATCCTGTAATGTAGCGATTTCAGCACCAACTTATGCCATCAAAGGGGTTTCACCAGAAATTTAAAAAATTGCCACAAAATTAATTAACTATCCTATTTATGGAAAGGAAATACATTACTCTGTCAGGACATGCTCTGCGTGCTATTGGAAATATGTAATCCAGTACTGTACTACCTGTTTCATAGTCGGGTCGTTGGCGACTAAACCAGCTCACCACACACCTCTGCAGTGTGGAGAGTGCCTAGCAACTCGTTTAGTACCCAAAATAAGACCTAATGAAGGGCGGATGAGCTTAAAAAAATGCCAACAGTATCCCATCTAACTGGCTTAAAAATGAAAATGTTATCAGATGACTTTATCTATATAATGTAGCATACTTGGGTGTTGCTAACTTAGCCAAGCAGAAATTTGTTTGCTTACTTTTGCTCTATGAATTTGACATTCACATACGAAACTGTATTGTGGCCTTCACAAGCAAAGCCGAATCACAAGCACCATTGCCTGCCGTGTATGCTGCACATGTCAGCTTCGTAGTAGGCTAGCGCTAGTTCTACCATTATTTACATCTAAATAAGCAAAAATTGTATTTATTTTAGTGAGAGCAAAAGCTGAAGCGGAAAAAGCAGCAGCGGCGAAGAACAAGAAGAAATCTCCTCACAAATAGTTTGCTTGCCTTAATATTTTTGCTTAGTTTGCACAGGGTTATTGGCTTACACTGTGCGTCGATATATATTTTTATGCAGTGATATCGTACTGTTGCTTCCTTTGTTCCCTTTGTGTTGTATGTTTTTTCCTGTATACATTTTCCTGTAGACAGAAACCTGCTTACACATGAGGAAATGGTTTGTAAAAAGTCTTTTGTTGGCTTCTAATAATATTAGCATTACTTGGCAAAAAATAATAAATCGTCCCTAATTGTCAAGACTTTTCTCACAAAGGGCTTCCGAACCTGTTTCCATTGAAAACCGTCTACTTTCAAATATTTTTAATATAGCAAGTTTTTTGGTTTACAAATGAATTCTGATATATTGTGTGACAAAACTGTGTCTTACCCTTCTGAAAGATAAAGTTCGTAGACTAAAGTAAATCCCTTATTCATCTCATTTTGTTATCAAGTAAACTAACATGTTCCAATAAAATCATGCAATGTATTATTAAACCAATGAGCAAGTGACCAATACATTTGTTCATTTCTCATGACCAAATTTCTTAGTCTTTATGTGTTGGTCCTAATTTATAAAATCATTCCTGTATAACAAAACAGTTGCAACATAAACAAACAAGAAATTAAACGTGCATAAAGATATCATATATTATATTACAAACTTGACCGGGCACCATTCTTCACTGTGAGATAAACAACACATAGAATTTCTTTTAGACCATGTCCATCAACAAAAAAGTCACTAATAAAAATGTAGCACTAAAAGCATGTCAAAAAGACAATAAAATTTAGGAAAATGCCAGTACAGTACGTTGAACAAGTGGGTATAACTCTTACACCAAATTGTGACAAACCATGCATATGTGTGATTATGTTTTTGTTTTCATCTCATTTAAGTTTGTTTTTCATGTTACTGTCTGTAAAGTGTGGTAAATAGTTTCATTTTCTTACTTGCATTTTTGATATTAAACATTTTGCTTCTGTATCTTTGAGTTCTATGTCAAGAGGGCAAATGAAAGGAATTAGCAGCTATATTTAAGCACAGACGTCTCTTGTCATCTTGTTTTTAAGAAGAAATTCCTCCCAAGAGATGGATTTTGAAACTTGAGGGGAAAATTGACTTTAATTTTTACATGTGATTTGTAAATATACGCTTCAGCTCTGGAAATATAACCTGTAAAGTAAAAAAAAACCAACGTTTAATGATCTTTGTATTGTTTAGCATCTACTACGTAGTATATTAGGGAGAAATGAAAATGTTTAAACTGCTAAGGGAGAAGTTTGCCAAAAAAGTTTGGGAGCCACTGGGCTAAACATTTGCTTTGGATTTATATGAAGTAGGCAGCTATATACATGTACAGACTGCTTCTAAATATGTTAATTGCCAGAATGTTTGCTGGTTGTATGTTTAGTCGCCCAGTGGCACAAAATTTAATGTCGTTGGTAAAGGAAAACGAAACATAACAACGTTTTTAATACTTATTTCGTCTACGCAACAACACACCAAGTAAAATAAAACTTTTCCTTTTATGAAATTGCATTACATTTTTACGATGACGGGACAATTAAACGGATGGCTAAACCTATTTGTGCTGTTTGGTTACAAATCCTAACGAACTTCGGATTCTTCCAGCAAGCAATTGTGTCACAAGAACCAATCAAGTCAAGCCACGTCACAACAGTTCAGCCGCCAATCATTCCAAGATTTTTGCCTCCCGCAATCAATCAACCAGCCCGAAGTGGAATTCACTGATTGATGCAATAAAGCCTGTCATGGGTCGGTTGAAGAGCGCCCATATGACGTTTGAGAAGCAAGCGTTCTAATTCGTTGAAAGAAAAAGAAAAAAAAGTGAGGCGACTTTGTCCTTGCGCCTTCGATCTGTCATTCCTTGTGAACTTGGTGAAGGTAGCTGTGTCGATGGGACGACTCACCAATTGAGAATAAACAGGTAATTTGCGAGTTGTAAATCAACTTGTTTGGTGTCTTTGTAGAAGTAAACTCGGGTGCACACTTGTTTACTTCGCACTGATACCTGTAATAATAAGTTATGCGTTTATGTTTAATTCACTTTTCAAATACACTATATACTGCTGCTGGATCACTTTGTTTCAGGTCGTCGGATGGCTTCGGGAATTGATTGGCTGGACGCTGAAACATCGTTCTTACGGAAGAGTGCTTCGTTGGCACACAACACACACTTCCGAAAACAGGCGAGTAAATGTATTTTTATATGTTATCTATTAACTTGTATCACTTAATATTAGATGTAGGGGCCAACATGGGGAAATAGTATAAAAGTGCACTTATCCTGTCTTCACATGTTGGTATATAGTTAAGCTTTTTGTAATTAATATTACGTTATGTCAAATTCCTGGTACTGCTTATATTTTGTTTTGCAGACAATTACTGGAGGCGGAGTGATCGAAGATGGAAAGATCGGAAAGGCCTAATTAAGTTAAGTAACCAGAAAGTTAAATGTGATGTTGCTTATTTGGCGTTCCCTGGTTTGTAACAGTCGTTTGTTTTGAGTTTAGCTTACTAGTTGTGAGGCAGGAGTAAAGATTAGAAGCGTTAACAAACGGAGCGTCAAATATGCACTAATATTATTTTATTTTCATTTCTAAAACCAACAGCCATCGAACTTTAATATTTACATTGGTTATTGCAGATCTCCCGTTTGCGGTTAAGACACTGGGGAATAATATCGGCATTGGACTGATCACTAGATGAATGGGAACTACATACATCGGAAATACTTAATAAGTTAAGTAACCAGAATAATGTTAAATCTACAGATACAACGTAACACAGAGTAAGCTAAAGAGCTATGAGGCAGGAGTAGAGTTAGAAGTGGTTGATTTTATAACTTTATTTTGTATGCACTAAAATTCGTCAGATATTAATATTTGTGTTTTGCTGCAGATCTCCTGTATGTCGTGAAGGCATTGCGTAATGGAGTCGGATTTGCGCTTGAACTAACCATTGGATGAATGGGAACTATATACAGGTACGTGTTAAGGCAAATCTACATGAATTATATTCTTTTAGATAGACGTTTTGCTGCATAAGTACCGGTTCGAGAGTTTCTATCATAAAATGTTTACAAATCAACCAATGAATTAGAGGGGATTAATAATAGTTGTGACTCTTTAGCCGTTGCTGCAACGAATAGCAAGCCTGTTGTTGTTTTGCATGATGCTTGTGCATGTTACATTTATTGTTTTGCATGTCACTTGTGTGTTAGAGCGGCTATTCAGTTGTCAGCATCGGTTAAATCATTCATATTAATAAGTAAGCGCATTATTAAAATTATTTTAACACTTAATGAACTTAAGGCGTTTGTATGCAGCAAATTATAGTCGAACAATTTACTTTTTTCAATTAGGTTGCTTATAGCCAACATGGTGCACACTGTCTAGCTTTCAGTATATTATATTTTGCGAATATGTTAAGCGATCTATATGAAAGTATGGAATTGCATTGTTTTGTCTCTTGTATGTTTCTGTTTCAGGAGCTCAGATGTCGGGTAAAGATTGGAGTTCATTCTATGGACGATGTTGGCCACAAGTTGAAGCACTCCTATCATATTCAGACTTGGAACAACAACCATACAATCAGCGGACGATCTTCAACCAGACATTCTCGACGCTCTTTTCCCGATGAAGAACTTACTTTCCGAAGAACTTCGAACTTATGTTTTGTTTTCACATTTCTGTGTTCGCTTAAATAAAAAACAACTTTGTGTATTGAGTAAGTTAAAGCTACATTTGTATCGTAATTATATTTTTGCGTTTTGTCGTTTATTGTAAATTCTAACATTCTAAAATATTTATGTAATGTAGTTCTTGTTCATCGTCAATTTTGGCAAT
The DNA here is from genome assembly GCF_965637545.1 of Phallusia mammillata. Classification (NCBI taxonomy): domain Eukaryota; kingdom Metazoa; phylum Chordata; class Ascidiacea; order Phlebobranchia; family Ascidiidae; genus Phallusia; species Phallusia mammillata. The sequence continues at coordinate 26,153,935 of NC_137256.1, read as the reverse complement.
GCTTACTTATATTATTTTGTTAATAGTTCTGAATTATAACCAAACTTTTGGCATGAGTACAGACACTGTTGAACGTTTATTTAAATGTTGCTTATTTTTGCGTGCGTGTTACTCATACTTGTTTGTTATTTTATTTGTTCACTTAAAACGTTGTTTTGCCCTTAATTTGTGTACGCATATAGCACTGTGTTTATTCTAGGTGTTTCGTTATTCTATACTATATTCTATATTAGGATATTTAAAGACTCATAATTGTGTCTTTTTTGTAATTTTATTGGTTTTGGTCTTTGTTTGTACTTAACATCTTTCATTGTAGTATGTTTTCAAGTTATGCTTCTACATTCTATGCTATAATATACGCTATTTTAGGTTGCCGTTTTTTTGACATTTTTATGTCATTTTTATTCTCCATTGGCTTGATGCCGTTATACCATATTTATTGTTAGACCCCATATTTCCATATTGTTGGATAGGCTTCAGTGTAGATCCCAAGTCAGTCGTAACGGGAGGTCAACAAACAAACAAAAATCTGTAAAATTAGAACGTAAGAGCAAAAAGATTTGGACCTTACACAACTTCCTATCAGCAGATTTTGAGACTTCCGGTGGGATTAGAACCAGAATTGTCGTACTCCGATCCAACTACAACATTAAGTAACGTTATGGTCCCTCACATATGTTCAAAGTGTTGTGGTTGCACACTTGTGAAGTTGTTCGTAAAAATCAAGTTTTTCTGGCCGTTGGCCTAAAACGTCGGTTTGCAGCCTTCCTATACGTCACTTGAGTCAGTTTCTCTGCAAGCGGACAGACAGCCCTTCTGCAAGACTTTCTGTGAACTTCTATCCAGCCTTTCGACCTTTCAGAGGTTCGAACCAGTGAATTGGAGATTTACTGCCTGCCTGTCTGCCTTACTCTCAACCTAACTACCTGCCTGCATAACCACTGTACTAAGGAGCTGCTTGCCCAACCACTAAAAAATCGTCTGCATGAATGGTCTGTGTGTCCAAAAATTAAGACAATAATAGGTAAGAAAAGAAATCGATATCATTAAGGAAACCCGCCCTGCGATTTCGTGTCCATTGTGGTCTAATGGTAAGCTGCTTGGTCGATAAAACTTATGGTTTGTAGTTCTAACCCTCTATCAAAATTTGTTATTTTTTTCGGGAAGGAATCGTTTAACTCACAAATGTATCATTTTTGGTTGGGTTTGCCGTCACCTCTCGTGGTGTAGCGGTGAAGATCCTGTCCTCATATGCTGGAGATTTGGGTTCGAATTCCAAAAGCTACATCGCTGCTTAGTTTTTGGCTGAAGCCTAGAACCGAAAACATATAAGGACCACTTAAAGCTGGGTTTCTCGTCACCAGCCGTGGTGTAGAGGTTAGTTCCTTGCTTCTCAATCCTCTCACCACTGTTCGAACCCCGGTAAAGATAAACTCTGCCCCGGTAACCGATAACACACTTTGGGTTCGAACGTTGCCCCTCTGATAGAACTCTGTGGTGACCCTCCTTGATTGAGGTCTCTCCCCGCTCTGATCTCATCACTCTCTAAGCCACCCCATGGGCCTAACCCATTTCCATGAGTGCCCCCAATCCCCCTGACTGGCTTCCATGCCCCCATAAGCTAACGAACCTCACGCTGATCGTTCAAACGCAGAAATATTTTGTTTGGTGACATAAGAATCGACGAAAAGAACAAGTCATAAGTCAGTTTAGCCCTTAGACCGAAGGGCGCTTGCACGGTGTAGTGGCTAAATAGAAAAACCGCCAGTTCGAAGCCAATGGTTCGAATCGAAGCCATCGATCCCCCCCAAGTGATAAACCTCAACCTCTTCCGTACAAAGGGCTTGCGCCGAAGGCGCAAGCAGGGCCCGAAGGGCCCACCACCTCTCAAGCCCCCCAAAAGTGTCTAAAAATACTACTCTACAACATTCCCCACTTTTTTGTTGTATTATATTCGACGGTTTTCCAAAAAAGTGCAAAATTACCTTTTAATTGTGATCTCATTTAAATAGGTGTACGGTCTTAAGGTTTGAGAGTGGAGTGACACACATAGAGAAGGGGAAAAACTTTAGCTCAGTGACGGCTTATGGCTTATAGTCTGGGAAGCGGGAGATGAGATTGTTACAACGGGGAGAGACCTCAATCAAGGAGGATCACCACAGAGTTCTATCAGAGGGGCAACGTTCGAACCCAAAGTGTGTTAACGGTTACCGGGGCAGAGTTTATCTTTACCGGGGTTCGAACAGTGGTTAGAGGATTGAGAAGCAAGGAACTAACCTCTACACCACGTCTGGTGACGACCATCCAAGCTTTAAGTGGTCCTTATATGTTGTAATACCAGAGCGTTTTTTTTACTGCGGTTCTAGAGTTATATAAAAGAATCATTCAATAAACAACAAGCAGCTTGCTAGTGTAGTGGTTTGCAGCAAATGGTGGAAAGCAGTGAGTCATGGGATCGAATCTCGCGAAGCCTTCGAATCCTCGTAACCCAAGGTTAATTTTTTTGTAAACTAATTCTCTTGTGTTTTGCGATGTTGCTCTGATTGGTGGTTTACCTAAAAAAACAACACACCGAATCGAAATAAAACGTGTTGTTTAGTATTATTGAAGTAAACAAAGAACAAGTTTCACACACATGGTTAGGCAAAAAAGGTACTACTACGACAAACTAAAGGACAGACGTTAAATGGACGATGTAGAAGTTTAGTGGGGAACGGAGATATGTTATTTATTTTAAGATTAATGTTGTGAGCAAGGGAAATACGAAAGCGACGTAGAACGAAATATCGTGAAAATTATGGGAAATTATTTGTTAAAAAAATCATTGTGTATTAGATGTAGCTATAACATATGTTATCAGGAAAATTTGTTTCGCAACAACGCAAGAAGCAGGACTAAAAATGGATTGTGCTCATATAAATATACAACAACTCATATAAGAGAATAAAGTTTGGACGATGCACAGAGGCGTTAAAGCAGAATAAAACCGTTGGTACACGCAAACTGATAAACAATGCTGATGTGTATTTGAAGTGTACCAAATATAACGTGTATGAAAGATTGTTTATTAGTGGACAAATACAAAGTAAACGATGACGTCATCGATCGCAGGTTTCGTCATCACGGTCATCTACATGCGAAAGGATCATGACCATGCGAAGGTTAAACCGAAAGTGCACGATGACGTCATCGATCGCTGATTGCGTCATTCCTATCCAGTTGAAGGATCCTATCCACGCGAAGACCCACCAATGTTTCCCAGTTGTTTCTCCTGATGTTATCGAAGTGACTAAAAAAACAAGTATATAAATGGTAAGTGCGCGGCCAGTGGCATATAAACAAAATATAACATAACTTTTGTAGCAAGTTTTATTCATTCGCCTATTTGAAGGGCATGAGCATTTCCGTCTTATTTAAATGGAATCATATAGTTATTAGATTCAATTGACGCGACCAGCGACCTTCAAAAGTAACATATCTAGGTAAGATAAACACTTACATTTGGAATGTTGTGCTTCAATTACGTTGATCCGATCAGGGTTTCTCCACAACCTTTGTCACCGCAGTTGTTTCCGATGTTTGGCTGCTGCTTCGAACGTCTGCAACAAAACTAACAACAGCATTCTGGTTTGATAAAAAAACCTAAAACTAATATAATAGAAAGCTAATATCTCAATCGCATTCTGTTAAACTGATGTAAAAAGGAATATTGCGATTTTAATCAATTCTACCGATGCTGACAACTGAATAGCAGCTCACAAACACACGTGACATGCAAAACAATGTAACATGCACAAACATCATGCCATGCAACACCCCGGGCTTGCTATCCGTTGAAGCAACGGTATAAATGATAGTTTAAATTCTAAACTATGTTTAACTTCACAACGCTCGTGTTTTCTATTTATAGTTTACTTACATTAAAGCTTCAGTGCGATTTCTGTCAAAGTCAGATTTAGAAGTCTTTAAATCTTAGTCACGCCATGATCTGAAACCAAAACCATTTGAGTAAATATAAACATGGATGTACCAGCATTGAAACTGTAAATTGTTTTAAATTTTGATGTATAGCATATTTGACGCTCATTCTAAACACTTCTGCCTAAAACTCTTACTAACTTTCTGCAAACTATTATGAGTCGTTAGTGTATGCAGCAAATATTATTTTAGGTAACCTAGCATTATATAAGCGTTAAAACAATCAACTTAACTTGAAGCCGAAAGTTCCCCCCATCTTTGTTACGCTTCCGCCGGAAATCCAATCCCTGCAAAACAAAGCAGAAGCAGTATTTGGAATTCAAGGCAACATGTAAACTATAGTTTATGAAATATTTAATTATGCCAACATGCGAAGACAGAATAAGTGCACTTTATACTGCCAACACTTGGACATACAAACTATTACCATGTAACGCCAAAAATATAGATAAGTACATAAACTTCAATCATTTATTTACTCGCCTATTTTAGGAAGTTTCATAAAGTATTTCTTCTTCGCTGTGGTAGATGTTTCTCCGAAGCGATTGAAACCATCCGACGACCTGCAACATACGATGCAGCAGCAATATCGTGTATTTGATAAATAAGTCAAACATATTCTGGTAAATGTTATTCTGGTAAATGTACAGAAGTCAACAAGTGTGCACCCGAGTTTATTCTGCACAAACACCAGGCTAGTTGATTTACAACACGCAAATTACCTGTTTATTCTCAATTGGTGAGTCGTTCCATCGACACAGCTTCAATTCACCACGAGGTGATCAAAACGAATGACAAATCGAACAAGTTGTCTCATTTTTTTTTCGATCAATCATAGCGCTTGCTTCTTAAACGTCACTCCCGCGCCCGAAAACCGACCAATCACAGAGCTGATACAAGTAATCAGCAAGTCTCGTCAAAAATGCAGAGAAAAACTTTAATTGATTTTCCTGGAGCAACATTCGTTGAAATAGGCACGTGTCGTGTTGTGACGTAATTTGTGCGCATTCTATCTGTAATAAAACGCGCCATGCTGGAATATAGAAGAAAAAATGACAAAAGCTGATAATATATTTTTGATAGTTTACAGCAAATCAGTTTCCGCTTTCTGTTTCTTGGTAGAACATAAATATTTTAAAAATCAAACCTTCTGTGAAAGTTGGAACTATACGTTGCCGTTACTGTATTATATGCTTTTTTTATTTCCATCCAACAATTTTAATTGCTTCAAAATCCAACCTGTGACTTTGTTTTTCAGTTTTTCTGTTGCTGACGTTTTTCATTTTGATATCACTTCAAATTCATTAGCTGACATTTCAGCTGATAAGATTTAAACCGACTTGCTGTTTAACTCTGTCACGCCACGTGGTTTTTATCATACGTTAAGCAGGTTTACTTCAGGCCTAATTTATTTGATTTTTTGCGCGAGGTGCGTGACGTCACATTCCTCGTCGTTGCAATCCGCATGGTATCCGGCACTTTACGCGTCGGTAATTTATTCCATGTAAGTTGGTAGAGCTACTGACACCTTGGAGCCGTTCTTCGTATTGCTCTTTGAATTTATTCAGATTCTGCAAAACAATTTTTTTGAAACTGTCAGCAAAACTACGAAATAAAATAATGAATGGAGTTTAATATTCTTTAGAATAAAAAAAATATATATCCGAGAGTAACGGAGTGTTGCAATTCAAGCAAGATATTTTAAAATTGCTTACATTTAGTTACTTCCCCAGTTACTCCTGTTAGGTCTGCTTTGATGTAAATATTACAGCAGTAAAATTATAATTTAGCTTACATATTCGTTTTGCTTGCTTAAAAGTTGAATTTGACGATCCAGTGTTAAAATAAACTTAATTTTACTTTGCAAGTTCAACTTTGACTCACCTTTTCATCTTTCCTGATTTGTTTCTGTACTTCTTTCTTTTTTTGTCCCACGTTGAGTAAAGTATTAAACAAATCGTCAGCGTACATTTTGAGGTTTTGCAAGCAGTCATCGGTAACGGCTGTCTCTTTACACGTCTGCAAGTGACAACAAATTTCATTGTATTAAATAAATCTATTTACTATACACAAATTCCCCTAGCATGCTAAACTTAAATCAATAAGTACAAGTTTCATTATAGCCTTCATCCACCAAACAACGAGCTCAGAGATTCCATTTTTAAGTTTAAAGTACAAGTTTCATAGCATTCCCGTATTTGGTGCTTTTCATTCCGTTTTGTTGGGTAGATTTTATTTGGCGGTTGCAGAAGCGATAGCAATGAAATGTATATACGACGTATACGCTCCTTAACGGCTATCTGGTAATATTTCCTGAACGAACAGCCAGTAAAGCACAAATATCATAAAACCTGCAAAAACAAAAGCAAGTTTCAAAATGTGGTAGGTATTAACAACGTCATAGATCTTCATTGGCTGACTTGGTCAAGTTTTTTCGCAACAGATTCTAAATGCAGCAAATCAGATCTAAGCAGTCTTGCATAGCGAATGCTGCACTGAAAATGGCTGACATTTGACGATGGCGGCTTCCAGGAAAAAAGAGAAACTAAACTAAACATCTAAAAATCGCTTTCGGTAGCGGAACCTGCAAGAAAACCTGTCACTGACTGATCGCTAGCCAAACGGGCGTGGCTACTATCAAAGATAAGAGAGCGACGTAACAACAAGACACAGTTTTCGCTCCAACTTAATTGGACTTATTCCAGCTCATTGCCTCATACTCTGCCGCTGATTGATAGTTAATAGCACCGAACGGTTTCCCTATTCTGAGAGTATTTTGAAGGGTAGAGCTACTGACGGAGTGCCTCCTAGGAGATCCAAAAGTGCCTAATTTTCGATAGGTGGCGTAAAGAGCTGAATTATTTATTTTGCGGCTATAAATGGGTTGGGTTGGGAAATATTTACATAAAATTTTTACATTAATAACTAATTTTTTGGGTTAATTTTATTGAATTTTAAGCGCTAATACCTTACCCCGACCCTAATAGCCCTAACCGTTAGCATTTTTTGAGATATACCGTTTTAAAAATTTAGCACTTTTGGATCTCCTAGGAGGCACTCCGTCAGTAGCTCTACCATTTTGAAGAACCCAATGTCGTCATAATTCTGTGCTCATAGAAATGGTATATGTTAAAAAATCATTACTGTCGACTTTTGGTTTTAAAAACTTCTTTGTTTTGTCTTTAGGTATTGATATATTTGATAAAATTCAATCTTTATTGTCCATTTTCTAGTTTCTGTTTGATTTTGATTTCTACATACCGTTTTGAAAAACCTATGTTTGAATTAAGGATAGGCTTACGCTTTTTCCTGTTTGAAGCCTAACAATGTTTTTAGTTGCCCGCTTTGGAGTGGCTTGTTGCTGAAATGTTCAATTTTCACAGGTTTTGCCTCCTACCTCACCTTTAAATCACGTTCAATCAAAATCGTAAAAATATAACGTTGATCTGATATTTTAAATGTAGGCTTGTATCGCTGCATTTATTTAAGTGCAACTGGCAATTTATGCAGTTGATCACAACCACAATTATCGAGTCACGTTTTCGGTTATTTGAATGATGGTTACAATGTATTAGGTATGTTTTATAAGACAGGCGGTTACCTACAACGGTGGTTGAACCCGTAAGTTCTGTTCACCAAATAAGACAGCGTACACGGAAAACACCAGTGCGGTTTCTTAGTTGCCATATTTGACAAACGTTCTTGATATTAGCCTGTATCACCCAATCTATAAATCACTTTACTCAAACCAATTGCCAATCACGCATGCATTTTATTGCCGGAGTGACCAATATGTTGTTTATGTACATATGCATAGAGAAAATGCACAAATCCAGAATTTGTTCGCTAGACACACAACGATCGAGTCAACTCCCTCTACTAAGAGGCACCAACCAAAGTGAAAACAACGACAACAATCCAAAAAGTACAGCCACTAAATATTGATATATTATTACTATGGGCACACACGCGGTAAAACGTCACACTACACAGTTTGTTACGTCACAGCCAGACGTCATAATGCGAGTACGTCATTAATGTATTACGTAGCACGCAGGGGTTGATGAAGCACTCGAGTCGGATAAAAAAGGATTTATATCTTTGAAGATGGAACACGGTCCATGACGTCACACACATGACGTCATAAACACGTACCTGATCGATGACGTCATATATCGACAAGAACTCAAAAGTTTTTGGTTGAAAAGAATCACAAACAAAAAATACATGCAAGAAAATAGTGATCATAATAAATACAAGGAAATTTCACTTCGTGTTCACAATCGGCGTTTATTCGTTTGCTGACGTCATAAAGGTCATTAGCAGGTGTTCGAACGGTTTTATTGTTCACAGTATGGACACTATGCTGCGCACCTGAGCGACTGTATCGTGATCTCGATTGGTTAAAAATTCGACCAACCACAGAGGTTCCCGCCAAAAACAGGCCCCCAGTAAAAAAAAACAGAAGTACGTGACAAACACAGTTACATGCTGCACACTACAAAAGTACGAAGCAATTAAATAAATAAACAAAAAATGAGCACGGTAGGCAGGATGCCGTTGTAACATCACACAGAGCATTGTGTTTGACACAACAATCTACAGATTATGGCTTTCAATCGAACACTATGACTTCATAGAAGGATGTTGCGCAAAAAAACAGGCTGCTGTTTATTTGATGCTAAAAACGAGCTGATAAAAGGTTACAGAAGGTCGTTGACCCCGTACAGAAGAGTTCACCGCCGTCGAGGTTACTCGCGGTCAAAAGCATGCTGCATAAAAGCTAAAAGCTGCGGGCTTTTGCATAAACAAGCGCTTTGCGATAAAAAACGCAAAGTTTGGGGCAAGATGACTTGGATAAAAGAATTCGCCACAAGAAGCGGGAGGCAAGTCGCTATAAAGTGAAAAGAAACTCGATCCAACAACGATAAAACTCTAACCACCAAACTATAACAAGCGCAAAAATCTTTCACGGGAGAAAAACGATTTAATCTACGGGAAAAATAAAAACTAGGAAAGTTAGGAAAGTCCAATGCCTGCATGGTAACCGGTCATCACGCTTGTAACCCCGCCCTGGTGATTTTGATTGACAGACAGATTGAGCGAATCAGAGAGGTCCATCGCCACACTAGAGGCTGCGTTTCCTTGCATGAGACTAGGATTAAACTGTTGCGTCAGAACGGCAGAAGCATTGAACTGTGGCGATGCTCGTTCATCCGGAACGGGGCTGCTATGAGTGCTCACTCGAGCGTACTCTGCGTTGAATTGTGGGTAGACACCGCTTGAGGTTGGGGCGCTAAATGCTGAGTCAGCATGATTCAGCGGAATTCGGGCTTGCGACATGTTGCTGTATTCAATGTCTTGTCTGCTAAAAAAACATCAAAAGTTGCGATATTTTTCTCTAACCGTGCCTGTTTCCATAGCACTATGACGTAACATGGCGATGACGTACCCGGCTTTTGTGCAGACTTGAGCGAGTAGAATTCCTCTCTTATGTTTGTTGGCGTGTTGTTCTATGCCGGACAGACCGACCACCGAATAAGTACAGCCCGGTTGGAGACAGTGAAAGTGGGAAGTATTCCTGTGTCTGTCGGAATTCCAATTATTATTTCACAGTTTCAAGTTGTTACGACATACTGCTGTGACGTAATCGACTGCTAACTGACACAATCAACCACACTTAAAGCTGGGATTAAAACCGACCCGATAGGACCATGTTGTGGCATTTTAGAAACATGCTCTTCTGCCAGAAAACTGGTTTCACATGAAAAAAGTTAGGTTGAAAACGTTTTCACCGTTTGCTGTTACTTATCATTTATTAGCTTGATGCTTTCATACAGAATTTCCTCTGGTTTATGACATCACAGTCTGTGATTGTTACCTGTATTTGCACGTGTCCCGCATACAATCCTCCTTCCCTCTGAATCTCTCGAAACCGGATTGTTCAAGTGTATCAGTTTTAACGTGTTGACGTCGATGTGTTCCAACTTTCGCACTGTCTGTACACCTGTCACGTCACAATACAAAGTTTGATTCCAAGCAACGAAAAAATTCTAATAAAGACGATTTAAGTCCACCATAGCGCTTGTTACAAGGACCTTGCAAGCTTAAAGCGGGTTTCTTAACGGGCTTTGTGCAGCCAACCATAGCGCTTGTTACATGCACGACTTTGCAAGCTTAAAGCGGGTTTCCTAACGAGCTTTGTGCAGCAAAACACGACCATAAATTAGAATTCCGTCAGCCTCTTGCAAATCTAAAGGCTCGTTGGTAGCAAAATATCGACTGCGGTATTAACTCACTTAAACTGGCATCTGAGACAGTGGAAATGTGTGCTGGTGCTTCTGTACTGGCAACCATCTACTTCACAATCCTGTGTTGTCTTGAACCGCTTGAAGTCGTCCCTCACCAACCCGGCCACACGTTCATGATGTTGCTGATGTTTGAACATGTGAGTGCGACCTGTGAATCTGTACATGCATCCGTCTCTCGTGCAGTGATAATGGGAAACCTGCGAGTGGGAAAGGGATTATAGCAGGCTTACTATGCTTTCATCACCAGAAAGGAAGATATATTCTCAATTATCTTTTACCCTCGAATTTTGTCAAGATGACCAATTTTTACCTTCACTACCCACATTTTTCATGTAAGTAAATACTTATTTACATGACACCGGTTTCTATGAATGAATTATGACGTACTTTGAACACATGCGGACACTGGGTGTCGCCACAGTTTCTCCGAAGAACCTTCGAAATCCCTCTATGACGTCATTATTGATTCGGAATTTGATTCTCGTCGTTCGGTTTCGGAACGAATCTGTTCAACAAAAAATCTTTCACTTTATTTGAGAGTTTCAACTGTTACGTCATAACTTACTAATATGACGACACGATCACAAATAGTGACGTAAAACTTATCAAAATATTTTGATTTTTTTTATATTCTGGGAAATCCTAGCTAAGGTTTTTGAAAAAATGAAACGGAAAAAAAATTTGATTGACTTTTTAACAAGAAAAAAGTTTTTTTTTAAAACTTTTTGCTCGCTTTATAGTCAACTTTTTTCTGATCTTCAAATTGTTTTACATCAAAACGAAATCGGCAGGAAAAGTTCAGGTTACGAAACAAGTCGGTGAGAAACTTCTCCTCACCTGTTGACAACTTCCGGGTCAGAAAAATGAAACGAACTCCCCTCCTCTTCCGGTATCTTCTCAGGGGAATCACCGTTTGTCGACGGCATGTCGTTCGAGAATTCTGAAATTCCATTCAAACAGTTTTGTTTAAATCAGAAAAAACACAAGAGAATGTGTTGGAAGGAAACAAAACGTTTCAACTGTATTTCTGCCATAAATTTAATTAGATAAACTAAGACCTAATGCGAAAACGGTACTTAAAAAGTCAGATTAGAGCAAGGTTCACCGCGATACTTTAATTGCTTGGTACCAATGGTTCGCCTGGTGCTACTTGGGCGTTTTCGTTCAAATATTTTTTAAAACAGCTAAAAGTGCTGGCTACAATATACACGGACATGAAAAGTAGCTTGGTAAAATCAAAACTGCCAGAGAAATCGTGTGTGGAGAATATATTGTGTTGCTGTTTTCCATAGAAAACTTATCGCATAAAACTCACTCGAGTTGGATTCGTTGCTGTTTGAATCGGTGTCGGGATAATTTGCTCGTAAATCCAGCACGCCCTCATCCGACGAAAGATCGTTACTTTCAAGTTGGGCAGGAAGTGACGTAGAGTGAAGACTCGTCACAGGTCGGGGGGGAGCCCATATCTCCGCTAGTTGGCGCCAAAGATTGTCTCCCTGTAAGTGAAATGTTAGTGGTGAGCGAGATCGCCTGTCCTTACTTGCGCAACTACGTTATTGCCTTTTGCGGACGGCATTGGGTAAAAAAAAACATTTTGAAAAAAAATTTCAACCCCGAACCTTTCGCTATCTGCTCCAACATCGCTAGCTGAGGTCGGCTCAACTCATGCATGAAATTCGACGGTTTCTGTGGAAACGACGATGACGACACTGCTGACGCAGTCGCCTGTGAAGAAAAAATGTCATTGAAGTAATATTTTAAACTTTTAAGGTTTTTGTGATGGAACTTTTGTATTCGTATGAAACAAAATCAGACGCCGTTTTATGTTGTTGAATTTTTCGTGATAATTTTCAGGCAAAGATTTTCGATTTCTTTCGTCAGTACCTGGCTCGTATCCATGGCAACGCCCGGACGCTGCTCGATCTCGTCCGCTTCGTCCACTATTAGCGGTAGAGAGTCGTCGCCGGAATCGACGTTGCTGTGGTCGATGTCAGTCGTGTCTGACGTCATATCTGCAATAACGAGTAAACAATTTAAACTATTTTCGTTTCGTTTCACTATAATTGCCGGTTTTTGTTACGATAATGTTTTGCGTTTGTTTGTGCAAGATCATGATGTTTTACAGTATTGTTTCTTTCTGGAAAATACCGAACAAGCGTTTCGTCCACATGGTTGCATAATTAACAAATTTTGTCGTTCAACTGGTGTGATGCTGAACAAAATACTAGTTGTTGTTTCGAGAACTTCTATTTTTACTGACGCTTCGTCCACCAGAACGGTAGGGCTTCTTCAGAGCAATAAATGAAATATTGCGAGCACACGTTTTTGTATGTTTTTGTACGTGTGTGTGTATGTGTGTATGCATAAGTACACAGTGTTTCCATGTTGTGATTAAACGTGTTGTTGTTGTTGTTGTTGTTGTTGTATGTTTCTGTACAACTATTTATTTCTGTGTCTCACCCATTCCGTTGTAACTCCTCCCCAACATTCTGCACAGATGTTTTCTCACGTGAGTCGACATCTGATGTTTATATTGGAAAGCAAAAGCACAACCGGCTCTTATGCAGTGATAATGACTGAACAATCCGTTGTACTTGCAATCTACGAAACAAACTAGAAGAGTGGCTTTCTGATATACTTCCATTTGATATATTCTATACGATATTTACCAATTTACTATACACATCATTTGATCTACACATATGATTGTTTTTGTAAACAAAAACTAATGGGTCCCCACACGCATGTTTGTGCGGATTTACGGTAAACAAATGTTGCGGTGATTTTTACATTCTTAAGGGCAAATTTTTAGAAAGCATTAACCCAACAATAAAAAAAATTGTTCGTATTCTTTTTGCACTATTATTGTCATATAATGACAAAAACTTTAAAAAAGAAAAAAAAAATAATTTCAATTGATTCTCATGCTTTGACCCAGATATTGTGGTCCAAGGTCAGGTTTCAAACACATTTTTTTCTAGAAAGCTGTAACAGTTGTGTTACAGATACTTTAAATTAAAAAGCAATTTGCTACAAGTGTATACATAACAAATTGTTTTTCATTTAACTTTGTTTCGCAAAACGAGTACCATTGAACTGTAGTAACCTCTCAGGGTGCACACGCCAAACGACTGTTTGACCTTTTGACACCGTTTTCAATAGCACGCCGTCATTCGTGTTCAACAATACTGTTAAGCCTAATTTATACATGCCTTGAGTATTGACTCCTAAATTGATTGTTAAAACGCGCTACGTTATAAAGAAAGTTCTGAGCTGTGTTTGTAATACCGACTAGTTGACCTTAAGTAACCCGTGATCATGCGGCGGCCAACCTGACAGCGAGCATTTAAAACTAGAACGTATGAGCCACGTGCACGCATAACGTTCGTTTTGTATAAAAACTACTCAAAATTGAACGAGAAGAACATAAAACTGGTATAATTTACAGTTTGGAGTTTATCGGCCATTGAATTAACAAAAAGGACGACCAGTGCGTTCATTTCCGTCAGTCGATCATTGTCTCGCGGCGTGCGTATGTTGTTAGATAATGATATGGCGTCGATCGCGGCAGGAGGGGCCTGTCGTTAACGGCCATAAGACGCAAGGCCTTTTTTTTACTCGCGCCATTTTTGTCAAGACGTCAATCACTCCCATTGTGTCAGCAGTGCACTGAGCGAGCACAAATTTGACCAAAGACAGCATATAAAAACGTATTTGGGGTTGTAAGTGTAATTACTAAGCCAATTGCACTGATTTTTTTTAACAGCCAACAAGGAGCACCCTATTCACGACTGTTTAAAACTTCAGCAGGTTAAGTCTTGTATTTCGGACCTCATTAACATGTAAACAAACAAACAAATATTTGGGGGTAAATGGGTGAAAATAAATATATACAACTTCAAGTTACAAAATACATTAAAATACGCTGCAATGTACCAATCAAAAAAGTAAGAAACTCCAGAATCATCTGCTTAAGCAAGTATAGCCATTTTAAAAATTTCACGTTTTTGGGGGCTGTGGGTGAACCGAGGGATCAAACAGGGTCAAAATTCACATGGACCATCTTTAGACCAATATCTACAATGTGTGTAAATTTGAAAAAGATTGAACCATTCTTTGTTGACCAAAACGTGGGAACAAATCTGCGTTAGAAAGAAAAAAAGAAAAAAAGAAAAAAGAAAAAAAAAATATAGACAAAAACAATATGTGTCCCCTTCAGGGAAGGGGACCCATAATAATGTACAGTTACTAAAACAAAATAATTTTCAAACAAAGTACATCGCTTAGGTACAATGTGTCTAAGTATCGGAATGTGGTAAAAAGCAAAAACCAATAGTTAACCACGTAACTTTTTAAATCTTCAATTTGCTTAAAAAACAATGTATAAGTTACAATTTGAGATAGCTAACAAATTGTTTTATCTCTTGAAGACAACCAAAAGGTGTAGTTTAATTGTTACAATTATTAAAACAAGGTTCCAGCCACACTAAGCAATAAAGGAAAGATTTTCGCCGTTTTATTTTGCAAAATTGGAACATTTAAAAGAATAATTTAATCTCTTGAAGACAAACAAAAGGTTAATTGAGGTTCAATTGATGAAAAGGAAATGTTTTTGCCGTTTTATTTTCCAAAGTTGCAGCATTTAAAAAGCTAATAATGAATTAAATTATTAAAATTATTAAAATATGGTCCCAACCATTAAAGGGAACATTTTCGCTGTTTAGTTTTGCAAATTTACACCACATGAAACCCACCATATCTTCCGCATTGCTCCTTCTTTGTGTAATATTTAAATCCGCTCGCCTCTCTTCTAGCAATCTTCTCATGTTTCTTCATGTGCCAGGGAAGCTTCGACGTTCCTATGGTAACGAACTGACAACCGGGTTTCAAGCAGTGGTAATGTCCCCTCAACCGAAACTCGCAACTCTGAATAAAATTTCGTGGTAAGTCGACTCGCTAAAACGGGAGAGTGGAATTTCACAATCAGGCCAGACAATGTTTTAAAGCTCTTAGACTTGTATAGATCACAGTACGCCAGGCCCGTTGAAGGCGCCATACCGAATCAGCCGGTCACCAAGCATTCACCACCACATGGCAAGGCGTAGGCTGCAAAAGTCTAGCCTTAGGTGTGTAAAACGGGTCACATATTTAGTAATTGGGCCCTAAAACATGAGGATAAAAAGTCGATGAAACAGCAGCTTAGCACTAGCACATAGTTTCAATTTGATGGATTTATTAAATCCAGAAACACGCAACATTAGTTTACCGGGTTGGGACACATCTTCTTCACTGTGTAGCTTCGAAAACATTCTTTTGCCGCTTTTGCATAAGCTTCCAAACTGTCGTGGGCTTGTCTGGATGAAAACAAACAAGTGTCAGGAAAATTACGATATTGTTTATTTTAAGTTCACGTTTTTCATGCCCTATGTTTGTGTTACGTATTTTTGAGCCCCAAAACAATGACGTCATAAACTATGTTTTTTTCGCTGTAGCTATGAGCTAACCAGGTAAAAAACCCGGTGACTGGGTTTCAGTCGGTACAGAACCGTCTCACGAAATTTTATGAGACCAGCGAACCGGTTAGCATTACTGGTTACTGTCAATGGACTTTTTGTAACAGAACCGGCTGAAAAATATGGCTTTTGTGATAAAACCGGGTGACAAAAAAATTGAACCCCACCACAACATGATACATAACATACCTGTGCGTTTGAGCTTTGCCGAGCGACTTGCAAACGTATCTGCACCGGTTCAGAGTGCAGTGCCAGTGATTCTGCATCATATATTTGCAATCACGACGCATGCATGTCATTCTGGTGAAGAAATAAACACAGAATTGTTATTTTGTTGATCCTAAGACCGAGCTCATTCGGTATGGGAAACTTTAACACACTTTACGGCATAGTTACTTTAAGCTTGTATCAAGTTTTTTCAAAGATCACGAAGGTAGTTTCAAGCAGCTTTGAATTGTTGCGAATATGATCGAATCCCAAACTTACCCAGGTCGGATGTGGATGAAACCTTCCTCATCGCTTCCTCCCATCTTCTTCATCAAATCCAAGTGTCCTCCCAAGCCACTAGAGGGACCCTGTGAGCCCGACATCGCTTGTGACATGAGAGTGGGGTTCTGCAGCATCATATAAGCCCCAGTTGAGCGGGGTTCGGGGTTCAAAGTCGGGTAAACGAGCTTTTTTTCGGCCACCATCCGCGATATGTATTTGTACACTGGATGGTCGGCATAACTCGCCATGTTTACCGGGGGAGGGGCGCTCACATTCGGGTAATCCCCACCGCCGTTGTTGTTGCCGTTGTCGTGGTTACCCATGTCACGTGACTGGTCGAACTGCGCGCGACTGAGCACGATGTTCCGCTGGGTGTCGCCCTCGCCGCGCGGCAAATGACCGCTAGATGGAGTTGTAACGCGGCTGGGGGAGCGAGGTCGGGGGGTTCGTCCTGGGCGGGAAATACCGGGGAGAATTGGCGCGCGATTGGTTGTTCGAAACCCGATTGTTCCAGTTTTTCGTGAAATCTGTGAAAAAAATTAAAAAAATGCAACTAATTTGTTTGAGAACAGTTTTTTGAAATGTTTGAACCGTTTTGTTAACGAAGTTGTTGAAAGTCGGCTTAAGCCTCATACTGTCGCTATGGTTACCACCAATAGTTGTTGAAAAATTCAGTTTAGGAACAGAAATCATTGCACAATAAAAACTTTTGACATAATAGTCGTCTGTTATCTACAGACTGAAAACTTTGACAAGTCTGAAGTCGTCCACCGTTTTATTAGACATATATATATTTTTTCTGTTATCTACATTATATATAGATATTAGATAACCTACAAAAATGAATTCAATTTTTATACCGGTTGCGATTTCTTCCAGCTTATACCAAAATTCCTTTTATGTAAAAAGGCCAAGTTCCAAATTAGTGTTTTCAAGCCTCGATTGAAGCGTTACAAAACTGTTGTGTTTATCAATAAATTGTAACAGAGGTTTTGCTGGACAGCTTACGTGGTGTGAGTTAGCACGAGATGTTTTTCAGTGAACACAGCACAACAATCCTCTACAGCACAGTGAAAATGATGACACGAACCGAATACACAGTTGGCGACGTTGCATTCATCAGGACCGAGTCTGTGTGAAAATAAACATTTTATTTGCAAACTTCAAAACAAGTTGTGTGTCAACAAGTTGCATTTTCTGCGTTTTGTGCAAAATGAGGCAGAAATATTTCGTTAAAAGCGGCACTTTGCATCTTTTACATCTTTTTACATTATTACAGCCATTTTTATTTCAACATAATACAGGTATTGCCATTTAACTTGATTTTAAGTTTGGTTAAAATCGCAATATAGACATCATTGTGAAAACTTTGATTTTTAAAACATCAAAGGCCTCAGCTACAGATATTTTTCTATGCGCGCGTTTAACGAGAAAATCTTCGTCAAAATACAAGGAGACAAAATGAACTAGAAGGGTGGCTTAGCACATTTTACCATAGCATATACACTACAATCTATTCTGCAAACTGTAATATATTCTCTATATTTATTTTTATTGGGTCCCATATTAGCCAACATTTTTTATAATCTTGATTTGTTTCTGCAGGCAGAAACTCATGGGTCCCCAAAACCGCAAAGTTGTAAACAGACAACCATAAGAAACGTTGCTATAAAGTCAAACACAGTAATTGGTAGTGTTACTTAAAAAAAGAAGTTATGTAAATTACAAACTGTCCAAATCTCATGCAATTGAGACATTGTTATAAGTTTGTGTGCCTAAATAGCATAAAACACTGACATCTCAAAACGGCATATTATACAAACTGTCAAAATGTATTGTTGATTAATTCACCCATTTTGGGGGGTTGGTAGGGTAAATATTAGGGCTGCAGGGTGAAACACAATATTCGACAGCTACAAATGCCAAATTCAAAAAACTATCAAAAATTCATCCAAATCGGACGTTTTATAAACAATAGGTGGCTTAAGCAGTAAATATTGGGCTACATGGTGAAACACAATAATCGATGCCCTAAAATAGCATAATGAAAAAACTGTCCAAATTGTATTCAAATCGGACATTGTTTAAAAAATCACCCATTTTAGGGGGCTAGTGGGGTAAATATTGTGGCTGCAGGGTAAAACACAACAAACGATGCCCTAAAATGGCCCAATGAACAAACTGTCCGAATTTCATGAAATTCGGACATTGTTTAAAAAATCACCCATTTTAGGGGGCTAGTGAGGTAAATATTGGGGCTACAGGGTAAAACACAACAAACGATGCCCTAAAATGGCACAATGAACAAACTGTCCAAATTTCATCCAATTCGGACATTGTTTAAAAAATCACCCATTTTAGGGGGCTAGTGGGGTAAATATTGGGGCTACAGGTTAAAACACAACAAACGATGCCCTAAAATGGCCCAATGAACAAACTGTCCGAATTTCATCTAATTCGGACATTGTTTAAAAAATCACCCATTTTAGGGGGCTAGTGGGGTAAATATTGGGGCTACAGGTTAAAACACAACAAACGATGCCCTAAAATGGCCCAATGAACAAACTGTCCGAATTTCATCCAATTCGGACATTGTTTAAAAAATCACCCATTTTAGGGGGCTAGTGGGGTAAATATTGGGGCTACAGGTTAAAACACAACAAACGATGCCCTAAAATGGCCCAATGAACAAACTGTCCGAATTTCATCCAATTCGGACATTGTTTAAAAAATCACCCATTTTAGGGGGCTAGTGGGGTAAATATTGGGGCTACAGGTTAAAACACAACAAACGATGCCCTAAAATGGCCCAATGAACAAACTGTCCAAATTTCATCCAATTCGGACATTGTTCAAAATTTACCCATTTTAGGGGGCTAGTGGGGTAAACACTGGGGCTATCGAGTCAAACAAAACAAATGGCACATCTACATAACCATATCTACCATCTGTGAAAGTTTCATCCAAATCCATCAAACATTTCAGGGCAAAATGGGGTGGACAAACTTCAGGGAAGAAAAAAAAAAAAAGAAAAAAAAAGAAAAAAAAAAAAAAGAAATCGAGTAAAATCAAGATGTGTCCCCTTCAAGGAAGGGGACCCATAAATATGCAGATTAGGTGCTTACCCTCGGAAAAACTTGAGCACCGCTTTTGAGGGTTTGTCAGATTGGTGAATCTGAAACAAATGCAACACAGCGTTAATATTGTCTTAATGTCAGCTTAAGTTGCTGTTGTAATGTTAAGTTATTTTACCTCCATTGGTTTCTTTTCACTTGATGACGTCGAATTGCTCTTCGATGAAAGATTAAGAGCTTGGTCCTCCACTAAAAAAATTATTGCTATTAAACCGATGACTGGATAATATGACATAACAAAAAAATTGGAAAAAATTAGAACCACTATATGCGGACTTGAAAAGTAATTTAATTAAAAACTTCTGCATGCTGTATGTTGTTATGTTTTTGATTTCAGTTTTAAAACGATTTGAAAGATATCCATTTAATGATGAAAATAACGGCCAAATCAACGCTGCTGCGCACCTTTTTAGCAATCTTTTATATGGCTCAACTCTATATAAACGGGTGTAACTGATGTGACCCTTAATATCACTGATGATGGCATGAGCATTTACCGATGCATTTAAATAATAATGCATGTAATACATGTCGCTTTTTACGTCCATTTGGGCCATCATTCAATTTATGAACAGATCCGTATATAGTGTTACCAAGATACGCATATTTTGAAACATTGCAATTTTTCTGGGATATCCAATACCGTATTTTTTTTTATTTACTCTGTTCAGCAAAACTCAAAACCTCACTTACTCTGGTTTTGATGACTTTCATCAATAAACGAACCATAGTTATCCCTATCTTGCTCCTGATTGGCTGGCAGGCGGTCAGGTGACCTAGCCGTTTCGCTCCAGTGCCCACAACGTTCTGCTTGACTGCTTTCTTGCTCGTATTGACTTTCACTCTTGTATGTTGAAGTCTAAAAATGAAAAAAATCTGTGATGGGTATTTTATGATTTTTGTGTTTATGCCGCTTTATAAGAAATTTGTATTTCTCGATATGCCGTTATCACATGAAGGCGTCTCATACAAAACGTCTAAACGTCGGTTATTTGTAAAAAAAACTGCTGGAAATGCAATACTCGTTTATACATTCTGTGATGCATTTACAGTGGGGTTTTATGTGGGCAATTTCCAATATATGTTATAGCGAATGTTACCTCCATTTGATCGTTATATGCCGGTGGTAGAATGTACGGGTTCATATTTCCCCGAGATACAACTTCATCACTGGAAAACAAAATATTCATTAGTGGTTAGTAAAAGTTGTTAAAACGAGAAAAAATAGGTTTACTAACAATTGGGCAAAAAGGCTTTTCCAAATTCAGTAAAATACACAATTAAGTGTAGAAATCACAGTACGCCAGGCCCATTGAAGGCGCCATACCGAATCAGCCGGTCACCAAGCATTCACCACCATATGGCAAGGCGTAGGCTAGAAAAAACTAGCCTGCGGTGGGATTCGAACCCACGACAGGAGTTTTCCGGGACTCACACTCTACCAACTGAGCTGCACAGGTTCGGTGGTGAGCTCGTTAAAAGTCGAATCACAAGCACCGTTGCCTGCCTTTTATGCTGCACATTCGTTGTAAGTAGAAGTAATAGTTGTGATAAAAAATACTTCAACCGAAAAAATCACTCAAAGAGATTTGAAGTTGACAATTTAAAAGGTGGAAGAGCGAAAGAAAACTCACCGTGGAGTTGATGACATGTCGGGTTTCATTTCACCGCTGGATGGCAGCAGAGGAGATGCAGATGTCGATGGGATAAAAGATGAAGGAACTGGAGGATTAGAAGATTCAACTTTTGGGGTGAAACCCGATAAAGTGTGGGGCAGGGCAGCTGAAAACGAGAACAAAAATAAAAATTAAGATTTATATTTTAGGACATTTGACTCGATGACTTATGCTTTTTTAAACAATTATTTTACGAACTGTTATCACTGATGATGGCATGAGTATTTGCCGAAACGTTTGAACGTTTCAAATAAGGCTTGTCGCTTTTTACGTCTATTTGCGCCGTTGAATTTATCATTAAATTTATAAACAGATCCGGTAAATGTACATAAAAAGTGACATGCTTTATTATTCAAACGTTTCGGCAAATGCTCATGCCATCATGAGTGATACGAAGGGCTACATCTACTAGGCTGTTATATTCGTCAATAAACTTATGGACAGATCCGTGTATAGTGTTACACAGTTGTTAACATTTACCGAAAATTAACATTAAGAAGTAAAACGAAAACCCACCAGTTGCTACAGTTGTCGGAATTGAGGCTAAAACTTTTCTTGCCGCTTCCTGCAACATGGAAGAATCAAACTTTGCGCTTCCACCTGATCTGGATTCGAGAACCAGCGAAGGAACCGGACCTGAAACGTGAAACGTTGGGAATAATATATCCGGGTCGGTAAAGCTCGCGACAAAAAACTTTTTCCTAATGTTATCAAGTATGTAAAAGCATAGAGCCAATAAATGATAAGCTGCAGACAGTGCACGCTGTTTTGACCTATAAGGTCTCACAAACTGGAGTGCCGTTGGATGGCTAACAAGTCAATATGGCCGATCTCTCGTCACCAGCTGCACTGATAAGAACTTTAAGGTCGAAACAGTGTGAACTGTCAGCTTATCAAGTAGGCTTTTGAACAAAAAAGATGAAAAAGTAAATTTAACGAATATTACGTTTTTCAGGAAAAACTTTCTAAAAGTCCTCTTTTTAAATGTGAACAAGATTTCAGTGAAGAAAAAGTTTCATAGAAAGC
Organism: Phallusia mammillata; assembly: GCF_965637545.1. Classification (NCBI taxonomy): domain Eukaryota; kingdom Metazoa; phylum Chordata; class Ascidiacea; order Phlebobranchia; family Ascidiidae; genus Phallusia; species Phallusia mammillata. The sequence continues at coordinate 26,131,808 of NC_137256.1, read as the reverse complement.
AAGAAAAATAAATCTCACGGTTGAGTAATCGCGACGCGACGTAGGGGTAAATAAAAGATGGCATCAAAACCGGGGTTGGGGGGTTTCCCCTGACACCCAGATAGGACGGGGGTCGTCCAAAGGTCACGGGGGCTTGTTGATGTCTCACTAAGGACTGCTGCACCACCGCTGGAGGGAGGTGTGGAGCGCACGGAGCAGATGTAAGAGGACGGGAGGAGCAAGAGGAGGAAAGAGAAGTGAGAGTGGGAGGAGGAGGAACAAGCTCTGGAGAGGTTGCTATGGCGACAAGATAAACGGAAGAATAATAAATTAGAAAAGGTTTTTGGCACAAAAGTTTCGAAAATTCGTAAAGAAAAGAACCATCAGAAAAAAATGTACAAAGAGAGAAGAAAAGCTTTGCAATGAAAAAAAAATAACTAACTTATGTGCAAAGTACTTAGAAAAGAGTTTTGTGCACCAAGAAAAGGTTTTTGTCACAAACTGTTTTGATAGGAAAGATGAAAAACAAAGATTTGCGCGGAAAATATTTCTCATGTAAAACAAAACGTTCCGAAGTATTTTTTCTTACTTGAGCTTAGACTGTCAGATCCCATAAGATCTTGTCGGTCGTGTTTCCTCTTGTGAGACACCATCTGGCTGGTTGACGTGAATGAAAAGCCGCAATTATTCCGCAAACAGTGAAAGTGGTTTGCTGTGCGGTTCCAAGCACATGTCGGAAATCTGAAACAAAAGTTTGGACTAAAAATTTAGTGTTTTTCATATATGTTACTTGTTTTTGGTCAAGGGCTCTAAACAACATTTCTTAGGGAGGATAAACAAGTGAATTGAAATTTAAAACATCAATCTTTGAATATATAAGCTATTGCTGCCAGGCATAATATCAAGTTTATAGAGCTCTTCTGGCAAATGTATTTTTATTCCGACGTTTCGACGTCCTATACAGGTCGCCTTCATCAGGAAAAAAAGGCAACGATATATTCAGTTCAAACAACTTTTCAAACAATTCTCCTTGATTTAATCCTTACTATTTTACGACTTACTGACAAGCTTCGTTCTTGTAAAACTTCTTAAATCCCTGTCTGGTGTACGCGTCATCTCTGGTGTGGTAAGCTTTATGTTTCTCGATGTCACATTTGTTCTTGAAAGTGAAATTGCAACCGGGACGACTGGGGGATAAAACGATCGTTCAACAAGTTGTCCAAATCAATCAGTTTAAACATATAGGCTTTTATGGTGACAATAATACATTAATTTGCAACATGCTGACTCAGCAATTATTGTCACCGTAAACGGCCTCTGTTCTCTGTTGCGCCACCTAGCGGAAATTCTCAAACCTGGTAACTGTGAGTTCTTACGTAAGTAGCTCTACCCCAGAAAACTTGACCAGTAACATAGAAACTCTACTTTTATGTCCACAAAAACGCACTTTTAATGAGTTTCAGAAAACTAATATCTTGCACAGGACTTTCAATGCAAGTCCGCCACTACTTATATTTTGAAAGTGGAAGCGCGCGAGTGTATTTTAAGGTACAAGTAAATAAGTGCACACGGCCGTGGGATGTCGGCCTTTTTAAAATAATAACCTAAAACACCAGCTTGAAACTCACGTGCAATGGAAGTGGGTTGTTCGTTGGTTGACAAACGGACAATCTGACATTCCACATGATTCCGTGGCTCGATATCTCTCAAATCCATTGCTCACAAACTGTTGGTTCTTCTTGTGGAAATTTTCGTGCGTCATCACATCAGAAGTGCTAGTGTAGACTTTCGTGCAGCTTGTCTGTTCACAAATTCATTTATTGTTTGTTTATTTCTATGATGGAATAAATTCACGCACTCTAGCACCATCTGGTGACACGCCGTGTTTGAAAACATTGAAAAAGTTGATTATAGACGTTATCACAAAATGGAACAAAAATGCTAACTTTAGTAAAACTAGAAGGGTGGCTTAGCACATATTGCCCTTGCACATACACTATAACCTATTTTAAAACATAAATATATTTCCTATGCTTATTTTGTATTGGGTCCCATATTAGCCATTGTCTTTTATAACTTTAGTCGTTTCTGCAGGCAAAAACTCATGGGTCCCCACACATGTAAAGTTGAAAATAATGCAATTCGAAAATAATGCAAAACCATGAAAAAGTCGGGTGATGTAAGGTAAAACACAGTGATCGGCACTGGGCTTAAATAATAATACTATGTAGAATACAAGCTATAAAATTAGATTCACCCCAGATATTGTTTGAAGTATGTCCTATTTAACGTTTTAAAAAACTGACCCATTTTAGGGGGCTAGTAGAGCAACTAATTGGGTTCGACACACAAACTAAAAAATATGTAAAAACCACAATGACTCAATCAATAGTACTGCAAAATTTCAGCCCAATCCGCCAATGTTTAAAATTTCGACCACTAGAGGTGTTTTGAGCAACAACCGTTGATGTTTCTGACGTCATAGGGCTGTTAACAGGCCCCTAACTGCCATGGCGCAAAAACGACCACCAAGCAACCCACCAATGAGCAACATACAACTGGTTGCCCTTGTAACACTATTGCTCCAAAGAAATCTTTCATTTGTGGTGACCAGTAACATACAAATACGTTTTACACTTTAGGGGCTTGTGGGGTAAATGTTAGGACTACAGGGTTGAACGCAACAATCGACACATATAAATGGCATACTATACAAGAAATCCAAATTTCAGCCAATTCTGACACTGTTTAAAAACTCACCCATTTTAGGGGGCTAACGGGGTAAATAACGGGGTTATCAACAAAACAAAGTGGGATGCACATCTACATAACTATATCTACCATCTGTGTAAATTTCAGCCAAATCCATCAAACATTTGATGGTAAAACGAGTCGGACAAACTTCGGGGTAAAAACACCCATTTTAGGGGGCGAGCGGGGTAAATACTGGGGTTACCAACAAAAACAAAGTGGGATGCACATCTACATAACTACATCTACCATCTGTGTAAATTTCATCCAAATCCATCAAGGATTTGATGGAAAAACGAGTCGGACAAACTTTGGGTAGAAGAAAAAATAAGAAAAAAAAACAAAAAACAAACAAACATTTTGAGTAAAATCAATATGTGGGGACCCATAATTATCATAGTACACAAGGCCCATTGACGGCGTTATACCAAATCAAACCGGTCTCCCAAGCATTCCCATGTGGCAAGAGGGTAGACTAGAAAAAGCTAGCCTGCGGTGGGATTCGAACCCACGATAGGAGTCTTTCCAAGGCTCGCGATAGAAGATCTACCAACTGAGCTACACAGGCTCAGTGACGAACCCGTCGAAAGTTGAACCACAAGCACCGTTGCCTGCCTTGTATGCTGCACATGTCAGCTTCGTAATAGGGCATCGCCAGATTGACCAATAACCACAGCAACAAAAGCGCAAAATTATTGTTGATTTTCGTTTAACAGAAATAGTTTCTGCTTAAAATTGGTAAAATTGACACTTTTTAGATTTTTGAAGGTTCTCGCAATGCCTTGGACAGTTTTAGGTACCTGACGCAATAAACTTGAATCGCAAATTCGTTACAAAATGCGAGTAATGAGTTAAACTTACATGCAAGCAATGGTAGTGGGTGCTTTTCCCGTTCAAATGGCAGTTACCAAATTGTCTCGAGCAATCGTCTGTTGGTGCGAATCTCATGAAGCCATGAGCTAATGAGTTATCTCTCTTCTTATGCATGTTGTAATGACGAATCACATCCGACTTGTTGGTGAAGCGCTGGATAGATATGTTTGAAAAAGATCAGCAATTTTGAATTTTTAGGGTCACAAACGTTAAGAATAGGTAAATAAGACGCTATACATTTACGGAAAACGGTTCTATAAGAACTTAGCAAGTCGTATGAACAATGCCCACTTGCAGGGGATTAACCTGTTTTTTTATGTTATTGTAATGTTAAGTGTATTACCTGAAAGTTACAATCACTATCAGTGCAGTGGTAATGATCTCTGTTGATATGAGGACAAGATGCTTGCATGCAAGGGTGCTTTGATGTGTACCTGGAAATATATAAGACTGTTTTAATGCTCTTCTGGGGTGAAAAATATTCTCTGATAATAGTAGAATCGTAGAACGACCGACACAGGAAAATATTATTTTACGTTTAAAAATACAAAAAAATATTCGCTTCACTTATTATCCGCGTAAAACTGAGAGAAAACAAGTCGTTTCAACAGATGCAAAAAAGCATCTTACTTTGAAATATATTTGTCAAATACATCCTCGTCAAAGTTGGTTGGATCCAGAGTACCTTTTTTGATTGAACTAAAAAAATGTAAAAAAACAAAATTAAATATATAAGTTATTGTTGCCAGGCATAATATCAAGTTTATAGAGCTCTTCTGGCAAATTGTATTTTTATTCCGAAGTTTCGACGTCCTATACAGGTCGTCTTCATCAGGGTAAATAACACTGAATGCGCGTTGCACTGTACTACGGCATGTATAGGACGTCGAAACGTCGAACTAAAAATAGATTTGCCAGAATAGCTCTATAAACAAATTTAAATGTTGATGAAAAATATTTCTCAGCCTAAATATATGTCAATGATAATGTAGCCTGGAAGAAATAGAAACAAACAAGTTACACACCCGACTCCACTTGATACAGTTCCAGCTGTTATTGTGTCGATCGAGTCGGCATTCTCACTATACTTCACACTAGGTGGCACACAAGAGCTGGACGAGACCTGAAATAATAATAAGTGTTACAGTGATATAGATCAGGTCCTGTAAAGATTATGACGGGCCGCTATGTGTAATTTTGTCAGCATTAGATGATAAACTAAGACTGTGAAATTTACTGGACAAGTTATTGAGTAGTTTTAACAGTTCTGTTTGTATTTACACATTTTTTTAATTTAAACGTATGTTAATGAAAGATTTAACTGTTCACCAAAATGAGTTAAACTGTTTTTGTATAGCTGGCATTTATGTTTTTAGTAAAACTACTCTTAAAATATGTGTCTTGCGTTCCTAAGTTACATAATATCATACGTTTACTTCAGTACACATATACATATATTGCTAAAAAGCATGTATTAAAACACTTGTTCAGTAACAGCAACATATATGCTTACCTGAGAAATGGCTGATGATCTTTTGAATATTTTCTGCAGAAGTTCCGCTTTTGAGTTAGCTGAAGCATGTTCTAAAATGTTTTAACATAAATCAGTGTTAAAATGAGTTTTGTCGTTAGTCGTTAGAAGTTGAATTACAACTTCCGCAAGTTAAGTACTGAACCACTTCCTTTAAACACAAGGCCTGTTTTTTTAGTGAACTAACATAATAAAAAATTATCATTTTTCCTCTACTTCTGTCATGTAATGCGCTAATGGTAGCTCGTAAGCCAAAGTAAATGGGTTATTTCATTCAATTTTTAGTCTAATACAAGTCAATTGTTGTCGACAAGTAAAATTTTTTTTTAGATAGTCATGAAGTACTAGTGTGGACAAATCAGTAATGTTTCTATGCCAGAATTAGTCTACACCACTTTTCCAACTGCACACCCTCAGAAAACATTCTAAAACAGCTTCGGTAGCGATGGTCAAAATAACATACATGATGTTAGAAGGCAAATTATTGTGTGAGGTACTGTATTCTTTATTGAGTAACTTTTTTACAAGTAAACATCATAAATTTGCAGTGTATCTTTGAATTTCTCTTATTTACAAGTTACACACCTGCATTGCTTGAAACGATTGAAGCCATGAAGGCTGCAGCAACTGCTGGAGGTAGACTGGCTGAAGAAAATGGTTTGAGGGGAGGGATTTGATTTGAAGATGTTGGTGGTGTGACAGCCTGCAACATACAAACTTTATCAACAAACAAAATATCAAGCACCAAAAATTTCTGGTCTGCAATGGCACACAAATGAAGATTTACACCGTTAAAATACTGTACAGTTTACAGAAGCAACAACAGGAATATACAAAGCTTTAAATTAAATCTGATCAGCAAAATGCAGGCGTTAAACATTTCGATGGTTCACATTTAATGTACTGAAGTCTATATTTCGTCTAACAATGCCTAAAAGGTGTAACTAAACTTTTATTTATACTGAGTAAAATCAAACAGTAAAATGTGTGCAATTTCAATGCGTATACATCCACTCTTTTCAACACTTACATTTGATAAACAGTAAACAATAAAAACATACCTGGTATGCTGTGGTATCAACATTTGTATTATTCCATGATGTGGGTGGGTTCCAAGTTGCATTGCTACTAAAAAAATGTAAAAAGATAGACTAAAATTTTTTTTGTTAGCTTACAAAGCTTTACTAAATTGCTAATCAGCTCATATTAATCTGGTGACAAAACGCAAAGTATGCAACCTGTTTTTGAAATCTATGATTGCTATTTTAAATTTTTTGTTGGATTAGGTATAATTTTAAAGTTAGCAACAACATTGTCTATATTAGAATCAAGGGAAATGACATCTGCTTCACAAAACATATTTCTTGCCAAAAAAGTTTAAAACTTAAGAATTTTACTTGAAAATCAATGAAATTGGATTAATATTTATTTTCTACCTTGTGTTGTGAGTGTCTTGAGAAGTTTCATGTTCAGAAGAAGTTTGAATCTGAAATTAACAATATTTTGAACAAAGTTATTACAAAGCACACTGGATCTCAAAATAACTGTGGTTTGGCAAAAGTTGGTACTTACAGTTGATTCTGGTTTATTGCTGGTCATAGTTTTCATTTGTCTAATAGCGATCAAGTCTTGATGAGTTAATCCTGCTTTAGTCATTGCTTCAATCAGAGGAGTTTGCTGACCTAGCAGTTCCATGAATCTTCTGTATCTAAATTAGACATATTGGGTTTAGTTAAGATGCAATTTGAGTTGATACTTGATTTCACAAGAAGTGCTGTGTTTTAAAATTACACAAAAGTTTGAAAATGATTTTGATACAGTCATTTCTTGTCTCATATTCATTATTCTTGTCATCTGTTTTCAATAGTTGGCTTTTTGGTTCTTGCTAAGCAATAATCTCTATGTGTTTCGCCCATAAGTGAAGCATAATGTTATCAATGAACTAGAAGGGTGGCTCAGCACATATTGCCATTGCACATACACTACGTACACTTTATTTAATAGGTCCCATATCAACCAATGTCTTTTATCGCCTTAGTTGTTTCTGCAAGCCGAAACTCATGGGTCCCCCACACATGCAAAGTTGTAAATAATGCATTTTGCAAAAAAATACTACGAATAGTTTTGGTGCTATCTGTTTAAACAGGGCGATAAAAAAGTCTGCAGACATTCGGACATTGTTTAAAAATCACCCTTTTAGGGGGCTGGTGGGGTAAATATTGGGGCTGCAGGGTGAAACACAACAATCGACACCTAATTATTGCACATAAAACAAACTGTTCAAATTTCGACCAAATCGAACATTGTTTAAAAGTTTACCCATTTTATAATGCTGGTGGGTAAATATTGGGGCTGCAGGGTGAAACACAACAATCGACACCTAATTATGGCACAAAAAACAAACTGTCCAAATTTCATCCAATTCGGGCATTGTTTAAAACTCTACCCCCATTTTAGGGAGCTGGTGGGGTAAATACTGGGGCTATCGAGTCAAACAAACCAAAAGGCACATCTACATAACCATATCTTCAATCTGTGAAAGTTTCATCCAAATCCAACAAAGATTTGTTGCCAAAAGTGCATGGACAAACTTCACGGCGGAAAAAAGAAAAAAAAAGAAAAAAACAAAAAACATAGTGAAATCAAGATGCGTCCCCTTCAGGGAAGGGGACCCATAACAAGTTTACTTTTTAACCAAACTAAACTAATTAATCCATCAAATATTGTTTTCAGGCAGAAATATAAATTGGACTTAGAGAAATTGACAGCACAAACTACATAAATTCCCGGCACATAATTTGTATTACTATCAGCCTGTACCAGTGACCCATTTCTATAAACTGCCAATAAGATTAAATGGCAATTCTGTAATTCTTTTGTGAATTTAATCCCACGGGCAAATTCCAATGCATTATGCGAGCAATAATTTTAATGAAAAGAATTATGTTAGAATATCACATATACAAGTAATTCTAGTGTGTACGAGTAAACTTGGTATAAGCGTTCACTTATTCACAGAATTCAGTTTAAAATTAGGCAAGAAATGTGTAAACACCATTTTGTCTTCACAAGCCGATAGCTTTTTTCATTTTAACTATTTTTTATCCCACGTTTTTGTGAAACTTACTTTTCCATTCTGATATGAATGCTGTTATCAACGTCCATCTCATTTCCATCACTCATGTGTCCTGCTGCTGCTTGTGATGCTTGTGGTTCATGGTCAACTTCACTGTCATGCTCAATACCTTGTGTTGATCTCTCCTCTACAAAAAAAACAATACAAAAAAGCTTAACTTTAACATAAAAAACTGCTGTTAATTGAAAAAATGAAATACAAAGTGGAAAATTTGTTAGACTTAAATGGTTTGAGGGTATAGTGATATTGATAGCAGAAAAACAGAACTAAATGGAAGTTAATCTACAGCTTTGCTAGTAATGCTTATGGCAGCAATGAATATAATCTATAAGGTTAAGGTGTATATGCCATATTTAAAATGTAGACTGTTAAAGTTTAAACAACAATTTGTGTAATTTGCCACCTTGTATAGTTTGTGTTTAATTCAAATAAACATGTACATGAGCTATTTGCTTCTGGACAGCAATTTCCTCAAATTTGTTTTCAGCACAATGTCAATAATGTTGGATATTTTGCTTGTTTTATCCCAAGGTTCTCGTTTTACAGTTTAGTACATGCTTGCTTTTATAAAACATTAAATTTAAATAAAACATATTTATTATAGTTTCAAGGTTTTTGCATGGTTTAATAACAGGGCAACAAAAATTAAACAAGAAAATTAAACCTTCATATTATGTCAAGGAGCATCTTGTGGCTTATTCACTTGCCAGCAGACAGCCGCTCCTTAGAGCAGGGAAACAAACTTTTAGAGTTTTATAGAAATGTTTGACGGCTACTTCCTAACTTCAAGCTTCCAAAACATGAGTTCGTTTATCGCTTGTGTGTTGAAAACCCACACACCCCACAAAGGAAGCCAAAGTATTTGGTGGAAGATTAGAACAACACAATATCACACGGGCTGATTAACAAAATAAATGATTCATTTCCAGGGCAAAAGATTAATGATTGCCAGTTGGACAAAACACAAATGTTTTTTTTTCAGGTTTTTCTTCATTATCAACAATATTAACTAGGGATGTGATTAAATTTTTTTAAAAGGTCATATTAATTATGACATAATAATATTTCTAATTATATTCTAATGTAATAATTATATATTATTTTTAATTTTTTGTGCCAATAAAACTTTCATAAACTCCAACAAAACAAACAATGTGTTTGTAAATCTAAAAAGCAGAACAAACATGTTACCTTCATCAGTTTTTTGTCGCTTCACGGACAAATCGAGGCAGGGCTTCACTTTCGGGTTAGGGATTTCACCGTCAGATGTGTTGTTTTCAAAATCTCTCATTCTTTTTTGCTCGGAACGATCATCATCTGTAAAACAGTGTTAGAGATAAAACAAAAAATACTGAAGCATGTTCTCTTGTACATGATGCAGCATGGAACTTGGTTTAGCCTATATGATAGCATTTTAAATGATTGGTATATGGTACAAAAATGATTGGTATATGGTAAAAAAATGATTGGTATATGGTAAAAAAAATATTGGTATATGGTAAAAAAATAATTGGTTTATGGTAAAAAAAATGATTGGTATATGGTAAGAAATTATTTGTCCCAAGTCCAAAATGACAAATATAATTCTAAAGCCATGACTATTTAATAGCAGTTTGTTAACGACAGAAGTAAAGTCAGTATTTGGTGCACAACTTTATCAAAACCAATATGTATTGGAACTAATATGACATCACAATGCCCTCTTAGTTGACTTCCTACTTTTTGTACTCAAAATATTTTCTTTGCTATCTTGAGCAAATTTAAATGAGGCAAACTGAAATACATTGAAGCTGTGTTTGTTTTCACAACAAAGAATAAAGATTGAAATAAATGAGGAACAAAAGATGCACTAAGTACAATGGGGCCTTTAACCAAATATCAGTTACAGATTTTAATTAAATTTTGAAAATTAATTTGCGTGGTTTGGCAGCAGATGAAAATTCATTCATTGTTGTCAATATATCCTTAAAAAATATCACCACAGTAGCTAAAATACTATGATTTCATAGAAAACTAGATGAAGTTGTATTGAAAAATATTTCAGCGCTAAATTAGACTCGTTCAGATGATTTCTGTTGCACAATCGGAGGATTTTGACTAGGGTTCCTCTATTTACCGGATTTTTTCATTCCCGGGAATCGGGAAATATTTTTTTCATTTCCCGGGAATTCCCGACCGAAAAAGTGCCTATTTTTTCGTGAATAATTATGTCATTACAATCGCTAAAATTAGTTCATTTTCGCTAGGGGCATCTAATTAGTGATTAGTCATGATTTTGTCGAATAAAACTATATTTGCAAGCTTCTTTAACGTTAACAAGATTCGGAAATTACGAAAAATAAATTCGTTATTTTTAGTACCGCTAGGTAGCACATTTCGCAAAAATAGTTTACCACCTCATATAAAAACGCTTACTTACTTTGTGATTAAAATTACAAAACGCCCTATTTTGGTAACAGTTAGCAGAAATTTGAACATTTACGGTATTTTTTCACAAAATTAACACGTTTTTGCTTAATTGTCTGTTTCCCGGAAATTCAATACAAATTTCCCGGGATTCAGGATTGAACTTTGCCGGGAAATCCCGGAAATTTCCCGTCGAGACATTCCCGGGAAGGAACCCTAATTTTGACACAAGGTTTACTTTGACATATAATTTCCTCAAATATTTAACACAACTGTAAAGCAATTGCCTTTTTCAGCATTTTACCCAGCTTGAATCATTTCATTGTTGAAAAACAAGCTACGGCCTGTTGAAACATTTTAGTTTATTTATTTAATTTGTTAACAGTGTTTAAAACTGATTGTATCTTTAGAGGGGAAGTCTTACACAGAAATTGTTCATTGAGTTGTACACCAAGCATTTCAAGCATTACCTTGTTTACTTGCTGAACTTTCGATCCCTTCATCATCACTAAAACCCTGTGGTTGCAGAATGTAGACCCCTGGGAAAAGAACACAAGTTTTAAGTGGGTTGAAATGCATTGCTATACATTATGGTACTGACTAAAATGGCTGGGAATCTTAATAAACTTGTTTTGAAACAAGCTAAAGCATTATATTTTACCGCCAGCTCAAATACTAACCACCAATAAAAATTTTAGGCTCGAATACCAAAGACCACAAAACACTAGACAGGTGGCTTTCTAATATACTTCCATTTTATATATTTTATATCCTATTTACCAACTTACTATACACATCATTTGATCTACACATATGATTGTTTTTGCAAGCAAATACGAATGGGTCCCCACACGTGTGTTTGTGCAAATTTATGGTAAACAGATGTTTCGGTTATTTTTAGATTCTTAAAGAGAAAACTTTCAGAAAAGCTTTTTTTGCATCATTATTGTCATATAATTACAACAGAAAAAATACTTTCCATTTAATTCCATGCTTTGACCTTGATATTGTCATTCAAGGTAAACACAATTTTCCAAAACTGAAAATGTGCTTGATAACTTAATAAAGCGACATAGCATAGTTGCACAAAAACATCTGATTTCTAATCACCGAAATGACCGTATCATGAAACGTCTCTTCAGACGTCAAGCTGAGCACTACCGCTGCATTCACCCGCCTTAATTGTAAACCAGTGAGTTACTTCCTTAAGAGTTGAGACTTTTGTCTGACTGACAGTGTACACATGTTATGGACTATAAAAGTCACTACAGTCAAACTTCGATACTATGCCACCCTTTGGGACTGAGAAAAAGTGGAATAATTGCGAGAGTTGTTTGTAAAAATAGCCTTGTTACATGACAATGAACTGTAATGCCATGTTGTATTGTACGATTATAATTCACTACAGTATACAATATCAAGTACAGTATACGGTATAATTTATTACAAAAATACAAATAGATCATGCCTAGCACAAACAAGATCTGTTAGTTTTATCGTGACACAAGCACAAAACGGCATTTACATAACTCGCTGCAAAGCCGTGGAACCTCTTAACATGACCACATTTGTTTAATCAATGATTTGTTCTTCATTGTTTTCCCTGCCTTTTCATAAGCTCAAACCGAAAGTTATCAGAAGGCCCAATTTTTCTATCCATAACCAGACCGTTAATACAGTAATACTGTATTCTCATGTGTCATAGTATCAAGGGTAAGGGATGGCATAGTTAATATATACATTTTCTCTTGAATTCAGTTGTGACGATCAAAAGTGGCATAGTAGCGAAGTTTGACTGTATTCGGGCGATTAAGGCAAAGTTTTAAATACTAAAAGAATAAACTACAGCTAACAATTGTTTAACATTTCAGCACATTAAGGCGTTTAAAAAATTTTACGTTTTGGGGGCCTGTGGGTGAACCGCTGGGTCATTCGGGGTCAAACTTAAGAAGGATCAAATTTGGATTAATAACTAAAATGTGTCTAAAGTTGAAAAAAATAAAGAAAGCAGTGTATTACCCTTCCTGGATGTAAATAATGAAGCAAAATAAGTTTTTATAATAAAAACTGCTGGATGAGCAATACTTTGTTATACAGTATGCCTGGCAGCAATAGCCTATTTAATGAAGCAAAATGTTTGGGTTTTAAACAATATTCAAATACTAATGACAGATTTGCTTAAAATGTTGGTATTTAACCTAGTTGACATTTATGTAAAAATGCTGTTTAACCTGACATGTATGTGACATTTAACAAAATATCTCAGAAATTCTTGTAGGTATTGAGAAAGGTAAGAATTAATCGAAATAGGTTAAATAACTTTCACCCATTTCGCTTGTGTTTGATATTTCATGCGTCATCAGATATATAATATCTGTTACAAATTGTTTTGCAAACACATACCAGAAATTTAAATCAGGCGTGTGCGATCTGTGGCCTGTTGATAAAAGGTTGTGCGGCTGGCAGAGAAGCTTGGATTTCAAATGTCCTAGCAAATAAGTCCAAAAGTTATTTATTTTTGAGTAGATTAATGCCAAATTTAATTGCAGTTAACTCAATTTAGGTATCAAGTTTAAAGAGCTCTTCAGGCAAATGTGATTTTTATTCCGACGTTTCGACGTCCTATACAGGTCGTCTTCATCAGGGTAAGTAACACTTAGGTATTTTCGGTATGCAACAAAGTAAAATCACCTTGTGATATATAAAGGTACAGCCCACCACTTAAAATTGGTAATTCTATTTGATCCCACAGTGACAAAGGTTGCACACCCCTGGTTTACATAATTGCAAACAATATATTTTTGACAATAAAAATTACTTCAAAATGACCCTTAAAATCAAGTGTGGACAATTTTGACCGACTTGTTTAACATGCAGGTTAAGTAGAAAAACATAAACATATCCGTTTTTGTAACGCTGAAAACTAACATGGTAAATTGTTTACCTCAAAACAGTGTCAGAAAGTTGAGATGGCTTCACATAAGTAATAAATCCATATGTGCCGAGCAGAGACATTTGGCCCCACGATCTATCCAACATAGCAGAGTTCTTGCAATATATATTAGGATCAGTTAAAACTAACCTATTTTTGTTCAATGGGTAGCTGTGGAAAAAAAAACAAATTAAGTAACAATTATTTTATACAAACAGAAAAGGTAAATAAATAATTTTGTTTTATATTATTTTCTTCGCTGCTTACTTAATGTGTCCTAACAGCAACCAGAATTGCTTCAGTAAAACCAGCAGTTTGCTGAAGCAGTCGGAACCGACGCAGATAAATTCGTCTTCAAGTTTATTGTTGGCGAATAATGGTGTGAGATTTTTTTACGGGTAATCCCCAAATTTTGCCGCGTAAATTAAATAACATTGAACAGACAATTGCCTTTCTGTCATATCATAATATAAGGCCAAAAATGAAAGTACAATAAAAAGTAGTAGGCGATTTATTTTTGCAAAAAAAAGAAGATTTTCGACGTCTACGATGCGCGCTTAAACCAAAAACGTTTTCGCAAAGTTTTTGAGGTTTTTGTTTCGCGTTGGATGCGCATGATTAGTTTCGTTTGATTTGTTTTTTTTTGTGTTACTAAAGTTTTTTTAAGGTAAAGTAAACAGAGATATAAAACTATTTGTAAAGAATAAAAAAATACAAAAGCTAATGATGGGCCATCATTCCATCATTGATGGTATTAAAAATCTGAAATACATCTACCGTAAGTATGTGTTTATAGTACTGTTTGTTTGTTAGCAGATTGTGGTATAGCTGCGAGGTGATAGTACTCGGGTGTATATTTTTAAAACACTTGTCACACTTTTTTCTTCGGGCCGGAACGCAATTTCGTTGTTCGTCAAACTTTACTACAAGTTCGGGAAATAGTTATTTCCAGGCTAAAATCAGTGTTGACAGTGTTGTAAAAACAAATTAATTTCGCTAGAAAGCATCCTCAGTGTCTATTAGAACAATAAAAGGGATAAAAATTGGAAAAGGCATAGAAAAAGCTAATAGTTCTTCGAACACACAATCAATCGATCCTCAACTGAAAGCCCAACGGCTAAACTGACTGAAAACGCAATGAATGATAAGAAACGCACGAAAGATAAAACCGAAAAAGCGTAAAAGGCGGAGGAAACTTATCCGACCCGCAGTTAAAAAAGTTTCCCTGACTTTAGTAGATGCAGTAAACCTTGATTATTTCAGGGTCGTTTCAACCAAAATACGGATTAATCGATATCGATTAGTTCAAGTCTTCACATTACAAATCATTTGTACCTCAAACTTTGTCCAAATTAGGCGAAGTTCCGAATTACCAAATCTTGTTTAATTGAGGTTTACTGCACTACCAATGTGATACTATAGGCATATTTTTTACAGGTGCTGTCAGCGGGTTAGTGCAATATATATCTACAAAGTACCCCAAAAGGAGATTTTACAACACATTTCTACTAAGTCTGCTTTTGATACCTTCGGCCTGTTACTTGGCTTTGCAACTTGATGGCAGTCTTTAATCCTAGACCAGTGGTTCTCAACCTTTCATGGGCCGTGGCTCCCTAAACGTATTTTTTGGGCCTCATTGCCCCCCTTCTAATATCAGTGTAAGATCTGTGGCCCCCTGCAAAAAAATTAAATGTTAAACTCTTGTTGAAATTTGGTAATAATTTCGGATTTAAATAAGTTGAATAAAGTAAACAACAAACTGTAATCGTGACAAACCTCAATATGGATAAAGTGTGTTAGGGAATAAATATATTTGCAGCACGCACTCAACTTACTGAACTTTGATTTGCCCAGTGATTTATCCAACTTTATTTGTACACCTGTATTCCATTTACATAAACTATAAAAACTTGTTACAGATTCTGGTGAATGTATATTGTTAGCATGCGTTGCACTGTGGAACTATACACTAATAAAACTTTGTGCATTGTCTGCAACTTGTCCTGTAATCAATCTATGCTTTTATATTAATTATGGAACAAATCAGCTGTCTGGACAGGTCTGGAATTTTATCGTAATATCTAAAAATAATTTTCAAAAACATGTGTACTGTCTTTCAGCCTAAGGAGTACACAAAGTTTTTTGCTGTTTTTGATGAATGAAACCTCATTTATGCAAAAATAACTTAATCAGCATGTATATAAGCAATTTGGTGATAATTTTTGCTGTTTAAGAACAGAGAATCTTGTGAAAAGGCATGTTTTGTAACATATTATTATGCGTTACAGAATACATTTATTGAAATGGTCCAGAATTTAGCTCATGCAGATATGGTAACCCTAATGCAGTGTAATAAAAACCCTACAGCATGATGGTACAATACTATGGAAGTTTATGTAATGCGAGATTCACAGTGGCAAAAATATATTAATAAAATTGTTGCAAATAGAATGGTATGAAGTAATGTATTTACACAAATCCATATAGATAAACACAAAAATAAATAAACAAAACAAACTATTAAGTTACAGTGCAACTAATATACTGATGTAAACAAATAAAATTAAACTCAATTTAGGTTGATGCAAAAAAGTCCTTCATCTTTAAATGCAACGAATAAATTGATACATATGTTTGCAGAAGTTACAGCATCAGTATTACGAGTGATAAAATAAAATGGACTTTCATAGGAATTAAATGCACACCACTACATTTTATGACAGGGCTTTAATGAACAGATCTGACACCATTAATAGTGTATAGAGCAACATAAAATTGTCATTTGAAAACAGTTTGGTATATTAAAAGCATTCACAATATGGGCACAGAATAAAAAAAACTGCATACAAAAACATGACAATGTAAAAACATAATTAAATCACAATGATTAAAAGCTCAGCAGCCAGCCCTGTGGCTAAGTAATTCAAAGAACAAAGCTGTTATAATTTGTTACTCGGACCGATAACTGCAAAAAACTGATAACTAGTTTGTGTCTATTACGTCAAATATTTACATGATAATAATACAAATGTGTAATAGAAAGAAATACGTTTTGAACGTTTTTATGTTGTTCAACAATTGACATACATGATTTTGCAATAGTCTATCACATTAAAAAGCTAAAAACCTGATCCAAAATATGTTTGCACTTGTTCCCAGTATCAGCAAAGTCAATATCAATGTTATTTAATTTTATCTATCCCACATGAGCAGTGAAGGTTGCCCCACTGTACATCAATACAGACAGGTTAGGCTGCCGAATTCAGTTGTCAAGCTTCTTGGTTAACAAGAGGTTGATTTTGCAGAACAGCTTGTCGAGTTTTTTGCATCAAAATATATTGCTGTTGAAGATCATGTAGTCTAAAATGCAGAGGTATTGGGTTTAAAATACACAAAAAGCATCAACCAATTAGACAACAAACTAGAAGGGTGGCTTAGCACATATTGCCCTTGCACATACACTATGATCTATTTCAAAAACATAAATATATTTCCTATGCTTATTTTGTATTGGGTCCCATATTAGCCATCGTCTTTTATAACCTTGGTTGTTTCTGCAGGCAAAAACTCATGGGTCCCCACACATGCAAAGTTGAAATTAATGCAATTCAATAGATAACAATGAGTAAGTTTGGTATTGTGTAGACAAACACCATGATTGGTACTGTGCATATCTAAATATGCTATATGGAGTAAAAACTATTTAAATTAAAAAACTCATTTTAGGGGGCTAGTAGGATAACTAATTGATGTTCAACACACACAAACTCAATCAATAGTACTGCAAAATTTCAGTCCAATCTGTCAACGTTTAAAATTTCAACCACTAGAGGTGTTTTGAGCAACAACCGTTAACGTTTCTGACGTCAAAGGGCTGTTAACAACCCCCGAACTGTAATGGCGCAATAACGATAATTGCCATACTTTACAAGCTATCCAAATTTTAGCCAATTCTGACATTGTTTACAAACTCACTCCTTTTAGGGGGCTAGCGGGGTAAATACTAGGGTTATCCGGAAAACAAAGTGGGATGCACATCTACATAACTATATCTACCATCTGGATAAGTTTCAGCCACATCCATCAAGCATTTGATAGAAAAACGAGTCGGACAAACTTCGACAGAAAATACCTATTTTAGGGGGCTAGCGGGGGAAATACTGGGGTTATCAACAAAAACAAAGTGGAATGCACATCTACATAACTACATCTACCATCTGTATAAGTTTCAGCCACATCCATCAAGCATTTGATGGCAAAACGAGTCGGACAAACTTCGGGGGGGGGGGGGGGGGGGAATCATTTTAGGGGGCTAGCGGGGTAAATACTGGGGTTATCAACAAAAACAAAGTGGGATGCACATCTGCATAACTACATCTACCACCTGTGTAAATTTCAGCCAAATTTATCAAACATTTGATTGAAAAACGAGTTGGACAAACTTCAGGGAAAAAATACCCATTTTAGTGGGCTAGCGAGGTAAATACTGGCGTTATCAACAAAAACAAAGTGGGATGCACATCTACATAACTACATCTACCATCTGTGTAAATTTCATCCAAATCCATCAAGGATTTGATGGAAAAACGAGTCGGACAAACTTTGGGTGGAAGAAAAAAGAAGAAAAACAAAGAAAAAAAACAAAAACATTTTGAGTAAAATCAATATGTGACCCATGATAACAACAAAAGCTATTTAAATTAATAAACAATTTAATGGACAATTCACCAAAATATAAGCCTTTAAACTAGACTTTTACAAAAGAAAAAGTTTGTGCCGAAAACAAATTCATTTTATTGCACTAATCATGCATATGGTAAACCAATCATTTAACAAGAAGAGATTGAAGTGCTTGCTTAATCGCACAATAAAGTTATGTGATTAACTGAATTTGAATGTGTTTGTTGGACTTCAGTAACATGCAAAAGTACCAAATTAAATTTTGTACCTTGTTGATTCCCTGGTGTTGTATCTTTTAGGGAACCACTAGAGTACTTCCTTGTTGTTTTTCTTGCATAAAGATCCATCTCGTTTGGAGGTCATTTGGTATGAAATACAAAGGTAAAATTAAATTACAAATGTCTTATTATTATTCAGGTAAGCAATATAAAAAAACTTGTGACATTGGCAAGATATGTGGAAAAATGGAAAACATTTTATTTGTAAACAGCGAATCGCAACTAATAAATGATTGCAAGCAAAATGCGTGAAATAAATATGTATTTTTTCATTGCAAATTAACTGTGCCAAAAAACAATACTATTTTAATCACTGATGATGGCATGAGAATTTGCCGAAAAGTCTGAATAATAAGGTGTGTACATTAAGTGTGTTAGCTTTAATACAGGTTGTGACCACTCATATACACTTAAAATCCTATGAAAACATTAAGTTTATGAATATTGCCAAATAAGCACAGTACTTGATGGAGTTTCTCATTGACAAAGTCAGACTAAATTGATTGGATATTAACTGTGCCTAAAAACAAATACATATTTAATCACTGATTATGGCATGAGAATCTGCCAAAAAGTCTGAATAATAAAGCATGTCACTTTTTATGTCTATTTGGGCCGTTATTTTCAACATTAAATATATTTCAAAATACATGTGTGCATTAAGGTGTGTTAGCTCTACTGTAGGTTGAGACCACCCATATACACTTACAATCTAAATCCTATGAAAACATTTAAGTTTATGAACATTGCTAAATAAGCATAACACCTGATGCAGTTTCTCATTGACTGATCTTCCAATGTACAGAAAGTCAGATTGAATTGATGGAAGTTCTGAAAATGTAGCTACAGAAGTAAAACGAGTTTACTTTGATAATGTTTATGCAAGTACTTACAACAATATTGGTCAATTAGCATCAGTTGCAATCTATTTAATTGTATTCCACACAAACAAGAACAGCAAAAGCCCTTGCCTGAAACACACAAAAAGAACCAAGCCAGCAAACAGCTGCAAACTTGTGAACAAACTGTTAATTGTTAATATACGAGTCTGAAAACTGTAGATCTGATTACACAAAGAAACTGTAAACCACCTAAAAAAGGCAACTTCCTACACCTGTTAACAAAAGAAATAAACCATCAACCTGGAAAGACAAAAAAGATTATTCTTATTATAAAAACATTCTGAATTCTTAAACCTGTAAACAACCAAAATCGTTTAATCTGTAAATAAAGAAAAATAAACTGTATACCTTCATAAACAAATGTCCTAAATTCCTAAACCTGTAAACAACAACAACACAACAAAAAACATGTAATCTTTTAATCTTGAAAGTTAAAATAAACTGTTAACCTTTATAAACAAACACCCTAAACCTGTAAACAACAAAAAACATGTAATCTGTAAATCAGGGAAGTTAAAATAAACTGTTAGCGATCATAAACTAACAACCTAAACCTGTGAACAACAAAAAATATGTAAACTGTTAACCTTGAAAGTGAGAATAAATGTCAAAACCTGCAAAAATGTTTACTTAAAATAAAGATTAAAACCTGTAAATATGTTTAAAAAGACAATGTTAAAACCTGCAAAAATGTTTATTTAAAATAATGGTAAAACCTGAAAATATGTTTAATAAGATAACGTTGAAACCTGTGAAATATTTATTACATAAAAGGTAACTAACACATTCCTAAAAAACACAACAATTTGTTAAAACCTGCAAAAAAACTAATGAAATATATTAATGCCCTAAATATGAAAAAGTCATTAATGCACATTGACACTTACACTTTACCTTGGAAATGTATAAATGCTCAATAACAAAGATTGAATTAAACCAAATTTATATAACACAATAGATCAATCAAAAGCAGGTCCTGAAAGATAAAACAAAACTGTTATGGCATTTGATAGCAAAGTATTTAACACAAGTAGTACACACCTGGAATGAAGTAAACAATAGTTGAGAGCGTACAGACTGAAGTCTCAATTCTGACTTTTTACTATTTTCTGAGCACTTGACGATGGTGGTTCAGGTGGTTAGAGCGATGCATAAACAAACGCAATAGTGTAATGATGTTTAAAGAATCTGTCGGCTGATGTAAAAAGGCACAACACCCCCCAAGAACTGGTCTACTTAAAAAGAAATAAAGGATAGTTAAAGTAAACTCTGCACACATTTTTGTTGATGAAAGAGGGAAAACGCAAGCAAAATTTAAGTCACAATAATATTGATGGTAGTTGCTCTTGGTTCATAACCAGCCTTAATCAAGAAGTTCAGGCATCATCAAGAGGAAAATCTGAAAAAACGTTTGAACCACCACCGTCCCTGCACGGCCGACGTAAAAAACAAAATACAAGCTTGCCTTAACTAACTGTCCTGCATACAAACGTCGCAAAATAGCCTATAAAGGTATAAAGTGAGTCTGTCGTGTTTTACAACCACCCAAGCAGTCATTGCCCCATTATGACTAGGTGGCCTGGCCAAGTAGGTTACGGAACTGACTTAGTAATTAAGTTAATCTAAATCCACACAAAAAAACAGGCTTGACCAGCACAAGTGGAATAGGGGACATCTTTTAGCGCATTTTTTGGCTACTAGATAAGTTTACTAAAACGAATGAGTGAGTTATAGCCTTGCTTGATATCTAGTACAAATTTCCTTTCAACGGAAAGAAAAGTGTACCAGAAATACAAGCAAGAACATCAAAAGCTGGTCAAAACCCAAAAACAAATCCACAATAACCCTATCTTTACAGTTAATATAGGCGCAGAAGTTTTTGTTTAAAGAGTTCAGTGATGATTACAGCGTATAACAACATGAGATCACTGTTCTCTGCCCTGCGAGACCCCCCTTTCAAGGACCCAAATGGATTATGCAACCTCTGGGCTGGGGAAATTTTAACAACAGTTTGCGCCCTATCAGGGTGGCTCACGGGACTTTTCTGGCGAAATGCTATGTCGGCCCCCTCAGGCTTTCGAGCCAAAGCCTTCATTGAGAGTAACTGTGTCCGGTACTCGGTCCCGCCTGCACCGCGGCCAGCGCAAGCGGTGGTGGCCATGCCCAGTCCGTGTTTCTATGCGCACCTTATTTTAGCTAAAGCCATTTAGCAACGCGCCACACCTAGTTAAAAAAACGATCTAAGCTAAGTCCCTATGTGGCGCGCGAATCCCAAATGCATCTAACCTATGTTACTTAACCTAACCTTAGTTATCGAGTGCTACTCTATTTCTATCCCCTAGCGCCAACTTTCTGACATAGTAGCACTCCTACAGACTTGGACCACTCTTTGACCACCGAGGAAGACTTCCTTCACGAGTCAACCTCGGCAAAGAATAAGTCACTCACCCTAGCGCCAGTTAACCTAAGTTAGGCCTATCAGTTCCGCAAACCCAGTTGACCCACGACAGACTCATATGTTTACATACAATTAAATAGTTGAAGTTGAGAGATGTTGGTTGATTGATGGACACATCGCAGATATACACAAATCTGCAAACAAACAAACACATAAATAGGTGCATTTCAGATTTTTAATACCATTATTACATTAGGTATTGCATTTTTTTATTCTTTACAAATAGTTTAATGTTTCTGTTTACATTACCTTAAGAAAACTTAAGTAAAACAAAAAAAACAACAAATTGAACAAAACTTACCACGCGTAACGTCGAGCATCCAACGCAAAACAAAAACCTCATGGTGAAAAAACGTTGCGAAAACGTTTTTGGTTTGAGCGCGCATCGTCGACGGTTGCGTTCGAATTCAAATTAGAAAATATTTTTTTACGAAAATAAATCGCCTACTGCTTTTTGATGTACGCAATTTTTGCGCTTATTTTTGAAGTATAAAGCATTATTTGTTTGCCCTATTATGATATCACAGAAAGACAATTATCTGTGCAAGTTTATTTTATTTGCGCGGCAAAATTTGGGGAATACCCGTGGATTACCCGTGAAACAGCACGCAGTCATGCGTAAAATTTTCTTTTGTTTTTTCATTTTCGATTTCGGCGCAATGATGATGGTCATTATTCGCCAACAATAAACTTTAAGACGAATTTATCCGCATCGGTTCCGACTGGTTCAATAAACTGTATTTCTGAGAACGGGTGGTGCGGGTCTGTATTTGTTACTCTGTTATTGTTTTTATGGTGTTCGTATTGTGTCAAAATGCCAGTTACATTTTGCAATAGTTGGATATTGAAAAAGGCTAAGGCACATTAAGTTAGGTAAACAACGAAAATGATGTGAAACAAAATGATTCATTTGCCTTGTTTGTTTGTTTGTATTAAATAATTGTTACTTATTTTGTTTTTTCCACAGCTACCCATTAAACAAAAAAGTAGGTTGGTTTTAATTTTTAACTGATCCTTATGTATATTGCAACAACCCTACTTTGGCAAATAAATCGTGGATTAAGCCAAATGGTTCTGTTTGCACATATGGATTTATTACTTATGTGAAGCCATCTCAACTTTCTGGCACTGTTTTGAGGTAACCAATTTACCATGTTAGATTTTAACTGTTTCAAAAAAAGTTATGTTCATATTTTTCTACTTACCTGTGTAAAAGTGCAACCATAAGTTTTGACCATAAGGTCTCATCAGTACAGCTGGTGGCAAGGGATTGCCTAGTTCACTTCAGTTGAAATATTTGTTTTGTTTTTTTGTTGGTCATTGGCATCTAGTTTTTTTGATATTTTGTCCCAGGGTTGTGTCACAAACTTTGAAGTAGCCAGGTGGTATGTTGCTGCACAAATCCCACAACTTATATATGTAGGTTGGTTGTTATACATTCCAATATTTTTTAATGATAATGGGCCTGTTGAGGTTATTATTAGTTCATTACATAGGACTTGCAGTTCATTAGGCGGAATATTTACTTTCGCAATAACTTGGATTGATGTTGCCATTTCCAATGAAAAATTGCATTTGTTACTTCAATTAAAGGGCATTCAGCAGCAGTATATACTCCTTTACTTCGCATTCTACATAATGAGTAACACAGGCTGATACTTTTGCTAGAATGATTTTAAGCTCTAGGTAAAGGACAGTGGACCTCAGTGTTAAAACTGCTGATAGTTTCCTAGCTTGGTATTGACAATATTGTTGGTACACAAACACATACTTTCTTTACTTGGAGGTGTTGTATCCTTTTGTATTGGTTTATTTAATTGTTGATTGTGAAATAAGGGGTTTAAATGAAAAAAATATTGCGCTAAAAATCTGAAATAAGTTTGCAATTTGTTGCTAAGGGCTAGTTGCACTAAATTCCATGCATTAAAACTGTATTTACATCAAAACAAAGTCAAATGTGACAAATTTGTCATTTTTGGCACACCATATGTAGCTGCTATCTCATGTAGTTATCAGTATGTTTTCAAATCCTATTGTGGCCATCACAAAAATAAGGACTTCATTTTTATTGGTTCCATTAAGATTTAATGTTTAAGAAAATGCAAAACATATAAAGGCCTACAGTCATAAGGTGCCAACTTTTAAATGTTAAGGTATATCACAAAAGCATTTTTACTACCAGGGTCTTCTGCTACTATTTCAAATGAAAATGATTGCTTGTTTGTGTGCAATAATGCCACTTTGAATATCACAAAAAAGAAATGCCTGTTTCTCTTTGCAACAACATTAGTTTGCTTTAAACCAATTTGCAAGTGTTTCAATTCCAAAACTGCTTCAGGCTGTTTTACAATTGTAATGAGTGTGAACAATTCATTGGCTATGAGACAATAGTCGATTAAAACAATGGTGTTTGTTATGTATTGGTTTGTAAATACATTGTTAGCTGTGTATTGTACATGACAAAACTTAGTCCTATTCTCAGGTATAAGGCATACTCAAAAAATGGGAGAGGCTTACACATTAGATATTCACCCATTCGATAGGGCTATTTTCTTGTTGGTATAGAGTTGCAAGTTTTTTTTTTTTTTTGTATCACAATGAAATATGTGGCATATATTTGGTGACAGCTGTAATATATATATGTATAATGTTGGTCTACGAGGGCAGGGGGAGAATTTTTTGGCATATTCCACTTCTTATCATACAAACATTTGTAAAATCTCTGTCACTTATTCACATATACATCTTTTTCTATAACACAGGTTTCTCAACAGAATGTTTCATCAATGCAATCCACGAAGTATGACCATGGAATTGCAATGTTTCTCCTACATATGCAGGTATGTAGATAAAACAGAGGGAGTGGTGAGATTCAGCCAGTTCACACCAGTTCTGCAGAACTGTGTCATGAAATTTTATAAGATCAGCAAAACGGTTGGCATTACTGGTTACTGTCAATGGACTTTTTGTAACAGAACCGGCTGAAAAATATGACTTTTGTTGTGATAGGACCAGCTGGCAAAAAAAGTAAATCCCACCACTCAACAGAGGTGCTCAATATTTAAGCTATGTATGCCCACATCACAGGTCCCTATTTCAACAAGGGCCACCAGTGTTTTTGTGTTACAGTTTTAAGGAAATGATATCTATTCCATGCTATCCAATTCAATGTGCATAAAAGTACAGATTGTTGTGTAATTGCATCCATAGAGCTTAACCTCTAGCTTTCTAGCTTCTAGCAGTTTTTCACATCACTATTTACATTGTTACATGTTAAGACTGTTGATTGTTTTTAAGCAACTTGCATACAAAGAGTATAAGCATGTAATATGTATATTTTTAAGTCCCTGAGAAGAAGCCAAAAGTAACAAAGGCAATTGTATCTATGCATGGTCCCCTATATTTATATCACAGTTGCCAGTATGTTAATTTTAAAAGTTGCTCTGGTTGCATAAATTTTTGTCTCGACAGGGACAAGCTGCTGTATTGCCACATTTTGTTCAACTGTAGCTTATAGTAAAGCATTGAATTAAAGGGATTCAAAATTCATCCTGACTTTCTAGCAAGCTTGTAAAGAACAACTGTAACTTATATTTTAATATCTGTCATAGTGTCAAATGGAATTTGGAATTTTATTTACTTTTTGTAGAAAAATATTGTAATCTTTGCTTATCTGATATTGTCTTCTTTGCCTTGGAAAATATTAACAAGTTTTATTGTTAAACAGGTAAAAAACTTACCTTCACCTGAATGTTATATCACTTGTCAATACGAAATATCAGTTTCTTCATCACAATGTTTTTTCGGGTGCCACAAGAGATGTTTTTTATAGAGGAAGATGAGAATCTGTGGATGTTACCAAAATAACAACAATAAACAAGTCAGTGGATGGGCTGCAAAACAAGGTTAATATGGATTAATTATTTTGGGGGATGTAGAACATAACAGTCATGAAGCTCCATGGAGGTGTTCCTTAACTCCAGGTGTATCCGTTTTTTTGTAATTTAAGGTTTTTTCTTAAAACATTGAAATTTAGATTTAAAACACTATGAGAATCTATTCTGATCTTGTAAAACACATAGTAAATTTATCTTCAATTATGTTTAATTTTAGATTTGAGCGAAACTGAAGCTACCATTGGTGTAGATTTCCAAGATAGAAGTGGTTGGTTCGTCACTGTATGTCATGCTGCACAACAAGCGACCCCAGCAGATAAACAGACAAACTCTGTAAGTTTCAAGACTCTAATTGCTTCGACAAAGTGCAGCATACAAGGCAGGCTTCCACATCACAGGTCCCTATTCAACAACAGCCACCAGTGTGCTATTGTGTTTGTATGTAAATTACAGTTTTAAGGAAATAGAACGTATGTCCCAAAACCCCATTGACTGGATCATAAAAGTACAGATTGGTGTCTAATTACATGTATAATTTAGCTTAACCACTTGCTTCTAACAGTTTGGCACATCACTATTTACATTGTTACATGTTAAGACTGTGGATTGTTTTTAAACAACATGCATACAAAGAGTATAGCAGCTAGACTTCTAATATCTTCTAAGCATGTAATATGTATATTTTTGAGCCCCTAAAATTTGTTACTAAAGAAGCAAAAGTCACAAAGGCAATTGTCTCAATACATGGTTTATTGCAGGGGTGTCCAACTCGAATACACCCCGTGCCAATTTGGTTTCAAAATATACTCGTGTGCCAACCTTTGTTACGTTTTCCATACCATGTCCTAAACGTCTTAACGGTACGGACTAATTCTGAATGTTTGGCCAATATGTAGAACCCCATTAAATGGTAAAAAACACATATTATGTCACCAAATGCGAGTAAACTTGTCTAGCAGTTACACTCATATTTCTCCTAAGCTTGCAATATTTATATTTTTGAGCCCCTAAAATTTGTTACTAAAGAAGGAAAAGCCACAAAGGCATATGTATTAATACATGGTTTATTATATCAAAGTCAGCAGTATGTACATTGTAAAGATGCTCTGACTGCATAAATGTTTGTCTATTAGGACAAGCTGCTGTACTGCCACATTTTGCAAACTTTAACTTATGGTTAAGCATTAAATTGAAAGGTTAGAAATTCATCCTGGCTTTCTAGCAGGCCTGTAACAAACAATTGTAACTTCCATATCAATATCTGTCATATTAAATTTATGATTTTATTCACTTTTTGTAGAAGCATTATGTAATTTTTGCTTCTCTGATAATGTCTTCTTTTTCTTGTAAAACCTATTAACAAGCTACATTGTTAAAACAGGTGAAAAACTTCCTTATTTGGTCGGTTCTTGGCTTACTGGCCCACTTTTGGCATCCCTGAATCATTTGGACTACCTTTACCTGAATTTTATATCACTTGTCAATATGAAATATCAGTTTCTTCGTCACCATGTTCGTTCCGGTGCCACAGAGGAAGCTTTTTACAGATTCAACTGAGTTTAACATAAAGAAGGAACTTAGAAGAAGAGCTGTATGTTACCAAAATAACAACAATAAACAAATCAGTGGACGGACTGCAAAAAAAGGTTCATGTGGATTAATTATTTGGGAGTTGTGAAACATAACGGTCATTAAGCTTCATGAGATTATGTTTTTCATCTGCTGGTGCATCAGGTTTTTTGATAAGTTTCAGATAGAATGTTTCTAATTTCACATGATAAATTGAAATTAGGACTTAAAACAGTAAAAACAAAACCAAAGAGGTTTGTTTAGAAATTATAAAATCACAGGCCTGTAAAACTTGGTTAAAAATGTTATCGGTCCACAAGCTAAACAAAGTTAAAAAATCCTGTATTGGAATCTATTTTGGTGATTAAGAACAGTCAGTAATTATGTTTAATTTTTATAATTTGATCAAAATTGAAACTGCCACTAATCAAATAATTTCCAGCCAATTTCGTATTCTGGTTACAAGTAAGCATTTAAGAAAAGTTACATGGCCAAACATGCCACTGGGCTATTTTCTTGTTCGAATAGAGTTGCAAGGTTTTTGGTTGTTTTGTTTCATGTTGACAGATGTTGCATATATTTAGTGGCAGATGTTACATATAATGTTGGTCTATGAGAGCAGAGACAGAATTTATTGTCATATTCCACTCCTTACCATACAAACATTTGTAAAATCTCTGTCACTTATTCACACATTCATATTTTTCTATAACACAGGTTTATCGACGGAATGTTTGCTTAATGCAATTCATGCAGTATATCCCTGGAATTGCAACAGCACAATGTTTCTCCTACATGTGCAGGTATGTAGATAGAACAGGAGTGCACAACATTTTAGCTATATATGCCCACATCACAGGTCCCTATTTCAACAATGGCCACCAGTGTGCCAATGTTTGTAAATTACAGTTTTAAGGAAATGATATTTATTTCATAATATCCAGATCACTGGTGCATAAAAGTACAGACTGGTGTGTAATTTCATCCATAGACTTAACTTGACCACTTGCTTCTAGCAGTTTTTCACATCACTATTTACATTGTTATATGTTAAGACTGTGGATTGCTTTTAAACAACATGCATACAAACAGTCTAGACACTAGGTTCCTATATCTCCCAAGCATGTAATATGTACATTTTTGATCCCCTGAAATCTTAACTTAAGAAGCCAAAAACCACAAGAGCAAATGTATCAATATATTGGTCATTATATCACAATCGCCAGTATACAAATTTTAAAAGATGCTCTAGGGACAAGCTGCTGTACTGCCACTTTTTGTGCAACTTTAACTTATAGGTAATCAGTTGAATTAAAAGGTTAAAATTATCCTGGCTTTGTAGCAAGCTTGTAACAAACAACTTTAACTCTTATATTAATATCTGTCATATTAAATTTATGATTTTTTGTGGAAAAAATATTGTATTATTTGCTCCTTCCCTAATAATGTCTTCTTTTCTATGTAAAACCACAACACTATTCCGAAAGGTTTTGCAATAATAAATACACAGACTGATTTCAGTGTGTGCTGAATTTGTCAGCTAATTAATGTCAATATATGTGACTGGAATCGTCTGTTGAACACCCATGGATTTCTGTTTTAGTACATTGTTATGCACAACACTATTAACAAGTTACGTTGTTTAACAGGTGATCAACTTCCTAATTTGGTCGGTTCTTGGATCACTGCCCAACTTTTGGCATCCCTGACTCTCTTGTATTACCTTCACCTGAATGTTATATCACTTGTCAATACGAAATATCAGTTTCTTCATCACCATGTTCGCTCCGGTGCCATGGAGGTAGCTGAGAGTCAGTGGATGTTACCAAAATAACAATAATAAACAAGTCGGACTGCAAAAAAGGTTAATATGGATTAATTATTTTTAGGGATGTAGAACATAATGGTTATAAAGCTTCATGAGATAATGTTTCTTAACTGCTGGTACATCAGGTTTTTGATAGGTTTAAGAAAGAATATTTTCTATTATACATGAGAGAAATTAGTAACAACGAAACCAAAGAGGTTTGTTTAGATTTTACAAAATCGCCGGCCTGCAAAACTTGGTGAAAAATGTTATCGGTCTGTAAGCTCAACAAAGTTAAAAAACACTGTATTGGCATTTATTTTGGTGTTTTATAACACACATTATAGTTTAATTATGTATAATTTCAGAATTTGATTGAAACTGAAACTACCATTGGAGGGATGTGTTGCTAAAACTGATGGAGAGATTTGAATGTTTGTTACAACTGTTTTGTTACTCTGATGGTCGACTTGGTTATCAAACACATACAGAATTTATGGGAGAAAAGTCATCAGGATGGACTCGACTGATTCTGTTTTAGGTAGGAATTTGTACATATTTTTTCACTTGCTATATTATGGGTTATGGTTTATGGATGTGTCAGATATACATATATTCTGTTTCATTACATTAGGATTATAGATTTCAAACTAGCATTCATTGAGAAAAACTCTAATATTTACTTATTTTGGTTCAAAGTTGAAGCAAAAAGCCTGAAAAATGAGACAATCATAAACTACATTATTAGTCAAATAATTTCCAGCTAATTTCACATTCTTGTTGCTTCAGTCCAGACAAGCCCACTTTATGCTTGATAATGTATTTATCTGTGCACTGACCTCGGGTTCTTTCTTGCGTTTGGTGCATGGTTCAGTCTATTGTAGGCTGCAATTTCATGGCATTTGTACCCTTTAGTTTGCAAATAGGAGGATTATTTAGAATAAGGTTTAATTATCACTTTCTAAGCCTGGAACTCTACTTTTGAAGCCCAGGCATTTGTTATTGTATTTTAGCTATGAAACATAAGATGACTCAGCAAAGACGAGTATGTGAAACACTTCTAATAAGGATAACAATGGCACAAATAGAGTTAAAAAGTGACACACTTCATTATACAAACATATCTGAATGCTCTTGCTATCATTAGTAAAATGACAGGCCCCATCATTTAAACCTGTTTATATCCACTTGAGTCACATAAAAGATTGATTAAAAGGTATTATTCCAAGATCCCAATCCTTTGTTGCAATGCTTAGGTTGTTCTACTTCAATCCTTTGATGCTTTGCTGGAAAACAGTGGAGTAGATCATGAAGAGATTAATATTAAACCACAAAGTCAATGTTACAACCCAACTGGCAAATTCAGAAGAAACAAAACATCTATGGACTGGTTTTTGTTGAGGTGGATTTTCTCGGCTTTGGGTGATAGGTAATAAGGCAAGTAAGAGTAAAATATTTTGAGAAATGACAGCTTCCATCAAAACTGAGATAAAGATATACTGATCTGTGTTAGTAAATGTTCAGGTTTGTCTACATTTGTGTAGATTTCCAAGATGGAGGAAGTGGTTAGTTCGTAGCCTGGAAGTTCTGCTGCACAACAAGCGACCCCAGCAGATAAACAGACAGACTCTGTAAGTTTCAAGACTCTGATTGCTTAAACAAAGTGCACAGTTTTGCTGAGTGACGCTTCCCCAAATTGGCTTCGATCAACTTGGTGTATAACCTGGGTAAATCACCTTCTGAGCTATGTAAGCTTAGTGGTTTGCCTGCAGAAAGTCATTCATGTCAGTATTTTTCAGATCTGGTGTACTGTGTTTTGTACAACCTATTGCTGGCATGCACGAACGCTTTATGTCTGACAAAAGTAATGAATATATTCATAGTTGCCGGCTTAAAACGAGCAACCGTTAAACATTTTCACATACCGTATTTTTTATAACAGGGCAAATACGTTTGTTATATAATAATTCTCATTTTCCGAAGATGTCCGAAGCAATCCGATGTTTTCCGATCTTTCCTGGCAGGATTTGTCGGTTCAACCCGAGTTCGTCCTCAACCCGACAGATAACAGACACGTGTTACTTTGATCCGCGCAACAATGTACGGAAGTCATCCACAGCACACGCGTCATATCCGTTGTCATGACGACTCAGTTAGAAACAACGTTTTACCCGAGGAATAAAGTGATTTGTTTCCTTGACAAAAGAGTGATAAAATGGGTATCAACTTTCGTAACCATGGCAACAATGTG
Organism: Phallusia mammillata; assembly: GCF_965637545.1. Taxonomy (NCBI): domain Eukaryota; kingdom Metazoa; phylum Chordata; class Ascidiacea; order Phlebobranchia; family Ascidiidae; genus Phallusia; species Phallusia mammillata. The sequence goes on along the minus strand of NC_137256.1, from coordinate 26,100,359 downwards.
ACTCAACTTTTGTTTGTTACCAGGGCAACCGATTGAAGGTGACTCGACAATTTTGTTGCGATTTTTTACAATTGTCGAACACTTGGTGGCTTAATTTTGGTTTCCATGGCGATTTCTAACTTTCACGGAGCTACGTCATTTGTGTGCAGTAAGTTGAAAAATTTGAAATAAAGTTCGTTAACTTCTTCTTATTCTGTCTTTGTATCCAAAAAAATCTCCAAACACAATTTAACAAGTGCTGATTATGCCGTGTATTGTATTCACAAAATCAAATCAATGTTTTTAATACGAACATTTTTACACGTGTTTTAATTGTTATAATACCACGGTTTATCTGCACATATTTTTACTTTCGAATTAATTTGCATAAAAATCAGTTAAATCACTTTTTGGAGAAAAAACTTAGTTATTTTTTTAATAAATCCTAATCACTAATGGTTACAAGGTAGAATGATGCGAATTTTTATTTTAGCAAAATTTGAGCAATTATTTCAACAGAGTAATTGTATTTACATAATTTACACTGATACGGGAAAATTAATAAAAGTCCATATTTTCATCTTTGGAAGAGAAATGTTGATTTTATTCGCATTTAAACATCATCGTTGATTCTTTAATTCCTTCATTCCGTTTCCAGTATCCCCAGAGCATGATGCGGTATCCACCTCCTCTTCCCCATTCAGCGTTGAGTTTAGATTGGAAACAATCTTTATACCACCATCCACCGTTAGCGCCGTAACGAAGTGCACAGTTGCGTCCACTCCACCTGTGTCACAATGTAATATTCCAATAAAACTTAACCTCGATACAAACTTCACAAACACATAGTGGAATATTTAATCGTGTGTTTCAACCAATAGCACCATGACCTTATCAGTTGTGACATCACACAGCCTATTTTGATGATTTTATGACGTCACATGATTTTTGGTATTTTGTTAATAAACGATTTAAAACATGTTTATTACACATACGAGTGAGTCGTTTGATCTGCTGTAAAGTTTTTTATTCACTAATTTTTTTAAAAATAAGTCAAAAATTAGTTTTGCAATTTTTATCCTTGTGTTTTTCCTGTAGTTTATATGATTTCTGTGCAATTGATTTTGCACAATTGTTTTTGTCTTGCAATATGACGTCATAAAACAAACTTACAATGAAACAAAAATAATCTCGTTTATTTGACAATGCGGAAATATTTTTGAACTTATGAACATAAAATGTATTTACGGATCATTATCCCGATCTTTGGTGGAGAATTGGTATCCATTGTGATGTCTCAAACTGTCACCAGCCGTTCCACTGAAGCCAGAAACATGTAAACGATAATTGTCTGATTCGTCGTCGATTGCAAACGAACTGCGAAAACAAAACACATTGTTGGTGTTTTTTGTGTTTAACTCGTTTTCCTTGAGGTTTTGTTTTTTCATGTTTTGTGAAAAAACGAGGACCCGCGAACCGATTCGAGCGGTTAAATTCAATAAACCTGATTCGTAATAAACGTTTTTCTCAAAACCCGAACCGGAGTTGGACCCTATATTTTGTTCGGCGTTGAACCTGAAACCTGACACCAACCCGGTAAAAATGCAGCCTGTATTATATTTTTGTAATCGCCATCACAAATTTATTAATTTCAAACAATGTACTGAAGAATACGCGAGATAGGAGCTACAGGGCGTTTCAAAAATGACAAAATATGGGGAGAATTAAGTTAACAAAACAGATTTTAAACCGGTTTACAAACCGAACTCGAACCCCCAAAACAGTGAACCTAAACCCATATAACAAGTGGTTCGACTCCCTGGTTTAAACCAATTTAAATGTTCACATGGTATAAATATGTATCTTAAGTTGTGAATTGTAAAACTTGTAATGCGCTAAAAAACATTCAACAAAGTAGATCTGGTGCTTATTGTTTGTTGCAAAATTTAACATGTCCTGGTACAACGCATTTTATGTGCCCTATTCGCACACTAGTCAGAACCAGATTGGACTGTATTTGTAGTCCAAGGACCTCCCTGGGAGGTCCTTATGGTTTATGTAATAAGATCCAAGTACCTCCCTGGGAGGTCCTTTGTTTGCGCCAGCGTTTACAAGTCCAAACACCTCCCAAGGAGGTATAAGTTGCGCCAGCGTGGCTACCGCGGAGCAACGGAGAGGAGCAACGGCGCAACTCAAGCGTTGCAAAGGGAAAAAGTGGCTGAAATCTATGCAACAGAAACCTGGGTATTGCTTTGAGCTGTATCATACGCTTCAAAGTTACAAACGGTGTCTTTTATGTGCAATATCATTGTTTACTTTTGTTGACTGAACAATAAACTTCATGTTTTTTGTTGGGTGTATGGTTTTGGTTGATTTTAGAATTGATTGGTTTGGTAAAAAATAAGGCTGTTTTGGCATTGGCTACATAGAAAAAAGCCGTATTTAAAATGTCCATAAAAAATAAATCATTTGTATTGAGGAATAAAACCTTTTATATCGTGTTTTGTATGTATTGTGCTATTTGAAAAAAACAAGAAAGAATCAAAATGCTATAGGTCTACTGGAAAATGCTCTTCACAGAAACAGTAGAAGTTTACACGTAACTGTACATTTTAGATTTTATAACTTATTTATGACCCCATGAGACTGTTATTGACCCTGGCGCGGAACACCGACTGCACCCGCATCTCGTAGGGGCTGATTTCAGGCCAGTCGGTTCAGTGATTACTTTTTCAAAGCCTGATTGTTTTATTTCTTACAAAATAGAAAACGGTTTAGAGTTGTAAAAACAAAATAATATTTGAAAAACATTTTGTTCGAGGTGCGCCGTGTTTGTCCGGTTTCGCAGTTTCTCCTGAGGGTGGAAAAACTCTAATGCAATTTTTCTTGTGATTAATGATTCTTATTAAAATACAGTGGTTTATTGCAGGGGTCGGCAACCTTTTTTGCACTGCGGACCGTTTTTAAAACTAAAATTTTATTTGCGGACCGGTCTTCAAAAACTACAAATATTTAGCTATAAAAATGCATATAGTTTATCGTCCCCGAGATATATGGGCGAAATGTTTTCTAGCATTTTACCTGAAAAATTATAAGGCCCGGAAACTAACTCCTCGCGGACCGGCGGTTGCCGACCACTGGTTTATTGTAACAAACAGACAATCCACGGCGGTGTAATTATTAGTGACAAATAACAGAAATGTCTTAAATAAATAAAAAGACACAAAAAAGTCAAAGATTCAATCTGCAAAGGTTAAGGGTCAAATTTATCAGTAACATCGCATGCTAAAAAAATTGAATTTCCCTCTAGTTTTTTGTACCTTTATATGACGGTATTACTTAACACGTCTTATACAAAGACTTGTTTTGCGAAATAACAATGACTTCGAATGTGAAAAGGAATACTTTGTCGCTAAAGATTTAACAAAATCCATCCTTGTCGTGACACAGTTCTCACGAAAGGAAAAAAGTTTGTGGTGCTGCAGGCAAAAGTTTTGCGAAAGATATTTGATTAATTTTGCTTGGGACGGTGTTGAATATCATCTAGCTAACTTAGTAGCTATGACAAATAGCAGTGGTTCATCCGAACTTTGACTTGTTTGCGAGAATAATTACACCGCCATGAAACAAGACCGCCGCGTTTGATTGCTGATTGCAGAAAAGCGGATTAATTTGTTAGGTTAAACCAGGGGTGCACAACCTTTTCTCTATGACGGCCGCATCGCAGGTCCTTATTTCATCAACGGCCGCCAATGCCTACTTGTTTTTGTTTTAAAATTACTGGTGTAAAGAATTAGGTTTCTTTCAAATATATTTATATATATATATATGAAAATGGCTAAAAATGTTTTTTTACAGTGTCGCAAAATCTGTTTAGAGCACTTTGAAAGGCAAAATATTTGGGAAAAAAGTTTGTTGTTATTAGCGAAAATAATAAACCATTAGGTGTCATTTTCTATTTACCAGCGCGACAAGGCAAAACGCTGTGCAGTGAACGGACCTAGTAACTTTATACTGGAACGTATTAAACTTTTTGCCAACACATTTTAGCACTCCAAACCAGGGCTACTCAGCTAGTTTTGTCAAAGGTCCAAAAACAAAAGGTAAAAATCAACGAGGTACGGACACATCTGTCAGTAATGCAAATGCAACATGCCTTAAATTTTGGTTTTACTTATCGCAGTCCAACATAAACGCATTTTTCAAACCGAATGTATGTCTGCAAAAATAAAAGCTTGTATCAGACACTAAACGTTAATTTACTCATTGCGAAAGTATTTCGGCACGACTACAAACAAACACATTTTATCTAGTTTTGTAAGATTACTTTGGCAATGATTTAAAATTGAGTTTTATGTCACAAATGAAATTATGCGCAAACATTAATGGCCGTTTGTTAGTTTTTCCGCGATCCGCCATGTGAGTAGCCCTGTTCTAAACCAACCTATGACCCTAAGTTGGATCGAATGAAAATTCTGTTGGGTCGCCTTTTTTGTGGCAATAAAAGCATCTACTCTTTGACTTTGTTTCGTAGCGTTTTTTTCCCAAGGTTTTAAATCTGGGTTCGTCAGCGGGGCCGATTTCAAATTTTCAACATTACTGATTGGATGAATATATAAGCTTACAAGAACTGTGAAACTCAGCTAACTTTATCTTAAAAGCAGATAAAATATATATTTGAATACATTGTGTTTACTGGCGATTATTTGTGCTTCTCGAAAGCAAGGTTACGCATTTAATTTGCCACAGGGGACACTTTATCGAGGTTATGCATGGTGACAGGTTATACTTTTTAAATACAACGGTAACGAGCTTTCCCTTGAACTTGTATTGCTTTCACACTTCCTATAGGTCGAATAGCGCTTCCCAGACTGCGAAGTATTTGTATCATTTAATTTGGTAAATGTAGGGTAATTTGATGTTGCATGCATAGAATTCTCCTCTACCGAATAATGCCCTATTGTTCAACAAAAGAAGGCGATTGTTTGCACATAATCGTAATATTGTTATGGGTCCCCTTCCCTGAAGCGGACGCATCTTGATTTCACTATGTTTTTTTTTTTGTTTTTTTTTCTTTTTTCCGCCGTGAAGTTTGTCCATGCACTTTTGGCAACAAATCTTTGTTGGATTTGGATGAAACTTTCACAGATTGAAGATATGGTTATGTAGGTGTGCCTTTTGGTTTGTTTGACTTAATCACCCCAGTACTTACCCCATCAGCCCCCTAAAATGGGTAAAATTGTAAACAACGTCCGAATTGGATGAAATTTGGACAGTTTGTTCTTTGTGCCATAATTAGGTGTCGATTGTTGTGTTTCACCCTGCAGCCCCAATATTTACCCCACTAGCCCCCTAAAATGGGTAAAATTTTAAACAATGTCCAAATTGGATGAAATTTTGACAGTTTGTTCTTTGTGCCATAATTAGGTGTCGATTGTTGTGTTTCACCCTGCAGCCCCAATATTTACCCCACCAGCCCCCCAAAAAGGGTGATTTCTAAACAATGTCTGAATTGGATGAAATTTTGACAGTTTGTTCATTTTGCCATAATTAGATGTCGACTGTTGTGTTTCACCCTGTAGCCCCAATATTTATCCAGCTGGCCCCCTAAAAACGGTTAATTTTTTAAACAAAGTCTGAATTGCAAAAAATATTGACAATGCAATGGTTAAATTTTGCAAACAATTGCTGAATTGAATGTGACTTGAATAGTTGTACCTCATATAGTATGATTATGTCTTCAGACTTTTTATCGCCTTGTTTAAACAGAAAGCACCAAAATTTTTCATAGTTTTTTTTGCAAAATGCATTATTTACAACTTTGCATGTGTAGGGGACCCATGAGTTTCTGCTTGCAGAAACAACTAAGGCTATAAAAGACGATGGCTAATATGGGACCCAATATAAATAATTGTAGGAAATATATTAATGTTTCAAAATATGCTATAGTGTATGTGCAATGGCAATATGTGCTGAGCCACCCTTCTAGTTTTGTTTGTGATCTAACAAACTGCTTTGAATTGCTGTCCCAAAATAATTTCAAGAAAACTTGGCGTAATAATGGTCAATTCGGTTGGGACGTCATATTGGCTGATAATACTTTGAGCAAGCCTTAAATTTCGGGCTAAAAGGAAATGTTTCGTCGAAAAAACGAATGATATTTGTTTGATTTTTAAATTTTCAAAACTGGCGCAGTAATTTTCTAAAAGCTTTCCTGATTTAAAGACAAAAATACAACCAATTTAGTAAAAAAAACATGTCCATGGGTCGCGATAAACCACAAAATAAAATTATGGGAAGTACTAGGGTCGCATCAAAAAAAGGTTGGGAACCACTATTCTAAACCAATGTGTATTTTTTGATAAGGCGAGATTCTCTTTTTCACCAAGGAGGTGTGGAGGTGTGGCACTTTTACACGATTAGGAGGAGCAGCGTTTTCCCACTCTCAGGAGGACCGTCGAAACCCGATAATTTAGCACAGATATTTTCAGTGAGACTCGGCAGTAAATGTAGTTTGATGAGATATTTTTCAACATAAACATTTTTTTTTCAATACAGATAAATTACATGTTAGTTTTTTTCACGGGGTTCGAACCCGCGCCACAATATAGGCATACTATTTTATTAATAGAAATCATACCTGTACTGTGCGTAAGCCGTTGTGGCATCAAAACCTGTCATCTTTATTTTCAGTTTGCAGTTCGGTCCACTCGCCATCCTGTTTATTTTGTCCAAACCTGGGTTGTTTAAAGTTTTGGTCAAATTCAGTTTACGCGTTTAAACAAAATTATTTGTTCACCGAGCCAGAATTCTCCTTCCATGTTTCCGAATCCATCTTTATATTCCTGCCAGGTTCGGTTAAAATCCACACTTCCGTTAAATCGTCGTTGGAAAACCTGTCATGTAGGAAATATACGAGTGTTGTAATTCCACGTTGTTATTCTACATATTGTTTGACTTACCGTCCAACCGTGGTCACAGGCCGCTTCCTTGTTGTTACTGATAAACCTTTGGTAACCATCCACTGATGACGTTGAGCAGCTGGTTGCAAGTCGGCTGTTCATCTCTGAAATGTACAATTCCACGTATAATTTACTTTCAAATTTAAATTAATAATTTTCTTTCACGATTAAAGGAAATTAGTGTGGCTATAAGGAGTTTTAATTAAAAAATGAATGCTACATAGGTATAGGTATAAAGTTATTTTCGAGTCCCGGAAAGACTTCTGTCGTGGGTTCGAATCTCACCGCAGGCTGCATTTTTCTACCCTGTGCCTTATGGTAATGCTTGAAAGACCGGCTGATTCGGTATAACGCTTTTAATATGCCTGGCGTGCTATGATTTATCGATAAGTATTCTGCGTTCGCTTGTTTGCATAGATTTAGTCTGCACAGGGACAAGTCCAGGAAACTCCGTGCGTCTAAATGTTGATTTTTGACAACATATTTGTGGAGCAATTGAAGCAAACATTAAAGTGACTTTGTTTGTAAAGGGTTTTGAAAGATGTGACAGACTAAATAAAATGATCTCACCACATAACCGAATTTTTGGCAAAAAATTAATACTAGAAGTCAAAAACTTGCAAAATCTATACAACGGTAAATTACCACCAGTAACTGCTTAAAAAGACAATGGGTGTGCTGATTGAAACTCTGTTGTTGGATTCTATGGTAGACAAACCCTTGATGCGCCAAATGGTTTATTAATTCTCATTCCAACATAATTTCGGCCCAGAAAGTTGCAGACCGGTTTAAAACTTTAATTTTTGTCACGGACCAGCCTTTAAAAACCACAAATGTTTAACCAAAAAACTAATTACAACTTTTGTTTAATGTGAACCATGAGCAAATTTTATGTGGCCCAGTGGTTGCGGACCGCTGATTTTTTTGCAACTGCAACAGTTTTTGATACTGTGGTTCGTTCTGGTGGAAGAGTTTACTGTTGTACTTCGTGTACCGCAACCCCCTTTTGAAAGTTTGCTGTGTGTAGAACTACAAGTTTTGTTCACAAGCTTTTAACAAAAACATGTTAAAGTTATTTTAATCGCCAGCTGTCTGAGTGGTTATTGGGTGGTTTTATTTGTGTTTTTTTGCTAAAACAAAGCTACAAACTGAAATTTCGTTTCATAAATTGCGTTTTTAATAACTTTCAGTTTGCAGAAAAACAAATGTACCTCGAAGACTTTCTCTTATTTCGTTCACATCTCTGTTGAAGTCTTCCAAATTTAAAGCCTCTCCGTCTTCGCCGTTATCGCCTTTAGGACCCACCGGACCTTGTCTGCCTGCCTCTCCCCTTCGACACACACCAGGCATTCCAGGGTCTCCTTTGGGACCTATTGGTCCGATAACCCCGTTGTTTCCGGTAAATCCCCTGGGACCCATCTTGCCTGGTAACCCAGTGTCCCCCTTTTCTCCCCTCCCACTAATCAGGTTTCCAGGCGTGACAGTGACGTTATCACCGCATGTTGCGACGGTGACGTAACTGCATTGCTGCTTTCCGCTGACCAGTGATGTATAATACAGCAAAATTGCTGTCAGTTGTAACAACATGTTTTAAAAATTATTTTATCTTCTGCCAAGAAATAACAAATACAAGTTTAGAAGGTGTTTGTTTGTGTTAAACATTCAAAACAACTGAATATTTCATTCTGTCGCTCCGAAAAATGGTTTTAACAAGCAAAGTTTGCAAGTTTTAATAAAATGTTTCAAAATTATTGTGATAAAACTTGTTTAGTTGGACAGGCGTTTGGCTCCGAAATGAATATATTTCTTAAATTTGTAGGTTTATAAAGTAACATGACGCCATTTATGGTTGAACCCGATTTGTAACCTCAAAATATCGATTCGTTTCCTAAAGTTTAGTATCAGACTTGGCACGGATTAATTCCTTGAACTTTAGTGTTGATACCCTCTTGGGCTAATGCTACAAGTAATTTATGAACCTGTAATAAAACTTAAACAAAGTTCAAACCAATGAGGCGATAAAGCAAAAGTTTCTCAAAATACTCAACAACAGTCATTAAATGGTTTTACCTTAGAAGCTAAGTTAAAAAGTTTTGCATCAGATGCTTTTTCCAGACCCTTTCACCTTTTTAGGCCAAAATTACCCCGCTTTCAACGATGCCACCATAGTAGAGAAATAATGTATGCCACAATTAAACTAAGAATCATAAAATACAAGGTGGACGTCAAAATTGGAAATACGAAGGCAGCATTTGTTGCATGACAAATAATTTTCGCTATTTTATGTGAACAAACCAAATCAAAATGTGAAGAAGTAAGAACGTGGTTAACAAAACTGCTCTAACAAACGCAGTTGAGTCTTAAAATATCTGAAAATAAAAATGCTTTCACACACAAAAACTTAAATCTAACCTTTAAACTTGTTAAGCAAATTGGTGCATCAATTATAACTGATATAATTGAGATAATTATCTTAAGATATCGCGTAACAAGATTAGGAGTTCATTAAAAATGAAATGGCGCCCGCTAAGGTCTTGTCATAAAATTTTTAGGCGACTCATCAATAAGTTTTTAAATTAATACCGGTTCTATTTGCTAAACATATTTGGTTTTATATCACAGTGGCTCATTGTGACTAAATCCAATGGTGAAGGTGATTTTGACAACAAACCGTTAGACGAAGTTGTGCATCAATTCTCTTGAGATATCTCTTAACAAACATCTGTCCTGAATTCCAAAGACGAGTTTTAATAGCTGATGATGATGTTATTTGTTGCTGAACAAATGTCTTCAGTACGAAGTGTGGTAACGAATATTGCATTGAACTCGTCTTAAACTTTGGTTCCAGTTGAATTGTTCGGTGAAAAAGGCCGAATAATTTTGGGTACATTGGTTTAAGCCACTAACAACTCCATGTCAGATGCATTAGGATCTTGATACATATCAACGTTGTTATGCGTATCGTAGGAAATGTAATCAATCCATTAAACTCCTACACATTTTTTCCAAAAAAAGGAAACGAAAAATCAAACATAACTTCTAAATTTGCATTACCACACGAAGCAACTCGAAATTTAAGTCGAAAAATTCGACTGTTTTAATACTATTGTGTCGCTATTTTTTTACTTTCATTTAAGCGAAATAAACTCAATTCAAACTATACGATTGACGTAATCAAACAGTCTATACGTTAAGATTTTCAAATGCGAAAACATTGCGACGTTTCAAAGCAACAAACCCAAAAATAAATATATGCAAGGATTGGCAAATTATTAATTCCGTAATCCGGGTAAAACGCTTTTAAAGCCATGCGATTTTATCCATTAAAACGTATTAAACTGTGACCATGCTATGCATGAACTAGAATTCTTGCCAATAGGAAACTTAGTAAAACAATATAAACTCGAATCAACAACGGACGACTCTACAATAATTTGAACAATGTTGAAACAACAAAATAATTACAGTCCTGCATTGTTCATGTAAAATTTGTTAAACCATTTTAAAAAATTGATGACATGTCAGATTACTATATATATTATGTGATTGATTTAAAACCTTTTATTATCAAGCTACCGTTGATTAGCTTTAAGGCAGGGGTGCACAACCCTTTAGTTAGAGGGCTACATTACAGGCTTCAGTTTCAACGACGGCCACTAATGTGCGCATGATATTTGTTCATAAATTACAACTGATAATTAAAATGAGGTTTGTTACATAACAACGTCTCTTTCTGCATAAAATTCTGAATTGATTTTCAAATTAATCCATAAATTAACTTTATCTATAAATTATACTGAAATATTTGCTCTGATTACACTTAATTATAAGCAGGATTGCCATCGACTTGAAACCAAAAATAAGGACAACCGAAAAATTAAATCTTTATGCGAAACGAAACAAATGTTTTTGAACAAATCTTTGCATTTATACAAGCAATGACATCATTATTCCAATATTTTGGCCAGAAACAATCTGTTACAGCAACTCGTTGTGCGTAATAAAATACTTCGTGCATCTTACAACAGTTCAGGTCGAGGTTTACTTTTACTTGTAGCAGGGATTTGACTATAGTAATTGTTGAAAATAAGACAAAATTAGGACTACAGTTAAAAATAAGGACATTTCTTTAAAAAAGACAATGAATTTTTCTAAGGCATAGCCCTTCAAAATAACGACACCTCTTAGAAATAAGGACGGTATGTGGACTTGATACCAAGTTGAGGCGAACATTAGGACCACCACACAGCGAGATAAACCATTTACTTAAACTTTTCTAAACTACCAAGAACACAATGCAATGCTGCATAAACTTAACTTAGACAAAATAACCGAACCCGGATGGTGTTACAGATTTAACAAGAAAAACTGGCCTATACGCACATTTTTATCTGCAACACTACAGCATAACTCATGGTTCTGTAACACCACTTATATCAACAAACTTAACCTGGTTACTTTACAGTCCAGGGGTTACCAACCTATGCCCGCCACATTTAAACTTGCCAGTTTTAATTTTCAAATAAGTCATGAACACAGTTGTACCCTTTATAGATTTTTAAACATGTTTATGCTTATGTTTTGTACTTGTAGCCCTCGTGTTACTTGATAATATTACGGTAGTCTTCGACTTTATACAAGTTAGTGGTCCCTGCATGCTTCTTTCTAAAGATTTTTCTCACGATTTGCGAGGTTATGAACTTTACTCCATTCAACCCTCAGGTATAAAATCAAACGCACAAAACGCTACTTCGTCGATGACGTCAACTCGCTACGCATTCTGACAGACCTTGTGAACTCAATAGTTGACCAACCAACATAACTGTATATTCCCAACAGGGCAACAAGGAGACGTTAAACGCGCGTTTAATACATGAATCATGACATTTAAGAGCAATAGAGCAGAGGTGTCAAACTCGTGGGATTCGTGGGCCACATTGCAGTTTGAAAATTATGCCGAGGGCCGCATGTGATTTTTATTCAAGTTTTATACACTTAAACAACTGTTTTGCTACGACGGCCGCATTGCAGATCCTTATTTCACCAGCAACCGCCAATTCCATGCTGGTTTTTGTTTCAAAATTACAGATGTAAAGAAATAGGTTTATATCACATATAAACCATCTATTGACGGCCCAAAAGCCCAGATTATTTTCAAACTTGATGCGCAGATTAAGCTGCACAGTGTGAAGATCAGTTTTAACTGTTTATTACGTCATAGGCTATATCAGGGCTGGGGAACCTGCGACAAAAGGCCACCTGCGGCCTTTTAGGACACAAAGTGCGGCCTTCGATGTCAAAATACATTTTAGGATGTTGATATTACAGACTACACCAGGCGCTGAAAAGTAGACAGAAACTTATTTTTGGATCTTTATTCCACATTATACTATTTGATTAGTTCAAGGGCAGCGGGTTTTAAATTAGAACCAAACGGTCCCATAGTGGTTTACATGGCGATTTCCGTAGTACTGCCAAGACCCCAAGATTGTACAATCTTACTTGTGTTGCGAAAGAACAATTGTTTGCGCATAATCGAATGTATTAAACGTGTCTGTGATGTCACAAGGTGTTCTTAGATCATTGATATTTGCAAACAAGCGAGTTTCTAGGTTAAAAAATCCTGAATATTGTTGTTAAGATTAGAATGTATAGTAAGGAATTGTATTTAGCTTGGACCGTAAGTGCTACAACTCTACAAGGGATTTGCAAACGACCATTCTGCACGTCACAAAGTTTGAACACCATTGCAATGGCCTTGGCCTGGGAAATAGTCCATGCGGCCTAAACGAGTATTGATAAACCGTTTGGTGGCCTTTATAAACAAAAAGGTTCCCCACCCCTGGTTCATATTGTGACGCTTTTGGTACGTGTTTTTTGCATTGTTTGCACAAAATAGGCCTACAAAAAGTCTGACGCATATGGCTACTAGGCTATAGTAATACTCCTTTCAGTAAAACAAAATCTGTTTAGAGCAGTTTGAAAGTCAAAATTTTAGCCAAAGGAATTATAATTACAACTCGGCCGCCAGTACATTATTTTAACAAACATATGCTTACGGCCGTACAAACTCGTTTCTGTGGCCGTACGATTTGAGAATGATTAAATTACTATCGTTTCTATTTATAACATCTGAATTATTATATATAAATTAAATTTCTGTAAATGTGTGTTTAAATAATAGCTTTCACTTTGAAAAGTAAGAAAAATTTGTTATAATTGGATAAAAAATCTGACAAAATACTTCCATTGTTGTCGAGTGTTTGACACCCCTGCAATAGAGTATATTCTTTTTGACGTCGGTAAACATAGTAACAAATATATAGAGGTAAAAGGGTAAAAAAGGTGGACTGAATAAAAATTAAAAATTCAGTCAAATATTGCGCATGACACCAATCAACAAAGTATGAAACTCCTCAGTCTTGTATTTTGGAAATTATTGTAATTTAAAAATATTTAGTAAGTTTAGAAACGTTTAAATTAAAAAAAAAACATTTTAAATTTTCCAATTTATTGAAAATCCTGCGTGTTTATCCTTTTAAAAGTATAAAAATTGTGGCAATTTTCTTAAAACGACCCCAGGGATATATACCGCCTTTATTGCATTTTAAGTCGCAAGGCAGAAATAAACTTTTAAAATCTATGACCAGCCAAATAGTTTTAGTGTGTTGTACGCCTTGCTGGAAAGAAGTTTTAAATCTACAGCAACAAATCGTCAGACGAAGTTGTGCATCAATTCTCTTGAGATATTGTTTAACAACATTTGTCCTGAGTCCCAAGGCGAGTTTTAATAACTGATGATGACGTTATTTGTTGCACAGCAAATGTCTTCAGTACGAAGTGTTGTAAACAACGTAAACTCGAATCAACAACGGACGACTCTAATAATTTGAACAATGTTGAAACAACAAAATAATTACAGTCCTGCATTGTTCATGTAAAATTTGTTAAACGATTTTGCAAAAATCCATGACATGTCAGATTACTACATGTTTTATGTGATTGATTTAAACCCTTTTATTATTAAGCCACCGTTGATTAGCTTTAAGGCAGGGATGCACAACCCTTTAGATTGGACGGCTACATTACAGACTTCTGTTTTGCCGACGGCCACAAATGTGCGCATGATATTTGTTTATTAATTACAATTGCTAATTTAAATGAGATTTATTACATAACATTGTGCTGAAAATTCAGATTTGATTTCTAAATTCATCCTTAAATTAACTTTATCTATAAATTAAACTGAAAGATTTGCTCTGATCACTGTTAATCTGAGGTACTGACAACAACGAATAGACAACCGTTTGACAGTCGGTGATCAGTAAACTAAATAAAAAATCACATTGTAGAAACTTACTATTAGGACTTTCATATCTTTAAGAAAGCAAAAAAGCATTTTTTGTGCATACTAGTCGCCTTTACTTAAAAGGCCTATTTAAAAATGAGAAAAAAATGTTGGGCCTTATTGCCACCAATGGCTGACAACCAAAACCGTAAAAAATTATTTTAAAGTCATTCTTTTTTCCAGCTAAAATATTGTCCCAATTAAAGTAAAACGACCCCTTTACTGATATATCTTAAAAAGTTTTCATTACGACAACGAAACCTTTCAATGTTTGTAACCAAATATATTTTAAATTATAAAAAGTCGTCAACAAACACTTATAAATTTGGATTTCTCATAGTAACTATTACACATAACTTGTAGGTTCAAAACTTTGTAAATCATTCTAAGTACTTATATCTTTTGAAATTGAAACAAAACGGAACATTTTTCCTTGTATATCAAAAAATAAAAACGGTGAGCCTTATTACCTTCCAGGCCTGTGCATTTTAAGGCAGGGGTGTCAAACTCACGGTCCGAGGGCCGCATGCGGTAACGAAGCCCTATAATGCGGCCCACGCACACTTAGCAACAAATGTAGTATTTTCTCAGATATTTATCTCATTAAAATAATTTTTTGTACTTTTTAAAGTCAAAGCAATTATTTAAACAGGGACTTTCAAAAATTTAATTTATAGATAAAAATTCATATGTTATGAATAGAAACGATACAAATTTAACCGTTCCTCGAAGCGTTAAGTTTCAGTCAACTTGCAGCCGTATGGCCTTGAACATGTTTATTAAAATATTTGTACTGGCGACAGTAATGTAATTAAACCACCTTTGCCAAAAAATTTGATTTTCAAACTGCTCTAACATTTGTGTTACAGAAAAGAGAATTACCAGCCTAGTAGCCATATGCGACATACTTTTTGTGCGCATATTGTGCACAAACAATGCGAAAAACAGGTACCAAAAGCGTCCAATATAGATTATGATGCCATAAACACTTAAGACTGATCTTCACACTGTGCAGCTCAATTTGTGCATCAAGGTTGTACATCTCTGCTTCGAATTATCACGTAACAAACTGGTAAAGTTAAAAATGTGGCCAATCTGTGCAACGACAGTTTGTTGCCGTTATTAACTTATTATTTTTACGAGATATAACCTTTGTTGGGTGGACTTGTTACCAAGTTAAGGCGAACATTAGGACCCACACAGCGAGATAAACCATTTACTTAAACTTTTCTAAACTACCAAGAACACAATGCAATGCTGCATAAACTTAACTTAGACAAAATAACCGAACCCGGATGGTGTTACAGATTTAACAAGATAAACTGGCCTATACGCACACTTTTATCTGCAACACTACAGCATAACCATGGTTCTGTAACACCAGGTAATTTGATATCAACAAACTTAACCTGGTTACTTTACAGCCCAGGGGTTACCAACCTATGCCCGCCACATTTAAACTAGTCAGTTTTAATTTTCAAAAAAGTCATGAACACAGTTTTACCCTTTATAGATTTGTAAACATGTTTATGCTTATGTTTTGTACTAGTAGCCCTCGTGTTACTTGATAATATTACGGTAGTCTTCGACTTTATACAAGTTAGTGGTCCCTGCATGCTTCTTATAAAGATTTTTCTCACTATTTGCGAGGTTATCAACTTACTCCATTCAACCCTCAGGTATAAAATCAAACGCACAAAACGCTACTTCGTCGATGACGTCAACTCGCTACGCATTCTGACAGACCTTGTGAACTTAATAGTTGACCAACCAACATAACTGTATATTCCCAACAGGGCAACAAGGAGACGTTGAACGCGCGTTTAATACATGAATCATGACATTTAAGAGCAACAGAGTAGAGGTGTCAAACTCGTGGGGTTCGAGGGCTACATTGCAGTTTGAAAATTATGCCGAGGGCCGCATGTGATTTTTATTCAAGTTTTATACACTTAAACAACCTTTTTGCTACGACGGCCGCATTGCAGATCCTTATTTCACCAACAACCGCCAATTCCCTGCTGGTTTTTGTTTTAAAATTACAGATGTAAAGAAATAGGTTTATATCACATATAAACCATCTATTGACGCCTCAAAAGCCCAGATTATTTTCAAACTTGATGCGCAGATTAAGCTGCACAGTGTGAAGATCAGTTTTAAATGTTTATTACGTCATAGGCTATATCAGGGCTGGGGAACCTGCGACAAAAGGTCACCTGTGGCCTTTCAGGGCACAAAGTGCGGCCTTCGATGTCTAAATACATTTTAGGATGTTGATATTACAGACTACACCAGGCGCTGAAAAGTAGACAGAAACTTATTTTTGGATCTTTATTCCACATTATACTATTTGATTAGTTCAAGGGCACCGGGTTTTAAATTAGAGCCAAACGGTCCCATAGTGGTTTACATGGCGATTTCCGTAGTACTGACAAGACCCCAAGATTGTACAATCTTACTTGTGTTGCGAAAGAACAATTGTTTGCGCATAATCGAATGTCTTAAACTTGTCTGTGATGTCACAAGGTGTTCTTAGATCATTGATATTTGCAAACAAGCGAGTTTCTAGGTTAAAAAATCCTGAATATTGTTGTTAAGATTGGAATGTAGTAAGGAATTGTATTTAGCTTGGACTGTAAGTGCTACAACTCTACAAGGGATTTGCAAACTACCATTCTGTACGTCACAAAGTTTGAACACCACTATCCTTGGCCTGGGAAATAGTCCATGCGGCCTAAACGAATATTGATAAACCGTTAGGTGGCCTTTATAAACAAAAAGGTTCCCCACCCCTGGTTCATATTGTGACGCTTTTGGTACCTGTTTTTGCATTGTTTGCACAAAATAGGCCTACAAAAAGTCTGACGCATATGGCTACTAGGCTATAGTAATACTCCTTTCAGTAAAACAAAATCTGTTTAGAGCAGTTTGAAAGTCAAAATTTTAGCCAAAGGAATTTTAATTACAACACGGCCGCCAGTACATTATTTTAACAAACATATGCTTACGGCCGCACAAACTCGTTTCTGTGGCCGTACGATTTGAGGAATGATTAAATTACTATCGTTTCTATTTATAACATATGAATATTATATATAAATTAAATTTCTGTATGTGTGTTTAAATACTAGCTTTCACTTTGAAAAGTAAGAAAAATTGATTATAATTGGATAAAAATCTGACAAAATACTTCCATTGTTGTCGAGTGTTTGACACCCCTGCAATAGAGTATATTCTCTTTAACGTCGGAGAACATAGTAACAAATATATAGAGGTAAAAGGGTAAAAAAGGTGAACTGAATAAAAATTAAAAATTCAGTCAAATATTGCGCATGACACCAATCAACAAAGTATGAAACTCCTCAGTCTTGTATTTTGGAAATTATTGTCATTTAAAAATATTTAGTAAATTTAGAAACGTTTAAATTAAAAAAAAAACATTTTAAATTTTCCAATTTATTGAAAATTCCGCGTGTTTATCCTTTTAAACGTATAAAATTTGTGGCCATTTTCTTAAAACGACCCCAGCGATATATATCGCCTTTATTGCATTTTAGGTCGCAAGGCAAAAATAAACTTTTGAAATCTATGACCAGCCAAATAGTTTTTGTATATTGTACGCCTTGCTGGAAAGAAGTTTTAAATCTACTGCAACAAATCGTGAAACGAAGTTGTGCATCAATTCTCTTGAGATATTGCTTGACAACATCTGTCCTGAGTCCCAAGGCGAGTTTAATAACTGATGATGATGTTATTTGTTGCTGAACAAATGTCTTCAGTACGAAGTGTTGCAACGAATAATGCATTGAACTCGTCTGAAACTTTGGTTCAAGTCGGATTGTTCGGTGAAAAGGCCGATTAATTTTTGGTACATTGGTTTAAGCTACCAACACACGGGGGGTCTAAACTGCGGCCGCGAGTCAAATGCGTCCCCGGTGGCATTTTACGTGGCCTGTCTTTGTTGTTTTAAATTATGTGACCGCTATAGTTTGGATAAAGTTTTTGGATTGTGGCAATTGCTTCTTCACGCAAAAGCTTCCTTGGAACTTTATTTACCGGTAAAAGCGGAAGTATACATTGTGCTGGCGTAATAAATCCCAATGTTTCCTCAAATCCCGTATATTTGTTATATAACTCTACGTTCAAAAACTTTGCAAAAAACGTTGGCCCGCGGGGGTCTTTACCTAATAAAAAAATAGCCTCCATTAGAAACGGTTTGGACACTCCTGCAACAACTCCATGTCAGATGTATTGGGATCTTGATACATCTGAACGTTGTTAAGAGTATCGTAGGAAATGTAATTAATCCATTAAACTCCGACACATTTTTTTCAAAAAAAGGAAACGAAAAATCAACTATAACTTCAAAACTTACATTACCACACGAAGCAACTCGAAGTTTTTTTAGTGCAATTGTGTCGCTATGTTTTCTTTCACCAAGCGAAATAAACTCAACTCAAACTATACGATTGACGTAGTCAAACGGTCTAAATGTATAAACGTATTAAATTGTGACCATGCGATATATGAACTACAATTCCTGTTTACAGAGATCTTAACAAAACAATACAAGCTCGAATCAACAACGGACGACTCTACAATAATTTAAACAATGTTGAAACAACAAAATAATTACAGTCCTGCATTGTGCATGTAAAATTTGTTGAACAATTTTGCAAAAATCTATGGCATGTCAGATTACTACATGTTTTATGTGATTGATTTAAACCCTTTTATTATTAAGCCACCGTTGATTAGCTTTAAGGCAGGGATGCACAACCCTTTAGATTGGACGGCTACATTACAGACTTCTGTTTTGCCGACGGCCACAAATGTGCGCATGATATTTGTTTATTAATTACAATTGCTAATGTAAATGGGATTTATTACATAACATTGTGCTTAAAATTCAGATTTGATTTTTAAATTCATCCTTAAATTCACTTTATCTATAAATTAAACTGAAAGATTTGCTCTGATCATTGTTAATCTGAGGTACTGGCAACAACGAATAAACAACCGTTTGACAGACGGTGACCAGTAAACTAAATAAAAAATCACATTGTAGAAACTTACTATAAGGACTTTCATATCAGAAAGCAAACAAGCAATTTTTGTGCATACTAGTCGCCTTTACTTAAAAGGCCCATTTAAAAATGACAAAAAAATGTTGGGCCTTATTGCCACCAATGGCCGACAATCAAAACCGTAAAAAAATTATTTTAAAGTAATTCTTTTTCCAGCTAAAATGTTGCCCCAATTAAAGTAAAACGACCTCTTTACTGATATATCTTAAAAAGTTTTCATTACGACAACGAAACCTTTTAATGTTTGTAACCAAATATATTTTAAATTATAAAAAGTCGTCAACAAACACTTATAAATTTGGTTTTTCTTATAGTAACTATTACACATAACTTGTAGGTTCAAACCTTTGTAAATCATTCTAAGTACTTATATCTTTTGAAATTGAAACAAAACGGAAACATTTTTCCTTGTATATCAAAAAATAAAAGCGGTGGGCCTTATTACCTTCCAGGCCTGTGCATTTTAGAGCAGGGGTGTCAAACTGACGGTCCAAGGGCCGCATGCGGTAACGAGGCCCTCTAATGCGGCCTACGAACACTTAACAACAATTGTAGTATTTTCTCAGATATTTATCTAATTAAAATATTTTTTTGTACTTTTTAAAGTCAAAGAAATTATTTAAACAGGGACTTGCAAAAATTTAATTTATAGATGAAAATTCATATGTTATGAATAGAAACGATACAAATTTAACCGTTCCTCGAAGCGTTAAGTTTCAGTCAACTTGCAGCCGTACGGCCTTGAACATGTTTATTAAAATATATGTACTGGCGACAGTAATGTAATTAAACCACCTTTGCCAAAAATTTTGATTTTCAAACTGCTCTAACATTTGTGTTACAGAAAAGAGTATTACCAGCCTAGTAGCCATATGTGACATACTTTTTGTGCGCATATTGTGCACAAACAATGCGAAAAACAGGTACCAAAAGCGTCCAATATAGATTATGATGTCATTTTTAACACACACACACACATATATATATACATGTTAAAAATGATTAAGTTAAAAGTGTGGCAAATCTGTGCAATGACAGTTTGTTGCTGTCATTATTTTTACGAGACGTAACTTTGGATGGCCTTAATACCAAACATTAGGACCAAGACAGGGCGATAAACCTTTCACTTAAACTCTTTAAAACTACCAAGAGCACAATACAATGCTGCATAAATTTAACTTTAACAAAATACCCGCATTATGACATTATTACAGATTTACAAGAAAAACTGGCCTATACGCACATTTTTATCGGCAACACTACATAACCCATGGTTCTGTAACACCACGTTGTATATCAACAAACTTAACCTGGTATCTTTGCAGTCCAGTGGTTACCAACCTACGTCGCAACACACACAGCTTTAAATAAGTTATGAACACAGCTTTTTACGTATATCCTATGTAGATTTTTCGCCATGTTTTGAACTGGTAGCTTCCATTCAATTTGATCATTTGTACTGTAGGCCTACATAAGCCTTCTACTCCTGCATAACAAATTCGGGTTTACTTAAATATACGTTTGGAATTATAGCCAAAAAAAACAAAACCCGTTACATTAGCAGGTTTAGCGCACAATCTATTCTGCAAGCCAACGCCTTTGCTATTTGATTATTTGTACTGTGCATATGTCCATTAAAATATACTCCAGCAAAACGAATTCGGGTTTACATTAATTATAATATGATATTTAAACATAGCCAAAAAATAAGCTAAAAACAAAACCGTTGGGCCTACATTAGCGGGAAATCTAGCCTGCAAGCCAACGCAACTATGGTTTCTTTGATCAGCAAATCACAAGACAGATAGGTTCTTTCCATGCGTTCCAAATCGTTAGACGAAGTTGTGCATCAATTCTCTTGAGATATTGCCTAACAACATCTGTCCTTATCCCAAGGCGAGTTTGAAATTGATGAAATTATTTATAGACGCAGTTTTTGCGCCTTAATTTTGGACATTTTCGTTCCAGGTGTCTGGTAACCCTCATGTTGCGCCGCCCGGTTCAGCAGCAAGACGAGCACAAAGGCAAAAGCGGTTTCTGCAAATACGTGCTGCTTTAGTCAAGGCAATATACAAGAAATTATCAGCAAATTTGACTCTTACCGAACTATTATAGGACCAGAGTCACAGTAACATTCAAAGCGATCAGTAGATTTTAGGTTCTGCAAATACTGCATCAAATTCAATAAACATCACCAAACCACATTAGTTACAGATTGCGAGACTTTAAGCAACAAGGCTTACCGGAATAATTCAGTTATTTACAGCAACAGCACGTTGACTGACGACTGTGGAATCAATAGTCCAGAGATGCACAATTACACATTGGACGACCAACAACAGTTCAGTTAGCACAAATTTCCTATCCGTTACCGAAAAACAAAACATAGTCGATCAATTTATAAAGCATGCTGCCTCTATAATATCCAGTCGCTAATAAACACGAGGCAGTCACACTTACAAGACGTGACTTCAGTAAAACAATGCCAAGGCTGTGACGTCATAAGCACTGATTGTATGACAGATAATGTCACCAGGTTGCACAACATTGCGCCATTCAAGTGAGTTAAGGCTACTGGCGGAAAACATAGAAATCATAATAATATGTACAATGGCGATGTAACACTCCCCCACAAAAATGTGACACATTTTTACAAACACAACGTCGCCAATCGCGCGTGCACTGCAGAGTGGCGACAAATCAATGTTCGACAGTCCTTATCATCGGAGTACCGAGCAGTTATCCCTGTATTTGTCTGGTGTTCCGAGCAGTCGTCTTTGACGTCCAGTCTTTGCTTCCACCGATGTTCAGGGCTCAAACCAAGGCCGGACGTCGAGGAACTCTCCCGTTTTTTGGGCGTCCTTGGTCGCGACATGTGCTTCGGTGCTAAGTCGCCTTGACCGATGACGCCGCAAAGGAAAGGACCAATGCCCGTTAGACGGTCGTGTGGGAACGATGTTTAGTTGTGGCGACGGTTTTGCGTTGAGCGTGCAAGACGGGGTTGCCAGGTTGGCCTATTTTCGGCCAGAATCGCTCATTCTGGCCTTGATTCAGAGCCCTTGGGCGAAAAAACTTCGGTCTGGCCGTCTGGCCGAAAGTTTGGGCGTTCTCACACTTTTATCATGCTTCTCGCTTCTCAGCAGGATTTGACGCTTTTCGGTCCCGACCTTTTTGTTTTCTGCGCTGTCGCGATATGCGCCGTGTCTCGAACGAGATTGCAGCGCCACGTGACGCTCTGAATCCCGTCGCTGCTGAATAACACCGACTTTATCCGGTTTTGTGTCTGGTATCATTGTCTGAACTGTAATACTTACTCCGACTTCATGGTTTCCATCCGGTTAGCGCCATTATCATTGTCTGGATAACTTATCAACAACCCTCTACCCCCCCGGCAAATTTAAAATGCTATATAACTTGTCCCTTGTCCGGACTACCTGTATTACATTTTTGAGTAATTTTTGTACATGGATGGACGAAATGTATCTGCATTTAGTAAATTAGCCACATACGCTCTAAACTGCTTGTCGACACCAACAAGCAATGCAGTTGTTGAACGTGTTTTTTCTTTAGTAACTGCCATTAAAGCAAAAAGTAGAAACCGGTTAGGAGTAAAGATGCTTAAAGCCTTGGTTCGTATCAGATCAAACTTACATGAAGATGGGGTTTGCTGCAATAGCTTTACTGCAACTGACACCATGTTTAAATTGTTCAATAACGACATGTATGCACAAAATGTAACTGAGTTTAACAATCTGCTGACTGATTTTGACAATTGATACTTGTATTATTTTTTTCGTATAGTGTTGGTGTTGCGTATGTCATGTTTTTTGAATAAATGTTTACTCGAGCCTCGTTTTTCAAAAATAATAATACACATTGTCCACCACTTGATGGCGCTAAACAAGCGATTTTAGAAATTTAGCATAAAATGAAAGTTTGGGCGAATTTTAAGCGTTCTGGCCAACGGTCTGGTCGATTTGCAAAATTTTAACCTGGCAAGAGCGTGCGCCCGCGCAATTGCGACATCTCGTCATCGTTACACTCCCACTAAATGCCACGTCGCTGCATGTTTCGTTTCCATTCATTTTCTGATGAAATAAACCGTTTTATGTACGACCAGTTGCAGTAGACTCCGAAAAACCACTAACGTTACAGAAGACATTTATCCAAACGTTCCGGAATTTTGCTCATGCAAATATAGTAATTCTATGCAGTGTGATAAAAACATACAACATGATGGTACAATATCAAAGACGTTTATGTAATGAGGGATTCGCAGTGGCCAAAATAAATTATTAAAATTGTTGCAAAGAGAAAATATATTTTTATGCATGAAAACATAAAAATGGCATAAAACATGTATTTGCACAAATCCATAAACACTAGATTACAAAGCAACAAAAATAAATTAAGTTACAGTGCAACTAATATACTAATATATGTATATGTAATATACTGTGCACAAATAAAATTAAATTTAAGTTGATGAAAAAAAAGTCCTTCATCCTCAAATGCAACAAAAAAATTGATAAACATGTTCGTAGAAGTTACATCAGTATTCTGAGCGATAATACTTTTTTGTACATCATTTTTACTTATTTCTAAAATATAAGGCATTATTTTGCCCTTTTGTGATATCATAGAAAGACAATTGTCTGTGCAAGATTATTTTATTTACGCGGCAAAATTTGGGGATTACCCGTGAAAAATCTCTTACCATTATTCGCCAACAATAAACTTGAAGACGAATTTATCCGCGTCGGTTCTGACTGGTTTAATAAACAGCACATCCGAAAACAGTTCGCTTTTGTTACTGTGATATTGTTTTACCTCATTCGTGACTTGTCTAAACATGAGATACATTTGCAATACCGGTAGTTGGATAATGAAAAAGATTGAGGCACATTAGAGCCTTAATTTTTACTGAAAAGTTGACTTTTATGAAAGTCGAAGAATTATCAAAACATGGGCCAAGTAAACAGCAAAAAATGATGTGAAACAAAATTATTTATTTACCTTTTTTGTTTGTATTAAATAATTGTTACTTATTTTGTTTTTTTCTACAGCAACCCATTGAACAAAAAATAGGTTAGTTTGAACTGATCCTAATATATATTGCAACAACTCTACTATGTGCGATAAATCGTGGATTAAGTCAAATGTCTCTGCTCACACATGGATTTATTACTTATGTGAAGACATCTCAACCTTCTGACGCTGTTTTGAGGTAACCAATTTACCATGTTAGTTTTTAGCCTATGGAAAAAGGATATGTTTATTTTTCTGTACTTAAACTGTGTTGACCAAGTGGGTCAAAATTGTCCACACTCCATTTTAAGGGTAATTTTTTAAGTCATTTTTATTTTCAAAAAACATATTGTATGCAATGATGTAAACTTGGGGTATGCAACCTTAGTCACTGTGGGATCAAATACAATTACCAATTTTAAGTGGTGAGCCGCACCTTTATATATCACAAGGTGATTTTACTTTGTTGCATACCGAAAATATCTATATTGAGTTAACTACAACTAAATTTTGCTTTCGATTTTATCCCCAAAAGGCACATTAATCTACTCAAAAATATATAACAATTGGACTTGTTTGCTAGTACATTTGAAATCCAAGCTTCTCTGTGGGTTGCACAACCTTTTATCAATGGCCCACAGGTTGCACACGCCTGATCTAAATTTCTGGTATGTGTTTGCAAAACGATTTGTAACAGATATTTTATATCTGATGACGCATGAAATATCAAACACAAGCGAAAGAGATGAAAGTTATTTAACCTGTTGGGATTAATTCTTACTTTTCACGGTAGCCACAAGAATTTATTATAGTTCACATACATTTTATGTTAAACACCCTTTTGCACATAAATGTCAAATAGGTTAAATACCAACATTTTTTCGCAAATCATTCATTAGTATTCATAACTGTTAAAAATCCAAAGATTTTGCTTTATTGGTTCCCTACAGTAATGGACACACACTGTTTTAGAATTGTACAAAAACAATTGCATTTGTTACTTGGAATAAAGGGTGTTCAGCTATATATAACATGATGTGCACCACAGTCTGATATTAAAAGGATGCTGTAATGATTTTAAGCTTTAGGTAAGGGACTGTGGACTTCAGTGTTGAAACTGCTGATGGTTTCCTAGCTTGGTATCAACAATATTGTTAATACGTAAACACATACTTTACTTGCAACTTGCTGCACTTGGAGCTGTTGCATCTTTTTGTATTGACTTATCAAATTGTTAATTGTGACAGAACAGGGGTTTAAGTGAAAAAATCTTTGCTCGAAAAAATTTGAAGTAAGGTTGTTATTGTTTAAAGAGCATTTTAGTTTGCTGTTTTAAATTTTGGCCCAATCAGCCTATAAGTTATCTTTACAGCTCTTAATATGTGTTAAAGCGCCTGGGCTTCCAGACAGTCAATTCCCATAGGAGCGATTGGTTGGTTTTTGTCAATTGGACGCTGCTTAATGCATGAACACACATGCCACTGGGCTATTTTCGTGTTGGAATAGAGTTGCAAGGTTTTTGGTTGTTTTGTATCACAATGAAAGATGTTGCATATATTTAGTGGCAGATATTACATATAATGTTGGTCTATGAGAGCAGAGGCAGAATTTATTGCTATATTCCACTCCTTACCACACAAACATTTGTAAAATCTATGTCACTTATTCACACGTTCATATTTTTCTTTTACACAGGTTTATCGACG
Source organism: Phallusia mammillata (assembly GCF_965637545.1). Lineage (NCBI taxonomy): Eukaryota > Metazoa > Chordata > Ascidiacea > Phlebobranchia > Ascidiidae > Phallusia > Phallusia mammillata. Next base: position 26,074,249 of record NC_137256.1, on the reverse strand, counting down.
GAATGTTTGCTTAATGCAATTCATGCAGTATATCCCTGGAATTGCAACAGCACAATGTTTCTCCTACATGTGCAGGTATGTTGATAGAACAGGAGTCCACAACCTTTTAACTATATATGCCCACATCACAGGTCCCTATTTCAACAATGGCCACCAGTGTGCCAATGTTTGTAAATTACAGTTTTAAGGAAATGATATTTATTCCATAATATCCAATTCACTGGTGCATAAAAGTACAGAATGGTGTGTAATTTCATCCATAGACTTAACTTCACCACTTGCTTCTAGCAGTTTTTCACATCACTATTTACATTGTTATATATTAAGACTGTGGATTGCTTTTAAACAACATGCATACAAACAGTCTAGCCGCTAGGTTTCTATATCTCCCAAGCATGTAATATGTACATTTTTGATCCCCTGAAATCTTAACTTAAGAAGCCAAAAGCCACAAGAGCAAATGTATCAATATATTGGTCATTATATCACAATCGCCAGTATACAAATTTTAAAAGATGCTCTAGGGACCAGCTGCTGTACTGCAACTTTTTGTGCAACTTTCACTTATAGGTAATCAGTTGAATTGAAAGGTTTAAAATTATCCTGGCTTTGTAGCAAGCTTGTAACAAACAACTTTAACTCTTATATTAATACCTGTCATATTAAATTTATGATTTGATTTACTTTTTGTGGAAAAAATGTTGTAATATTTGCTTCTTCTCTAATAATGTCTTCTTTTCTATGTAAAACCACAACACTATTAATAAGTTACGTTGTTTAACAGGTGATCAACTTCCTAATTTGGTCGGTTCTTGGATCACTGCCCAACTTTTGGCATCCCTGACTCATTTGTATTACCTTCACCTGAATGTTATATCACTTGTCAATACGAAATATCAGTTTCTTTATCACCATGTTCTTCTGGTGCCATGGAGGTAGCTGAGAGTCAGTGGATGTTACCAAAATAACAATAATAAACAAGTCGGACTGCAAAAAAGGTTAATATGGATTAATTATTTTCAGGGATGTAGAACATAACGGTTATAAGGCTTCATGAGATAATGTTTCTTAACTGCTGGTACTTTAGGTTTTTGATAAGTTTAAGAAAGAATATTTTCTATTATACATGAGAGAAATTAGTAACAATGAAACCAAAGAGGTTTGTTTAGATTTTATAAAATCACCGGCCTGCAAAACTTGGTGAAAAATGTTATCGGTCTGCAAGCTCAACAAAGTTAAAAAACACTGTATTGGAATTTATTTTGGTGTTTTATAACACACAGTAAAGTTATCTTTAATTATGTTTAATTTTAGAATTTGATCGAAACTGAAACTACCATTGGAGGGATGTGTTGCTAAAACTGATGGAGAGATGTGAATGTTTGTTACAACTGTTTTGTTACTCTGATGGTCGGCTTGGTTATCAAACACATACAGAATTTATGGGAGAAAAGTCATCAGGATGGACTCGACTGATTCTGTTTTAGGTAGGAATTTTTTACATATTTTTTCACTTGCTATATTATGGGTTATGGTTTATGGATGTGTCAGATATACATATATTCTGTTTCATTACATTAGGATTATAGATTTCAAACTAGCATTCATTGAGAAAAACTCTAATATTTACTTATTTTGGTTTAAAGTTGAAGCAAAAAGCCTGAAAAATGAGACAATCATAAACTACATTTTTAGTCAAATAATTTCCAGCTAATTTCATACTTTTTGTTGCTTTAGCCAAGACCAGCCCACTTTATGCCTGATAATGTATTTTCGTCTGTGCACTGACCAAGGGTTGATGTTTGCGTTTGGCGCATGGCCCAGTCTATTGTAGACTGCAATTTCATGGCATTTGTACCCTTTAGTTTGCAAATAGGAGGATTATTTAGAATAAGGTTTAATTATCACTTTCTAAGCCTGGAACTCTACTTTTGAAGCCCAGGCATTTGTTGTGTTATTTTAGCTATAAAACATAAGATGACTCAGCAAAAACAAGTATCTTGTGAAACACTTTTAATAAGGATAACAATTGCACAAATAGAGTTAAAAAGCGACATACTTTTTTAATTAAACATTTCTGAATGCTCTTGCCATCATCAGTGGTATGAAAAGGCCACATCTTTTACACCTGTTTATGTACACTTGATTCATGCAATAGATTGATAAAAAGGTATTATTATATATATTTATTGCAATGCTTAGGTTGTCCATCTACTTCGATCCTTTGATGCTTTGCTGGAAAAGAGTGGAGTAGATCATGAAGAGAATAATTACAAACAACAAAGTCAATGTTACAACCCAATTGACAAATTCAGAAGAAACAAAACATCTATGGACTGGTTTTTGCTGAGGTAGGATTTTCTCATTTGTGTGTGATAGGTAATAAGGCAAGTAAGAGTAAAATGTTTTGAGAAATGACAGCTTCCATCAAAACTGAGATAAAGATATAGTGATCTGTGTTAGTAAATGTATTTGCAACACACAAACACATTAGTGTTAGGACTTAAGCATGTTGTTGCAAACATGTCATAAAATATTGATTCTTGTCCTGTATATGGCAATTCATGTGGTTGCTACATGCTTCAGTATTCTGGACCAGTGGTTCCCAACTGCAGGTCCGCGTAAATATTTTGCCGGTCCGCAAATTATCTTCATTTTTGAGATTTTGATATGAGATTCATACTGGCTGGATATGAGACATATGTATCTTAAATTACTACCAAGTATGCAAGATGCAATTTCCATGTAAAGTTATAAATGAATTCCAGCATTGTCATGCACAACTACATTTGTCATCAAGCGATAAAACATAAGATGACTCAGCGAAAGCAAGTATTTAGAGACACAATTTAGAAATCTTTTGCTGCCGATAATTTGATAAATCCAGTAGCTAACACCAGATATTTTGTTAATGTTCATAAATGTGTTGAGTCGGATTTATTTACATTTGTGTAGATTTTCAAGATGGATGAAGTGGTTGGTTCGCCGCCTGGAAGTCCTGCTGCACAACAAGCGACCCCAGCAGATAAACAGACAGACTCTGTAAGTTTGAAGACTCTGATTGCTTTGACAAAGTGCACAGTTTTGCGGGGTGACGTTTCGCCAAATTGGCTTCAATCAGGTTTGTGTATAACCTGGGTAAATCACCATATGAGCTACACAGACTCAATGGTTTGCCTGCAGAAAGTCATTCATGTCTTTGTTTTTCACACCTGTGATTTGTACAATACTGCATTGCTGGTTGGCATAAATGCTATATGGCTGACCAAAGTAACGAATATATTTGTAGTTGCTGGCTGAAGGTCAAACTGGCGATCCCCTACTATGAAGCTGACATGTGCAGCATACGAGGCAGGCAACGGTGCTTGTGATTCAACTTTCTATTGGCGCGGCTGAGTAGTCGCACAACAACAAATTCAAACCTGCTTTGGCATGCAACTGCACTTGATTCATTCTTTGCTTGGTTGAAAGAACACGTCATGATTGTGACATCACCAGCTTGTGACATCACCAGCTTGTGACTGGTTAAAAGTCTTTTGGTTAATTGTTTTGTTGAAATTGTCAAAATTATTTCACCAGTCATTTTGTTTTATATTTGTTTTTCACATTGCAGACATCGAGTGGCCTGAAGGAGATGCAATTCTGCCAGATGACGCCATAAAATTGATTCAACATTTGCTAATGAAAGATTCCAGCGATCGCGCAGGCTCAAAAGGTATTTTAAATGTTGAACACATAAATTATGTATACAACTTACTTAACCAATATATACAAAAGATTTTAACAAGTGTCTGTCATGCAGTATCTACACATTTGTGTCTGTTACCACTAGATTTCAGCAGAGCAAACCTGCTTCCAGAAATTAACCAAATTTTTAAACGGCTTCTGAATTTGATAAACTGTAGACACTTTGTACATTCAGCAGTTGTGGATTATAATTATTATTTCTTGTTGTGTTTCACCAAATCCCTCACTAGTTACCCCCACTATCCCTTTATAACAGTTAAGGTGCTTAAACATATAGTAGCTGCATAAAGTTGTCTATTACTACCATGTTTACATAAACAAACACCAAGCTACAATGCAAGTGTAAAAAAGTCTTTGGTGGTTTTGATGGGTTTGGTGGCAAAATGCAGATGTGCATGAAAATGCTGAAACCTTGTTTCAATATTATTTGTTTTTTAAATTGCTCCAACCCGTCACACATTTTGCAAAAACCAATAACTATTACGGAAAAATGGTCAATAATATATATATGCAGTATTCAAATGGTGACAAGTCTATTATTTTTTTATAGTCTATTATTGCAATGTTTAGGTTGTGCAGCTACATTGATGCCTTGATAGTTTGCTAGAAGAGTGGAGTGGATAATTAAGAGAATAAAATCAAAGTTACAATAGACATTGACAGATTTAGAAGAAACAAAACATCTATGACCTTTTTTGTTCTGAAGTAGGATTTTCTCATTTTGTGATAGGTGATAAGTCAAGATGTAGGAACAATATGTGCCTTTGTTTTTTTATTTTACTTAATGCCTTTAACCACAAAACTGAACAAATCCCATTCAAATCTCTTTTTTCTTGGCTTGTAAGCAACATAACAATATATATTCTTAAATACTATAAAGAATGCAAGATACAATTTCCATGTATAAGTTTATTTCAATCAGGTGGCTTTGCCTTTTGTAGCAAATAATATTAATGTGGACTTCTACCATTGTCATGCACCCCTGTATTTAGTCACCAGACAATTACTACGTTTACATGTCCGTGAATAGACTAGTACTAAAGTTGGGCCTAGCCTACTTGATGGGCCAAAAAGCCGTTGCGTTTACATGTCATGTGCGCAATGGTGCGTGACCGGATTGGCGAGGTCAAAACAAATGTTTTGATAAAGCGACCCTTAACTTACTTAAAAGTTTATTTTTGTGCCTCAAAGTTGTTTGAGTTTGACGCCCCTGCAGTAGAATTATGACGTGAGCAGCCTATGATTGATGTAATGCTTCTTTGTTCATTTGTTAACTTGTGATAATTATTTCAACAGCCATTTTGTTGTTACAATTTGTTCTTCACGTTGCAGACATCGAGTGGCCTGAGGGAGATGAAAATCTGCCAGACGACGCAGTGAAATGGATTCGGCATTTGCTAACTAAAGATTCCAGCGATCGAGCAGGCCGTAAAGGTATTTTTTGCTTGTTCTATTGAGCCCGCATTTGTGCCTTACCTACAAACAGCTCGTGGCCCACTTTGGCCGCCGTGGGACCCGTTTGAGAACCGCTGCAATAGGGAAACATGAGATGGTTTGTCAATTTCGGTCTTTTTTCTTGACAATATAATTAATTTGTGTGTCAATGCCAATACTGACATTTTAAACAATGTTTTGGTTATTTATATTTTCCAAAGATATCCGAAGCAATCCGATGTTTATGAAGTCAAGCACACCACACGTGTCACATCCGTTGCCATTACGACCCAGTTAGAAATAACGTTTCATACTTTGTTGCTAAGGCAGGAATAAACGGAGTTACCATGGCAACGGTGTGAGAAGCAAATGATGCTTTGCATTTGTTTCCTTGACAAAAAAGTGATAAAGTGGGATTCAACTTTCGTAACCATGGCAACAACGTGACTCAACTTTTCTCCGTTACCAGGGCAACCGATTGAAGGTGACATTTTTTACAATTTTCGAACACTTGGTGGCTTAACTTTGGTTTCCATGGCAATTTCTAACTTTCCCAGAGCTACGTCATTTGTGTGCAGTAAGTTGAAATTTTGAAATAAAGTTCGTTAACTTCTGCTTATTCTGTTCTTGCTATCTAAAATGGAAATCTCCAAACACATTTTAACAAGTGCTGATTAAGCCGTGCATTGTATTTACAAAATCAAGTTAATGTTTTTAACACAAATATTTTTACATGTGCTTTAATTATTAGTAATAATACCACGGTTTATCTGCATATAGTTTTACATTCAAATTAATTCGCAAAAATCAGTTGAATCACATTTTGGAGAAAAAAACTTAGTTACTTTGTTTTTATAATTCCTATTTATTAACGGTTAAAAGATTGAATTGCGCGAATTTTTAATTTAGCAAGATTTAAACAATTCAACAGGGTAATTGTATTTACATAATTTACACTGATACGGTAAATTAATAAAAGTCCATATTTTCATCTTTGGAAGAGAAATGTTGGTTTTATTCGCATTTAAACATCATCGTTGATTCTTTAATCGCTTCATTCCAACCTTTCCAGTGATACCAGATCATGTTGCGGTATCTACCTCGTGATCTTCCCCATTGAGCGTTGAGTTTACATTTGGAACAAATATTATTATACCACCATCCACCTTCACCGCCCCATAGAACTGCACAGTTGCCTTCCCACCTGTGTCACAATGTAATATTCCAATAAAACTTAACCTCGATACAAACTACACAAACACATAGTGGAATATTTAATCGTGTGTTTCAACCAATAGCGCTATTAGTTTATCAGTTGTGACATCACACAAGCTGGTTTATTGATTTTATGACGTCACACACTAACTACTAAATCACTTGATTTTTTGATTTTTTTAATAAACGGTTTTGGACACGACAAATAAAAATACGATTGAATCGCTTTATCTGCTGTTTTTTTTTATTTATTTAAAAAGTTAAAATTTAATTTTGCAATTTTATCATTGTGTTTTTCCTGTAGTTTATATGATTTCTGTGCAATTGATTTTGCACAATTGTTTTTGTCTTGCAATATGATGTCATGAAACAAACTTACAATGAAACAATATAATCTATTCATTTGACAATGCGGAAATATTTTTATACTTATATACACAAATTGTATTTACGGATCATTATCCCGATCTTTGGTGGTGAATTGCTTTCCGTTGTGATCTTTCAAACTGTCACCAGCCGTTCCACTGAAGCCAGAAACATGTAAACGATAATTGTCTGATTCATCGTCGATTGCAAACGAACTGCGAAAACAAAACACATTGTTGGTGTTTTTTTCCATTTATTATGGGTCCCCTTCTCTGAAGGACACACATTTCCTTCAGTTTTTGTTTTTCTGCCTAACGCGGATGTTTTTTCTCCCTTTTGTGAAAAAACGAGGTTTAAACCAGGAAGTCGAACCGGAACTGAATCCGAACCCGCGAACCGGTTCGAGCGGTTAAAATGCAGCCTGTATTACTTTTTGTAATCGCCACCACAAATTTATTGATTTCAAACAATGTACTGAAGAATACGCAAGATAGGAGCTACAGGGCGTTTCAAAAATGACGAATTATGGGTAGAATTAAGTTAATGGAAACGGTTCACAAACCGATCTCGAACTCCAAAAAATCAGTGAACCCGTAGCCTATAACAAGCGGTTCGACTCCCTGGTTTAAACTCATTTAAATTTTCGCACATTATTCATATGTATCTGAAGTTGTGCGTTGTATGTAATGCGCTAAAGTAATTTTTAACAAAGTAGATACGATGCTCATTGTTTACTAGCACATATGTATCTTAAGTTGTGGATTGGAAATTTTGTAATGCGCTGGATATTTTTAACAAAGTAGATGTGATGCTCATTGTTTGTTTAAAAATTTCAGGCAGGTCACTGGAGAGCAATAATATGTCCTGGTACAACACATTTTATGGGCCCCACTCGCACACTAGTCAGATCTAGATTGGCCCGTATTTTTAATAAAAGAGAGAATCAAAATGCTATACTGGGGAACTACACCATTACTTTGCTGCGTCGTCATAGAAACAGTAAAAATATACACGTAACTGTTCGTTATGGTATTTCCATTTATGACCCCATTAAGGGCTCTGCACACCAGACGCGGTTGACGGTGGCGGCTAGCGCTGTCAGCGCCGGCGGTTGTTGGCGGATTTTGCGCGTAACGTTTGACGCGACGTTGACCCTTCACACCGGCAGTGCGGTTGCCGTCGCCGATTTTGTTGCAAAGAAAACTAGGCCAATGTGCTCGACATATTTAGTGTTTCTGCGTCTTAAGAAAGTTGCTACAAATTCATTTTGTGACAAAATATAACATTGATCACCATTCCACGGTAAAATGTTTCCAAAAACAATTGCAACAGCACCATTGGTTTCAGTTTACTTCTGTCATTGCTGTTGAAACACACTTCCCTGTTTTACAGACAGTTTATGTTTCAAAGTTGGTAATATAATAGCAATAACATAAAGAACACATTTTAGAAAACACAAGATTGCAGAAACGCAAAGAAAACAATCATAAAACAACATACAAAAAAGCTTCTGTGTAAAAAGATACATGTACATAAACTTGTACATTGGTGCACAGTCACAATGATGCTAGATGTTGTCAAATGCAAGAAGAAAACTTTTATTCTTTGGCTTGTGACATACTTTTCTGAAGTTTGCAGCTTCATCGATTTGCTCAGTGGTGTTGAATGAGGTTTTTATTGGGAAATTGCTTTCTGTAGTCTGACAAACATGTCACAAATTCATATCTGGAACTCTATGGAAATATATATGCAACAGTTGATCAGTAGAAACTACATTTTTATTCAAGTATACCAACCTGGAAATCCACATACAACATTTTTTTTCTTGCCATGAAGTTTATTGAACATGTGCACTGGAGTTGCTGAATCGGTCATTGACATGTAGATAAGGAAAAGTTCCTACAGTTCTGCAACAAATCAAAGTTGTTAAAGAAGCAATACATTTGGAACTTATACCAAAATTCACCTACACATAGGCTCATATGAATAGTGTTTCCATCCTGCTAAGATTTCAACAGCAGTAGCTCTCTTGTACTTTTCTTTTTGCAAAGTCGTGGTTTCATAATTACAAAATCATTTCATTAAAAATGACCAGTTAAATTAAAAATGACCAGCCCAAGACTCAACAAAAAGCTGTAAATAAAAGTTCTTTAAACCACTGGTAAGAAAATTTTAGTATGTTTTTGTTCAGTATTTAATTTTAAACTGTTTACAAAAATATTAAACAACCATTTCAAACTAATTTGCTAAAAACAGCCAAAAAACAATGAAAACAAGACAATTTGTACCAATACTATCAGTACTTCATTGACTCTATTCTTATTTTTCTGGTAAATAACAATAAAACAACCCACCTACAAACAAAAAGACCTAAATCAGGCAGAAATGTATCATAAACAAGTCGAGCACCCGCCGAATATCAAGTTTTTCATCCAGCAGTCTAGCGCGGTTGACGGAAAAGTTAAATCCGATTTAACTTTGCCGTCAGCCGTTTCAACCGAGAAAATCACGCCGTTACGGCAAGTCGCTGTCTGGTGTGAATACCCCGTCGCTTGCCGTCGAACGCAAAAACGCGTCGCTATCCGCCAACCGCGTCTGGTGTGAATCTTGCTTTAGGCTGTTATGTGTCCTGGCGCAGAGCATCCGCATTTTGTGGGGTCCGGTTTTAGGCCAGTCGGTTCAGTGATGACTTTTACAAAGCCTCATTGATTTTTTGCTTGCGAAATAGAAAACGATTTCAAGTTGTGAAAACAAAAGAATAGTTGAAAATTGTTTGTTCGAAATGCGCCATGTCTTTACCGTTTCGCAGTTGCTCCTGGATGTGGAAAAACTCACATGTAATTTTTCTTCCAAATTGTAAAATGCAGCATGTCTTAGCCAATTTTGGTTTTAACTAATCGCGGTCCAACATAAACACATTTGTTCAAACCGATTGTATGTCAGCTTTTATCAGACACTAAACGTTAATTTACTCTTTGCGAAAGTATATGGGCACAACTACATACAAACACATTTTATCTAGTTTTGTAAGATTACTTTGGCAATGATTTAAAATTGAGTTTATTATGTCACAAAGGAAATTATGCGCAAACAATGGCCGTTTGTTAGTTTTTCCGCGGTCCGCCATTTGAGTAGCCCTGTTCTAAACCAACCTATGACCCTAAGTTGGGTCGACTGAAAATTCTGTTGGGTCGCCTTTTTTGTGGCAATAAAAGGATCTACTCTTTGACTTCGTTTCGTAGCGTTTTTTTCCCCGGTTTTAAATCAGGGTTCTTCAGCGGGGCCGATTTCAAATTTTCCACATTACTGATTGTATGAATATATAAGCTTACAAGAACTGTGAAACTCAGCTAACTTTATCTTAAAAGCAGATAAAGTATATATTTGAATACATTGTGTTTACTGGCGATTGTTTGTGCTTCTCGAGGGCAAGGTTACGCATTTAATTTGCCACAGGGGACACTTTATTGAGGCTATGCATGGTGACAGGTTATACTTTTTAAATACAACGGTAACGAGCTTTCCCTTGAACTTGTATCGCTTTCACACTTCCTATAGGCCAAATAGCGCTTCCCAAACTGCGAAGTATTTGTATCATTTAATTTGGTAAATGTAGTGTAATTTGATGTTTAATGCATAGAATTCTTCTCTACCGAGTAATGCCCTATTGTTCAACAAAAGAAGGCGATTGTTTGCACATAATCGTAATATTATTTTGTTTATGATCTAACAAACTGCTTTGAATTGCTGTCCCAAAATAATTTCAAGACAACTTGGCGCAATAATGGTAAATTTCGGTTTGTGACGTCATATTGGCTGATAATGCTTTGAGCCAGCTCTAAATTTCGGGTTAAATAGAAATGTTTTGTCGAAAAAACGAACAGTGTTTGTTTGATTTTGAATTTTTCAAAACTGGCGCAGTAATTTTCGAAAAGCTTTCCTGATTTAGAGACAAAAATACAACCAAATTAGTAAAAAAACATGCCCATGGGTCGCGAGAAACCACAAAATAAAATTATGGGAAGTACTAGGGTCGCATCATAAAAAGGTTGGGAACCACTGTTTTTAACCAATGTGTATTTTTTGATAAGGCAAGATTCTCTTTTTCACCAAGTGGAGGTGTGGCACTTTTAGACGATTAGGAGGAGCAGCGTTTTCCCACTCTCAGGAGAAGCGGCGAAACTGGATAATTTAGCACAGATATTTTCACTGACACTCGGCATTAAATGTAGTTTGATGAGATATTTTTCAACATAACATTATTTCTTCAATACAGATAAATTACACGTTAGTTTTTTTCACGGGGTTCGAACCCGCGCCACCATAATGGCATAATATTTTATTAATAGAAATCATACCTGTACTGTGCATCAGCCGTTGTTGCATCAAAACCTGTCATCCTTATTTTCAGTTTGCAGTTCTGTCCTCTCGTCATCCTGTTTATTTTGTCCAAACCTGGGTTGTTTAAAGTTTTGGTCAAATTCAGTTTACGCGTTTAAACAAAATTATTTGTTCACCGAGCCAGAATTCTCCTTCCATGTTTCCGAATCCATCTTTATATTCCTGCCAGTTTCGGTTAAAATTCACACTTCCGTTAAATCGTCGTTGAAAAACCTGTCATGCAGGAAATATACGAGTGTTGTAATTCCACGTTGCTATTCTACATATTGTTCGACTTACCGTCCAACCGTGGTCACAGACCGCTTCCTTGTTGTTACTGAACCTGCGGTAACCATAGACTGATGACTTTAAGCAGCTAGTTGCCAGTCGGTTGTCCATCTCTGAAATGTACAATTGCACATTAAAACAAAGAAAAATATTTGCAAAAAGATTTTTCTGTCGCTAAATTGCAAAATGCAGAACCTTCTGCATAGAAAGGAAAAGATAAAATAGTTTAGTTTCGAGTTTAATTAATTTACTTTCACGATTAAATGAAATTAGTGTGACTATAAGGAGTTTTAAATAAAAAATGAATGCTACATAGGTATAGGTATAAAGTTATTTTCGAGTCCCGGAAAGACTTCTGTCGTGGGTTCGAATCTCACCGCAGGCTACATTTTTCTACCCTGTGCCTTATGGGAATGCTTGGAAGACCGGCTGATTCGTTATAACGCTTTTAATATGCCTGGTGTGCTATGGTTTATCGATAAGTATTCTGCGTTCGCTGGTTTGCATAGATTTAGTCTACACAGGGACAAGTCCGGGAAACTCCGTGCGTCTAAATGTTGATTTTTGACAGCACATTTATGGAGCAATTGAAGCAAACATTAAAGCGACTTTGTTGGTAAAGGGTTTTAAAAGATGTGACATACTAAATAAAATGATCTCACCATATAACCGAATTTTTAGCAAAAAATTAATATAGAAGCCAAAAACTTGAAAAATGAATACAAGGGTAATTTTACGACTAGTAACTGCTTAAAAAGACAATGGGTGTGCTGATTGAAACTCTGTTGTTGGATTCTATGGTTGACAAACCCTTGATGCGCCAAATGGTTTATTAATTCTCATTCCAACATAATTTCGGCCCAGAAAGTTGCAGACCGGTTTAAAACTTTAATTTTTGTCACGGAACCAGCCTTTAAAAACCACAAATGTTTAACCGAAAAACTAATTACAGTTATTACAACTTTTGTTCAATGTGAACCATGAGGAAGTTTTATGCGGCCCAGTGGTTGCCGACCGCTGGTTTTTTTGCAACTGCAACAGTTTTTTATACTGTATGGTACGTTTTGGTGGAAAGGTTTTCTGTTGTACTTCGTGCACCGCAACCCCCTTTTGAAAGTTTGCTGTGTGTAGAACTGCAAGTTTTGTTCACAAGCTTTTAATAAAAACATGTTAAAGTTATTTAAACATGTTAAAGTTACGCCTTTAGGACCCACCGGACCTTGTCCGCCTGCCTCTCCCCTTCGGCACACACCAGGCATTCCAGGGTCTCCTTTGGGACCTATTGGTCCGATAGCCCCGTTGTTTCCGGTAAATCCCTTGGGACCCATCTTGCCTGGTAACCCAGTGTCCCCCTTTCCTCCCCTCCCACTAATCAGGTTTCCAGGTGTGACAGTGACGTTATCACCGCATGTTGCAACGGTGACGTAACTGCATTGCTGCTGTCCGCTGACCAGTGATGTATAACACAGCAAAATTGCTGTCAGTTTTAACAACATGTTTTAAAAATTATATTATCTTCTGCCAAGAAATAACATATACAAGTTTAGAAGGTGTTTGTTTGTGTTAAACATTCAAAATAACTGAATATGTCACTCTGTGGCTCCGAAAAAATGTTTTACCAAGCAAAGTTTGCAACTGGGCACGTTGGACTACAAGTTTTGACATAATGTTTCAAAATTATTGTGATAAAACTTTGGCATTGGCGTGAACAGTAATAAGGTTTATAAAGTAACATGACGCCATTTATGGTTGAACCCGATTTGTAACTTCAAAACGTCGATTTGTTTCTTAAAGTTTAGTATCAGACTTGGCACGAATTAATGGAATTCCTTGAACTTTAGTGTTAATACCCTCTTGGGCTAATGCTACAAGTAATTTATAAACCTGTACTACAACTTAAACAAACTTCAAACCAATGAGGCGATAAAGCAAAAGTTTCTCAAATTACTCAACAACAGTTATTAAATGGTTTTACCTTAGAAGCTAAGCGTTAAAAAGTTTTGCAACAGAAGCTTTTTCCAGACCCTTTTACACCTGTGGTCAAAATCACCCCACTTTCAACGATGCCACCATAGTAGAGAAATAATGTATGCCACAAATAAAACTAGAAGAGTGGCTTTCTGATATACTTCCATTTTATATATTCTATACGATATTTAACAATTTACTATACACATCATTTGATCTACACATATGATTGTTTTTGTAAACAAAAACTAATGGGTCCCCACACACGCGTTTGTGCGGATTTACAGTAAACAAATGTTGCGGTGATTTTTACATTCTTAGGGACAAATTTTTAGAAAGCATTAACCCAACAATAAAAAAATTATCTCCAAGGTCGGGTTTTGAACACAATTTTTTTTAGAAAGCTGTAACAGGTGTGTTACAGACACTTTAAATTAAAAAGCAATTTGCTACAAGTGTATACATAACAAATTGTCTTTCATTTAACTTTGTTTCGCAAAACGAGTACCACTGACCTGTAGTAACCTCTTAGGGTGCACATGCCAAACGACTGTTTGACCTTTTGACACCGTTTTCACTAGCACGCCTTGAGTATTGACTCCTAAATTGATTGTCAAAACAACGCTACGTTATGAAGAAAGTTCTGAGCTGTGTTTGTAATACCGACTAGTTGACCTTAAGTAACCCGTGATCATGCGGCGGCCAACCTGACAGCGAGCATTTAAAAAACACTTATTTGGCAAATAAGTCAAGTTAATTTTTTCATCTTAACTTTTATTAACAAAGTTTTTCTTGACATATACAAAACCGAAGCACGGTTATTAGGTTTAAATCACGTCATAGGTGTAAAACCTTCGCCAAAACTAAAAATGTGAGTGATAACTTAATAAAACGACATAGCATTGCTCTGCAAAACAGCTGATTTCTAATCACTGAAACGACGTCTCGTAAAACGTCTGTCCGACGTCAAGCTGAGCCCTCCCGCTATCGTAACCAGTGAGTTACTCTCTTGGTACTTCTGCCTACAGTGACCAATATCTGTAATGTGTGTAAATTTGAAAAAGTTTGAACCATTCTTTCTTGACCAAAACGTGGGAACAATAGCCGCGCTAAAAATTTCATGTTTTGGGGTGCTGTGGGTGAACCGAGGGATCAAACGGGGTCAAAATTCACATGGACCATCTTTAGACCAATACCTATAATGTGTGTAAATTTGAAAAAGTTTGAACCATTTTTTCTTGACCAAAACGTGGGAACAAATCCGCGTTAGAAAGAAAAAAAGAAAAAAAAATATAGACAAAAACAATATGTGTCCCCTTCAGGGAAGGGGACCCATAATAAGAACCATAAAATAGAAGGTGAACGCCAAAATTGGAAATACAAAGGCAGCGTTTGTTGCATCACTAATAATTTTCGCTATTTTGTGGAAACAAACCAAATCAAAAAATGAGAACGTAAGAACGTGGTAAACAAAAAACTGCTCTATTGAGTTAATTATCTTAAGATATCGCGTAACAAGATTAGGAGTTCATTAAAAATGAAATGGCGCCCGCTAAGGTCTTGTCATAAAAATTTTAGGCGACCCATCAATAAGTTTTTAAATTAATATCTGTGCTATTTGCTAAACTTGTTTGGTTTTTAATAACAGTGGCTCATTGTGACTAAATCCAATGGTGAAGGTGATTTTAAACAACAAACCGTCAGACGAAGTTGTGCATCAATTCTCTTGAGATATCGCTTAACAACATTTGTCCTGATTCCCAAGGCGAGTTTTAATAACTGATGATGATGTTATTTGTTGCTGAACAAACGTCTTCAGTACGAAGTGTTGTAACGAATATTGCATTGAACTCGTCTCAAACTTTGGTTCAAGTTGTATTGTTCGGTAGAAGGCGGATTAATTTTGGGTACATTGGTTTAAGCCACAAACAACTCCATTGCAGTTATATTAGGATCTTGATACATCTCAACGTTGTTATGCGTATTGTAGGAAATGTAATCAATCCATTAAACTCCTACACATTTTTTCCAAAAAAAGGAAACGAAAAATCAAATATAACTTCAAAATTTACTTTACCACACGAAGCAACTCGAAATGTAAGTTGAAAAATTCGACCGTTTCAATACTATTGTTTCGCTATTGTTTTTCTTTCATTTAAGCGAAATAAACTCAATTCAAACTATACGATTGACGTAATCAAACAGTCTATACGTTAAGATTTTCGATTGCGAAAACATTGCGACGTTTCAAAGCAACAAAACCCAAAAATAATGCAAGGATTGGCAAATTATTAATTCCGTAATCCGGGTAAAACGCTTTTAAAGCCTTGCGATTTTATCCATTAAAACGTATTAAATTGTGACCATGCTATGCATGAACTAGAATTCTTGCCAACAGGAAACTTAATAAAACAACATCAACTCGAATCAACAACGGACGACTCTACAATAATTTGAACAATGTTGAAACAACAAAATAATTACAGTCCTGCATTGTCCATGTAAAATTTGTTAAACAGTTTAAAAAAATTGATGACATGTCAGATTACTATATATATTATGTGATTGACTTAAAACCTTTTATTATCAAGCTACCGTTGATTAGCTTTAAGGCTGGGGTGCACAACCCTTCAGTTAGAGGGCTACATTACAGGCTTCAGTTTCAACGACGGCCACTAATGTGCGCATGATATATGTTCATAAATTACAACTGATAATTAAAATGAGGTTTGTTACATAACAACGTCTCTTTCTGCATAAAATTCTGAATTGATTTTTAAATTAATCCATAAATTAACTTTATCTATAAATTATACTGAAATATTTGCTCTGATTACACTTAATTATAAGCAGGATTGCCATCGACTTGAAACCATAAATAAGGACAACCAAAAAATTAAATCTTTATGCGAAACGAAACAAATGTTTTTGAACAAATCTTTGCATTTCTACGAGCAATGACATCATTATACCAATATTTTGGCCAGAAACAATCTGTTACAGCAACTCGTTGTGCGTAATAAAATACTTCGTGCATCTTACGACAAGTCAGGTCAGGTCTAGGTTTACTTTTACTCGTAGCAGGGATCTGACTATACTTTTGTTGAAAATAAGACAAAATAAGGACTACAGTTAAAAATAAGGATGGTATGCAGGTTGTACACCTATGCTTCAAATTATTATAATAAACTGATCAAGTTAAAAATGTGGCAAATCTGTGCAACGACAGTTTGTTGCCGTTATTAACTTATTATTTTTACGAGATATCACCTTTGTTGGCTGGACTTGATACCAGGTTAAGGCGAACATTAGGACCCACACAGCGCGATAAACCATTTACTTAAACTTTTCTAAACTACCAAGAGCACAATATAATGCTGCATAAACTTAACTTAGACAAAATAACCGAACCCGGATGGTGTTACAGATTAAACAAGATAAAACTGGCCTATACGCACACTTTTATCTGCAACACTACAGCATAACCCATGGTTCTGTAACACCACTTATATCAACAAACTTAACTTGGTTACTTTACAGTCCAGGGGTTACCAACCTATGCCCGCCACATTTAAACTTGTCAGTTTTAATTTTCAAATAAGTCATGAACACAGTTTTACCCTTTATAGATTTTTAAACATGTTTATGCTTATGTTTTGTACTAATAACCCTTATATGTTACTTGATAATATTACGGTAGTCTTCGACTTTATAAAAGTTAGTGGTCCCTACATGCTTCTTATAAAGATTTTTCTCACGATTTGCGAGGTCATCAACTTTACTCCATTCAACCCTCAGGTATAAAATCAAACGCACAAAACGCTACTTCGTCGATGACGTCAACTCGCTACGCATTCTGACAGACCTTGTGAACTTAATAGCAACCAACATAACTGTATATTCCCAACAGGGCAACAAGGAGACGTTGAACGCGCGTTTAATACATGAATCATGACATTTAAGAGCAATAGAGCAGAGGTGTCAAACTCGTGGGGTTCGAGGGCTACATTGCAGTTTGCAAATTATGCCGAGGGCTGCATGTGATTTTTATTCAAGTTTTATACACTTAAACAACCTTTTTGCTACGACGACCGCATTGCAGATCCTTATTTCACCAACAACCGCCAATTCCCTGCTGGTTTTTGTTTAAAAATTACAGATGTAAAGAAATAGGTTTATATCACATATAAACCATCTATTGACGCCCCAAAAGCCCAGATTATTTTCAAACTTGATGCGCAGATTAAGCTGCACAGTGTGAAGATCAGTTTTAACTGTTTATTACGTCATAGGCTATATCAGGGCTGGGGAACCTGCGACAAAAGGCCACCTGCGGCCTTTTAGGGCACAAAGTGCGGCCTTCGATGTCAAAATACATTTTAGGATGTTGATATTACAGACTACACCAGGCGCTGAAAAGTAGACAGAAACTTATTTTTGGATCTTTATTCCACATTATACTATTTGATTAGTTCAAGGGCACCGGGTTTTAAATTAGAGCCAAACGGTCCCATAGTGGTTTACATGGCGATTTTCGTAGTACTGCCAAGAGCCCAAGATTGTACAATCTTACTTGTGTTGCGAAAGAACAATTGTTTGCGCATAATCGAATGTATTAAACGTGTCTGTGATGTCACAAGGTGTTCTTAGATCATTGATATTTGCAAACAAGCGAGTTTCTAGGTTAAAAAATCCTGAATATTGTTGTTAAGATTGGAATGTAGTAAGGAATTGTATTTAGCTTGGACCGTAGGTGCTACAACTCTACAAGGGATTTGCAAACGACCATTCTGTACGTCACAAAGTTTGAACACCACTATCCTTGGCCTGGGAAATAGTCCATGCGGCCTAAACGAATATTGATAAACCGTTTGGTGGCCTTTATAAACAAAAAGGTTCCCCACCCCTGGTTCATATTGTGACGCTTTTGGTACCTGTTTTTTGCATTGTTTGCACAAAATAGGCCTACAAAAAGTCTGGCGCATATGGCTACTAGGCTATAGTAATACTCCTTTCAGTAATACAAAATCTGTTTAGAGCAGTTTGAAAGTCAAAATTTTAGCCAAAGGAATTTTAATTACAACACGGCCGCCAGTACATTATTTTAACAAACATATGTTTACGGCCGCACAAACTCGTTTCTGTGGCCGTACGATTTGAGGAATGCTTAAATTACTATCGTTTCTATTTATAACATATGAATTTTTATATATAAATTAAATTTCTGTATGTGTGTTTAAATAATAGCTTTCACTTTGAAAAGTAAGAAAAATTTGTTATAATTCGATAAAAATCTGACAAAATACTTCCATTGTTGTCGAGTGTTTGACACCCCTGCAATAGAGTATATTCTCTTTAACGTCGGTAAACATAGTAACAAATATATAGAGGTAAAAGGGTAAAAAAGTGAACTGAATAAAAATTAAAAATTCAGTCAAATATTGCGCATGAAACCAATCAACAAAGTATATACTCCTCAGTCTTGTATTTTGGAAATTATTGTCATTTAAAAATATTTAGTAAATTTAGAAACGTTTAAATTTAAAAAACATTTTAAATTTTCCAATTTATTGAAAATCCTGCGTGTTTATCCTTTTAAACGTATAAAAATTGTGGCCATTTTCTTAAAACGACCCCAGGGATATATATCGCCTTTATTGCATTTTAAGTCGCAAGGCAGAAATAAACTTTTGACATCTATGACCAGCCAAATAGTTTTTGTATATTGTACGCCTTGCTGGAAAGAAGTTTTAAATCTACTGCAACAAATCGTCAGACGAAGTTATGTATCAATTCTCTTGAGATATTGCTTAACAACATCTGTCCTGAGTCCCAAGGCGAGTTTTAATAACTGATGATGACGTCATTTATTGCTTAACAAATGTCTTCAGTACGAAGTGTTGCAACGAATAATGCATTGAACTCGTCTGAAACTTTGGTTTGAGTCGGATTGTTCGGTGAAAAGGCCGATTAATTTTGGGTACATTGGTTTAAGCTACCAACACAGGGGTGTCCAAACTGCGGCCGCGAGTCAAATGCGGCCCTGGTGGCATTTTATGTGGGGGGAGTGCCATGTGCATACTAGTCGCCTTTACTTAAAAGGCCCATTTAAAAATGAGAAAAAAATGTTGGGCCTTATTGCCACCAATGGCCGACAAACAAAACCGTAAAATAATTATTTTAAAGTCATTCTTTTTTCCAGCTAAAATAATGTCCCAATTAAAGTAAAACGACCTCTTTACTGATATATCTTAAAAAGTTTTCATTACGACAACGAAACCTTTCAATGTTTGTAACCAAATTTATTTTAAATTATAAAAAGTCGTCAACAAACACTTATAAATTTGGTTTTTATCATAGTAACTATTACACATAACTTGTAGGTTCAAAACTTTGTAAATCATTCTAAGTACTTATATCTTTTGAAATTGAAACAAAACGGAACATTTTTCCTTGTATATCAAAAAATAAAAGCGGTGAGCCTTATTACCTTCCAGGCCTATATATCTTTAAGGCAGGGGTGTCAAACTCACGGTCCGAGGGCCGCATGCGGTAACGAAGCCCTCTAATGCGGCCCACGCACACTTAACAACAATTGTAGTATTTTCTCAGATATTTATCTAATTAAAATATTTTTTTATACTTTTTAAAGTCAAAGCAATTATTTAACCAGAGACATACAAAAAAATAATTTATAGATGAAAATTCATATGTTATGAATAAAAACGATACAAATTTAACCGTTCCTCGAAGCGTTAAGTTTCAGTCAACTTGTAGCCGTACGGCCGTGAACATGTTTATTAAAATATATGTACTGGCGACAGTAATGTAATTAAACCACCTTCGCCAAAAATTTTGATTTTCAAACTGCTCTAACATTTGTGTTACAGAAAAGAGAATTACCAACCTACTATAGTAGCCATATGCGACATACATTTTGTGCGCATATTGTGCACAAACAACGCGAAAAACAGGTACCAAAAGCGTCCAATATAGATTATGATGTCATAAACAGTTAAGACTGATCTTCACACTGTACAGCTCAATCTGTACATCAAGTTGGAAAATAATCTGGGCTTTTGGGGCGTCAATAGATGGTTTATATGTGATATAAACCTATTTCTTTACATCTGTAATTTGAAAACAAAAACCAGCAGGGAATTGACGGTTGTTGGTGAAATAAGGATCTGCAAAAGTGTATAAAAACTTGAATAAAAATCACATGCGGCCTAGGCATCATTTTCAATCTGCAATGTAGCCCCTGAACCCCACGAGTTTTACACCCTTAATTGTTTTAAGGTGCCTGATAATTAAGTTTGACGTATGGCTGCTTGACTTATAAACTACATTCGGCCTAGACCTCACCAAAATTCTTCTCATATCAGTTTTTGAAGCCAAATATTTAGCAAAAAGAATTTTAACAAACGCCGCCCATACACTTTTATTCATATATTTACGACCAAATAAATCTGTCTCTTCACGGTTGCAGGTTGTACACTTCTGCTTCAAATTATCAGATAACAAACTGATAAAGTTAAAAATGTGATATTATTACAGATTTTACAAGATAAACTGGCCTATACGCACACTTTTATCTGCAACACTACATAACCCATGGTTCTGTAACACCACGTACTTACATATCAACAAACTTAACCTGGTATCTTTACAGTCCAGTGGTTACTAACCTATGTCGCAACACATACTTGTCATCTTTAAATAATTTATGAACACAGCTTTTTACGTATATCCTATGTACATTTTTCGACATGTTTTGAACTGGTAGGTGCCGAGCAATTCGATCATTTGCACTGTAGGCCTACATTAGCCTTCGAACTACTCCTGCATAACAAAATCGGGTTTACTTAAATATACTATTAAAATTATAGCCAAAAAAATAAGCTAAATACAAAACCGTTACATATTAGCAGGTTTGGTGCACAATCTAGCCTGCAAGCCATTAACGCCTCCGCAATTTAATCATTTGTACAGTGCATATGCCCATTAGCCTATACTCTAGCAAAACGAAATCAGGTTTACATTAATATAACTATGATATTTAAACATACTTTTGAAATTATAGCCAAAAACAAAACCGTTACATTAGCTAGCTTTAGTGCACAATCTAGCCTGCAAGCCAACGCAACTATAGTTTCTCCAATCAGCAAATCACGAGACAGATAGGTTCTTTGCATGCGTTCCAAATCGTTAGACGAAGTTGTGCATCAATTCTCTTGAGATATTGCCCAACAACATCTGTCCTGATTCCCAAGGCAAGTTTTGAAATTGATGAAATTATTTATAGACGCAGTTTTTACGCCTTAATTTTGGACATTTTGTTCCAGGTGTCTGGTAACCCTTACCTAAAAGTTTCGCAAACCCGGTTGACCCACGACAGACTCCTATGTTTACATACAATTAAATATTGGAAGTTGAGAGGTGTTGGTTGATCACATCAAGGTTTATAGAAAGGCCTGAAAACATACAAACACATAATTGAATGCTTTTTAAGTTTTTAATTGCATCATTACATTATGTTAGGGTTACCAGACGTCCGAAATTTCCCTGGACATGTTTGAAATTCGGGTTTAAATCTGTGTCCAGAAATAATTTTAAATTACACTCCCAATGGAATCCAGTGTCTATAGTAGCCGATTAAAGTTCTCAAAGTGGCCGAAATTGCCTTGCTGAGGTGATTCAAGCAATTGGACAAATGCCTATTTACTATAATATTCAAAACGGACTGCTTGGATTTCCCTTATTTCATCGAAGAAGGATGTTTAAGGCAGTGTACGTTTGCTTATGTCTGTGCGGTTTTTGATCCACGGTTCAATGAAATCCAATATGGCGCCAGTTTAGTTTCGAGAAAGGTATTTATTGAAATTGTCCGCAATATGGACAACTATGGAAACTATATATTACGTACTACTTTTTCAATTTATTATTAGTTTTGTATTTCTGTTAACTTGTATCATAGATACATACAGTACGTAGTATCTATGGTATTAGAGTTCTTCTCATTTTATTGTCTTTCTTTGTTTTCCCCAAACTGGATTCTTTAAAAATATTTTAACCACCTATAATTAAGGAAAACAGAAAGGCTATACCCTAAGAAAAGATGCATTTAAAGTTCAGGTTTTAGATATCAGTTTAAATCGGGTTTGAAAGTCGTAAAAAGAAACCAAACAAAATTAGGTACGCAAGATACGGACTTAACTAGTAGCTTCACTAAAAAACCAATTGCCAGCGAAACAAATCTTTCTGTCAAGGACCGCCCTTGCAACAACCTTCGCTGCAGTGTTGTTTACAGGCTTACGTGTTCATGTGGGTCCTCCTATATTGGTGACACACAACGAAAAGTGGGTCCTCCTATATTGGTGACACACAACGAAATTTAGTCACACGAATAAACGAGCATCCAACCAACGAAAACACGGAAGTGTGCAGGCATCTTCAAACTAACCCCATGCACAGGGTCAACCGATCCTGAAATATTGGACACGACATCGGATCGGATTCGCTTATTAATTTTAGAATCACTTAACATACACCGGGACTGAACGCAGACACAAGGTCTATACCCCTGCGGCTTTTTAACACCTAATTATCACTGTTTTTAGCGCTATCTCCTCGTTTGTCTGCAACCTTTTATCGGTGTGACGTAATTGACCTTTTCTCGTTGAGTGCGAACAAAATTAGTTTGAAGCAGATATATTTTCAGCCAAAAATCGCCTTGCATATCTGTTTTTATCTCATTTAATGTTTTGCTTCATTTTATGTGGTTAATCTTTTCAGACGTATTCTTGGCACTTTTGCGTCGTTATTCCTAAAGCAAAAACGATAAGCAGTTCGCCAATGCCCGCTGGACGGTCGTCTGGGGACGATGTCTAGTTGAGGCGACGGCTTTGCGTTTGGCGCGCAAGAGCGCGCGCCTACGCAATTGCGACATCTCGCCGTCGCTGACTTAGCACTTGATGCCACGTCGATACATGTCTCGTTTCCATTCATTTTCTGATGAATAAAAACGTTTTATGTACGACCAATTGCAGTAGGTTCCGAAAAATCACAAATGTTACAAAGACATTTACCAAAACGGTCCGTAATTTTGCTCATGCAAATATGGTAACTCTATGCAGTGCAATAAAACCCTACAGCACAATAAGACAATACCATGGACGTTTATGTAATGAGGGATTCGCAGTGGCAAAAATAAATTAATAAAATTGTTGCAAAGAGAAAATATATTTTTAGGCATGAAAACATAAAAATGGCATAAAATAATTACAAAGCAACAAAAATAGATTAAGTTACTGTGCAACTAATATACAAATATATGTGATATATGTATATGTAATATACTGTGCACAAATAAAATTAAATTTACTTTAAGTTGATGAAAAAAAAGTCCTTCATCCTCAAATGCAACAAAAAAAATTGATAAACATGTTTGCAGAAGTTACAGCATCAGTATTCTGAGCGATAATACTTGTTTTGTACATCATTTTTACTCTTATTTTTAAAATATAAGGAATTATTTTACCCTTTTGTGATATCATAGAAAGACAATTGTCTGTGCAAGATTATTTTATTTACGCGGCAAAATTTGGGGATTACCCATGAAAAATCTCTTACCATTATTTGCCAACAATAAACTTGAAGACGAATTAATCCGCGTCGGTTCTGACTGGTTTAATAGACGGCACATCCGAAAAGGGTTGGCTTTTGTTACTGTGATATTGTTTTACCTCATTCGTGCCTTGTCTAAACATGAGATACATTTGCAATAGTTGGATATTGAAAAAGATTGAGGCACATTAGATTAGGATTACAATATCTGTCTGAGCAAAATTCCGGACGTCTTCAACAAATATCTTAGGCGACACCAAACATGCGATATGCTGCATATTATTACATGTTGCCATCCCAAAGACAAAATAGCATCACTAGCACAGAGACAAAAGGCGCAGTTTTGTTTGTTTGTAAGTTACAAAACAGAAAGTTTCACAGGACCTGACTTATTTAACAGAGTTTTGATAGCTTTTAAGAAGCAATAAAATAGCCTTAATTTTTGCTGAAAAGTTGATTTGTATGAATGTCGAATAATTATCAAAACATGGCCCAAGTAAACAGCGAAAAATGATGTGAAACAAAATTATTTATTTACCTTTTGTGTTTGTATTAAATAATTCTTACTTATTTTGTTTTTCCACAGCTACCCATTGAACAAAAAAGTAGGTTAGTTTTAACTGATCCTAATATATATTGCAACAACTCTAATATGTCAGATAAAACGTGGATTAAGCCAAATGTCTCTGCTCTGCACATATGGATTTATTACTTATGTGAAGCCATCTCAACTTTCTGACACTGTTTTGAGGTAACCAATTTACCATGTTAGTTTTCAGCTTTGCAAAAAAGGATATGTTTATTTTTCTGTACTTAAACTGTGTTGAACAAGTGGGTCAAAATTGTCCACACTCCATTTTAAGGGTCATTTTTAAGTCATTTTTATTTTCAAAAAACCTATTGTATGCAATCATGTAAACTTGTGGTATGCAACCTTAGTCATTGTGGGATCAAATACAATTAGCAAATTTAAGTGGTGAGCCGCACCTTTATATATCACAAGGTGATTTTACTTTGTTGCATACCGAAAATATCTATATTGAGTTAACTACAACTAAATTTTGCTTTCGATTTTATCCCCAAAAGGCACATTAATCTACTCAAAAATATATAACAATTGGACTTGTTTGGTAGTACATTTGAAATCCAAGCTTCTCTGCAGGCCGCACAACCTTTTATCAATGGCCCACAGGTTGCACACGCCTAAACTAAATTTCTGGTATGTGTTTGCAAAACGATTTGTAACAGATATTTTATATCTGATGATGCATGAAATATCAAACACAAGCGAAAGAGATGAAAGTTATTTAACCTGTTGGGATTAATTCTTACTTTTCACGGTAGCCACAAGAATTTATTATAGTTCACATACATTTTATGTTAAACACCCTTTTGCACATAAATGTCAAATAGGTTAAATACCAACATTTTTTCGCAAATCATTCATTAGTATTCATAACTGTTAAAAATCCAAAGATTTTGCTTTATTGGTTCCCTACAGTAATGGACACACACTGTTTTAGAATTGTACAAAAACAATTGCATTTGTTACTTGGAATAAAGGGTGTTCAGCTATATATAACATGATGTGCACCACAGTCTGATATTAAAAGGATGCTGTAATGATTTTAAGCTTTAGGTAAGGGACTGTGGACTTCAGTGTTGAAACTGCTGATGGTTTCCTAGCTTGGTATCAACAATATTGTTAATACGTAAACACATACTTTACTTGCAACTTGCTGCACTTGGAGCTGTTGCATCTTTTTGTATTGACTTATCAAATTGTTAATTGTGACAGAACAGGGGTTTAAGTGAAAAAATCTTTGCTC
Source organism: Phallusia mammillata (assembly GCF_965637545.1). Lineage (NCBI taxonomy): Eukaryota > Metazoa > Chordata > Ascidiacea > Phlebobranchia > Ascidiidae > Phallusia > Phallusia mammillata. The sequence goes on along the minus strand of NC_137256.1, from coordinate 26,048,396 downwards.
GAAAAAATTTGAAGTAAGGTTGTTATTGTTTAAAGAGCATTTTAGTTTGCTGTTTTAAATTTTGGCCCAATCAGCCTATAAGTTATCTTTACAGCTCTTAATATGTGTTAAAGCGCCTGGGCTTCCAGACAGTCAATTCCCATAGGAGCGATTGGTTGGTTTTTGTCAATTGGACGCTGCTTAATGCATGAACACACATGCCACTGGGCTATTTTCGTGTTGGAATAGAGTTGCAAGGTTTTTGGTTGTTTTGTATCACAATGAAAGATGTTGCATATATTTAGTGGCAGATATTACATATAATGTTGGTCTATGAGAGCAGAGGCAGAATTTATTGCTATATTCCACTCCTTACCACACAAACATTTGTAAAATCTATGTCACTTATTCACACGTTCATATTTTTCTTTTACACAGGTTTATCGACGGAATGTTTGCTTAATGCAATTCATGCAGTATATCCCTGGAATTGCAACAGCACAATGTTTCTCCTACATGTGCAGGTATGTTGATAGAACAGGAGTCCACAACCTTTTAACTATATATGCCCACATCACAGGTCCCTATTTCAACAATGGCCACCAGTGTGCCAATGTTTGTAAATTACAGTTTTAAGGAAATGATATTTATTCCATAATATCCAATTCACTGGTGCATAAAAGTACAGAATGGTGTGTAATTTCATCCATAGACTTAACTTCACCACTTGCTTCTAGCAGTTTTTCACATCACTATTTACATTGTTATATATTAAGACTGTGGATTGCTTTTAAACAACATGCATACAAACAGTCTAGCCGCTAGGTTTCTATATCTCCCAAGCATGTAATATGTACATTTTTGATCCCCTGAAATCTTAACTTAAGAAGCCAAAAGCCACAAGAGCAAATGTATCAATATATTGGTCATTATATCACAATCGCCAGTATACAAATTTTAAAAGATGCTCTAGGGACCAGCTGCTGTACTGCAACTTTTTGTGCAACTTTCACTTATAGGTAATCAGTTGAATTGAAAGGTTTAAAATTATCCTGGCTTTGTAGCAAGCTTGTAACAAACAACTTTAACTCTTATATTAATACCTGTCATATTAAATTTATGATTTGATTTACTTTTTGTGGAAAAAATGTTGTAATATTTGCTTCTTCTCTAATAATGTCTTCTTTTCTATGTAAAACCACAACACTATTAATAAGTTACGTTGTTTAACAGGTGATCAACTTCCTAATTTGGTCGGTTCTTGGATCACTGCCCAACTTTTGGCATCCCTGACTCATTTGTATTACCTTCACCTGAATGTTATATCACTTGTCAATACGAAATATCAGTTTCTTTATCACCATGTTCTTCTGGTGCCATGGAGGTAGCTGAGAGTCAGTGGATGTTACCAAAATAACAATAATAAACAAGTCGGACTGCAAAAAAGGTTAATATGGATTAATTATTTTCAGGGATGTAGAACATAACGGTTATAAGGCTTCATGAGATAATGTTTCTTAACTGCTGGTACTTTAGGTTTTTGATAAGTTTAAGAAAGAATATTTTCTATTATACATGAGAGAAATTAGTAACAATGAAACCAAAGAGGTTTGTTTAGATTTTATAAAATCACCGGCCTGCAAAACTTGGTGAAAAATGTTATCGGTCTGCAAGCTCAACAAAGTTAAAAAACACTGTATTGGAATTTATTTTGGTGTTTTATAACACACAGTAAAGTTATCTTTAATTATGTTTAATTTTAGAATTTGATCGAAACTGAAACTACCATTGGAGGGATGTGTTGCTAAAACTGATGGAGAGATGTGAATGTTTGTTACAACTGTTTTGTTACTCTGATGGTCGGCTTGGTTATCAAACACATACAGAATTTATGGGAGAAAAGTCATCAGGATGGACTCGACTGATTCTGTTTTAGGTAGGAATTTTTTACATATTTTTTCACTTGCTATATTATGGGTTATGGTTTATGGATGTGTCAGATATACATATATTCTGTTTCATTACATTAGGATTATAGATTTCAAACTAGCATTCATTGAGAAAAACTCTAATATTTACTTATTTTGGTTTAAAGTTGAAGCAAAAAGCCTGAAAAATGAGACAATCATAAACTACATTTTTAGTCAAATAATTTCCAGCTAATTTCATACTTTTTGTTGCTTTAGCCAAGACCAGCCCACTTTATGCCTGATAATGTATTTTCGTCTGTGCACTGACCAAGGGTTGATGTTTGCGTTTGGCGCATGGCCCAGTCTATTGTAGACTGCAATTTCATGGCATTTGTACCCTTTAGTTTGCAAATAGGAGGATTATTTAGAATAAGGTTTAATTATCACTTTCTAAGCCTGGAACTCTACTTTTGAAGCCCAGGCATTTGTTGTGTTATTTTAGCTATAAAACATAAGATGACTCAGCAAAAACAAGTATCTTGTGAAACACTTTTAATAAGGATAACAATTGCACAAATAGAGTTAAAAAGCGACATACTTTTTTAATTAAACATTTCTGAATGCTCTTGCCATCATCAGTGGTATGAAAAGGCCACATCTTTTACACCTGTTTATGTACACTTGATTCATGCAATAGATTGATAAAAAGGTATTATTATATATATTTATTGCAATGCTTAGGTTGTCCATCTACTTCGATCCTTTGATGCTTTGCTGGAAAAGAGTGGAGTAGATCATGAAGAGAATAATTACAAACAACAAAGTCAATGTTACAACCCAATTGACAAATTCAGAAGAAACAAAACATCTATGGACTGGTTTTTGCTGAGGTAGGATTTTCTCATTTGTGTGTGATAGGTAATAAGGCAAGTAAGAGTAAAATGTTTTGAGAAATGACAGCTTCCATCAAAACTGAGATAAAGATATAGTGATCTGTGTTAGTAAATGTATTTGCAACACACAAACACATTAGTGTTAGGACTTAAGCATGTTGTTGCAAACATGTCATAAAATATTGATTCTTGTCCTGTATATGGCAATTCATGTGGTTGCTACATGCTTCAGTATTCTGGACCAGTGGTTCCCAACTGCAGGTCCGCGTAAATATTTTGCCGGTCCGCAAATTATCTTCATTTTTGAGATTTTGATATGAGATTCATACTGGCTGGATATGAGACATATGTATCTTAAATTACTACCAAGTATGCAAGATGCAATTTCCATGTAAAGTTATAAATGAATTCCAGCATTGTCATGCACAACTACATTTGTCATCAAGCGATAAAACATAAGATGACTCAGCGAAAGCAAGTATTTAGAGACACAATTTAGAAATCTTTTGCTGCCGATAATTTGATAAATCCAGTAGCTAACACCAGATATTTTGTTAATGTTCATAAATGTGTTGAGTCGGATTTATTTACATTTGTGTAGATTTTCAAGATGGATGAAGTGGTTGGTTCGCCGCCTGGAAGTCCTGCTGCACAACAAGCGACCCCAGCAGATAAACAGACAGACTCTGTAAGTTTGAAGACTCTGATTGCTTTGACAAAGTGCACAGTTTTGCGGGGTGACGTTTCGCCAAATTGGCTTCAATCAGGTTTGTGTATAACCTGGGTAAATCACCATATGAGCTACACAGACTCAATGGTTTGCCTGCAGAAAGTCATTCATGTCTTTGTTTTTCACACCTGTGATTTGTACAATACTGCATTGCTGGTTGGCATAAATGCTATATGGCTGACCAAAGTAACGAATATATTTGTAGTTGCTGGCTGAAGGTCAAACTGGCGATCCCCTACTATGAAGCTGACATGTGCAGCATACGAGGCAGGCAACGGTGCTTGTGATTCAACTTTCTATTGGCGCGGCTGAGTAGTCGCACAACAACAAATTCAAACCTGCTTTGGCATGCAACTGCACTTGATTCATTCTTTGCTTGGTTGAAAGAACACGTCATGATTGTGACATCACCAGCTTGTGACATCACCAGCTTGTGACTGGTTAAAAGTCTTTTGGTTAATTGTTTTGTTGAAATTGTCAAAATTATTTCACCAGTCATTTTGTTTTATATTTGTTTTTCACATTGCAGACATCGAGTGGCCTGAAGGAGATGCAATTCTGCCAGATGACGCCATAAAATTGATTCAACATTTGCTAATGAAAGATTCCAGCGATCGCGCAGGCTCAAAAGGTATTTTAAATGTTGAACACATAAATTATGTATACAACTTACTTAACCAATATATACAAAAGATTTTAACAAGTGTCTGTCATGCAGTATCTACACATTTGTGTCTGTTACCACTAGATTTCAGCAGAGCAAACCTGCTTCCAGAAATTAACCAAATTTTTAAACGGCTTCTGAATTTGATAAACTGTAGACACTTTGTACATTCAGCAGTTGTGGATTATAATTATTATTTCTTGTTGTGTTTCACCAAATCCCTCACTAGTTACCCCCACTATCCCTTTATAACAGTTAAGGTGCTTAAACATATAGTAGCTGCATAAAGTTGTCTATTACTACCATGTTTACATAAACAAACACCAAGCTACAATGCAAGTGTAAAAAAGTCTTTGGTGGTTTTGATGGGTTTGGTGGCAAAATGCAGATGTGCATGAAAATGCTGAAACCTTGTTTCAATATTATTTGTTTTTTAAATTGCTCCAACCCGTCACACATTTTGCAAAAACCAATAACTATTACGGAAAAATGGTCAATAATATATATATGCAGTATTCAAATGGTGACAAGTCTATTATTTTTTTATAGTCTATTATTGCAATGTTTAGGTTGTGCAGCTACATTGATGCCTTGATAGTTTGCTAGAAGAGTGGAGTGGATAATTAAGAGAATAAAATCAAAGTTACAATAGACATTGACAGATTTAGAAGAAACAAAACATCTATGACCTTTTTTGTTCTGAAGTAGGATTTTCTCATTTTGTGATAGGTGATAAGTCAAGATGTAGGAACAATATGTGCCTTTGTTTTTTTATTTTACTTAATGCCTTTAACCACAAAACTGAACAAATCCCATTCAAATCTCTTTTTTCTTGGCTTGTAAGCAACATAACAATATATATTCTTAAATACTATAAAGAATGCAAGATACAATTTCCATGTATAAGTTTATTTCAATCAGGTGGCTTTGCCTTTTGTAGCAAATAATATTAATGTGGACTTCTACCATTGTCATGCACCCCTGTATTTAGTCACCAGACAATTACTACGTTTACATGTCCGTGAATAGACTAGTACTAAAGTTGGGCCTAGCCTACTTGATGGGCCAAAAAGCCGTTGCGTTTACATGTCATGTGCGCAATGGTGCGTGACCGGATTGGCGAGGTCAAAACAAATGTTTTGATAAAGCGACCCTTAACTTACTTAAAAGTTTATTTTTGTGCCTCAAAGTTGTTTGAGTTTGACGCCCCTGCAGTAGAATTATGACGTGAGCAGCCTATGATTGATGTAATGCTTCTTTGTTCATTTGTTAACTTGTGATAATTATTTCAACAGCCATTTTGTTGTTACAATTTGTTCTTCACGTTGCAGACATCGAGTGGCCTGAGGGAGATGAAAATCTGCCAGACGACGCAGTGAAATGGATTCGGCATTTGCTAACTAAAGATTCCAGCGATCGAGCAGGCCGTAAAGGTATTTTTTGCTTGTTCTATTGAGCCCGCATTTGTGCCTTACCTACAAACAGCTCGTGGCCCACTTTGGCCGCCGTGGGACCCGTTTGAGAACCGCTGCAATAGGGAAACATGAGATGGTTTGTCAATTTCGGTCTTTTTTCTTGACAATATAATTAATTTGTGTGTCAATGCCAATACTGACATTTTAAACAATGTTTTGGTTATTTATATTTTCCAAAGATATCCGAAGCAATCCGATGTTTATGAAGTCAAGCACACCACACGTGTCACATCCGTTGCCATTACGACCCAGTTAGAAATAACGTTTCATACTTTGTTGCTAAGGCAGGAATAAACGGAGTTACCATGGCAACGGTGTGAGAAGCAAATGATGCTTTGCATTTGTTTCCTTGACAAAAAAGTGATAAAGTGGGATTCAACTTTCGTAACCATGGCAACAACGTGACTCAACTTTTCTCCGTTACCAGGGCAACCGATTGAAGGTGACATTTTTTACAATTTTCGAACACTTGGTGGCTTAACTTTGGTTTCCATGGCAATTTCTAACTTTCCCAGAGCTACGTCATTTGTGTGCAGTAAGTTGAAATTTTGAAATAAAGTTCGTTAACTTCTGCTTATTCTGTTCTTGCTATCTAAAATGGAAATCTCCAAACACATTTTAACAAGTGCTGATTAAGCCGTGCATTGTATTTACAAAATCAAGTTAATGTTTTTAACACAAATATTTTTACATGTGCTTTAATTATTAGTAATAATACCACGGTTTATCTGCATATAGTTTTACATTCAAATTAATTCGCAAAAATCAGTTGAATCACATTTTGGAGAAAAAAACTTAGTTACTTTGTTTTTATAATTCCTATTTATTAACGGTTAAAAGATTGAATTGCGCGAATTTTTAATTTAGCAAGATTTAAACAATTCAACAGGGTAATTGTATTTACATAATTTACACTGATACGGTAAATTAATAAAAGTCCATATTTTCATCTTTGGAAGAGAAATGTTGGTTTTATTCGCATTTAAACATCATCGTTGATTCTTTAATCGCTTCATTCCAACCTTTCCAGTGATACCAGATCATGTTGCGGTATCTACCTCGTGATCTTCCCCATTGAGCGTTGAGTTTACATTTGGAACAAATATTATTATACCACCATCCACCTTCACCGCCCCATAGAACTGCACAGTTGCCTTCCCACCTGTGTCACAATGTAATATTCCAATAAAACTTAACCTCGATACAAACTACACAAACACATAGTGGAATATTTAATCGTGTGTTTCAACCAATAGCGCTATTAGTTTATCAGTTGTGACATCACACAAGCTGGTTTATTGATTTTATGACGTCACACACTAACTACTAAATCACTTGATTTTTTGATTTTTTTAATAAACGGTTTTGGACACGACAAATAAAAATACGATTGAATCGCTTTATCTGCTGTTTTTTTTTATTTATTTAAAAAGTTAAAATTTAATTTTGCAATTTTATCATTGTGTTTTTCCTGTAGTTTATATGATTTCTGTGCAATTGATTTTGCACAATTGTTTTTGTCTTGCAATATGATGTCATGAAACAAACTTACAATGAAACAATATAATCTATTCATTTGACAATGCGGAAATATTTTTATACTTATATACACAAATTGTATTTACGGATCATTATCCCGATCTTTGGTGGTGAATTGCTTTCCGTTGTGATCTTTCAAACTGTCACCAGCCGTTCCACTGAAGCCAGAAACATGTAAACGATAATTGTCTGATTCATCGTCGATTGCAAACGAACTGCGAAAACAAAACACATTGTTGGTGTTTTTTTCCATTTATTATGGGTCCCCTTCTCTGAAGGACACACATTTCCTTCAGTTTTTGTTTTTCTGCCTAACGCGGATGTTTTTTCTCCCTTTTGTGAAAAAACGAGGTTTAAACCAGGAAGTCGAACCGGAACTGAATCCGAACCCGCGAACCGGTTCGAGCGGTTAAAATGCAGCCTGTATTACTTTTTGTAATCGCCACCACAAATTTATTGATTTCAAACAATGTACTGAAGAATACGCAAGATAGGAGCTACAGGGCGTTTCAAAAATGACGAATTATGGGTAGAATTAAGTTAATGGAAACGGTTCACAAACCGATCTCGAACTCCAAAAAATCAGTGAACCCGTAGCCTATAACAAGCGGTTCGACTCCCTGGTTTAAACTCATTTAAATTTTCGCACATTATTCATATGTATCTGAAGTTGTGCGTTGTATGTAATGCGCTAAAGTAATTTTTAACAAAGTAGATACGATGCTCATTGTTTACTAGCACATATGTATCTTAAGTTGTGGATTGGAAATTTTGTAATGCGCTGGATATTTTTAACAAAGTAGATGTGATGCTCATTGTTTGTTTAAAAATTTCAGGCAGGTCACTGGAGAGCAATAATATGTCCTGGTACAACACATTTTATGGGCCCCACTCGCACACTAGTCAGATCTAGATTGGCCCGTATTTTTAATAAAAGAGAGAATCAAAATGCTATACTGGGGAACTACACCATTACTTTGCTGCGTCGTCATAGAAACAGTAAAAATATACACGTAACTGTTCGTTATGGTATTTCCATTTATGACCCCATTAAGGGCTCTGCACACCAGACGCGGTTGACGGTGGCGGCTAGCGCTGTCAGCGCCGGCGGTTGTTGGCGGATTTTGCGCGTAACGTTTGACGCGACGTTGACCCTTCACACCGGCAGTGCGGTTGCCGTCGCCGATTTTGTTGCAAAGAAAACTAGGCCAATGTGCTCGACATATTTAGTGTTTCTGCGTCTTAAGAAAGTTGCTACAAATTCATTTTGTGACAAAATATAACATTGATCACCATTCCACGGTAAAATGTTTCCAAAAACAATTGCAACAGCACCATTGGTTTCAGTTTACTTCTGTCATTGCTGTTGAAACACACTTCCCTGTTTTACAGACAGTTTATGTTTCAAAGTTGGTAATATAATAGCAATAACATAAAGAACACATTTTAGAAAACACAAGATTGCAGAAACGCAAAGAAAACAATCATAAAACAACATACAAAAAAGCTTCTGTGTAAAAAGATACATGTACATAAACTTGTACATTGGTGCACAGTCACAATGATGCTAGATGTTGTCAAATGCAAGAAGAAAACTTTTATTCTTTGGCTTGTGACATACTTTTCTGAAGTTTGCAGCTTCATCGATTTGCTCAGTGGTGTTGAATGAGGTTTTTATTGGGAAATTGCTTTCTGTAGTCTGACAAACATGTCACAAATTCATATCTGGAACTCTATGGAAATATATATGCAACAGTTGATCAGTAGAAACTACATTTTTATTCAAGTATACCAACCTGGAAATCCACATACAACATTTTTTTTCTTGCCATGAAGTTTATTGAACATGTGCACTGGAGTTGCTGAATCGGTCATTGACATGTAGATAAGGAAAAGTTCCTACAGTTCTGCAACAAATCAAAGTTGTTAAAGAAGCAATACATTTGGAACTTATACCAAAATTCACCTACACATAGGCTCATATGAATAGTGTTTCCATCCTGCTAAGATTTCAACAGCAGTAGCTCTCTTGTACTTTTCTTTTTGCAAAGTCGTGGTTTCATAATTACAAAATCATTTCATTAAAAATGACCAGTTAAATTAAAAATGACCAGCCCAAGACTCAACAAAAAGCTGTAAATAAAAGTTCTTTAAACCACTGGTAAGAAAATTTTAGTATGTTTTTGTTCAGTATTTAATTTTAAACTGTTTACAAAAATATTAAACAACCATTTCAAACTAATTTGCTAAAAACAGCCAAAAAACAATGAAAACAAGACAATTTGTACCAATACTATCAGTACTTCATTGACTCTATTCTTATTTTTCTGGTAAATAACAATAAAACAACCCACCTACAAACAAAAAGACCTAAATCAGGCAGAAATGTATCATAAACAAGTCGAGCACCCGCCGAATATCAAGTTTTTCATCCAGCAGTCTAGCGCGGTTGACGGAAAAGTTAAATCCGATTTAACTTTGCCGTCAGCCGTTTCAACCGAGAAAATCACGCCGTTACGGCAAGTCGCTGTCTGGTGTGAATACCCCGTCGCTTGCCGTCGAACGCAAAAACGCGTCGCTATCCGCCAACCGCGTCTGGTGTGAATCTTGCTTTAGGCTGTTATGTGTCCTGGCGCAGAGCATCCGCATTTTGTGGGGTCCGGTTTTAGGCCAGTCGGTTCAGTGATGACTTTTACAAAGCCTCATTGATTTTTTGCTTGCGAAATAGAAAACGATTTCAAGTTGTGAAAACAAAAGAATAGTTGAAAATTGTTTGTTCGAAATGCGCCATGTCTTTACCGTTTCGCAGTTGCTCCTGGATGTGGAAAAACTCACATGTAATTTTTCTTCCAAATTGTAAAATGCAGCATGTCTTAGCCAATTTTGGTTTTAACTAATCGCGGTCCAACATAAACACATTTGTTCAAACCGATTGTATGTCAGCTTTTATCAGACACTAAACGTTAATTTACTCTTTGCGAAAGTATATGGGCACAACTACATACAAACACATTTTATCTAGTTTTGTAAGATTACTTTGGCAATGATTTAAAATTGAGTTTATTATGTCACAAAGGAAATTATGCGCAAACAATGGCCGTTTGTTAGTTTTTCCGCGGTCCGCCATTTGAGTAGCCCTGTTCTAAACCAACCTATGACCCTAAGTTGGGTCGACTGAAAATTCTGTTGGGTCGCCTTTTTTGTGGCAATAAAAGGATCTACTCTTTGACTTCGTTTCGTAGCGTTTTTTTCCCCGGTTTTAAATCAGGGTTCTTCAGCGGGGCCGATTTCAAATTTTCCACATTACTGATTGTATGAATATATAAGCTTACAAGAACTGTGAAACTCAGCTAACTTTATCTTAAAAGCAGATAAAGTATATATTTGAATACATTGTGTTTACTGGCGATTGTTTGTGCTTCTCGAGGGCAAGGTTACGCATTTAATTTGCCACAGGGGACACTTTATTGAGGCTATGCATGGTGACAGGTTATACTTTTTAAATACAACGGTAACGAGCTTTCCCTTGAACTTGTATCGCTTTCACACTTCCTATAGGCCAAATAGCGCTTCCCAAACTGCGAAGTATTTGTATCATTTAATTTGGTAAATGTAGTGTAATTTGATGTTTAATGCATAGAATTCTTCTCTACCGAGTAATGCCCTATTGTTCAACAAAAGAAGGCGATTGTTTGCACATAATCGTAATATTATTTTGTTTATGATCTAACAAACTGCTTTGAATTGCTGTCCCAAAATAATTTCAAGACAACTTGGCGCAATAATGGTAAATTTCGGTTTGTGACGTCATATTGGCTGATAATGCTTTGAGCCAGCTCTAAATTTCGGGTTAAATAGAAATGTTTTGTCGAAAAAACGAACAGTGTTTGTTTGATTTTGAATTTTTCAAAACTGGCGCAGTAATTTTCGAAAAGCTTTCCTGATTTAGAGACAAAAATACAACCAAATTAGTAAAAAAACATGCCCATGGGTCGCGAGAAACCACAAAATAAAATTATGGGAAGTACTAGGGTCGCATCATAAAAAGGTTGGGAACCACTGTTTTTAACCAATGTGTATTTTTTGATAAGGCAAGATTCTCTTTTTCACCAAGTGGAGGTGTGGCACTTTTAGACGATTAGGAGGAGCAGCGTTTTCCCACTCTCAGGAGAAGCGGCGAAACTGGATAATTTAGCACAGATATTTTCACTGACACTCGGCATTAAATGTAGTTTGATGAGATATTTTTCAACATAACATTATTTCTTCAATACAGATAAATTACACGTTAGTTTTTTTCACGGGGTTCGAACCCGCGCCACCATAATGGCATAATATTTTATTAATAGAAATCATACCTGTACTGTGCATCAGCCGTTGTTGCATCAAAACCTGTCATCCTTATTTTCAGTTTGCAGTTCTGTCCTCTCGTCATCCTGTTTATTTTGTCCAAACCTGGGTTGTTTAAAGTTTTGGTCAAATTCAGTTTACGCGTTTAAACAAAATTATTTGTTCACCGAGCCAGAATTCTCCTTCCATGTTTCCGAATCCATCTTTATATTCCTGCCAGTTTCGGTTAAAATTCACACTTCCGTTAAATCGTCGTTGAAAAACCTGTCATGCAGGAAATATACGAGTGTTGTAATTCCACGTTGCTATTCTACATATTGTTCGACTTACCGTCCAACCGTGGTCACAGACCGCTTCCTTGTTGTTACTGAACCTGCGGTAACCATAGACTGATGACTTTAAGCAGCTAGTTGCCAGTCGGTTGTCCATCTCTGAAATGTACAATTGCACATTAAAACAAAGAAAAATATTTGCAAAAAGATTTTTCTGTCGCTAAATTGCAAAATGCAGAACCTTCTGCATAGAAAGGAAAAGATAAAATAGTTTAGTTTCGAGTCTAATTAATTTACTTTCACGATTAAATGAAATTAGTGTGACTATAAGGAGTTTTAAATAAAAAATGAATGCTACATAGGTATAGGTATAAAGTTATTTTCGAGTCCCGGAAAGACTTCTGTCGTGGGTTCGAATCTCACCGCAGGCTACATTTTTCTACCCTGTGCCTTATGGGAATGCTTGGAAGACCGGCTGATTCGTTATAACGCTTTTAATATGCCTGGTGTGCTATGGTTTATCGATAAGTATTCTGCGTTCGCTGGTTTGCATAGATTTAGTCTACACAGGGACAAGTCCGGGAAACTCCGTGCGTCTAAATGTTGATTTTTGACAGCACATTTATGGAGCAATTGAAGCAAACATTAAAGCGACTTTGTTGGTAAAGGGTTTTAAAAGATGTGACATACTAAATAAAATGATCTCACCATATAACCGAATTTTTAGCAAAAAATTAATATAGAAGCCAAAAACTTGAAAAATGAATACAAGGGTAATTTTACGACTAGTAACTGCTTAAAAAGACAATGGGTGTGCTGATTGAAACTCTGTTGTTGGATTCTATGGTTGACAAACCCTTGATGCGCCAAATGGTTTATTAATTCTCATTCCAACATAATTTCGGCCCAGAAAGTTGCAGACCGGTTTAAAACTTTAATTTTTGTCACGGAACCAGCCTTTAAAAACCACAAATGTTTAACCGAAAAACTAATTACAGTTATTACAACTTTTGTTCAATGTGAACCATGAGGAAGTTTTATGCGGCCCAGTGGTTGCCGACCGCTGGTTTTTTTGCAACTGCAACAGTTTTTTATACTGTATGGTACGTTTTGGTGGAAAGGTTTTCTGTTGTACTTCGTGCACCGCAACCCCCTTTTGAAAGTTTGCTGTGTGTAGAACTGCAAGTTTTGTTCACAAGCTTTTAATAAAAACATGTTAAAGTTATTTAAACATGTTAAAGTTACGCCTTTAGGACCCACCGGACCTTGTCCGCCTGCCTCTCCCCTTCGGCACACACCAGGCATTCCAGGGTCTCCTTTGGGACCTATTGGTCCGATAGCCCCGTTGTTTCCGGTAAATCCCTTGGGACCCATCTTGCCTGGTAACCCAGTGTCCCCCTTTCCTCCCCTCCCACTAATCAGGTTTCCAGGTGTGACAGTGACGTTATCACCGCATGTTGCAACGGTGACGTAACTGCATTGCTGCTGTCCGCTGACCAGTGATGTATAACACAGCAAAATTGCTGTCAGTTTTAACAACATGTTTTAAAAATTATATTATCTTCTGCCAAGAAATAACATATACAAGTTTAGAAGGTGTTTGTTTGTGTTAAACATTCAAAATAACTGAATATGTCACTCTGTGGCTCCGAAAAAATGTTTTACCAAGCAAAGTTTGCAACTGGGCACGTTGGACTACAAGTTTTGACATAATGTTTCAAAATTATTGTGATAAAACTTTGGCATTGGCGTGAACAGTAATAAGGTTTATAAAGTAACATGACGCCATTTATGGTTGAACCCGATTTGTAACTTCAAAACGTCGATTTGTTTCTTAAAGTTTAGTATCAGACTTGGCACGAATTAATGGAATTCCTTGAACTTTAGTGTTAATACCCTCTTGGGCTAATGCTACAAGTAATTTATAAACCTGTACTACAACTTAAACAAACTTCAAACCAATGAGGCGATAAAGCAAAAGTTTCTCAAATTACTCAACAACAGTTATTAAATGGTTTTACCTTAGAAGCTAAGCGTTAAAAAGTTTTGCAACAGAAGCTTTTTCCAGACCCTTTTACACCTGTGGTCAAAATCACCCCACTTTCAACGATGCCACCATAGTAGAGAAATAATGTATGCCACAAATAAAACTAGAAGAGTGGCTTTCTGATATACTTCCATTTTATATATTCTATACGATATTTAACAATTTACTATACACATCATTTGATCTACACATATGATTGTTTTTGTAAACAAAAACTAATGGGTCCCCACACACGCGTTTGTGCGGATTTACAGTAAACAAATGTTGCGGTGATTTTTACATTCTTAGGGACAAATTTTTAGAAAGCATTAACCCAACAATAAAAAAATTATCTCCAAGGTCGGGTTTTGAACACAATTTTTTTTAGAAAGCTGTAACAGGTGTGTTACAGACACTTTAAATTAAAAAGCAATTTGCTACAAGTGTATACATAACAAATTGTCTTTCATTTAACTTTGTTTCGCAAAACGAGTACCACTGACCTGTAGTAACCTCTTAGGGTGCACATGCCAAACGACTGTTTGACCTTTTGACACCGTTTTCACTAGCACGCCTTGAGTATTGACTCCTAAATTGATTGTCAAAACAACGCTACGTTATGAAGAAAGTTCTGAGCTGTGTTTGTAATACCGACTAGTTGACCTTAAGTAACCCGTGATCATGCGGCGGCCAACCTGACAGCGAGCATTTAAAAAACACTTATTTGGCAAATAAGTCAAGTTAATTTTTTCATCTTAACTTTTATTAACAAAGTTTTTCTTGACATATACAAAACCGAAGCACGGTTATTAGGTTTAAATCACGTCATAGGTGTAAAACCTTCGCCAAAACTAAAAATGTGAGTGATAACTTAATAAAACGACATAGCATTGCTCTGCAAAACAGCTGATTTCTAATCACTGAAACGACGTCTCGTAAAACGTCTGTCCGACGTCAAGCTGAGCCCTCCCGCTATCGTAACCAGTGAGTTACTCTCTTGGTACTTCTGCCTACAGTGACCAATATCTGTAATGTGTGTAAATTTGAAAAAGTTTGAACCATTCTTTCTTGACCAAAACGTGGGAACAATAGCCGCGCTAAAAATTTCATGTTTTGGGGTGCTGTGGGTGAACCGAGGGATCAAACGGGGTCAAAATTCACATGGACCATCTTTAGACCAATACCTATAATGTGTGTAAATTTGAAAAAGTTTGAACCATTTTTTCTTGACCAAAACGTGGGAACAAATCCGCGTTAGAAAGAAAAAAAGAAAAAAAAATATAGACAAAAACAATATGTGTCCCCTTCAGGGAAGGGGACCCATAATAAGAACCATAAAATAGAAGGTGAACGCCAAAATTGGAAATACAAAGGCAGCGTTTGTTGCATCACTAATAATTTTCGCTATTTTGTGGAAACAAACCAAATCAAAAAATGAGAAAGTAAGAACGTGGTAAACAAAAAACTGCTCTATTGAGTTAATTATCTTAAGATATCGCGTAACAAGATTAGGAGTTCATTAAAAATGAAATGGCGCCCGCTAAGGTCTTGTCATAAAAATTTTAGGCGACCCATCAATAAGTTTTTAAATTAATATCTGTGCTATTTGCTAAACTTGTTTGGTTTTTAATAACAGTGGCTCATTGTGACTAAATCCAATGGTGAAGGTGATTTTAAACAACAAACCGTCAGACGAAGTTGTGCATCAATTCTCTTGAGATATCGCTTAACAACATTTGTCCTGATTCCCAAGGCGAGTTTTAATAACTGATGATGATGTTATTTGTTGCTGAACAAACGTCTTCAGTACGAAGTGTTGTAACGAATATTGCATTGAACTCGTCTCAAACTTTGGTTCAAGTTGTATTGTTCGGTAGAAGGCGGATTAATTTTGGGTACATTGGTTTAAGCCACAAACAACTCCATTGCAGTTATATTAGGATCTTGATACATCTCAACGTTGTTATGCGTATTGTAGGAAATGTAATCAATCCATTAAACTCCTACACATTTTTTCCAAAAAAAGGAAACGAAAAATCAAATATAACTTCAAAATTTACTTTACCACACGAAGCAACTCGAAATGTAAGTTGAAAAATTCGACCGTTTCAATACTATTGTTTCGCTATTGTTTTTCTTTCATTTAAGCGAAATAAACTCAATTCAAACTATACGATTGACGTAATCAAACAGTCTATACGTTAAGATTTTCGATTGCGAAAACATTGCGACGTTTCAAAGCAACAAAACCCAAAAATAATGCAAGGATTGGCAAATTATTAATTCCGTAATCCGGGTAAAACGCTTTTAAAGCCTTGCGATTTTATCCATTAAAACGTATTAAATTGTGACCATGCTATGCATGAACTAGAATTCTTGCCAACAGGAAACTTAATAAAACAACATCAACTCGAATCAACAACGGACGACTCTACAATAATTTGAACAATGTTGAAACAACAAAATAATTACAGTCCTGCATTGTCCATGTAAAATTTGTTAAACAGTTTAAAAAAATTGATGACATGTCAGATTACTATATATATTATGTGATTGACTTAAAACCTTTTATTATCAAGCTACCGTTGATTAGCTTTAAGGCTGGGGTGCACAACCCTTCAGTTAGAGGGCTACATTACAGGCTTCAGTTTCAACGACGGCCACTAATGTGCGCATGATATATGTTCATAAATTACAACTGATAATTAAAATGAGGTTTGTTACATAACAACGTCTCTTTCTGCATAAAATTCTGAATTGATTTTTAAATTAATCCATAAATTAACTTTATCTATAAATTATACTGAAATATTTGCTCTGATTACACTTAATTATAAGCAGGATTGCCATCGACTTGAAACCATAAATAAGGACAACCAAAAAATTAAATCTTTATGCGAAACGAAACAAATGTTTTTGAACAAATCTTTGCATTTCTACGAGCAATGACATCATTATACCAATATTTTGGCCAGAAACAATCTGTTACAGCAACTCGTTGTGCGTAATAAAATACTTCGTGCATCTTACGACAAGTCAGGTCAGGTCTAGGTTTACTTTTACTCGTAGCAGGGATCTGACTATACTTTTGTTGAAAATAAGACAAAATAAGGACTACAGTTAAAAATAAGGATGGTATGCAGGTTGTACACCTATGCTTCAAATTATTATAATAAACTGATCAAGTTAAAAATGTGGCAAATCTGTGCAACGACAGTTTGTTGCCGTTATTAACTTATTATTTTTACGAGATATCACCTTTGTTGGCTGGACTTGATACCAGGTTAAGGCGAACATTAGGACCCACACAGCGCGATAAACCATTTACTTAAACTTTTCTAAACTACCAAGAGCACAATATAATGCTGCATAAACTTAACTTAGACAAAATAACCGAACCCGGATGGTGTTACAGATTAAACAAGATAAAACTGGCCTATACGCACACTTTTATCTGCAACACTACAGCATAACCCATGGTTCTGTAACACCACTTATATCAACAAACTTAACTTGGTTACTTTACAGTCCAGGGGTTACCAACCTATGCCCGCCACATTTAAACTTGTCAGTTTTAATTTTCAAATAAGTCATGAACACAGTTTTACCCTTTATAGATTTTTAAACATGTTTATGCTTATGTTTTGTACTAATAACCCTTATATGTTACTTGATAATATTACGGTAGTCTTCGACTTTATAAAAGTTAGTGGTCCCTACATGCTTCTTATAAAGATTTTTCTCACGATTTGCGAGGTCATCAACTTTACTCCATTCAACCCTCAGGTATAAAATCAAACGCACAAAACGCTACTTCGTCGATGACGTCAACTCGCTACGCATTCTGACAGACCTTGTGAACTTAATAGCAACCAACATAACTGTATATTCCCAACAGGGCAACAAGGAGACGTTGAACGCGCGTTTAATACATGAATCATGACATTTAAGAGCAATAGAGCAGAGGTGTCAAACTCGTGGGGTTCGAGGGCTACATTGCAGTTTGCAAATTATGCCGAGGGCTGCATGTGATTTTTATTCAAGTTTTATACACTTAAACAACCTTTTTGCTACGACGACCGCATTGCAGATCCTTATTTCACCAACAACCGCCAATTCCCTGCTGGTTTTTGTTTAAAAATTACAGATGTAAAGAAATAGGTTTATATCACATATAAACCATCTATTGACGCCCCAAAAGCCCAGATTATTTTCAAACTTGATGCGCAGATTAAGCTGCACAGTGTGAAGATCAGTTTTAACTGTTTATTACGTCATAGGCTATATCAGGGCTGGGGAACCTGCGACAAAAGGCCACCTGCGGCCTTTTAGGGCACAAAGTGCGGCCTTCGATGTCAAAATACATTTTAGGATGTTGATATTACAGACTACACCAGGCGCTGAAAAGTAGACAGAAACTTATTTTTGGATCTTTATTCCACATTATACTATTTGATTAGTTCAAGGGCACCGGGTTTTAAATTAGAGCCAAACGGTCCCATAGTGGTTTACATGGCGATTTTCGTAGTACTGCCAAGAGCCCAAGATTGTACAATCTTACTTGTGTTGCGAAAGAACAATTGTTTGCGCATAATCGAATGTATTAAACGTGTCTGTGATGTCACAAGGTGTTCTTAGATCATTGATATTTGCAAACAAGCGAGTTTCTAGGTTAAAAAATCCTGAATATTGTTGTTAAGATTGGAATGTAGTAAGGAATTGTATTTAGCTTGGACCGTAGGTGCTACAACTCTACAAGGGATTTGCAAACGACCATTCTGTACGTCACAAAGTTTGAACACCACTATCCTTGGCCTGGGAAATAGTCCATGCGGCCTAAACGAATATTGATAAACCGTTTGGTGGCCTTTATAAACAAAAAGGTTCCCCACCCCTGGTTCATATTGTGACGCTTTTGGTACCTGTTTTTTGCATTGTTTGCACAAAATAGGCCTACAAAAAGTCTGGCGCATATGGCTACTAGGCTATAGTAATACTCCTTTCAGTAATACAAAATCTGTTTAGAGCAGTTTGAAAGTCAAAATTTTAGCCAAAGGAATTTTAATTACAACACGGCCGCCAGTACATTATTTTAACAAACATATGTTTACGGCCGCACAAACTCGTTTCTGTGGCCGTACGATTTGAGGAATGCTTAAATTACTATCGTTTCTATTTATAACATATGAATTTTTATATATAAATTAAATTTCTGTATGTGTGTTTAAATAATAGCTTTCACTTTGAAAAGTAAGAAAAATTTGTTATAATTCGATAAAAATCTGACAAAATACTTCCATTGTTGTCGAGTGTTTGACACCCCTGCAATAGAGTATATTCTCTTTAACGTCGGTAAACATAGTAACAAATATATAGAGGTAAAAGGGTAAAAAAGTGAACTGAATAAAAATTAAAAATTCAGTCAAATATTGCGCATGAAACCAATCAACAAAGTATATACTCCTCAGTCTTGTATTTTGGAAATTATTGTCATTTAAAAATATTTAGTAAATTTAGAAACGTTTAAATTTAAAAAACATTTTAAATTTTCCAATTTATTGAAAATCCTGCGTGTTTATCCTTTTAAACGTATAAAAATTGTGGCCATTTTCTTAAAACGACCCCAGGGATATATATCGCCTTTATTGCATTTTAAGTCGCAAGGCAGAAATAAACTTTTGACATCTATGACCAGCCAAATAGTTTTTGTATATTGTACGCCTTGCTGGAAAGAAGTTTTAAATCTACTGCAACAAATCGTCAGACGAAGTTATGTATCAATTCTCTTGAGATATTGCTTAACAACATCTGTCCTGAGTCCCAAGGCGAGTTTTAATAACTGATGATGACGTCATTTATTGCTTAACAAATGTCTTCAGTACGAAGTGTTGCAACGAATAATGCATTGAACTCGTCTGAAACTTTGGTTTGAGTCGGATTGTTCGGTGAAAAGGCCGATTAATTTTGGGTACATTGGTTTAAGCTACCAACACAGGGGTGTCCAAACTGCGGCCGCGAGTCAAATGCGGCCCTGGTGGCATTTTATGTGGGGGGAGTGCCATGTGCATACTAGTCGCCTTTACTTAAAAGGCCCATTTAAAAATGAGAAAAAAATGTTGGGCCTTATTGCCACCAATGGCCGACAAACAAAACCGTAAAATAATTATTTTAAAGTCATTCTTTTTTCCAGCTAAAATAATGTCCCAATTAAAGTAAAACGACCTCTTTACTGATATATCTTAAAAAGTTTTCATTACGACAACGAAACCTTTCAATGTTTGTAACCAAATTTATTTTAAATTATAAAAAGTCGTCAACAAACACTTATAAATTTGGTTTTTATCATAGTAACTATTACACATAACTTGTAGGTTCAAAACTTTGTAAATCATTCTAAGTACTTATATCTTTTGAAATTGAAACAAAACGGAACATTTTTCCTTGTATATCAAAAAATAAAAGCGGTGAGCCTTATTACCTTCCAGGCCTATATATCTTTAAGGCAGGGGTGTCAAACTCACGGTCCGAGGGCCGCATGCGGTAACGAAGCCCTCTAATGCGGCCCACGCACACTTAACAACAATTGTAGTATTTTCTCAGATATTTATCTAATTAAAATATTTTTTTATACTTTTTAAAGTCAAAGCAATTATTTAACCAGAGACATACAAAAAAATAATTTATAGATGAAAATTCATATGTTATGAATAAAAACGATACAAATTTAACCGTTCCTCGAAGCGTTAAGTTTCAGTCAACTTGTAGCCGTACGGCCGTGAACATGTTTATTAAAATATATGTACTGGCGACAGTAATGTAATTAAACCACCTTCGCCAAAAATTTTGATTTTCAAACTGCTCTAACATTTGTGTTACAGAAAAGAGAATTACCAACCTACTATAGTAGCCATATGCGACATACATTTTGTGCGCATATTGTGCACAAACAACGCGAAAAACAGGTACCAAAAGCGTCCAATATAGATTATGATGTCATAAACAGTTAAGACTGATCTTCACACTGTACAGCTCAATCTGTACATCAAGTTGGAAAATAATCTGGGCTTTTGGGGCGTCAATAGATGGTTTATATGTGATATAAACCTATTTCTTTACATCTGTAATTTGAAAACAAAAACCAGCAGGGAATTGACGGTTGTTGGTGAAATAAGGATCTGCAAAAGTGTATAAAAACTTGAATAAAAATCACATGCGGCCTAGGCATCATTTTCAATCTGCAATGTAGCCCCTGAACCCCACGAGTTTTACACCCTTAATTGTTTTAAGGTGCCTGATAATTAAGTTTGACGTATGGCTGCTTGACTTATAAACTACATTCGGCCTAGACCTCACCAAAATTCTTCTCATATCAGTTTTTGAAGCCAAATATTTAGCAAAAAGAATTTTAACAAACGCCGCCCATACACTTTTATTCATATATTTACGACCAAATAAATCTGTCTCTTCACGGTTGCAGGTTGTACACTTCTGCTTCAAATTATCAGATAACAAACTGATAAAGTTAAAAATGTGATATTATTACAGATTTTACAAGATAAACTGGCCTATACGCACACTTTTATCTGCAACACTACATAACCCATGGTTCTGTAACACCACGTACTTACATATCAACAAACTTAACCTGGTATCTTTACAGTCCAGTGGTTACTAACCTATGTCGCAACACATACTTGTCATCTTTAAATAATTTATGAACACAGCTTTTTACGTATATCCTATGTACATTTTTCGACATGTTTTGAACTGGTAGGTGCCGAGCAATTCGATCATTTGCACTGTAGGCCTACATTAGCCTTCGAACTACTCCTGCATAACAAAATCGGGTTTACTTAAATATACTATTAAAATTATAGCCAAAAAAATAAGCTAAATACAAAACCGTTACATATTAGCAGGTTTGGTGCACAATCTAGCCTGCAAGCCATTAACGCCTCCGCAATTTAATCATTTGTACAGTGCATATGCCCATTAGCCTATACTCTAGCAAAACGAAATCAGGTTTACATTAATATAACTATGATATTTAAACATACTTTTGAAATTATAGCCAAAAACAAAACCGTTACATTAGCTAGCTTTAGTGCACAATCTAGCCTGCAAGCCAACGCAACTATAGTTTCTCCAATCAGCAAATCACGAGACAGATAGGTTCTTTGCATGCGTTCCAAATCGTTAGACGAAGTTGTGCATCAATTCTCTTGAGATATTGCCCAACAACATCTGTCCTGATTCCCAAGGCAAGTTTTGAAATTGATGAAATTATTTATAGACGCAGTTTTTACGCCTTAATTTTGGACATTTTGTTCCAGGTGTCTGGTAACCCTTACCTAAAAGTTTCGCAAACCCGGTTGACCCACGACAGACTCCTATGTTTACATACAATTAAATATTGGAAGTTGAGAGGTGTTGGTTGATCACATCAAGGTTTATAGAAAGGCCTGAAAACATACAAACACATAATTGAATGCTTTTTAAGTTTTTAATTGCATCATTACATTATGTTAGGGTTACCAGACGTCCGAAATTTCCCTGGACATGTTTGAAATTCGGGTTTAAATCTGTGTCCAGAAATAATTTTAAATTACACTCCCAATGGAATCCAGTGTCTATAGTAGCCGATTAAAGTTCTCAAAGTGGCCGAAATTGCCTTGCTGAGGTGATTCAAGCAATTGGACAAATGCCTATTTACTATAATATTCAAAACGGACTGCTTGGATTTCCCTTATTTCATCGAAGAAGGATGTTTAAGGCAGTGTACGTTTGCTTATGTCTGTGCGGTTTTTGATCCACGGTTCAATGAAATCCAATATGGCGCCAGTTTAGTTTCGAGAAAGGTATTTATTGAAATTGTCCGCAATATGGACAACTATGGAAACTATATATTACGTACTACTTTTTCAATTTATTATTAGTTTTGTATTTCTGTTAACTTGTATCATAGATACATACAGTACGTAGTATCTATGGTATTAGAGTTCTTCTCATTTTATTGTCTTTCTTTGTTTTCCCCAAACTGGATTCTTTAAAAATATTTTAACCACCTATAATTAAGGAAAACAGAAAGGCTATA
This sequence comes from Phallusia mammillata, assembly GCF_965637545.1. Classification (NCBI taxonomy): domain Eukaryota; kingdom Metazoa; phylum Chordata; class Ascidiacea; order Phlebobranchia; family Ascidiidae; genus Phallusia; species Phallusia mammillata. Next base: position 26,025,464 of record NC_137256.1, on the reverse strand, counting down.
CCCTAAGAAAAGATGCATTTAAAGTTCAGGTTTTAGATATCAGTTTAAATCGGGTTTGAAAGTCGTAAAAAGAAACCAAACAAAATTAGGTACGCAAGATACGGACTTAACTAGTAGCTTCACTAAAAAACCAATTGCCAGCGAAACAAATCTTTCTGTCAAGGACCGCCCTTGCAACAACCTTCGCTGCAGTGTTGTTTACAGGCTTACGTGTTCATGTGGGTCCTCCTATATTGGTGACACACAACGAAAAGTGGGTCCTCCTATATTGGTGACACACAACGAAATTTAGTCACACGAATAAACGAGCATCCAACCAACGAAAACACGGAAGTGTGCAGGCATCTTCAAACTAACCCCATGCACAGGGTCAACCGATCCTGAAATATTGGACACGACATCGGATCGGATTCGCTTATTAATTTTAGAATCACTTAACATACACCGGGACTGAACGCAGACACAAGGTCTATACCCCTGCGGCTTTTTAACACCTAATTATCACTGTTTTTAGCGCTATCTCCTCGTTTGTCTGCAACCTTTTATCGGTGTGACGTAATTGACCTTTTCTCGTTGAGTGCGAACAAAATTAGTTTGAAGCAGATATATTTTCAGCCAAAAATCGCCTTGCATATCTGTTTTTATCTCATTTAATGTTTTGCTTCATTTTATGTGGTTAATCTTTTCAGACGTATTCTTGGCACTTTTGCGTCGTTATTCCTAAAGCAAAAACGATAAGCAGTTCGCCAATGCCCGCTGGACGGTCGTCTGGGGACGATGTCTAGTTGAGGCGACGGCTTTGCGTTTGGCGCGCAAGAGCGCGCGCCTACGCAATTGCGACATCTCGCCGTCGCTGACTTAGCACTTGATGCCACGTCGATACATGTCTCGTTTCCATTCATTTTCTGATGAATAAAAACGTTTTATGTACGACCAATTGCAGTAGGTTCCGAAAAATCACAAATGTTACAAAGACATTTACCAAAACGGTCCGTAATTTTGCTCATGCAAATATGGTAACTCTATGCAGTGCAATAAAACCCTACAGCACAATAAGACAATACCATGGACGTTTATGTAATGAGGGATTCGCAGTGGCAAAAATAAATTAATAAAATTGTTGCAAAGAGAAAATATATTTTTAGGCATGAAAACATAAAAATGGCATAAAATAATTACAAAGCAACAAAAATAGATTAAGTTACTGTGCAACTAATATACAAATATATGTGATATATGTATATGTAATATACTGTGCACAAATAAAATTAAATTTACTTTAAGTTGATGAAAAAAAAGTCCTTCATCCTCAAATGCAACAAAAAAAATTGATAAACATGTTTGCAGAAGTTACAGCATCAGTATTCTGAGCGATAATACTTGTTTTGTACATCATTTTTACTCTTATTTTTAAAATATAAGGAATTATTTTACCCTTTTGTGATATCATAGAAAGACAATTGTCTGTGCAAGATTATTTTATTTACGCGGCAAAATTTGGGGATTACCCATGAAAAATCTCTTACCATTATTTGCCAACAATAAACTTGAAGACGAATTAATCCGCGTCGGTTCTGACTGGTTTAATAGACGGCACATCCGAAAAGGGTTGGCTTTTGTTACTGTGATATTGTTTTACCTCATTCGTGCCTTGTCTAAACATGAGATACATTTGCAATAGTTGGATATTGAAAAAGATTGAGGCACATTAGATTAGGATTACAATATCTGTCTGAGCAAAATTCCGGACGTCTTCAACAAATATCTTAGGCGACACCAAACATGCGATATGCTGCATATTATTACATGTTGCCATCCCAAAGACAAAATAGCATCACTAGCACAGAGACAAAAGGCGCAGTTTTGTTTGTTTGTAAGTTACAAAACAGAAAGTTTCACAGGACCTGACTTATTTAACAGAGTTTTGATAGCTTTTAAGAAGCAATAAAATAGCCTTAATTTTTGCTGAAAAGTTGATTTGTATGAATGTCGAATAATTATCAAAACATGGCCCAAGTAAACAGCGAAAAATGATGTGAAACAAAATTATTTATTTACCTTTTGTGTTTGTATTAAATAATTCTTACTTATTTTGTTTTTCCACAGCTACCCATTGAACAAAAAAGTAGGTTAGTTTTAACTGATCCTAATATATATTGCAACAACTCTAATATGTCAGATAAAACGTGGATTAAGCCAAATGTCTCTGCTCTGCACATATGGATTTATTACTTATGTGAAGCCATCTCAACTTTCTGACACTGTTTTGAGGTAACCAATTTACCATGTTAGTTTTCAGCTTTGCAAAAAAGGATATGTTTATTTTTCTGTACTTAAACTGTGTTGAACAAGTGGGTCAAAATTGTCCACACTCCATTTTAAGGGTCATTTTTAAGTCATTTTTATTTTCAAAAAACCTATTGTATGCAATCATGTAAACTTGTGGTATGCAACCTTAGTCATTGTGGGATCAAATACAATTAGCAAATTTAAGTGGTGAGCCGCACCTTTATATATCACAAGGTGATTTTACTTTGTTGCATACCGAAAATATCTATATTGAGTTAACTACAACTAAATTTTGCTTTCGATTTTATCCCCAAAAGGCACATTAATCTACTCAAAAATATATAACAATTGGACTTGTTTGGTAGTACATTTGAAATCCAAGCTTCTCTGCAGGCCGCACAACCTTTTATCAATGGCCCACAGGTTGCACACGCCTAAACTAAATTTCTGGTATGTGTTTGCAAAACGATTTGTAACAGATATTTTATATCTGATGATGCATGAAATATCAAACACAAGCGAAAGAGATGAAAGTTATTTAACCTGTTGGGATTAATTCTTACTTTTCACGGTAGCCACAAGAATTTATTATAGTTCACATACATTTTATGTTAAACACCCTTTTGCACATAAATGTCAAATAGGTTAAATACCAACATTTTTTCGCAAATCATTCATTAGTATTCATAACTGTTAAAAATCCAAAGATTTTGCTTTATTGGTTCCCTACAGTAATGGACACATACAGTTTTAGAATTGTACAAAAACAATTGCATTTGTTACTTGGAATATAGGGTGTTCAGCAATATATAATTTTACTTTGATTTGTACATGATGAGCACCACAGTCTGATATTAAAAGGATGCTGTAATGATTTTAAGCTTTAGGTAAGGGACTGTGGACCTCAGTGTTGAAACTGCTGATGGTTTCCTAGCTTGGTATCAACAATATTGTTAATACGTAAACACATACTTTACTTGCAACTTGCTGCACTTGGAGCTGTTGCATCTTTTTGTATTGACTTATCAAATTGTTAGTTGTGACAGAACAGGGGTTTAAGTGAAAAAATCTTTGCTCGAAAAAATCTGAAGTAAGGTTGTTATTGTTTAAAGAGCATTTTAGTTTGCTGTTTTAAATTTTGGCCCAATCAGCCTATAAGTTATCTATACAGCTCTTAATATGTGTTAAAGCGCCTGGGCTTCCAGACAGTCAATTCCCATAGGAGCGATTGGTTGGTTTTTGTCAATTGGACGCTGCTTTATGCATGAACACACATGCCACTGGGCTATTTTCGTGTTGGAATAGAGTTGCAAGGTTTTTAGTTGTTTTGTATCACAATGAAAGATGTTGCATATATTTAGTGGCAGATGTTACATATAATGTTGGTCTATGAGAGCAGAGGCAGAATTTATTGTTATATTCCACTCCTTACCATACAAACATTTGTAAAATCTCTGTCACTTATTCACACATTCATATTTTTCTATAACACAGGTTTATCGACGGAATGTTTGCTTAATGCAATTCATGCAGTATATCCCTGGAATTGCAACAGCACAATGTTTCTCCTACATGTGCAGGTATTTAGATAGAACAGGAGTCCACAACCTTTTAACTATATATGCCCACATCACAGGTCCCTATTTCAACAATGGCCACCAGTGTGCCAATGTTTGTAAATTACAGTTTTAAGGAAATGATATTTATTCCATAATATCCAATTCACTGGTGCATAAAAGTACAGACTGGTGTGTAATTTCATCCATAGACTTAACTTGGCCACTTGCTTCTAGCAGTTTTTCACATCACTATTTACATTGTTATATGTTAAGACTGTGGATTGCTTTTAAACAACATGCATACAAACAGTCTAGCCGCTAGGTTCCTATATCTCCCAAGCATGTAATATGTACATTTTTGATCCCCTGAAATCTTAACTTAAGAAGCCAAAAGCCACAAGAGCAAATGTATCAATATATTGGTCATTATATCACAATCGCCAGTATACAAATTTTAAAAGATGCTCTAGGGACAAGCTGCTGTACTGCCACTTTTTGTGCGACTTTAACTTATAGGTAATCAGTTGAATTAAAAGGGTTAAAATTATCCTGGCTTTGTAGCAAGCTTGTAACAAACAACTTTAACTCTTATATTAATACCTGTCATATTAAATTTATGATTTGATTTACTTTTTGTGGAAAAAAACATTGTATTATTTGCTCCTTCTTTAATAATGTCTTCTTTTCTATGTAAAACCACAACACTATTAATAAGTTACGTTGTTTAACAGGTGATCAACTTCCTAATTTGGTCGGTTCTTGGATCACTGCCCAACTTTTGGCATCCCTGACTCATTTGTATTACCTTCACCTGAATGTTATATCACTTGTCAATACGAAATATCAGTTTCTTCATCACCATGTTCGTTCCGGTGCCATGGAGGTAGCTGAGAGTCAGTGGATGTTACCAAAATAACAATAATAAACAAGTCGGACTGCAAAAAAGGTTAATATGGATTAATTATTTTTAGGGATGTAGAACATAATGGTTATAAGGCTTCATGAGATAATGTTTCTTAACTGCTGGTACATCAGGTTTTTGATAAGTTTAAGAAAGAATATTTTCTATTATACATGAGAGAAATTAGTAACAACGAAACCAAAGAGGTTTGTTTAGATTTTATAAAATCACCGGCCTGCAAAACTTGGTGAAAAATGTTATCGGTCTGCAAGCTCAACAAAGTTAAAAAACACTGTATTGGAATTTATTTTGGTGTTTTATAACACACAGTAAAGTTATCTTTAATTATGTTTAATTTTAGAATTTGATCGAAACTGAAACTACCATTGGAGGGATGTGTTGCTAAAACTGATGGAGAGATGTGAATGTTTGTTACAACTGTTTTGTTACTCTGATGGTCGGCTTGGTTATTAAACACATACAGAATTTATTGGAGAAAAGTCATCAGGATGGACTCGACTGATTCTGTTTTAGGTAGGAATTTTTTACATATTTTTTCACTTGCTATATTGTGGGTTATGGTTTATGGATGTGTCAGATATACATATATTCTGTTTCATTACATTAGGATTATAGATTTCAAACTAGCATTCATTGAGAAAAACTCTAATATTTACTTATTTTGGTTCAAAGTTGAAGCAAAAAGCCTGAAAAATAAGACAATCATAAACTACATTATTAGTCAAATAATTTCCAGCTAATTTCATACTTTTTGTTGCTTTAGCCAAGACAAGCCCGCTTTATGCGTGATAATGTATTTTCGTCTGTGCACCGACCTAGGGCTCTTGTTTGCGTTTGGCACATGACCCAGTCTATTGTAGGCTGCAATTTCATGACATTTGTACCCTTTAGATTGCAAACATGAGATATGTTTAGAATAAGGTTCAATATTCACTTCTTTAGCCTGGAACTGTACTTTTGAAGCCAAGGCATTTGTTGTTGTATTTTAGCTAAATATATAACATATGATGACTCAGCAAAAACAAGTATCTTGTGAAACACTTTTAATAGGAATAACAATGGCCTAAATTGGCTTAAAAGCGACATGCTTTATTAATTAAACGTTTCGAAAAATGCTCTTGCCATCATCAGTGATATGAAGGGGCCACATCATTTACACCCATTTATATCCACTTGAGTCACGTAAAAGATTGATAAAAAGGTATTATTCCAAGATCCTAATCTTTGTTGCAATGCTTAGGATGTCCATCTACTTCGATCCTTTGATGCTTTGCTGGAAAACAGTGGATCATGAAGAGATTAATTACAAACGACAAATTTAATGTTACAACCTAATTGGCAAGTAAGAGTAAAATGTATTGAGAAATGGACAGCTTCCAGCAAAACTGAGGTAATCATATACTGATCTGGGTAAGCAAATGTAATTGCAACACACAAACAAATTCATGTTGGGTCTTAAGCATATTGTTGCAAACCTGTGATAAAATATTGATTCTTATCCTGTATATGGTAGATATATATTTCATGTTGTTGCTACATGCTTTAGTATTAAATTCTGAACTATATCTTGTTCCATGATCAGCAATACATTGAAGCAGTAGTTGGTATATAAAACATCTTTCTTTGAAAACATTTGGTGTAAGATGTTTATGTGCTTTGTGCTTTTTATTCACTTAACACTTTTGCCTCCAGTTTACCAAAAGCCATTAATTTTTTTTTGGACTTACAAGAGACATAGCCCTCTGTATTTTAAATTACTACCAATGTATGCAAGATGAAATTTCCATGTAAAGTTTTCTTTAAAAGGATAGAGCTGATTTTGGCAGAAAATTGATTATAATGAGTTCCAGCATTGTCATGCACAACTGCATTTCATCATTAAGCTATAAAACATAAGATGACTCAGCAAAAACGAGTATTTAGTGACACAATTTAAAATATCTTAATTTGATAATCACAGAAGCTTAACACCAGATATTTTGTTAATGTTACTTTGATAAATGTGTTCATTCAGATTTGTTTACATTTGTGTAGATTTCCAAGATGGATGAAGTGGTTGGTTCGCCGCCTGGAAGTCCTGCTGCACAACAAGCGACCCCAGCAGATAAACAGGCAGACTCTGTAAGTTTCAAGACTCTGATTGCTTTGACAAACTGCACAGTTTTGCTAAGTGACGTTTCCCCAAATTGGCTTCGATCAGGTTGGTGTATAACCTGGTAAATCAACATCTGAGCTATGCAAGCTTAGTGGTTTGCCTGCCGAAAGTCATTCATGTCGTTATCTTTCGTACTGTGATTTGTATAATACTGTATTGCTAGTAATGAACATGTTAGAAGGAAGTTGCTGACTGATGGTCAAACTGGCGATCCCCTACTATAAAGCTGACATGTGCAGCATACGAGGTAGGCATCGGTGCTTGTGATTCGACTTTCTGTTGGCGCGGCTTATTAGTCGCATAAAACAAAACGCGTTTGCTTCACTTAAACCTCAATACAAACCAGCTTTGGTCATGCAACCGCAAATGCACGTGCCCCCTCCTGCCCTACGTGCCGTCGCCCATGATCATAAAGGCCGGTTTACACCAAGCGCGTTCGAAGCGAGCAACGCGAAATTTCTTGTTCTATTTAAGCAACGCGTGGGAAAGTCCCATTTCGCGCTTCTCTCGTTTGCGCGCTTCGCGTCTGGGTTGCTCCGTGAGCAACAGAAACGGCGTTTCGCGCGAGAATTTTGCCCAGAATATATAGGAATGATCAGTCTTGGTCATTTATGTCGGTTACTTTGTAGTCATATGGAGGTTTAGGCGCTGCAACTTTATTACACAATGTCAATTGATGCAAATTGTAAGAATATATCACTCATAAAAGTGCTGGACAGTCATATTTCGCGCTGTCATATCAAAGAACACATGATCAATGTAATATTTTCAAATGGTGATAGAATCGGTGCAATGGCCAAGTTTTGCAATGTACAGACCCACCAGGTAGATCAAATTGAAAATACATAGTTTTTGGAAACTTTAATGGGTATTAACTTTGTTGTATTTTATCCCCCAAAATGGTACACGTTTAAGTTTTAGAGTGCAACCATGTAAGATAAAAAAGACACACGAATACTTTGGAGAACAATTTCTTAAGTTAGCTGCACAGAGTAGAGTAGTTTTGCATTACATAAACAACGACTTTGGTTTAGGAGCAATTTCATTATCAGTTGCACAACCACATTTTTAATGGTCACGGGATTTGTACTGTGTACTATTGTTTGATTAAACCTTCACATGCAACAACTAAACGTTGTTTGATCCAAAAACAATTTATTTTACACACAATTTCATGAAATTAATTGCAAGTCTTATCATATATTGGCAGTGCACCACTGTCGGATGAGCGGCCGAAACGACTTTGTCCGCACCGTTCGCGCCTGGTGTAAACCTCGATTTTCGCGTCATTTGCGTGAGGAAAAAAAGAGCTGTTCGCGTTCGCGCTTGGTGTAAACCGGGCTTAACAAGTAACAGCAAATTAGCGTTAAAAACAAAATCGCTGAAGTTTATTATAGTTTAGTAATTTGTTCAGCTTCAAGCAAATTAAGCGGATTATAATATTAACAAATGAAAGTAAATTCCTTTCCTTATGTTTTAGAATTCCTACCGGTTGAAAACCACTGGCAAATACGTTTGTCACCTCACAATATATTCTTATTTTCCGAAGAATTCCGATGTTTTCCGATCTTCTATGGCACGATGATGCTTTGCATTTGTTTCCATGACAATAGAGTGACAAAGTGGGTTTCAACTTTAGTAACCATGGCAACAATATGATAAAACTCTTCTCCGTTACCAGGGCAATTGAAGATGACTCGCCATTTTTTACAAATTGTCGAACACTCGGAACTTTAGTTTCCATGGCGATTTCTAACTTTCCCAGAGCTACGTCATTTGTGTGCAGTAAGTTAAAATTTGGAAATAAAGTTCGTTAACTTCTGCTTATTCTGTCTTTGCTGGCTAAAATGGAAAGCTCGAAACACAATTTAACAAATGCTGATTAAGCCATGTATTGTATTCACAAAATCAAATCAATGTTTTCAATGCAAACATTTTTACACGTATTTTAATTGTTAGTAATAATACCACGGTTTATCTGCATATAGTTTAACATTCATATTAATTTGCATAAAAATGAGTAAAATCACTTTTGGAGAAAAGCCTTTAATTTTTTGATACATCCTAATCACTAACGGTTAGAAAGTAGAATTACGCGATTTTTAAGTTTAGCGAGATTTAAACAATTATTTTAACAGGGTAATTGTATTTACATAATTTACACTGATACGGAAAACTTAATAAAAGTCCATATTTTCATCTTTGGAAGAGAAATGTTGATTTTATTCGCATTTAAACATCATCGTTGATTCTTTAATCGCTTCCCTATCCCCTTTCCAGTCTTGCCAGATCATGTTCTGCCATGAATGTTTTGATCTTCCCCATTCAGCGTTGAGTTTAGAACGGAAACAATTACTATACCACCATCCACCGTCAGCGCCGTAATGAAGTGCACAGTTGCCCCAACTCTTCCTGTGTCACAATGTAATATTCCAATAAAACTTAACCTGGATGCAAACTACACAAACACATAGTGAAATTTTTAATCGTGTTTTTCAACCAATAGCGCCATCACTTTATCAGTTGTGACCACACACAGGCTGTTTTGATGAATTTATGACGTCACACTCTAACTACCAAATGATTTGGTTTTTGGTGTATTTTGATTTTTTTTAATAAACGGTTTTAAACACGATTATTAAACATGCGAGTGATTTTATCTGATGTGGAGATTTTTGTATTTCCATTTTTTTACTTAGTTTTTTTTTTAAACTTAGTCAATAATTAATTTTGCAATTTTTTGATTCAATATCTGCAGTTGAGATTTTTTTCTTTATTAATTCGGGTTTGTCCAAATTTGGTCAAATTTTTTTAGGATTCTTATTTTGTATTTTTGCCTGTTGTTTTCGCATTATTTCTGTGCAATTAATTTTGCACAATTGTTTTTGTCTTGCAATATGACGTCACAAAACAAATTTACAATGAAACAAAAATAATCTTGTTCATTTGACAATGCGGAAATATTTGTATATTTATGTACATAAAATGTATTTACTCATCATTATCCCGATCTTGTGGTGAATTGCTTTCCGTTGTGCGAACTCAAACTGTCACCAGCCGTTCCACTGTAGCCAGAAACATGTAAACGATAATTGTCTGATTCGTCGTCGATTGCAAACGAACTGCGAAAACAAAACACATTGTTGGTGTTTTTGTGGTTATTATGGGTCCCTTTCTCTGAAGGACACACATATCGCTTTTGTTTTTCTGTCTAACGCGAATGTTTTTCCGTTTTGTGAAAACAACGAGGTTTAAACCAGGGAGTTGAACCGGAACTGAATCCGAACCCGCGAACCGGTTTGAGCGGTTATTTTCGTTAAACCTGATTCGTAATAAACGTTTTTCTAAAACCCGATCCAAGGTTGAACCCTATTTTTGTTTGGTTGTTAAACCTGAACCAAACTAGTAAAAAATGCAACCTGTATTATATTTTTTGTATTCGTCAGAAATTTATTGATTTTAAACAATGTACTGAAGAACACTCAGGATAGGAGCTACAGGGCGTGTCAAAAAAAATATTATGGTGAAATTAAGTTAATGGAAACGGAATTAAAAACCGAACTCGAACCCACAAAAACAGTGAACCCGCACCAAACTTGAACCCGCATAACAAGCGGTTCAAATCCCTCGTTTAAACAAATTTAAATTTTACACATTATACGAATGTATCTGAAGTTGTGAATTATTAATTTTGTAATGCGCTGGATTTTAGATATGGATATGGGGCTCATTGTTTGTTTAAAGTTTTAGGCAGGGCCCTGGAGTGTCCTGGTACAACACATTTTATGGGCCCTACTAGCACACTAGTCAGAACTTGACTGGTACGTATTTGTATTAAAAGAGAGAATAAAATGCTATACTGGAAAACTACACCAACACTTTGCGTCTTCATAGAAACAATAAAAATATACACGTAATTGTTCGTTATGGTGTTTATATTAATAACCCGATTAAACTGTTGGACCCTGGCGCATAGAACCGCATTTTGTAGGGCCTGATTTCAGGCCAGTCGGTTCAGTGATTCTTTTTAAAATGCCTGATTGTTTTTTACTTGCAAAATAGAAAACGATTTCGAGTTGTGAAAACAAAAGAATAGTTAAAAAATGTTTGTTCGAGGTGCGCCGTGTTTGTCCGGTTTCGCAGTTTCTCCTGAGAGTGGAAAAGCTCTAATATAATTTTCCTTGAGTTTTTTTTATTAAATTTCAATTCCTTTTAAAATACAGTCGTTTTAGAAAACATACAATCCAAGGCGGTGTAATTTTTAAACAGACAAATAACGGAAACGTCAAAATCACCAAAAAATCGAAGATTCAATCTGCAAAGGTTAAAGGTTAAATTTATCAGTAACTGAAAAAACAGTAATTGAATTTTTCCTATTTTTTTATAGACGGTATTACTTAACACGTGTTATACACAGACTTGTTTTGCGAAATAACGATGACTTCGAATGTGAACGGAAATACTTTGTTGCTATAACGAATCAACACAATCCATCCATGTTTTGACATAATTATCACAAATGGAAGAAAATGGTGGGATTATTGAACAATTCTGTCCTTATTGCAAAAAAAACTGTAACGGGCGAATTGACAAAAAGGTTTGTGGTGCTACAAGCACAGTTTTGCCCAATATATTTCATTAGTTTTGCTTGGGACGGTGTTGAATATCCACTAGCCCAGTGGTTCTTACCGGTGGGAAATTTCCCAATAGTGGGAAATTCGTTGCACTCAGAGAGAAATTTTGTAAATCGGGAGTAATCACACTCCGGCCTTGAATTAACTGTTAAAAGTTAATTTACTACAGTTTGTTTTCGCAGCAACATGTAAGATTAGTATCACCTAGTTTTAGAAGGCCGTTTGTTACATCACAGACATGTCTAAAATATCAATGCTTTTGTTATTGTGCGCGAATAAATGCCTTCCCTTTAATAATCGTGATGAAAAAAATGAGTAATGCAACAGAGAGGACGTTTCAAAATCCCACACACTTTTACTCTCTTATGGTAGCACTATTCAAACTAAATAACATTGCAGTAAGCGTATATGGTTCCGACCAATTCGCTTCACAAAAGTATTTCAATCAAAAAAAAAAAAAAATGTTTGTTAACGTCAAGCACAAAACATTTTTATAAAAATAACACAAGGGGAAATTCGAACTTGGTGATCGACTCTGGTGGGAAACCATCCCAAAAAGCCCAGTGCCGATCACTGTGTTTTACCATACAACACCCGACTTTCTCATGGTTATCTCTTGAATTGCATTATTTTCAACTTTGCATGTGTGGGGACCCATGAGTTTTTGCCTGCAGAAACGACTAAAGTTATAAATGATGATAGCTAATATGGGACCCAATACAAAATAAGCAAAGGAAATATATTTATGTTTTAAAATAGGTTATAGTGTATATGCAAGGGCAATATGTGCTAAGCCACCCTTCTAGTTTATTCAGCTTCAAGCAAGTTAAGTGGAGATAATATTACCAAACCACATCTACAAATGAAAGTAAATCCTTCCCTCAAGTTTTAGAATTCCTCCCCGGTTGAAAACTACTGGCAAATACGTTTGTCACCTCACAAATTTATTCCTATTTTCTGATTCCTATTTTAAGAAATCCGATGTTTTCCGATCTTCCACCGCACGTTTTAAAACGAGTTACCATGCCAACGATGTGAGAAGCAAATGATGCTTTGCATTTGTTTCCATGACAATAAAGTGACAAAGTGAGTTTCAACTTTCGTAACCATGACAACAATGTGACTCAACTTTTCTTTGTTACCAGGGCAACCGATGAAGGTGACTCGACAGTTTTTTGACGTGCTTTACAAATGTCGAACACTAGGTGGCTAAACTTAGTTTCCATGGCAATTTCTAACTTTCCCAGAGCTACGTGATTTGTGTGCAGTAACTTTTTTACATAATGTGGAAAGTTCAAAACACAATTTAACAAGTGCTGATTAAGCCGTGTATTGTATTTACAAAATCAAATCAACGTTTTCAATGCAAAATTTTTTACACATGGTTTATTTGTTAGTAATAATACCACGGTTTTTCTGCAAGTATTTTTACATTCAAATTAATTTGCATAAAAGTGGATAAAATCACTTTTGGAAAAAAGTTATTTTTTGATGAATCCTAATCACTAACGTTTAGAAGGTAGAATTACGCGAATTTTTAATCTTGCGAGGTTTTAAGCAATTAATTCAACAGGGTAATTGTATTTACATAATTTACACCGATACGGGAAAAATTAATAAAAGTCCATATTTTCATCTTTGGAAGAGAAATGCTGATTTTATTCGCATTTAAACATCATCGTTGATTCTTTAATCGCTTCATTCCAACCTTTCCAGTGTCTCCAGATCATGTTGTGGTTGAAACCTTGTGATCTTCCCCATTCAGCGTTGAGTTTAGAAATGGAACAATCACCATACCACCATCCACCGTCACCGCCGTAATGAAGTGCACAGTTGGTCCAACTCTCCCTGTGTCACAATGTAATATTCCAATAAAACTTAACCTCGATACAAACTACACAAACACATAGTGAAATATTTAATCGTGTGTTTCAACCAATAGCGCCATCACTTTATCAGTTGTGACATCACACAGGCTGTTTTGATGATTTTATGATGTCACACACTAACTACCAAAATGACTTGATTTTTCGAATTTTTTATTTTTTGAATAAACGGTTTTGAACACGATTATTAAACATACGAGTGAGTCGTTTTATCTGCTGTTTTTTTTATTTACTCAATTTTTGCACAAAAAAGTTATAAATTAATTTTGCAATTTTTATTCTTGTGTTTTTCCTGTAGTTTATATGATTTCTGTGCAATTAATTTTGCACAATTGTTTTTGTCTTGCAATATGACGTCATAAAACAAACTTGCGATAAAACAAAAAAAGTCTTGTTCATTTGACCACGCGGAAATATTTGTAAACTTATGTACACAAATTGTATTTACCAATCATTATCCCGATCTTTGGTGGTGAATGGCCTTTCGTTGTGATATTCCAAACTGTCACCAGCCGTTCCACTGAAGCCAGAAACATGTAAACGATAATTGTCTGATTCGTCGTCGATTGCAAACGAACTGCGAAAACAAAACGCAGTCTTGGTGTTTTTTGTGTTTATTATTGGTCGCTTTCATTGAATGAAACACATTTCGCTTTCCTTCAATTTTTTTCTGCCTAGCGCTGATGTTTTTCCGTGGTTTGTGTAAAAACGGCATTTTTTACCGTTTTGTGAAAAAACGAGGTTTTAACTGGTGATGTACCGAATCGGCGCAATTTCAGTTCGGCCGAAACCGAATGTTCGGCAATTAATAAATTCAAACAAATGAACCAAATCATTTTTGACGTCACGAGAAGTCGTACGCTATCGTTTGACATGAAAGCATGATATAAAACAAGTTTTAACCAGGCAATTTTGGCGGTATGGTTGTGTTTCGTCTTCATTTCAGTTCTGCGGGGTTTAACATCGCCGCAAGCATGATTTCCAACCCGACAATGAATTACTGATTTTTATCTGCAGTGGGAAAAAATATAATTATTGACAAGATTTTTGTTGGTATTAAGCAGAAAAAGACATGTTTAACGCTTTAATGTTTGTTTGTAAAAGAATTGGGTTCGGCCAAATCGCAACAAATTATTCGACCGAAACCGAATCTATGCCGAAATGGGCGAATAAATTCGGCAAACGAATATTCGGTACATCTCTAGTTTAAACCAGGAAGTCGAACCGGAATTGACCCAAACACGCGAACCGGTTAAATTTATTAAAACCGAATCATAATAAACGTTTTCTTTAAAACCCGAACCGGAGTTAACACTATATTTTGTTTGCCGTTGGACCGGAACCGAACCGGTAAAATGCAGCCTGTATTATTTTTTGTAATCGCCATCACAAATTTATTAATTTGAAACAATGTACTGAAGAATACACGAGATAGGAGCTACAGGGCGTTTTAAAAAAAGGGAATTATTGATGGAATTAAATTAATGAAAACGGATTTTAAACTGGTTTATAAACCGCAAACCGAACTCCAAAAAACATTGAACCCGAACCGCACCTGAACCCGTATAACAAGCGGTTCGACTCCCTGGTTTAAACCAATTTAAATTTTTACACATTATGGATGTGTATCTGATGTTTGTGTATTGAAAATTTTGTAATACGTTAAAAAAATTCTGAAAAAGGAGATTTGGTGCTTATTGTTTGTTCTAAAATTTCAGACAGGACCCTGGAGAGCAGTAAAATATTCTGGTACAACACATTTTATGGGCCCTACTCGCACACTATAGTCAGATCTAGATTGGCCCGTATTTGTATTATAAGAGAGAATCAAAATGCTATACAGGAAAACTACACCTGCACTTTGCGTCTTCATAGAAACAGTAGAAGTTTACACGTAACTGCTTATTTTAGTTTTTATATTTATGACCCCATTAGACTGTTATGGGCCTGGGCGGGAACACCGGCTGCACCAGCATCTCGTAGGGCCTGATTTCAGGCCAGTCGGTTCAGTGATCACTTTTACACAGCTTGATGATTTTTATCTACAAAATAGAAAACGATTTCGAGTTGTAAAAACCAAAAAATCTTTGCTCGAGGTGCGCTAAGTTTTTACGGTTTTGCAGTTGCTCCTGAGAGTGGAAAAGCTTTAATGTAATTTTTCTTCTAAATAATTATTCTTAATATAATACAGTCGTTTTAATAACCTAACAATCAACGGCAGTGTAATTATTGGCGCAGACAAAAATGGAATTGTCGCAAATAAATTGAAGCACACAAAAACATCAACGATTCAGTATGCAAAGGTTAGGGTTAAATTTATCAGTAACTGAGAAAAACTGTAATTGAATTTCTCTACTTAGTTTTTGTACCTTTAAATGACGGTTAACACATCTTATACAAAGACTTGTTTTGCGAAATAACAATAGCTTCAAATGTGAAAAGAAATACTTTGTCGCTAAAAAATCAACAAAATCCATCCATGTCTTAAAACATTTCTCACGAAAGGATGTAGATTGAGGGATTATTGCACAATTTTGTCTTGTTGCAAAATAAATTAATTAACGGTTGAATTGACAAGAAGGTTTGTGTTGCTACAGGCAAAGTTTTGCCAAAGATATTTTATTAGTTTTGCTTGGGACGGTGTTGAATATCATCTAGCCCAGTGGTTCCCAACCTTTTTTTGACGCGAACCATGGACCACATTCTTATTATTTTGGTTGTATTTTTGCCTATAAATTAGGTATGCTTTTCGAAAACTATTACGCCAGTTTGGAAATTTAAAAAATCAACACTTTTCGTTTTTTCGACAAAACATTTCCATTGGGCGCGAACTTTAGGGCCGACTCAAAGCATTATCAGCCAATATGACGCCACAAACAGAATTAACCATTTTATCACACCAAGTTGTCTTGAAATTATTTTGGGGCAACAGCTTAAACAGTTTGTTACATCAGAAACAAAATAATATTACGATTATGCGCAAACAATGCCCTTCTTTACTCCGCCAAGGAGAATCTGCGTTAGGCTACACGGTCGAGGAATTATATACACTCAACATCAAATTACACTACATTTACCAAATTAAATGATACAAATACGCTGTTTGGGAAGCGCTATTTAGCCTATATAGAAAAATGTGAAACCGAAACAAGTTCCTGTGGCTAATTAGATGCCCAAACTTGCTATCGAGATCGCAAAAGAGCGCAAACAATCGCCAGTAAACACAATGTATTCAAATATATACTTTATCTGCTTGTAAGATAAAGTTAGCTGAGTTTCACAGTTCTTGTAAGCTTATATATTCATACAATCAATAATGTTGAAATCAGGGAGTCGAACCGGAACTGAACCCGAACCCGCGAACCGGTTTGAGCAGTCAATTTCATTAATCCCGAAACGAACCCGAACCGCTAATTACGATTTTCGAAAAACCCGAACCGGAGTTGAACCCCATATTGTGAAAAAACGCCACGAAACGAAGTCAAAGAGTAAATCTCTTATTATCACAAAAACAGGCGACCCAACAAAATTTTCAGGCGACCCAACTTTCGGTCGCGACCCATAGGTTGGGAACCACTGATCTAGCCAGTAGCTATGACAAGTTGAGGTGGTTCATTTCCCAACCAATGTTAATTTTTTGAGTAGGCGAGATGCTATTTATCACCAAGTGAAGGTGTGCCACTTTGTACACGCTTAGGAGGAGTAGCGTTTTCCCAGAGCGACAATACCGGATAATCTAACACGCATATTTCCATTGACAGTAGGTTATGAAAGTAAAGTGTATTTTTACTTCTTTTTCAAATGAGATATTTTTCATAAAAACATTATTTCTTCAATGCAGATAAATTTGATGATCGTTTTTTTCACGGGGTTCGAACCCGATCAGTGTTTTTTATGTCTGTATGTGGGTCAGGCGCTCCGAGTCGCTGCCCAATTTGATCTTTGGTTGCAACAATAACCCCATCACATGACCAAGTTGTTGCGCCACCATATGGGCATATTATTTTCTTTATAGAAATCATACCTGTACTGTGCGTAAGCCGTTGCGGCATCAAAACCTTTCATCTTTATTTTCAGTTTGCAGTTCTGTCCACCTGTCAACTCGCGTATTTGATCCAAACCTGGGTTGTTTAAAGTTTGGGTCAAATTCAATTTACGCGTTTAAACAAAATTATTTGTTCACCGAGCCAGAATTCTCCTTCCATGTTTCCGAATCCATCTTTATATTCCTGCCAGGTTCTGTGAAAATCCACACTTCCGTCAAATCGTCGTTGAAAAACCTGTTACGTAGGAAATATACGAGTGTTGTAATTCCACGTTGTTATTCTACATATTGTTCGACTTACCGTCCAACCTTCGTCACAGACCGCTGTCTTGTTATTACGTAATCGCTGGTAACCGTTTACTGATGACGTAGAGCAGGTGTCAGGGAGCAATCGAGTCACTTCCGTGTTACTACTGGCAAGCGTCTGGTCACCATCCACTGATGAAGTTGAGGAGTTAATAGGGAGCAATCGAGTCACTTCCGTGTTACTACTGGCAAGCGTCTGATCACCATCCACTGATGACGTTGAGGAGTTTATCGCTGTTAGTCGGCTGTCCATCTCTGAAACATGAAAACGAAGAAACATTTGCAAAATGAATTTTCTGTCGCTAAATTGTAAAATAGAGATCCTTCTGTATAGAAAGGAAAAGATAAAATAGTTTAGTTTCGAGACTAAATAATTACTTCCACGATTAGAGGAAATTTGTGTGGCTATATAAAGAGATATAACAAAAAGTAACTTGATTTCAAGTAGTTTACAAGATGTATATTACTTATTGCTTTGGGCGTATTGTGTTGTTTTCTTTTATTTCCTGTTGATAAAATCTTAAATTAAATAATCAATGCTACATAAAGTTACCATATCTGCGTGAGCAAAATTTCGATTATCGTTACTGTCACAGAGAAAAATAACGCAGCTTTGTTTCTGAAGAAGTTACAAAACGGAAAGTTTATTGCGAGATCCGTTTTTTTACTAATTTATTTTTTAACGCAAGTAAAGCTTAACCCAGTGGTTCTCAAACTTTTTTGTTGCGACGCCTCAGAAAAAGTTTTCTGTACTTGCGACCCACCAGCAAATAAAAGTTAATGAGGAAACTTTATATTAAAGTGGGGTTTATTGATACAACAACAAAAAGCCACGAAACGAAACTATTCTGCGACGCCCTTGGAAAATTGAAACGACGCACAGTTTGAGAACTACTGGCTTAACCTACTGTAGTTTTCACAATTCTTTTTAACGGGACTAAAAGGTTTATAACGATTGTCTGTGCTGATTTTGATGTACGATGCACACTACCGCGTATAGTCGATAAAAGTGTTTTAAGAAACTATTTCTGACTTTACGCCCGAATTCCGAACATTTTTCAAGCCTGTGCCTTGCCATATGGGAATGCTGGGTAGACCGGCTGATTCGATATAACGCCTTTAATAGGCCTGGCGCACTCTGATTTTTTGATAAGTATGACGCGATCGCTGGTCTGCATCGACGCTTCAGGGACATGTCCGGGAAAATACGTGCGTCAAAAGGTCTATTTTTGACAACACATTTTTGATGCAATTAAATCAAACGGGTAGCGATTGTGTTGGTAAAGGGTTTTAAAAGATGTAAAAGACTAAATAAAATGATCTCACCATATAACGGAATTTTTACCAAAAAATTAGTCGTAGAAGCCAAAAACTTGTAAAATCTATACAACGTTAATTTTACGACCAGTGACTGCTTAAAAATACAACGGGTGTGCTGATTGAAACTCTGTTATGTTGGATTCTAGGGTAGACAACCTGTGATACGCCAAGTGGTTTATTAATTCACATTCCAATATAATTTCGGTCCTGAAAGTTTGTTGTTTTGCTCAAAAATTGTTTTTTCATTTTTTTATTGAAGTTTTTGATACTGTGGTACGTTTTCTGTCGTACTTTGTGTACGCATCCACTTTTAAACGTTTGCTGTGTGTAGAACACAACGACGATAATTAAAGTAGATATAATTTAAAAAGATAAACACAAAACCAATACATTTAAATAATCATAAAACAGTTTTACCTCGAAGTTTTTCTCTCATTTCTCGCTTAAAATCTTCCAAATCTAAGGCTTCTCCTTTTTGCCCAACAGCTCCTTTATCGCCTTTTAACCCGGGAAATCCCCGTAAACCCACTTCGCCGGGCGGCCCAATATCGCCTTTTAGACCTACGGCGCCGAAATCCCCTTTTTGTCCGGTAAATCCCCTAGGTCCCATTTTTCCTGGTGGCCCAGCGACGCCCCTTTCTCCCCTCCCACTTATCAGACTCCCAGGTGTGACAGTGACGTCATCACCACACACTGGAACGGTGACGTAACTGCATTGCTGCTGTCCGCTGACCAGTGACGTATAATACAGCAAAATCGCTGTCAGTTGTAACAACATGTTTTTAATATTTTTTTTCTCCTGTTAAAGAAAATAAACAAAAGCTCAGAAGGTATTTGTTTGTGTTAAACATTCAAAACAACTGAATATGTCACTCTGTGGCTTCAAAAATGTTTTACCAACAAAGTTTGCAACTGGGATCGTTGAACCACAAGTTTTAACATAAAGCTTTATGATAAAACACGTTGGGTTGGGCAGGTGTTTGGCTCCGAAATGATTGGATTTCCTTAATTTAAAAACCCATTGGCATGAACAGTAATAAGGTTTAAAATATAAACACAACGCCATTTATTGTTAAACCCTATTTGTTTCTTAAAGTTTAGTATCAGACCTGGCACGAATTAAAGGAATTCGTTTAACTTCAGTGACTGAAAACATATTTGCTGTTGGTTCGAAGGTTAAAAGCGCCAACTACCAGACACATTTTACATTGCATATAATTTCACTCTGCATGTCGTGCTTGGGTGCTTCGTACGTACCCCTGGTGTAGAGGGATTTCAGATGGAGATGCAAAATATGTGCCACTTTATATGCTGAAGACGGATCAGTTTTAACATGGAGAAGTTTGATCCATTATGTTTGTAAAATATGCCACGACACGTTCAATAAATACCTTTCGTTTTGTGTTAACAAGGTGTTTAATGCAAACGGTAGATGAATGCGAATTTCCTTTTTATTTGCTGATAGATTATTTCAGATCATTTGTAGCTACGTTTAAAGTAGTGATGTACCGAATCGGCTAATTTTCGATTCGGCCGAAACCGAATATTCGGCGGTTTTGCCGAATAAATTCGACCGAATCGACCGAATCATTTATGAGGTCACGCGAAGTCGAACGCTACGCGTTTGACGTGAAAAAAATGTTGATCTACCAGGCAGCCAGTGCAAAATAGTTGTGTTTCGTCTTTATTTCACTTCTGTGGGGTTTAAAATTGCCTTAAACATGATTGGCAACCTGTCAATGAATTACTAATTTTTTTTGACTACCGTGGGAAACACAAAAATGTGTTGAAAAAGATAAACATTGGCGCAATTTTTGTTATGTCGTGAGGTGGCCACACACATCGATTTTCGCCTATGCCATTTGGGTAGAGCACACGCTACTCGCATAGTGCAAACACACAGCGACCGGGTGGAAATTGTAAATCGCCATCATCACTTTCTTTTGCGTGGCTAATAATCCCACAGTTGTCCACAATGCCCAGGAAGACGTTTCACCATGTTATACTGCAACAGAGCCATGTTATATTGCAAGGGCTGGCCAGACACATTTATAGTTGCATTGCTACACAACCTCGTGGTTTTGTTACACTAAGAACAACAAACTGACAGCTGTCAGAATTGAACGTTTACAACGCGGTAAACCTTTGTGTAAATTTCTGTTCATTGACTTAACCTCCAGTCTGAATTCGAAACGAAACAAATGTTTTTGAACAAATCTTTGCATTTCTACGAGCAATGACATCATTTTACGACAAGTCAGGTCAGGTCTAGGTTTACTTTTACTCGTAGCAGGGATTTGACTATAGTTTTGTTGAAAACAAGACAAAATAAGGACTACAGTTAAAAATAAGGACGTAATGCAGGTTGTACACCTATGCTTCAAATTATTATAATAAACTGATAAAGTTAAAAATGTGGCAAATCTGTGCAACGACAGTTTGTTGCAGTTATTAACTTATTATTTTTACGAGATATAACCTTTGTTGGGTGGACTTGTTACCAAGTTAAGGCGAACATTAGGACCACCACAGCGAGATAAACCATTTACTTAAACTTTTCTAAACTACCAAGAACACAATGCAATGCTGCATAAACTTAACTTAGACAAAATAACCGAACCCGGATGGTGTTACAGATTTAACAAGAAAAACTGGCCGATACGCACACTTTTATCTGCAACACTACATAACTCATGGTTCTGTAACACCACTTATATCAACAAACTTAACCTGGTTACTTTACAGTCCAGGGGTTACCAACATATGCCCGTCACATTTAAACTTGTCAGTTTTAATTTTCAAATAAGTCATGAACACAAATTTCCCCCCTTTATAGATTTTTAAACATGTTTATGCTTATGTTTTGTACTAGTAGCCCTCGTGTTACTTGATAATATTACGGTAGTCTTCGACTTTATACAAGTTAGTGGTCCCTGCATGCTTCCTTCTAAAGATTTTTCTCACTATTTGCGAGGTTATTAACTTTACTCCATTCGACCCTCAGGTATAAAATCAAACGCACAAAACGCTACTTCGTCGATGACGTCAACTCGCTACGCATTCTGACAGACCTTGCGAACTCAATAGTTGACCAACCAACATAACTGTATATTCCCAACAGGGCAACAAGGAGACGTTGAACGCGCGTTTAATACATGAATCATGACATTTAAGCCCAATAGAGCAGAGGTGTCAAACTCGTGGGGTTCGAGGGCTACATTGCAGTTTACAAATTATGCCGAGGGCCGCATGTGATTTTTATTCAAGTTTTATACCTTTTCGCTACGACGGCCGCATTGCAGATCCTTATTTCACCAACAACCTCCAATTCCCTGCTGGTTTTTGTTTTAAAATTACAGATGTAAAGAAATAGGTTTATATCACATATAAACCATCTATTGACGCCCCAAAAGCCCAGATTAGTTTCAAACTTGATGCGCAGATTAAGCTGCACAGTGTGAAGATCAGTTTTAACTGTTTATTACGTCATAGGCTACATCAGGGCTGGGGAACCTGCGACAAAAGGCCACCTGCGGCCTTTTAGGGCACAAAGTGCGGCCTTTGATGTCAAAATACATTTTAGGATGTTGATATTACAGACTACACCAGGCGCTGAAAAGTAGACAGAAACTTATTTTTGGATCTTTATTCCACATTATACTATTTGATTAGTTCAATGGCAGCGGGTTTTAAATTAGAGCCAAACGGTCCCATGGTGGTTTACATGGCGATTTCCGTAGTACTGCCAAGAGCCCAAGATTGTACAATCTTACTTGTGTTGCGAAAGAACAATTGTTTGCGCATAATCGAATGTCTTAAACTTGTCTGTGATGTCACAAGGTGTTCTTAGATCATTGATATTTGCAAACAAGCGAGTTTCTAGGTTAAAAAATCCTCAATGTTGTTGTTAAGATTGGAATGTAGTAAGGAATTGTATTTAGCTTGGACCGTAAGTGCTACAACTCTACAAGGGATTTGCAAACTACCATTCTGTACGTCACAAAGTTTGAACATCACTGTCCTTGGCCTGGGAAATAGTCCATGCGGCCTAAACGAATATTGATAAACCGTTTGGTGGCCTTTATCAACAAAAAGGTTCCCCACCCCTGGTTCATATTGTGACGCTTTTGGTAAGTGTTTTTTGCATTGTTTGCACAAAATAGGCCTACAAAAAGTCTGACGCATATGGCTACTAGGCTATAGTAATACTCCTTTCAGTAAAACAAAATCTGTTGAGAGCAGTTTGAAAGTCAAAATTTTAGCCAAAGGAATTTTAATTACAACACGGTCGCCAGTACATTATTTTAACAAACATATGTTTACGGCCGCACAAACTCGTTTCTGTGGCTGTACGATTTGTGAAATGCTTAAATTACTATCGTTTCTATTTATAACATATGAATTATTATATATAAATTAAATTTCTGTATGTGTGTTTAAATAATAGCTTTCACTTTGAAAAGTAAGAAAAATTATTATAATTGGATAAAAATCTGACAAAATACTTCCATTGTTGTCGAGTGTTTGACATCCCTGCAATAGAGTATATTCTCTTTAACGTCGGTGAACATAGTAACAAATATATAGAGGTAAAAGAGTAAAAAAGGTGAACTGAATAAAATTAAAAATTCAGTCAAATATTGCGCATGAAACCAATCAACAACGTATGAAACTCCTCAGTCTTGTATTTTGGAAATTATTGTCATTAAAAAATATTTAGTAAATTTAGAAACGTTTAAATTTAAAAAACATTATAAATTTTCCAATTTAGTGAAAATCCTGCGTGTTTATCCTTTAAACGTATAAAAATTGTGGCCATTTTCTTAAAACGACCCCAGGGATATATATCGCCTTTATTGCATTTTCATAAACATTGAAATAAACTTTTGAAATCTATGACCAGCCAAACAGCTTTTGTATATTGTACGCCTTGCTGGAAAGAAGTTTTAAATCTACTGCAACAAATCGTGAAACGAAGTTGTGCATCAATTCTCTTGAGATATTGCTTGACAACATCTGTCCTGAGTCCCAAGGCGAGTTTAATAACTGATGATGATGTTATTTGTTGCTGAACAAATGTCTTCAGTACGAAGTGTTGTAACGAATATTGCATTGAACTCGTCTGAAACTTTGGTTTGAGTCGGATTGTTCGGTGGAAGGGCCGATTAATTTTTGGTACATTGGTTTAAGCTACCAACACAGGGGTCTCAAAACTGCGGCCGCGAGTCAAATGCGGCCCCGGTGGCATTTTACGTGGCCTGACTTTGTTGTTTTAAATTATGTGACCGCTATAGCTTGGATTAAGTTTTTGGGTTGTGGCAATTGCTTCTTCACGCAAAAGCCTCCTTGGAACTTTATTTACCGGTAAAAGCGGAAGTATACATTTTGCTGGCGTAATAAATCCCAATGTTTCCTCAAATCACGCGTATTTGTTATATAACTCTACGTTCAAAAACTTTGCAAAAAACGTTGGCCCGCGGGCGTCTTTACCTGATAAAAAAATAGTCTCCATTAAAAACGGTTTGGACACCCCTGCAACAACTCCATGTCAGATGTATTTGGATCTTGATACATCTGAACGTTGTTATGCGTATCGTAGGAAATGTAATTAATCCATTAAACTCCGACACATTTTTTCCAAAAAGGGAAACGAAAAATCAAATATAACTCCAAAATTTACATTACCACCACGAAGCAACTCGAAATTTACGTCGAAAAATTCGACAGTTTTAGTGCAATTGTGTCGCTATGTTTTCTTAAATTCAACTCAAACTATGATTGACGTAATCAAACGGTCTAAATGTATTAACGTATTAAATTGTGACCATGCGATGAATGAACTACAATTCCTGTTTACAGACATCTTAACAAAACAACGTAAACTCGAATCAACAACGGACAAATCAATAACTTGAATAATGTTGAAACAACAAAATAGTTACTGTCTTGCATTGTGCATGTAAAATTCGTTAAACGATTTTGCAAAAATCCATGACATGATTACCAGATTACCACATGTATTATGTGATTGATTTAAACCCGTTTATTATTAAGCCACCGTTGATAAGCTTTAAGGCAGGGGTGCACAACCCTTTAGATTTGACGACTACATTACAGGTTTCTGTTTTGCACAAATGTGCGCATGATATTTGTTTATTAATTACAATTGCTAATTTAAATGAGATTTATTACATAACATTGTGCTTAAAATTCAGATTTGATTTCTGATTTCATCCTTAAATTAACTTTATCGATAAATTAAACTGAAAGATTTGCTCTGATCATTGTTAATCTGAGGTACTGACAACAACGAATAAACAACCGTTTGACAGTCGGTGACCAGTAAACTAAATAAAAAATCACATTGTAGAAACTTACTATTTGGACTTTCATATCAGAAAGCAAAAAAGCAATTTTTGTGCATACTAGTCGCCTTTACTTAAAAGGCCTATTTAAAAATGAGAAAAAAATGTTGGCCCTTATTGCCACCAATGGCCGATAACCAAAACCGTAAAAAAATTTTTTAAAGTAATTCTTTTACCAGCTAAAATATTCCCCAAATAAATCAAAAAACGACCTCTTTACTGATATATCTTACAAAGTTTAACGAAACCTTTCAATGTTTGTAACCAAATATATTTTAAATTATAAAAAGTCGTCAACAAACACTTATAAATTTGGATTTCTCATGGTAACTATTACGCATAACTTGTAGGTTCAAAACTTTGTAAATCATTCTAAGTACTTATATATTTTGAAATTGAAACAAAACGGAACATTTTTCCTTGTATATCAAAAAATAAAAGCGGTGGGCCTTATTACCTTCCAAGCCTGTGCATTTTAGGGCAGGGGTGTCAAACTCACGGTCGGAGGGCCGCATGCGGTAACGAAGGCCTCTGATGCGGCCCACGCACACTTAACAACAATTGTAGTATTTTCTCAGATATTTATCTAATTAAAATATTTTTTTGTACTTTTTAAAGTCAAAGCAATTATTTAAACAGAGACATACAAAAAATTAATTTATAGATGAAAATTCATATGTTATCAATAGAAACGATACAAATTCAACTTGCAGCCGTACGGCCTTGAACATGTTTATTAAAATATATGTACTGGCGGCAGTAATGTAGTTAAACCACCTTTGCCAAAAATTTTGATTTTCAAACTGCTCTAACATTTGTGTTACTGAAAAGAGAATTACCAGCCTAGTAGCCATTGGCGACATACTTTTTGTGCGCATATTGTGCACAAACAATGCGAAAAACACGTACCAAAGGCGTCCAATATAGATTATGATGTCATAAACAGTTAAGACTGATCTTCACACTGTGCAGCTCAATTTGTGCATCAAGATGGAAAATAATCTGGGCTTTGGGGCGTCAATAGAAGGTATATATATGATATAAACTTATTTCTTTACATCTGTAATTTTAAAACTTTTGTTTTAAACCAGCAGGGAACCAGCAGGGAATTGGCGGTTGTTGGTGAAATAAGGATCTGCAATGCGGCCGTCGTAGCAAAAAGGTTGTTTAAGTGTATAAAACTTGAATAAAAATCACATGCGGCCTCGGCATCATTTTCAAACTGCGATGTGGCCCCTGAACCCCACGAGTTTTGCCTCCTTGTTTTTTTAAGGTATCTGATAAGTTTGACGTATGGCTGCTTGCCTTATAAACTACCTTAGACCTAGAGCTCACCAAAATTCTTCTCATATCAGTTTTTGAAGCCAAATATTTAGCAAAAAGAATTTTAACAAACGTCGCCGATACACTTTTATTCATATGTGCACGACCGAATAAATCTGCCTCTTCACGGCTGCAGGTTGTACACCTCTGCTTCAAATTATCACATAACAAACTGATTAAGTTCAAAATGTGGCAAATCTGTGCAACGACAGTTTGTTGCTGTCATTATTTTTTACGAGATATAACTTTGGATGGACTTAATACCAAGTTAAGGCGAACATTAGGACCACGACAGGGCGATAAACCTTTTACTTAAACTCTTTTAAACTACCAAGAGCACGAATGCTGCTTAAATTTAACTTCAACATAATAACCCGACTCTGATATTATTACAGATACTACAATATAAAACTGGCCCATAAGCACATTTTTATCTGCAACACTGCACAACTCATGGTTCTGTTACACCATGTACTTACATGTCGACAAACTTACAGCTGTTAACTCTACAGTCGAGGGTTACCAACCTATGCCGCCACATTCAAACTTGTCATCTTTAAATAAGTTATGAACACAGCTATTTACATATATCCTATGCAGATTTTTCGACATGTTTTGAACCGGTAGCTGCCATTCAATTTGATCATTTGTACTGTAGGCCTACATAAGCCTTCTACGCCTGCATAACAAATTCGAGTTTACTTAAATGTTAGTGAGATATTTAAACATACTTGAAATTATAGTCAAAAAATAATCCAAAAACAAAACCGTTGCATATTAGCAGGTTTAGTGCACAATCTAGCCTGCAAGCCAATGCCTTTGCAATTTAATCATTTGTACTGTGCATATGTCCATTAAAATATACTCTATCAAAACGAATTTAGGTTTACATTAGTATAACTATGATATTTAAACATATTTTCAAAACTATAGCCAAAAACAAAACCGTTAGACCTACATTAGCGGAAATCTAGCCTGCAAGCCAACGCAACTATGGTTTCTTTGATCAGCAAAGTACAAGACAGATAGGTTCTTTGTATGCGTTCCAAATCGTTAGACGAAGTTGTGCATCAATTCTCTTGAGATATTGCCTACCAACATCTGTCCTTATCCCAAGGCGAGTTTGAAATTGATGAAATTATTTATAGACGCAGTTTTTGCGCCTTAATTTTGGACATTTTTGGTCCAGGTGTCTGGTAACCCTTATGTTGCGCCGCCTTTTAATTAGTAGAGGGCGTGACTCTATGCGCCCAGACAGCACAGCAGGGGGTGATCGCTACAATTCCTAGAACGGTTCTCAACGCGCCTTTCCTCGCGCTCAACAACTCCGAGGCACCAAGAGCCAAAATAACGAACGTTTTATTAAGGCAATTTGGACAGAGGTGGCGCTCGAGGGTTCAGCAGCAAGACGAGCACAAAGGCAAAAGCGGTTTCTGCAAATACGTGCTGCTTTAGTCAAGGCAATATACAAGAAATTATCAGCAAATTTGACTCTTACCGAACTATTATAGGACCAGAGTCACAGTAACATTCAAAGCGATCAGTAGATTTTAGGTTCTGCAAATACAGCATCAAATTCAATAAACATCACCAAACCACATTAGTTACAGATTGCGAGACTTTAAGCAACATTGCTTACCGGAATAATTCAGTTATTTACAGCAACAGCACGTTGACTGACAACGGTGGAATCAATAGTCCAGAGATGCACAATTACACATTGGACGACCAACAACAGTTCAGTTAGCACAAATTTCCTATCCGTTACTGAAAAACAAAACATAATCGATCAATTTATAAAGCATGCTGCCTCTATAACATCCAGTCGCTAATAAACACGAGACAGCCACACTTACAAGACGTGACTTCAGTAAAACAATGCCAAGGCTGTGACGTCATAAGCACCGATTGTATGACAGATAATGTCACCAGGTTGCACAACATTGCGCCATTCAAGTGAGTTAAGGCTACTGGCGTAAAACATAGAAAACATAATAATATGTACAATGGCGATGTAACACTCCCCCACAAAAATGTGGCACATTTTTACAAACACAACGTCGCCAATCGCGCGTGCACTGCAGAGTGGCGACAAATCAATGTTCGACAGTCCTTATCATCGGAGTACCGAGCAGTTATCCCGGTATTTGTGTGGTGTTCCGAGAAGTCGTCTTTGACGTCCAGTCTTTGCTTCCACCGATGTTCAGGGCTCAAACCAAGGCCGGACGTCGAGGAACTCTCCCGTTTTTTGGGCGTCCTTGGTCGCGACATGTGCTTCGGTGCTAAGTCGCCTTGACCGATGACGCCGCAAAGGAAAGGACCAATGCCCGTTAGACGGTCGTGTGGGAACGATGTTTAGTTGTGACGACGGTTTTGCGTTGAGCGTGCAAGAGCGCACGCCTGTGCAATTGCGACATCTTGTTGTCGTTAACACTACCTCTAAAAGCCACGTGGATGCATGCAAACAGGATTTATTAAATCCCCTGTCGCTTAATTTTAATTAATAGCATACTGCAACGCCCGCCAAAAAAAGAAATAAAAAAGGTTGCTAAGGTTCATCTAGCTAGGAAATCAGGACCACCTAACTGCTGATTCTGTTTAATCATCATTTCTATTACCGTATCTTGTTGTTGTGGACCATGTTGATAATGACGTGTCAGCTGTATGCACTGATCTAGAAAAAAGATCAGTGGCTGTATGGTCAAATGACGCTGCAATCATCCGATTTCACAGCAACTCGCAACTGTCGTTCTGAGCAGGGTTGCCGGGTTGGCCTATTTTCGGCCAGAATCGCTCATTCTGGCCTTGATTCAGAGCCCTTGGCCAAAAAAACTTCGGTCTGGCCGTCTGGCCGAAAGTTTGGGCGTTCTCACACTTTTATCATGCTTCTCGCTTCTCAGCAGGATTTGACGCTTTTCGGTCCCGACCTTTTTGTTCTCTGCGCTGTCGCGATAAGCGCCGTGTCTCGAACGATATTGCAGCGCCACGTGACGCTCTGAATCCCGTCGCTGCTGAATAACACCGACTTTATCCGGTTTTGTGTCTGGTATCATTGTCTGAACTGTAATACTTACTCCAACTTCATGGTTTCCATCCGGTTAGCGCCATTATCATTGTCTGGATAACTTATCAACAACCCTCTACCCCCCGGCAAATTTAAAATGCTATATAATTGTCCCTTGTCCGGACTACCTGTATTCCATTTTTGAGTAATTTTTGTACATGGATGGACGAAATGTATCTGCATTCAGTAAATTAGCCACATACGCTCTAAACTGCTTGTCGACACCAACAAGCAATGCAGTTGTTGAACGTGTTTTTTTCTGTAGTAACTGCCATTAAAGCAAAAAGTAGAAACCGGTTAGGAGTAAAGATGCTTAAAGCCTTGGTTCGCATCAGTTCAAACTTACATGAAGATGGGGTTTGCTGCAATAGCTTTACTGCAACTGACACCAGGTTTAAATTCTTTAACAACGACATGTATGCACAAAATGTAACTGAGTTTAACAATCTGCTGACTGATTTTGACAATTGATACTTGTATTATTTTTTTCGTATAGTGTTGGTGTTGCGCATGTCATGTCTTTTGAATAAATGTTTACTCGAGCCTCGTTTCTCAAAAATAATAATACACATTGTCCACCACTTGACGGCGCTAAACAAGCGATTTTAGAAATTTAGCATAAAATGAAAGTTTGGGCGAATTTTAAGCGTTCTGGCCAACGGTCTGGTCGATTTGCAAAATTTTAACCTGGCAAGAGCGTGCGCCCGCGCAATTGCGACATCTCGTCATCGTTACACTACCACTAAATGTCACGTCGCTGCATGTTTCGTTTCCATTCATTTTCTGATGAAATAAACCGTTTTATGTACGACCAGTTGCAGTAGGTTCCGAAAAACCACTAACGTTACAGAAGACATTTATCCAAACGGTCCGGGATTTGCTCATGCAAATATAGTAACTCTATGCACTGCGATAAAAACCTACAACATGATGGTACAATACCATGGACGTTTATGTAATGAGAGATTCGCAGTGGCAAAAATAAATTACTTAAATTGTTGCAAAGAGAAAATATATTTTTAGGCATGAAAAACATAAAAATGGCACAAAAAATGTATTTGCACAAATCCATCAATACTAGATTACAAAGCAACAAAAATAAATTAAGTTACAGTGTAACTAATATACAAATATATGTGATATATGTATATGTAATATACTGTGCACAAATAAAATTAAATTTACTTTAAGTTGATGAAAAAAAGTCCTTCATCCTCAAATGCAACAAAAAAAATTGATAAACATGTTTGTAGAAGGTACAGCATCAGTATTCTGAGCGATAATACCTTTTTGTACATCATTTTTACTCTTATTTTTGAAATATAAGGCATTATTTTGCCCTTTTGTGATATCATAGAAAGACAATTGTCTGTGCAAGATCTCTTACCATTATTCGCCAACAATAAACTTGAAGACGAATTAATTCGCGTCGGTTCTGACTGATTTAATAAACGGCACATCATAAAAGGGTTGGCTTTTGTTACTGTGATATTGTTTTACCTCATTCGTGCCTTGTCTAAACATGAGATACATTTGCAATAGTTGGATATTGAAAAAGATTGAGGCACATTAGTTTAGGATTACATATCTGTCTGAGCAAAATTCCGGACGTCTTCAACAAATATCTTAGGCGACACCAAACATGCGATATGTTGCATGTTATTACATGTTGCCATCATAAAGACAAAATAGCATCACTAGCACAGAGACAAAAGGCGCAGTTTTGTTTGTTTGTAAGTTACACAACAGAAAGTTTCACAGGACCTGATTTATTTTACAGAGTTTTGATAGCTTTTAAAAAGCAATGAAATAGCCTTAATTTTTGCTGAAAAGTTGATTTGTATGAATGTCGAAAAATTATCAAAACATGGCCCAAGTAAACAGCGAAAAATGATGTGAAACAAAATTATTTATTTACCTTTTGTGTTTGTATTAAATAATTGTTACTTATTTTGTTTTTTTCTACAGCAACCCATTGAACAAAACTGATCGTAATATATATTACAACAACTCTGCTATGTTGGATAGATCATGGATTAAGCCAAATGTCTCTGCTCTGCACTGCACTGCACATATGGATTTATTACTTATGTGAAGACATCTCAACCTTCTGACGCTGTTTTGAGGTAACCAATTTACCATGTTAGTTTTTAGCTTTGCAAAAAAGGATATGTTTATTTTTCTGTACTTAAACTGTGTTGAAAAAGTGGGTCAAAATTGTCCACACTCCATTTTAAGGGTAATTTTTAAGTCATTTTTATTTTCAATAAACATATTGTATGCAATTATGTAAACTTGGGGTATGCAACCTTAGTCACTGTGGGATCAAATACAATTACCAATTTTAAGTGTTGAGCCACACCTTTATATATCACAAGGTGATTTTACTTTGTTGCATACCAAAAATATCTATATTGAGTTAACTACAACTAAATTTTGCTTTCGATTTTATCCCCAAAAGGCACATTAATCTACTCAAAAATATATAACAATTGGACTTGTTTGCTAGTACATTTGAAATCCAAGCTTCTCTGTGGGTTGCACAACCTTTTATCAATGGCCCACAGGTTGCACACGCCTGATCTAAATTTCTGGTATGTGTTTGCAAAACGATTTGTAACAGATATTTTATATCTGATGACGCATGAAATATCAAACACAAGCGAAAGAGATGAAAGTTATTTAACCTGTTGGGATTAATTCTTACTTTTCACGGTAGCCACAAGAATTTATTATAGTTCACATACATTTTATGTTAAACACCCTTTTGCACATAAATGTCAAATAGGTTAAATACCAACATTTTTTCGCAAATCATTCATTAGTATTCATAACTGTTAAAAATCCAAAGATTTTGCTTTATTGGTTCCCTACAGTAATGGACACACACTGTTTTAGAATTGTACAAAAACAATTGCATTACTTGGAATAAAGGGTGTTCAGCTATATATAACATGATGTGCACCACAGTCTGATATTAAAAGGATGCTGTAATGATTTTAAGCTTTAGGTAAGGGACTGTGGACTTCAGTGTTGAAACTGCTGATGGTTTCCTAGCTTGGTATCAACAATATTGTTAATACGTAAACACATACTTTACTTGCAACTTGCTGCACTTGGAGCTGTTGCATCTTTTTGTATTGACTTATCAAATTGTTAATTGTGACAGAACAGGGGTTTAAGTGAAAAAATCTTTGCTCGAAAAAATCTGAAGTAAGGTTGTTATTGTTTAAAGAGCATTTTAGTTTGCTGTTTTAAATTTTGGCCCAATCAGCCTATAAGTTATCTTTACAGCTCTTAATATGTGTTAAAGCGCCTGGGCTTCCAGACAGTCAATTCCCATAGGAGCGATTGGTTGGTTTTTGTCAATTGGACGCTGCTTAATGCATGAACACACATGCCACTGGGCTATTTTCGTGTTGGAATAGAGTTGCAAGGTTTTTGGTTGTTTTGTATCACAATGAAAGATGTTGCATATATTTAGTGGCAGATGTTACATATAATGTTGGTCTATGAGAGCAGAGGCAGAATTTATTGCTATATTCCACTCCTTACCACACAAACATTTGTAAAATCTATGTCACTTATTCACACGTTCATATTTTTCTTTTACACAGGTTTATCGACGGAATGTTTGCTTAATGCAATTCATGCAGTATATCCCTGGAATTGCAACAGCACAATGTTTCTCCTACATGTGCAGGTATGTTGATAGAACAGGAGTCCACAACCTTTTAACTACATATGCCCACATCACAGGTCCCTATTTCAACAATGGCCACCAGTGTGCCAATGTTTGTAAATTACAGTTTTAAGGAAATGATATTTATTCCATAATATCCAATTCACTGGTGCATAAAAGTACAGACTGGTGTGTAATTTCATCCATAGACTTAACTTCACCACTTGCTTCTAGCAGTTTTTCACATCACTATTTACATTGTTATATGTTAAGACTGTGGATTGCTTTTAAACAACATGCATACAAACAGTCTAGCCGCTAGGTTTCTATATCTCCCAAGCATGTAATATGTACATTTTTGATCCCCTGAAATCTTAACTTAAGAAGCCAAAAGCCACAAGAGCAAATGTATCAATATATTGGTCATTATATCACAATCGCCAGTATACAAATTTTAAAAGATGCTCTAGGGACCAGCTGCTGTACTGCAACTTTTTGTGCAACTTTCACTTATAGGTAATCAGTTGAATTGAAAGGTTTAAAATTATCCTGGCTTTGTAGCAAGCTTGTAACAAACAACTTTAACTCTTATATTAATACCTGTCATATTAAATTTATGATTTGATTTACTTTTTGTGGAAAAAATGTTGTAATATTTGCTTCTTCTCTAATAATGTCTTCTTTTCTATGTAAAACCACAACACTATTAATAAGTTACGTTGTTTAACAGGTGATCAACTTCCTAATTTGGTCGGTTCTTGGATCACTGCCCAACTTTTGGCATCCCTGACTCATTTGTATTACCTTCACCTGAATGTTATATCACTTGTCAATACGAAATATCAGTTTCTTTATCACCATGTTCTTCTGGTGCCATGGAGGTAGCTGAGAGTCAGTGGATGTTACCAAAATAACAATAATAAACAAGTCGGACTGCAAAAAAGGTTAATATGGATTAATTATTTTCAGGGATGTAGAACATAACGGTTATAAGGCTTCATGAGATAATGTTTCTTAACTGCTGGTACTTTAGGTTTTTGATAAGTTTAAGAAAGAATATTTTCTATTATACATGAGAGAAATTAGTAACAATGAAACCAAAGAGGTTTGTTTAGATTTTATAAAATCACCGGCCTGCAAAACTTGGTGAAAAATGTTATCGGTCTGCAAGCTCAACAAAGTTAAAAAACACTGTATTGGAATTTATTTTGGTGTTTTATAACACACAGTAAAGTTATCTTTAATTATGTTTAATTTTAGAATTTGATCGAAACTGAAACTACCATTGGAGGGATGTGTTGCTAAAACTGATGGAGAGATGTGAATGTTTGTTACAACTGTTTTGTTACTCTGATGGTCGGCTTGGTTATCAAACACATACAGAATTTATGGGAGAAAAGTCATCAGGATGGACTCGACTGATTCTGTTTTAGGTAGGAATTTTTTACATATTTTTTCACTTGCTATATTATGGGTTATGGTTTATGGATGTGTCAGATATACATATATTCTGTTTCATTACATTAGGATTATAGATTTCAAACTAGCATTCATTGAGAAAAACTCTAATATTTACTTATTTTGGTTTAAAGTTGAAGCAAAAAGCCTGAAAAATGAGACAATCATAAACTACATTTTTAGTCAAATAATTTCCAGCTAATTTCATACTTTTTGTTGCTTTAGCCAAGACAAGCCCACTTTATGCCTGATAATGTATTTTCGTCTGTGCACTGACCAAGGGTTCATGTTTGCGTTTGGCGCATGGCCCAGTCTATTGTAGACTGCAATTTCATGGCATTTGTACCCTTTAGTTTGCAAATAGGAGGATTATTTAGAATAAGGTTTAATTATCACTTTCTAAGCCTGGAACTCTACTTTTGAAGCCCAGGCATTTGTTGTGTTATTTTAGCTATAAAACATAAGATGACTCAGCAAAAACAAGTATCTTGTGAAACACTTTTAATAGGGATAACAATTGCACAAATAGAGTTAAAAAGCGACATAATTTAGTAATTAAACATTTCTGAATGCTCTTGCCATCGTCAGTGGTATGAAAAGGCCACATCTTTTACACCTGTTTATGTACACTTGATTCATGCAATAGATTGATAAAAAGGTATTATTATATATATTTATTGCAATGCTTAGGTTGTCCATCTACTTCGATCCTTTGATGCTTTGCTGGAAAAGAGTGGAGTAGATCATGAAGAGAATAATTACAAACAACAAAGTCAATGTTACAACCCAATTGACAAATTCAGAAGAAACAAAACATCTATGGACTGGTTTTTGCTGAGGTAGGATTTTCTCATTTGTGTGTGATAGGTAATAAGGCAAGTAAGAGTAAAATGTTTTGAGAAATGACAGCTTCCATCAAAACTGAGATAAAGATATAGTGATCTGTGTTAATAAATGTATTTGCAACACACAAACACATTAGTGTTAGGACTTAAGCATGTTGTTGCAAACATGTCATAAAATATTGATTCTTGTCCTGTATATGGCAATTCATGTGGTTGCTACATGCTTCAGTATTCTGGACCAGTGGTTCCCAACTGCAGGTCCGCGTAAATATTTTGCCGGTCCGCAAATTATCTTCATTTTTGAGATTTTGATATGAGATTCATACTGGCTGGATATGAGACATATGTATCTTAAATTACTACCAAGTATGCAAGATGCAATTTCCATGTAAAGTTATAAATGAATTCCAGCATTGTCATGCACAACTACATTTGTCATCAAGCGATAAAACATAAGATGACTCAGCGAAAGCAAGTATTTAGAGACACAATTTAGAAATCTTTTGCTGCCGATAATTTGATAAATCCAGTAGCTAACACCAGATATTTTGTTAATGTTCATAAATGTGTTGAGTCGGATTTATTTACATTTGCATAGATTTTCAAGATGGATGAAGTGGTTGGTTCGCCGCCTGGAAGTCCTGCTGCACAACAAGCGACCCCAGCAGATAAACAGACAGACTCTGTAAGTTTGAAGACTCTGATTGCTTTGACAAAGTGCACAGTTTTGCGGAGTGACGTTTCCCCAAATTGGCTTCAATCAGGTTTGTGTATAACCTGGGTAAATCACTATCTGAGCTACACAGACTCAATGGTTTGCCTGCAGAAAGTCATTCATGTCTTTGTTTTTCACACCTGTGATTTGTACAATACTGCATTGCTGGTTGGCATAAATGCTATATGGCTGACCAAAGTAACGAATATATTTGTAGTTGCTGGCTGAAGGTCAAACTGGCGATCCCCTACTATGAAGCTGACATGTGCAGCATACGAGGCAGGCAACGGTGCTTGTGATTCAACTTTCTATTGGCGCGGCTGAGTAGTCGCACAACAACAAATTCAAACCTGCTTTGGCATGCAACTGCAAATGCACTTGATTCATTCTTTGCTTGGTTGAAAGAACACGTCATGATTGTGACATCACCAGCTTGTGACTGGTTAAAAGTCTTTTGGTTAATTGTTTTGTTGAAATTGTCAAAATTATTTCACCAGTCATTTTGTTTTATATTTGTTTTTCACATTGCAGACATCGAGTGGCCTGAAGGAGATGAAATTCTGCCAGATGACGCCATAAAATTGATTCAACATTTGCTAATGAAAGATTCCAGCGATCGCGCTCAAAAGGTATTTTAAATGTTGAACACATAAATTATGTATACAACTTACTTAACCAATATATACAAAAGATTTTAACAAGTGTCTGTCATGCAGTATCTACACATTTGTGTCTGTTACCACTAGATTTCAGCAGAGCAAACCTGCTTCCAGAAATTAACCAAATTTTTAAACGGCTTCTGAATTTGATAAACTGTAGACACTTTGTACATTCAGCAGTTGTGGATTATAATTATTATTTCTTGTTGTGTTTCACCAAATCCCTCACTATTTACCCCCACTATCCCTTTATAACAGTTAAGGTGCTTAAACATATAGTAGCTGCATAAAGTTGTCTATTACTACCATGTTTACATAAACAAACACCAAGCTACAATGCAAGTGTAAAAAAGTCTTTGGTGGTTTTGATGGGTTTGGTGGCAAAATGCAGATGTGCATGAAAATGCTGAAACCTTGTTTCAATATTATTTGTTTTTTAAATTGCTCCAACCCGTCACACATTTTGCAAAAACCAATAACTATTACGGAAAAATGGTCAATAATATATACATGCAGTATTCAAATGGTGACAAGTCTATTATTTTTTTATAGTCTATTATTGCAATGTTTAGGTTGTGCAGCTACATTGATGCCTTGATAGTTTGCTAGAAGAGTGGAGTGGATAATTAAGAGAATAAAATCAAAGTTACAATAGACATTGACAGATTTAGAAGAAACAAAACATCTATGACCTTTTTTGTTCTGAAGTAGGATTTTCTGATTTTGTGATAGGTGATAAGTCAAGATGTAGGAACAATATGTGCCTTTGTTTTTTTATTTTACTTAATGCCTTTAACCACAAAACTGAACAAATCCCATTCAAATCTCTTTTTTCTTGGCTTGTAAGCAACATAACAATATATATTCTTAAATACTATAAAGAATGCAAGATACAATTTCCATGTATAAGTTTATTTCAATCAGGTGGCTTTGCCTTTTGTAGCAAATAATATTAATGTGGACTTCTACCATTGTCATGCACCCCTGTATTTAGTCACCAGACAATTACTACGTTTACATGTCCG
The DNA here is from genome assembly GCF_965637545.1 of Phallusia mammillata. Lineage (NCBI taxonomy): Eukaryota > Metazoa > Chordata > Ascidiacea > Phlebobranchia > Ascidiidae > Phallusia > Phallusia mammillata. Next base: position 25,987,212 of record NC_137256.1, on the reverse strand, counting down.
TGAATAGACTAGTACTAAAGTTGGGCCTAGCCTACTTGATGGGCCAAAAAGCCGTTGCGTTTACATGTCATGTGCGCAATGGTGCGTGACCGGATTGGCGAGGTCAAAACAAATGTTTTGATAAAGCGACCCTTAACTTACTTAAAAGTTTATTTTTGTGCCTCAAATTTGTTTGAGTTTGACGCCCCTGCAGTAGAATTATGACGTGAGCAGCCTATGATTGGTGTAATGCTTCTTTGTTTATTTGTTAACTTGTCATAATTATTTCAACAGCCATTTTGTTGTTACAATTTGTTCTTCACGTTGCAGACATCGAGTGGCCTGAGGGAGATGAAATTCTGCCAGACGACGCAGTGAAATTGATTCGACATTTGCTAACTAAAGATTCCAGCGATCGAGCAGGCCGTAAAGGTATTTTTTGCTTGTTCTATTGAGCCCGCATCTGTGCCTTACCTACAAACAGCTCGTGGCCCACTTTGGCCGCCGTGGGACCCGTTTGAGAACCGCTGCAATAGGGAAACATGAGATGGTTTGTCAATTTCGGTCTTTTTTCTTGACAATATAATTAATTTGTGTGTCAATGCCAATACTGACATTTTAAACAATGTTTTGGTTATTTATATTTTCCAAAGATATCCGAAGCAATCCGATGTTTATGAAGTCAAGCACACCACACGTGTCACATCCGTTGCCATTACGACCCAGTTAGAAATAACGTTTCATACTTTGTTGCTAAGGCAGGAATAAACGGAGTTACCATGGCAACGGTGTGAGAAGCAAATGATGCTTTGCATTTGTTTCCTTGACAAAAAAGTGATAAAGTGGGATTCAACTTTCGTAACCATGGCAACAACGTGACTCAACTTTTCTCCGTTACCAGGGCAACCGATTGAAGGTGACATTTTTTACAATTTTCGAACACTTGGTGGCTTAACTTTGGTTTCCATGGCGATTTCTAACTTTCCCAGAGCTACGTCATTTGTGTGCAGTAAGTTGAAATTTTGAAATAAAGTTCGTTAACTTCTGCTTATTCTGTTCTTGCTATCTAAAATGGAAATCTCCAAACACAATTTAACAATTGCTGATTAAGCCGTGTATTGTATTCACAAAATCAAGTTAATGTTTTTAACGCAAATATTTTTACACGTGTTTGAATTGTTAGTAATAATACCACGGTTTATCTGCAAGTATTTTTACATTCAAATTAATTCGCATAAAATCAGTTGAATCACATTTTGGAGAAAAAACTTAGTTACTTTGTTTTAATAATTCCTATTTATTAACGGTTAAAAGATAGAATTTGGCGAATTTTTAATTTAGCGAGATTTAAACAATTCAACAGGATAATTGTATTTACATAATTTACACCGATATGGGAAATTAATAAAAGTCCATATTTTCATCTTTGGAAGAGAAATGTTGATTTTATTCGCATTTAAACATCATCGTTGATTCTTTAATCGCTTCATTCGTCCCTTTCCACTCATACCAGATCATGTTGTAGTTGTGACCTTCTGATCGTCTCCATTGAGCGTTGAGTTTAGAATGGAAACAACTATTATACCACCATCCACCATCAGCGCCGAAACGAAGTGCACAGTTGCCACTCCACCTGTGTCACAATGTAATATTCCAACAAAACTTAACCTCGATACAAACTACACAAACACATAGTGAAATATTTAAATGTGTGTCAACCAATAGCGCCATTACTTTATCAGTTGTAACGTCACACAGGCTGTTTTGATGATTTTATGACGTCTCACACTAATTTTTTTAATAAACGGTTTTAAACACGATTATAAAACATACGAGTGAGTCGTTGTATGTGCTGTGGAGATTTTTTTATTTGCTCAGTTTTTTAAAAAATTAGTAAAAAAAGCAATTTTTTTATTCAATATCTGCAGTTGGGATTTTTTTCTTTATTAATTCGGGTTTTACGAAATTTGGTCAAATTTTTTTAGGATTTTTATTTTGTATTTTTGCCTGTTGTTTTTATATTATTTCTGCACAATTAATTTGCACAATTGTTTTTGTCTTGCAATTTGACGTCATAAAACAAATTTACAATGAAACAGAAATAATTTTGTTTATTTAAAAATGCGGAAATATTTTCATACTTATGTACATAAATGTATTTACCGATCATTATCCTGATCTTTGGTGGTGAATTGCATTCCGTTGTGATATTCCAAACCGTCACCAGCCGTTCCACTGAAGCCAGAAACGTGTAAACGATAATTGTCTGATTCGTCGTCGATTGCAAACGAACTGCGTAAACAAAACACATTGTTGGTGCTGTTTTGTGTTTGTAACAGGTCCCCTTCTCTCAACGACATACATTTCGCTTTCCTTCAGGTTTTGTTTTTCTGCCTAAAGCGGATGTTTTTCCACGTTTTGTGTAAAAACGGCGTTTAAACCAGGGAGTCGAACCGGAACTGAACCCGAACCCGCGAACAGGTTTGAGCGGTTCAATTTATTAAACCTGAACCGAACCGGTAAAAATGCAGCCTGTATTATTTTTTGTAATCGCCTAAAATTTATTGATTTCAAACAATGTGCTGAAGAATACGCGAGATGGGAGCTACAGGGCGTTTTCAAAAAATTTAAACCGGTTTACAAACCGAACTCAAACCCCTAAAAACAGTGAACCCGAACCAAACTTGGACCCGTATAACAAGCGATTCTACTCCCTGGTTTAAACTAATTTAAATTTTCACACATTATTTATGATGTAACAAACTGCTTTGAATTGTTGTCCCCAAAAAATTTCAAGACAATTTGGCGCAATAATGGTAAATTCGGTTTGTGACGTCATATTGGCTGATAATGCTTTGAGTCAGCTTTAAATTTCGGGCTAAATGGAAATGTTTTGAAGAAAAAACGAATAGTATTTGTTTGATTTTTAACTTTTCAAAACTGGCGCAGTGATTTTCGAAAAGCTTTCCTGATTTAGAGACAAAAATACAACCAAATTAGTAAAAAAACATGTCCATGTGTCGCGAGAAACCACAAAATAAAATTATGGGAAGTATTAGGGTCGCATCAAAAAAAGGTTGGGAACCACTGTTCTAAACCAATGTGTATTTTTTGATAAAGCGAGATTATCTTTTTCACCAAGTGGAGCTGTGCCACTTTTTACACGCTTAGGAGGAGCAGCGTTTTCCCACTCTCAGGAGAAGCGGCGAAGCTGGATAATGTAGCACTCATATTTCCACCGACAGTGGGTTTTGAAGGAAAATTGTATTTTTACTGCGTTTTTAAAGGTAATATTTTTCAACATAAATTTTTTTGCAACTCGTTTTTTCACGGGGTTCCAACCGAACGCATGTTATTTTATTAATAGAAATCTTACCTGTATTGTGCGTAAGCCGATGTGGCATCAAAACCTGTCATCTTTACTTTCAGTTTGCAGTTCTGTCCACTTGTCAATTCGTGTATTTTATCCAAACCTGGGTTGTTTAAAGTTATGGTCAAATTCAATTTTCGCGTTCAAACAAAATAATTTGTTCACCGAGCCAGAATTCTCCTTCCATGTTTCCGAATCCATCTTTATATTCCTGCCAGGTTCGGTTAAAATCCACACTTCCGTTAAATCGTCGTTGAAAAACCTGTCATGTAGGAAATATACGAGTGTTGTAATTCCACGTTGTCATTCTAGATATTGTTCGATTTACCGTCCAACCGGCACAGACCACTTCACTGCTGTTACAGATAAACATCTGGTAACCATCCACTGATGACGTTGCACAGCTGGTTGGAAGTCGGCACTTCATCTCTGAAATGTACAATTCCACATATAATTTACTTTCAAATTTAAATTAATAATTTTCTTTCACGATTAAAGGAAATTAGTGTGGCTATAAGAAGTTTTAATTAAAAAATGAATGCTACATAGGTATTGGTATAAAGTTATTTTCGAGTCCCGGAAAGACTGTGTCGTGGGTTCGAATCTCACCGCAGGCTACATTTTTTTAGCCTGTGTCTTGCCATATGGGAATGCTTGGAATACCGGCTGATTCGGTATAACGCCTTTAATATGCCTGGCGTGCTATGATTTATCGATAAGTGTGCTGTGTTCGCTGGTCTGCATCGATTCAATCTGCACAGGGACATGTCCGGGAAAATACGTGCGTCTAAATGTTGATTTTTGACAACATATTTATGGAGCAATTGAAGCAAACGGTTTAGCGATTGTGTTGGTAAAGGTTTTTAAAAGATGTAAAAGACTAAATAAAATGATCTCACCATATAACGGATTTTTAGCAAAAAATTAGTACTAGAGGTCAAAAACTTGTAAAATATATACAACGTTTATTTTACGACCAGTGACTGCTTAAAAATGCAATGGGTGTGCCGATTGAAACTCTGTTATGTTGGATTCTAGGGTTGACAACCCTTGACAATCCAAGTGGTTTATTAATTCACACTCCAACATAATTTCGGTCTTAAAAGCAGGACGGTACGAAAGGATGGCAGGACGGTACGAACGGTACGCAGTAAATTTCATCAAAAAGTACAGTAGGTACGGTATGCAACGAAAGATGGGGTACGGGTGCGGTACGTGGTACGGCTCTACACTAGAGCGTACCACCGTACGAAAAACGTACCGTACCACCGTACTGGTACGCATATTAAATGTTAATTAAACGTTCATTTTGAATCGTTACCATTTGCAGATAATATCAAAATTGTCTGAAACCTGAATTTAAATTTTTGATGACATGATTTCATCACAATGTCCCTGTAAAATGTCCCTAGTTAGTTGAAAAAGCTAGCTAGTGTTGTTGTCTCTTTCGCAGCAATGATTTTAAGAAACATGCTGTTGAAAATTACACACTGTCGCTGCACGAACCCATCGTAGAAAACACATCAACCTTTCATTTCGAATAAGCTGGTTGTAGTGGGGCAGCTTGTTTAGAGTTTACACACTTCTCCTTTAAGTGCATGTCATAAAATGTATCCAACTTAATCCCTAATGGTTTATTTGAAGGTACGGTACGATTTTGCGTACCGTACCTCAAGTACGGTACAGTGGTACGGTACGCTTTGATTTTTGACATTTGGTACAGTACGGTGGTACGGTATCGCTTTGATTTTTGACAATTGGTACGGTATGCTCTACGTAACGAGGTACGTGGTAGGGTAAACGACACACGTGCTGTACCGTACCGCACTGCCATCCATGCTGAAAGTTTATTTTTTGCTTTAAAACTTTTTTTCTTCAAAATAATTATTTTTTTTATCGTTTAGTGCAGGGGTCGGCAACCTGTTTTGCACTCCGGTTTAAAGGTTTAAAACTTCAATTTTTGTCACGGACCGACTTTTAAAAACCACAAATGTTCAACTGAAAAACTAATTACTGTTATTACAACTTTCGTTCAATGTGAACCATGAGCAAGTTTTATGCGGCCCAGTAAAAATCCCTTCACGGATCACGGACCCTTCACTTTTTTTGCATTCAGTGCAACTGCAACAGTTTTTGATACTGTGGTTCGTTCTGGTAGAAAGGTTTTCTGTTGTACTTCGTGTACCGCAACCCCCTTTTGAAAGTTTGCTGTGTGTAGAACTACAAGTTTTGTTCACAAGCTTTTAATAAAAAAATGTTAAAGTTATTTTAATCGCCAGCTGTCTGAGTGGTTATTGGGTGGTTTTATTTGTGTTATTTTGTTAAAAAAAGCCACAAACTGAAATTTTGTTTCATCAATTGCGTTTTTAACTTTCAGTTTGCAGAAAAACAAATGTACCTCGAAGACTTTCTCTTATTTCGTGCAAATCTGTGTTGAAGTCTTCCAAATTTAAATCCTCTCCCTTGTCGCCCTTATCGCCTTTAGGACCCACCGAACCTTGTCTGCCTGCCTCTCCCCTTCGGCACACACCAGGCATTCCAGGGTCTCCTTTGGGACCTATGGGTCCGATAACCCCGTTGTTTCCGGTGAATCCCCCAGGACCCATTTTGCCTGGTAACCCAGTGTCCCCCTTTTCACCCCTCCCAATAATCAGGTTTACAGGTGTGACAGTGACGTCATCACCACATGTTGCAACGGTGACGTAACTGCATTGCTGCTGTCCGCTGACCAGTGACATATAATACAGCAAAACCGCTGTCAGTTGTAACAACATGTTTTAAAAATTATTTTATCTTCTGCCAAGAAATAACAAATTTTAGAAGGTATTTGTTTGTGTTCAACATTCAAAACAACTGAATATTTCATTCTGTGACTCCGAAAAATGGTTTTACCAAGCAAAGTTTGCAAGTTTTAATAAAATGTTTCAAAATTATTGTGATAAAACTTGTTTAGTTGGACAGGCGTTTGGCTCCGAAATGAATATATTTCTTAAATTTGTAGGTTTATAAAGTAACATGACGCCATTTATGGTTGAACCCGATTTGTAACCTCAAAATATCGATTCGTTTCCTAAAGTTTAGTATCAGACTTGGCACGAATTAAAGGAATTCCTTGAACTTTAGTGTTAATACCCTTTTGGGCTAATGCTACAAGTAATTTATAAACCTGTACTAAAACTTAAACAAAGTTCAAACCAATGAGGTGATAAAGCAAAAGTTTCTCAAAATACTCAACAACAGTTATTAAATGCTTTTACCTTAGAAGCTAAGCGTTAAAAAGTTTTGCATCAGATGCTTTTTCCAGACCCTTTCACCTTCTTAGGCCAAAAATACCCCGCTTTCAACGATGCCACCATAGTAGAGAAATAATGTATGCCACAATTAAACTAAGAATCATAAAATAGAAGGTGGACGTCAAAATTGGAAATACGAAGGCAGCATTTGTTGCATGACAAATAATTTTCGCTATTTTATGTGAACAAACCAAATCAAAATGTGAAAAAGTAAGAACGTGGTAAACAAAACTGCTCTAACAAACGCAGTTGAGTCTTAAAATATCTGAAAATAAAAATGCTTTCACACACAAAAAATTAAATCTAACCTTTAAACTTGTTAAGCAAATTGGTGCATCAATTATAACTGATATAATTGAGATAATTATCTTAAGATATCGCGTAACAAGATTAGGACTTCATTAAAAATAAAATGGCGCCCGCTAAGGTCTTGTCATAAAATTTTTAGGCGACCCATCAATAAGTTTTTAAATTAATATCGGTTCTATTTGCTAAACTTGTTTGGTTTTTAATAACAGTGGCTCATTGTGACTAAATCCAATCGTGAAGGTGATTTTAAACAACAATCAATTCTCTTGAGATATCGCTTGACAACATTTCTCCTGATTTCCCAAGGCGAGTTTAAAACTGATGATGATGTTATTTGTTGCTGAACAAATGTCTTCAGTACGAAGTGTTGTAACGAATATTGCATTGGACTCGTCTCAAAATTTGGTTCAAGTCGTATTGTTTGGTGGAAAGGCCGATTAATTTTTGGTACACTGGTTTAAGCCACAAACAACTCCATTGCAGTTATATTAGGATCTTGAAACATCTCAACGTTGTTATGCGTATTGTAGGAAATGTAATTAATCCATTAAACTCCTACACATTTTTTCCAAAAAAAAGGAAACGAAAAATCAAACATAACTTCAAAATTTGCATTACCACACGAAGCAACTCGAAATTTAAGTTGAAAAATTCGACTGTTTTAGTGCAATTGTGTCGCTATTTTTTTACTTTCATTTAAGCGAAATAAACTCAATTCAAACTATACGATTGACGTAATCAAACAGTCTATACGTTAAGATTTTCGGTTGCGAAAACATTGCGACGTTTCAAAGCAACAAACCCAAAAAAACAAGGATTGGCAAATTTTTAATTCCGTAATCCGGGTAAAACGCTTTTAAAGCCTTGCGATTTTATCCATTAAAACTTATCAAATTGTGACCATGCTATGCATGAACTAGAATTCTTGCCAACAGGAAACTTAACAAAATAACACAAACTCGAATCAACAACGGACGACTTCACAATAATTTGAACAATGTTGAAACAACAAAATAATCACAGTCCTGCATTGTTCATGTAAAATTTGTTAAACAATTATGAAAATTGATGACATGTCAGATTATTACATATATTATGTGATTGATTTAAAACCTTTTATTATCAAGCTACCGTTGATTAGCTTTAAGGCGAGGGTGCACAACCCTTCAGTTAGAGAGCTACATTACAGGCTTCAGTTTCAACGACGGCCACTAATGTGCGCATGATATATGTTCATAAATTACAACTGATAATTAAAATGAGGTTTGTTACATAACAACGTCTCTTTCTGCATAAAATTCTGAATTGATTTTTAAATTAATCCATAAATTAACTTTATCTATAAATTATACTGAAATATTTGCTCTGATTACACTTAATTATAAGCAGGATTGCCATCGACTTGAAACCATAAATAAGGACAACCAAAAAATTAAATCTTTATGCGAAACGAAACAAATGTTTTTGAACAAATCTTTGCATTTCTACGAGCAATGACATCATTATACCAATATTTTGGCCAGAAACAATCTGTTACAGCAACTCGTTGTGCGTAATAAAATACTTCGTGCATCTTACGACAAGTCAGGTCAGGTCTAGGTTTACTTTTACTCGTAGCAGGGATCTGACTATACTTTTGTTGAAAATAAGACAAAATAAGGACTACAGTTAAAAATAAGGATGGTATGCAGGTTGTACACCTATGCTTCAAATTATTATAATAAACTGATCAAGTTAAAAATGTGGCAAATCTGTGCAACGACAGTTTGTTGCCGTTATTAACTTATTATTTTTACGAGATATCACCTTTGTTGGCTGGACTTGATACCAGGTTAAGGCGAACATTAGGACCCACACAGCGAGATAAACCATTTACTTAAACTTTTCTAAACTACCAAGAGCACAATATAATGCTGCATAAACTTAACTTAGACAAAATAACCGAACCCGGATGGTGTTACAGATTAAACAAGATAAAACTGGCCTATACGCACACTTTTATCTGCAACACTACAGCATAACCCATGGTTCTGTAACACCACTTATATCAACAAACTTAACTTGGTTACTTTACAGTCCAGGGGTTACCAACCTATGCCCGCCACATTTAAACTTGTCAATTTTAATTTTCAAATAAGTCATGAACACGGTTGTACCCTTTATAGATTTTTAAACATGTTTATGCTTATGTTTTGTACTAGTAGCCCTTATATGTTACTTGATAATATTACGGTAGTCTTCGACTTTATACAAGTTAGTGGTCCCTACATGCTTCTTATAAAGATTTTTCTCACGATTTGCGAGGTCATCAACTTTACTCCATTCAACCCTCAGGTATAAAATCAAACGCACAAAACGCTACTTCGTCGATGACGTCAACTCGCTACGCATTCTGACAGACCTTGTGAACTTAATAGCAACCAACATAACTGTATATTCCCAACAGGGCAACAAGGAGACGTTGAACGCGCGTTTAATACATGAATCATGACATTTAAGAGCAATAGAGCAGAGGTGTCAAACTCGTGGGGTTCGAGGGCTACATTGCAGTTTGCAAATTATGCCGAGGGCTGCATGTGATTTTTATTCAAGTTTTATACACTTAAACAACCTTTTTGCTACGACGGCCGCATTGCAGATCCTTATTTCACCAACAACCGCCAATTCCCTGCTGGTTTTTGTTTAAAAATTACAGATGTAAAGAAATAGGTTTATATCACATATAAACCATCTATTGACGCCCCAAAAGCCCAGATTATTTTCAAACTTGATGCGCAGATTAAGCTGCACAGTGTGAAGATCAGTTTTAACTGTTTATTACGTCATAGGCTATATCAGGGCTGGGGAACCTGCGACAAAAGGCCACCTGCGGCCTTTTAGGGCACAAAGTGCGGCCTTCGATGACAAAATACATTTTAGGATGTTGATATTACAGACTACACCAGGCGCTGAAAAGTAGACAGAAACTTATTTTTGGATCTTTATTCCACATTATACTATTTGATTAGTTCAAGGGCAGCGGGTTTTAAATTAGAGCCAAACGGTCCCATAGTGGTTTACATGGCGATTTTCGTAGTACTGCCAAGAGCCCAAGATTGTACAATCTTACTTGTGTTGCGAAAGAACAATTGTTTGCGCATAATCGAATGTATTAAACGTGTCTGTGATGTCACAAGGTGTTCTTAGATCATTGATATTTGCAAACAAGCGAGTTTCTAGGTTAAAAAATCCTGAATATTGTTGTTAAGATTGGAATGTAGTAAGGAATTGTATTTAGCTTGGACCGTAGGTACTACAACTCTACAAGGGATTTGCAAACGACCATTCTGTACGTCACAAAGTTTGAACACCACTATCCTTGGCCTGGGAAATAGTCCATGCGGCCTAAACGAATATTGATAAACCGTTTGGTGGCCTTTATAAACAAAAAGGTTCCCCACCCCTGGTTCATATTGTGACGCTTTTGGTACCTGTTTTTTGCATTGTTTGCACAAAATAGGCCTACAAAAAGTCTGGCGCATATGGCTACTAGGCTATAGTAATACTCCTTTCAGTAATACAAAATCTGTTTAGAGCAGTTTGAAAGACAAAATTTTAGCCAAAGGAATTTTAATTACAACACGGTCGCCAGTACATTATTTTAACAAACATATGTTTACGGCCGCACAAACTCGTTTCTGTGGCCGTACGATTTGAGGAATGCTTAAATTACTATCGTTTCTATTTATAACATATGAATTATTATTATATAAATTAAATTTCTGTATGTGTGTTTAAATAATAGCTTTCACTTTGAAAAGTAAGAAAAATTTGTTATAATTCGATAAAAATCTGACAAAATACTTCCATTGTTGTCGAGTGTTTGACATCCCTGCAATAGAGTATATTCTCTTTAACGTCGGTAAACATAGTAACAAATATATAGAGGTAAAAGGGTAAAAAAGGTGAACTGAATAAAAATTAAAAATTCAGTCAAATATTGCGCATGAAACCAATCAACAAAGTATGAAACTTCTCAGTCTTGTATTTTGGAAATGATTGTCATTCAAAAATATTTAGTAAATTTAGAAACGTTTAAATTTAAAAAACATTTTAAATTTTCCAATATATTGAAAATCCTGCGTGTTTATTCTTTCAAACGTATAAAAATTGTGGCCATTTTCTTAAAACGACCCCAGGGATATATATCGCCTTTACTGCATTTTAGGTCGCAAGGTAGAAATAAACTTTTGACATCTATGACCAGCCAAATAGTTTTTGTATATTGTACGCCTTGCTGGAAAGAAGTTTTAAATCTACAGCAACAAATCGTCAGACGAAGCTGTGCATCAATTCCCTTGAGATATTGCTTGACAACATCTGTCCTGAGTCCCAAGGCGAGTTTAATAACTGATGATGATGTTATTTGTTGCTGAACAAACGTCTTTAGTACGAAGTGTTGCAACGAATATTGCATTGAACTCGTCTCAAACTTTGGTTCAAGTCGGATTGTTCGGTGAAAAGGCCGATTAATTTTTGGTACATTGGTTTAAGCTACCAACACAGGGGTGTCCAAACTGCGGCCGCGAGTCAAATGCGGCCCTGGTGGCATTTTATGTGGGGGGAGTGCCATGTGCATACTAGTCGCCTTTACTTAAAAGGCCCATTTAAAAATGAGAAAAAAATGTTGGGCCTTATTGCCACCAATGGCCGACAAACAAAACCGTAAAATAATTATTTTAAAGTCATTCTTTTTTCCAGCTAAAATAATGTCCCAATTAAAGTAAAACGACCTCTTTACTGATATATCTTAAAAAGTTTTCATTACGACAACGAAACCTTTCAATGTTTGTAACCAAATTTATTTTAAATTATAAAAAGTCGTCAACAAACACTTATAAATTTGGTTTTTCTCATAGTAACTATTACACATAACTTGTAGGTTCAAAACTTTGTAAATCATTCTAAGTACTTATATCTTTTGAAATTGAAACAAAACGGAACATTTTTCCTTGTATATCAAAAAATAAAAGCGGTGAGCCTTATTACCTTCCAGGCCTATATATCTTTAAGGCAGGGGTGTCAAACTCACGGTCCGAGGGCCGCATGCGGTAACGAAGCCCTCTAATGCGGCCCACGCACACTTAACAACAATTGTAGTATTTTCTCAGATATTTATCTAATTAAAATATTTTTTTATACTTTTTAAAGTCAAAGCAATTATTTAACCAGAGACATGCAAAAAAATAATTTACAGATGAAAATTCATATGTTATGAATAAAAACGATACAAATTTAACCGTTCCTCGAAGCGTTAAGTTTCAGTCAACTTGTAGCCGTACGGCCGTGAACATGTTTATTAAAATATATGTACTGGCGACAGTAATGTAATTAAACCACCTTCGCCAAAAATTTTGATTTTCAAACTGCTCTAACATTTGTGTTACAGAAAAGAGAATTACCAACCTACTATAGTAGCCATATGCGACATACATTTTGTGCGCATATTGTGCACAAACAACGCGAAAAACAGGTACCAAAAGCGTCCAATATAGATTATGATGTCATAAACAGTTAAGACTGATCTTCACACTGTACAGCTCAATCTGTACATCAAGTTGGAAAATAATCTGGGCTTTTGGGGCGTCAATAGATGGTTTATATGTGATATAAACCTATTTCTTTACATCTGTAATTTGAAAACAAAAACCAGCAGGGAATTGACGGTTGTTGGTGAAATAAGGATCTGCAAAAGTGTATAAAAACTTGAATAAAAATCACATGCGGCCTCGGCATCATTTTCAATCTGCAATGTGGCCCCTAAACCCCACGAGTTTTACACCCTTAATTGTTTTAAGGTGCCTGATAATTAAGTTTGACGTATGGCTGCTTGACTTATAAACTACATTCGGCCTAGACCTCACCAAAATTCTTCTCATATCAGTTTTTGAAGCTAAATATTTAGCAAAAAGAATTTTAACAAACGCCGCCCATACACTTTTATTCATATATTTACGACCAAATAAATCTGTCTCTTCACGGTTGCAGGTTGTACACTTCTGCTTCAAATTATCAGATAACAAACTGATAAAGTTAAAAATGTGATATTATTACAGATTTTACAAGATAAACTGGCCTATACGCACACTTTTATCTGCAACACTACATAACCCATGGTTCTGTAACACCACGTACTTACATATCAACAAACTTAACCTGGTGTCTTTACAGTCCAGTGGTTACTAACCTATGTCGCAACACATACTTGTCATCTTTAAATAATTTATGAACACAGCTTTTTACGTATATCCTATGTACATTTTTCGACATGTTTTGAACTGGTAGGTGCCGAGCAATTCGATCATTTGCACTGTAGGCCTACATTAGCCTTCGAACTACTCCTGCATAACAAAATCGGGTTTACTTAAATATACTATTAAAATTATAGCCAAAAAAATAAGCTAAATACAAAACCGTTACATATTAGCAGGTTTGGTGCACAATCTAGCCTGCAAGCCATTAACGCCTCCGCAATTTAATCATTTGTACAGTGCATATGCCCATTAGCCTATACTCTAGCAAAACGAAATCAGGTTTACATTAATATAACTATGATATTTAAACATACTTTTGAAATTATAGCCAAAAACAAAACCGTTACATTAGCTAGCTTTAGTGCACAATCTAGCCTGCAAGCCAACGCAACTATAGTTTCTCCAATCAGCAAATCACGAGACAGATAGGTTCTTTGCATGCGTTCCAAATCGTTAGACGAAGTTGTGCATCAATTCTCTTGAGATATTGCCCAACAACATCTGTCCTGATTCCCAAGGCAAGTTTTGAAATTGATGAAATTATTTATAGACGCAGTTTTTACGCCTTAATTTTGGACATTTTGTTCCAGGTGTCTGGTAACCCTTACCTAAAAGTTTCGCAAACCCGGTTGACCCACGACAGACTCCTATGTTTACATACAATTAAATATTGGAAGTTGAGAGGTGTTGGTTGATCACATCAAGGTTTATAGAAAGGCCTGAAAACATACAAACACATAATTGAATGCTTTTTAAGTTTTTAATTGCATCATTACATTATGTTAGGGTTACCAGACGTCCGAAATTTCCCTGGACATGTTTGAAATTCGGGTTTAAATCTGTGTCCAGAAATAATTTTAAATTACACTCCCAATGGAATCCAGTGTCTATAGTAGCCGATTAAAGTTCTCAAAGTGGCCGAAATTGCCTTGCTGAGGTGATTCAAGCAATTGGACAAATGCCTATTTACTATAATATTCAAAACGGACTGCTTGGATTTCCCTTATTTCATCGAAGAAGGATGTTTAGGGCAGTGTACGTTTGCTTATGTCTGTGCGGTTTTTGATCCACGGTTCAATGAAATCCAATATGGCGCCAGTTTAGTTTCGAGAAAGGTATTTATTGAAATTGTCCGCAATATGGACAACTATGGAAACTATATATTACGTACTACTTTTTCAATTTATTATTAGTTTTGTATTTCTGTTAACTTGTATCATAGATACATACAGTACGTAGTATCTATGGTATTAGAGTTCTTCTCATTTTATTGTCTTTCTTTGTTTTCCCCAAACTGGATTCTTTAAAAATATTTTAACCACCTATAATTAAGGAAAACAGAAAGGCTATACCCTAAGAAAAGATGCATTTAAAGTTCAGGTTTTAGATATCAGTTTAAATCGGGTTTGAAAGTCGTAAAAAGAAACCAAACAAAATTAGGTACGCAAGATACGAACTTAACTAGTAGCTTCACTAAAAAACCAATTGCCAGCGAAACAAATCTTTTCTGTCAAGGACCGCCCTTGCAACAACCTTCGCTGCAGTGTTGTTTACAGGCTTACGTGTTCATGTGGGTCCTCCTATATTGGTGAGACACAACGAAAAGTGGGTCCTCCTATATTGGTGAGACACAACGAAAAGTGGGTCCTCCTATATTGGTGAGACACAACGAAATTTAGTCACACGAATAAACGAGCATCAAACCAACGAAAAATCGGAAGTGTGCATGCATCTTCAAACTAACCCCATGCACAGGGTCAACCGATCCTGAAATATTGGACGCAACATCGGATCGGATTCGCTTATTAATTTTAGAATCACTTAAATTCAACAACATACACCGGGACTGAACGTAGACACAACGTCTATGCCCCTGCGGCTTTTTAACACCTGATGATCACTGTTTTTAGCGCTATCTCCTCGTTTGTCTGCAAACCTTTTACCGGTGTGACGTAATTGACCTTTTCTCGTTACTTTTCTGTGTATATAATCGCGCTTGTTTCCGCTTGTATTTTACATTATTCACTGATGATGACTATGGTTTTTGTCGAAACGTCTGAGTAATAAAATCAATACCTCTTATTCCACTTCGCTGGAAATTTGTTTTTTAGTGAAGCGAACAAAATTAGTTTAAAGCAGATATATTTTCAGCCAAAAATCGCCTTGCATATCTGTTTTTATCTCATTTAATGTTTTGCTTCATTTTATGTGGTTAATCTTTTCAGACGTATTCTTGGCAGTTTTGCGTTGTTATTCCGAAAGCAAAAACGATTTACGATACGTGAACTTAACTATACAAACTGTATTTATAGGTTGTATCTCTATGGCACTAAGAATCCTTTTTAAAACAGTCTCGATTATGGGACAGCACCAGTCAATGTATACTGAGCATCCTTTAAAATTCATTTTATGCTTAAAATATAACTTAATTGGGGATAGGCCTGGTGATTGTCTCGATGTGGGAAGCCGCCAAGTGGAAACCCACAATCGATAAGCAGTTCGCCAATGCCCGCTGGACGGTCGTCTGGGGACGATGTCTAGTTGTGGCGACGGTTTGGCGTTTGGCGTGCAAGAGCGCGCGCCTGCGCAATTGCGACATCTCGTCGTCGTTACACTACCACTTATGCCACGTCGATACATGTCTCGTTTCCATTCATTTTCTGATGAATAAAAACGTTTTATGTACGACCAATTGCAGTAGGTTCTGAAAAACCACAAATGTTACAAAGACATTTACCAAAACGGTCCGTAATTTTGCTCATGCAAATATGGTAACTCTATGCAGTGCAATAAAACCCTACAGCATGATAATACAATATCATGGACGTTTATGT
The DNA here is from genome assembly GCF_965637545.1 of Phallusia mammillata. Classification (NCBI taxonomy): domain Eukaryota; kingdom Metazoa; phylum Chordata; class Ascidiacea; order Phlebobranchia; family Ascidiidae; genus Phallusia; species Phallusia mammillata. Next base: position 25,971,134 of record NC_137256.1, on the reverse strand, counting down.
AATGAGGGATTCGCAGTGGCAAAAATAAATTAATAAAATTGTGGCAAAGAGAAAATATATTTTTAGGCATGAAAACATAAAAATGGCATAAAATAATGTATTTGCACAAATCCATAAACACTAGATTACAAAGCAACAAAAATAGATTAAGTTACAGTGCAACTAATATACAAATATATGTGATATATGTATATGTAATATACTGTGCACAAATAAAATAAATTTACTTTAAGTTGATGAAAAAAAAGTCCTTCATCCTCAAATGCAACAAAAAAAAATTGATAAACATGTTTGTAGAAGTTACAGCATCAGTATTATGAGCGATAATACTGTTTTTGTACATCATTTTTACTCTTATTTTTAAAATATAAGGCATTATTTTGCCCTTTTGTGATATCATAGAAAGACAATTGTCTGTGCAAGATTATTTTATTTACGCGGCAAAATTTGGGGATTACCCGTGAAAAATCTCTTACCAACAATAAACTTACCAACAATAAACTTGAAGACGAATTAATCCGCGTCGGTTCTGACTGGTTTAATAAACGGCACATCCGAAAAGGGTTGGCTTTTGTTACTGTGATATTGTTTTACCTCATTCGTGCCTTGTCTAAACATGAGATACATTTGCAATAGTTGGATATTGAAAAAGATTGAGGCACATTAGATTAGGATTACAATATCTGTCTGAGCAAAATTCCGGACGTCTTCAACAAATATCTTAGGCGACACCAAACATGCGATATGCTGCATATTATTACATGTTGCCATCCCAAAGACAAAATAGCATCACTAGCACAGAGACAAAAGGCGCAGTTTTGTTTGTTTGTAAGTTACAAAACGGAAAGTTTCACAGGACCTGACTTATTTAACAGAGTTTTGATAGCTTTTAAGAAGCAATGAAATAGCCTTAATTTTTGCTGAAAAGTTGATTTGTATGAATGTCGAATAATTATCAAAACATGGCCCAAGTAAAAAGCGAAAAATGATGTGAAACAAAATTATTTATTTACCTTTTGTGTTTGTATTAAATAATTCTTACTTATTTTTTTTTCCACAGCTACCCATTGAACAAAAAAGTAGGTTAGTTTTAACTGATCCTAATATATATTGCAACAACTCTAATATGTAAGATAAAACGTGGATTAAGCCAAATGTCTCTGCTCTGCACATATGGATTTATTACTTATGTGAAGCCATCTCAACTTTCTGACACTGTTTTGAGGTAACCAATTTACCATGTTAGTTTTCAGCTTTGCAAAAAAGGATATGTTTATTTTCTGTTCTTAAACTGTGTTGAACAAGTGGGTCAAAATTGTCCACACTCCATTTTAAGGGTCATTTTTAAGTCATTTTTATTTTCAAAAAACCAATTGTATGCAATTATGTAAACCTAGGGTATGCAACCTTGGTCACTGTGGGATCAAATACAATTACCAATTTTAAGTGGTAGGCCACACCTTTATATATCACAAGGTGATTTTACTTTGTTGCATACCAAAAATATCTATATTGAGTTAACTACAACTAAATTTTGCTTTCGATTTATCCCCAAAATGCACATTAATCTACTCAAAAATATATAACAATTGGACTTGTTTGGTAGTACATTTGAAATCCAAGCTTCTCAAGGCCGCACAACCTTTTATCAATGGCCCGCAGGTTGCACACGCCTAAACTAAATTTCTGGTATGTGTTTGCAAAACGATTTGTAACAGATATTTTATATCTGATGATGCATGAAATATCAAACACAAGCGAAAGAGATGAAAGTTATTTAACCTGTTGGGATTAATTCTTACTTTTCACGGTAGCCACAAGAATTTATTATAGTTCACATACATTTTATGTTAAACACCCTTTTGCACATAAATGTCAAATAGGTTAAATACCAACATTTTTTCGCAAATCATTCATTAGTATTCATAACTGTTAAAAATCCAAAGATTTTGCTTTATTGGTTCCCTACAGTAATGGACACATACTGTTTTAGAATTGTACAAAAACAATTGCATTTGTTACTTGGAATATAGGGTGTTCAGCAATATATAATTTTACTTTGATTTGTACATGATGAGCACCACAGTCTGATATTAAAAGGATGCTGTAATGATTTTAAGCTTTAGGTAAGGGACTGTGGACCTCAGTGTTGAAACTGCTGTTGGTTTCCTAGCTTGGTATCAACAATATTGTTAATACGTAAACACATACCTTACTTGCAACTTGCTGCACTTGGAGCTGTTGCATCTTTTTGTATTGACTTATCAAATTGTTAATTGTGACAGAACAGGGGTTTAAGTGAAAAAATCTTTGCTCGAAAAAATCTGAAGTAAGGTTGTTATTGTTTAAAGAGCATTTTAGTTTGCTGTTTTAAATTTTGGCCCAATCAGCCTATAAGTTATCTTTACAGCTCTTAATATGTGTTAAAGCGCCTGGGCTTCCAGACAGTCAATTCCCATAGGAGCGATTGGTTGGTTTTTGTCAATTGGACGCTGCTTTATGCATGAACACACATGCCACTGGGCTATTTTCGTGTTGGAATAGAGTTGCAAGGTTTTTAGTTGTTTTGTATCACAATGAAAGATGTTGCATATATTTAGTGGCAGATGTTACATATAATTTTGGTCTATGAGAGCAGAGGCAGAATTTATTGTTATATTCCACTCCTTACCATACAAACATTTGTAAAATCTCTGTCACTTATTCACACATTCATATTTTTCTATAACACAGGTTTATCGACGGAATGTTTGCTTAATGCAATTCATGCAGTATATCCCTGGCATTGCAACAGCACAATGTTTCTCCTACATGTGCAGGTATGTAGATAGAACAGGAGTCCACAACCTTTTAACTATATATGCCCACATCACAGGTCCCTATTTCAACAATGGCCACCAGTGTGCCAATGTTTGTAAATTACAGTTTTAAGGAAATGATATTTATTCCATAATATCCAATTCACTGGTGCATAAAAGTACAGACTGGTGTGTAATTTCATCCATAGACTTAACTTAACCACTTGCTTCTAGCAGTTTTCACATCACTATTTACATTGTTATATGTTAAGACTGTGGATTGCTTTTAAACAACATGCATACAAACAGTCTAGCTGCTAGGTTCCTATATCTCCCAAGCATGTAATATGTACATTTTTGATCCCCCGAAATCTTAACTTAAGAAGCCAAAAGCCACAAGAGCAAATGTAGCAATATATTGGTCATTATATCACAGTCGCCAGCATACAAATTTTAAAAGATGCTCTAGAGACAAGCTGCTGTACTGCCACTTTTTGTGCAACTTTAACTTATAGGTAATCAGTTGAATTAAAAGTGTTAAAATTATCCTGACTTTGTAGCAAGCTTGTAACAAACAACTTTAACTCTTATATTAATACCTGTCATATTAAATTTATGATTTGATTTACTTTTTGTGGAAAAAATATTGTATTATTTGCTCCTTCTCTAATAATGTCTTCTTTTCTATGTAAAACCACAACACTATTAATAAGTTACGTTGTTTAACAGGTGATCAACTTCCTAATTTGGTCGGTTCTTGGATCACTGCCCAACTTTTGGCATCCCTGACTCATTTGTATTACCTTCACCTGAATGTTATATCACTTGTCAATACGAAATATCAGTTTCTTCATCACCATGTTCGTTCCGGTGCCATGGAGGTAGCTGAGAGTCAGTGGATGTTACCAAAATAACAATAATAAACAAGTCGGACTGCAAAAAAGGTTAATATGGATTAATTATTTTTAGGGATGTAGAACATAACGGTTATAAGGCTTCATGAGATAATGTTTCTTAACTGCTGGTACAGTTTAAGAAAGAATATTTTCTATTATACATGAGAGAAATTAGTAACAACGAAACCAAAGAGGTTTGTTTAGATTTTATAAAATCACCGGCCTGCAAAACTTGGTGAAAAATGTTATCGGTCTGCAAGCTCAACAAAGTTAAAAAACACTGTATTGGAATTTATTTTGGTGTTTTATAACACACAGTAAAGTTATCTTTAATTATGTTTAATTTTAGAATTTGATCGAAACTGAAACTACCATTGGAGGGATGTGTTGCTAAAACTGATGGAGAGATGTGAATGTTTGTTACAACTGTTTTGTTACTCTGATGGTCGGCTTGGTTATTAAACACATACAGAATTTATTGGAGAAAAGTCATCAGGATGGACTCGACTGATTCTGTTTTAGGTAGGAATTTTTTACATATTTTTTCACTTGCTATATTGTGGGTTATGGTTTATGGATGTGTCAGATATACATATATTCTGTTTCATTACATTAGGATTATAGATTTCAAACTAGCATTCATTGAGAAAAACTCTAATATTTACTTATTTTGGTTCAAAGTTGAAGCAAAAAGCCTGAAAAATATGACAATCATAAACTACATTATTAGTCAAATAATTTCCAGCTAATTTCATACTTTTTGTTGCTTTAGCCAAGACAAGCCCGCTTTATGCGTGATAATGTATTTTCGTCTGTGCACCGACCTAGGGCTCTTGTTTGCGTTTGGCACATGACCCAGTCTATTGTAGGCTGCAATTTCATGACATTTGTACCCTTTAGATTGCAAACATGAGATATGTTTAGAATAAGGTTCAATATTCACTTCTTTAGCCTGGAACTGTACTTTTGAAGCCAAGGCATTTGTTGTTGTATTTTAGCTAAATATATAACATATGATGACTCAGCAAAAACAAGTATCTTGTGAAACACTTTTAATAGGAATAACAATGGCCTAAATTGGCTTAAAAGCGACATGCTTTATTAATTAAACGTTTCGAAAAATGCTCTTGCCATCATCAGTGTTATGAAGGGGCCACATCATTTACACCCATTTATATCCACTTGAGTCACGTAAAAGATTGATAAAAAGTTATTATTCCAAGATCCTAATCTTTGTTGCAATGCTTAAGGTTGTCCATCTACTTCGATCCTTTGATGCTTTGCTGGAAAACAGTGGATCATGAAGAGATTAATTACAAACGACAAATTTAATGTTACAACCTAATTGGCAAATTCAGAAGATACAAAACATCTATGAACTGGTTTTTGCTGAGGTATCATTTTCTCATTTGTGTGCCATAGGTAATAAGGCAAGTAAGAGTAAAATGTATTGAGAATGACAGCTTCCAGCAAAACTGAGGTAATCATATACTGATCTGGGTAAGTAAATATAATTGCAACACACAAACAAATTCATGTTGGGTCTTAAGCATATTGTTGCAAACCTGTGATAAAATATTGATTCTTATCCTGTATATGGTAGATATATAAATTCATGTGGTTGCTACATGCTTTAGTATTAAATTCTGATCTATATCTTGTTCCATGATCAGCAATACATTGAAGCAGTAGTTGGTATATAAAACATCTTTCTTTGAAAACATTTGGTGTAAGATGTTTATGTGCTTTGTGCTTTTTATTCACTTAACACTTTTGCCTCCAGTTTACCAAAAGACATTAATTTTTTTTTGGACTTACAAGAGACATAGCCCTCTGTATTTTAAATTACTACCAATGTATGCAAGATGAAATTTCCATGTAAAGTTTTCTTTAAAAGGATAGAGCTGATTTTGGCAGAAAATTGATTATAATGAGTTCCAGCATTGTCATGCACAACTGCATTTCATCATTAAGCTATAAAACATAAGATGACTCAGCAAAAACGAGTATTTAGTGACACAATTTAAAATATCTTAATTTGATAATCACAGAAGCTTAACACCAGATATTTTGTTAATGTTACTTTGATAAATGTGTTCATTCAGATTTGTTTACATTTGTGTAGATTTCCAAGATGGATGAAGTGGTTGGTTCGCCGCCTGGAAGTCCTGCTGCACAACAAGCGACCCCAGCAGATAAACAGGCAGACTCTGTAAGTTTCAAGACTCTGATTGCTTTGACAAACTGCACAGTTTTACTAAGTGACGTTTCCCCAAATTGGCTTCGATCAGGTTGGTGTATAACCTGGGAAATCAACATCTGAGCTATGCAAGCTTAGTGATTTGCCTGCCGAAAGTCATTCATGTCGTTATCTTTCGTACTGTGATTTGTATAATACTGTATTGCTAGTAATGAACATGTTAGAAGGAAGTTGCTGACTGATGGTCAAACTGGCGATCCCCTACTATAAAGCTGACATGTGCAGCATACGAGGTAGGCATCGGTGCTTGTGATTCGACTTTCTGTTGGCGCGGCTTATTAGTCGCATAAAACAAAACGCGTTTGCTTCACTTAAACCTCAATACAAACCCGCTTTGGTCATGCAACCGCAAATGCACGTGCCCCCTCCTGCCCTACGTGCCGTCGCCCATGATCATAAAGGCCGGTTTACACCAAGCGCGTTCGAAGCGAGCAACGCGAAATTTCTTGTTCTATTTAAGCAACGCGTGGGAAAGTCCCATTTCGCGCTTCTCTCGTTTGCGCGCTTCGCGTCTGGGTTGCTCCGTGAGCAACAGAAACGGCGTTTCGCGCGAGAATTTTGCCCAGAATATATAGGAATGATCAGTCTTGGTCATTTATGTCGGTTACTTTGTAGTCATATGGAGGTTTAGGCGCTGCAACTTTATTACACAATGTCAATTGATGCAAATTGTAAGAATATATCACTCATAAAAGTGCTGGACAGTCATATTTCGCGCTGTCATATCAAAGAACACATGATCAATGTAATATTTTCAAATGGTGATAGAATCGGTGCAATGGCCAAGTTTTGCAATGTACAGACCCACCAGGTAGATCAAATTGAAAATACATAGTTTTTGGAAACTTTAATGGGTATTAACTTTGTTGTATTTTATCCCCCAAAATGGTACACGTTTAAGTTTTAGAGTGCAACCATGTAAGATAAAAAAGACACACGAATACTTTGGAGAACAATTTCTTAAGTTAGCTGCACAGAGTAGAGTAGTTTTGCATTACATAAACAACGACTTTGGTTTAGGAGCAATTTCATTATCAGTTGCAAAACCACATTTTTAATGGTCACGGGATTTGTACTGTGTACTATTGTTTGATTAAACCTTCACATGCAACAACTAAACGTTGTTTGACCCAAAAACAATTTATTTTACACACAATTTCATGAAATTAATTGCAAGTCTTATCATATATTGGCAGTGCATCACTGTCGGATGAGCGGACGAAACGACTTTGTTTGCAACGTTCGCGCCTGGTGTAAACCTCGATTTTCGCGTCATTTGCGTGAGGAAAAAAAGAGCTGTTCGCGTTCGCGCTTGATGTAAACCGGGCTTAACAAGTAACAGCAAATTAGCGTTAAAAACAAAATCGCTGAAGTTTATTATAGTGTAGTAATTTATTCAGCTTCAAGCAAGTTAATTGAACTATAATATTAACAAATGAAAGTAAATTCCTTTCCTTAAGTTCTAGAATTCCTACCGGTTGAAAACCACTGGCAAATACGTATATCACCTCACAATATATTCTTATTTTCCGAAGAAATCCGATGTTTTCCGATCTTCCATGGCACGATGCAAAGTGAGTTGCCATGACAACGGTATGAGAAGCAAATGATGCTTTGCATTTGTTTCCTTGACAATAGAGTGACAAAGTGGGTTTCAACTTTAGTAACCATGGCAACAATATGACAAAACTCTTCTCCGTTACCAGGGCAATTGAAGATGACTCGCCATTTTTTACAAATTGTCGAACACTTGGAACTCTAGTTTCCATGGCGATTTCTAACTTTCCCAGAGCTACGTCATTTGTGTGCAGTAAGTTGAAATTTTGAACTGAAGTTCGTTAACTTCTGCTTATTCTGTTCTTGCTGTCTAAAATGAAAAGCTCGAAACACAATTTAACAAGTGCTGATTGAGCCGTGTATTGTATTCACAAAATCAAATCTACGTTTTTGATGCAAGCATTTTTGCACGTATTTGAATTGTTAGTAATAATACCACGGTTTATCTGCATATATATTTACATTCAAATTAATTTGCATAAAAATGGGTGAAATCACTTTTGCAGAAAACTTAAACATTTTTTTAAATAAATCCTAATCACTAACTGTTACAAAGTAGAATTATGCGAATTTTTATCTAGCGAGATTTAAACAATTCAACAGGGTAATTGTATTTACATAATTTACACTGATACGGGAAAATTAATAAAAGTCCATATTTTCATCTTTGGAAGAGAAATGTTGATTTTATTCGCATTTAAACATCATCGTTGATTCTTTAATCGCTTCATACGGCCCTTTCCAGTAATACCAGATCATGTTGCGCCATTCACCTTCTGATCGTCCCCATTCAGCGTTGAGTTTAGAATAGCCACAAGCACTATACCACCATCCACCGTCAGCGCCGTATTTAAGTGCACAGTTGAGCCAACTCATCCTGTGTCACAATGTAAAATTCCAATAAAACTTAACCTCGATACAAACTACACAAACACATAGTGGAATATTTAATCGTGTGTTTCAACCAATAGCGCCATTACTTATCAGTGGCGACGTCACACAGGCTGTTTTGATGGTTTTATGACGTCACACACTTACTACCCAAATGAATTTATTTTTGGAATTTTTTGATTTTTTTAATAAACGGTTTTTAAAAAGATTATTAAAAATACGAGTGAGTCGTTTACTCAGTTTTTTTTTTAAATTAAACAAAATTAATTTGCATTTTTATCATTGTATTTTTCCTGTACTTTATATGTTTTCTGTGTAATTAATTTTGCACAATTGTTTTTGTCTTGCAATGTGACGTCATAAAAGAAATTTGCAATGTATCAAAAAAATCTTGTTCGTTTGACAATGCGGAAATATTTTTTATACTTATGAACATAAACTGTATTTACCGATCATTATCCCGATCTTTGGTGGTGAATGGACTTCCGTTGCTATGTCCATCCAAACTGTCACCAGCCGTTCCACTGAAGCCAGAAACATGTAAACGATAATTCTCTGATTCGTCGTCGATTGCAAACGAACTGCGAAAACGAAACACATTCTTGGTTGGTGTTTTTCTGTTTATTTTGGGTCGCCCAGGACACACTTTTCCCTTTCCTTTATGTTTTTGTTTTTAGTTTAACGCTGGGAGCCGATACGGAACTGAACCCGAACCCGCGAACCGGTTTGAGCGGTTACGTTCGTTAAACCTGATTCGTAATAAACGTTTTTCTAAAACCCGAACCGGAGTTAACCTTATAACTTGTTTGGCGTTGGACCGGAACCGAACCGGTAAAAACGCAGCCTGTATTACTTTTTGTAATCGCCACCAGAATTTTTATTGATTTCAAACAATGTACTGAATAATACGCGAGATAAGAGCTACAGGGCGTTTCACAAATGACGAAATATGGGTAGAATTAAGTTAACAAATTGGTATCCGTTGCTATGTACCAAACCCTATGGTGTTTTTCTGTTTATTTTGGGTCGCCCAGGACACACTTTTCGCTTTCCTTTATGTTTTTAGTTTAACGCTGGGAGCTGAACCCGAACCCGCGAACCGGTTTGAGCGGTTAAATTCAATAAACCTGAACCGAACCGGTAAAAATGCAGCCTGTATTATTTTTTGTAATCCCCACCAGAATTTTTATTGATTTCAAACAATGTACTGAAGCTTTATGTCGAAGATGGATTCGTTTCTTATGCGGAAAAGTTTGATCCAAGGGAAACTATGCAGCCTAAAACCTGCCACGGCACGTCTTACCTTTCGTTTTGTGTTAACCAGGTGTTTAATGCAAGCGGTAGATGATGGCGAATTTCCTTTTTATTGGCTGATAGAATATTTTAGAAACATGATAAACGACACGTTAATGGAGGGGTGGGCAAAGTTCATGCGGCTCGTCAAATGTTTGTAAATTTAAAAGAGAAAGCAAACGCTAAATGGTATTATGAACACAGGCGTAGAGTTTTCAAAAATACCAGAGTGGGACTTGCCCATATCTATACCATGTTTAGTGTCTGTACCCGTGCCATTAGACTTTTTACATGCCTATAGGTTCTGCCAAAGTATTTTGCAAATAGTCACTTCACACCATTTCTTCGTTCTGTTTCAAGAACAAATGTGCGTAAACTGAATAGACCAGTGCGTCCCAATCTTTTCCAGTTTGCGGCCCACTTCAAAAAAAAATGTTTGGGGGCGGACCACCATTTAATATTGCGACAAAACCACAATGGAAAAATAACTAAAATTGAGGCAGAAAAATAATAACCACACAAGCAATAGTTCCGTTAATGTAAAGCCTGAGCTTGCTGATTCGATATGGTGAGATCACTACTACTTTCTGGGATTTTTTGTTTTTCTTTATTTTCCTTGCTTTATCAATTTTGTAGCTAGTCAAAGACCAAATAAAGCTAACAAAGACAGTTCTAGCATCAAGATTTTACAACTAGTACAAGTACTGTTGTGACGCGACAATCACAGTTTGGTTGTGTAATAAAGCTTTGTTTAACGTGAAATCTTACCCGGCTTTCATAGTGAGAAATATTATATTATTGAGAAAAATGTTCAAAATTAAAAGTACGTTCGCACATACTGTGCAACTTTTTTAACTTATATATTGGTATGGTAATAGTTTGAAAAGCTTCGCGGCCCACCAGAAAGTTCGTCGCGGAAGCACTGGAATAGACGATTTGCCGAAACAGCAATTTTAACGATGATTTAGTTTTGGATATTTTGTTACAGCGGAGAATAAAAGCAAAAGCGATTTACGTTTTCAAATCCAGCCTACTTTGCACTGTTGACGCCAAAACTTTGTCACTTTGGATCAAGTTTAGGCCGTGGCAGTACTTCGCAAACGGTCGTTACCCGCACAACACCTAAAGATGGACACAAAAGGAACTTTTATTGTTTACTGTTGGCGCAAGAAACTTAAAAAAATACTTCGTGTAGCCTACGTTGCAATAAATGTCTGTTCATTTTATAACAATTGCAATTAATGCGTTTCAACCAATATCTGTACGATCAATCAAGTTGCAACAAACGTATTTGTATTTAGCTGGAAACATGTTATGTTTATATTTTGGGTTAATATACTATGCTTCCCCATAAAATTGAGAACTTTTGAATGCGGCCCTTGTACTGAAAAGTTTGCCCACCCCTGTACTAAAGAATACGCAAGATAGGCGCTACAGGGCGTTTCAAAAATGACGAATTATGGGTAGAACTAAGTTAATGAAAACGAAATTTAAACCGGTTTACAAACCGCAAACCGAACTCCAAAAAAGTGAACCCGAACCGAACCTGAACCCGTATAACAAGTGGTTCGACTCCCTGGTTTCAACCAATTTAAATGTTCACATGGTATAAATATGTATCTTAAGTTGTGAATTGTAAAACTTGTAATGCGCTAACAAAAATTTTAACGAAGTAGATTTGATGCTCATTGTTTGTTTCAAAATGTTAGACAGGGCCCTGGAGGGCAATAACATGTCCTGGTACAACACATTTTATGGGCCCTACTCGCACTCTAGTCAGAACTAGATTATCCCATACTTGTATTAAACGAGAGAATCAAAATGCTATACAGGAAAACTACACCAACACTTTGCGTCTTTATACAAACACTACAAGTTTACACGTTACTGTTCATTTTAGTTTTTATATTTATGACCCCATTAAACTGTTATGGCCCTTGACGCGGAGAACCGGCTGCACCCGCATCTCGTAGGACCTGATTTCAGGCCAGTCGGTTCAGTGATTCCTTTTACAAAACCTGATTGTTTTTTTACTTGCAAAATAGAAAACGTTTTCGAGTTGTGAAAACAAAAGAATAGTTGGAATATGTTTGCTCGAGGTCCTTAGAGTGGAAAAATCCAAATGTAATTTTCCTTGCAAATTAAAATTCCTTTTAAAATACATTCGTTTTGGAAACAAACATTTCAGGGCCGTGTATTTATTGAACCATAGATACTATACTTTATAATATCTATGATTGAACAGACAAATAACGGGATAATCATTCATAAATTAAAACATAGGCTAATTTCAAAGATTCGTTCTGCAAAGGAAAGGTTTCAAATTTGTGACTAAAATTTCCTTACTTAGTTTTCACTTATTTTGACATTTCACGCTTTTATATGACCTTCATACTTAACATGTGTTATACAAAGACTTGTTTTGCAAAAAAACAAAGATTTCGAATGTGAAAAGAAATACTTTGTCGCTAATAAATCAACAAATCTATCTGTGTCACAATTCTGCATGTAGATTGTGGGATTATTGCACGATTTTGTCTTGTTGCAAAATAAATTAATTAACGAGCGAATTGACAAATTAGCTTGTGGTGCTTCAGGAAAACTACACCAACACTTTGCGTCTTGACAGAAATAGTAGAAGTTTACACGTGTCAATGACAATTCATTTTGTTATTTTCCCCATTAGGCTGTTATTGCCCGTCGGTCCGGTGGCTTGTGGTAAATAAAGTAGCAAAAGTTTTGTGTTTAAAAGATATTTGATTAGTTTTGCTTGGGATGGTGTTGAATATCATCTAGCTAACTTAGTAGCTATGACAAGTTGCAGTGGTTCATCCGAAGTTTGACTTGTTTGCGAGAATAAATACACCGCCATGAAATAAGACCGTCGCGTTTGATTGCTGATTGCAGAAAAGCGAATTAATTTGTAAAGTGTTAAAACTTTTGTAAAGTGTAATAAAAAAGTGGATTTTCAGCTTTGAAATGTTTGTCCCATGTGAACAATTTGTTGTTGTTAGCGTTAATACTATATGGACCGTCTTTTCCTATTTACCAGAGCGAAACAAGTAAAAAAGTTGCGCGGTGAAGCGACCTAGTAACTTTATGCTCTGGGACGTATACTATTTGCCAATATTTCAGCACTTTCTCAACCGATGTGTATTTTTGATTAGGTGAGATGCTCTTTATCAAAGGTGTGCCACTTTTTACACTCTCAAGAGAAGCAGCGTTTTCCCACTCTCAGGAGGAGCGGCGAAACCTGATAATTTAACACGCATATTTCCATTGACATAGGTTTTGAAGGAAAATTGTATTTTTACTTTTTAAATGAGATATTTTTTAACATAACATTTTTTAATGCAGATAAATTTGATGCTCATTTTTTTACGGGGTTCGAACCCGATCAGTTTTTTATGTCTGTATGTGGGTCAGGCGCGCCAGACCACTCGGCCGAGTTCCTGCCCAATTTGATCTCCGGTTGCCACAAATACCCTATTACATGACCAAGTTGTAGCGCCACCATATGGGCATATTATTTTCTTGATAGAAATCATACTTGTACTGTGCATAAGGCGTTGTGTCATCAAAACCTCTCATCTTTATTTTCAGTTTGCAGTTCTGTCCACTTGTCAATTCGAATATTTTATCCAAACCTGGGTTGTTTAAAGTTTTGGTCAAATTCAATTTACGCGTTTAAACAAAATAATTTGTTCACCGAGCCAGAATTCTCCTTCCATCTTTCCAAATCCATCTTTATATTCCTGCCAGGTTCGCTGAAAATCCACACTTCCGTCAAATCGCCGTTGAAAAACCTGTCATGTAGGAAATATACGAGTGTTGTAATTCCAAGTTGCTATTATACATATTGTTCAACTTACCGTCCAACCGTTGTCGCAGACTGCTTTCTTGTAATTACGCAATCGCTGGTAACCGCTCACTGATGATGTAGAACAGTTGACAGCAGGTAGTAAATTTTCAATTTCTGGAAAATTGAAGCAAACACATGAAACGGAAAACCCAACTTGTGCATAACCGATAGGAAGTTTTGTTTTGTTGTTGAGGATTGCGTAACTGACTTACGATTCTCATGTTTTATATCTTTTCGCAAAAATAATAATCGACAATTTACAAATAGTCTACATTGAAAACCAACGTTTAATCACACTTTCTAAAATATATGAAACACAGATAGATAAACACGAATCCAATACAATTAAAAAACCAATACAATATAATTAAATCATAAAACAGTTTTACCTAGAAATCTTTCTCTTATTTCTCGCTTGAAATCTTCTAAGTCTAAGGCTTCTCCCTTTTGCCCAACAGCCCCTTTTTCGCCTTTTAGCCCGGGAAATCCCCGTAAACCCACTTCGCCGGGCGGCCCAATATCACCTTTTAGACATACGGCGCCGATATCCCCTTTTTGTCCGGTAAATCCGCTAGGTCCCATTTTTCCTGGTGGCCCAGCGACGCCCTTTTCACTCCTCCCACTAATCAGACTCCCAGGTGTGACATTATTGACGTCATCACCGCATACTGGAACAGTGACGTAACTGCATCGCTGCTGTCCGCTGACCAGTGACGTATAATACAGCAAAGCCGCTGTCAGTTGTAACAACATGTTTTTTTTATATGTTTTCTCCTGCAAATAAATAATAAAAACAAGCTCAAAAGGTGTTTGTTTGTGTTAAACATTCAAAGCAACTGAATATTTCACTCTGTGGCTTCGAAAAAATGTTTTACCAAGCAAAGTTTGCAACTGGGCACGTTGAACTACAAGTTTTGACATACAGCTTTAAGACAAAACACGTTGGTTGGGCAGGCGTTTGGCTCCGAAATGATTGTATTCCTAAACTTAAACCCATTGGCATGAACAGTAAAAAGGTTTAAAAATAAACATAACGCCATTTATAGCCGAACCCGATTTGTAACTTCAAAATGTCGATTTGTTTCTTAAAGTTTAGTAACAGATGATTGGAAACATATTTGCTGTTGGCTCGAAGGTTAAAAGCGCTAACTCCCAGATGCCTTTTACATTGCCAACCTACTTTACTTAGTTTATATAATGCATCTGATACTTTACATTTTAAATTAGTTCAAACCTGCCGTTAACATGTCTGCCCTTTCAACTATTCCACCATATAAGAGAGCATATATATATAAATGTGTGAAGCATTCACACTTAACGTTGCTATAACGCCTATATATACCCACAAAAGTGTATCCTGCAATAGAGCAAGGTCTGGCTTTCGTGATTGTCGATAGGAAAAGGCCTGACTGCGAAAGAAAAGTCCTGACGCAAAGTGTTGAATTACAAAACCATTAATCGTCTTTTTTGAATGGATCATTAACTCCTACAGCCGACAAATTTTCTCACACTATTTATGGGTGGTCTGATTGGTCAGCGCCTTGGTGTAAAGCAGTGTTTCTTAACTTTTTTAGCGCTCGTACCCTTTTGAGCTTTCATTAAATTTTGTCGTACCTCCGGTCTACAATGGCCGACGGAAGTAAATAAAATTGTAATAATAGGAATTAAACTCAGTGTATTTATAAGTTACGTGTTGAATGCATGCATTAAAACAGTCTTGTAAGTTAAACAATATTTACAGCACACTAACAATCAGTCAATTCAAATCAGCCCAGGTATATAACAAAGTAACTTGTTATGCATTCTTCACAAATATGCCTAAATAGCGTATAATTTCACACTGCATGTCGTACCCCCTGCTTGGGTGCTTCGTACTTCTGGTTAAGAATCTGATTGTTTAGCGCCTTGGTGTAAATGTAAAGGGATTGCAGATGGAGATGCAATACATGTGCTGCGTGTGGAGAAAGATACTTCATTCCTTATACGTAGAAGTTTGGTCCGAGGGTCTACATTATGTTTGTAAAATATGCCTAAAACCTGCCACGGCACGTTCAATAAATACCTTTCGTTTTGTGTTAACAAGGTGTTAAATGCAAGCTGTAGATGAATACGAATTACCTTTTTGTTTGCTGATAGATTATTTATATCGTTTGTAGCTTTGTTTAAAATACATTTCTTAAATTTGAAACATAGTAAACGACACGTTAATACAGTGGTTCTGAACTCGTTTCAGGCATAACATCGTGGACCATTCCACTTTTAAACAAGATTGAAGTAAGCATACGCGACAAGCATTTTGGCTTGAATCATAATTCTTAAAAAATACAAATTTTAAGATATGAGTTAAAAAATTTAGTAACATTTTGACCCTCTTTCAGTATAAGCCAGGGGTGTCGAAGTTTTTTGGCCAAAGGGCCAAATGCGGTTTACGAATGATTGCGCGGGCCACTTAACTGTTACTGCTAATTTGTAATCTTACGAATGGTTGTCTTATAATGTTGAATTAAAACACTCACACCGGAACTCTAATGCCGGAAATGTGTATTAACCTTGTTTACAAGTTCGGGAAATGTTTATTTTCAGGCTAAAATCAGTGTTGACAGTGTTGCAAAAACAAATTAATTTCGCTAAAAAGCATCTTCAGTGTCTAGAAAGCAATAAAAGGGATTAAAAATAGAAATAGCTAATTGTTCTTCGCACACACAATCAATCCTCAACTGAAAGCCCAACAGACTTAACTGACTGGACACGCAACGAAAGATAAGAAAACGCACGAAAGATAAAGACGTAAAAGCGTAAAGGGCGAAGGAAAAAACACGCGTCACTTACACCTCGGTAAAACCATTTTTTTATGTTTATTTTCGCAATGATTTTGTTTAGCCACTTGTCTTCGGCTAAATCCAGATCAGCAGTACGTGGCTGTTCCACAAACACGACACAATAGCAACTTTCAATTGATGGCTTTTTCGCAAACTCGTTTGGATGTCGTTCTTTATAATGGTGTAAAAGCGCCGTCCCATCATCGCGCTGCGATGTGTCAAACTTCGCCCAAATGGCGCGGTGACCCGACCACCGAGTTGCAAACCGATTCTTTGTCTGGCCTACATATTGTTCTTGGCATAAGTTGCAAGTGGCGACGTAAATGCCATAACTCTTACATGTCAGATGTTGCAAGATCTTAAATCTGCGCATCGGGGTTTGCAGAAATGCGGTATTTTTAACCATGTCGGTTTTGTGGTTTCCATGGTTGCCACATAGAGCACAATGCCCGCAGGGGTAGCATCCTGATGGGGCGCAATGATTTAGTCGCCCTAAAGCAAGTTTCCTACGGCGTAAAAACACTTGTTGTAGGGAGGGTGGACGTTTATATGTCACCATACAGTTGGGTTCAAGTGCCCTTTCTTTATTTGTGAGGTGCAGTAGCGCTGGAAATTCCGTGGCCCAAACGAGTTTCTTTATTCTTTCCTTTACACACGTACTGTTCTTGGAATGCCTTCTGTATTCATAACGTTGATCTTTCCAAGCTTTTGCCTCTTCAACTACAGCAGCAGTCATTCTTTTGGAAAAACCCGAGCAGCTCGCCTTTAACTGCAACTTTTCCAGGCTGTTTGTGTAATCTGCATACAACTGGTTAAGATATCTTAGCCGAACCGCTTCACCCCGTACAATGGACCGAAAAGTTGCAGGCGGATGGTGCGATGACCCATGTAAAAACAAACGATTGTTGCTGGTTGGCTTTGTGCTGCACGTTACAAACCGATAGGGATGTGCTGGCGTTGTTCTGTGAAGCACATCTAAAAATTCCAATCTCTTGTTGTCTTCGTTTGTGTGTAACGTGCGCAGAGTTAGGTTTAACCCAAATCGCGCAAATTGATGTTTGATGGCATGAATAATTCGCTTGGCAGAAGTCTTACCAACGCAAATAAAAACAATGTCATCAATAAATCTCTTGAAGATTTGCGCTTGAGACAGCCCTGGGGTGATTCCAGAAATGATGTGAAGCATCGCTATGTTTGCGATAGCAACTGAGTGGTTGTCGCCGGTGGCTATGCCATTTTTTATTTCATAAAAGTGTTCCTGGAACTGCGTGACCACGTTGGTAACAGTAAAGATTGTAAGTTGGATGATATTCTGTTTCACCTTATCAGAGTACGTGGAGTGGTTATTTAGTGCATTTTCCAGCGAAGACTTTATGAGGGAATGTTTGATGTTGGGATATAGCGATACAACATCAGCTGCAACAATATGCAGGGGGTTTGTATCTTGCTATGTTGCTATGCCATTTTTTATTCCATAAAAGTGTTCCTGGAACTGCGTGACCACGTTGGTGGTTTTAATCCCTTTATTGCTTTCTAGACACTGAAGATGCTTTTTAGCGAAATTAATTTGTTTTTACAACACTGTCAACACTGATTTTAGCCTGGAAATAAACATTTCCCCAACTTGTGATTTATAAAATGAAAGGTGGAAATCGTTGCGACAATGGCAATAGAATAGGGAAAGATTCCCAGAATAAATTTACTAGGATTTGTAACCTTGTTTACAATTATATGAACAACAAACATACGAAGATACAATAAAGTCAACAAAAGTTTTACTACACGGCGACATTTCAACGTGAAGTTTGTCACTGTTTTATCTCTAACAAGTTTGGCAATATTCGGTGAGATGGACGATGTACAATGCGAAGCAAACTCCTCACACGAAGAGTGCCAACTGAGCAATAGACTTGACATCGGTGCTTTTATCAGCGCCAAAGAATATGATGAAAATGTTTGTGCTTTTGCAATTAGTGTTTCTTCTGTATAATTTGCAATGGTCTGTCTTGACAGCCTTTTTTAGCAAATGTCTCTTTCCTTTCCTGACATATGACATCAGCAACACGACCATGCATTCCTTAACAAATTCTACATCTGCAAATGATTTTTTGCTATTATTTCTGCCACCAAGTAGCTCGCTTTCACAACCAACTCCTGCTGCAAAGAAACTTCCGAAAAAAACATTTGCTGTCCACGAAGAACTTTTGTTAATTCTTTCACTTTATCTTTTCTAAACTCATTCTGATATTTATCATAAGCTGATGAACGTCTGCTGACGTAATGTCTCTTTGCATTCTGGTACAGGTTGATTACATACCAGGCAAATTGGTTTATTGTCGACATCTACAAAACAGTCCTCACATATCTACCTTTCTCAGATTATTCTGTTAGCGGTGCTTGCTTTCCGTTTTCTAGTTAACATAATCTATAATCTCTGCAAACTTTAGAAAAATTTCACTGCTAAATGGCTTTTGCTCGAGTCTCTGATATCATATGAACCTCATTAAAGCAAGATATGTTACTGACTGACTGACTCTTGAAGCACGAGTAAGATTGTGGACGTAATAATGTAAAAAATGTGATGCGTAACCATTTGCATTGTGATGCAATAAAAGTAGTTTAAACAGTGTGTATTGCTCTATTAAAAAAGAAATAAAGCAACCATAAATGCCAATTTCTCGCAATGTAAGTTCGCCATAGAATACGTAGGCCATTAAGATTATAATGTAAGTCATTCCGAAAATACCGCCATGGGCCACTCAGAACCTTCCTGTGGGCCGCGGGTTGGACACCCCTGGTATAAGCAATCATCTTCAGTTTACTTCAATTCAATAATTTTATTTATTTTTATTTATTTACACTAGTGGTCCATTGAGAATCTGTTGAGAGACCCACTGAGAGACATCAACAATCATCCAAGCTAGGCCTTCTCTGAAGACGCTCTCCGTGAGCCATCTGTAATCGACATTTGCGAAAGTCAGGCCTTTCCAATTCGACAATAACCCAAGTCAGGCCTCAAAAATATTAATAGACAATGGTGTTACGTCATTTTTTACCATCCGGTGTGGATTTTAGTGCGTCAGGCAAACGTAACAATTGTCCTGTGACGCAATAGCCGAAATAACAAATACTTTCTGTTGGGTGATTTCAATTGCCTGCTTGCCATGTTTTTTGTGATCAGTTTACAAATTGTCTCGTGGTGTGTACATGTATAATACCGACATGTGTAATAAGCATCGAAGCTCTTTTAGCGAGAAATTTGTTTAAACACTGTTGATTTCAGCAGGCAGTAAGTTATAGACTGCTGATTTAACTGGATATATTTGAGCTGCCTCCTATTACATTGTGCTGGTTAGTTTGACTTTATCCCAAACCAAGCCCCAAGCAAGGAGATTATTTAAACACTGTTGATTTTCAGCAATTATTTTTGGCTTTTGATGTTTTGTTTTAATTTCGAATCCTAAGAATGTTTGTTTCGACTTTATAAAGACAAATTTAGTGCACAAAACCCTGTGGCCAAAAAGTTGCTATGTTCCGTATTTTGTGGGTAAAGTGCGTTTTGTGGATGCTTTTTTGTGTTTTTGTTGTTCATTACTTTATGTGGCGCTTTGCGTCAATAAGGGCACTCAAATAAAGCGTTACAACCCAACAAGTCAGACCTTCTGTGATGATGCTTTACGTAAGCCATCTGTAATCGACTATTACGAAAGTCAGGCCTTTTCCAATCAACAATCACCAAAGTCAGGGCTTCTATTATGACGTTTTACGCAGTAAGACCTCTGTAATTGACAATCACCAAGGTCAGGCATTTTCCAATCGACAATCATCCAAGCCATGTTTATTTTATTTACAATTCACAGGCATTCCGCAAACAATAGGCCTACCATACGTCCTCTTTTAGGAAGACATGCCCTCCTTTTAGACAAAAACTAAGTTGTCCTTCAAGGACAATAAAAAGAGCCCAAATGTCCTCCTTTTTAAGGAATGTCTCATTTACAAAATAAATATGTAAAAATTATGCCTTTGTACATATTCCTCTTACTTTTTAAAGATTCCAGGTTTTACATTTTTTGAAAATACAAGCTTATTTTAGTGTTGTGATAAACGTTAAACTTTATCCAAACTCTTGTATACCGTCTAATTTCTGAAGCCTTTAATTTTTGGTGGAACTCAAAGGTTTTTCGATGTTCTTTTCAACAATGTGTCCTCCTTTTTAGGGATAGAAATAGGATATGTTTTTTTTCATTCTTAATTTACGGTAGAGCTACTAACACTGAGTTTCACCTTTGGCTCGACCTGGGAACTTCTGGTAGGTGGCGCAAAAGAGCATAGGCGTTTATGGTGCTGTTACAGCAATTTGGGTTTATGATAAGAATAATTGCTGAGTCAGCACCATAAACGCCTATGCTCTTTTGCGCTACCTACCAGAAGTTCCCAGGTCGAGCCAAAGGTGAAACTCAGTGTTAGTAGCTCTACCTTAATTTACAGGCATTCCGCAAACAACCATGACGATAGTTTAGCCCCCTTGCGATACACAGTGTTGATAGCCAGGCTAATTCAAACGCTCATCGATAAAGTCAGTCCGAAATAATATTTTGTGAAAACAGCCTATACTAACATGGTAGTCCAGCTCCTCTTTTCCTCCCGTTTCTATTATTATCTTGCGCATTTTGGTTATGCATGACTGACACTGCACTTCGCCTGGAGTTTTGTGTGATGTTTGTGGTAAACAGCTACTTTTTACAAGCCGCTGGCGACAAATCTGTGTCTGTTTTAAAGATTTTTACTTATTCGGTTTAATGATTAATGTATGCAGACGCATTAAAACGTTTTTAGTTTTTAATTGTACAAACTCTTTAAGGTGTATTTTAAAAACTTATAGACAGCCAGTGTCAAATCTTTGTTAGGGAATCCTGTTACTTCAAACAAACTGGAGGGCCATTAGATGGCTATACTAGCCAATATGACATGTCTTGTCATCAGTTGCACTGATGATACCTTGACATAGCTTGCATCATTGTGCACTGTATACACTGTAGTGGTTCTCGAACTTTTTAGTCAGGCGGCGCATTAAATAACTAAAATTTTCTACTGCAGCACACTTCGCAGTTAAACATAACAAAAGTTGTTTTAGGAATGATAATTTTCAACTTGATTGTGGTGGGTGAGAATGCTTTTCATTACCAATAAAAATATGAGCTAAACGTTTCCATGCACACAGAATTTCATCATCAAGTCTTTAACACCAGGGAAAGCTTCCACGGTAAAAAAGCAAATCTTTCGCGACACACAGTTTGGAAATCACTAATCTACAGGCTCAGTTTTAAAAATCTTAATTTGCAAGCCTCGGTAAATCACTTGGCTTTATAATTCCCACTCACTATGTTTTTTTCACAGTAGCCTACTGTTAGCTGTAACATTACTGTTAACAAGATAACCTGAAAATTAAGTGTTTCTATATTTTGTAATATGTTAAAAAAACATTGTGTAGAAAGTACAGACACTTTAAAAGGTTTTTGATTAATTTTTCAGATCCCCTCTTAACACTTTTGATTGCTTGTTAGACCTTAGGAACATTTTAGAAAAAAGTTTTTTTGGATAAAGTAAACAAAAAATCACAAAAAAATCCAAATTTTTTCCTTCCTCCTTATCCTCATCAACTTATAGAATATCACATGTCCTAGTTTGGAAACTTTGATACAATGGATCATAAAACTTTTGCAATACACTAAAAATCCAGCTTGTTGGCTGGCCAAAACTTTCTGTCAGGCATTTAATGTACACACTTTGTAAAAGTTGAAGGTACTCAGATTAAGTAATTAGACCTCCAGACTTTTGCTTCATTGAAGAAATCAGTTGCCCCTGTTGTTGCATAGTGGGCAACTTGCTAACAATTTTGCTTCCTTTTGTCAACTTATTTTTTATCTTGAACAAAACATCACCTTCAAAATACTCCATTGTGTTCAACTTCATGTTACTTATCATAGCAATTAGACTCGTTTTTCTGCACCATTTTTTAGTTTATGACGTCTAGCAATTGTTCGGCGTCTTGAATTCCTCTTCAAATAAACTTTTTGCTTCACAACACACTTTTGCATATTCTCTCATTAGAAAAGTCTGTTCTTTAAACTTTCTGTAATAATCATCGTCCGGTCATTTTTTTAAATCTACCCTTTCTTGACAGTTTAAAATGAGTAACTTTGAAACAAATATGACCTTCGTTCAAGCTTGACTTTTGGTCTGTCCAGTGTTCTTGTACGGGGTCAAAGTCGTTATACATTGATTTATCAAAGATGCAGCCAGTATAGGAAAGTTTCATTTTCACCAGACTTTAATTTATTCAGCAATAAACTATATTTTAAGTAAAATCACAATGATGTGGCTTAAGCGGCCTTAACGCGTTTAAAGACGGAATAAAAAGATAAATCCTATATTAAATACTCCCAAACACCGACCAAACTAAGTAATATAACACAAGGTTGGTGCAGAAAACCGACCACACAAACTCAGTTTTGCCATTTTCTTGATCTTAAAGCACCCAACGCAATGCAAGCATCCTACAAGCATGCAGTATTAATAAGGCGTGATGGAAACAATAGCTGGACTACCATGTGAGTGCTAGTTAGCTCACTTTTAGTCAAACCCCTCAAAGTAACCGCTTAGCAACCTAGACGTGACGTAACGGCTAACGAAAACTGTCAGAAATTCGGTAATTTCGCTTGTGATTGGCTGAAAAAGCCCTGTTGTTTGAATCCGGAAACATCACTGATTTAAACAATGAAACAATAATTCAATTGCCTTACTGCAGTGGTTCTCAAACTGTGCGTCGCGACGCCCTGGTGCGTCGTTTCAATTTTCGAAGGGCGTCGCAAAAAAGTTTTGTTTCGTGGCTTTTTGTTGGTTGTATCAATAAACCCAACTTTAATCATAACTTTCCTCATTAACTTTTATTTGCTGGTGCGTCGCAAGTCCAGAAAAACTTGTCCAGGGGCGTCGCAACAAAAAAAGTTTGAGAACCACTGCCTTACTGTATTGTCTATGTAAGGTTCGTTACTGCTTAATTATGTGCATATACCGAAACAAGATTTAAGCATAAACTTCTAACTAAAAAGCACCATTAATTAGTATTAAGATTAATATAGAAACTGATAGAGTTAAAGAGTGTCACATCTTGACAACGACAGTTTGTTAGTGTTATACTGCAAGATAATACTGGGCAGAAACATTTATATTTGCTTTGTAACTAAACCTCATGGTTCTGTTACACCATGTACTGTCATACGAACAAACTTAACCTTGAAACACTCAGGTACAAATCAAGCGCGCAAAACGCTGCTAAATCATTACTAACTTGCTGTTATAAACTCGATAATAAACATAATTTCAGTTCAACAGTTATGGTGTACTTTCAAAATTGAACATTTACAACGCGTTAAACCTATTTTTAAATTCCTGTCCATTAACTTAACCTCCAGTCTAAAATATTGACAGCCTGCGAAATATGATGTTACTTTTTACCATTAGGACAAAATAGACGGTTTGCAAAACAGGGACACAAGGCCGCCGTATTTGCAACAAATTTGCTTGAATACTGTCTCCATTGCTACTGTCTCCATTTGCTAAACAATAACCTTTATTGAATGACAACTATCAAAAATGTTTGCGCACAATCGTAATGCTTTTTGTCATGTCTCTGATGTCTCAAGCTGTCTTTGGATCATTGTTATGCGCAATTTTGCATAACTAGCTAAAATCCTGCAATCAACTTTCGTTTTCCTGACATGCACATTTAGGCTTAAGGACCGCGAGCTCTGGAAACAATGGCAGAGGGACCGTTTCGAAAAAACATTAAAAGTTTGAGAACCACTGCTCTATAGTGTTCAACTTCATGTTACTTATCATGGCATTTTGATTTTTTTTCTGCACCATTTTTAGTTTATGTGTTTAGCAATTGTTCGGCGCCTTGAATTCTTCTTCAAATAAACTTTTTGCTTCACAACACACTTTTGCATATTCTCTCATTAGAAAGGTCTGTTCTTTAAACTTTCTGTAATGATCATAGTCCGGTCTTTTTTCAAAATCTACCTTTTGTTGACAGTTTGAAATGAGTAACTTTGAAACAAATATGTTCTTCGTTCAAGCTTGACTTTTGGTCTATCAAGAGTTCCTATATACGCGGTCAAAGTCGTTGTACATTAGTTTATCAAAGATGCAGCCAATATAGGAAAGTTTCGGTTTCACCAGACTTTAATTTAATCATCAATAAACTATATTTTAGGTAAAATCAACGCGTTTAAAGACGGAATGAAAAGATAAAACCTACATTAAATACTCCCCAACAGCACAATAACAACCAAACGTAGTAACATAACGCATGATAGGTGCATAAAACCAACCACGCAAGCTCAGATTTGTCATTTTCCTGCTCTTAAAGCACTCAACTCATTTGCTACACATCCCACATGCGTGGAGCTTTAATAAGGCGGGACGGAAACAATAGCTGGACTACCATGTGAGTATATTATGGTGAAACACTGTCCTGGAATCAGGCCAGTTAGCCCACTCAGACTTTTAGTCAAACTCTATAAAGTAACCGCTTGGCAACCTAGACGTGACGTAACGACAAACGAAAAACCGTAAGAAATTCGGAAATTTCGTTTTTGATTGGCTGAAAAAGCCTTGTTGTTTGAATCCGGAAACATCACTTTCCTTACTGCTTTGTCTATGTAAAGTTCGTTCCTGCTTATTTATGTGCTTATACTAAAATAATACTTGAACCTAAACTTCAAAATTATAAAGCACCATTAATTAGTATTAAGGTTAATATAGCAACTGATAGAGTTAAAGAGTGTCAAATCTTGACGACGACAGTTTGTTAGTGTTATACTGCAAGATAATACTGGCCAGACACATTTATATTTGCTTCACAACTAAAAAACATGGTTCTGTTACAACAAACTGACAGCTGTCACACGAACAAACTTAACCATGAAACACTAAGGTACAAATCAAGCGCACAATACTCTGCTAAATCATTACTAACAACGTCCAACAAATGCACAACAAATAAGACGGTTTGCAAAACATGGACACAAGGCCGCTGTATTTGCAACATATTTACTTGAATACGTATTTCAAAACCACTGTTTCGTACAGGTTATGTTAATGTGAAAGATTTGACTATTATTAGCTTGACTTTCTCACGTGATTTGCTTTTAGATCTAGCCTATACTATGACAAGATTAAATGTTAATTGGCAAATTGTAAAACAAACGTGCAAACAAAAATATCGCTTAACAAAATTATAACCAGAAACAAAGTTGACACAAAATCTTATAAAACCTGAAATAGTTAACTAAAACAGCTAAAATATTTTGTCTTAAATTTTTAAAACAATCCCAGGTAAGTGCCAAGTCGCATTATTATTTGCCGCCGAATATAAAAGCGCCCTTGCCCGTCTGTAAAGTGTAAGTCTAAAAGACACGCTTCAATTCGCTTCAAAAGCCAGGATGTACCACTAAAATACGACACCAGGGCTTTGAAGGTCGAAAATTTCCAACGCGGTATTTCTTTTCATTTAACTTGAGCAAACTTTATTGAAAGCTTTTAGCTCTACTGCTGCGCCATGCTTTCAACAACTTTAGCCTGGTAACATTCAAGGTGCAAACCAATCGCACAAAACACTGGTAAATCATTAACTGTTTCGTTGCGGTTATAAACTTGCCATGAAATCATGTTTGCAACAACAGACAGGATGTGCTTGCAAAAAAGAAGCCTATGCTATTACCTACCAGGTAACCACTGCTTCCTTGCCGTAATAAAATTAATACACAATCATGTTTGTACGCAAATAAACTGCCAAAAAGGACGTATTGCAAAAACGAGGGCTCCGCTATTAACACACAGAAATACCAGTTTCACAAGACAGTTTATTACAAACGTTACTGCGTTTTGTTTTACACGAGTTTTAATTTACACACTAACCTAGATTCTCGTACTTTGTTAACTCACCAAGGGGCCTAAATCCAGAGTTTCTTTGGCATTCTTTCACCTTACATAAGCCACTTATTCATTTCCAAACCATTCCGCGCCATAATTTTACCGACGCCTAGGCCTTGTACGTTGCACGTTTTTGGTTGGTTTTTGTTTACTAATACACTGGTTCGGGTAGCGCTGTTTTATGTTTGCCTAAGGTTAAAATGCGATTACTTATTGTAATATTCTTGAATATTATAACATATTGACTTGTTGATCCTGGCTATAAAAGTTCAAAGCCAATAAGCAATATAACATTATCACATTCTTTTTGCTAGTACAACAGTTAGGAATGGTCAAGTTACATTCTGAGCTGTAGTGTGGACGTTAATCTTATGATTTTTATGTATTTGTGATCAAAAAAGGGGAAAAAAACATTTATGTCACTGTTGACAATTGCCAAATCAATAAGTTTATTTCATCTGCGGAAGCGTAATTGAGAACTTCTGTTGTGCTGTTTGTACAGTATCCAGATAATTGCACAATCCGATTAATCGCATAAAATACCTCAACATTTTTATTAATAAATATTTGTGCAATTAACCAGGTTTGTCTGTAGGGTTGTTTCTCGACCAAGTGTTTTAGTTGTGCGACGTTTTGCAACGAATATTGCATAAAAACCGTCTTAAACTTCGGTTTAAAACGGATTGTTCAATGGAAAGGCCACACAACTTTGGAAATGGATAAGTGTTTTTTCGTCTCTATTAGCACGGTAGCAAACTGATTTAAGTTTCTTAATCTTAAATAAATTAATCAAAACATTGTCTTTTCACCTCATAATATATTACTACAAAACAGAGTTTAAACGTGCGCTTATAAATTGTTACGAAATATTTATTATCCTTAAGATTAAAAGACGGGAAAATTAATTTGTGTGTTAATTTACTGCTGTTATAAGCTTTAGCTTTGTGCGGAATCAATACCTTTTTTATTTGAGCGCACATTGAGATAAGTAGTTAAACCATTACATAAACATTTCTAACCTACCGAGAAGTCAAATATTACCAAAAATTTCTTGTTGCAAATCTTATTTGCCTGCTTGGGTTTTGACCAAAATAATTTGATTTCCATGTTTTAGGCATTTCAGATTGCCAGAGTCAAAATGAACACAAACTACACAAAACAAAACACATGGACCGCAAATTTGACCCGGTTCACTGTAGTCACTGTCAAACCCGAATCACTGTAGCCTATTACCCAAGGTTAAAAACACACATAGCTATTCGACTGTTGCGCATCAACCCCCCTAAAATAATAATGAATTTACTGAATTGGTTTAGTTCTTGTCGCAAATTTCGTCAATGATGAACCTTTTTCACAAACACTTGTTAGTCACTTCGTAAAACGCGACCTTAAAATCATTGCCTCGTGCTGTTACCAAATTTAAAACACAAATTTACAATTTGTAAAGCATACATATAAACCCAATATAATTTTTTTTCTTCACGGTTCTGCTACACTGTGTAATTTCACACCAATAACTTGCGCACGAACCTCTGGTAAATCTTTACCCACCACTTCGTTGCCGTAATATACTTGCCATAAAATCATGTTTGTGCACAACAGACAGGATGTGCTTGCAAAGAGGAAACCTACGCTATTACTTATCAGGTACCCACTGCTTCGTTGCCGTAATAAAATTGCCATAAAATCATGTTTGTACACAACATACATTACGTGCTTGCAAAAAAGGAAGCCTTTGCTATTGCCTATCAGGTACAGGAAGTGCACAAAACGTTGGTAAATCATTACCTATTGCTTCATTGTCGTAATAAAATTAATACACAATCATGTTTGTACACAAGTAAACTGCCAGGGTGTATTGCAAAAACGAGGGCAATGCTATCAACACAAAGAAATGCCAGTTTCACAAGACAATTTATTACAAACGTCAGTTCGTTTTGTTTTACACGAGTTAAAAAATTTACACACTAACTTAGATTCTCGTAAGTTGTTAATTCACCAAGGGGACTAAATTTAGAGTTTCTTAGGCATTCTTTCACCTTGCATAAGCCACTTATTCGTTATAAAACCATTCCGCGACATTAATTTACCGACGTCTAGACCTTGTACGTTGCACGATTTTTTGTTGGTTTTGGTTTACTAATACACTGGTTCGGGTAGCGCTGCATGCTCTCATCTCCACCTCAATTGACTGTCCATGTTAACAATTTACACACACACGTATGCAGTGTTTTGTTTTCTTAAAATCTCACAAGCGTTTATCATCTAAGTTTCAAACGCAGAAACTTTAAGTGTAATAATTTAGCCTTGCGCAAGTGCTGCTAAATTTTGCATATGTTATATCCTGAAATTTTGCCGTCTGCAGCCGTTGGTGTGTTTTTGTTATAGTTGCAGGGAAATTATTACATTGAAGCGTCCTTATGCCATGAGTCGAAGTAGGCTAAGCTAACTCCAATTGTTCAATCGTTTTAGTTTTGTTTCATTTTTGTTTTTGTTTTTCTCCATTTATTTATACATAACCCTTTTATTGCCATTTTAATTGTTTTAACTTAGTTTTTACATTTATTTACTGTAAATGATTTAATCACCACTAAAACAATTCAGTTATTTGAACTAAAATTAACTACATTTCAGTTTAAAGTAAGCTTATACTGTAGATTTTTGCTCCATTGCGTTTTAACGTTGCGCAGCTATTTCTGGCTTGGTGATAATTTGTGTCGCTATGTCTTGTTCCGCTAAACCAAATAAACTCTACTCAACTAAACTCAGCTGCAACAAATGCACAAAACTGAAATAGAGTTGATTATTTGTGCACGCGACCGTTTTCATGTTCGCCTAAGGCTAAAACGTGATGACGTAGATGTGTACAAAGCCACATCGAGGTCTTGTCATACATTCCTTAGCCTACAGGCCCACGTTTTTTCTCATGTTTACATACGATGTGGGCAAATTCAATAGTACATAAAACAAATCACTTGATAACTCACGTTTGTTTCGGTTCTCGAAAGTTGCCCTGAATTTTTGATTTCTTTGCTTTTTTAAATCGGTTTATTTTGTTCATAGAAATCTTAAAAGGTAAACAATAAAACTCGAGTTTGCAAACGAGCGTTTCGGTCTCTGGCATAAAACTAATTTGTAAAATGTTAATGTGCTTTATTTAACTGCTGTTTTAAATAGTTTATGAAGGAAAGCATATTAGTTAATAATGCAGTTTGACACGCGGTTTGTGCGAAGTAACAAGTTTTCGGTAAGTGTTTTCAAATTTTCTTTTGACAGAAACCCACCAGTGATTCTGTAATGTTAACACAATATTCTACGCTTTTTAGCATTGAAGCTCACAGATAAAATGTATTTAATAAGTAATACGTATTTTATTAATACGCATGTTTTAATTAATATTCTTCGACATGGTTGTGATTTGTTTTATTATTATCCTCTTGTAAACACAAAGTGTGTAATACTCTTGAATATTATGACATATTGACTGGTTTTCTGTGCCTGTAAAAATCCAAAGCCAATAAGCAATAGAACTTTACCACATTTTCCTGCTGGATACTGAATTTATCTTGAATAAGTCAGGTCAATATTAAGTTTATTACTTACAGCAAAACTTTTTTCTTGCAAAAAAATGCAAAAACAGTTTAAATGTATAACTAACAGTTGTAACGCAACTACCATGAAGGTTGTGGCAAAATGGTAGCTTTATAAAGTACATGATTGCAAAATCATACCTAACGTTGAAAAACACCTTATATATACGAAATATTCGATTTGAACTTGCCATACAATTTGCCATACATTTTGTGTAAAGTGCCGATAAAAGTACTTGTTGTTTCAGTTACTGATATGACTGATTAGTTTCTGTAACAAAGACTGTGCATATGCAACAATAGAAATGTATACAAGCAAAGGGCCAAGTCCCAAAGCATCATGTTTTTGGTGTTTGAGATTTTGCATTTGTTGTTTACTTATTTCCAGTGCACATATTCTGTAAACCATTGTAACTGTTACAAGCAATATTATACCAGTAACAAAAGATTCCAGCAATCAAACAGACACAAAAGGTATTTCAAAACAAACTACATTGTTTTTGTTTTTTTGGTGTGGATGCTTAGTATCCCTGTTTTTAATGTCAAATTTAACAAAATCTACCAAAAACACCTCATAACAATGAGCGAAATCACTTTAAAGTTTTTACACCAAATCATTAAACAGTGTATTTATTTATATGGGATGTTGGTGTTTTTAAAACTTTTTTCAAATGTTTTTAAAAGTGTTTGTTTTTACAGTTCACAGTACTAATCCTCATTATTAGAATACTGTGACACACAATTAAATAAAAACTGCTTCAAGAAAAAATGATTAACAATTAAGAAATTGAACCAGAACTGAAACAGGTAACTTTTATTATATTTTGTAATAGCCGCCATAAAATTGTTTAGAATAACTTACCATAGTCTATGTAGGATAATAGATAAAGTGTGTGTCAAAAATAACTAATTATAAGGTGTTATATCTTGCACTATTAAAAGTGTTTTGGAGTACAATAAAGGATGTGTGGATAATGGGTAGAAATAAAGTTGAACAAAACAAGATTTAAACTGATTGAAAAAATGCAAACCGTTTCAAGCAGGGTAACTTGCTCGAACTGTTGCAAAACTTAAACAGGAAAATATATATATTTTTAACCTAAACTGAACCTAAACCCTTGTAAACAATACATTAGCAAACCGGAACCTAAACCATTGACAAGTGGTTCCACTCCCTCATCTCTAGTTTGCATAGTAACTTATTATCGACTAGGTTAAAAACATGGAAATAATACATTGTTTTGTTTTTGTGTATTTGAGCTTCAAATTTGAATGTCATGATAAACTACTAAGGTACATGACCTGGAAGATTCGTATTTGTTGGTTGGTGCATTGTGCCTTATGCAGTATGAAAGTATTTTATTACTAACTAATAACTATGTTAAATTTACCCTTTGACTCCCAATATTCTTTTTTTTTTTTTACATAGCCTTAGGTTTGTAAAAAAACATTATAGAAATCAAATTATAAACTATGTTAGATAAAGCATTCAAATGTGGCAAATCATAGGCAAGAAAAATATCTGGATTAATTCCATATTTTCTGTACTATAGCAAACTAATCATGCTTTGCACTTAAAATAAACACTAGATTTAGTGTATTTATTCTTTTGAGTTTTAAATATATGTGATAGGAACATGATTTTTACAGCATGTATTATATGTATAATATGCTTTTTCCCAAATTTATTAAATCATTAAGTCATTCATCCTTCTGAATATACTGTAATGCTTTTTCCCCAATTTGTCTTTTTTAATCTATTTGCATTGCATTAGTTTTATACAACTATATGTGATCTAGGATTGCCTGCAAAAAGATGTGGACTTTAAATCAAGTGTGTCACCAGAAACTATTTCTGTGTAGGAAAACATGTGTTTCTGCCTTTCCTGCACTAAAAAAAAATTCTGTTGAAGGATTCCCGTCATGAAGTTTGTCAACACTTCGAAGATTGGAGCTGAGATAAAACATGAACTTTCCGACCTACAACCCAGTGAAGTTTGAGGGCTTAAAATAGAGTTTCCCCAGAATTGAAACCCCCCTCATGGTTAGTAAGGCTGGTGGTATGAAAAAACAAGTTTTATGGCCGGCAGTTAATATTTTTACCCAACATTGAAAAATTTAAAATTAAGTTACCTGATTGAAAATTAAGTTTTTGCATGCAATTGGGCGCTGGCTTCTCTCTGGTGTCAAGTTTGGGGACTTAAAATGGGGTTTCCCCATGATTGCGCTTTCCCCATGGTAGGTGAAGCTGTGGTTTGAAAATACAGAACATTAGTCTAGGCTGGTGCTCTTCCACTTTCTTCCTTTGTACACCTTTTACAATTTTCCAGCAACTTGTTTACCTCATACATAGCAAATGTTTTTGTACACAGGAAGTATAAAAAATAAACTTGCATGGTCAAGTGATTATATTATTGTTACTGCGGGCCAGGAGTGCACAACCTGTAGTCATAAACGTTGAATAGTTTTTATTGGCCTGGGATAAGTAATAACAGCTCAGATGTCATATGCAGTCTTCAGACTGTATGTAAGCCCATTATGGATGCAAAGCAATGTGACAACAGGCATTATTAGCATCACAATATAGATGGTGTCATTACAACCAGTTTTCACTGATCGCTAGACTCTCCAGCTTAATCTACCGAACCAGTTAGAAATCAAACTGGCCTATCA
Organism: Phallusia mammillata; assembly: GCF_965637545.1. Taxonomy (NCBI): domain Eukaryota; kingdom Metazoa; phylum Chordata; class Ascidiacea; order Phlebobranchia; family Ascidiidae; genus Phallusia; species Phallusia mammillata. The sequence continues at coordinate 25,938,496 of NC_137256.1, read as the reverse complement.
GGCCATTAGAATAGATTTACAAAGTTTTTGCATGTGATCTACATTAAAGTAAATAGTTTTTTATACATCTCTGTATAACTCACCACTATTATTAGATACTGTTGTTAGCTACTTTACTGCATAGGTATGGAATGCATGTTTGAATGCCACTGAATCAAGTTTGTCCTCAAAAGCAATGTACTTTCATTAAAACAGATGACAGGAGAGAACAATGGAATAATGGAATTCAGTTCTAGTTTGGTGAAACAAGGTGTTTACAGAATTGTTTCAGAGAAGCATCTCACAGTTTGTTGTCATTGAGAAGTGTAAGTTTTTCACTTGAAAGTTATTGAATTAACAGTTTCGCGACATATAATATAACTAATAATTTATCATGTGAACATAGAGGTTCTCTTTTCTCTGGTTTACTTCTTTGCAGATAAATAACACTCTTTTAGTTTCAGTAAATGTTTAATATTGCTTTGTGAAAAAAACTTTTTGCTACTTATGTTCACCACTAGTTAAGAATTCAAAAACAATATTTTATCGGAGGTGCTCCATCCCTCCAGTGGAGATTTCCAAAACTGCTTTAAAACAACTTCCGCATCCTATGGAAGGATCATGGAGTGGTTACATGGAACCAGTTGCCAGTAAAAGACCAATTTTGCCACCAGATGTACCAACCATCCACTACCATCATTACATAGGTGTTGGCAACTGACCAGTTTGAAGGTAGGTTTAAAGCTTTATGAGTTATCAGAAAAGTGCGTGGAAGGCTTACTGCTTTCTCTGTTGCTGCCAAACCAAAATTGAGTAGTCTGCATGTCCTTTTGTGTTTTAATCACAACTGAAGCAAGGGTGGGCAACCCGCTCGCTACAGCAGTCTGACTGATTCTTGTATCTCACTCATACCCAAGAGTTGTTAAGTTTAACGCTGATAGTTATTGCTAGGAATAGGCATTGTTATGAATGGAGACACAATTTTGTGTGCTTGCATTGGGACTGTGTAATATGGTTGTGTTGAAGTTGGGCATGATTGTATCCTAAGCAAAGATGTCTAAGGTTAAAATTTAGCAAGTACTGTATATTACTTGAAATTTTACATATTTACATCGAACAAATATGAGTTTAAATTCCCTAAATTTAAGTTTGCCTACATTCTTGTGTTATTGCATTAGCATTATTGCGACCGCCTTCACAATATCCCTGTTTCTGTGGCCTACATATGCAAAAAGTTGCCTACCTTTAGTGTATAGGAACTCTGCAAAACTAGTAACTGTATTTTGATGTAAACTTTACATATTTAAATTTAAACTTTAAATGTTTATGTGGTCTTAAAAAATGTATATTTTTTGTCTGAGCTTATTTAATCAAATTCTTTAATATGTATAGTTGTTTGTGGTTTAAGCAAAATTTTGCAACCTACTTTAATCTGAGGTTCCTGTTAATTTTGTGTTTTGTCTGCAGATGTTGATCCGATCATCAACACAATCACGCTTCCCCAAACTCCAAACACTCCCTCCCGTTAATCCCACTGCACCTCGAAGTGAGCAACTTCAACTCTCCTCAACCACAAGTGCTCCATCTAGTGGTACAGTACCAACCCAGTGTAAGTTATAAAAACTGAAACTTTGATATAAAAACTTATTGATTTTCCAACTTTTAAGTTTTCACTAGATGCTATTCCGACAAGACATTACAGGATTAATTAATAGATTTATTGAACGTTTGTGATTTAAACTTTTTCTAGGGCCAAATGAAATGAAATATGATATGTTTGTTTGTGGTATAAGCAAAATACATTTAGATCCAGTGGTACAGTGCCAACCCAGTGTAAGTTATAAAACAGAAATTTTGATAAAACAATGCCGTTTTGCATTATTTTTTGTGTGTGTGCTGTACTATGTGCTTAAAGTGTTATAAAAACCTGATGAAGGTATTTGAATGTTGCAGAATATGATGTGAAATTTTTATATCCCGCAGCACCTGCCCTCCAGTGGATGTCTGATTGGGGTTCTGGAGGTCAAGGTCAGGTGACCTTGGAAGGAACGAGGCTGAACTTCAACGGGGAATGGTTGTTGGTGATGAGGATTCCTGCTGCTTGTCTGCTCGACTTGATCAGCTTCTGAAATTTTCACTATTAAAAGTTTGTCGGACCCTTACAGTGCTGTGGTTGTGTTTAAAAAGGTAAATAACTTATCAAGGCATGTTTCCAACTGGGGGAATTTGATGTGTTTTGGATAAATTATGTTGATTGATTAGCAGAAATTATTACCCACTCTAGTATTACTTATTTTTGTGCAAAAAAATGTTTAATGTGCCAAAGTTGAAGGGTGGTATTAAATACAGAATAATATAGCACATACGGTATACTGTATGTAAAATGTCAGAACATGGGTTAATGAACGCAACTTGATTTGTTATTATGGATCCCCTTTCATGAAGTTTTTCATGTTTGTGGCTTATATAAGTCTAACAACTGCTGAATGTTGCATTGTTTGTAGGGCAACTTGCATTACTATTTGGAAGAGGAGGAAAGCAATGACCAGTTTGGTGTAATTTATGATGGTGGTGAGAAGACTGCTATATACCTCAATACTGCTGCAGAACCAGTTGCTAGTGAAGAAAGGAAGGTATGACAAATTGTTTTTGGTTTGCACGCCCCATAATGAATAAAATAATGACAAAAATTTCATGAAATAAGTTAGTTATGTTGCATTTAGTTTTTATCTAATATTAATTACAACATTTTTTCATGAAAATTTATTTTTAGCAAAGATAATTCATTGCATGCCAACACAAAAATCTCAATACTGTTGGAATGCAATAAGCATACATTGCTAATAGACATCAGAAAAAAGATGGTCAAATCTTTAAGAATTGTGCAAAATGGCAATTCCAAGTTGAGCAAGGGTATATTAAAATCATACATGTATTTTAAACTTTTTCGAGGTGGACTGAAACATGCACAAGGTGGTCACCTAAAGGATCATACTTGGCCACATTTCATGCACAAGGAATTGCTTTATTGGGAGGGGAATACTTCAAGCAGATCCAGAGATTTGCCCACCCTGGTGTCCAACTTATTAACTTTTCACCATCTGAAAGGTGAGGAGTGGCCGTTAGTATAGATCAGGGTGCAGTAAACTATTTTGCACTACAGATAGATTTATGCCTGGCCCTGTTTTCTGGTTATGTGGTTTTGTTCAATAAAATGATTAATGTCTGGTGTATACAACTTTTTTACAATCTACCAACCCATATTTAATGGACATCTGGCACAACCTTGCAAAGTTATAAACGAGCTTTTAATCTTACCTAATGTGTGCAAAGTTTACATAAAAAATAATACATGTGTTATATATATATAATATGTTGTAATGCACTTCTTGAGTTTTTATGTACAGTTATAGCTTCGAAGTTTGAAACATACCCGAGCAGCATGCATATATTTGAACTAACAGTATTATATTCAGGATATCCTTGATTTTGTACACTTTTCTAACTTTTTAACAAGTCTGCATTGCTGCAATTACCTGTAAAATAAAGATACCATTCATTGTTCTTTATGCAAGTGCTTAAATTATTTATTAAAATTGGTTGGATTTTAGGATTGTGAGCCAAACTAAAACAAAACAGAGACAAAAATATCCTTGTTGTTTTTTACAGATACTTGGTAACTTTCAGGCCAATGCAGGAACAAGGAACTAGTGAAGATGCCCAGTCCATTATAATATGGGAAGTTTTTACCGGCACAAAGAAGATGGGTTTCCATGCCGACATGTCTGGAGTTGATGACAGGCAAGCATGTAATGAAATATTTTACATACCTTAATGTTGTGTTTTACATGTTCAAACTTGACATGATGTTTTGTAACCTGCAGAGAAATGTACAAGTTTTGAGCGATTTTTCCCATATCAGATTTCATTAGCTACTAAAAATTGGTATAACACAAAAAATTAACAAAAATAGACCAAATTAATACCCCAACTGTTGTATATTTGTTACAGACTATTTGACAAAAAAACTATTCATGGTAAATTCATTTACTGTGTGTGTGGATGATTGTATTTAGACTTTTGGAAGAAAAAGTTGCCTATCATTGTTCAAACAAGTTTGTTTAACTAACCTGTGTGAAATTTGCTCGTTGGCAGATGGAGTTATGATGGTACTTACTTTGTAAGAAAATCCAAGGTGTACTAAGTGTCTATGAAACTCCTGTAAGTAGCTAAAGCAAAAAACCTAATAACTGTCATTGAGGAGCACAATATAACAAAGTAGTTACCCTCATTCTGCACACAACAATTTTAAACAAATTCATTGTATTAATTTACATGCAAAATTTCACATATTTTCTACCTTTATCGAAAGATTTGTATTATTGGTCTTTAATGTTCATACATGCTGTTTACAGAGCATGGGACTTTTGGACAAAAAGAGCACACCAGTTGATGGAGTGAGGTGTGTATTAAAACTTTTCGTAACCTCGAACAAACATACCAAATCAGTATTAAACTTTTTCTTAAATTTCAGTGAGTTTGTGTGATCACCCTTGGCCAACATGTTAGCTTTCTGGGTACCCGAGCAAAACAAGATACCAGCTCGCTCACAATTCTTGCAATTTTATCCAAGAAAGAAGTTCGAGTGAAGAACTTGTTCAATGTTTCTGAAATCCGACTGAACTGACACAAACAGGGCAAGTTTCTTTGTGTCAAAGTGGACCGATACAACAAAGCAAAGAAGGTATTTGAGTTCTTGTTTTGGTAAATTTAAGGGTTAATGTTTTGGTCAATTTAACGCTTCATTGATATTTTGACAACCGAATGACCCCAATTCCATGCATCCAAACAGTGACAGTTTAACTCTCAACCATACTTTACATTGTCTTTATACTTTTTGATAGCTTCCATGTTAAAGCTGGTTTAGCTGACTGGTCAACCAGCTAGATTTTTGTGGGTTGTGCTGTTCATTGTTGCGATATGTTTGAACTTTGGTTTCATACTGTTTCCATTAATTTGCGCATCAGTAACAGATTAGTAGTCATCAACTCAAAATTGTTTTCTTTCTTTAGCCTACAATTTCCAATTTTGAAATATTCCACATTCAGGAAGTTCCTGTCGACATAGTTGAGCTGAAGAAGCAGGTAAAAACAGTTTTCTTGTTCTTCTTGTTTCTTGTTTCAATTGCAAACACTCACCTTAATCCAAATAGCTTTAACTGTCAGCGGTTTTCAAATTCTCCATTAAACAAATCACCATGTAATATCATGCAGAATTTAGTATCTCCAATGGTTTAGTTCCCTTTTTATGTACTGATGTAACATATTATTTTTGCACTTAATTACTGATAGAGGGATTTAGGCTTATTTGGGCTTGAAATAAAAACAACAACAGCAAGACCAATTGCATAAAGTTTTAGTTTTAACATACAAAGCTTTGTGCTTTTTTTATTGTTTCCACTTTTCTGTGAGCACAAGATTATTGCTGTTAAGTTTGAAACTAATAATCTTAATGTTTAGAAAAGCTGGCAAATCCACAATAACTTCATCAAATTTATGGCGCATTTTCATGTTTCAAACTCACAAACATCAAACAGCTGCTTGCAACTGAACTTTATATTTTTACTTACCAAGGAGTTAAAACAAGTTTGTAAACATAGCTGGACATGTTTAAAAAGCCAAGAAAAAATGATCCAAAACAAATTACTAATGGGCTTGTAAATAGCAAATACATGAAGCGAAAACATTTATTGTCACAAACACTTATCTTATCTGTTCTTTATTCTGTTACACCACAACTTGCTTTAATTTTGATGACAGCTATTTTAGAAACATCTGCAACACAATGTATTCTCTACACACAAACTCTCTGGCAATTTTGTTTAGTTTTTTTTTTTCAGTTTTGAACTTTATGTAACATACAAAACCAAGTGACAATTTAAGCAGCTGATTTCCGCCACATTTCAAATATATTGTTTGTTTGCAGCATTTTCTCCAGCCCACAACCGAAGTTCAAACCCCAACACAAGGAATATAAGGATATTCACAGCACATCAATTTCATCAGTGAAGAAAGATGCTTTACCACAAGATGTAGAAAATATAAATCCCATCCCAACCCCATACATAGTAAGATAATACGGATCTGATCAAGTTGTGTTATTCTTTCAACTGTGTTTAATCAAAACATAACTACAGCAGAATTTAAAGATTTTTTTTTTATTGTAATCATCTTTTGTAATAATATCCATTATGTATTTGAGATGTTTAATATTGTGTGGTGCTGTGATGCATTTTCTAACTTTACATTTACACTCACTACATGAGGGATAAATACCTGCATGTAGACTTTGTAATATAACTGATGATGGTATGAGCTACTGCAAAACAACATATTTTATCTGCTATGCCCTTCAGTATATTTACACTCAGTATGTGTGACTTGTTTTTCAGGATCCAAGATTGGATTCCACGAAATACCGCCCTACCCGTTCCACCAAGTGAGTCTTGGAGAATTGTGGATGAAAAAAACTTGCAGGTTAATAATGTGGCTTGATGCTTTCTACTAATTTGTCCTTCAGAATCTAAAAATACTTGCAACATTTTTATAACAGACCCAATTCCCATAAGCATGTGTGTGGAGAACCTATCGATTTTGCAAAAAACATTTATGTTAGGATTTCAAATGTTGTGTATAGTAAATCGTTAAATAAAATAAAGAACATATAAAATGTAAATATTTAGGAAAACCACCTTTTTAGTTTGTGATTAATTTTACATGTAAAATATTTTGCAGTCAGCTGTTTCTAAGTCTTCATCTAATGATTCTGTGATGCTTGCTTGGGGAAGAATCCCAACATTTGTGGACAATATTGAGGTAAAATAATTTCATTCATTGCACTAACCTTCACCATATGTTGTAACATGTGTACCTCTTAAATCAGACACATGTACCTCTTAAACATGTAAGATGTATATCTTTGAGCAACTGATTTTTGTTCATTAAGAAGCCAAAAGCCACAAAGGCATTTGTATTAATACATGGTTCATTATAATACAGTCACCAGAATATACATTTTAAAAGATGCTCTGGTTACATAAACTTTTATCTATGCAGACAAGCTGCTGTACTGCCACATTTTGAGCAACTTTAACTTATAGTTAACCAGTTGAATTGAAAGGATAAAAATTCATCCTAGCTTTCTAGCAAGCTTGTAAAGAACAACTGTAACTTATATTTTAATATCTGTCATAGTGTCAAATTAAATTTAGGATTTTATTTACTTTTTGTAGAAAAATATTGTAATTTTTGCTTCTCTGATAATGTCCTCTTTGCCTTCTAAAATATTACCAAATTTCATCATTAAACAGGTAAAAAACTTCCTTATTTGGTCGGTTTTTGGATCACTGCCCAACTTTTGGCATCTCCGACCCATTTGGATTACCTTCACCTGAATGTTATATCACTTGTCAATACGAAATATCAGTTTCTTCATCACAATGTTCGTTCCGATGTTTGATTATCATAATGACAGCAATAAACAAATCAGTGGATGGATGTAAAAAAGGTTAATATAAATGAATTATTTTGGGGGTTGTGATTGTGAAACATAACAAGCATGAAAGTCTATGAGATGGTGTTTTTCAACTGCTGGTACATCGGGTTTTTAGGTACGTTTTAGATAGAATATTTCCAATTTTCAATTTAAATATGTCCAAATCCTTGTTAAGCTTGCAGACTGATAACATTTTGACATCATTGGTTAAAATTAGGACTTAAAACTGTGAAACAAAAGAACAAAAAACTTGGTTAAAAATGTTCGGTCTGTAAGCTTAAAAAACTTTCAGTTGAAATCTATTTAAAAAACTTTCTGTGTTTTATAACGCATAAGCAAAGTTATCTTTAGTTTTGTTTAATTTTAGAATTTGATCGAAACTGAAACTAGTATTGGAGGTATGTGTTGAGAAACTGATGGAAAGATGTGAATGTTTGTTACAACTGTTTTGTTACCCTGATGGTCGGCTTGGTTATCAAACACATACAGAATTAATGAGAGAAAAGTCAAAGTCAAAAAGTGCTATATTGCAGGTTTGTTATTGGTTTATGGATGTGTCAGATACTTATTTTGGTTGGTTGAAACAAAAAGCCTGGAAATGAGACAATCACAAACTACATCATTAGGAAAATAATTTCCATCTAGTTTCATATTCTTGTTGCTCCAGCTCGGACGAGCCCACTTTAAGGCTGACAATGTATTTTTGTCTGTGCACTGGCCTAGGGTTCTTGCTTGCATTTGGCGCATGACCCAGTCTATTGTAGTCTGATGTAGGCTGCAATTTCATGACATTTGTACCCTTTATTTTGCAAACATGAGGTACATTTAGAATAAGGTTCAATTATCACTTTCTAAGCCTGGAACTCTACTTTTGAAGCCCAGGCATTTGTTGTCGTATTTTAGCTATAAAACATAAGATGACTCAGCAAAAACAAGTATCTTGTGAAACACTTTTAGTAGGGATAACAAGGGCCCAAATAAACTTAGCAACATGTTTTATTAACCAACTGTTTCGAAAAATGCTCTTGTCATCAATAGTGGTATGAAGAGGCCACTTCAGTTACATCCGTTTATATCCACTTGAGTCACATAAAAGATTGATAAAAAGGTATTATTTTAAGATCCTAAAACAAGAAGAGATTAATTACAAACAAACAAGTCAGTGTTACAACCTAATTGACAAATTCAGAAGAAACAAAACATCTATGGACTGGTTTTTGCTGAGGTAGGATTTTCTCATTTGTGTGTGATAGGTAATAAGGCAAGTAAGAGTAAAATGTTCATGAAAGGACAGCTTTCATCAAAACTAACGATTAAGTGATCTGTGTTAGTAAATGTAATTGCAACACACAAACACATTAGTGTTAGGACTTACGCATGTTGTTGCAAACATGTGATAAAATAATGATTCTTGTCCTGTATATGGCAATTCATGTGGTTGCTACATGCTTCAGTATTCTAGACCAGTGGTTCCCAACTGCAGGTCCGCGTAAATATTTTGCCGGTCACAAATTATCTTCATTTTTGAGATTTTGATATGAGATTCATACTGGCTGGATATGAGACATATGTATCTTAAATTAGTACCAAGTATGCAAGATGCAATTTCCATGTAAAGTTATAAATGAATTCCAGCATTGTCATGCACAACTGCATTTCATCATCAAGCGATAAAACATAGGATGACTCAGCGAAAGCAAAGATTTAGTGACACAATTTAGAAATCTTTTGCTGCATATAATTTGATAATTCCAGTAGCTTAACACCAGATATTTTGTTAATGTTACTTTCATAAATGTGTTCAGTCGGATTTATTTACATTTGCGTAGATTTCCAAGATGGATGAAGTGGTTGGTTCGCCACCTGGAAGTTTTGCTGCACAACAAGCGACCCCAGCAGATAAACAGACAGACTCTGTAAGTTTGAAGACTCTGATTGCTTTGACAAAGTGCACAGTTTTGCGGAGTGACGTTTCGCCAAATTGGCTTCAATCGGGTTTGTGTATAACCTGGGTAAATCACTATCTGAGCTACACAGACTCAATGGTTTGCCTGCAGAAGTCATTCATGTCTTTGTTTTTCACACCTGTGATTTGTACAATACTGCATTGCCGGTTGGCATAAATGCTATATGGCTGACCAAAGTAACGAATATATTTGTAGTTGCTGGCTGAAGGTCAAACTGGCGATCCCCTGCTATGAAGCTGACATGTGCAGCATACGAGGCAGGCAACGGTGCTTGTGATTCAACTTTCTATTGGCGCGGCTAATTAGTCGCAAAAACAAAATGCAAACCCGTTTTGGTCATGAAACTACAAATGCACTTGATTTATTCTTGGCCTAAGTTCAAAGAACACGTCATGATTCTGACGTCACCAGCTTATGATTGGGTAATATTCTTGGTTCATTGTTTTAATAAACTTGTCAAAATGTTTCATTTTGTTGTTGCAATTTGTTTTTCACGTTGCAGACGTCGAGTGGCCTAAAGGGAGATGAAATTCTGTCAGACGACGCAGTGAAATTGATTCGACATTTGTTAACGAAAGATTCCAGCGATCGAGCAGGCTCAAAAGGTAATTATGGGTTCCCTTCCCTGAAGGCAGAGTTTAGATAAAGTTAAGTTTACAATTTATTGACAATTATATAATTACAAATTTCTTAAAAAGCGTTAGTAACAAAATCACTGAAGTTTATTATAGTTTAATAATTTATTCAGCTTCAAGCAAGTTAAGTGGATTATAATATTACCAAACCACATCTACAAATGAAAGTAAATTCCTTTTCTCAAGTTTTAGAATTCCTTCCTGGTTGAAAACTACTGGCAAATACGTTGGTCACCTGACAAATTTATTCCTATTTTCCGAAGAAATCCGATGTTTTCCAATCTTCCATGGCACGATTCAAAGGGAGTTACCATGCCAACGATTTGAGAAGCAAATGATGCTTTGTTTCCATGACAAAAGGGTGACAAAGTGGGTTTCAACTTTTAACTTTCGAAACCATGGCAACAATGTGACTCAACCTTTTCTCCGTTACCAGGGCAACCGTTGAAGGTGACTCGACATTTTTGTGACGTGGTTTCCAATTGTCGAACACTAGGTGGCTAAACTTTGGTTTCCATGGCGATTTCTAACTTTCCCAGAGCTACGTCATTTGTGTGCAGTAAGTTGAAATTTTGAAATAAAGTTCGTTAACTTCTGCTTATTCTGTCTTTTTTACATAATGTGGAAAGCTCGAAACACAATTTAACAAGTGCTGATTAAGCCGTGTATTGTATTCACAAAATCAAATCTACGTTTTTAATGCAAACATTTTTACACATATTTTAATTGTAAGTAATAATACCACGGTTTTTCTGCAAGTATTTTTGCATTGAAATTAATTTGCATAAAAATGGGTGAAATCGCTTTTAGAAAAAAACTTTATTTATTTTTTGATAAATCCTAATCACTAACGGTTAGAAAGTAGAATTGTGCGAATTTTAAGTTTTGCGAGATTTAGACACTTAATTCAACAGGGTAATTGTATTTACATAATTTACACTGATACGGGAAAAATTAATAAAAGTCCATATTTTCATCTTTGGAAGAGAAATGTTGATTTTATTCGCATTTAAACATCATCGTTGATTCTTTAATCGCTTCATTCGTCCCTTTCCAGTGATACCAGAGCATGTTGCGCCAATTACCTTCTGATCGTCCCCATTCACCGTTGAGTTTAGAATGGGCACAATTATTATACCACCATCCACCGTCATCGCCGTAAGCAAGTGCACAATTGCCCCAACCCGCCCTGTGTCACAATGTAATATTCCAATAAAACTTACCCTCGATACAAACTACACAAACACATAGTGGAATATTTAAATGTGTGTTTCAACCAATAGCGCCATCACTTTATCAGTTGTAACGTCACACAGGCTGTTTTGATGATTTTATGACGTCACACACTAACTACCAAATGTTTTGGTTTTTGGTGTATTTTGATTTTTTTAACAAACGGTTTTAAACACGATTATTAAACATGCGAGTGATTTTTTCTGATGTGGAGATTTTTGTATTTCCTTTTTTTACTTAGTTTTTTTTAAAACTTAGTCAATAATTAATTTTGCAAATTTTTTATTCAATATCTGCAGTTGAGATTTTTTTTCTTTAATTATTCGGTTTTGTCCAAATTTGGTCAATTTTTTTAGGATTCTTATTTTGTATTTTTGCCTGTTGTTTTTATATTATTTCTGTGCAATTGATTTTGCACAATTGTTTTTGTCTTGCAATATGACGTCACAAAACAAATTTACAATGAAACAAAAATAATCTTGTTCATCTGACAATGCGGAAATATTTTCATACATATTCACATAAAATGTATTTACCCATCATTATCCCGATCTTTGGTGGTGAATTGGTATCCGTTGTGATATTCCAAACTGTCACCAGCCGTTCCACTGAAGCCAGAAACATGTAAACGATAATTGTCTGATTCGTCGTCGATTGCAAACGAACTGCGAAAACAAAACACATGTTGGTGTTTTTCTGTTTATTTTGGGTCGCCCAGGACACACTTTTCGCTTTCCTTTATGTTTTTGTTTTTAGTTTAACGCTGGGAGTCGATACGGAACTGAACCCGAACCCGCGAACCGGTTTGAGCGGTTAAATTCAATAAACCTGAACCGAACCGGTAAAAATGCAGCCTGTATTACTTTTTGTAATCGCCACCAGAATTTTTATTGATTTCAAACAATGTACTGAAGCTTTATGTCGAAGATGGATTCGTTTCTTATGCGGAAAAGTTTGATCCAAGGGATTACATTATGTTTGTAAAACTATGCAGCCGAAAACCTGCCACGACACGTCCTACCTTTCGTTTTGTGTTAACCAGGTGTTTAATGCAAACGGTAGATGATGGCGAATTTCCTTTTTATTTGCTGATAGAATATTTAGATCGTTTGTAGCTTCGTTTAAAATGCATTGCTTCAATTTGAAATATGATAAACGACACGTTAATGCAGGGGTGGGCAAAGTTCATGCGGCCCGTCAAATGTTTGTAAATTTAAAAGAGAAAGCAAACGCTAAATGGTATTATGAACACGGGCGTAGAGTTTTCAAAAATATCAGAGTGGGACTTGCCTATATCTATACCATGTTTAGTATCTGTACCCGTACCATTAGATACTTTTTACATGCCTATAGGTTCTGCCAAAGTATTTTGCAAATAGTCACTTCACACCATTTCTTCGTTCTGTTTCAAGAACAAATGTGCGTGTACTGAATAGACGATTCCACTGACAGTAGGTTTTGAAGGAAAATTGTATTTTTACTTTTTATATGAGATATTTTTTAACATAACGTTTTTTAATGCAGATAAATTTGATGCTCATTTTTTTACGGGGTTCGAACCCGATCAGTTTTTTATGTCTGTATGTGGGTCAGGCGCGCCGGACCACTCGGCCGAGTTTCTGTCCAATTTGATCTCCGGTTGCCACAAATAACCTATTACATGACCAAGTTGTAGCGCCACCATTTGGGCGTATTATTTTTGTGGTAGAAATCATACCTGTACTGAGCGTAAGCCGTTGTGGCATCAAAACCTGTCATCTTTATTTTCAGTTTGCAGTTCTGTCCACTTGTCATCCTTTTTATTTTATCCAAACCTGGGTTGTTTAAAGTTTTGGTCAAATTCAATTTACGCGTTTAAACAAAATTATTTGTTCACCGAGCCAGAATTCTCCTTCCATGTTTCCGAATCCATCTTTATATTCCTGCCAGTTTCGGTTAAAATCCACACTTCCGTTAAATCGTCGTTGAAAGACCTGTCATGCAGGAAATATACCAGTGTTGTAATTCTCCGTTGTTATTCTACATATTGTTCGACTTACCGTCCAACCTTCGGCACAGACCGCTTCCTTGTTGTTACTGATAAACCTCTGGTAACCATCCACTGATGACGTTGAGCAGCTGGTCGCTGGTATTCTGCTGTTCATCTCTGAAATGTACAATTCGACATCAAAACAAAGAAAAATATTTGCAAAAAGATTTTTCTGTCGCTAAAAATGCAGAACCTTCTGTATAGAAAGGAGAAGCTAAAATAGTTTAGTTTCGAGTCTAAATAATTTACTTTCACGGGTAAATGAAATTAGTGTGACTATAAGGAGTTTTAATTAAAAAATGAATGCTACATAGGTATAGGTATAAAGTTATTTTCGAGTCCCGGAAAGACTCCTGTCGTGGGTTCGAATCCCACCGCATGCTAGATTTTCCTAGCCCATGCCTTGCCATATGTGAATGCTTGGAAGACCAGCTGATTCGGTATAACACCTTTAATAGGCCTGGCGTACTATGATTTATTGATAAGTGTGCTGTGTTCGCTGGTCTGCATCGATGCTTCAGCGACATGTCCGGGAAACTCTGTGCGTCTAAATGTTTATTTTTGACAACACATTTTTGAAGCAATTAAAGAAAACGGTTTAGCGATCGTGTTGGTAAAGGTTTTTAAAAGATGTGACAGACTAAATAAAATGATCTCACCACATAACCGAATTTTTGGCAAAAAAATAGTACTAGAGGGCAAAAATTTGCAAAATCTATACAACGTTAATTTTACGACCAGTGACTGCTTAAAACTACAATGGGTGTGCTGAATGAAACTCTGTTATGTTGGATTCTAGGGTAGACAACCTGTGATACGCCAAGTGGTTTATTAATTCACATTCCAATATAATTTCGGTCTTCAAAGTTTGTTGTTTTGCTCAAAAATTGTTTTTTTATTTTTTTATTGAAGTTTTTGATACTGTGGTACGTTTTGGTGGCAGGGTTTTCTGTCGTACTTTGTGTACGCATCCACTTTTAAACGTTTGCTGTGTGTAGAACTTAACGACGATAATTAAAGTAGATATAATTTAAAAAGATAAACACAAAACCAATACATTTAAATAATCATAAAACAGTTTTACCTCGAAGTCTTTCTCTCATTTCTCGCTTAAAATCTTCCAAATCTAAGGCTTCTCCTTTTTGCCCAACAACTCCTTTATCGCCTTTTAACCCGGGAAATCCCCGTAAACCCACTTCGCCGGGCGGCCCAATATCGCCTTTTAGCCCTACGGCGCCGAAATCCCCTTTTTGCCCGGTAAATCCCCTAGGTCCCATTTTTCCTGGTGGCCCAGCGACGCCCCTTTCTCCCCTCCCACTTATCAGACTCCCAGGTGTGACAGTGACGTCATCACCACACACTGGAACGGTGACGTAACTGCATTGCTGCTGTCCACTGACCAGAGAGGTATAATACAGCAAAGCCGCTGTCAGTTGTAACAACATGTTTTTAATATTTTTTTCTCCTGTTGAAGAAAATATAAAAACAAGTTCAGAAGGTATTTGTTTGTGTTTAACATTCAAAACAACTGAATATTTCACTCTGTGGCTTCAAAAATGTTTTACCAACAAAGTTTGCAACTAGGCATGTTGAACTACAAGTTTTAACATAAAGCTTTATGATAAAACACGTTGGGTTGGGCAGGTGTTTGGCTCCGAAATGTTTGTATTCCTAACTTCCAACCCATTAGCATGAACAGTAATAAGGTTTAAAATATAAACACAACGCCATTTATTGTTAAACCCGATTTGTTTCTTAAAGTTTAGTATCAGACCTGGCACGAATTAAAGGAATTCATTTAACTTCAGTGACTGAAAACATATTTGCTGTTGGTTCGAAGGTTAAAAGCGCCAACTACCAGATACATTTTACATTACCAACCTACTTTAGTTCAAACCTGCCGTTAACATGTCCCCACTTTCCACTATGCCACCATATAAGAGAGCATATATATGTACATATGTGAAACATTCACACTTAACGTTGCTGTGCGTTGAGTGCATGCATTAAAACAGTCTTGTAAGTTGATCAATATTTACAGCAAACCTACAATCAACCAATTCAAATCAAATCAAAGACATATAACAAAGTAACTTGTTACGCATTCTTCACAAATATGCCTAAATAGCATATAATTTTACTCTGCATGTCGTGCTTGGGTGCTTCGTACGTACCCCTGGTGTAGAGGGATTTCAGATGGAGATGCAAAATATGTGCCGCTTTATATGCTGAAGACGGATCAGTTTTTACATGGAGAAGTTTGATCCATTATGTTTGTAAAATATGCCACGACACGTTCAATAAATACCTTTCGTTTTGTGTTAACAAGGTGTTTAATGCAAACGGTAGATGAATGCGAATTTCCTTTTTATTTGCTGATAGATTATTTCAGATCATTTGTAGCTACGTTTAAAGTAGTGATGTACCGAATCGGCTAATTTTCGATTCGGCCGAAACCGAATATTCGGCGGTTTTGCAGAATAAATTCGGCCGAATCAACCGAATCATTTATGACGTCACGCGAAGTCGTACGCTACGCGTTTGACGTGAAAAAAATGTTGATCTACCAGGCAGCCAGTGCAAAATAGTTGTGTTTCGTCTTTATTTCACTTCTGTGGGGTTTAAAATTGCCTTAAGCATGATTGGCAACCTGTCAATGAATTACTAATTTTTTTGACTACCATGGGAAAGACAAAAATGTGTTGAAAAAGATAAACATTAGCGCAATTTTTGTTATGTTTGGGCTTTTGAAAGATTGCGTGGTCCTTAATAAGCAGAAAAGTCACGTTTAACGCTTTAAATTTGTGTTAGTAAAAGATTCGGTTTCGGCCGAATCGCAACAAATTATTCGGCCGAAACCGAATCTTTGCAAAAATAGTCGATTCGGCCGAATAAATTCGGCAAACCGAATATTCGGTACATCTCTAGTTTAAAGTGCATTGCTTAAATTTGAAACATAACAAACGACACGTTAATGCATTAATACAAAAAGCCTTTCCTCCTAATCTTTGTGGATTTTAATGTGTCAGGCAAACGTAATAGCCGAAATAACAATTACTTCAATTGGATGATGTCAATTGCCTGCCAGGGCTGCCACTCTAGATATTTTATAGCTAGATCTAGATAGTTTTGGTTAAGCCTAGATGTAAAATTTGGGATCTGGATGATGGCTATAAAATCTAGATAGTTTTTTTAACGTTTGTGAAGACCATAGGAACAGTACAAGCTCACAAACGTGCCACCCAGATAACCACAAAAGCCTCAACATTATCATATTATAACTGTAACAGAAACAATAGTGATGAAAAGGAAGAAGGAAGCTTCTTTAGCATCAAATAAAGATCAATTTATATTAAAAACCTTCATGTGCGTTGTTGTTTGGCTAATATATTATATTAAATTGGATTATTTTATGTTTAGAGACATTTTTGGTTGTTTTGTTTTTCAACCTAAATGATTGTAGATATTTCTTAAGGTCAAACTCGATTATTTCATTCAAAAAAGTGACAGTCCTGTTTTTTTGTAATCAGTTTATAAATTGCCTCGTGGTGTGTACATGTATATTACCGACATGTGTAATAAGTATCGAAGATCTCAAGTCAGGAATTTATTTAAACACTGTTGTTTTTAGCAGGTAGTAAGTTATAAATTGCTGACTTAACTGAATGTAGTTGAGCTGCCTGATTTTACTTTGTGCTGGTTAGTTTGACTTTATCCCATGATGTGTTGTTATAATTTCGAATCATAAGAATGTTTGCTTCGACTTTATAAAGAAAAATTCAGAGCACAAGCCCCCGTGGCCAAACAATAATTACATTCCGTATTTTGTGGGTAAAGTGCGGAATTCACCGGACAATAAGGTGGTTCTGTAATGTGGTGCCGAGTTTTTCATTACTTTATGTGGCGCTTTGCGTCAATAAGCGAATAAAACGTTACAACCCAAGTCTTTTTGATGACGCCTTTCCACTCGACAATCACCCAAGCCATGTTCTTTTCCATCTCAATTCACAGACTTACCGCAAACAACCATGACGATAGTTAAGCCACCTGCGATACACTGCGTTGATAATCAGGCTAATAGGAAACGTCAGTCCAAAAAAATATTTTGTAAAACCAACCTATACTGACATGGTAGTCCAGCTCCTCTTTTCCTCCCGTTTCTTTTATTATCTTGCGCATTTTGGTTATGCATGACTGACACTGCACTTCGCCTGGAGTTTTGTATGATAGTTGTGGTAAACAGCTACTTATTACAAGCCGTTCGCGACAAATCTGTGTCTGTTTTAAATTTTTTTAGTTAATAGGTTTATTGATTAGTGTATGTAGAGCCATTAAAACGTTTTTACTTTTTAATTGTAC
The DNA here is from genome assembly GCF_965637545.1 of Phallusia mammillata. Taxonomy (NCBI): domain Eukaryota; kingdom Metazoa; phylum Chordata; class Ascidiacea; order Phlebobranchia; family Ascidiidae; genus Phallusia; species Phallusia mammillata. The sequence goes on along the minus strand of NC_137256.1, from coordinate 25,920,740 downwards.
TAACTCTTTAAGGTGTATTTTAAAAACTTGTCAATGTCAAATGTTAATGTAGACAGCCAGTGTCAAATCTTTGTTTGGGAATCATGTTACTTCAAACAAACTGGAAGGCCATTAGATGACTATACTAGCCAATATGACACATGTCTTATTATCTGTTGCACTGATGATACCTTGACATAGCTCGCATCATTGTGCACTGTATACACTGTAGTGGTTCTCAAACTTTTTAATCAGACGGCGAATTAAATTACTAAAATTTCTATCCGCGGCACACTTCGCAGGTAAACATAACAAAAGTTGTTTTAAGAACGATAATTTTTAACTTTATTGTGGTGGGTAAGAATGCTTTTCATTACCAATAAAAATATGAGCTAAATTTGCGATGCACACAGAATTTCATCATCAAGTCCTAAACACCAGGGAATGATTCCACGTTAAAAAAGGCATAAATATTTCGCGACACACAGTTTTGGGAATCACTGGTCTACAGCCTCAGTTTTAAAAATCTTAATTGCAAGCCTCGGTAAATCACTTGGCTTTATAATTCCCACTCAGAAATGATTTTTTCACAGTAGCCTACTGTTAGCTGTAACATTATTATTAACAAGATAACCTGAAAATTGAGTCGTTCCATATTTTGTAATGTGTTAAAAGCACATTGTGCAGAAAGTACACACACCTAAAAAGGTTTTTGATTTATTTTTCAGATTCCCTCTTAACACTTTTGATTGCTTGGTAGATATTAGGAACATTTTGGAAAAGAGTTTTTTGGCTAATGTAAACAAAAAAACATGAATAAATAAATCCAAATTATTTCCTTTCTTCTTATCCACATCAACTTCTAGAATATCACATGTCCTATTTTGCAATCTTTGATAAGAAGTATTAAAAAAACTTTTGCAATACACTAAAAATCCAGCTTGTTGGCTGGCCAAAACTTTCTATCAGGCATTTAATGTACACACTTTGTAAAAGTTGAAGGTACCCAGATAAAGGAAGTAATTAGACCTCCAGAATTTTGCTCCATTGAAGAAATCAGTTAGCCCTGTTGTTGCATAGTGGGCAACTTGCTAACAATTTTGCTTCCTATTGTCAACTTATTTTTTATCTTGAACAAAACAAAACCTTCTAAATACTCTATTGTGTTCAACTTTATGTTACTTATCATAACATTTTGACTTTTTCTTCCGCACCATTTTTAGTTTATAACGTCTAGCAATTGTTTGGCGCCTTGAATTCTTCTTCAAATAAACTTTTTGCTTCACAACACACTTTTGCATATTCTCTCATTAGAAAAGTCTGTTCTTTAAACTTTCTGTAATGATCATAATCCGGTCTTTCTTAAATCTAACCTTTGTTGACAGTTTAAAATGAGTAACTTTAAAACAAATATGGTCTTCGTTCAAGCTTGCCTTTTGGTCTGTCAAGAGTTCCTCCACGCGGTCAAAGTCGTTGTGCATTAGTTTATCAAAGATGCAGCCAGTATAGGAAAGTTTCAGTTTCACCAGACTTTAATTTCATCAGCAATAAACTTTATAACATCAGCAATAAACTATAAGTTAGGTAAAATGACAATGATGTGGTTTAAGCGGCTTCAACGCGTTTAAAGACGGACTAAAAAGATGAAACCTACATTAAATACTCCCAAACAGCACAATAACAACCAAACTTAGTAATATAACACAAGGTTGGTGCATAAAACCAAACACACAAACTCAGTTTTGCCATTTTCCTGCTCTTAAAGCACTCAACTCATTTGCTACACATCCCACATGCGTGCAGTGTTAATAAGGCGTGACGGAAACAATAGCTGGACTACCATGTGAATATACTATGGTGAAACACTGTCGTGGAATCAGGCCAGTTAGTCCACTCAGACTTTTAGTCAAACCCATCAAAGTAACCGCTTAGCAACCTAGACGTGACGTAACGGCTAACGAAAACTGTCAGAAATTCGGTAATTTCGCTTGTGATTGGCTGAAAAAGCCCTGTTGTTTGAATCCGGAAACACCACTGATTCAAACAATGAAACAGTATTTCAATTGCCGTACTGTATTGTCAATGTAAGGTTCGTTACTGCTTATTTATGTACTGATACTCAAACAATATTTGAATCTTTAAAGTCGTAAAGCACAATTAATTAGCTTTTAGGTTAATATAGCAACTGATTAAGTTAAAATGTGGTGAATCTTGACGACGGCAGTTTGTTAGGTTTTGTAGCGGTCATATGCAAAAATGGAGAACGCAGGGCAAGCTAAAGTATATACCAAAGCGTCACACAATATACATCGCGCTCCGTAAACGGCTCTAAATGGATTTATCAGTATTCTGGATGTACCTGATCCAGAGCGCCCGCAAGTAAGCGACGAATTCCTTCAATCTAGAGCCGGACACCCCTTCTCTGGGGAGCTAGATTGAAGCCAGTATTTTTACTGAAATCAGCCCGAGAAACGTTGGTATCAAACCCGCGAGGCCCTTGGAAATATATTTAACGCCAAGTGGCAGGAGTTCCAGCCAATCAGTGGCCGTGAGGTGGCCACACACATCGATTTTCGCCTATGCCATTTGGGTAGAGCACACGCTACTCGCATAGTGCAAACACACAGCGACCGGGTGGAAATTGTAAATCGCCATCATCACTTTCTTTTGCGTGGCTAATAATCCCATAGTTGTCCACAATGCCCAGGAAGACGTTTCACCATGTTATACTGCAACAGAGCCATGTTATATTGCAAGGGCTGGCCAGACACATTTATAGTTGCTTTGCTACACAACCTCGTGGTTCTGTTACACTAAGAACAACAAACTGACAGCTGTCAGAATTGAACGTTTACAACGCGGTAAACCTTTGTGTAAATTTCTGTTCATTGACTTAACCTCCAGTCTGAATGCGAAACGAAACAAATGTTTTTGAACAAATCTTTGCATTTCTACGAGCAATGACATCATCTTACGACAAGTCAGGTCAGGTCTAGGTTTACTTTTACTCGTAGCAGGGACTTGACTATAGTTTTGTTGAAAATAAGACAAAATAAGGACTACAGTTAAAAATAACGACGGTATGCAAGTTGTACACCTATGCTTCAAATTATTATAATAAACTGATAAAGTTAAAAATGTGGCAAATCTGTGCAACGACAGTTTGTTGCCGTTATTAACTTATTATTTTTACGAGATATAACCTTTGTTGGGTGGACTTGTAACCAAGTTAAGGCGAACATTAGGACCCACACAGCGAGATAAACCATTTACTTAAACTTTTCTAAACTACCAAGAACACAATGCAATGCTGCATAAACTTAACTTAGACAAAACAACCGAACCCGGATGGTGTTACAGATTTAACAAGAAAAACTGGCCTATACGCACACTTTTATCTGCAACACTACAGCATAACCCATGGTTCTGTAACACCACTTATATCAACAAACTTAACCTGGTTACTTTACAGTCCAGGGGTTACCAACATATGCCCGCCACATTTAAACTTGTCAGTTTTAATTTTCAAAAAAGTCATGAACACAAATTTCACCCCTTTATAGATTTTTAAACATGTTTATGCTTATGTTTTGTACTAGTAGCCCTTATATGTTACTTGATAATATTACGGTAGTCTTCGACTTTATACAAGTTAGTGGTCCCTGCATGCTTCTTTCTAAAGATTTTTCTCACTATTTGCGAGGTCTTCAACTTTACTCCATTCAACCCTCAGGTATAAAATCAAACGCACAAAACGCTACTTCGTCGATGACGTCAACTCGCTACGCATTCTGACAGACCTTGTGAACTTAATAATTGACCAACCAACATAACTGTATATTCCCAACAGGGCAACAAGGAGACGTTGAACGCGCGTTTAATACACGAATCATGACATTTAAGAGCAATAGAGTAGAGGTGTCAAACTCGTGGGGTTCGAGGGCCACATTGCAGTTTGCAAATGATGCCGAGGGCCGCATTTGATTTTTATTCAAGTTTTATACACTTAAACAACCTTTTTGCTACGACGGCCGCATCGCAGATCCTTATTTCACCAACAACCGCCAATTCCCTGCTGGTTTTTGTTTTAAAATTACAGATGTAAAGAAATAGGTTTATATCACATATAAACCATCTATTGACGCCCCAAAAGCCCAGATTATTTTCAAACTTGATGCGCAGATTAAGCTGCACAGTGTGAAGATCAGTTTTACCTGTTTATTACGTCATAGGCTATATCAGGGCTGGGGAACCTGCGACAAAAGGCCGCATGCACAAGCGAGTTTCTAGGTTAAAAATCCTGAATATTGTTGTTAAGATTGGAATGTAGTAGGGAATTGTATTTAGCTTGGACCGTAAGTGCTACAACTCTACAAGGGATTTGCAAACGACCATTCTGTACGTCACAAAGTTTGAACACCACTGTCCTTGGCCTGGGAAATAGTCCATGCGGCCTAAACGAGTATTGATAAACCGTTTGGTTGCTTTTATAAACAAAAAGGTTCCCCCATCCCTGGTTCATATTGTGACGCTTTTGGTACGTGTTTTTTGTATTGTTTGCACAAAATAGGCCTACAAAAAGTCTGGCGCATATGGCTATTAGGCTATAGTAATACTCCTTTCAGTAATACAAAATCTGTTTAGAGCAGTTTGAAAGACGAAATTTTAGCCAAAGGAATTTTAATTACAACACGGCGGCCAGTACATTATTTTAACAAACATATGTTTACGGCCGCACAAACTCGTTTCTGTGGCCGTACGATTTGAGGAATGCTTAAATTACTATCGTTTCTATTTATAACATATGAATATTATACATAAATTAAATTTCTGTATGTGTGTTTAAACAATAGCTTTCACTTTGAAAAGTATTGATTATAATTGGATAAAAATCTGACAAAATACTTCCATTGTTGTCGAGTGTTTGACACCCCTGCAATAGAGTATATTCTTTTTAACGTCGGTAAACATAGTAACAAATATATAGAGGTAAAAGGGTAAAAAAGGTGAACTGAATAAAAATTAAAAATTCAGTCAAATATTGCGCATGACACCAATCAACAAAGTATGAAACTCCTTGTATTTTGGAAATTATTGTCATTTAAAAATATTTAGTAAATTTAGAAACGTTTAAATTTAAAAAACATTTTAAATTTTCCAATTTATTGAAAATCCTGCGTGTTTATCCTTTTAAACGTATAAAAATTGTGGCCATTTTCTTAAAACGACCCCAGGGATATATATCGCCTTTATTGCATTTTAAGTCGCAAGGCAGAAATAAACTTTTGACATCTATGACCAGCCAAATAGTTTTTGTATATTGTACGCCTTGCTGGAAAGAAGTTTTAAATCTACTGCAACAAATCGTCAGACGAAGTTATGTATCAATTCTCTTGAGATATTGTTTAACAACATCTGTCCTGAGTCCCAAGGCGAGTTTTAATAACTGATGATGACGTCATTTATTGCTTAACAAATGTCTTCAGTACGAAGTGTTGCAACGAATATTGCATTGAACTCGTCTGAAACTTTGGTTTGAGTCGGATTGTTCGGTGAAAAGGCCGATTAATTTTGGGTACATTGGTTTAAGCTACCAACACAGGGGTGTCCAAACTGCGGCCGCGGGTCAAATGCGGCCCCGGTGGCATTTTACGTGGCCTGTCTTTGTTGTTTTAAATTATGTGACCGCTATAGCTTGGATTAAGTTTTTGGGTTGTGGCGATTGCGTCTTCACGCAAAAGCTTCCTTGGAACTTTATTTATCGGTAAAAGCGGAAGTATACATTGTGCTGGCCTAATAAATCCCAATGTTTCCTCAAATCCCGTATATTTGTTATGTAACTTAACTCTACGTTCAAAAACTTTGCAAAAAACGTTGGCCCGCGGGCGTCTTTTACCTAATAAAAATTAGCCCCCATTAAAAACGGTTTGGACACCCCTGCAACAACTCCATGTCAGATGTATTAGGGCAGAGGCGTGCAACATACGGCCCGCGGGCCAGTGTCCGGCCCGCGGCACCTATTTTCGTGGCCCGCGCAGACTTCAAATTACTCTATAAATTATGAATACTTTTTACTGTTAGAGCATGGAATGCTGCCATTTGTACACCAACACTGGCATTTTTGACTTTGTACAACGTCACACCCTTATAAGGTTTTAACCACTGTGACGACATATTCCCGTTGTTGCATCATCGTGTGCATTATGAAAGAACAGCCTTTAATGATTCAGTAACAAGATTTATAGGTGCAGTAAATATATTGAGATTTATTCTACGAAACGGTTAGCACATATCCCATTGATCAAAGAGTATTCAAAGAGTTACTTGATTGTGTGCCCCTTTTAAATAAACTATTAAATAAACTGTTGAAAAAATGTATATGTTGCTTAATTGTCTGGCCCTCAGCATTATTTTAACTGTATGTTGTGGCCCACTGCGATAAACAGTTGCACGCCCCTGTATTAGGGTCTTGATACATCTGAACATTGTTAAGAGTATCGTAGGAAATGTAGTTAATCCATTAAACTCCGACACATTTTTTCCAAAAAAGGAAACAAAAAATCAAATATAACTTCTAAATTTGCATTACCACACGAAGCAACTCGAAATTTAAGTCGAAAAATTCGACTGTTTTAATACTATTGTGTCGCTATTTTTTTACTGTCATTTAAGCGAAATAAACTCAATTCAAACTAGAAGAGTGGCTTTCTGATATACTTCCATTTTATATATTCTATACGATATTTACCAATTAACTATACACATCATTTGATCTACACATATGATTGTTTTTTTAAACAAAAACTGATGGGTCCCCACACGCGTGTTTGTGCGGATTTACAGTAAACAAATGTTGAGGTGATTTTTACATTCTTAAGGACCAACAATAAAAAAAATTGTTCGTATTCTTTTTGCACTATTATTGTCATGTAATTACAAAATTAAAAAAAACGTAACAAAGACTTAAATCTAATCTCTTGCTTTGACCCAGATATAGTCCTCCAAGGTCGGGTTTTGAACACAATTTTTTTTAGAAAGCTGTAACAGTTGTGTTACAGACACTTTAAATTAAAAAGCAATTTGCTACAAGTGTATACATAACAAATTGTTTTTCCTTTAACTTTGTTTCGCAAAACGAGTACCATTGACCTGTAGTAAAAGGGTGCACACGCCAAACGACTTTTTGACCTTTTGACACCGTTTTCAATAGCACGCCGTCATTCGTGTTCAACAATACTGTTAAGCTTAATTTATACATGCCTTGAGTATTGACTCCTTAATTGATTGTCAAAAAAACGCTACATTATGAAGAAAGTTCTGTGCTGTGTTTGTAATACCGACTAGTTGACCTTAAGTAACCCGTGATCATGCGGCGGCCAACCTGACAGCGAGCATTTAAAAAAAAAACTTATTTGGCAAAAAAAATCAAGTTAATTTTTTCATCTTAACTTTTATTAACAAAGTTTTTCTTGACATATACAAAACTTAAGCACGCTTATTAGGCTTAAATCACGTTATAGGTGTGAAACCTTCGCCAAAAATAAAAATGTGAGTGATACCTTAATAAAACGACATAGCATTGCTGTGCAAAACAGCTGATTTCTAATCACTGAAACGACGTCTCGTAAAACGTCTGTCCTACGTCAAGCTGAGCCCTCCCGCTATCGTAAACCAGTGAGTTACTCTCTTGGTACTTCTGCCTACAGTGTCTTTCTTGACCAAACGAGCGTTAGACACATTTATGTTTCGGGGGCCTGTGGTTGAACCTCTGGGTCATACGGGGTCAAAATTCACATGGACCATCTTTAGACCAATATCTGTAATGTGTGTAAATTAGAAAAAGTTTGAACCATTCTTTCTTGACCAAAACGTGGGAACAATAGCCGCGCTAAAAATTTCACGTTTTGGGGGGCTGTGGGTGAACCAAGAGATCAAACGGGGTCAAAATTTACATGGACCATCTTTAGACCAATATCTGTAATGTGTGTAAATTTGAAAAAGTTTAAAGCATTCTTTCTTGACCAAAACGTGGGAACAAATCTGCGTTAGAAAGAAAAATAGAAAAAAGAAAAAAAGAAAAAAATATATATATAGACAAATACAATATGTGTCCCCTTCAGGGAAGGTTAATCCATAAATTAACTTTATCTATAAATTATACTGAAATATTTGCTCTGATTACTGTTAATTATAAGCAGGATTGCCATCGACTTGAAACCAAAAATAAGGACAACCGAAAAATTAAATCTTTATGCGAAACGAAACAAATGCTTTTGAACAAATCTTTGCATTTATACAAGCCATGACATATCATTTGCAATATTTTTGGCCAGAAACCATCTGTTACAGCAACTTTTTGTTCGTAACAAAATACTTGCATCTTACGACAGTTCAGGTCGAGGTTTACTTTTACTTGTAGCAGGGATTTGACTATAGTAATTGTTGAAAATAAGACAAAATAAGGACTCAAGTCAAAAATAAGGACATTTCTTTAAAAAAGACAATGAATTTTTCTAAATCATAGCCCTTCAAAATAACGACACCTTTTAGAAATAAGGACGGTATGTGGACTTGATACCAGGTTAAGGCGAACATTAGGACCACCACAGAGCGATAACCATTTACTTAAACTTTTCTAAACTACCAAGAACACAATATAATGCTGCATAAACTTAACTTAGACAAAATAACCGAACCCTGATAGTGTTACAGATTTAACAAGAAAAACTGGCCCATACGCACATTTTTATCTGCAACACTACATTACTCATGGTTCTGTAACACCACTTATATCAACAAACTTAACCTAGTTACTTTACAGTCCAGGGGTTACCAACCTATGCCCGCCACATTTAAACTTGTCAATTTTAATTTTCAAATAAGTCATGAACACAGTTGTACCCTTTATAGATTTTTAAACATGTTTATGTTTTGTACTAGTAGCCCTTATATGTTACTTGATAATATTACGGTAGTCTTCGACTTTATACAAGTTAGTGGTCCCTGCATGCTTCTTTCTAAAGATTTTTCTCACTATTTGTCATCAACTTTACTCCATTTAACCCTCAGGTATAAAATCAAACGCACAAAACGCTACTTCGTCGATGACGTCAACTCACTACGCATTCTGACAGACCTTGTGAACTTAATAATTGACCAACCAACATAACTGTATATTCCCAACAGGGTAACAAGGAGACGTTGAACGCGCGTTTAATACATGAATCGTGACATTTAAGAGCAATAGAGCAGAGGTGTCAAACTCGTGGGGTTCGAGCGCCACATTGCAGTTTGCAAATTATGCCGAGGGCCGCATGTGATTTTTATTCAAGTTTTATACACTTAAACAACCTTTTTGCTACGACGGCCGCATTGCACATCCTTATTTCACCAACAACCGCCAATTCCCTGCTGGTTTTTGTTTTAAAATTACAGATGTAAAGAAATAGGTTTATATCACATATAAACCATCTATTGACGCCCCAAAAGCCCAGATTATTTTCAAACTTGATGCGCAGATTAAGCTGCACAGTGTGACGATCAGTTTTAACTGTTTATTACGTCATAGGCTATATCAGGGCTGGGGAACCTGCGACAAAAGGCCACCTGCGGCCTTTTAGGGCACAAAGTGCGGCCTTCGATGTCAAAATACATTTTAGGATGTTGATGATACAGACTACACCAGGCGCTGAAAAGTAGACAGAAACCTAATTAGAGTCAAACGGTCCCATAGTGGTTTACATGGCGATTTCCGTAGTACTGCCACGACCCCAAGATTGTACAATCTTACTTGTGTTGCGAAAGAACAATTGTTTGCGCATAATCGAATGTCTTAAACTTGTCTATGATGTCACAAGGTGTTCTTAGATCATTGATATTTGCAAACAAGCGAGTTTCTAGGTTAAAAATTCCTGAATATTGTTGTTAAGATTGGAATGTAGTGAGGAATTGTATTTAGCTTGGACCGTAAGTGCTACAACTCTACAAGGGATTTGCAAACGACCATTCTGTACGTCACAAAGTTTGAACACCACTATCCTTGGCCTGGGAAATAGTCCATGCGGCCTAAACGAATATTGATAAACCGTTTGGTGGCCTTTATAAACAAAAAGGTTCCCCACCCCTGGTTCATATTGTGACGCTTTTGGTACCTGTTTTTTGCATTGTTTGCACAAAATAGGCCTACAAAAAGTCTGGCGCATATGGCTACTAGGCTATAGTAATACTCCTTTCAGTAATACAAAATCTGTTTAGAGCAGTTTGAAAAACGAAATTTTAGCCAAAGGAATTTTAATTACAACTCGGTACATTATTTTAACAAACATATGCTTACGGCCGCACAAACTCGTTTCTGTGGCCGTACGATTTCAGGAATGCTTAAATTACTATCGTTTCTATTGATAACATATGAATTATTATACATAAATTAAATTTCTGTATGTGTGTTTAAATAATAGCTTTCACTTTGAAAAGTAAGAAAAATTGATTATAATTGGATAAAAATCTGACAAAATACTTCCATTGTTGTCGAGTGTTTGACACCCCTACAATAGAGTATATTCCCTATAACGTCGGTAAACATAGTAACAAATATATAGAGGTAAGGTCGCAAGGCAGAAATAAACTTTTGAAATCTATGACCAGCCAAATAGTTTTTGTATATTGTACGCCTTGCTGGAAAGAAGTTTTAAATCTACTGCAACAAATCGTCAAACGAAGTTGTGCATCAATTCTCTTGAGATATTGCTTAACAACATTTGTCCTGATTTCCCAGGGCGAGTTTAAAACTGATGATGATGTCATTTATTGCTGAACAAATGTCTTCAGTGCGAAGTGTTGTAACGAATATTGCATTGAACTCGTCTGAAACTTTGGTTTGAGTCGGATTGTTCGGTGAAAAGGCCGATTAATTTTGGGTACATTGGTTTAAGCTACTAACACAGGGGTGTCCAAACTGCGGCCGCGGGTCAAATGCGGCCCCGGTGGCATTTTACGTGGCCTGTCTTTGTTGTTTTAAATTATGTGACCGCTATAGCTTGGATTAGGTTTTTGGGTTATGGCAATTGCTTCTTCACGCAAAAGCTTCCTTAGAACTTTATTTACCGGTAAAAGGGAAGTATACATTTTGCTGGCGTAATAAATCCCAATGTTTCCTCAAATCACGCATATTTGTTATAAAACTCTACGTTCAAAAACTTTGCAAAAAACGATGGCCCGCTGGCGTCTTTACCTGATAAAAATTAGCCCCCATTAAAAACGGTTTGGACACCCCTGCAACAACTCCATGTCAGATATATTAGGATCTTGATACATCTGAACGTTGTTAAGAGTTTCGTAGGAAATGTAATTAATCCATTAAACTCCGACACATTTTTTCCAAAAAAAGGAAACGAAAAATCAAATATAACTTTAAAACTTACATTACCACCACGAAGCAACTCGAAGTTTAAGTCGAAAAATTCGACAGTTTTAGTGCAATTGTGTCGCTATGTTTTCTTTAACCAAGCGAAATAAACTCAACTCAAACTATGATTGACGTAATCAAACGGTCTAAATGTATTAAACGTATTAAATTGTGACCATGCGATGTATGATCTACAATTCCTGTTTACAGAGATCTTAACAAAACAACGTAAACTCGAATCAAAAACGGACATCTTTAATAATTTGAACAAAGGGGACAAGGTGCCATGCCCACCCCACCCCCCCACCCCCCCTCAAGAAATTTTGACCGGCTGTTTTAGTATTAAATCTTGTAATTTCAAACAAAACTGTGAATAGCAATGTGTGCTATTTTGTTTAATGTGCGTAACGCATTGATGTTCGTCACACATCTCAATAAACAATGAATGCCAATCCAGGCCACTTGGCGTCCAACAGCGCGTATGTTTTTACTTACTGGTACTGACAACAACGAATAAACAACCGTTTGACAGTCGGTGACCAGTAAACTAAATAAAAAATCACATTGTAGAAACTTACTATTAGGACTTTCATATCTTTAAGAAAGCAAAAAAGCAACTTTTGTGCATACTAGTCGCCTTTACTTAAAAGGCCCATTTAAAAATGAGAAAAAATGTTGGGCCTTACTGCCACCAATGGCCGACAACCGAAACCGTAAAAAAAATATTTTAAAGTAATTCTTTTACCAGCTAAAATATTGCCCCAATTAAAGTAAAACTACCCGTTTACTGATATATCTTAAAAAGTTTTCATTACGACAACGAAACCTTTCAATGTTTGTAACCAAATATATTTTAAATTATAAAAAGTCGTCAACAAACACTTATAAATTTGGTTTTTCTCATAGTAACTATTGCACATAACCTGTAGGTTCAAAACTTTGTAAATCATTCTAAGTACTTATATCTTTTGAAATTGAAACAAAACGGAAACATTTTTCCTTGTATATCAAAAAATAAAAGCGGTGAGCCTTATTACCTTCCAGGCCTATATATCTTTAAGGCAGGGGTGTCAAACTCACGGTCGGAGGGCCGCATGCGGTATAACGAAGGCCTCTAATGCTGCCTACGAACACTTAACAACAAATGTAGTATTTTCTCAGATATTTATCTAATTAAAATATTTTTTTGTACTTTTTAAAGTCAAAGCAATTATTTAAACAGAGACATACAAAAAAATAATTTATAGATGAAAATTCATATGTTATGAATAGAAACGATACAACTTTAACCGTTCCTCGAAGCATTAAGTTTCAGTCAACTTGCAGCCGTACGGCCTTGAACGTGTTTATTAAAATATATGTACTGGCGACAGTAATGTAATTAAACCACCTTTGCCAAAATCTCACCAAAATTCTTCTAAAATCAGTTTTTCAAGCCAAATATTTAGCAAAAAGAATTTTTACAACCGCAAACGCCGCCAATACACTTTGTCTCTTCAAGGTTGCAGGTTGTACACTTCTGCTTCAAATTATCACATAACAAACTGATAAAGTTAAAAATGTGGCAAATCTGTGCTACGACAGTTTGTTGCCGTTATTAACTTATTGTTTTTACGAGATATAACCTTTATTGGGTGGACTTGTTACCAAGTTAAGGCGAACATTAGGACCACCACAGCGAGATAAACCATTTACTTAAACTTTTCTAAACTACCAAGAACACAATGCAATGCTGCATAAACTTGACTTAGACAAAATAACCGAACCCGGATGGTGTTACAGATTTAACAAGAAAAACTGGCCGATACGCACACTTTTATCTGCAACACTACATAACTCATGGTTCTGTAACACCACTTATATCAACAAACTTAACCTGGTTACTTTACAGTCCAGGGGTTACCAACATATGCCCGTCACATTTAAACTTGTCAGTTTTAATTTTCAAATAAGTCATGAACACAAATTTCCCCCCTTTATAGATTTTTAAACATGTTTATGCTTATGTTTTGTACTAGTAGCCCTCGTGTTACTTGATAATATTACGGTAGTCTTCGACTTTATACAAGTTAGTGGTCCCTGCATGCTTCCTTCTAAAGATTTTTCTCACTATTTGCGAGGTTATTAACTTTACTCCATTCAACCCTCAGGTATAAAATCAAACGCACAAAACGCTACTTCGTCGATGACGTCAACTCGCTACGCATTCTGACAGACCTTGTGAACTCAATAGTTGACCAACCAACATAACTGTATATTCCCAACAGAACAACAAGGAGACGTTGAACGCGCGTTTAATACATGAATCATGACATTTAAGAGCAATAGAGCAGAGGTGTCAAACTCGTGGGCTTCGAGGGCCACATTGCAGTTTGAAAATTATGCCGAGGGCCGCATGTGATTTTTATTCAAGTTTTATACACTTAAACAACCTTTTTGCTACGACGGCCGCATTGCAGATCCTTATTTCACCAACAACCGCCAATTCCCTGCTGGTTTTTGTTTTAAAATTACAGATGTAAAGAAATATGTTTTTATCACATATATTTACCATCTATTGACGCCCCAAAAGCCCAGATTATTTTCAAACTTGATGCAGAGATTGAGCTGCACAGTGTAAAGATCAGTTTTACCTGTTTATTACGTCATAGGCTATATCAGGGCTGGGGAACCTGCGACAAAAGGCCACCTGCGGCCTTTTAGGGCACAAAGTGCGGCCTTCGATGTCAAAATACATTTTAGGATGTTGATATTACAGACTACATCAGGCGCTGAAAAGTAGACAGAAACTTATTTTTGGATCTTTATTCCACATTATACTATTTGATTAGTTCAAGGGCAGCGGGTTTTAAATTAGAGCCAAACGGTCCCATAGTGGTTTACATGGCGATTTCCGTAGTACTGCCACTTGTGTTGCGAAAGAACAATCGAATTTCTTAAACGTGTCTGTGATGTCACAAGGTGTTCTTAGATCATTGATATTTGCAAACAAGCGAGTTTCTAGGTTAAAAAATCCTGAATATTGTTGTTAAGATTGGAATGTAGTAAGGAATTGTATTTAGCTTGGACCGTAAGTGCTACAACCCTACAAGGGATTTGCAAACGACCATTCTGTACGTCACAAAGTTTGAACACCAATGGCCTTGGCCTGGGAAATAGTCCATGCGGCCTAAACGAGTATTGATAAACCGTTTGGTGGCCTTTATAAACAAAAAGGTTCCCCACCCCTGGTTCATATTGTGACGCTTTTGGTACCTGTTTTTTGCATTGTTTGCACAAAATAGGCCTACAAAAAGTCTGACGCATATGGCTACTAGGCTATAGTAATACTCCTTTCAGTAATACAAAATCTGTTTAGAGCAGTTTGAAAGTCAAAAGTTTAGCCAAAGGAATTTTAATTACAACACGGCCGCCAGTACATTATTTTAACAAACATATGCTTACGGCCGCACAAACTCGTTTCTGTGGCCGTACGATTTGAGGAATGCTTAAATTACTATCGTTTCTATTTATAACATATGAATTATTATGTATAAATTAAATTTCTGTAAATGTGTGTTTAAATAATAGCTTTCACTTTGAAAAGTAAGAAAAATTGATTATAATTGGATAAAAATCTGGCAAAATACTTCCATTGTTGTCGAGTGTTTGACACCCCTGCAATAGAGTATATTCTCTTTAACGTCGGTAAACATAGTAACAAATATATAGAGGTAAAAGGGTAAAAAAGTGAACTGAATAAAAATTAAAAATTCCGTCAAATATTGCGCATGACACCAATCAACAAAGTATGAAACTCCTCAGTCTTGTATTTTGGAAATTATTGTCATTTAAAAATATTTAGTGAATTTAGAAACGTTAAAACTTAAAAAACATTTTAAATTTTCCAATTTATTGAAAATCCTGCGTGTTTATCCTTTTAAACGGATAAAAATTGTGGCCATTTTCTTAAAACGACCCCAGGGATATATACCGCCTTTATTGCATTTAAGGTCAGAAGGCAGAAATAAACTTTTGAAATCTATGACCAGCCAAATAGTTTTTGTATACTGTACGCCTTGCTGGAAAGAAGTTTTAAATCTACAGCAACAAATCATCAAACGAAGTTGTGCATCAATTCTCTTGAGATATTGCTTAACAACATCTGTCCTGAATCCCAAGGCGAGTTTTAATAACTGATGATGATGTCATTTATTGCACAACAAATGTCTTTAGCACGAAGTGTTGCAACGAATATTGCATTGAACTCGTCTGAAACTTTGGTTTGAGTCGGATTGTTCGGTGAAAAGGCCGATTAATTTTGGGTACATTGGTTTAAGCTACTAACACAGGGGTGTCCAAACTGCGGCCGCGGGTCAAATGCGGCCCCGGTGGCATTTTACGTGGCCTGCCTTTGTTGTTTCAAATTGTGTGGCCGCTATAGCTTGGATTAAGTTTTTGGGTTATGGCAATTGCTTCTTCACGCAAAAGCTTCCTTGGAACTTTATTTACCGGTAAAAGGGAAGTATACATTTTGCTGGCGTAATAAATCCCAATGTTTCCTCAAATCCCGTATATTTGTTATATAACTCTACGTTCAAAAACTTTGCAAAAAACGTTGGCCCGCGGGCGTCTTTACCTGATAAAAAAAATAGCCTCCATTAAAAACGGTTTGGACACCCCTTCAACAACTCCATGTCAGATGTATTAGGATCTTGATACATCTGAACATTGTTATGCGTATCGTAGGAAATGTAATTAATCCATTAAACTCCGACACATTTATTCCAAAAAGGAAACAAAAAATCAACTATATCTTCAAAATTTACATTACCACACGAAGCAACTCGAAATTTACGTCGAAAAATTCGACAGTTTTAGTGCAATTGTGTCGCTATGTTTTCTTTAACCGAGCGAAATAATCTCAACTCAAACTATGACTGACGTAATTAAACGGTCTAAATGTATTAAACGTATTAAATTGTGACCATGCGATGTATGAACTACAATTCCTGTTTACAGAGATCTTAACAAAACAACGTAAACTCGAATCAACAACGGACGACTCTACAATAACTTGAACAATGTTGAAACAACAAAATAATTACAGTCCTGCATTGTTCATGTAAAATTCGTTAAACGATTTTAAAAAATCCATGACATGTCAGATTACTATATATATTATCTGCTTAATTTAAACCCAAACTTTTATCTTTAAACCACCGTTGATTAGCTTTAAGGCTGGTTACACAACCCTTTCGTTTGGAATTGGACGACTACATTACAGACTTCTGTTTTGCCGACGGCCACAAATGTGCGCATGATATTTGTTTATTAATTACAATTGCTAATGTAAATGGGATTTATTACATAACGTTGTGCTTAAAATTCAGATTTGATTTTTAAATTCATCCATAAATTAACTTTATCTATAAATTAAACTGAAAGATTTGCTCTGATCATTGTTAATCTGAGGTACTGACAACAACGAATAAACAACCGTTTGACAGTCGGTGACCAGTAAACTAAATAAAAAATCACATTGTAGAAACTTACTATTAGGACTTTCATATCTCTAAGAAAGCAAAAAAAGCAATTTTTGTGCATACTAGTCGCCTTTACTTAAAAGGCCCATTTAAAAATGAGAAAAAATGTTGGGCCTTATTGCCACCAATGGCCGACAACCAAAACCGTAAAAAAGTTATTTTAAAGTAATTCTTTTTCCAGCTAAAATATTGCCCCAATTAAAGTAAAACGACCTCTTTACTGATATATCTTAAAAAGTTTTCATTACGACAACGAAACCTTTCAATGTTTGTAACCAAATATATTTTAAATTATAAAAAGTCGTCAACAAACACTTAAAAATTTGGATTTCTCATAGTAACTATTACACATAACTTGTAGGTTCAAAACTTTGTAAATCATTCTAAGTGCTTATATTTTGTGAAATTGAAACAAAACGGAACATTTTTCCTTGTATGTCAAAAAATAAAAACGGTGGGCCTTATTACCTTCCAGGCCTATATATCTTTAAGGCAGGGGTGTCAAACTCACGGTCCGAGGGCCGCATGCGGTAACGAAACCCTCTAATGCGGCCCACGCACACTTAACAACAATTGTAGTATTTTCTCAGATATTTATCTGATTAAAATATTTTTTTGTACTTTTTAAAGTCAAAGCAATTATTTAAACAGAGACTTGCAAAAAATAATTTATAGATGAAAATTCATATGTTATGAATAGAAACTACAAATTTAACCGTTCCTCGAAGCGTTAAGTTTCAGTCAACTTGCAGCCGTACGGCCTTGAACATGTTTATTAAAATATATGTACTGGCGACAGTAATGTAATTAAACCACCTTTGCTAAAAAATTTGATTTTCAAACTGCTCTAACATTTTTGTTACAGAAAAGATAATTACCAGCCTAGTAGCCATATGCGACATACTATTTGTGCGCAAATTGTGCATCAAGATGGAAAATAATCTGGGCTTGTGGGGCGTCAATAGATGGTTTATATATGATATAAACCTATTTCTTTACATCTGTAATTTTAAAACAAAAACTAGCAGGGAATTGGCGGCTGTTGGTGAAATAAGGATCTGCAATGCGGCCGTCGTAGCAAAAAGGTTGTTTAAGTGTATAAAACTTGAATAAAAATCACATGCGGCCTCGGCATCATTTTCAAACTGCGATGTGGCCCCTGAACCCCACGAGTTTTGCACCCTTAATTGTTTTAAGGTACCCGATTACTTTCACGTATGGCTGCTTGGCTTATAAACTACCTTAGGCCTAGAGCTCACCAAAATTCTTCTCATATCAGTTTTTGAAGCCAAATATTTAGCAAAAAGAATTTTAACAAACGCCGCCAATACACTTTTATTGATATGTTCACGGCCGAATAAATCTGTCTCTTCACGATTGCAGGTTGTACACCTCGGCTTCAAATTATCACATAACAAACTGATTAAGTTAAAAATGTGACAAATCTGTGCAATGACAGTTTGTTGCTGTCATTATTTTTACGAGACGTAACTTTGGATGACCTTAATACCAAACATTAGGACCAAGACAGGGCGATAAACCTTTTACTTAAAGTGTTTTAAACTACCAAGGGCACAATGCAATGCTGCATAAATTTAACTTCAACAAAATACCCGCATTATGATATTATTACAGATTTTACAAGATAAACTGGCCTATACGCACACTTTTATCTGCAACACTACATAACCCATGGTTCTGTAACACCACGTACTTACATATCAACAAACTTAACCTGGTATCTTTACAGTCCAGTGGTTATCAACCTATGTCCGCCACATTCAAACTTGTCAGCTTTAAATAAGTTATGAACACAGCTTTCTACGTATGTCCTATGTAGATTTTTTCCCATGTTTTGAACTGGTAGGTGCCGTTCAATTTGAACATTAGCCTTCTACTCCTGCATAACAAAATCGGGTTTACTTAAATATACTATTAAAATTATAGCCAAAAAATAAGCTAAATACAAAACCGTTACATATTAGCAGGTTTGGTGCACAATCTAGCCTGCAAGCCATTAACGCCTCCGCAATTTAATCATTTGTACAGTGCATATGCCCATTAGCCTATACTCTAGCAAAACGAAATCAGGTTTACATTAATATAACTATGATATTTAAACATACTTTTGAAATTATAGCCAAAAACAAAACCGTTACATTAGCTAGCTTTAGTGCACAATCTAGCCTGCAAGCCAACGCAACTATAGTTTCTCCAATCAGCAAATCACGAGACAGATAGGTTCTTTGCATGCGTTCCAAATCGTTAGACGAAGTTGTGCATCAATTCTCTTGAGATATTGCCCAACAACATCTGTCCTGATTCCCAAGGCAAGTTTTGAAATTGATGAAATTATTTATAGACGCAGTTTTTACGCCTTAATTTTGGACATTTTGTTCCAGATGTCTGGTAACCCTTACCTAAAAGTTTCGCAAACCCGGTTGACCTACGACAGACTCCTATGTTTACATACAATTAAATATTGGAAGTTGAGAGGTGTTGGTTGATCACATCAAGGTTTATAGAAAGGCCTGAAAACATACAAACACATAATTGAATGCTTTTTAGTTTTTAATTGCATCATTACATTATGTTAGGGTTACCAGACGTCCGAAATTTCCCTGGACATGTTTGAAATTCGGGTTTAAATCTGTGTCCAGAAATAATTTTAAATTACACTCCCAATGGAATCCAGTGTCTAAGTAGCCGATTAAAGTTCTCAAAGTGGCCGAAATTGCCTTGCTGAGGTGATTCAAGCAATTGGACAAATGCCTATTTACTATAATATTCAAAACGGACTGCTTGGATTTCCCTTATTTCATCGAAGAAGGATGTTTAAGGCAGTGTACGTTTGCTTATGTCTGTGCGGTTTTTGATCCACGGTTCAATGAAATCCAATATGGCGCCAGTTTAGTTTCGAGAAAGGTATTTATTGAAATTGTCCGCAATATGGACAACTATGGAAACTATATATTACGTAAGCTTACTACTTTTTCAATTTATTATTAGTTTTGTATTTCTGTTAACTTGTATCATAGATACATACAGTACGTAGTATCTATGGTATTAGAGTTCTTCTCATTTTATTGTCTTTCTTTGTTTTCCCCAAACTGGATTCTTTAAAAATATTTTAACCACCTATAATTAAGGAAAATAGAAAGGCTATACCCTAAGAAAAGATGCATTTAAAGTTCAGGTTTTAGATATCAGTTTAAATCGGGTTTGAAAGTCGTAAAAAGAAACCAAACAAAATTAGGTACACAAGATACGAACTTAACTAGTAGCTTCACTAAAAAACCAATTGCCAGCGAAACAAATCTTTTCTGTCAAGGACCGCCCTTGCAACAACCTTCGCTGCAGTGTTGTTTACAGGCTTACGTGTTCATGTGGGTCCTCCTATATTGGTGAGACACAACGAAAAGTGGGTCCTCCTATATTGGTGAGACACAACGAAAAGTGGGTCCTCCTATATTGGTGAGACACAACGAAATTTAGTCACACGAATAAACGAGCATCAAACCAACGAAAAATCGGAAGTGTGCATGCATCTTCAAACTAACCCCATGCACAGGGTCAACCGATCCTGAAATATTGGACGCAACATCGGATCGGATTCGCTTATTAATTTTAGAATCACTAAATTCAACAACATACACCGGGACTGAACGTAGACACAACGTCTATGCCCCTGCGGCTTTTTAACACCTGATGATCACTGTTTTTAGCGCTATCTCCTCGTTTGTCTGCAACCCTATATCGGTGTGACGTAATTGACCTTTTCTCGTTACTTTTCTGTGTATATAATCGCGCTTGTTTCCGCTTGTATTTTACATTATTCACTGATGATGACAATGGTTTTTGTCGAAACGTCTGAGTAATAAAATCAATACCTCTTATTCCACTTCGCTGGAAATTTGTTTTTTAGTGAAGCGAACAAAATTAGTTTAAAGCAGATATATTTTCAGCCAAAAATCGCCTTGCATATCTGTTTTTATCTCATTTAATGTTTTGCTTCATTTTATGTGGTTAATCTTTTCAGACGTATTCTTGGCAGTTTTGCGTTGTTATTCCGAAAGCAAAAACGATTTACGATACGTGAACTTAACTATACAAACTGTATTTATAGGTTGTATCTCTATGGCACTAAGAATCCTTTTTAAAACAGTCTCGATTATGGGACAGCACCAGTCAATGTTTACTGAGCATCCTTTAAAATTCATTTTATGCTTAAAATATAACTTAATTGGGGATAGGCCTGGTGATTGTCTCGATGTGGGAAGCCGCCAAGTGGAAACCCACAATCGATAAGCAGTTCGCCAATGCCCGCTGGACGGTCGTCTGGGGACGATGTCTAGTTGTGGCGACGGTTTGGCGTTTGGCGTGCAAGAGCGCGCGCCTGCGCAATTGCGACATCTCGTCGTCGTTACAATACCACTTATGCCACGTCGATACATGTCTCGTTTCCATTCATTTTCTGATGAATAAAAACGTTTTATGTACGACCAATTGCAGTAGGTTCTGAAAAACCACAAATGTTACAAAGACATTTACCAAAACGGTCCGTAATTTTGCTCATGCAAATATGGTAACTCTATGCAGTGCAATAAAACCCTACAGCATGATAATATAATATCATGGACGTTTATGTAATGAGGGATTCGCAGTGGCAAAAATAAATTAATAAAATTGTTGCAAAGAGAAAATATATTTTTAGGCATGAAAACATAAAAATGGCATAAAATAATGTATTTGCACAAATCCATAAACACTAGATTACAAAGCAACAAAAATAGATTAAGTTACAGTGCAACTAATATACAAATATATGTGATATATGTATATGTAATATACTGTGCACAAATAAAATAAATTTACTTTAAGTTGATGAAAAAAAAGTCCTTCATCCTCAAATGCAACAAAAAAAATTGATAAACATGTTTGTAGAAGTTACAGCATCAGTATTATGAGCGATAATACTGTTTTTGTACATCATTTTTACTCTTATTTTTAAAATATAAGGCATTATTTTGCCCTTTTGTGATATCATAGAAAGACAATTGTCTGTGCAAGATTATTTTATTTACGCGGCAAAATTTGGGGATTACCCGTGAAAAATCTCTTACCAACAATAAACTTACCAACAATAAACTTGAAGACGAATTAATCCGCGTCGGTTCTGACTGGTTTAATAAACGGCACATCCGAAAAAGGTTGGCTTTTGTTACTGTGATATTGTTTTACCTCATTCGTGCCTTGTCTAAACATGAGATACATTTGCAATAGTTGGATATTGAAAAAGATTGAGGCACATTAGATTAGGATTACAATATCTGTCTGAGCAAAATTCCGGACGTCTTCAACAAATATCTTAGGCGACACCAAACATGCGATATGCTGCATATTATTACATGTTGCCATCCCAAAGACAAAATAGCATCACTAGCACAGAGACAAAAGGCGCAGTTTTGTTTGTTTGTAAGTTACAAAACGGAAAGTTTCACAGGACCTGACTTATTTAACAGAGTTTTGATAGCTTTTAAGAAGCAATGAAATAGCCTTAATTTTTGCTGAAAAGTTGATTTGTATGAATGTTGAATAATTATCAAAACATGGCCCAAGTAAAAAGCGAAAAATGATGTGAAACAAAATTATTTATTTACCTTTTGTGTTTGTATTAAATAATTCTTACTTATTTTTTTTTCCACAGCTACCCATTGAACAAAAAAGTAGGTTAGTTTTAACTGATCTAAATATATATTGCAACAACTCTAATATGTTGGATAAAACGTGGATTAAGCCAAATGTCTCTGCTCTGCACATATGGATTTATTACTTATGTGAAGCCATCTCAACTTTCTGACACTGTTTTGAGGTAACCAATTTACCATGTTAGTTTTCAGCTTTGCAAAAAAGGATATGTTTATTTTTCTGTTATTAAACTGTGTTGAACAAGTGGGTCAAAATTGTCCACACTCCATTTTAAGGGTCATTTTTAAGTCATTTTTATTTTTAAAAAACCAATTGTATGCAATTATGTAAACCTAGGGTATGCAACCTTGGTCACTGTGGGATCAAATACAATTACCAATTTTAAGTGATAGGCCACACCTTTATATATCACAAGGTGATTTTACTTTGTTGCATACCAAAAATATCTATATTGAGTTAACTACAACTAAATTTTGCTTTCGATTTATCCCCAAAAGGCACATTAATCTACTCAAAAATATATAACAATTGGACTTGTTTGGTAGTACATTTGAAATCCAAGCTTCTCTGCGGGCCGCACAACCTTTTATCAATGGCCCGCAGGTTGCACACGCCTAAACTAAATTTCTGGTATGTGTTTGCAAAACGATTTGTAACAGATATTTTATATCTGATGATGCATGAAATATCAAACACAAGCGAAAGAGATGAAAGTTATTTAACCTGTTGGGATTAATTCTTACTTTTCACGGTAGCCACAAGAATTTATTATAGTTCACATACATTTTATGTTAAACACCCTTTTGCACATAAATGTCAAATAGGTTAAATACCAACATTTTTTCGCAAATCATTCATTAGTATTCATAACTGTTAAAAATCCAAAGATTTTGCTTTATTGGTTCCCTACAGTAATGGACACATACTGTTTTAGAATTGTACAAAAACAATTGCATTTGTTACTTGGAATATAGGGTGTTCAGCAATATATAATTTTACTTTGATTTGTACATGATGAGCACCACAGTCTGATATTAAAAGGATGCTGTAATGATTTTAAGCTTTAGGTAAGGGACTGTGGACCTCAGTGTTGAAACTGCTGATGGTTTCCTAGCTTGGTATCAACAATATTGTTAATACGTAAACACATACTTTACTTGCAACTTGCTGCACTTGGAGCTGTTGCATCTTTTTGTATTGACTTATCAAATTGTTAATTGTGACAGAACAGGGGTTTAAGTGAAAAAATCTTTGCTCGAAAAAATCTGAAGTAAGGTTGTTATTGTTTAAAGAGCATTTTAGTTTGCTGTTTTAAATTTTGGCCCAATCAGCCTATAAGTTATCTTTACAGCTCTTAATATGTGTTAAAGCGCCTGGGCTTCCAGACAGTCAATTCCCATAGGAGCGATTGGTTGGTTTTTGTCAATTGGACGCTGCTTTATGCATGAACACACATGCCACTGGGCTATTTTCGTGTTGGAATAGAGTTGCAAGGTTTTTAGTTGTTTTGTATCACAATGAAAGATGTTGCATATATTTAGTGGCAGATGTTACATATAATTTTGGTCTATGAGAGCAGAGGCAGAATTTATTGTTATATTCCACTCCTTACCATACAAACATTTGTAAAATCTCTGTCACTTATTCACACATTCATATTTTTCTATAACACAGGTTTATCGACGGAATGTTTGCTTAATGCAATTCATGCAGTATATCCCTGGAATTGCAACAGCACAATGTTTCTCCTACATGTGCAGGTATGTAGATAGAACAGGAGTCCACAACCTTTTAACTATATATGCCCACATCACAGGTCCCTATTTCAACAATGGCCACCAGTGTGCCAATGTTTGTAAATTACAGTTTTAAGGAAATGATATTTATTCCATAATATCCAATTCACTGGTGCATAAAAGTACAGACTGGTGTGTAATTTCATCCATAGACTTAACTTAACCACTTGCTTCTAGCAGTTTTCACATCACTATTTACATTGTTATATGTTAAGACTGTGGATTGCTTTTAAACAACATGCATACAAACAGTCTAGCTGCTAGGTTCCTATATCTCCCAAGCATGTAATATGTACATTTTTGATCCCCTGAAATCTTAACTTAAGAAGCCAAAATCCACAAGAGCAAATGTATCAATATATTGGTCATTATATCACAGTCGCCAGCATACAAATTTTAAAAGATGCTCTAGAGACAAGCTGCTGTACTGCCACTTTTTGTGCAACTTTAACTTATAGGTAATCAGTTGAATTAAAAGTGTTAAAATTATCCTGGCTTTGTAGCAAGCTTGTAACAAACAACTTTAACTCTTATATTAATACCTGTCATATTAAATTTATGATTTGATTTACTTTTTGTGGAAAAAATATTGTATTATTTGCTCCTTCTCTAATAATGTCTTCTTTTCTATGTAAAACCACAACACTATTAATTAGTTACGTTGTTTAACAGGTGATCAACTTCCTAATTTGGTCGGTTCTTGGATCACTGCCCAACTTTTGGCATCCCTGACTCATTTGTATTACCTTCACCTGAATGTTATATCACTTGTCAATACGAAATATCAGTTTCTTCATCACCATGTTCGTTCCGGTGCCATGGAGGTAGCTGAGAGTCAGTGGATGTTACCAAAATAACAATAATAAACAAGTCGGACTGCAAAAAAGGTTAATATGGATTAATTATTTTTAGGGATGTAGAACATAACGGTTATAAGGCTTCATGAGATAATGTTTCTTAACTGCTGGTACAGTTTAAGAAAGAATATTTTCTATTATACATGAGAGAAATTAGTAACAAAGAAACCAAAGAGGTTTGTTTAGATTTTATAAAATCACCGGCCTGCAAAACTTGGTGAAAAATGTTATCGGTCTGCAAGCTCAACAAAGTTAAAAAACACTGTATTGGAATTTATTTTGGTGTTTTATAACACACAGTAAAGTTATCTTTAATTATGTTTAATTTTAGAATTTGATCGAAACTGAAACTACCATTGGAGGGATGTGTTGCTAAAACTGATGGAGAGATGTGAATGTTTGTTACAACTGTTTTGTTACTCTGATGGTCGGCTTGGTTATTAAACACATACAGAATTTATTGGAGAAAAGTCATCAGGATGGACTCGACTGATTCTGTTTTAGGTAGGAATTTTTTACATATTTTTTCACTTGCTATATTGTGGGTTATGGTTTATGGATGTGTCAGATATACATATATTCTGTTTCATTACATTAGGATTATAGATTTCAAACTAGCATTCATTGAGAAAAACTCTAATATTTACTTATTTTGGTTCAAAGTTGAAGCAAAAAGCCTGAAAAATAAGACAATCATAAACTACATTATTAGTCAAATAATTTCCAGCTAATTTCATACTTTTTGTTGCTTTAGCCAAGACAAGCCCGCTTTATGCGTGATAATGTATTTTCGTCTGTGCACCGACCTAGGGCTCTTGTTTGCGTTTGGCACATGACCCAGTCTATTGTAGGCTGCAATTTCATGACATTTGTACCCTTTAGATGGCAAACATGAGATATGTTTAGAATAAGGTTCAATATTCACTTCTTTAGCCTGGAACTGTACTTTTGAAGCCAAGGCATTTGTTGTTGTATTTTAGCTAAATATATAACATATGATGACTCAGCAAAAACAAGTATCTTGTGAAACACTTTTAATAGGAATAACAATGGCCTAAATTGGCTTAAAAGCGACATGCTTTATTAATTAAACGTTTCGAAAAATGCTCTTGCCATCATCAGTGATATGAAGGGGCCACATCATTTACACCCATTTATATCCACTTGAGTCACGTAAAAGATTGATAAAAAGGTATTATTCCAAGATCCTAATCTTTGTTGCAATGCTTAGGTTTTCCATCTACTTCGATCCTTTGATGCTTTGCTGGAAAACAGTGGATCATGAAGAGATTAATTACAAACGACAAATTTAATGTTACAACCTAATTGGCAAATTCAGAAGATACAAAACATCTATGAACTGGTTTTTGCTGAGGTATCATTTTCTCATTTGTGTGCCATAGGTAATAAGGCAAGTAAGAGTAAAATGTATTGAGAATGACAGCTTCCAGCAAAACTGAGGTAATCATATACTGATCTGGGTAAGCAAATATAATTGCAACACACAAACAAATTCATGTTGGGTCTTAAGCATAATGTTGCAAACCAGTGATAAAATATTGATTCTTATTCTGTATATGGTAGATATATAAATTGATGTGGTTGCTACATGCTTTAGTATTAAATTCTGAACTATATCTTGTTCCATGATCAGCAATACATTGAAGCAGTAGTTGGTATATAAAACATCTTTCTTTGAAAACATTTGGTGTAAGATGTTTATGTGCTTTGTGCTTTTTATTCACTTAACACTTTTGCCTCCAGTTTACCAAAAGCCATTAATTTTTTTTTGGACTTACAAGAGACATAGCCCTCTGTATTTTAAATTACTACCAATGTATGCAAGATGAAATTTCCATGTAAAGTTTTCTTTAAAAGGATAGAGCTGATTTTGGCAGAAAATTGATTATAATGAGTTCCAGCATTGTCATGCACAACTGCATTTCATCATTAAGCTATAAAACATAAGATGACTCAGCAAAAACAAGTATTTAGTGACACAATTTAAAATATCTTAATTTGATAATCACAGAAGCTTAACACCAGATATTTTGTTAATGTTACTTTGATAAATGTGTTCATTCAGATTTGTTTACATTTGTGTAGATTTCCAAGATGGATGAAGTGGTTGGTTCGCCGCCTGGAAGTCCTGCTGCACAACAAGCGACCCCAGCAGATAAACAGGCAGACTCTGTAAGTTTCAAGACTCTGATTGCTTTGACAAACTGCACAGTTTTGCTAAGTGACGTTTCCCCAAATTGGCTTCGATCAGGTTGGTGTATAACCTGGTAAATCAACATCTGAGCTATGCAAGCTTAGTGGTTTGCCTGCCGAAAGTCATTCATGTCGTTATCTTTCGTACTGTGATTTGTATAATACTGTATTGCTAGTAATGAACATGTTAGAAGGAAGTTGCTGACTGATGGTCAAACTGGCGATCCCCTACTATAAAGCTGACATGTGCAGCATACGAGGTAGGCATCGGTGCTTGTGATTCGACTTTCTGTTGGCGCGGCTTATTAGTCGCATAAAACAAAACGCGTTTGCTTCACTTAAACCTCAATACAAACCCGCTTTGGTCATGTAACCGCAAATGCACGTGCCCCCTCCTGCCCTACGTGCCGTCGCCCATGATCATAAAGGCCGGTTTACACCAAGCGCGTTCGAAGCGAGCAACGCGAAATTTCTTGTTCTATTTAAGCAACGCGTGGGAAAGTCCCATTTCGCGCTTCTCTCGTTTGCGCGCTTCGCGTCTGGGTTGCTCCGTGAGCAACAGAAACGGCGTTTCGCGCGAGAATTTTGCCCAGAATATATAGGAATGATCAGTCTTGGTCATTTATGTCGGTTACTTTGTAGTCATATGGAGGTTTAGGCGCTGCAACTTTATTACACAATGTCAATTGATGCAAATTGTAAGAATAATCACTCATAAAAGTGCTGGACAGTCATATTTCGCGCTGTCATATCAAAGAACACATGATCAATGTAATATTTTCAAATGGTGATAGAATCGGTGCAATGGCCAAGTTTTGCAATGTACAGACCCACCAGGTAGATCAAATTGAAAATACATAGTTTTTGGAAACTTTAATGGGTATTAACTTTGTTGTATTTTATCCCCCAAAATGGTACACGTTTAAGTTTTAGAGTGCAACCATGTAAGATAAAAAAGACACACGAATACTTTGGAGAACAATTTCTTAAGTTAGCTGCACAGAGTAGAGTAGTTTTGCATTACATAAACAACGACTTTGGTTTAGGAGCAATTTCATTATCAGTTGCAAAACCACATTTTTAATGGTCACGGGATTTGTACTGTGTACTATTGTTTGATTAAACCTTCACATGCAACAACTAAACGTTGTTTGACCCAAAAACAATTTATTTTACACACAATTTCATGAAATTAATTGCAAGTCTTATCATATATTGGCAGTGCATCACTGTCGGATGAGCGGACGAAACGACTTTGTTTGCAACGTTCGCGCCTGGTGTAAACCTCGATTTTCGCGTCATTTGCGTGAGGAAAAAAAGAGCTGTTCGCGTTCGCGCTTGATGTAAACCGGGCTTAACAAGTAACAGCAAATTAGCGTTAAAAACAAAATCGCTGAAGTTTATTATAGTGTAGTAATTTATTCAGCTTCAAGCAAGTTAATTGAACTATAATATTAACAAATGAAAGTAAATTCCTTTCCTTAAGTTCTAGAATTCCTACCGGTTGAAAACCACTGGCAAATACGTATATCACCTCACAATATATTCTTATTTTCCGAAGAAATCCGATGTTTTCCGATCTTCCATGGCACGATGCAAAGTGAGTTGCCATGACAACGGTATGAGAAGCAAATGATGCTTTGCATTTGTTTCCTTGACAATAGAGTGACAAAGTGGGTTTCAACTTTAGTAACCATGGCAACAATGTGACAAAACTCTTCTCCGTTACCAGGGCAATTGAAGATGACTCGCCATTTTTTACAAATTGTCGAACACTTGGAACTCTAGTTTCCATGGCGATTTCTAACTTTCCCAGAGCTACGTCATTTGTGTGCAGTAAGTTGAAATTTTTCACCGAAGTTCGTTAACTTTTGTTTATTCTGTTCTTGCTGTCTAAAATGAAAAGCTCGAAACACAATTTAACAAGTGCTGATTGAGCCGTGTATTGTATTCACAAAATCAAATCAATGTTTTTGATGCAAGCATTTTTGCACGTATTTGAATTGTTAGTAATAATACCACGGTTTATCTGCATGTATATTTACATTCAAATTAATTCGCATAAAATCAATTGAATCACACTTTGGAGAAAAAACTTAGTTACTTTGTTTTAATAATTCCTATTTATTAACGGTTAAAAGATAGAATTAGGCGAATTTTTAATTTAGCAAGATTTAAACAATTCAACAGGGTAATTGTATTTACATAATTTACACTGATACGGAAAAATTAATAAAAGTCCATATTTTCATCTTTGGAAGAGAAATGTTGATTTTATTCGCATTTAAACATCATCGTTGATTGACTAAGTATTGCTCATCCAGCAGTTTTATTGTAAACAATCGACGTTTCGTCGAAACGTCGAAACGTCGATTGTTTACAATAAAACTGCTGGATGAGCAATACTTAGTCATACATTATGCCTGGCAGCAATAGCTTATTTCATCATCGTTGATTCTTTAATTCCTTCATTCCGTTTCCAGTATCCCCAGAGCATGTTGTGCTCGTGACCTCGTCTTCCCCATTCAGCGTTGAGTTTAGATTGGTAACAACTACGATACCACCATCCACCGTTGGCGCGATAACCAAGTGCACAGTTGCCCCAACTCTTCCTGTGTCACAATGTAATATTCCAATAAAACTTAACCTCGATACAAACTACACAAACACATAGTGAAATAATTAATCGTGTGTTTCAACCAATAGCGCCATTATTTTATCAGTTGTGACGTCACACAAGCTGGTTTGTTGATTTTATGACGTCACACGGTAACTAACAAATGACTTTTTGGTATTTTTTATTTTGCAATTAACGGTTTAAAACACGAATATTAAACCTACGAGTGTAGTGAAGATTTTTGTATTTACTCAGTTGTTTTTTAATTTAGACAAAAATTTATTTTGCAATTTTTTCATTGTGTTTTTCCTGTAGTTTATATGATTTCTGTGCAATTTATTTTGCACAATTGTTTTGTCTTGCAATATGACGTCATAAAACAAATTCACAATGGAACAAAAATAATCTTTTCATTTGACAATGCGGAAATATTTTTATACTAATGTACATAAACTGTATTTACAGATCATTATCCCGATCTTTGGTGCTGAATTGCATTCCGTTGTGATATCTCAAACTGTCACCAGCCGTTCCACTAAAGTCAGAAACATGTAAACGATAATTGTCTGATTCGTCGTCGATTGCAAACGAACTGCGAAAACAAAACACATTGTTGGTGTTTTTTGTGTTTATTATGGGTCGCCTTCTCTAAGGACACACATTTCGCTTTCCTTGAGATTTTGTTTTTTCATGTTTTGTGAAAAACGAGGTTTAAACCAGGGAGTCGAACCGGAACTGAACCCGAACCCGCGAACTGGCTTGCGCGGTTAAATTCATTAAACCTGATTCGTAATAAGCGTTTTGCTCAAAACCCGAACCGGAGTTGGACCCTATATTTTGTTTGGCGTTGAACCTTAAACGAAATGGTAAAAATACAGCCTGTATTATATTTTCTGTAATCGCCATCACAAAGTTTATTGACTTCAAACAATGTACTGAAGAATACGCGACATAGAGCTACAGGGCGTTTCAAAAAATGATTATGGTAAAATTAAGTTAATGGAAACGGAATTTAAACCGGTTTACAAACCGAACTCGAATCCCCAAAGACAGTTAACCCGCAGCAAACCTGAACCCATATAACAAGCGGTTCGAATCCCTCGCTTTAACAAATTTAAAATTTTACACATTATACCAGGGCTGCCACTGAGAATTTTAAGATATCCCAAGGTTCCCTCACTAAAAATCCCAAGATAACCAAAAAAAGGCAAATACACAGTTTAAGTCCTACCTGCGCAGGCAACATAATCTTTATAGTTACACCAGGTCCCAGCCATCACGTACCTTTGAAAAGACGCTAAGAAACACTAGAAAAATACAAAAACAAATTTTTGTGTAGGGGAGACCGGGGATGGTTCAGACGTTTTTTTGAAAATTGCTAATATTTTTTTTATATGCGTCACATGAATTTAAATGTTAGTTTGTTGTAAAGGGTGATCCTTTGCCGAAAAAGGGTAGGAGTTTCGCTTGCCAAAGCAAACTAGAAATGCATGTAAAAGGTCAAATTCCTAAGGCTCTCAAGTGTCCGATGTTGCCCCGGTACCGGGGTGTACCGAATCGGCCCAATTTCAGTTCGGCCGAAACCGAATATTCGGCAATTAACAAATTCGGCCGAATGAACCAAATTATTTTTGACGTCACGAGAACCGTTTGACATGAAAGCATGATATAAAACATACGCTACCGTTTGACACGTACGATACCGTTTGACATGAAAGCATGATATAAAACAAGTTTTAACCAGGCAATTTGGGGGGCAAGGTGATTAAGAGGCAACCACTGTTAGAAACAACTGTGTCGAGTGTTAAAAAGTGTTACGTGAACACGATCAAATCGTGACTACAACGTTCGTTACTTACAGCAAGAGTAAGGGCTTCACAGGGCCTTAGGCTAACCAGCATTTAGTTGATATTGCGAGTTTAGTAGGCACAACAGGTGCTAACAGAGAGGTCTACCGCAAGGTGGCGCACTTGTCGCCGCAAGGTGGCGCAATATATTTTATATTGTTGCCCCCCCCCCCTCTAAAACCGATCCTAGATACGCCACTGTATGTATCTGAAGTTGTAAATTATTAATTTTGTAATGCGCTGGATTTTTTTTAACGAAGTAGATATGATGCTCATTGTTTGTTTTAAAGTTTTAGGCATTTTTAAAGTTTTAGGCATTTTGTGGGCCCTACTCGCACACTAGTCAGAACTAGATTGGCCCGTATTTGCAGTGCCGGATTAACCATTAGGCAAAGTAGGCACGTGCCTACAGGACAGTCAAAAATCCAGACCACTTCATCTTTGCGACAATGATTTGGCAACACCGATAATTCCAATTTTTTAGTTGGCAACCCTGATTTTCGGGCCACTTATAAAACCCTTAATCCGGCACTGCGTATTTGTATTAAAAGAGAGAATCAAAATCCTATACTGGAGAACTATGTGCCCTGGCGCCGAGCATCCGCATCTCGTAGGGCCTGATTTCAGGCCAGTAGGTTCAGTGATGACTTTTAAAAAGCCTCATTGCTTTTTTACTTGCAAAATAACATTTAATATGTTTTTGCCGTTTCTCAGTTTCTCCTGAGAGAGGAAAAGTTCTAATGTAATTTTCCTTGTCAATTAATATTCTTAATAAAATAAAGTCGTTTTTAGAAAACAAACAATCCAAGGTCGTGTAATTATTGGGACACACAAATAACGGGATAATCATTAATAAATTAAAACATAGGCTAATTTCAAAGATTCGTTCTGCAAAGGAAAGGTTTTAAATTTGTGACTAAAATTTCCCTACTTAGTTTTCACTTCTTTTAATCTTTCACACCGTTATAAGACAGTATTACTTAACATGTATTATACAAAGACTTGTTCTGCGAAATAGCAATGATTTCGAATGTGAAAAGGAAATACTTTGTCGCTAACAAATTAACAAAAGTCCATCCAAGTCTTAAAACATTTCTCACGAAAGCATGTAGATTATGGGATTATTGCACAATTTTGTCTTGTTGCAAAAATAAATTAATTAACGATCGAATTGACAAGAGGTTTTGTGTTGCTACAGGCAAAAGTTTTGACAAAGAAATTTGATTAGTTTTGCTTGGAACGGTGTTGAATATCATTTAGCCAGCAGCTATGACAAGTTGCAGTGGTTTATCCGAAGATTAACTTGTTTGCGAGAATAAATACACCGCCATGAAATAAGACCGTCGCGTTTGATTGCTGATTACAGAAAAGCGAATTAATTAGTTAAAACTTATTGCCAAGCTGAATAAAAAAGTGAACTTTCAGCGTTGGAATGTTCGTCCTGTGAAAACAATTTGTTGTTATTAGCGATAATACATGATTGTCATTTTCCTATTTACCAGCGCGAAAAGCTGTGCGGTGAAGCGACCCAGTAACTTTATACTGGGTCGTATTAAACTTTTTGCCGATGCATTTCAGCACTTTTTCAACAAAGGTTAATTAGGCGAGATGCTCTTTTTCACCAAGTAAAGGTGTGCCATTTTTACACGCTTAAGAGGAGCGGCGAAACCGGATAATCGAGACCAGTGGTTCTCTCACTTTTTTAATTTTTTGTCATAACGGTCCCTTCGCTTTTTTCGAGCACTTGCGGTCCAAGCTAAATATAACTTATTCATAAAATTACTTTGTAAAAATAAAACTGTCCAGTTACCATACTAAACACTAATTTATTCGTTTCGAAAGCATTCCCATAACAACACACAGAATGTATTTAGTTTAACTTCGTAAGATCACTTTGCGTCGGAATGTTTCAAAGCAAATTTATTACGTCAAAAACAAGACTAAAACAATATAAATATAGTGCGCGAACAATCGCCTCTGTTTGTTACTTGAAAATAAAGAACAGAAGCACATTTTGCCTTAAAAGCTCGTTTGTCTATCTAATTTTTGCTTATAGACGCGCAAGACCTTATATTACATAAGTTTGTAGAAATACTTCTCCTCGCGGTCCCCCAGAATTTGCGTGGCGGACCCCAGTTTGAGAACCGCTGATCCAGCCACATATTTTCACTGCTTTTAAATACTTTTTAATTTTTAAAATAAGATGTTTCAACATAACATTTTTACTTCAATATAGGTCAATTTGATGATCGTCTTTTTACGCGGTTCGAACCCGATCAGTTTATTATGTCTGTATGTGGGTCAGGCGCGCCAGACTATTCGGCCGAGTTCCTGCCCAATTTAATCTCCGGTTGCCACAAATAACCTATTACATGACCAAGTTGTAGCGTCACCATACGGGCATATTATTTTTGTAGTAGAAATCATACCTGTACTGTGCGTAAGCCGTTGTGGCATTAAAACCTGTCATCTTTATTTTCAGTTTGCAATTCTGTCCACTTGCCATCCTTTTTATTTTATCCAAACCTGGGTGTTTAAAGTTTGGTCAAATTCAGTTTACGCGTTCAAACAAAATTATTTGTTCACCGAGCCAGAATTCTCCTTCCATGTTTCCGAATCCATCTTTATATTCCTGCCAGGTTCGGTTAAAATCCACACTTCCGTTAAATCGCCGTTGAAAAACCTGTCATGCAGGAAATATACCAGTGTTGTAATTGTCCATTGTTATTCTCCATATATTGGTGATTTACCGTCCAACGGTTGTCGCAGACCGCTTTCTTGTTGTTACGTAATCGCTGGTAACCGTTCACTGATGACGTAGAGCAGGGGTCAGGGACCAATTGATAATTATCAATGTCTGTAAAACAGATATCAATCGAGTAACTTCCGTAACCAAGTTCTTCACCAATATGCTCCCAGATATCGTTTTAAACCATTTGATTTAGTAGCTTTTTGTATATCTTTAAACTCGTATTTTTGAAGCACGTAATATATGCAAAGTTTTGAAATTGCTCATTTGGTTGCTAAGCACCACTAAAACCTTAACAATCGATTCGGGTAAGGTAATTTATGTGAAACATGTACGGTCAACCAAGGGCGTCCGCAGGTTTTCGGTTAGGGGGGGGGGGGGGTCAAAGTGGGTTCACTCTGCCCTTACGGCCGGATGCAAAAAATTTTTGAAAATTTGACCATTACACCATCCAGACAATTTATCAGTTTTATTTTTATCATTTCTACGGATTTTTATCAAAATTGGCCAGAGCACAAATTATCAGAGTTATAACTTATAATCGTTTTATTGCATACTATTATCGTGCTCAAGTGACCCTTGCGTAAGGTGTAATATGTACATTTGGGGTAATAATTTTTTTATTTTGGGGGGGGGGGTCCAGACCCGCCCTTTTCAAAAAGTTGTGCGATCACAGATCAAACAAGATAATTCGAAAATTAACATGATTACAACATATTACCTCGACAACTTGGTTGGGTTCTAGACCAACTTTCGGAATCCTGACAACGAAGCGGTAATAGGCTGGTCAACCTGTAGCCAGATGAACATGTGAACGAAACAACTGTACCCACTGGGTGGCGCAACCCCTCTTGAAATACAGGATTCATTTGTCCGTTAAT
Organism: Phallusia mammillata; assembly: GCF_965637545.1. Taxonomy (NCBI): domain Eukaryota; kingdom Metazoa; phylum Chordata; class Ascidiacea; order Phlebobranchia; family Ascidiidae; genus Phallusia; species Phallusia mammillata. The sequence goes on along the minus strand of NC_137256.1, from coordinate 25,885,162 downwards.
GATTCTTCTCAATGGTGGGCAAGTTTTTTCTGCAAAAACGCGGAACACGTCAAATGACCTGACAGTCTGTTAATTTCTGTCTTTTTCGGACAACATATTCTGTTTATTAACTGACTTACTAACACATGAGACGGTACTTGGGTTGGCATCCCAACGTTTGGTTGTAAGACAGGTATATTTGACCGAAGTTTGATATCTTGTGTTGTTAATCTTGTAACCATCTTGGCAAATGTAACTGACTCTAGTCCCAGGGAGGTGATGTCCTTGACTTTCACGGGGATACGTGATCCTAACATCGCCATTGTCAATCCAGCGCGGAAAATCTAGACACTTCAGGTCTGCAACGACGTTTTAAGTAATATGTTTGTGAATGTGTGTGTCTATTCGAAGGAGTCATATAAAGAGACCTAAGTGTGTTTTGTTTAGCCACTTTACAAGGGTCAGTTACACACATTTCAACACTCAAAATTGAATGTCGTTTGTTTGCTTAAAATATATGAATTGTAGGAAAACAAGAACATAATCGGATTAAGTTTCTTCTTATAAAACCAGCCCTCGTTGATGTTCATTAATCTGTTAATAAGTTTCAACATACCTATACACCTTGGTTGATCGTTAACCCAAAGACCATCCTCTGTGCAGGTTTGAGAACTTGTCCCATTTATTTGATAACCAGTATTGCACTCGATGGTAACAGTTAAGCCATGGGCGTATACACTTCGTTGTGGAACTAGGCGACCGTTTTCAACCACGAAACTAGGACACTTTATTCCATCTGCATGAAAAGTGTCATTGCCAAAAAAACAAATAAATATTTTCGATGTTTCAAAAATAATTCAGCGCATCATATCAGTTAAATATGTAATGCAAAAAAATCACAAAATACTTTTAGTGTTCCGAGTAGAAAAGTATTCCACACTTTTCAGTGAAAGGTTCAAAAAGGTTTACTTTACAGAATCGATTTAATCCCAATAAAATTGGACGTCCGAGTTTGCCGGCAAGTGCAACTGAGATCTAAATTTAAAATGCGTTCAAGAGTTATTTGTTTCAGGCAAAAACTTGAATGAAATATTTTGTACTGCAACTTTTCACGTTGAAAGTTTCTAGTGGTTGGACGATATTGTAACGAAACTGATTTCATAGTTTAGAATTATGGGTAATTGAAATAGTCGTATTTACCAATGGTTGAATCAATCCAGCTCTGAACTTTGGAAACATCAGTATAAAATCCTGGAAAGCGGAAACCAGTATTTCTGTCGACTTGACCGCATCCGTATCCAAAACTGACGATTCCAATTTGAATCCAACACGATTCTGAGGTGTTTGGGAGTTTGTACTGCCAGTAGAAAATTTTTACCATATAGGCTAAGTCCACTCAGAAAGATTACATTTTTTGATAACTACGATTTAGGCAAATAGCTTAAATATTCTAAATTCAAACTTTACTCCAAGTGACGCAGTTTATAAACTAATAGCATCAAGTGTAAACTAGTTGATTAGTTAACTAAGATTTTTCTGATACGTGAAGCATTTCCTATTGCTAACATACCTTTTGCATCAAAGGTCCACCGCTGTCACCCTGACAAGCATCTGATACTGCACTTGTTTCAGATCGAGCACAAATCATACGGTCTGTATACCTTACATCCAGTAAAGTTTCATGTACTATTTTGTTGGCAGCAATTTTACATCTGAAGATAAAAGTATAACATGATTTGGACACATATAAAGTAGCATTTTCCCTTACATTGAGTCAGGTTGAATTCGTTGAGTTGCTTGTTGAAGTTTGAATGGCATGGTTCTGCGTGTTCGTAAAACCAAAACCTGTAACGAACACCGGTGCTCGATCTTCAGTGAAATGATTCGTAAGCCACCTTCCTAACAGAAAAAAAATCTTGTTCGGCGTTGTTGGGTTATTTTATCCTAATTGTCTTGCATCATTTTTTTCCTAGCTTCACAGTTACATGAGATTTGACTACAACAAACCATTTGAGTAATCATATTTCACTTAAACGCATATTTCGTTCAAATTCACATTAAATCTCCACCACATGCAGCCCATCATGAATAAGAAAGTATTGCAGTTAATCATACAACAAAGCTTGCCCAATAGGACGCCCGGCAGGAAGTTACCTTTCTTGAGACATTTGGTACCTTCGGAGTCATTCTCGTTTATTAATCTGCTTCCATTTCGGAACATATAGTTTTCTATCGGAATACACGAGTTACTGCAGGGAAGACATATGGGGTTTACATGGGCTGAGAGTGGAATTGTTCCGTTAAACTTAGGTGTGCTGTCGGTCCAAATCCACAGTCCATTTTCTTTGATGGTACTAAGTTCTATGCCCACGCGAATCTGAAAAAAAAAACATTTACAAAACTATTGTCAATTGATACGCCTCTTTTCCTGTTATGCCTAGATAGGGAGGTTCACTTGTTAATTTACACGACTGGAATCCTCCTGTAAATATTTTTGAAGGTCACTGCATCGACTCAAAACTAACACTGATTTTGATTTGCAAAATGATGTTGGCCTAGCTCCAACTGTACCCTGATCGATTTGATATTATTTGTGGTCGTTTAATATTTGACAAACTATTAATCTTACCAGTGCAACATCGTAATCATAGTTGTTTCTTTCATATCGGTCAGATCGATCGAACCGGTCATGTACAACAATATTTCTCGGTTGAAACACAATCACATTAGAGTCGATGTTACTTCTTCTGTCAGGTCTTCTAAAAATCCCTTCCAAAATAAGAATATAACTTTGTTGTCATGTAACACACGATGCAATTTGGAAGTATTTTTATCTTTTTTTACCTACGGCCACTACAAAGCTTGTTGTACAATTCTCAATGTTGGAGTAACGATCAAATATATGAGCTGCTGTTAGAACCCAATGTTGATTGATCAGAGTTCCACCGGCAAAACTACTCGCGAAGGTCTAAACAATTACACAAAGTCGACCAGGTTAGCCATCAAGACCGAGGAGTAAAAGGTAAATCGGCCAAGCTGTTTGTGTAAGATGAACAGTTTTAGGGCATAATAAAACTGTACCGTTGCTTACGTTATAAACTGTTCCGTGCTTGACCATAATTAAAGCTTGCCACGGCCAAGACCTGTCTGCATTAATTCCTCCGACAACTCGACCAACGAATCGGGAAGGTGAAGCGCTTATGTGGTTTACAGTTTGTCCACACTTTAGTTTTATACCTGCATGAAAATATAAGACTGTTAAAACAAATTTGCCTGATGCCGTTTCACTAAAACGTGAACAATGCGCATGCTTTGATTAGGTAATCTGCAACTTTCGCAAATTAAATTGAAACATTTCATCAACAACTTTTTCATTCGGTTATTTTTAAAAAAATCGTTAAACTTATTCTTATCAGAAAATTTGTTTTTAGGATTTTATTTGCTGTTTGATGTAAGGATTTTGATGGAAAATAAAAGGCTTGCTCAAAGTAGACCGGCTTTATATGGTTCAAAGATTAAAATGTATAACAATAGCATACTTCTTGCTTTAAAGTAAATTTGCTTACCCGTGCAATTTGCCATTCCTTCCCACGTAGCGTTTTCGTTGCAAAATGCCCAATCACTTCCAATGTTCTCATAACCTGGGTCACAGGTAAACTCAACCCGAGACCTGTAGGTGAAATCAATTCCTTTGGATACAACAGAACCATGATCAGGTGCTTCTGGTTCATTGCATCGTAAAACTGTCACAAATATACATACTGAAGTTTGTCGCTACAAGCCAAGTGGCTTTGAACGGAACAGAATTGAAACAAAAGAATTCACAAAGACAAAACGATAGTTCAAATACCTTCTTGGTATGAACCGACTAAAGAACCCGAGGCAACAAAAGAACTTACTTGAACACCGTGCCGCTGTGCCCGACCATTTCTTGTCACTACGACATGTACGGACTGCATTTCCCGTTAACACCCAGCCTGGATGGCAACGATACTTAGCCTGAGATCCGTACTTTCGGGCACGATAAATGACTCTTCCAAACTCAATTACCTCTAGACTGGCACACTCCGCATCTGTTAACGCAAATGGCGACAATAAGCTCAGCATAAAACATCAGCACATACATTTTTTATTTTATGGACAAACTCTTTGATCATATTCATAAACAAGGTTTCTAAAGGTCATTAAATTAATAACAGTGATCTAATACTTTTACGATTTCAACTGTGCAAACTAATACTTTTATGTTATTTCGGTTACACTCGTTGAATCGAGATATTGGAAATCGACAGTAAATGTTGACGAATCTATTCACGACTAAATGATATCAAGGTAAAAATATTTAACGATAAAAAGACAAGCACAATACATAAAATGAGAAACCATTAACAATAGCAATTTAATTTTGTCTGATAAGCTTAACTTTTTGCAATTATTTTAACCATCCTACGATAAAATTAGCATCGTCGCATTTCACAAACATTTGCTTTATTTTCATTCTGACGGTTGAACCTGACGGTTTTACTTGCGTAACTTCATTTCATGAAACTAAGGTGTCTTAAAACAGTCGCAAAAGGAAAAATCTCAAATGCTTCTGCTCGTGTTCACAGATATTACCTGACAATTCATTTTTTAATTCGATTACCATCAACTTACTTGGGTTGAAACACGACATGCCACAAACATCGTCACATCGACACCGCTTGAGGCGCCCTCTACAATCTGAATCACTTGAACACGGTTTCCGACAATTTCTTCCAGACTCGATGAGATTGAGATCTCTGCTGGGGCAAATTGTTTGTGAAGAACCTGCAAAAAATATGCAACTTGTAATAACAAATCCTAAGCATTAAATTTGTGTTTACCTGTTATAATCCATTAAAAGACAACAATAAAAGTAAATACTGTACATCATCTTAAAATAAGTTGGAAACGATGGGTCAAAATTTACCTTTTAGGTAAACCAACACCAAATCCATACAGTAAATGTAACCGCTGCGGTACAAATTTAATTACAAATAAGCAGTAACTGATACTTTCTTACTTACCAGGTCGTACAATTGAGACTGAACGACAGAACAGTGACAAAACAATTATACACCACAAGGTTTTCATACCAATCCTCTAGTTTTCCTGTAACATACACATCAGTATTAACATTAATTAAGATCATGCATTATTTGCCAGGGCCGCAATTAAAATTTAAAAATACAAAAAAACTTATTTGACATTTCAAAGCAACAAATATAACTGCGATTGCTAAATCGGCTGCCACAGTTATGTTATATTCTAACGTAATCAAGCTCAAGTACTTCCTAGCGTTCTCAAGCACTGTCCCTTCTGCAAGCAACTCACAACTGTGACAAACATTGCAAGGTGCCAACAACGAGCAGTTACATACAAAGTGCAGGACAGGAAGTTGTTAAAACTATTTGCAAACCGCTGAAAGTTCACGTTTCATTCAACAGATTTTCGATACAATAACTTTAAACTCAAGGCTCCTTTAATTGTTTCCGATTCTGAAAAACAGAGTCATGCGCGCAGTATGGATTGCATGATGCTGCTGTGGCGTTTAAAGTACAAAACCGACAAAAGCCAATCAGACTTTTGGTTTAGTTTACAGGGATAAACAATGTAACACTTAAAAGTGGTTTATCAGAGTGATATAATACACATGTACGAGTGTATAGCGTGTAGAGTAAAGCAACAGCACATATGTTGCACGCTGCATATTATGTAAAATCAATAATAGTGATTTGTTTACCGAAAAACATCTCCCTGCAGCATTTTACAATCCAACTAATTTTTGCGCAGCTATTTCCGGCTTAAAGGTAGTTTTATTGCACTTGTCTCGCTTTGTCTTGTTTCGCTAACCAAATAAACTCTACTCAACTAAACACAGCTGCAGCAAATGCACAAAACTGAAACAGAGTTGATTATTTGTGCACGCGACCGTTTAATGTTTGCCTAAGGCTAGAACGTGATGACGCAGATGTGTACATAGCTACTTCGCTGAGGTCTTGTCATAAATCCCTAAGCCTACAGGCCTAGGCTACGTTTTATCTCATGTTTACATACGATGTGGGCAAATTCAATATACCGTCCTTGTTGTATGTGCGGTAGGTTGCGATCCCACGGGAGAATTTCTAGTGCATTCCTAGTACACAGAACAAATCACTTAATAACTCACGTTTGTTTCGGTGCTCAAATGCTTCACTGAATTTTTGAAATATTTTGTTTTTTTAAATCGATTTTTGTGTGTTCATAGAAATCTTAAAAGGTAAACAATAAAACTGAGTTTGCAAACGAGCGTTTCGGTCTCTCGCATAAAACTAATTTGTAAATGTTAATGTGCTTTATTTAACAGCTGTTTTTGATATTTTTATGTAGGAAAACATATTACTTAATAATGTAGTTTGAAACACGCGGTTTGTGCGAAGAAACAAGTTTTCGGTGAAGTGTTTTCAAATTTTCTTTTGACAGAAACCCACCAGTAATTTTAAAATGTTAACACAATATTCTACGCTTTTCAAGCATTGAAGCACACAGATAAAAATGTATTTAATTAATAATACGCATGTTTTAATTAATATTCTTCGTTTTTTTCAACGTTACAGTCACACAGATTGTTGTTTGATTTATTATTATCCTCTTGCAAAACACGAAGTGTAATATTCTTGAATATTATGACATACTGACTGGTTTTCTCTGGTTGTAAAAGTTCAAAGCCAATAAGCAATAGGACATTGCCACATTTTTCTGCTGGTGGCAATACTGATTTTATCCTGAATTAGTCAGGTCAATATTAGGAACCAATAAAGTTATGATGTCAACCATGTTTCTTACAGCAAATTTTTTTTAAAAAAAATTCAAAAACAGTTTAAATTTATAACTAGCAGTTATACCCAACTACCGTGAAGGTTGTGGCAAAATGGTAGCACTATAAAGTATATGATTGCAAAATCATACCTAATGTTATAAATCACCCCCAAAATATTTGATTTGAACTTGCCATACATTTTGTGTGACATACCGATAAAAGTAATGTTGTTATAGGTACTGATATAACTGATTAGCTTCTGTAACAAGACTGTGCATATGCAACCATAGAAAAGTATAAAAGCAAGGACAAAGTCCTAAAAACTTGCAACGTTTTTTTTGTTGTTCAACGTTTTGCATTTGTTGTTTACTTATTTCCAGTGCATATATTCCGTAAACCATTGTAACTGTTACAAGCAATATTATGTCAGTAACAAAAGATTTCAGAAATGAAACAGACACAAAACATATTTTGAAACAAACTACAGTTTTTTAGTTTTTTTAGGATGGATCCTTAGCATTGTTGTATTTCATATTAAGTTTACAAAAATCCTATAAACATTGCATAACAATGAGCCAAATCGCTTTAAAGTTCTTACACCAATTCATTAAACACATTTATACTTTGGGATGTTGGTGTTTTTTAAACTTTTTCAAATGTTTCTAAAAGTGTTTGTTTTTACAGTTGACAGTACTACTCCTTATTGTGTAGAATACTGTGGCACACAATTAAATAAAAACTGCTTCAAGAAAAGATGATCAATAATAATGAAATTGAACTAGAACAGAAACAGGTAACTTTTATCATATTTTGTGTTTGCCGTCACAAAATTGTTTATTTCATAACAACATACCATAGTCTATGTGGGATAAAAGCTATAGTGTGTGTCAAGAATAACGAATTATAAGGTGTTATAAAAGGTGTTATATCTTGTACTATTGATTGTTTTGAAGTACGATAAAGGATGTGTAGATAATGGGTGAGATTAAATTTAAACAAAACGAGAACTAATTGAAAAAATGCAAACAGTTTAAGGTCAGGTAACTTGCTCGAACTGTAACAAAACCTAAATGCGAGAATGTCACAACCAATCACAAGTGGTTCCACTCCCTCATTTAAAACCATGGAAACATTACATTACTTGTTTTATGCATTTGAACTTCAAAAAGTCAAAAACTACTAAGGTACATAACCCAGATACAAATTTCATGCATTGTTGGTTGGTGCATTGTCTTAATGCAGTATATTGAAAAATAAATAACATTTTTTTGACAAAGCATTCAAACGTGGCAAATCATTGCTTAAAAAATGTGGATTAACTTGTTATTTGTCTACTGTAGGAATCTATAGGAAAATTAATCGTGCTTTGCACTCAAAATAAACAGGAGATAAAGTGTATTGTTTCTGTTTTATGTATTTGAGTTTTAAATATATGTGATAGAAACATAAATTTTTACAGCATTGGTTAAATTCATCAAGTCATTCATCCTTCTGAATATACTGTAATGCCTTTTCCCCAAATTTGTCTTTTTCTATCTATTTGCATTCCATTAATTTGTATTTGCAAGTATATGTGGTTTAGGATTGCCTGCAGAAAGGTGTGGACTTTCAATAAGTGTGGCACCAGAAACTTTTTCTGTGTATGTGACCTGTTTGTTTCTGCCTGTACTGCACTGATGAACAATTTCTGTTGAAGGTATGATTCCTATCATAAAGTTCATTAACACTTGGGAGATTGGAGCTGAGATAAAACATGAACTTCCCAACCTACAACCCAGTGAAGTTTGAGGACCTGAAATGAGGGTTTCCCCACAATTGCCCCCTTCCCATGGTAGGTGAAGCTGGTTGTTTGAAAATACAGAATAGTAATCTTGGTTGGTGCTCTTCAACCTTTTTTTTCCTGTTACAATTTTCCAGCAACTTTGTTTACCCCGTACATGGTGAAATTCTATTGTACACAGAAAGTATAAAAAGTGAACTTATGTGGTCAAGTGATTATATTATTGTTATACTTGGCCCAGTGTGCACAACCTGTAGTCATGAACATTAAATAGTTTTTCTTGGGCTGGGATAAGTAATAACACATCAGATGTCATATCCTTCCGACTTTATGTAAGCCTATTATGAATGCGAAACAGTGCAAAAAACACGAAAAAAAAACACTAAAATAACAAACAAGTTAGAAAGCCAACTGTGCTGTAAGGCCTCATTAGAAAGGATTTACAATGTGGCCATCACAGAGAAAAGGTTGTGCACTTCTGTACTAGGCCCAGGAATTTTAGCAACAAAAGTGTGTAAACAGTAGAAGTTGATTTAATGGTTAGCTTGTTGCTACATTTTTTCAGTTTAGACATAAAGTGGTGTTGACTTTTTCTCACAAAGGTTATGATGTGATGCCTTCCTGCATTTCATGAAAACACAATAGCGATATCTAGTAACACTGACCTAAGCTGTGTTCTTTTGTATACCGTTCTTCTGTCATACACCCTCGTTTTGATGTGCTGTACACTTGGGTATACAGTATATATACCCGGTGGAAGTGCAATGATCTAGATTCTAGAACACAATACTGTAAATCCAAGCAATGGTCGAGCTGCAGATCTCTTACAAAGCTGACATGCGTTTCAACAATCTTGTTATAATCGCATTATTTTTCATACCATATATATAAGGATTAAATTAGTGAACTTACTGATATAATATGTTTACCAACATATTATGTAACAAAGAATTGATCACATAAACATATAACAGCTTCGTGAGTTATCTTCGAAAAGTTTTTTCCCTACTTGTGTTTCCCCTAAAGTTAACATTTATTTTCATTCCAGCTGCTCTGTCCTCTAGTGACGATTTCCAAGAAGACTTTATGAAACAACTTAAGAATTGCATGGAAATACATTGGAATGGTGGAACCAGTTGCCAGTAAAAGACCAAATTGCCACCAGTTCGACCAACCATCCACTACCACCACTACAAGTGTATTTGCAACTGACCAGTTTGAAGGTTGGTTTAAAGCTTTATCAGTTGTCAGAAAATTGTGTGAAAGGTTTGCATTGTTTTTTTGCTGCCAAAACTTTGTATCCTGGCTGATCCTTTGTTTTTTAATCAGTGTGATCAACTATAGCAGTGGTTCTCAACTGTTGGTCCATGGACCACTAGTAGTTCATGTTGACTTTTTGGGTGGTCCACAGGCTGTTAAATATATTTCTTGTTTAATTGGAAATAGACTAGTTGCATATAATTTATTGAATATTCAATATGAAGAAAGCTTATCCAAGTGTTTGCCTTTTGTTATTATTTGTTATATATTTCAAGTCAATATACTTGTGCTGGATGTTTTTTTATCCTTATTTAACAATGGACTGGTCCACGATATTTGGTCCATGGCCTGAAACAAGTTGAACTTATGCCCGTGGTAAATCTGTAACTCTAAGAAGTGTATTTTGATGTAAACTTTACATATTCAAATTTTGAGTTTAAATGTTTATGTGGTCTCAAAAATTGTACATTTTTATTGTTTGAGCATATTTAATCAGTTTCTTTAATTATGATCTGTTTGTTTGTGGTATAAGCAAAATACATTGCAACCTACTTTGATCTCAGGTTCCTGTTTATTTTGTGTTTTGTCTGCAGTTGTTGATCCGATCATTAACACAAACACGCTCCCCCAAACTCCAAACACTCCCTCCTGATAATCCCATCGCACCTCGAAGTGAGCAACTTCAACCCTCCCCAGCCACAAGTGCTCCATCTAGTGGTACAGTGCCAACCCAGTGTAAGTTATAAAAACTGAAACTTTTATATGAAAACTTATTCAATTGCCAACTTAACTTTAAACTTTTTCTAGGGTCAAATGAAATTAAATATGATCTGTTTGTTTGTGGTATAAACAAAATACATTTAGATCCAGTGGTACAGTGCCAACCCAGTGTAAGTTATAAAACAGAAATTTTGATAAAACAATGCCGTTTTGCATTATTTTTTTGTGTGTGCTGTACTATGTGCTTAAAGTGTTATAAAAACCTGATGAAGGTATTTGAATGTTGCAGAATATGATGTGAAATTTTTATATCCCGCAGCACCTGCCCTCCAGTGGATGTCTGATTGGGGTTCTGGAGGTTAAGGTTCAGGTGACCTTGGAAGGAACGAGGCCGAACTTGAATGGGGAATGGTTGTTGGTGACAAGGATTCCTGCTACTTGTCTGCTCGACTTGATCAGCTTCTGTAATTTTCAGTGTTAAAAGTTTGTCGGACCCTTACCATGCTGTGGTTGTGTTTGAAACGGTAAATAACTTATCAAGGCATGTTTCCAACTGGGGGAATTTAAATGTGTTTTGCATAAATTCTTTTGATTGATTAGAAGAAATATATTACCAAATCTAGTATTAGTTTAAAAGCATATAGAGCCAATAAATGATAAGCTGCAGACAGTGCACACTGTTTCGACCTATAAGGTCTCATCAGTGTAGGTGATGCATGGGGTTGTACCCTGTGCTCCCAACAAACTGGAGTGCCGTTGAATGGCTACACTAGCCAATGTGGCCGATCTCTCGTCACCAGCTGCACTGATGAGACCTTATAGGTCGAAACAGTGTGCACTGTCTGCAGCTTAGTATTAGTTATTTTTGCAGAAAAGTGTAGTAAAAGTTGAAGGCTGGTATTAAATACAGCTTGATATAGCACCTACGGTATACTGTATGTAAAATGTGAGAACATGGGTAAATGAAAGCAACTGGATTTCTGATTATGGGTCCCCTTCCATGAAGTTTTTCATGTTTGTGGCTTATATAAGTCTAACAACTGCTGAATGTTGCATTGTTTGTAGGGCAACTTGCATTACTATTTGGAAGAGGAGGACAGCAATGACCAGTTTGGTGTAATTTATGAAGGTGGTTAGAAGACTGCTATATACCTGAATACTGCTGCAGAACCAGTTGCTATTAAAGAAAGGAAGGTATGACAAATTGTTTCTGGTTTGCACGCCCCATAATGAATAAAAATAATGAAAAAAGTTAGTTACGTTGCATTGTTTTTGTCTAATATTAATTACAACATTTTTTAAAGGGAAATTATATTTAGCAAAAATAATTCATTGCATGCCAACTAAAAAAGCTCAATATTGTTGAAATGCAATAAAGATACATTGCTAATAGACATCACAAAAAAGATGGTCAAATCTTTAAGTATTATGCAAAATGGCAATTCCAAGTTGAGCAAGGGTATATCAAAATCATATATGTATTTTAAACTTTTTAGAGTTGGACTGAAACATACACAAGGTGGTCACCTAAAGGATCATACTTGGTCACATTTCATGCTAAAGGAGTTGCTTTATGGGGAGGGGAACACTTCAAGCAGATTCAGAGATTTGCCCACCCTGGTGTCTAACTTATTAACTTTTCACCATCTGAAAGGTGAGAAGTGGTCGTTAGTATAGATCAGGGTGCAGTAAATTATTTTGCACCACATATATATAGATTTGTGCCTGGCACTGTTTTCTGGTTATGAGGTTTTTTTCAACAAAAAAAAATGATTAATGTCTGGTGTATACAACTTTTTTACAATCTACCAACCCATATTTAATGGACATCTGGCACAACTATTGGTGTGAATGCATGTTATGTTTAGACCTTGCAAAGTTATAAATGAGCTTTTAATCTTACCTAATGTGTGCAAAGATTACATACAAAAATAATACATGTGTCATATATATATAATATGTTGTAGTGCACTTCTTGAGTCTTCTTGATGTACAGTTATAGCTTCGAAGTTTGAAACATACCCGAGCAGCATTCATATATTTGAACTAACAGTATTAGTGATGGGAAGAGTATCCGGTGCTCAGTACTCAGTATCGATGGTATTGAATGATTTCAGTGGTATCGATACTCTTACTCGGTATCGAAATATTTTGCCTCAGTTTTTGATACCAGCGTGCGAGTACCGAAGGCTGATGTACACCATAAGAATGCTTGCAACTTTATGCCAATATTTGCTTCGGACAGCACAAAATTGGAAAAAAGTTCTGCCAGTTTATGTATATCTTTTTCGCTATCACATGGAGATTACATTTTTGGCATGTGTGTGCACACCTGTACCCCGACCATGACAGATAAATTAGCCAGTGATATACAACTAAGTACAACACTACACTTAAGTACTCGGTATAGAACGTATATACATGTGGTACTCGTACTTGGTATCGGTACTCGCTTTAAAACCTGGTATTGTCCCATCACTAAACAGTATTACATTTAGGATATACTTGATTTTGTACACTTTTCTAACTTTTTAACAAGTCTGCATTGCTGCAATTACCTGTAAAATAAAGATACCATTCATTGTTTTTCATGCAAGTGCTTTAATTGTTTATTAAAATTAGTTGGATATTAGGATTGTGAGTCTAACTAAAACAAAACAGAGAAAAAATATCCTTGTTGTTTTTGCAGATACTTGGTAACTTTCAGGCCAATGCAGGAACAAGGAACTAGTGAAGATGTCCAGTCCATTATAATATGGGAAGTTTTTACTGGCACAAAGAAGAGAGGTTTCCATGCCGACATGTCTCGAGCTGATGACAGGCAGTGGCCCATATTTAAGTATGTAATGAAATCTTTTACATACCTTAATGTTGTGTTTTACATGTTTTTCATTAGCTAATAAAAATTGTTATAACATCAAAAAATTAATAAAAAAAGAACGAAGAAATACCCCAACTGTTCTATATTTGTTACAGACTATTTGACAAAAAAAAAACTATTTGTGGTAAATTCATTTACTGTGTGTGTGGTTAATTATATTTAGACTTTTTGAAGAAAAAGCTGCCTATCATTGTTCAAACAAATTTGTTTAAATAACCTGTTTGAAATTTGCTCTTTGACAGATGGAGTCACGATGGTACTTACTTTGTAAGAAATTCCAAAGGTGTGCTGAGTGTCTGTGAAACTCTTGTAAGTAGCTAAAGCAAAAAACTAATAACTGTCATTAAAAAACCACAATAAAACAAATTAGTTACCCTCATTCTGCACACAACAATTTTAAACAAATCCATTGTAATAATTTACATGCAAAATTTCATATATTTTATACCTTTATGGAAACTTTATACTATTGGTGGTTGATGGAGCGAGGTGTGTATTAAAACTTTTGGTAACCTCGAACAAACATAGCAAATCAGTATTAAACTTTTTCTTGATTTTTAGTGAGTTTGTGTGATCATCCTTGGACAACATGTTAGCTTTCTGGGTACCCGAGCAAAACAAGATCCCAGCTCGCTTACAATTCTTGCAATTCCATCCAAGAAATAAGTTCGAGTGAAGAACTTGTTCAATGTGTTTGACATCCGACTGAACTGTCACAAACAGGGCAAGTTTCTTTGTGTCAAAGTCGAACGATACAACAGAGCAAAGAAGGTATTTGGATTCATGTTTTGGTCAATTTAACGCTTTATGGATAATTTTGCAACCGAATGACCCCAATTCCATGCATCCAAGCATTGACAATTTAACCCTCAACCATACTTTACATTGTCTTTATACTTTTTGATAGCTTCCATGTTGAAGCTGGTTTAGCTGACTGGTCATAACTAAAACCAAAAAACATGCTCCTTTAAAACTTTTGCTAATAGGAAGCAGATATAAGGGGTTGAATTTAAATTACAACCAGCTAGATTTTTTGTGGGTTGCACTGTTTATTTTTGCGATGTGTTTGAACTTTGGTTTCATACTGTTTCCATTAATTTGCACATCAGTAACAGATTAAGAGTCATCAACACAAAATTGTTTTATTTCTTCAGGCTACAATTTTCAAATTTTGAAATATTCCACATTCAAAAAGTTCCTGTCGACATAGTTGAGCTAAAGGAGCAGGTAAAAAACAGTTTTCTTGTCCTTTTTGTGTCTTGTTTCAATTACAAACACTCACCCTAATCCGAATAGCTTTAACTGTCACCGCAGTTCTCCATTAAAACTAATTACCATGTGATATCATGCACTATTTAGTTCCCTGAAGGGGACACATATTGATTTTACTCAAAATGTTTTTTGTTTGTTTCTTTTTTTTTCTTCTTTTTTCTTCTACCCAAAGTTTGTCCGACTCGTTTTTCCATCAAATCCTTGATGGATTTGGCTGAAATTTACACAGATAGTAGATGTAGTTATGTAGATGTGCATCCCACTTTGTTTTTGTTGATAACCCCAGTATTTACCCCGCTAGCCCTGTAAAATGGGTATTTTTTCCCCGAAGTTTGTCCGACTCGTTTTTCCATCAAATGTTTGATGAATTTGGCTGAAATTTACACAGATGGTAGATGTAGTTATGTAGATGTGCATCCCACTTTGTTTTTGTTGATAACCCCAGTATTTACCCCGCTAGCCCCCTAAAATAGGTATTTTCCCCCGAAGTTTGTCCGACTCGTTTTTCTATCAAATGTTTGATGGATTTGGCTGAAATTTACACAGATGGTAGATATAGTTATGTAGATGTGCATCCCACTTTGTTTTTGCTGATAACCCCAGTATTTACCCCGCTAGCCCCCTAAAATGGGTATTTTTTCCCCGAAGTTTGTCCGACTCGTTTTTCCATCAAATGTTTGATGAATTTGGCTGAAATTTACACAGATGGTAGATGTAGTTATGTAGATGTGCATCCCACTTTGTGTTTGTTGATAACCCCAGTATTTACCCCGCTAGCCCCCGAAAATAGGTATTTTCCCCCGAAGTTTGTCCAACTCATTTTCTATCAAATGTTTGATGGATTCGGCTGAAATTTACACAGATGGTAGATGTGCATCCCACTTTGTTTTTGTTGATAACCCCAGTATTTACCCCGCTAGCCCCCTAAGATGTTTTTTTCCCCCTAAGTTTGTCTGACTCGTTTTGCCATCAAATGCTTGATGGATGTGGCTGAAACTTATACAGATGGTAGATGTAGTTATGTAGATGTGCATTCCACTTTGTTTTTGTTGATAACCCCAGTATTTACCCCGCTAGCCCCCTAAAATGGGTATTTTCCCCCGAAGTTTGTCCGACTCGTTTTTCTATCAAAGGCTTGATGGATGTGGCTGAAACTTATACAGATGGTAGATATAGTTATGTAGATGTGCATCCCACTTTGTTTGTCCGGATAACCCTAGTATTTACCCCGCTAGCCCCCTAAAAGGGGTGAGTTTGTAAACAATGTCAGAATTGGCTAAAATTTGGATAGCTTGTAGTATGCCAAATTATCGTTATTGCGCCATTGCAGTCCGGGGGTTGTTAACAGCCCTTTGACGTCAGAAACATTAATGGTTGTTGCTCAAAACACCTCTAGTGGTTGAAATTTTAAACGTTGGCAGATTGGAATGAAATTTTGCAGTACTATTGATTGAGTCATTGTGGTTTCCTACTTTTAAGTTTGTGTGTGTACCTCAAATTAGTTATCCTACTAGCCCCCTAAAATGAGTTTTTTAATTTAAATAGATTTTACTCCATATAGCATATTTAGATATGCACAGCACCAATCACTGTGTTTGTCTTCACAATACCAAACTTACTCATTGTTATCTATTGAATTGCATTATTTTCAACTTTGCATGTGTGGGGACCCATGAGTTTTTGCCTGCAGAAACAACCAAGGTTATGAAAGACGATGGCTAATATGGGACCCAATACAAAATAAGCATAGGAAATATATTTATGTTTTAAAATAGATCATAGTGTATGTGCAAGGGCAATATGTGCTAAGCCACCCTTCTAGTTTACACACTTATTTGCTGGTAGAGGGATTTAAGCTTATTTAGGGCTTGAAATGAAAAAACACAAGACACATTGTATTAGGGAGTGTTTTGGTATTTAGTTTTAACATTTAAAGCAGCATTCTTTTTTTTATTGTATGCAATTTTCTGTGCACAAAATTAATCATGTTTCAAATAAAATATTTATGTTTAGAAAAGCTGGGAAATCCACAAAAGCTTCATCGAACTCATGGCACATTTTCATGTTTCAAACTCACAAACATCAAAGCTGCTTGCAACTCAACTTTATCTTTTCACTTACCAAGGTGAGTTAAAACAAGTTTGTAAACATAGACCCAAAACTAAATTGCTAATGACCTTATATAATATGTAGCAAATACATTAAGCGAAAACATTTTTTGTTGCCAACACTTATCTTATCTGTTTTTTTATTCTGTTACGCCACAACTTGCTTTAATTTTGACGACATCAATTTTAGAAACATCTGCAACACAATGTATTCTTTACACACAAGTTTTGTTTTTATCAAACTAAAGTTTGTGTGTATTTTTTTTCAGTTTTGAACTGTATGTAACACATAAAACCAAGTGAGAAGTTAAGCAGCTGATTTTCAGCCATATTTCAAATATATTATTTGTTTGCAGCATTTTCTCCAGCCCACAACCGAAGTTCAAACCCCAACACAAGGAATATAAGGATATTCACAGCACATCAATTTCATCAGTGAAGAAAGATGCTTTACCACAAGATGTAGAAAATATAAATCCTACCCAACCCCATACATAGTAAGATAATACAGATCTGATCAAGTTGTGTTATTCTTTCAACTGTGTTTAATCAAAACATAACTGCGACAGAATTTAATTATATTTATTGTAATCTTCTTTTGTGATAATATCCATTATGTATTTCATATGTTTAATATTGTGTGGTACTGTAATGTAATGTAATTTCTAACTTTACATTTACACTCACTACATGAGGGATAAATACCTGCATGTAGACTTTGTAATATAACTGATGATGGTATGAGCTACTGCAAAACAACATATTTTATCTGCTATGCCCTTCAGTATAAAAAAATAAAATCTAGTTTGAACTGAAATCCACCTACAGTAGCAGTTTTCCGGTGATTACTGTTCTTACATCAATATAATTCAAAACCCAGTGTATAAATCCTAGGCCAAACAGAATCAACCGTACTTGTACACAGTATTTCACAGAATATATATTTCACCAAAAAGTTTTGGCATCGTCGGTTCTGTAAGCGAATACAATACTGTTATAAAAGCATAGTAAAACAGTAAAAACAATAAAATACTAAAACAAGCTACCAGAATAACATGCAACTGGTGAAGAAACTTTCCAGAGTGAACGCCGCACTGTTTACTATCGGGCTGTCAAGTATGCTGCAGGTGTGTTGCAAAACAGAAAAAAAGCGGAGGTACAGAAAAAGATAAGACAGTAATTGGGTTGAGGGGAATGCGTGGAAAACGAATTTAGCGAACACGCGGTAGTATCATGCACTGGATGTTTATTTTGGCGTTAATCAATCCCAACCACTTTGCTTCGGCCATATCTAAATTTTGTAGCACAGGTTGTTCTGCAAAAATGACCGAAAAACATTGTGCGATGTTTGGTTTTTTAACGAGCGTAGACATATGCTTCTGTTCGTAATGGCCCTTCAGTATATTCACACCCAGTATGTGTGACTTGTTTTTCAGGATCCAAGATTGGATTCCACGAAATACAGCCCTACCCGTTCCACCTAGTGAATCTTGGAGAATTGTGGATGAAAAAAACTTGCAGGTTAATAATGTGGCTTGATGCTTTCTACTAATTTGTCCTTCAGAATCTAAAAATACTTGCACCATTTTTATATCGTAAGCAATTCTCATAAACATGTGTGTGGAGACCTTATCGATTTTGCAAAAACAGTTATGTTAGGAGATCAAATGTTGTGTATAGTAAATCGTTAAAAAGAAAAAAGAACGTATAAAATGTAAATATATAGGAAAACCAACTTTTTAGTTTGTGATTAATTATGTGCTTTTTTCTGCCGAAGCGTTTCCATGCACTTTTGGCATGAAATCTTTGGTGGATTTGGCTGAAATTTACGCAGATGGTAGATGTAGTTATGTAGATGTGCATCCCACTTTGTTTTTGTTGATAACCCCAGTATTTACCCCGCTAGCCCCCTAAAATAGGTATTTTCCCCTGAAGTTTGTCCGACTCGTTTTTCTATCAAATGTTTGATGGATTTGGCTGAAATTTACACAGATGGTAGATATAGTTATGTAGATGTGCATCCCACTTTGTTTTTGCTGATAACCCCAGTATTTACCCCGCTAGCCCCCTAAAATGGGTATTTTTTCCCCGAAGTTTGTCCGACTCGTTTTTCCATCAAATGTTTGATGAATTTGGCTGAAATTTACACAGATGGTAGATGTAGTTATGTAGATGTGCATCCCACTTTGTGTTTGTTGATAACCCCAGTATTTACCCCGCTAGCCCCCGAAAATAGGTGTTTTCCCCCGAAGTTTGTCCAACTCATTTTCTATCAAATGTTTGATGGATTCGGCTGAAATTTACACAGATGGTAGATGTGCATCCCACTTTGTTTTTGTTGATAACCCCAGTATTTACCCCGCTAGCCCCCTAAGATGTTTTTTTCCCCCTAAGTTTGTCTGACTCGTTTTGCCATCAAATGCTTGATGGATGTGGCTGAAACTTATACAGATGGTAGATGTAGTTATGTAGATGTGCATTCCACTTTGTTTTTGTTGATAACCCCAGTATTTACCCTGCTAGCCCCCTAAAATGGGTATTTTACCCCGAAGATTGTCCGACTCGTTTTTCTATCAAAGGCTTGATGGATGTGGCTGAAACTTATACAGATGGTAGATATAGTTATGTAGATGTGCATCCCACTTTGTTTGTCCGGATAACCCTAGTATTTACCCCGCTAGCCCCCAAAACGGGGTGAGTTTGTAAACAATGTCAGAATTGGCTAAAATTTGGATAGCTTGTAGTATGCCAAATTATCGTTATTGCGCCATTGCAGTTCGGGGGTTGTTAACAGCCCTTTGACGTCAGAAACATTAATGGTTGTTGCTCAAAACACCTCTAGTGGTTGAAATTTTAAACGTTGGCAGATTGGAATGAAATTTTGCAGTACTATTGATTGAGTCATTGTGGTTTCCTACTTTTAAGTTTGTGTGTGTACCTCAAATTAGTTATCCTACTAGCCCCCTAAAATGAGTTTTTTAATTTAAATAGATTTTACTCCATATAGCATATTTAGATATGCACAGCACCAATCACTGTGTTTGTCTTCACAATACCAAACTTACTCATTGTTATCTATTGAATTGCATTATTTTCAACTTTGCATGTGTGGGGACCCATGAGTTTTTGCCTGCAGAAACAACCAAGGTTCTGAAAGACGATGGCTAATATGGGACCCAATACAAAATAAGCATAGGAAATATATTTATGTTTTAAAATAGATCATAGTGTATGTGCAAGGGCAATATGTGCTAAGCCACCCTTCTAGTTTACACACTTATTTGCTGGTAGAGGGATTTAAGCTTATTTAGGGCTTGAAATGAAAAAACACAAGACACATTGTATTAAGGAGTGTTTTGGTATTTAGTTTTAACATTTAAAGCAGCATTCTTTTTTTATTGTATGCAATTTTCTGTGCACAAAATTAATCATGTTTCAAATAAAATCTTTATGTTTAGAAAAGCTGGGAAATCCACAAAAGCTTCATCGAACTCATGGCACATTTTCATGTTTCAAACTCACAAACATCAAAGCTGCTTGCAACTCAACTTTATACTTTCACTTACCAAGGTGAGTTAAAACAAGTTTGTAAACATAGACCCAAAACTAAATTGCTAATGACCTTATATAATATGTAGCAAATACATTAAGCGAAAACATTTTTTGTTGCCAACACTTACCTTATCTGTTTTTTTATTCTGTTACGCCAAAACTTGCTTTAATTTTGACGACATCAATTTTAGAAACATCTGCAACACAATGTATTCTCTACACACAAGTTTTGTTTTTATCAAACTAAAGTTTGTGTGTATTTTTTTTCAGTTTTGAACTGTATGTAACATATAAAACCAAGTGAGAAGTTAAGCAGCTGATTTTCAGCCACATTTCAAATATATTATTTGTTTGCAGCATTTTCTCCAGCCCACAACCGAAGTTCAAACCCCAACACAAGGAATATAAGGATATTCACAGCACATCAATTTCATCAGTGAAGAAAGATGCTTTACCACAAGATGTAGAAAATATAAATCTCAACTCCATACATAGTAAGATAATACGGATCTGATCAAGTTGTGTTATTCTTTCAACTGTGTTTAATCAAAACATAACTACGACAGAATTTAATTATATTTATTGTAATCTTCTTTTGTGATAATATCCATTATGTATTTGAAATGTTTAATATTGTGTGGTACTGTAATGTAATGTAATTTCTAACTTTACATTTACACTCACTACATGAGGGATAAATACCTGCATGTAGACTTTGTAATATAACTGATGATGGTATGAGCTACTGCAAAACAACATATTTTATCTGCTATGCCCTTCAGTATAAAAAAATAAAATCTAGTTTGAACTGAAATCCACCTACAGTAGCAGTTTTCCGGTGATTACTGTTCTTACATCAATATAATTCAAAACCCAGTGTATAAATCCTAGGCCAAACAGAATCAACCGTACTTGTACACAGTATTTCACAGAATATATATTTCACCAAAAAGTTTTGGCATCGTCGGTTCTGTAAGCGAATACAATACTGTTATAAAAGCATAGTAAAACAGTAAAAACAATAAAATACTAAAACAAGCTACCAGAATAACATGCAACTGGTGAAGAAACTTTCCAGAGTGAACGCCGCACTGTTTACTATCGGGCTGTCAAGTATGCTGCAGGTGTGTTGCAAAACAGAAAAAAAGCGGAGGTACAGAAAAAGATAAGACAGTAATTGGGTTGAGGGGAATGCGTGGAAAACGAATTTAGCGAACACGCGGTAGTATCATGCACTGGATGTTTATTTTGGCGTTAATCAATCCCAACCACTTTGCTTCGGCCATATCTAAATTTTGTAGCACAGGTTGTTCTGCAAAAATGACCGAAAAACATTGTGCGATGTTTGGTTTTTTAACGAGCGTAGACATATGCTTCTGTTCGTAATGGCCCTTCAGTATATTCACACCCAGTATGTGTGACTTGTTTTTCAGGATCCAAGATTGGATCCCACGAAATACAGCCCTACCCATTCCACCAAGTGAATCTTGGAGAATTGTGGATGAAAAAAACTTGCAGGTTAATAATGTGGCTTGATGCTTTCTACTAATTTGTCCTTCAGAATCTAAAAATACTTGCACCATTTTTATATCGTAAGCAATTCTCATAAACATGTGTGTGGAGACCTTATCGATTTTGCAAAAACAGTTATGTTAGGAGATCAAATGTTGTGTATAGTAAATCGTTAAAAAGAAAAAAGAACATATAAAATGTAAATATATAGGAAAACCAACTTTTTAGTTTGTGATTAATTATGGGTCCCCTTCCCTGAAGGGACCCATCTTGATTTCACTCTGTTTTTTTCTTTTTTCTGCCGAAGCGTTTCCATGCACTTTTGGCATGAAATCTTTGGTGGATTTGGATGAAACTTTCACAGATGGTAGATATAGTTATGTAGATGTGCCATCTGCTTCGTTTGAGTTAATAACCCCAGTATTTACCCCGCTAGCCCCCAAAATGTAAAACGTTTTTGCAGGTTGCTGCGCACCACAAACAAAAAAATCTGTGGAGTAACAGTATAGTAAAGGTACCAGAGAATATGCTGCTTGTGTTTGTGCATTACTTGGAAGGCGTTTTTGCACATGCCAGTCAGAGGGGTGATAACAGTCTTATGATGTCAGACGTGTTAACAAATGTTGCTCCTCTAGTGGCCAGAAATTTAAACATTGGCCGATTTGGATAAAAATTTACACGACTGTTGATTGGGTCATTGTAATTTCATATTTTTTACTTATGGGTGTAGAACCCCATTAGTTGCCCCACTAACCCCCTAAAATGGGTGAGTTTTTTTAAACGGTGTCGGAATTAGATGAAATTTTGACAGCTTGTAGAATTTGTCATTTATAGGTGTCAATTGTTGTGTTTAACCCCGTAGCCCCAATATTACCTCTCTAGCCCCCTAAAATGGGTGAATGTTTTAAACAATGTCCGAATTTTATAAAAATTTCAACAGTTTATAGAATGTGTGATTTATAGTTGTCTATTGTTTTGTTCAACGCTTTGACCCCATCATTTACTCCACTAGCCCCCAAAATGGGTCAATTTTTTAAACAATGTCTGAATTGAATAAAATTTAGACAGCTTCTGGAGTGTGCCACTTATAGGTGTCGATTGTTGTTTTACCCTGTAGCACTATCATTTACCCCACTACCCCCTACAATCAGGTGCAATTCGCAATTAAAAGGAGCTGATTGTTGTGTTTAGCCTTTTTTTCTCAGACAGAGAAAAACCTTGTATGAATGGCATGAATATTCATAACTATGAGAAAGTTTGTTGTTGTCAGATAAAACACAGTGACCGGTACCGAGCATAAAATAATATGCTATTTGGATGAATGGAATGAAATTTGAATAGTTTGTAGTCCATACAGCATATTTATTTATGTTCAGTACCAGTCACTGTGTTTTACCTTACAATAACAAACTTTCTCATAGTTATCTCTTGAAATGCATTATTTACAACTTTGCATGTGTGGGGACCCATGAGTTTCTGCCTGCAGAAACAACCAATGTTATAAAGACAGTAGATAATATGGGACCCATTATAAAATAAGTGTAGGAAATATAGTAATGTTTTAAAGTAGGTTATAATGTATATACAATGGCAATATGTGCTAAGCCACCCTTCTAGTTTTACATGTAAAATATTTTGCAGTCAGCTGTTTCTAAGTCTTCATCTAACGATTCTGTGATGCTTGCTTGGAGAAGAATCCCAACATTTGTGGACAATATTGAGGTAAAATAATTTCATTCATTGCACTGAGATATCTCACTTTAAACTTTTCATGCGATTGTCTGCAGCAGAGGTTAACAACCAGGGAAATATTTGACTTGTCCAGTGGGTTAGATAAAAGGAAACCATAAGTTTTGACATTCCTTAAGAGATAAATAATAATTTTCCTGATTTAATCAATATTGTTTAACAATGTCACACAAACAAGATATTGTTGACAGACAATATTCTAGACCTGTTTTTTGAGATTAATGTGGGATGTAAAATTTATTTTCAAAGGAGGCCTGGTTGGGAACCACTGGGGTACAGGGTAGCAACAGCAGTTTGTCAACCTCTAATATTTTTGTAGATTGTTTACTAACCAGCGCCAACCAGTGATGAAAGTTTAGCTGCAACTTTAGAAGAAATGTCAGTGAAAAACAACGGGCCTCTTGAATGAATCTTTGTCACCACCAGTAAGTTGAAGTTTCACCCACAAATATAATCTGATGTGTTAATTGTACCATCAACCTAGTTATGGGCATCCTTTCTTTTTTATGTCTAACACTGGTTTGTTCCACATGTTTGGTCAAGAAAGGGTGCTCCAAATTATTCAAATTTACACAGAAGTTAGTTAGTTATCCAAGTTTAATCCTTCTAAAGTTGACCTTAAATTACTCAGCAGTTTACCCACAGGCCCCCAAAATGTGAATTTTTGAAACAGCTCTACTTACTCAAATACATGATCTTGGAGTTTTTTACTTTGTTGGTTGGTGCGTGGTAAAGTATTGTAATGTACTTGGTACATTTTAGTTAGATTCACTCAATTTTTACCCTTTAAATATGTGATTTTAGGTTATCGGTCCTTAAGGTCAGAAATACAAGCCTTAATGTGTTGAATATTTAAACAATTGTTTGTAGTGTGTTTCTCGTTTAGTATTTGAAGTTTTAGTTAAATCGGCCAAATGGTTACCTTTACAGCCTCGAATAAGTGATTGTGTTTGTTAAACATTGACTAAATCTCAGACTATACTATTGAAGCCCCAAGGGAGTAATTCAGTGGTTTACAATTGTGTCGTTTTGATGCAGGGTGGGAGATATCTATTTGACGCATCAACACATGACAAAGCTGGAAAATCTAAAAAAGCTTCATCGAATTCATTTTCATGTTTCAAACTCACCAACATCAAACAGCTGCTTGCAACTGAACTTTATACTTTCACTTACCAAGGTGAGTTAAAACAAGTTTGTAAACATAGCTGGACATTTCAAAGAAGGCCAAAAATGATCCAAAACAAATTACTAATGAGCTTATATGTAGCAAATATATAAAGCGAAAACATTTTTTTACCAACACTTGCCTAATCTGATCTGATCAAGTTGTGTCAATCCTTGAACTGTGAAACAGAAACTGCTTAAAATGCAATAATCACAATGTGGTGATGTAATGCATTTCCTATCTTTACTTTTACACCTACTACATAAAGGATAAATGCATGTAGACTTTGTAATATTGCTGATAATGGTATGATCTACTGCAAAACAAAAAGCCATATGTTATCTGCTATATTTGATTCTGGTTAAAGACAAAGTTTTTGCATGTTGTTTCTAGGATTGTAAATTGTGTTTTGTGCATCTTTGTATAACTCACCACTATTATGCGATAATATTTTTAGCTACTTTTCTGCAAAGGTATAAAATGCATGTTTGAATGTTGCTGAATCAAGTTTGTTGTCACGAACGATGTACTTCCAACAAATTGGTTGGCAGGAGAGAATGCAGACAATAGGAATTCGATTCCAGTTTAGTGAAGTGAGGTTTGTATGGAATTGGTTCAGAGATCCAGTTACAGTTTTGTTGTCGTTGAGGAAATAGTTATGGGTCCCCTTCCCTGAAGGGGACACATATTGATTTTACTCAAATTGTTTTTGTTTGTTTTTTCTTTTGTTTTCTTCTCCCCAAAGTTTGTCCGACTCGTTTTTCCATCAAATGTTTGATGGATTTGTCTGAAATGTACACAGATGGTAGATATAGTTATGTAGATGTGCATCCCACTTTGTTTGTCCAAATAACCCTATTAGTTACCCCACTAGCCCCCTAAAATGGGTGAGTTTATTAAACAGTGTCGGAATAGGCTAAATTTTGGGTAGCATGTGGACTATGCTATTACCAGGTTTCGATTGATGTGTTTTACCTTGTAGCCTCAACATTTACTCAACTAGCCCCCTAAAATAAATGAACTTTTAAAAAACGTTCTAATTATATGAAATTTGCAAAGTTTATTGAACATACTAAGTCTTCAAATGTTATGTTTTGCCTTGTAACACCACAATTCAACCAAATAATCCCTAAAATGGGTGACCCTTTATCAATGTTCGAATTGAATGAAAATTGGACAGCTTGTAGAATTTGCTATTCATAGGTGTCTATTTTTTGTTTTACCCCATTATGCCACTATTTACTCCTTCTTTTCTTTGAAAAAGAACGTTAAATAGGACATATTTAAAGCAATATATTATTATTTAGGACCAGTGCCGATGATGATTCGTTTCTGGACAAGTAAGTTTCCAAATTTATTTGTTTTATGCAATATTATATGTATATATTTAAGCGTTTATGCTATAATATGCATGTGCTTTCGTAAAAAAAAAACTTGTTAGGAACTCTTCCCAGTGCAATTGTGCATTTAAGTAAGATTGTTTAAAACAAAATAGATGATTGCTTATCAATTGGTAGCTTTGGTACTATGCATATCTAGAATGTTATTTAAAAATCAGATATGGTTTTTGCATAATAATGATTGGTTTATGTGCTTAAATCCCATTTTAAAAGCTGAAGCTTATATCAGGCTGTATCAATCTATTTACTTCTTCATACAAATAATAGTAAAATTGAAATCAGTTGATGTTGTTTTTTGAAAATCATTTTTTATTACCTTGCCCAGAGAAAAACAAACGGAAATTACAACTGTAGTACAATTAACCTGTTTGTTTATTGTAGCAGGTGTATTTTCTGTTCTCTAGTTGAAATTAACCTGCAGTCATGCATCTGAGTAAGCTGTTACAAACAAAATAGATGTTCAATTGTCAATGTTGGTCACAGTACGGATTGATCAATATTTAAAAGTGTTTGTATGATTATTGATTTGTTTACTTGCTTATGCAGAAATTGTATTGAAACTTGGCACAAAACCTGCTTTTAGCATGCTTGTGTAATGCTGCTTACTTCTAATGCAAAGTTATAAAAAATCAACATTAGTTTGATGTTTTTTTCTGGAAAATTAATTGTTTTGTTACTCTGTCTGAGAAAAATATACCAACAAGAAACAAATGTCATCTTTACCTACTTTTACTACAACTACCTTGTTTGTTTTGCAGCATGTGTATTTTCTGTGGCGAAAGAGATGAGGGATTTACAGATGAGGGTTTAGATTTACATTACTGGAAACAGTGTCGGATGTTAAGGAGATGTGAACACTGTAAACAGGTAAATTAATGTAGCTGACATACTCACAAGCTCCTGATATTCACATGTACAAGTCGAACAGGAGTCCTTCCAGGGGGATGGTTGGGGGTCCTTAAATGCATCATTGAATAGCAAATATTGTACAGACTTGTAAACAGATCAACTAAAAGTTCATACCACTCCTGAAAGCACATGCTTTTGATATTCTAGTATAGAGCAAAAATAGAAACTGTTTTAAATTACAAACACAGTTTTAGAAACATAAAGCAGCCAATACATATTATACAGGCTCATTGTTAACTTCTGCATCCTGTAATGTGGCGATTTCAGCACCAACTTATGCCATCAATGGGGTTTCACCAGAAATTTAAAAAAATGCCACAAAATTGATTAACTATCCTATTTATGGAAAGTAAATACTTTACTCTGTCAGGACATGCTCTGCGTGCTACTGGAAATACGTAATCCAGTACTGTACTACCTGTTTCATAGTCGGGTCGTTGGACTAAACGACTAAACCAGCTCACCACACACCTCTGCAGTGTGGAGAGTGCCTAGCAACTCGTTTAGTACCCAAAATAAGACCTAATGAAGGGCAGATGAAAAATGCCAACAGTATCCCATCTAACTGGCTTAAAAATGAAAATGTTATCAGATGACTTTATCTATATAATGTAGCATACTTGGGTGTTGCTAACTTAGCCAAGCAGAAATTTGTTTGCTTACTTTTTCTCTCAGAATAAAGCCTAAAATAATTTGATCATCTCCATAGCAACGAATGAAGGTCAGCAGGAACACTGTCCATTGTGTCATCACAATATCGTACCCGGCGGGGAGTCATGGAAAGCCCACTTGATGGGGTCAAAGAGAGATGCATGTGGCGACAACTCACGAAGACTTCCCTCAATAAACAGATGCTGGCACTTTACCAACTTAGCTGTACAGGCTCAGTGGTGAACTTGTCAAAAGTCGAATCACAAGCACCATTGCCTGCCGTGTATGCTGCACATGTCAGCTTCATAGTAGGCTAGCGCTAGTTCTACCATTATTTACATCTAAATAAGCAAAAATTGTATTTATTTTAGTGAGAGCAAAAGCTGAAGCGGAAAAAGCAGCAGCGGCGAAGAACTAGAAGAAATCTCCTCATAAATAGTTTGCTTGCCTTAATATTGTTGCTTAGTTTGCACAGGGTTATTGGCTTACACTGTGCGTCGATATATATTTTTATGCAGTGATATCGTACTGTTGCTTCCTTTGTTCCCTTTGTGTTGTATGTTTTTTCCTGTATACATGTAGAGGTAGTGACAGGATAAATAATAGTGGTGGCTGCGTGCGACAGAAACCTGCTTACACATGAGGAAATGGTTTGTAAAAAGTCTTTTGTTGGCTTCTAATAATATTAGCATTACTTGGCAAAAAATAATAAATCGTCAAAGGGCTTCGGAACCTGTTTCCATTGAAAACCGTCTACTTTTAAATATTTTAATATAGCAAGTTTTTTGGTTTACAAATGAATTCTGATATATTGTGTGACAAAACCCTTCTGAAAGATGAGAGATAAACAACACATAGAATTTCTTTTAGACCATGTCCATCAACAAAAAAGTCACTAATAAAAATGTAGCACTAAAAGCATGCCAAAAAGACAATAAAATTTAGGAAAGTGCCAGTACAGTACGTTGAACAAGTGGGTATAACTCTTACACCAAATTGTGACAAATCATGCATATGTGTGATTATGTTTTGGTTTTCATCTCATTTAAGTTTGTTTTTCATGTTACTGTCTGTAAATTGTGGTAAATAGTTTCATTTTCTTACTTGCATTTTTAATATTAAACATTTTGCTTCTGTATCTTTGAGTTCTATGTCAAGAGGGCAAGTGAAAAGAAATTAGCAGCTTATATTTAAGCACAGACGTCTCTTGTCATCGTGTTTTTAAGAAGGAATTCCTCCCAAGAGATGGATTTTGAAACTTGAGGGGAAAATTGACTTTAATTTTTACATGTGCTTTGTAAATAGACGCTTCAGCTCTGGAAATATAACCTGTAAAGTTGATAAAAGATCCAATTTTAAACGAACTTTGTACTGTTTAGCATCTACTACGTAGTATATTAGGGAGAAATGAAAATGTTTAAACTGCTAAGGGAGAAATTTGCCGAAAAACTTTGGGAGCCACAGGGCTAAACATTTGCTTTGGATTTATATGAAGTAGGCAGCTATATACATGTACAGACTCCTTCTAAATATGTTAATTGCCAGAATGTTTGAAGCTGGTTGTATGTTTAGTGACCCCAATGGCACAAAATTTAATGTTGTTGGTAAAGGAAAACGAAGCATAACAACGTTTTTAATACTTATTTCGTCTACGCAACAACACACCAAGTAAAATAAAACTTTTCCTTTAATGAAATTGCATTACATTTTTACGATGACGGGACAATTAAACGGATGGCTAAACCTATTTGTGCTGTTTGGTTACAAATCCTAACGAACTTCGGATTCTACCAGCAAGCAATTGTGTCACACGAACCAATCAAGTAAAGCCACGTCACAACAGTTCAGCCGCCAATCATTCCAAGATTTTTGCCTCCCGCAATCAATCAACCAGCCCGAAGTGGAATTCACTGATTGATGCAATAAAGCCTGTCATTGGACGGTTGAAGAGCGCCCATATGACGTTTGAGAAGCAAGCGTTCTAATTGGCTGAAAGAAAAAGAAAAAAAGTGAGGCGACTTTGTCCTTGCGCCTTCGATCTGTCACTCCTTGTGAACAACTTGGTGAAGGTATCTGTGTCGATGGAATGACTTTCCAATTGAGAATAAACAGGTAATTTGCGAGTTGTAAATCAACTTGTTTGGTGTCTTTGTAGAAGTAAACTCGGGTGCACACTTGTTTACTTCGCACTGATACCTGTAATAATAAGTTATGCGTTTATGTTTAATTCACTTTCAAATACACTATATACTGCTGCTGGATCACTTTGTTTCAGGTCGTCGGATGGCTTCGGGAATTGATTGGCTGGACGCTGAAACATCGTTCTTACGGAAGAGGGCTTCGTTGGCACACAACACACACTTCCGAAAACAGGCGAGTAAATGTATTTTTATATGTTATCTATTAAATTGTATCACTTAATATTAGATGTTGAGGCCAACATGGGGAAATAGTATAAAAGTGCACTTATCCTGTCTTCACATGTTGGTATATAGTTAAGCTTTTCGTAATTAATATTACGTTATGTCAAATTCCTGGTACTGCTTATATTTTGTTTTGCAGACAATTACTGGAGGCGGAGTGATCGAAGAAGATGGAAAGATCGGAAAGGCCTAATTAAGTTAAGTAACCAGAAAGTTAAATGTTATGTTGCTTATTTGGCGTTCCCTGGTTTGTAACAGTCGTTTGTTTTGAGTTTAGCTTACTAGTTGTGAGGCAGGAGTAGAGATTAGAAGCGTTAACAAACGGAGCGCCAAATATGCACTAATATTATTTTATTTTCATTTCTAAAACCAACAGGAATCGAACTTTAATATTTACATTGGTTATTGCAGATCTCCCGTTTGCGGTTAAGACACTGGGGAATAATATCGGCATTGGACTGATCACTAGATGAATGGGAACTACATACATCGGAAATACTTAATAAGTTAAGTAACCAGAATAATGTTAAATCTACAGATACAACGTAACATAGAGTAAGCTAAAGAGCTGTGAGGCAGGAGTAGAATTAGAAGTGGTTCATTTTATAACTTTATTTTGTATGCACTATAATTCGTCAGATATTAATATTTGTGTTTTGCTGCAGATCTCCTGTATGTCGTGAAGGCATTGGGTAATGGAGTCGGATTTGCGCTTGAACTGACCATTGGAAGAATTGGAACTATATACAGGTACGTGTTAAGGCAAATCTACATGAATTATATTCTTTTAGATAGACGTTTTGCTGCATAAGTACCGGTTCGGGAGTTTCTATAATAAAATGTTTACAAATCAACCAATGAATTAGAGGGGATTAATAATAGTTGTGAATTTTTAGCCGTTGCTGCAACGAATAGCAAGCCTGTTGTTGTTTTGCATGATGCTTGTGCATGTTACATTTATTGTTTTGCATGTCACTTGTGTGTTAGAGCGGCTATTCAGTTGTCAGCATCGGTTAAATCATTCATATTAATAAGTAAGCGCATTTAAAAATTATTTTAACACTTAATGAACTTAAGGCGTTTGTATGCAGCAAATTATAGTCGAACAATTTACTTTTTTCAATTAGGTTGCTTATAGCCAACATGGTGCACACTGTCCAGCTTTCAGTATATTATATTTTGCGAATATGTTAAGCGATCTATATGAAAGTATGGAATTGCATTGTTTTGTCTCTTGTATGTTTCTGTTTCAGGAGCTCCGATGTCGGGTAAAGATTGGAGTTCATTCTATGGACGATGTTGGTCACAAGTTGAAGCACTCCTATCATATTCAGACTTGGAACAACAACCATACAATCAGCGGACGATCTTCAAACAGACATTCTCGACGCTCTTTTCCCGATGAAGAACTTACTTTCCGAAGAACTTCGAACTTATGTTTTGTTTTCACATTTCTGTGTTCGCTTAAATAAAAAACAACTTTGTGTATTGAGTAAGTTAAAGCTACATTTGTATCGTAATTATATTTTTGCGTTTTGTCGTTTATTGTAAATTCTATCATTCTAAAATATTTATGTAATTTAGTTCTTGTTCATCGTCAATTTTGACAACGCTTACTTATATTATTTTGTTAATAGTCCTGAATTATAACCAAACTTTTGGCATGAGTACAGACACTGTTGAACGTTTATTTAAATGTTGCTTATTTTTGTGTGCGTGTTACTCGTACTTGTTTGTTATTTTATTTGTTTACTTAAAACGTTGTTTTGCCCTTAATTTGTGTACACATATAGCACTGTGTTTATTCTAGGTGTGTTTCGTTATTCTATACTATATTCTATATTAGGATATTTAAAGACTCATAATTGTGTCTTTTTTGTAATTTTATTGGTTTTGGTCTTTGTTTGTACTTAACATCTTTCATTGTAGTATGTTTTCAAGTTATGCTTCTACATTCTATGCTATAATATACGCTATTTTAGGTTGCCGTTTTTTTGATATTTTTATGTCATTTTTATCCTCCATTGGCTTGACGCCGTTACACCATAATTATTCTTGTTAGACCCCATATTTCCGTATTGTTGGATAGGGTCCAGTGTAGATCCCAAGTCAGTCGTAACGGGAGGTCAACAAACAAACAAAAATCTGTAAAATTAGAACGTAAGAGCAAAAAGATTTGGACCTTACACAACTTCCTATCAGCAGATTTTGAGACTTTCGGTGGGATTAGAACCAGAATTGTCGTACTCCGATCCAACTACAACATTAAGTAGCGTTGCAATGGTCACATATGTCCCCACAGTGTTGTGGTTGCACACTTGGTCAAAAAACAACAACTTTACAGTTGAAGTTGTTCGTAAAAATCAAGTTTTTCTGGCCTTCCTACGTCACTTGAGTCAGTTCCTCTGCAAGCGGACAGGCAGCCCTTCTGTGAGACTTTCTGTGAACTTCTATCCAGCCTTTCGACCTTTCAGAGGTTCGAACCACTGAATTGGAGATTTACTGCCTGCCTGTCTGCCTTACTCTCAACCTAACTACCTGCCTGCATAACCACTGTACTAACGAGCTGCTTGCCCAACCACTAAAAAATCGTCTACATGTATGGTCTGTGTGTCTAAAAATTAAGACAATAATAGGTAAGAAAAGAAATCGATATCATTAAGGAAACCCGCCCTGCGATTTCGTGTCCATCGTGGTCTAATGGTAAGCTGCTTGGTCGATAGAACTTATGGTTTGTAGTTCTAACCCTCTCCCAAAATTTGTTATTTTTTTCGGGAAGGAATCGTCTAACTCACAAATGTATCATTTTTGGGTGGGTTTGCCGTCACCTCTAGTGGTGTAGCGGTGAAGATCCTGACCTCATATTCTGGAGATTTGGGTTCGAATTCCAAAAGCTACATCGCTGCTTAGTTTTTGGCTGAAGCCTAGAACCGAAAACATACAAGGACCACTTAAAGCTGGGTTTCTCGTCACCAGCCGTGGTGTAGAGGTTAGTTCCTTGCTTCTCAATCCTCTCACCACTGTTCGAACCCCGGTAAAGATAAACTCTGCCCCGGTAACCGATAACACACTTCGGGTTCGAACGTTGCCCCTCTGATAGAACTCTGTGGTGATCCTCCTTGATTGAGGTCTCTCCCCGCTCTGATCTCATCACTCTCTAAGCCACCCCATGGCCCTAACCCATTTCCATGACTGCCCCCAATCCCCCTGACTGGCTTCCATGCCCCCCATAAGCTAACCAACCTCACGCTGATCGTTCAAACGCAGAAATATTTTGTTTGATGACATAAGAATCGACGAAAAGAACAAGTCATAAGTCAGTTTAGCCCTTAGACCGAAGGGCGCTTGCGCGGTGTAGTGGGTAAATAGAAAAAAGCGCCGGTTCGAAGCCAATGGTTCGAATCGAAGCCATCGATCCCCCCCCCCCTCAAAGTGAGGTGAAGAACCCTCAACCTCTTCCGTACAAAGGGCTTGCGCCGAAGGCGCAAGCAGGGCCCGAAGGGCCCTCCACCTCTCGAGCCCCCCAAAAGTGTCTAAAAATACTACTCTACAACATTCCCCACCTTTTTTGTTGTATTATATTGGACGGTTTTCCGAAAAA
The DNA here is from genome assembly GCF_965637545.1 of Phallusia mammillata. Lineage (NCBI taxonomy): Eukaryota > Metazoa > Chordata > Ascidiacea > Phlebobranchia > Ascidiidae > Phallusia > Phallusia mammillata. Next base: position 25,851,377 of record NC_137256.1, on the reverse strand, counting down.
GTGCAAAATTACCTTTTAATTGTGATCTCATTTAGATAGGTGTACGGTCTTAAGGTTTGAGAGTGGAGTGACACACATAGAGAAGGGGAAAAACTTTAGCTCACTGACGGCTTATGGCTTAGAGTCTGGGAAGCGGGAGATTAGATTGTTACAACGGGGAGAGACCTCAATCAAGGAGGATCACCACAGAGTTCTATCAGAGGGGCAACGTTCGAACCCAAAGTGTGTTATCGGTTACCGGGGCAGAGTTTAACTTCACCGGGGTTCGAACAGTGGTGAGAGGATTGAGAAGCAAGGAACTAACCTCTACACCACGGCTGGTGACGACCATCTCAGCTTTAAGTGGTCCTTATATGTTGTAGTACCAGAGCTTTTTTTATAAGTACTGCGGCTCTAGAGTTATATAAAAGAATCATTCAATAAACAACAAGCAGCTTGCTAGTGTAGTGGTTTGCAGCAAATGGTAGAAAGCAGTGAGTCATGGGATCGAACCTCGCGAAGCCTTCGATTCCTCGTAACCCAACGTCAATTTTTTTTGTAAACTAATTCTCTTATGTTTTGCGATGTTGCTCTGATTGGTGGTTTACCTATAAAACCAACACACCGAACCGAAATAAAACGTGTTATTTAGATTATTGAAGTAAACAAAGAACAAGTTTCACACACATGGTTAGGCAAAAAAGATACTACTACGACAAACTAAAGGACAGACGTTAAATGGACGATTTAGAAGTTTAGTGGGGAACGGAGATATGTTATTTATTTTAAGATTCGTGGGACAAAATTGAAACTTTTCAAAGACCAAAAGGGTGGAAATTTCTAACAATAATAAAAAGGTGTGAGCAAAGGAAATACGAAAGCGACGTAGAACGAAATATCGTGAAAATTATGGGAAATTATTTATTAAAAACATCATTCTATGTATTAGATGTAGCTATAACATATGTTATCAGGAAAATTTGTTTCGCAACAACGCAAGAAGCAGGACTAAAAATGGATTGTGGAAGATTTAAAAGGGTGAAAAAACAGTGATGGAGTGTGGAAAACACTATGTTAGTAAGGACAAGGAATTGTTCTGTCATTAAAAATGGCGGCACAACAACTCATATAAGAGAATAAAGTTTGGACGATGCACAGAGGCGTTAAAGCAGAATATATTACACACGCAAACTGATAAACAATGCTGATGTGTATTTGAAGTGTACCAAATATAACGTGTATGAAAGATTGTTTATTAGTGGACAAATACAAAGTACACGATGACGTCATCGATCGCAGGTTTCGTCATCACGCTCATCTACATGCGAAAGGATCATGACTATGCGAAGGTTAAACCGAAACTGCACGATGACGTCATCGATCGCTGGTTGCGTCATTCCTATCCAGTTGAAGGATCCTATCCACGCGAAGACCCACCAATGTTTTCCAGTTGTTTATCCTGATGTTATCGAAGTGACTAAAAAAACAAGTATATAAATGGTAAGTGCGCGGCCAGTTGCATATAAACAAAATATAACATAACTTTTGTAGCAAGTTTTATTCATTCGCCTATTTGGAAGGCATGAGCATTTCCGTCTTATTTAAATGGAATCATATAGTTATTAGATTTAATTGACGCGACCAGCGACCTTCAAAAGTAACATAACTAGGTAAGATAAACACTTACATTTGGAATGTTGTGCTACAATTACGTTGATCCGATCAGCGTTTCTCCACAACCTTTGTCACCGCAGTTGTTTCCGATGTTTGGCTGCTGCTTCGAACGTCTGCAACAAAACTAACAACAGCATTCTGGTTTGATAAAAAAAACCTAAAACTAATATAATAGAAATCTAATATCTCAATCGCATTCTGTTAAACTTATGTAAAAAGGAAAAATCGATTCTACCGGAGCTGATAACTGAATAGCAGCTCACAAACACACGTGACATGCAAAACAATGTAACATGCACAAACATCATGCCATGCAACACACCGGGCTTGCTATCCGTTGAAGCAACGGTATAAATGATAGTTTAAATTCTAATCTATGTTTAACTTCACAACGCTCGTGTTCTCTATTTATAGTTTACTTACATTAAAGCTTCAGTGCGATTTCTGTCAAGTTCAGATTTAGAAGTCTTTAAACCTTAGTCACGCCATGATCTGAAACCAAAACCATTTGAGTAAATATAAACATGGATGTACCAGCATTGAAACTGTAAATTGTTTTAAATTTTGATGTATAGCATATTTGACTTCTGCCTAAAACTCTTACTAACTTTCTGCAAACTATTATGAGTCGTCAGTGTATGCAGCAAATATTAATTTAGGTAACCTAGCATTATATAAGCGTTAAAACAATCAACTTAACTTGAAGCCGAAAGTTCCCCCCATCTTTTTTACGCTTCCGTCGGAAATCCAATCCCTGCAAAGCAGAAGCAGAAGGAGTATTTGGAATTCAAGGCAACATGTAAACTATAGTTTATGAAATATTTAACTGTGTCAACATGCGAAGACAGAATAAGTGCACTTTATACTGCCAACACTTGGACATACAAACTATTACCATTTAACGCCAAAAGTATAGATAAGTACATAAACTTCAATCATTTATTTACTCGCCTATTTTAGGAAGTTTCATAAAGTATTTCTTCTTCGCTGTGGTAGATGTTTCTCCGAAGCGATTGAAACCATCCGACGACCTGAAACATACGATGCAGCAGCAATATCGTGTATTTGATAAATAAGTCAAACATATTCTGGTAAATGTTATTCTGGTATATGCACAGAAGTCAACAAGTGTGCACCCGAGTTTATTCTGCACAAATACCAGGCTAGTTAATTTACAACTCGCAAATTACCTGTTTATTCTCAATTGGTGAGTCGCTCCACCGACACAGCTTTCTTCACCATTGAACAAGATCGAACAAGTTGTCTCATTTTTTTCTTTTTTTTCGACCAATCATAGCGCTTCCTTCTCAAACGTCACTCCCGCGCCCGAAAACCGACCAATCACAGAGCTGATACAAGTAATCAGCAAGTCTCGTCAAAAATGCAGAGAAAAACTTCAATTGATTTTCCTGGAGCAACGTTCGTTCAAATAGGCACGTGTCGTGTTGTTACGTAATTTGTGAGCATTCTATCTGTAATAAAACGCGCCATGCTGGAATATAGAAGAAAAAATGACAAAAGCTGATAATATATTTTTGATAGTTTACAGTAAATCAGTTTCCGCTTTCTGTTTCTTGGTAGAACATAAATATTTTAAAAATCAAACCTGCTGTGAAAGTTGGAACTATACGTTGCCGTTACTCTATTATATGCTTTTTTTATTTCCATCCAACAATTTTAATTGCTTCAAAATCCAACCTGTGACTTTGTTTTTCAGTTTTTCTGTTGCTGACGTTTTTCATTTTGATATCACTTCAAATTCATTAGCTGACATTTAAGCTGATAAGGTTTAAACCGACTTGCTGCTTAACTCTGTCACGCCACGTGGTTTTTATCATACGTTAAGCAGGTTTACTTCAGGCCTAATTTATTGGATTTTTGACTCAGATTTCTACATACCGCTTAAAAGAAAACAGTATTTGAATATAGTATAGGCTTATGCTTTTTTCCTGTTTGAAGCCTAACAATGTTTTTAGTTACCCGATTTAAAGTGGCTTGTTGCTGAAATGTTTAATTTTCACAGGTTTTGCCTCCTACCTCACCTTTAAATCAAGTTCAATCAAAATCGTAAAAATATAACGTTGATCTGATATTTTAAATGTAGGCTTGTATCGCTGCATTTATTTAAGTGCAACTAGCAATTTATGCGATTGACCACAACCACAATTATCGAGTCAAGTTTTCGGTTATTTGAATGATGCTTACAATGTATTAGGTATGTTTTATAAGACAGGCGGTTACCTACAACGGTGGTTGAACCCGTAAATCACTTTACTCGAACCAATTCCCAATCACGCATGCATTTTATTGCCGGAGTGACCAATATGTTGTTTATGTACATATGCATAGAGAAAATGCACAAATCCAGAATTTGTTCGCTAGACACACAACGATCGAGTCAACTCCCTCTACTAAGAGGCACCAACCAAAGTGAAAACAACGACAACAATCCAAAAAGTACAGCCGCTAAATATTGATATATTATTACTATGGGCACACACGCGATAAAACGTCACACTACACAGTTTGTTACGTCACAGCCAGACGTCATAATGCGAGTACGTCATTAATGTATTACGTAGCACGCAGGGGTTGATGAAGCACTCGAGTCGGATAAAAAAGGATTTATATCTTTGAAGATGGAACACGGTCCATGACGTCACACACATGACGTCATAAACACGTACCTGATCGATGACGTCATATATCGACAAGAACTCAAAAGTTTTTGGTTGAAAAGAATCACAAACAAAAAATACATGCAAAAAAATAGTGATCATAATAAATACAAGGAAATTTCACTTCGTGTTCACAATCGGCGTTTATTCGTTTGCTGACGTCATAAAGGTCATTAGCAGGTGTTCGAACGGTTTTATTGTTCACAGTATGGACACTATGCTGCGCACCTGAGCGACTGTATCGTGATCTCGATTGGTTAAAAATTCGACCAATCACAGAGGTTCCCGCCAAAAACAGGTCCCCAGTAAAAAAACAGAAGTACGTGACGAACACAGTTACATGCTGCACACTACAAAAGTACGAAGTAATTAAATAAATAAACAAAAAATGAGCACGGTAGGCAGGATGCCGTTGTAACATCACACAGAGCATTGTGTTTGACACAACAATGTACAGATTATGGCTTTCAATCGAACACTATGACTTCATAGAAGGATGTTGCGCAAAAAAACAGGCTGCTGTTTATTTGATGCTAAAAACGAGCTGATAAAAGGTTACAGAAGGTCGTTGACCCCGTACAGAAGAGTTCACCGCCGTCGAGGTTACTCGCGGTCAAAAGCATGCTGCATAAAAGCTAAAAGCTGCGGGCTTTTGCATAAACAAGCGCTTTGCGATAAAATACGCAAAGTTTGGGGCAAGATGCCTTGGATAAAAGAATTCGCCACAAGAAGCGGGAGGCAAGTCGCTATAAAGTGAAAAGAAACTCGATCCAACAACGATAAAACTCTAACCACCAAACTATAACAAGCGCAAAAATCTTTCACGGGAGAAAAACGATTTAATCTACGGGAAAAATAAAAACTAGGAAAGCTAGGAAAGTCCAATGCCTGCATGGTAACCGGTCATCACGCTTGTAACCCCGCCCTGGTGATTTTGATTGGCAGACAGATTGAGCGAATCAGAGAGGTCCATCGCCACACTAGAGGCTGCGTTTCCTTGCATGAGACTAGGATTAAACTGCTGCGTCACAACGGCAGAAGCATTGAACTGTGGCGATGCTCGTTCATCCGGAACGGGGCTGCTGTGAGTGCTCACTCGAGCGTACGACTCTGCGTTGAATTGTGGGTAGGCACCGCTTGAGGTGGGGGCGCTAAATGCTGAGTCAGCATGATTCAGCGGAATTCGGGCTTGCGACATGTTGCTGTATTCAATGTCTTGTCTGCGAAAAAAACATCAAAAGTTGCGATATTTTTCTCTAACCGTGCTTGTTTCCATAGCAATATGACGTAACATGGCAATGACGTACCCGGCTTTTGTGCAGACTTGAGCGAGTAGAATTCCTCTCTTATGTTTGTTGGCGTGTTGTTCTATGCCGGACAGACCGACCACCGAATAAGTACAGCCCGGTTGGAGACAGTGAAAGTGGGAAGTATTTCTGTGTCTGTCGGAATTTCAATTATTATTTCACAGTTTCAAGTTGTTACGACATACTGCTGTGACGTAATCGACTGCTAACTGATACAATCGACCACACTTAAAGCTGGGATTAAAACCGACCCGATAGGACCATGTTGTGGTATTTTAGAAACATGCTCTTCTGCCAGAAAACTACTTTTGCATGAAACCTTGTAGGTTGAAAAAGTTTTCACCGTTTGCTGTTACTTATCATTTATTAGCTTGATGCTTTCATACAGAATTTCCTCTGGTTTATGACATCACAATCTGTGATTGTTACCTGTATTTGCACGTGTCCCGCATACAATCCTCCTTCCCTCTGAATCTCTCGAAACCGGATTGTTCAAGTGTATCAGCTTTAACGTGTTGACGTCGATGTGTTCCAACTTTCGCACTGTCTGTACACCTGTCACGTCACAATACAAAGTTTGTTTCCAAGCAACGAAAAAATTCTAATAAAGACGATTTAAGTCCACCATAGCGCTTGTTACAAGGACCTTGCAAGCTTAAAGCGGGTTTCTTAACGAGCTTCGTGTAGTCAACCATAGCGCTTGTTGCATTAACGTTTTTACGATTAAAACGGGTTTCTTAACGGGCTTTGTGCAGCCAACCATAGCGCTTGTTACATGCACCACTTTGCAAGCTTAAAGCGGGTTTCCTAACGAGCTTTGTGCAGCGAAACACGACCATAAATTAGAATTCCCCCTAGCCTCTTACAAATCTAAAGGCTCGTTGGTAGCAAAATATCGACTGCGGAATGAACTCACTTAAACTGACATCTGAGACAGTGGAAATGTGTGCTGGTGCTTCTGTACTGGCAACCATCTACTTCACAATCCTGTGTTGTCTTGAACCGCTTGAAGTCGTCTCTCACCAACCCGGCCACACGTTCATGATGCTGCTGATGTTTGAACATGTGAGTACGACCTGTGAATCTGTACATGCACCCGTCCCTCGTGCAGTGATAATGCGAAACCTGCGAGTGGGAAAGGGATTATAGCAGGCTTACTTTGCTTTCATCACCAGAAAAGAGGATATATTCTCAATTATCTTTTACCCTCGAATTTTGTCAAGATGACCAATTTTTACTTTCACTACCCACATTTTTCATGTAAGTAAATACTTATTTACATGACAACGATTTCTATGAATGAATTATGACGTACTTTGAACACATGCGGACACTGAGTGTCGCCACAGTTCTCCGAAGACTCGAACCTTCGAAATCCCTCTATGACGTCATTATTAATTCGGAATTTGGCGAACATCGATGGATTCTCGTCGTTTGGTTTCGGAACGAATCTGTTCAACAAAAAATCTTTCACTTTATTTGAGAGTTTCAACTGTTACGTCATAACTTACTAATATGACGACATGATCACAAATAGTGACGTAAAACTTATCAGGGAAATCCTAGCTAAGGTTTTTGAAAAAATGAAACGGAAAAAAAATTTGATTGACTTTTTAACAAGAAAAAAGTTTTTTTTAAACTTTTTGCTCGCTTTATAGTCAACTTTTTTTCTGATATTTAAATTGTTTTACATCAAAACGAAATCGGCAGGAAAAGTTGAAGTTGCGAAACAAGTCGGTGAGAAACGTTTCCTCACCTGTTGACAACTTCCGGGTCAGAAAAATGAAACGAACTCCCCTCCTCTTCCGGTATCTTCTCAGGGGAATCACCGTTTGTCGACGACATGTCGTTCGAGAATTCTGAAATTCCATTCAAACAGTTTTGTTTAAATCAGAAAAACACAAGAGAATATGTTGGAATGGAACAAAACGTTTCAACAATATTTCTGCCATAAATTTAATTAAATAAACTAAGACCTAATGCGAAAACGGTACTTAAAAGTAGGATAAGAGCAAGGTTCACCACAATACTTTAATTGCTTGGTACCAATGGTTCGCCTGGTGCTACTTGGGCGTTTTCGTTCAAATATTTTTTTAAAACAGCTAAAAGTGCTGGCTACAATATACACGGACATTAAAAGTAGTTTGGTCAAATCAAAACTGCCAGAGAAATCGTGTGTGGAGAATATATTGTGTTGCTCTTTTCCATAGAAAACTTATCGCATAAAACTCACTCGAGTTGGATTCGTTGCTGTTTGAATCGGTGTCGGGATAATTTGCTCGTAAATCCAGCACGCCCTCATCCGACGAAAGATCGTTACTTTCAAGTTGGGCAGGAAGTGACGTAGAGTGAAGACTCGTCACAGGTCGGGGGGAGCCCATATCTCCGCTAGTTGGCGCCAAATTGTCTCCCTGTAAGTGAAATGTTAGTGGTGAGCGAGATCGCCTGTCCTTACGTTATTAATTTGTTCTTTTCTTTGCCTGAAGTGGAACGTTTCAGTTAATATTGTTTTTGGAGATAAATTTTGCCTTTTTGGATAAAAAAAGTTTCAACCCCGAACCTTTCGATATCTGCTCCAACATCGCTAGCTGAGGTCGGCTCAACTCATGCATGAAATTCGACGGTTTCTGTGGAAACGACGATGTCGTCACTGATGACGCAGTCGCCTGTGAAGAAAAAATGTCACTGAAGTAATATTTTAAACTTTTAAGGTTTTTGTGATGGAACTTTTGTATTCGTATGAAACAAAATCAGACGCCGTTTTATGTTGTTGAATTTTTCGTGATAATTTTCAGGCAAAGATTTTCGATTTCTTTTGTCAGTACCTGGCTCGTATCCATGGCAACGCCCGGACGCTGCTCGATCTCGTCCGCTTCGTCCACTATTAGCGGTAGAGAGTCGTCGCCGGAATCGACGTTGCTGTGGTCGATGTCAGTCGTGTCTGACGTCATATCTGCAATAATAAGAAAAAAATTCAAACTCTTTTCGTTTCGTTTGACTATAATTGCCGGTTTTTGTTACGATAATGTTTTGCGTTTGTTTGTGCAAGATCATGATGTTTTACAGTATTGTTTCTTTCTGGAAAATACCGAACAAGCGTTTCGTCCACATGGTTGCATAATTAACAAATTTTGTCGTTCAACTGGTGTGATGCTGAACAAAATACTAGTTATTGTTTCGAGAACTTGTATTTTTGCTGACGTTTCGCTCACCAGAACGGTAGGGCTTCTTCAGAGCAATAAATGAAATATTGCGAGCACACGTTTTTGTATGTTTTTGTACGTGTGTGTGTATGTGTGTATGCATAAGTACACAGTGTTTCCATGTTGCGATTAAACGTGTTGTTGTTGTATGTTTCTGTACAACTATTTATTTCTGTGTCTCACCCATTCCGTTGTAACTCCTCCCCAACATTCTGCGCAGATGTTTTCTCACGTGAGTTGACATCTGATGTTTATATTGGAAAGCAAAAGCACAACCGGCTCTTATGCAGTGATAATGACTGAACAATCCGTTGTACTTGCAATCTACGAAACAAATAATGTACAGTTTGCTAAAACAAAATACTTTTCAAACTAAATACATCGCTTAGGTATAATGTGTCTAAGTATCGGAATGTGGTAAAAACCAAAAATTAATAGTTAACCACGTAACTTTTTAAATCTTCAATTTGCTTAAAAACAATGTATAAGTTACAATTTGAGATAGCTAACAAATTGTTTTATCTCTTGAAGACAACCAAAAGGTTAATTGAGGTGCAATTGATGAAAAGGAAATGTTTTTGCCGTTTTATTTTCCAAAGTTGCAGCATTTGAAAAGTTAATAATGAATTAAATTTTTAAAATTATTAAAATATGGTCCCAATCATTAAAGGGAACATTTTCGCTGTTTAGTTTTGCAAATTTACACCACATAAAAACCCACCATATCTTCCGCATTGCTCCTTCTTTGTGTAATATTTAAATCCGCTCGCCTCTCTTCTAGCAATCTTCTCATGCTTCTTCATGTGCCAGGGAAGCTTCGACGTTCCTATGGTAACGAACTGACAACCGGGTTTCAAGCAGTGGTAATGTCCCCTCAACCGAAACTCGCAACTCTGAATAAAATTTCGTGGTAAGTCGACTCGCTGGAATTTCACTAACAGTGTCGACAATGTTTTAAAGCTCTTAGACTTGTATAGATCACCGTACGCCAGCCCCATTGAAGGCGCCATACCGAATCAGTCGGTCACCAATCATTCACCACCACATGGCAAGGCGTAGGCTGCAAAAGTCTAGCCGTAGGTGTGTAAAACGGGTCACATATTTAGTAATTGGGCCCTAAAACATGAGGATAAAAGTCGATGAAACAGCAGCTTAGCACTAGCACATAGTTTCAATTTGATGGATTTATTAAATACAGAAACACGCAACATTAGTTTACCGGGTTGAGACACATCTTCTTCACTGTGTAGCTTCGAAAACATTCTTTTGCCGCTTTTGCATAAGCTTCCAAACTGTCGTGGGCTTGTCTGGATGAAAACAAACAAGTGTCAGAAAAATTATTTGTTTTAATTTCAATCTTTGCACGCCATACGCTTGTGTTACATGTGACGTCATAAACTAAAAACAACGACGTCATAAACTATGGTTTTTCGCTGTCGCGAAATACTCCTGTGGACCAACAAGGCAAATAACCTGGCGTTGTTTTGAGTATGTTATGCGACCGTTGTATTGGTGTGCGTGTACTGACAGTATGTTATAGCAGCAGAAGCAATCAATGTAGAACATTCACGTGTTGATCACATTACAGCATGATACATAACATACCTGTGCGTTTGAGCTTTGCCGAGCGACTTGCAAACGTATCTGCACCGGTTCAGAGTGCAGTGCCAGTGATTCTGCATCATATATTTGCAATCACGACGCATGCATGTCATTCTGGTGAAGAAATAAACACAGAATTGTTATTTTGTTGATCCTAAGACCGAGCTCATGCGGTATAAGACGCTTTAACAAAACTTGTGTTGAGCCTAAACTCAAGATTACTCGAAATAATTAGATGTGGAATGAATTTGGATAAGTAACTCAAGTAAACGGGTGTAACTGATGTGGCCCTTCATATCACTGATGATGGCATGAGCATTTGCCAAGACATTTGAACAATAAAGCATGTCGCTTTTTACGCATATTTGGGAATTACTTTTTCAGTAGGTGTTTAAAAAGAAACAAAAAGGCCACAAGGGGAGTTTTAAGCAGCTTTAAATTGTTGCGAATCTGATCGAATTCCAAACTTACCCAGGTCGGATGTGGATGAAACCTTCCTCATCGCTTCCTCCCATCTTCTTCATCAAATCCAAGTGTCCTCCCAAGCCACTAGAGGGACCCTGTGAGCCCGACATCGCTTGTGACATGAGAGTGGGGTTCTGCAGCATCATATAAGCCCCAGTCGAGCGGGGTTCGGGGTTCAAAGTCGGGTAAACGAGCTTTTTTTCGGCCACCATCCGCGATATGTATTTGTACACTGGATGGTCGGCATAACTCGCCATGTTTACCGGGGGAGGGGCGCGCACACTCGGGTAATCCCCACCGCTGTTGTTGTTGCCGTTGTCGTGGTTACCCATGTCACGTGACTGGTCGAACTGTGCGCGACTGAGCACGATGTTCCGCTGGGTGTCGCTTTCGCCGCGCGGCAAATGACCACTAGATGGGGTTGTAACGCGGCTGGGGGAGCGAGGTCGGGGGGGTTCGTCCTGGGCGGGAAATACCGGGGAGAATTGGCGCGCGATTGGTTGTTCGAAACCGGATTGTTCCAGTTTTTCGTGAAATCTGTGAAGAAAAATATATATGTTTGCAACTAAATTGTTTGAGAACAGTTTTTTGACATATTTCCCGTGGATGAAACGTTTAAGCCGAAGTTTTTGTTAAAAAGTCGATCAATGTCGGCTTAAGCTTAACACTGTCGCTATGGTTACTAACAATAGTTGGAGGAAAATCTAGTTGAGGAACAGAAATTATTGTACAATAAAAACCACAAAATAATCTACAAAAATTAAATCAATATTAATACCGGTTGCGATTTCTTCTAGCTTTCATCAAAATTCCTATTTGTGTAAAAAGAGCAACTTCCAAATTAGTATTTTTCAGCCTCAAATGAAGTTTTACAAAACTGTTGTGTTTATCAATGAATTGCAAAAAAAGGTTTTGCTGGACAACTTACGTGGTGTGAGTTAGCACGAGATGTTTTTCAGTGAACACAGCACAACAATCCTCTACAGCACAGTGAAAATGATGACACGAACCGAATACACAGTTGGCGACGTTGCATTCATCAGGACCGAGTCTGTGTGAAAATAAACATTTTATTTGCAAACCACAAGTTGCGTGTTTTCATTTTCTGCTTTTTGTGCAAATTGAAGCAGAAATATTCAGTGGACAGACGATTTTTTTTACCTAAATTATCTGTTATTCGCAACTTTTTACGTTTTTTCATTTTTATTTCAACATAGTACACGTGATAACATTTACTTGATTTTAAGTTTGGTTAAAAAATCGTCACATAGACATTCATTATGAAAACTTTGATTTTTTGAAACATTTTCATTGAGACACCGCCTTAACTACGGACATTTTTCTATGTGCGCGTTTAAAGACAAAATCTTTGTCAAACAAGTCTGAAGAAAAAATGAATTTTGCTAATTAGGTGCTTACCCTCGGAAAAACTTGAGCACCGCTTTTGAGGGTTTGTCAGATTGGTGAATCTGAAATAAATGCAACACAGGATTAGTATTGTCTTAATGTGAGCATAAGTTGCTGTTGTATTGTTAAGTTATTTTACCTCCATCGGTTTCTTTTCACTTGATGACGTCGAATTGCTCTTGGATGAAAGATTAAGAGCTTGGTCCTCAACTAAAAAAATGTTATTGCTGTTAAACCGATTGGGATATCCAATACCGAATTAATATTCCCCCCATGTTTACTGTTTATTTACGCTTGTTCAGCAAAACTCAAAACCTCACTTACTCTGGTTTTGATGACTTTCATCAATAAATGAACCATAGTTATCCCTATCTTGCTCCTGATTGGCTGGCAGGCGGTCAGGCGACCTAGCGGTTTCGCTCCAGTGCCCACCACGTTCTGCTTGACTGCTTTCTTGCTCGTAATGACTTTCACTCTTGTATGTTGAAGTCTAAAAATAGATAAGTTTCTGTGATGGGTACTTAATGATTTTTGTGTTTATGCCGCTTTATAAGAAATTTGTATTTCTCGATATGCCGTTATCATATTGAAGGCGTCTCATACAACACGTCAAAACGTCGTTATGCATTCGCATTGTGGTTTAATACTGGCAATTTTCAATATATTTTATAGCGAATGTTACCTCTATTTGATCGTTATATGCCGGTGGTAGAATGTACGGGTTGATATTTCCCCGAGATACAACTTCATCACTGGAAAACAAAAGTATCTATTAGTTTAGCTTGTGGAAACAAAAAAACATAGGTCAATTAACATTTGGACAAAAAAGTATTTCCAAATTCAGTAAAATACACAATTAGGTGCAGAAGTTCTAACAGTTATAAAAAAGGAACAATAGCATAAAACACATTTAATAGTTACAAGAAAAGAATGTTTCAACCAAAAAAATCACCCGAAAAGATTTAAAGTTGACAATTTAAACCAATGATTCTCAACTGCTTTTGAGGCCACATCCGGCTCACAACTACTTATTTTGCGGCTCGCAGCAGACCTCAGAAAACAACCAACGATTTCTATTTTAGCTAATAATCCTAAGTGATTTTTTGAGGTCTTATTTTTTGCGGCTCCCTGCACACCTAAAAAACTTCTATTTGGTCCTGACCATAAAAAGGTTGAGAACCACTGATTTAGAACCGCAAGAGCGAAAGAAAACTCACCGTGGAGTTGACGACATGTCGGGTTTCATTTCACCGCTGGATGGCAGCAGAGGAGATGCAGATGCAGATGTAGATGCGTTAAAAGATGAAGGAACTGGAGGATTAGAAGATTCAACTTTTGGAGTGAAACCCGATAAAGTGTGGGGCAGGGCAGCTGAAAACGAGAATCAAAAATATAATGTGAGATTTATATCAGGACATTTCATTCGATGACTTGTGCTTTTTTAAACAATTATTTTACAAGTTGTTATCACAGATGATGGCATGAGCATTTGCCGAACGTTCGAACGTTTTTGAAAAAGCATGTCGCTTTTTACGTTTATTTGGACCGTTGAATTTGCCAAACTTATGAATAGATCCGGCCAATGTATACATAAAAAGCGACATGCTTTATTATTCAAACGTTTCGGCAAATGCTCATGCCATCATCAGTGATTTGAAGGGCCACATCTACTTGGGTTGTTATATTTGCGATTAAACTTACGAACAGATCCGTGTAATGTGTTTCAGCGTCGTTCATATTTCCCGCAAGTTACAGTGCAAAGTAGTGTAAGAAGTAAAACGAAAACCCACCAGTTGCTACAGTTGTTGGAATTGAGGCTAAAACTTTTCTTGCCGCTTCCTGCAACATGGAAGAATCAAACTTTGCACTTCCACCTGATCTCGACTCGAGAACCAGCGAAGGAACCGGACCTGAAAAGTGGAAAGTTGAGAATAATATATCCGGGTCGGTAGAGCTTGCCACAAAAAACTTTTCCTAATGTTATCAAGTATGTAAAAGCATAGAGCCAATAAATGATAAGCTGCAGACAGTGCAAAATTTTTGACCTATAAGGTCTCACAAACTGGAGTACCGTTGGATGGCTAACAAGTCAATATGGCCGATCTCTCGTCACCAGCTGCACTGATGAGAACTTTAAGGTCGAAACAGTGTGAACTGTCAGCTTATCAAGTAGGCTTTTGAACAAAAAAGATGAAAAAGTAAATTTAACGAATATTACGTTTTTCAGGAAAAACTTTCTAAAAGTCCTCTTTTCAAATGTGAACAAGATTTCAGTGAAGAAAAAGTTTTATAGAAAGCAAGAAAAATAAATCTCACGGTTGAGTAATCGCGACGCGACGTAGGGGTAAATAAAAGATGGCATCAAAACCGGGGTTGGGGGGTTTCCCCTGACACCCAGATAGGACGGGGGTCGTGCAAAGGTCACGGGGGCTTGTTGATGTCTCACTAAGGACTGCTGCACCACCGCTGGAGGGAGGTGTGGAGCGCACGGAGCAGATGTAGGAGGACGGGAGGAGCAAGAGGAGGAAAGAGAAGTGAGAGTGGGGGGAGGAGGAAGAAGCTCTGGAGAGGTTGCTATGGCGACAAGATAAACAGAAGATGAATAAATTAGAAAAGGATTTTGGCAGAAAAGTTTCGAAAATTAGTAAAGAAAAGAACCATCAGAAAAAATGAACAAAGAGAGAAGAAAAGCTTTGCAATGAAAAAAAAA
Organism: Phallusia mammillata; assembly: GCF_965637545.1. Taxonomy (NCBI): domain Eukaryota; kingdom Metazoa; phylum Chordata; class Ascidiacea; order Phlebobranchia; family Ascidiidae; genus Phallusia; species Phallusia mammillata. Next base: position 25,836,352 of record NC_137256.1, on the reverse strand, counting down.
TTAACTAAGTTATGTGCAAAGTACTTAGAAAAGAGTTTTGTGCACCAAGATAATATTTTTGTCACAAACTGTTTTGATAGGAAAGATGAAAAACAAAGATTTGCGCGGAAAAAAATATTTTTGTAATATTTCTCATTTAAAACAAAACGTTCTGAAGTATTTTTTCTTACTTGAGCTTAGACTGTCAGATCCCATAAGATCTTGTCGGTCGTGTTTCCTCTTGTGCGACACCATCTGGCTGGTTGACGTGAATGAAAAGTCGCAATTATTCCGCAAACAGTGAAAGTGGTTTGCTGTGCGGTTCCAAGCACATGTCGGAAATCTGAAACAAAAGTTTGGACTAAAAATTTAGTGTTTTTCATATATGTTACTTGTTTTTGGTCAAGGGCTCTAAACAACATTCTTAGGGAGGATAAACAAGTGAATTGAAATTTAAAACATCAATCTTTGAATATATAAGCTATTGCTGCCAGGCTTAGTATCAAGTTGATAGAGCTCTTTTGGCAAATGTATTTTTATTCCGTCGTTTCGACGTCCTATACAGGTCGCCTTCATCAGGAAAAAAGGCAACGATATATTTAGTTCAAACAACTTTTCAAACAATTCTCCTTGATTTAATCCTTACTATTTTACGACTTACTGGCAAGCTTCGTTCTTGTAAAACTTCTTGAATCCCTGTCTGGTGTACGCGTCATCTCTGGTGTGGTAAGCTTTATGTTTCTCGATGTCACATTTGTTCTTGAAAGTGAAATTGCAACCGGGACGACTGGGGGATAAAACGATGGTTCAACAAGTTGTCCAAATCAATCAGTTTAAACATATAGGCTTTTATGGTGACAATAATACATTAATTTGCAACATGCTGACTCAGCAATTATTGTCACCGTAAACGGCCTCTGTTCTCTGTTGCGCCACCTAGCGGAAATTCTCAAACCTGGTAACTGTGAGTTCTTACGTAAGTAGCTCTACCCCAGAAAACTTGACCAGTAACATAGAAACTCTACTTTTATGTCCACAAAAACGCACTTTTAATGAGTTTCAGAAAACTAATATCTTGCACAGGACTTTCAATGCAAGTCCGCCACTACTTATATTTTGAAAGTGGAAGCGCGCGAGTGTATTTTAAGGTACAAGTAAATAAGTGCACACGGCCGTGGGATGTCGGCCTTTTTAAAATAATAACCTAAAACACCAGCTTGAAACTCACGTGCAATGGAAGTGGGTTGTTCGTTGGTTGACAAACGGACAATCTGACATTCCACATGATTCCGTGGCTCGATATCTCTCAAATCCATTGCTCACAAACTGTTGGTTCTTCTTGTGGAAATTTTCGTGCGTCATCACATCAGAAGTGCTAGTGTAGACTTTCGTGCAGCTTGTCTGTTCACAAATTCATTTATTGTTTGTTTATTTCTATGATGGAATAAATTCACGCACTCTAGCACCATCTGGTGACACGCCGTGTTTGAAAACATTGAAAAAGTTGATTATAGACGTTATCACAAAATGGAACAAAAATGCTAACTTTAGTAAAACTAGAAGGGTGGCTTAGCACATATTGCCCTTGCATATACACTATAACCTATTTTAAAACATAAATATATTTCCTATGCTTATTTTGTATTGGGTCCCATATTAGCCATCGTCTTTTATAACTTTAGTCGTTTCTGCAGGCAAAAACTCATGGGTCCCCACACATGTAAAGTTGAAAATAATGCAATTCGAAAATAATGCAAAACCATGAAAAAGTCGGGTGATGTAAGGTAAAACACAGTGATCGGCACTGGGCTTAAATAATAATACTATGTAGAATACAAGCTATAAAATTAGATTCACCCCAGATATTGTTTGAAGTATGTCCTATTTAACGTTTTAAAAAACTGACCCATTTTAGGGGGCTAGTAGAGCAACTAAATGGGTGCGACACACAAACTAAAAAATATGTAAAAACCACAATGACTCAATCAATAGTACTGCAAAATTTCAGCCCAATCCGCCAATGTTTAAAATTTCGACCACTAGAGGTCTTTTGAGCAACAACCGTTAATGTTTCTGACGTCACAGGGCTGTCAACAAGCCCCTAACTGCAAAAACGACCACCAAGCAACCCACCAATGAGCAACATACAACTGGTTGCCCTTGTAACACTATTGCTCCAAAGAAATCTTTCATTTGTGGTGACCAGTAACATACAAATACGTTTTACACTTTAGGGGCTTGTGGGGTAAATGTTAGGACTACAGGGTTGAACGCAACAATCGACACATATAAATGGCATACTATACAAGAAATCCAAATTTCAGCCAATTCTGACACTGTTTAAAAACTCACCCATTTTAGGGGGCTAACGGGGTAAATAACGGGGTTATCAACAAAAACAAAGTGGGATGCACATCTACATAACTACATCTACCATCTGTGTAAATTTCATCCAAATCCATCAAGGATTTGATGGAAAAACGAGTCGGACAAACTTTGGGTAGAAGAAAAAAAAAGAAAAAAAACAAAAACATTTTGAGTAAAATCAATATGTGGGGACCCATAATTATCATAGTACACAAGGCCCATTGACGGCGTTATACCAAATCAAACCGGTCTCCCAAGCATTCCCATGTGGCAAGAGGGTAGACTAGAAAAAGCTAGCCTGCGGTGGGATTCGAACCCACGATAGGAGTCTTTCCAAGACTCGCGATAGAAGATCTACCAACTGAGCTACACAGGCTCAGTGAAGAACCCGTCGAAAGTTGAACCACAAGCACCGTTGCCTGCCTTGTATGCTGCACATGTCAGCTTCGTAATAGGGCATCGCCAGATTGACCAATAACCACAGCAACAAAAGCGCAAAATTATTGTTGATTTTCGTTTAACAGAAATAGTTTCTGCTTAAAATTGGTAAAATTGAAACTTTTTAGATTTTTGAAGGTTCTGGCAATGCCTTGGACAGTTTTAGGTACCTGACGCAATAAACTTGAACCGCAAATTCGTTACAAAATGCGAGTAATGAGTTAAACTTACATGCAAGCAATGGTAGTGGGTGCTTTTCCCGTTCAAGTGGCAGTTACCAAATTGTCTCGAGCAATCGTCTGTTGGTGCGAATCTCATGAAGCCATGAGCTAATGAGTTATCTCTCTTGTTATGCATGTTGTAATGGCGAATCACATCCGACTTGTTGGTGAAGCGCTGGATAGATATGTTTGAAAAAGATCAGCAATTTTGAATTTTTAGGGTCACAAACGTTAAGAATAGGTAAATAAGACGCTATACATTTACGGAAAACGGTTCTATAAGAACTTAGCAAGTCGTATGAACAACGACCACTTGCAGGGGATTAACCTGTTTTTTATGTTATTGTAATGTTAAGTGTATTACCTGAAAGTTACAATCACTATCAGTGCAGTGGTAATGATCTCTGTTGATATGAGGACATGATGCCTGCATGCAAGGATGTTTCGATGTATACCTGGAAATATATAAGACTGTTTTAATGCTCTTCTGGGGTGAAAAATATTCTCTGATAATAGTAGAATCGTAGAACGACCGACACAGGAAAATATTATTTTTCGTTTAAAAATACAAAAAAATATTCGCTTCACTTATTATCCGCGTAAAACGGAGAGAAAACAAGTCTTTTCAACAGATGCAAAAAAGCATCTTACTTTGAAATATATTTGTCGAATACATCCTCATCAAAGTTGGTTGGATCCAGAGTACCTTTTTTGATTGAACTACAAAAATGTAAAAAAACAAAATTAAATATATAAGCTATTGCTGCCAGGTATAATATCAAGATTATAGAGCTCTTCTGGTAAATTGTATTTTTATTCCGAAGTTTCGACGTCCTATACAGGTCGTCTTTATCAGGGTAAATAACACTGAATGCGCGTTGCACTGTACTACGGCATGTATAAGACGTCGAAACGTCGAAATAAAAATACATTTGCCAGAACAGCTCTATAAACAAACTTAAATATTGATGAAAAATATTTCTCAGCCTAAATATACGTCAATGATAATGTAGCCTGGAAGAAATAGAAACAAACAAGTTACACACCCGACTCCACTTGATACAGTTCCAGCTGTTATTGTGTCGATCGAGTCGGCATTCTCACTATACTTCACACTAGGTGGCACACAAGAGCTGGACGAGACCTGAAATAATAATAAGTGTTACAGTGATCATTCTATGTTGGCGCTCGTAGCGAGCGGACGCAAGCAGCAATGGAAAAAGGTCCTAGTTTTGCGCAAGTTATACAACAAAGAGGTGGGGAACGTTTAAAGAAACCCACTTGCATGAGCTTTAAAACAAGAAGTCAAAGCAAAAGAGAAGATGTTGTCAATATGATAGAAAAAGAAAGCTTTCCAATAAAGAAGCTGGTGGGAATATCTGAACGAAAGGGAAATTTAGTGGACGTGACGTGTACCACAAGAAAAGCTGTACTGGAGTTGTATGAAAAATTAGTACAAGTTGATGAAGTATATTCGGTAAGACTGTATGAATCCGACAACTTAAATGTGGCGGTGGGTTGGGTACCTATACCCTTTCCTAACGAGGAAATTAAAAAAGAATTTGAGAAAAGATATGGTGATGTAAAAAATATCCAACACCGGAAAGATAAAAAAGGACTATTAACTGGAATGAGAATTCTCACTCTTGACAGAGCCGATGTGGAGAAAAACCCAATCCCAAGCTATGTTACGATGAACGGTTATGAATTTTACTGCACGTACAACGGGCAGCAAATAACGTGCAAATACTGCACAAAACCTGGGCACAAACAACAAAACTGCCCTGAAAGAATAAAAGACTACCCGAAACTGGAAACAAGCCAAAATGTAACCGCGAAAGGCGTTGATTGCCCCGCCACCGATAAGAGTGGCAACAAGGGCGCTGGAGAAGATAAGAGTTCAGACAAGCCGATCGGGGAACCGCTAGATTTGGACGCCGCCGACACCTTCACCAAAACGGGTGAAATTGAGATAAGCAACACAGAAACAAGGTTGCCTGAACCAAAGGAAATTAGCAAGCCTCCTATGGAACTAAAGCGGGGTTCGTCGAGAAAACGCCATGAAAGAAGCCCAACTGAACCAAACCTGCACCAAGCAAAATCAATCAGCCTTAGCGAGCTAAAAATCCCCATTTCCTGCCCAGTATGCGATGAAGATGGATACGTGACAGAGAAACACACCAGTTTCTTTTGTTGGAAATGCTCGTCGGAGTTTAACATTGCCACAGCGTGCTGCAACGAACTGGACCGATTTCTGGTCCCGGATAAGGAGGTGACAATGAACTGCACCATCTGCAATCAACCTATGAGGAAAATGCCCTGCTGTCACAAGTTTCAGCCCGAGTATCAAACCGACGAAGGTACTTTCGAATGTCTGGAATGCGAAAGGTACGCGATGTTTTGTGTGTGTAAAACCGTTAACGCAATACCTAAACGAACCATGACGACCAACTGTCTAAACAACTATTGCAAGTACACAATTGTTAATTGTAACTGTGGGAAGAAAACCTGCCAACTTTTGGGGCCTAACAAACCCTATCTTTGCGAATGCGGCTTTGAATATGAATTTGACATCGAAATAGGTGTAGAACGCGTTTAAATGCCGCTTTCTATCATAACTTACAACGTTGCTGGGTTGCAAAACCCCAAGAAACGAAGAAGTGTGTTTTATTTTCTGCGTCAGAAAAAAATTGATATAATTTGTCTACAAGAAACGCACACGTCCGCATCCTGCCTCAAACAATGGGAATTAGAATGGGGTGGGGAAATTATAGCCTCGCACGGCACAACAAAAAGCAAAGGAGTGGCGGTATTGTTCTCCAAGAATCTATCGTACTTAAAACACAAAGTGATAGTTGACAATCTTGGGCGCTTTGTTATCATAGACCTTGAAATATCTGACCAGCGTTTAACACTATGTAATGTTTACGGACCTAACAAAGACAGCCCGCATTTTAACGACAACCTGTTTAGCCGCTTGGAGGAGCAACGCGCCGAAAGCGGAACAGATGAATTTATTTTAGCCGGGGACTTCAACTGCGTACTTAATGATGAAGTAGATAAAACCGGAGGAAAAACTACGCATAGCAACCGCCGCGCGAAAAATACAATTTTACAAGCGATGGAAAGATTTGAGTTATACGACGTGTTTCGCATCAAAAATCCGACTCTAAAACAATACACTCGCACACAAAAACACCCACACACAGCAAGTCGCATAGACTTTATACTCGTCACAAATACACTTCTGAACAGGACCACCCAAATTCAAATAGAACCAAGCACACAATCAGACCATTCCATCGTCAAACTCGTAATTAATCTGGATAAAATACCTAGGGGAAGAGGGTATTGGAAGATGAACACGTCCTTGTTGGACGACGCAAAATTTGTAAAAAAAACTAAAACATGGATCGCCGAATTTATGAAAACTAACGATAATGGGTCTGTATCTCCCCAAGTCCTCTGGGAAGCACTAAAATGCAACCTGAGGGGATCTATTATCAAATACGCTTGCGAAAAGGGAAAAAAATTGAAAGCCCAACAAACAGAGCTAGAAAATAAACTTTCAGAAATGCAAAAATCACCCCAACCCCATGACGAACGCACGACGAGCGAAATCGCAATAACCCAACAACAATACGACAATATTATTGAAAGATACAACAAAAGCGCAATATAAGAAGTAGGGCGCGGTGGGCAGAATATGGTGGCAAAAACAACTCATACTTCCTAAATCTGGAGAAACGAAGAATGGAGAAAAAGGCCATTACTAGATTAAACTCAAACTCCAAAATAGAAACAGACCAAAAGACTATTCTACAAGTTCTAAAAGGCCATTTTGAAACGCTGTATAGGGCAAATAAAAACCCGTGCCGCACTACAAATGATGAAATGAACGACTACGTAAACAGTGTAGGTCCAAGATTAGATAAGGAAAACGCGAACGCGTGTGAAGGGAAACTGACTGTTGAGCAATGCTATGAAGCATTGAAGACAATGAAAAACAACAAATCCCCGGGACTAGACGGCTTTCCGGCGGAGTTTTACAAAGTATTTTGGAAAGATATAAAATGTCCGTTGGTTAATGCATTTAACCATGCGTTTGAAACAGGTGCCTTTTCTGGGCAAATGACTTGGGGGGTCGTAACTTTAATCCCCAAACCAGAAAAAGACCTTTTATACGCCGAAAACTATCGTCCTATTACCCTATTGAACGCAGATTATAAAATAGCTTCTAAAGCCATCAACAGTCGCTTAAAAAAAGTACTACCCACGATTATAGCACCTGAACAGTCGGGGTTTGTAAAAGGTAGATACATAGGAGATAATATAAGAACGCTTTTCAACATTTGGGATCATATTTCTGAGCAAGGATTGCATGGGGCCCTAATGTTTTTAGATATATGTAAAGCATTTGATTCAGTGGATTGGAACTTTGTTAACATAGCTTGTTCCAAATTTGGATTTGGAAAAGATATGTGCAGATGGATTAAAACATTCTATGTTAACTCACAATGCTTGATCATTAATAACAACCACATGTCTACCCCTTTTAGGATAGAAAGAGGCGTTCGACAAGGGGACCCGCTGTCCCCTTCGTTGTTTGTTATAGCCATAGAATTCCTGGCCTTGTCTATTAAACAGAACAAAGCCGTAAAAGGAATTAACGTAGGTGCAAAGGAAGTTAAAATTTCGCTTTTTGCGGACGACTCGTTACTTTTTCTAGACGGTTCAGAAAAAAGCTTTCGTGCAGCTTTTGCAGAAGCAAAGGAATTTGGCAAACACACTGGCTGTAACATTAATCTTGCGAAATCAAGCGCCATGTATATAGGCGAAAGACAACCTAACGCCAATCACCACCTTTCTTCGGAAGGTCTTTCATGGCCAAATACGTTCATAAAATATCTAGGCGTAAAAATTCCAGTGATTAGAAACAAAACCAATCTGTTTTCACTCAACTTTGAATCTATAGGAAAGGAAATTGAAGCTGTAACAAAACCATGGCTAGCAAGATCACTCTCGTTATTAGGACGAGTAATCATTATCAAAACCCTTGCGATACCCAAACTGCTGTACAAACTGAGCGTTTTGCCCATTAGTATACCGCAAAAATTTCTGAAAGAAATTAAACGAAAACTTTTTACTTTTCTTTGGGGCTCCAACTGGGAGAGAGTCGGCAGGAAAATATTGTATTGTAGAATAGAGGACGGTGGCGTGGAAATGATAGACCTAGAGGCCTATGCAAAATCACTTCGTTTCTCCTGGATACGGAAACTGTTTGATGCTATGTTTCTTATTGGAAAACAATTGAAACTAGTATTACTTCACTAAACGCCATGATCTGCATTGCAGCCACCAATTTAAAACTCTCGCACAAAGAGGTCACTAAACTAACTCCCCTCTCGACATTCTGGTCATCGATTGACCTATGGAAGGAATGTGTAACCCAATTTTGGAAGCAGAACACAGTTTATAACTACGGTATCTGGTTAAACAACAAAGTATTATTCAAACGAAAACCCATCGCCTTCGAAAGTTTTATAAACGCTGGTATACTAAAGTACCAACAAATTATAGACAACAATTTAGACTATCGCAGCTTCAAAAGCGTTTGCGAAAATTACCAATTGATAAACAACAATCAAAACCATGCAAACTACCAGTGCCTTATTGCGGCAATTCCAACAGCTTGGGAAGCATACACACCTGACAAACCAGACAGAGAAACAGTCCTGGACAAAATACGGACAGGAATAAAAGACAAATTATCCACAGCCAAAAATGCGTACGAGTTCTTTGCTTCGGGTAATAAACAGCAACCGATCAAGCAGCAACAAAAATGGGAACTAATTCTACAAGGGGCGCCCCTAAACTGGTCAGATATCTACAAAAACTTGCACGAATGTACAATGGAAACTAGACTGCGCTCCTTCCAAATTAAATTCAACTTAAGAGCCATTGTTCTAAACGATAGGCTTTATGGATTTGGGATTGCGGAGGCTGATGTGTGCACATTTTGTGGTGTGTGCAGAGAAACCATGTACCATTTATTTTGTGATTGTATTCATGTCCAGGTATACTGGGAAAGCGTAAGTGCCTGGATTGACAGTGCCATGTGTAATCGAATCGACCTTAACAATTGTATAAAACTCTTTGGAATCCACACCGAATGCTTTGAAAAAGGTTTTTTGAACTTGATTAACTGCTTGCTTTTGATTGCTAGATTTGTTATTTACAAAAGCAAGATTCAAAAACTGAGGCCAAAGGTGGAAATGTTTGTTTATGAGATGAAACGTTGTAAGTGCAATGAAAAATTTGTTTCTCGAAAAAATGATACTATGTGGAAATATAGAGTGAAGTGGAATGCCCACCTGCGCTAATGGCTATATGTGTTTGCTCGTTATAATCGTCTTTTTGTCGTGATGTTTATGCGCAATAAAAAAAAAAAAAAAAAAAAAAAAAAAAGTGTTACAGTGATATAGATCAGGTCCTGTAAAGGTTATTGCGGGCCGCTATGTGTAATTTTGTCAGCATTAGATGATAAACTAAGACTGTGAAATTTACTGGACAAGTTATTGAGTAGTTTTAACAGTTCTGTTTGTATTTACACATTTTTTTAATTTAATCGTATGTTAATGAAAGATTTAACAGTTCACCAAAATGAGTTAAACTGTTTTTGTATAGCTGGCATTCATGTTTTTAGTAAAACCACTCTTAAAATATGTGTCTTGCGTTCCTAAGTTACATAATATCATACATTCACTTTAGTACACATATATATATATATATTGCTAAAACACTTGTTCAGTAACAGTAACATATATGCTTACCTGAGAAATAGCTGATGATCTTTTGAATATTTTCTGCAGAAGTTCCGCTTTTGAGTTAGCTGAAGCATGTTCTAAAATGTTTTAACATAAATCAGTGTTAAAAAGAGTTTTGTCGTTAGTTGAAGTTGAATTACAACTTAAGTACTGAACCACTTCCTTTAAACACAAGGCCTGTTTTTTTAGTGAACTAACATAATAAAAAAATTATCATTTTTCCTCTACTTCTGTCATGTAATGCGCTTATGGTAGCTCGTAAGCCAAAGTAAATGGGTTATTTCATTCAATTTTTAGTCTAATACAAGTCAATTGTTGTCAACAAGTAAATTTTTTTTTTAGATATTCATGAAGTACTAGTGTTGATAAATCAGTAATGTTTCGATGCCAGAATTAGTCTACACAACTTTTCCAACTACACACCCTCAGACAACATTCTAAAACAGCTTCGGTAGCGATGGTCAAAATAACATACATGATGTCAGAAGGCAAAATATTATGTGAAGTACCAGCTGTATTCTTTATTGAGTAACTTTTTTACAAGTAAACATCATAAATTTGCAGTGTATCTTTGAATTTCTCTTATTTACAAGTTACACACCTGCATTGCTTGAAACTATTGAAGCCATGAAGGCTGCAGCAACTGCTGGAGGTAGACTGGCTGAAGAAAATGGTTTGAGGGGTGGAATTTGATTTGAAGATGTTGGTGGTGTGGAGGCCTGCAATATACAAACTTTATCAATTAACAAAATATCTAGCACCACCAATTTCTGATTTACAATGGCACACAAATTTACAACATACCAATAAAAATATTTTACAGTTTACAGAAACATGCAAAGCTTTAAATTGAATCTGAGCAGCAAAATGCAGGCATTAAACATTTCAATGTTCTAACATTTATTGTACTAAAGTCTAAATTCATATATCTTCTAACAATGCCTAAACAGTGTGACTAAACTTTTAATTATACTGATACAGATATTAATCAGCAAAATCAAACAGTAAAAACATACCGGGTATGCTGTGGTATCAACATTTGTATTATTCCATGAAGTAGGTGGGTTCCAAGTTACATTGCTACTAAAAAATGAAACAAATCGCATTAAAAAGTTTTTTGGTAGTTTCTAAAGCTTAACTAAATTGAAGACCAGCTCATTTTAACCTGGTGACAAAATGCCAAGAATGTCACCAGTTTTTGAAATCTATAATTGCTATTTCAAATGTTTTTGTTAGGTTAGGTTTAATTTTAATGTTAGCAACAACATTGTTTATGTTAGAAGCAATGGAAATAATATCTGCTACACAAAACAAATTTACTGACAAAACTTAAGAATTTTACTTGAAAATGAATGAATTTGGATTGTTTTATTAATTTCTACCTTGTGTTGTTGATGTCTTGAGAAGTTTCATGTTCAGAAGAAGATTGAATCTGAAAATTAAAAACTTCACATTTATATTTATCATGCAAGAACTCAATTTCAAAATTCCAAAACTTCAAAAAAAAGTATTTGACAACATATTGGACAAAATCATTACGAAGCTCACCAGGAGACCGATAATAAGCAGTTGAACTCAAAATAACTGAAGCGGTTTTGCAAAAGTTGGTACTTACAGTTGATTCTGGTTTGTTGCTGGTCATAGTTTTCATTTGTCTAATAGTGATCAAGTCTTGATGAGTTAATCCTGCTTCAGTCATTGCTTCAATCAGAGGAGTTTGCTGACCAAGAAGTTCCATGAATCTTCTGTATCTAAATTAGACATATTGGGTTTAGTTAAGATGCAATTTGAGTTGATGCTTAATTTCACAAGATGTGCTGTGTTTCAAAGTTACACAAAAGTTTAAAAATGGTTTTGATACAGTAATTTCTTGTCTCATATTCATTATTCTTGTCATCTTCTTGGCTTCTTGGTTCTTGCTAAGCAATAATCATTATGTGTCTCGCCCATAAGTGAAGCATAATGTTATCAATGAAGAAGTTTACTTTTTAACCAAACTAAACTAATTAATCCATCAAATATTGTTTTCAGGCAGAAATATAAATTGGACTTAGAGAAATTGACAGCATGAACTACATAAGTTCCCGGCACATAATTTGTATTACTATCAGCCTGCAGCAGTGACCCTATTTCTATAAACTGCCAATATTAAACGGCAATTTTGTAATTCTTTTGTGAATTTAATCCCACGGGCAAATTCCAATGCATTATGCGAGCAATAATTTTAATGAAAAGAATTATGTTAGAATATCACATATACAAGTAATTCTAGTGTGCTGTACGAGTAAACTTGGTATAAGCGTTCACTTATTCACAGAATTCAGTTTAAAATTAGGCAAGAAATGTGTAAACACCATTTTGTCTTCACCAGCCGATAGCTTTTTTTATATTTTAACTATTTTTTACCCCACGTTTTTGTGAAACTTACTTTTCCATTGTGATATGAATGCTGTCATCAACCTCCATCTCATTTCCATCACTCATGTGTCCTGCTGCTGCTTGTGATGCTTGTGGTTCATGGTCAACTTCACTGTCATGCTCAATACCTTGTGTTGATCTCTCCTCTTCAAAAAACAATACAAAAAAGCTTAACTTTAACATAAAAAACTGCTGTTTATTGAAAAAATGAAATACAAAGTGGAAAATTTATTAGACTTACCGTATTTTACGGACCATAAAGCGCACCCTACTATAAGGCGCACTGTCAATAAATTGCTTTGATTAGTTTTTTGTTCATACATAAAGCGCACCGGACTATAGAACGCAACGTATTTTAAGGAGTATGGGTTACCGTATAAAGCTCAATAAAGTCCCATATAAAGCTCATAAAGCTCTGAATATCACAGTTGGTAGTTGCGTTTACCGTAGTTTTTGTGTAAGACGGTGGTTTATTTATATAATGATAGTATCGGTACTGGTTTTGAGTGTAGCCTAGGCAATTAAGCGCTACTTGATCCATACATTAGGCGCACCGGCTTATAAGGCGCACGATCAATTTATGAGGAAAAAAAATGATTTAGATTGCGCCTTATGGTCCGTAAAATACGGTAAATGGTTTGAGGGTATAGTGACATTGATAGCAGAAAAACAGAACTAAATGGACGTTAATATACAGCTTTGCTAGTAATGCTTACAGCAGCAATGAATATTTTCTATAAGGTTAAGGTGTATATGCCATATTTAAAATGTAGACTGTTAAAGTTTAAACAACAATTTGTGTAATTTGCCACCTTGTATAGTTTGTGTTTAATTCAAATAAACATGCACATGAGCTATTTACTTCTGGACAGCAATTTCCTCAAATTTGTTTTCTGCACACGGTCAATAATGTTCTATATTTTGCTTGTTTTATCCCAAGGTTGTCGTTTTACAGTTTAGTACATGCTTGCTTTTATAAAACATTAAATTTAAATAAAACATAGTTGTTATAGTGTCAAGGTTATTGCATGGTTTAATAACAGGGCAACAAAAATTAAACAAGAAAATTAAAACTTCATATTATGGCAACAGCATCTTGTGGCTTATTCACTTGCCAGCAGACAGTCGCTCCTTAGAGCAGGGAAACAAACTTTTAGAGTTTTATAGAAATGTTTGACGGCTAGTTCCTAACTTCAAGCTTCCAAAACACGAGTTTGTTTATCGCTTGTGTGTTGAAAACCCACACACCCTACAAAGGAAGCCAAAGTATTTGGTGGAAGATTGGAACAACACAAAATCACACGGGGCTGATTAACAAAATAAATGATTCATTTCCAGGGCAAAAGATTAATGATAGTCTGTTCTCAACTTTGTGTGATTTCATGTTGCCAGTTGGACCACATACAAATAACACAGGGGTGCAAAAATGCGGTCGCACGGTCGCGCGACCAACAAACTTGCGTGCGCGACTGCAATTTGTGGTCACGCTTATAGATGGTCTATATATTTTTTAATAATTTTCTCAGAATAATAATAAAGTAATAATGCAGTAGCACAACTAGCTAAAAAATAAAGATTAGGCAACGATCTACCAATATTGTTTTGGCGAAAAACACGCTTGGATGAAGCCGCGACCGAAAAACACGCTTGGATGAAGCACGTTGGGGCCGAATGTGAAGGCACATGCTAATCGTCGTACGTATGAGGCAAGCACACGTGTGTGTCTCAAAAAGAATTTGTAACGCACATGCACGCAACAACACGTCACTCACGTCGCACAAACATTTACAACAGCTTTGTAGCTATTAGATTTGTAGCGACGCAATATTGTGGCAAAATAAAGATTTTTACAAAAATAAACTGAGGTCTTAATTTACAGTCTTCGTAACATAAATCAATACACCTCCTGTAGCGTATATAGGACGTCGAAACGTCGGAATAAAATTACATTTGCCAGAAGAGCTCTACAAACTTGATAAATCATTACATGTTGTTGTATTTATGGTTGCCCCAAAAATACTGTCTTACCTGATGCTATGTGTGGCATCGCTACTCATCCTATACTTAAGCGGCATCGGAACAAATTTCCGATACATTTATAAACGAGTAAAACGTGCTTTAGCCTGCTATTTCTACAATTTTGCGATCAGTCACTTCACACTGCCATGTGCGTACTCGGAGACAAATTAGTGCGGCCGCAAAACTGTATATGGATGTAGGCTATAACTTATTTTTTTAGGGTATACTGTAAAACTGGTATAAATAGATTTTGCGGGGCCACTAACGAGATCTCGGTAGCAATACATGACAGACTTTTTGTACGCTATTATGTGCAAACAATGCGAAATGACAGGCAACAAACAACGTAAAATTTAGATAGTGACGTCATTAACAATTAAGACCGATCATCAAGCTGTTCAGTTCAAAATTTAGGAATAAACTTTCAGGCACAAGCAACTGGGATATTGTGAGATAAATCAAAATTCTTTAGATTCTAAACAATTTGAGACATTAACAACAATATTAACTAGGGATGTGATTAAATGTTTTTTGAAAGGTCATGTTAATTATGACATAATTATATTTCTAATTATATTCAAATGTAATGATTATTATTTTTTATTTTTTTTGCCAATAAAACTTTTATAAACTCCAACAAAACAAACAATATGTTTGTGAATCTAAAAAGCAGAACAGAAATGTTACCTTCATCAGTTTTTTTTTGTTGCTTCACGGACAAATCAAGGCAGGGCTTCACTTTCGGGTTAGGGGTTTCACCGTCAGATGCGTTGTTTTCAAAATTTCGCATTTGTTTTCGCTCGGAGCAATTGTCATCTGTAAAACAGTGTTAGAGATGAAACAACTTATATTGATGCATTTTTTTCTTGTACAGGATGCAGCATGGAACTTGGTTCAGCTTAAACAACAGCATTTTAAACAATGATTTTGTCACAAACAAATTACTGTATATAATATTTGCTAATTATTATCCAAAAAATCTTGTGCAGTTTTGTTTGTGCTATTTCCGTTTTAGTATTCGGTAAAGAATGATTTGTATCAAGTCTAAAAGGTCAAATATAATGCTACAGCCATAACTATTTAACAGTGGATTGTTAACGACAGAAGTAAAGTCAGTATTTGGTGCACAACTTTATCAATATGTATTGGACCTAGTATGACATCACAATGCCCTCTTAGTTGACTTCCTACTTTTTGCACTCAAAATATTTTCTTTGCTATCTTGAGCAAATTTAAATGAGGCAAACTGAAATACATTGGAGCTGTGTTTGTGAAGATTGAAATAAACGAATGAAGATTGAAATAAACGAGAAACAAAAAATGCACTAAGTACAATGGGGCTAGGGTTCCTTCCCGGGAATGTCTCGACGGGAATTTCCCGGGGTTTCCCGGCAAAATTATGTTCCCAAATCCCGGGAAATTTGTTTTCAATTCCCGGGAAACACACAAACAAGCAAAAACGTGGTAATTTTGTAAAAAAGTAACAGAAATGTTTAAATTTCTGCTAGCTGTTATGAAAATACGGCGTTTTGTAATTTTAATGATAAAGTAAGTAAGCGTTTTTATACGAGATGGCAAATTATTTTCGCGAAAATGCACCACCCAGCGGTACTAGAAAAAGCAAATTTATTTTTCATAATTCCTGAATCTTGTTTACCTTCAAACAAGATTGCAAATATAGTTTAATCGACAAAATCATGGCTAATTAGATGCCTCCAGCAAAAATAAACTAATTTTGCGATTGCAATGACTTAATTACCCACAAAAAAATCAACACATTTTTCAGTCGGGAATTCCCGGGAATCCCGGGAAATCAAAAAATTATTTCCCGATTCCCGGGAATTAAAAAATCCGGGAAATAGAGGAACTCTAAATGGGGCCTTCAACCAAATATCAGTTTCAGATTTTAATTAAGTTTTGAAAATTAATTTGCGTGGTTTGGCAGCAGATGAAAATTCATTCACTGTTGTCAATACCTTATATCCTTAAAAAACTATAGACACAGTAGCTGAAATACTAAGTATAATGTCAACCAACAGATTGAAATAAAGTTAAAATATTTCTAAGACTGGTTTGATTTCATAGAAAACTAGATAAAGTTGTATTGAAAAATATTTCAGGGCTAAATTGACTCATTGAGATGATTTCTGTTGCACAATCGGCGGATTTTGATGTAGGGTTTATTTTGACATAGCATAGCTGCACAAAAACAGCTTATTTCTAATCACCGAAACAACTGTCTCATAAAACGTCTCCCCGGTGTCAAGTAGAGCACTACCGCTACATTCACCCGCCTTAATTGTAAAGTAGTGAATTACTCCCTTAAGAGTTGAGACTTCTATCTGACTGACAGTGTACACATATTATGGACTGTAAAAGTCACTACAGTCAAACTTCGATACTATGCCACCCTTTGGGACCAAGAGAAAGTGGCTTAATAGCGAGAGTGGGATAATAGCGAAAGTTGTTTGCAAAAATGGCCTTGTGACATGACAATGTACTGTAATGCCATGTTGTGTTGTACCATTATAATTTATTACAAAACTACGAATAGATCGTGGCCAGAACAAACAAGATCTGTCAGTTTTGTCGTGACACAAGCACAGAAAGGCGTTGATATAACTTTCTGCAACGCTGTGAAACCTCTTAACATGACCATGTTTGCTTACTTAAAAGACCATGTTTGTTTTATCATGAGCTCAAACCGAAAGTTGTCGGAAGACCCAATTTTTCAATCCATAACCAGACTGTTAATACAGTAATACTGTACTCTCATGTGTCAAGGGTGAGGGGTGGCATAGTAAATATATTTTCTACTAAATTTAGTTGGTGACGATCAAAAATGGTATAGTAGCGAGAGTGGCATAGTATCGAAGTTTGACTGTATTTGGCCGATAAAAGCAAAATTTTAGATACTAAAAGAATAAACTACTGCAAACAATTGTTTCACATTTCAGCACATTAGGGCTTGTATTTCTGGCCTAAAAATAAAACTTATTATTTTGGGGTTTAAGGGGTAAATGTGGGTGAATCCAATAAAAAAGTTACAAAATTCTTTAGAATACCCTACATTGCACCAACTAACAAAGCATGAAACTCTCTGATTATGTACTTTACTCAGTACAGCCATTTTATTTTTTCGTTTTTGGGGCCTATGGCTGAACCACTTGGTCATTCGGGGTCAAACTTAAGGAGGATCAAATTTGGATTAATAACTGAAATGTGTCCAAATTTGAAAAAAAAATAAATAACAGTGTATTACCCTTCCTGGATGTAACTAAGGAAGCAAAATGTTTTGGTTTTAAACAATTTTCAAATACTAATTACAGATTTGCTTAAAATGTTGGTATTTAACCTATTTGACATGTATGTAAAAAAACTGTTTAACCTGACATGTATGTGACATTTAACAAAATATCTCACAACTCTTGTAGATATTGAGAATGGTAAGAATTAATCCAAATAGGTTAAATAACTTTCACCCATTTCGCTTGTGTTTGATATTTCATGCGTCATCAGATATATAATATCTGTTACAAATTGATTTGCAAACACATACCAGAAATTTAGATCAGGCGTGTGCGATCTGTGGCCTGTTGACAAACGGTTGTGCGGCTGGCAGAGAAGCTTGGATTTCAAATGTACTAGCAAACAAGTCGAATAGTTATATATTTTTGAGTAGATTAATGCGCCTGGTATTTTTGGGGCTAGAGTGAAAAGCGTAATTTGATTGTAGTTAACTCAATATAGGTATTATAGGTATACGTCAAAGTAAAATCACCTTGTGATGTATAAAGGTGCGGCTCACCACTTAAAATTAGTAATTGTATTTGACCCCACAGTGACAAAGGTTGCACACCCCTGGTTTAGATAATTGCATACAATATATTTTTTGAAAATATAAATTACTTGAAAATGACCCTTAAAATCAAGTGTGGACAATTTTGACCTTTGATAAGCATATCCTTTTTTGTTAAGCTGAAAACTAACATGGTAAATTGGTTACCTCAAAACAGTGTCAGAAAGTTGAGATGGCTTCACATAAGTAATAAATCCATATGTGCAGAGCAGAGACATTTGGCTTAATCCACGATCTATCCAACATAGTAGAGTTGTTGCAATATATATTAGGATCAGTTAAAACCAACCTATTTTTTGTTCAATGTGTAGCTGTGGAAAAAAACAAAATAAGTAACAATTATTTAATACAAACAGAAAAGGTAAATAAATCATTTTGCTTCATATTATTTTTTTCGCTGCTTACTTAATGTGTCCTAACATCAACCAGAATTGCTTCAGTAAAACCAGCAGTTTGCTGAACCAGTCGGAACCGACGCAGATAAATTCGTCTTCAAATTTATTGTTGGCGAATAACGGTAAGAGATTTTTCACGGGTAATCCCCAAATTTTACCGCGCAAATAAAATAAATAATCTTGCACAGACAATTGTCTTTCTGTGATATCATAATAGGGCAAATAATTAATGCCTCATATTTTAAAAATAAGCCCAAAAATGGAGTACATTAAAAAGTAGTTTGCGATTTATTTTTGTAAAAAAAATATTTTCTAATTTGAATTCGAACACAACCGTCGACGATGCGCGCCAAAAACGTTTTCGCAACGTTTTTTCACCATGAGTGTTTTGTTTTGCGTTGGGTGCGCATGATACGTGACCAGGGCAAACCGCAAAAAAAGGCTCCAGCAAACACACAAAACATCGCATATCTTAAGTTCTAGAAGAGGTGGAAAGAAAAGGGGAAAAATGCTACAAAACCCAAAAATTTTTTGGCCGAAATATCCCGATTGAGGTAACTTAAATTGAAACGAGAAAAATAAAATGTTGCTCATTTTTTTGGAAAAGCTTTACGTTCCTGAAAATCTAAACGGTATGCGCCAAATTTTGGTGCGGCTAGTTAAACAAATGCAATTTTGTTTAAAAATTCTATGACGTAAAAACGTGGCAGTTTGGGTTTGGCGCTCAAATTTTGGGGTCAAATCCCAACAGATTAAAATGAAACTTGCAGAAAATGCAAATAAGAGTCATTACTTTGCACAGAAAAAATATGTACTTAAAAAAACCTGATGGTAAAAATTGATATTAAATGTTATTACTGCCAAGTTGCACTTTGGAAAAAGTAAAATCACCAATTTATCTTCAAAAACGCAAGAAATTGACACTGAAATGCAATAAATCACACAGAGATGCAGTTATGAGGTATTTAGGCTTCTCTATTGCAAAATAAAAAGAAACATTAATTATGCACGAAATACTAATCATACGAAATTGTATATTGCAATAAAGACCGACGCTTGTCCTACTTTGAGGCGGATTTTCAGCTTTTGTGTAAAAACGGGAAAAAAGCCACTGCCATATTCTTTTTCTGCAGAGCACGTCGTTTTCAAAAGCCCTAACTCGTTGTTATTCTAATTTTGGGGCCACTGCTCTGAATATTCACTTGAAGTTCGTAACTCGCCCGTCCCGCTCACCAGCAAACAATGACGCGCGACCGATCAAAATGGCCCAAAAGGGTTCACTTTCGACCGCAATATCTCGCGAACCAAACAAAGCTAAACTGAAAAATTGAAACAAAACACTTTTTGGTTGCGCAGTACATGTCCGTTGGTTTCCCTTGCATAACGAGGTACTCGCGACCCTCGCCGGAGCCAGTTCGATGATTACCTCCGGTTTTCCGAAGTACGACTGGCTCAACTCGTGAAGGCTGGACTATTTCAGAGTCATTACTATGTTTTTTCTCCTTTTACTTTACTGATAATATTTAATGACTTTTTTCTCCTTCGGGGCCGGAACATAATTTCGTTGTTCGTCAAACTTTCTAAAAGCCAACTGAGCTGGGCCCCTTTGAACAAATGGACCACTTTAAACCACTGGGGGTAGTATTTTATAAAGTCTAAAGTTCGTCCGCTTTTATTGCAGAAATGGATAGTACTCGGCTATGTGTTTTTAAAAAACGTCAAAATTTTTCTTCAGGGCCGGAACATAATTTCGTTGTTCGTCAAACTTCACAAGTTCGGGAAACATTTATTTCCAGGCTAAAATCAGTGTTGACAGTGTTGTAAAAACAAATTAATTTCGCTAGAAAGCATCTTCAGTGTCTAGAAAGCAATAAAAGGGATTAAAAATAGAAAAGGCATAAAAATAGAAAAAGCTAATAGTTCTTCGCAGACACGATCAATCAATTCTCAACTGAAAGCCCAACAGACAAAACTGACTGAACACGCAACGAATGATAAGAAACGCACGAAAGATAAAACCGAAAAACCGTAACAGGAGGAAAGATACAACACACGACATTTATTGAAACGGTCCGGAATTTTGCTCATGCAAATATGGTAACCCGTGGTATGGTATGTAATATAAACCCTACAGCATGATGGTACAATATTATGGACGTTTATGTAATGAGGGATTCGCAGTGGCAAAAATAAGTTAATAAAACTGTTTGCAAAAAAAATTATGGCATGAAAAACAATAATGTATTTGCACAAACCCATAAAGATTACAACGCAACAAAAAATAGGTAAAAACGTTCACAAACAGAATTATTAAGTTACAGTGCAACTAAAATACTGATGTGCACAAATAAAATTAACTTAATTTAAATTGATGGGTAAAAAGTACTTTGTCCTTAAATTCAACGAATAAATTGATAAACATGTTGAGCGATAAAATAAAAGATTATGAGCGATAAAATAAAAATGAACATTCATAGGAATTAAATGCACACCACTATAATTTATAACAAGGCTTTAATGAACAGATCTAACAGTAACACCATTAATAGTTTATTGAACAATATAAATTGTCATGTGAAAACAGTTTGGCATATTAACAGCATTTTGTAATATGGGCACAGAATAAGAAAAATAGCTGCGGACCTTGTGACAAAAACATCACAATGTAAAAACATACTCACAATGGTTAAAAGCGCAGCAGCCATTTAGATAGGTGGCTAAGTGCTCTCACAGGCACAGATAACTGTATAAAATTTGTAACTGGTTTGTGTCTATTACATGAAATGAATTACAAAATAAAGATACAAATGTACAATAGAAAAAATATGTTTTGACAATGTTTTATGTTGTTAAACAATTGACATAAATGATTTTGCAATAGCTTACTGCATTAAAAAGCTAAACAAACAGTACGAACAAATGTTTCCTAAGCCAAAATATGTTTCACTTGCACATGGATCAGCAAAGTCAATATTAATGTTATTTCATTTTTCTAACACACATGAGCAGTGAAGGTTGCCCCACTGTACATCAATACAGACAGGTTAGGCTGCAGAATTCAGTTGTCAAGCTTCTTAGTTAACAAGAGGTTGATTTTGCAGAACAGCTTTTAGAATTTTTTGCATCAAAATCTATTGCTGTTGAAGGTCATGTTGTCTGAAATTCAGAGGTATCGGGTTTAAATTAGACACCAAGCATAAACCATTTAGACAACAAATAACAACAAAAGCTATTCAAATTAACAGACAATTCACCAAAATATAATCCTTAAAGCAGTTGATTTGAACCATTTTAGCAACTCACAGATTAAAAACCAGTCCTTTAGAAAAGAAAAGTTTATGTTGAAAACAAATTCATTTTATTGCACTAACCATGTAATCGCATATGGTTCATTAAACCAATCATTTAACACGAAAGATTGAAGTACTTGTCTCATCGCACAATAAAGTTATGCATTTAACTGAATTTGAATGTATTTGTTGAACTTCAGTAACATGCAAAAGTACCTTAAATTAAATTTTGTACCTTTTTTGATTCCCTGGTGTTATATCTCTGAGGGAACCACTAGAGTACTTCCTTGTTGTTTTTCTTGCATAGAGATCCATCTCATTCGGAGGTCATGTGGTATGAAATACAAAGGTAAAATTGAACTAGAAAGGTGGCTTTCTGATATACTTCCATTTTATATATTCTATACGATATTTACCAATTATATATTCTATATGATATTTACTACTATACACATCATTTGATCTACACATATGATTGTTTTTGCAAGCAAAAACGAATGGGTCCCCACATGCGCGTTTGTGCGGATTTACAGTGAACAAACATCCTGGTTATTTTAAGATTTTTAAGGAAAAACCTAAACAACTTTGGCAATAACCCAACTTTAAAAGTTTTGTCCATATTCTTTTTGCATCATTATTGTTATATAATTACAAAAAAAAACAGTAAATAAGAACGGGAAAAAGACTTTTTATTTAATCTTTGTCCTTGATATTGTCGTTCAAGGTTAGTTTTTAAACACAATTTTCCAAAACTGAAAATGTGCTTGATAACGTAATATAACGACTTAGTAAGCTGCGCAAAAACAGCTGATTTCTAGTTACCGACACAGACTGTGTCAATTGTTTAACATTTCAGCACATTAGGTCTTGTATTTTGGGCCTAAAACGTATTGTTTTGGGGGTTAAAGGGTAAATGGGTGAATCCAATAAAAAGTTACAAAATTCTTTAGAATAGCTTACATTGCACCAACCAACAAAGCATGAAACTCACAGACTATGTACTTGGGTCAGTACAGCGGTTTTTAATTTTTTTCGTTTTGGGGGCTGTGGGTGAACCGCTGGGTCGTTTGGGGTCAAACTTCAATAGGATCAAATTTGGATTAATAACTAACATTTGTCCAAATTTAAATACATTTAAAGCACTCTTTCTTGACCAAACACATTTAACAAACCAGCGTTAGACAGAAATGAAAAATAAGGGGTTTAAGGGGTGAAAGTGGGTAAATCGAAAAAAAGATACAAAATTCTTTGAAATACCTTATATTGCACCAAACAACAAAGCATATCACTCAGAGATGCTGTACTTCAGTAAGTATAGCCGTTTATAAAGAAATACGTTTTGGGGGCCTGTGGGTGAACCGCTGGGTTATTCAGGGTCAATCTTCAGGAGGATCAAATTTGGATTAATAACTAACATTTGTCCAAATTTGAATAAATTTGAAGCACTCTTTCTTGACCAAACACGTATAACAAACCAGCGTTAGACAGAAAAAAGAAAAACGGACAAAAACAATATGTGTCCCCTTCTAGAAGGGGACCCATAATTACAAATATCTTATTATCATTCAAGTAAACATCAACAAAAAACTATTGAAATTGGCAAGATATGTGGCAACATATGTATCTTAGAAAACATTTTGTTTCTAAACAGGGAATCACAACTAATAAATGATTGTAAGCAAAATGTGTGAAACGAATACATATTTTTTTCATTGCATATTAACTGTGCCTAAAAAAACAATACTAACTTTAATATACATGTGTGCATTAAGGTGTGTTAGGTCTAATGCAGGTTGTGACTACATATATACATTCACGCTAAATTCTATGACAACATTTAAGTATGTGAATATTGCTAAATAAGCATAGTACCTGATGCAGTTTCTCATTGACCGATCTCCCAATGTACAGAAAGTCAGATTGAATTGATGGACGTTCTGAAAATGTAGCTACAGAAATAAAATGAGTTTACTTTGATAATGTTTATGCAAGTACTTTCAACAATATTGGTCAATTAGCATCAGTTGCAATCTATTAAATTGTATTCCAAATGAACCAGAACAGCAAAAGCCCTATGCCTGAAACACACAAAGAACCAAGCCAGCAAACAGCTGCGAACTTGTGAACAAACAGTTAATTGTTAATATATGAGTCTGTCAAAACCCTAGATCTGATTACACAAAGAAACTGCAAACCACCTAACACAGGCAACTTCCTACATCTGTTAACAAAATAAATAAACCATAAACCTGGAAAGATAAAAAAGACTTATCTTATAATAAAAACATCCGGAGTTCCTAAACCTGTAAACAACAAAAAAATGTTTAATCTGTAAATCAGCAAAAGTAAAATAAACTGTTAACCTTCATAAACAAACACCCTAAACTTGTATACAACAAAAACATGTAATTTGTAATTCAGGAAAGTGAAAACAAATTGTTAACCATCATTAACTAACACCCTAAACCTGCAAACAAAAACCTGGAAATATATTTAATAAGACAATGATTAAAAATCTGCGAAAATGTTTAATAAGACAATGATTAAAACCTGCAAAAATGTTTATTTAAAATAATGATTAAAACCTGAAAAGATGTTTAATAAGATAATGTTAAAACCTGCAAAAATGTTTAATAAGATAACGTCGAACTTGCGAAAAAGTTATTCTTAACTATAAGGTAACTGATACATTCCTAAAAAACACAAAAATTTGGTAAAACCTGCAAAAAACTAATGAAATATATTAATACCCCAAATATGAAAAAGTCATTAATGCACGTTTACACTTACACTTTACCTTGGAAATGTAGAAATGCTCAATAACAAATATTGAATTGAACCAAATTTATATGACACAATAGATCAATCAAAAGCAGGTCCTGAAAAATAAAACAAAAATGTTTTGACATTTGATAGCAAAGTATTTAATACAAGTAGTACACACCTGGAATGAAGTAAACAATAGTTGAAAGCGTACAGACTGAAGTCTCAATTCTAAATTTACTACTACTTTCTGAGCACTTGACAATGGTGGTTCAGGTGGTTAGAGCGACACATAAACAAACACATTAATGATATTTAAAGAATCTGTCGGCTGATGTAAAAAGGCACAACACCCCCCAAGAACTGGTCTACTTAAAAAGAAATAAAAGATAGTTAAAGTAGACTCTACACACATTTTTGTTGATGAAAGAGAGAAAACGCAAGCAAAATTTAAGTCACAATAATATTGATGGTAGTTGCTCTTGGCCTCAATCAAGAAGTTCAGGCATCATCAGTAGGAAAGTCTGAAAAAACGTTTGAACCACCACCGTACCTGTACGGCTGACGTAAAAAACACAATACAAGCTTGCCTTAACTAACTGTCCTGCATACAAATGTCGCAAATAGCCTATAAAGGTAAAAAGTGAGTCTGTCGTGTTTTACAACCACCCAAGCAGTCATTGCCCCGTTATGACTAGGTGGCCTGGCCAAGTAGGTTGCGGAACTGAACTAGTAATTAAGTTAATCTAAATCCACACACAAAAAAACAGGCTTGGCCAGCACAAGTGGAATAGGGGACATTTTTAGGTGCATTTATTGGCTACTAGATAAGTTTACTAAAACGAACAAGTGAGTTATATCCTTGCTTTATATCTAGTACAAATTTCCTTTCAACGGAAAGAAAATTGTACCAGAAATACAAGCAAGAACAACAAAAGCTGGTCAAAACCCAAAAACAAATCCACAATAACCCTATCTTTACAGTTAATATAGGCGCAGAAGTTTTTGTTTAAAGAGTTTAGTGATGATTACAGCGTATAACAACATGAGATCACTGTTCTCTGCCCTGCGAGACCCCCCCAAGGACCCAAATGAATTACGCGAACGACGGGCTGGGGAAATTTTAACAACAGTTTGCGCCCTATCAGGGTGGCTCACGGGACTTTTCGTTTTCTGCGGTGGAGGCTATGCCAAGTCGTGTTTCTATGCGCACCTTATTTTAGCTAAAGCCATTTAGCAACGCGCCACACCTAGCTAAAAAACGATCTAAGCTAAGTCCCTATGTGGCGCGCCAATCCCAAACGTACCCCACCTATGTTACCTAACCTAACCTTAATTAACGATCGCTACTCTAGTTGTAACCCTAGCGCCAACTCTCTGACATAGTAGCACTCCTGCATACTTGGACCCTTCTTTGACAACCGAGGAAGACTTCCTTCACGAGTCAACCTCGGCAAAGAATAGGTCACTCACCCTAGCGCCAGTTAACCTAAAAGGCCTATCAGTTCCGCAAACCCAGTTAACCCACGACAGACTCATATGTTTACATACAATTAAATATTTGAAGTTGAGAGATGTTGGTTGGTTGATTGACGATGAATGAATGCAAGATGGACACTTCGCAGATGTACAAAAATCTGCAAACAAACAAACATATAATTAGATGCATTTCAGATTTTTGATACCATTATTACATTAGATATTGCATTTTTTTTACTTTACTTTACCTTAAGAAAACTTAAGTAAAACAAAAAACAAATTAAACAAAACTTACCACGCGTAACGTCGAGCATCCAACGCAAAACAAAAACCTCATGGTGAAAAATCGTTGCGAAAACGTTTTTGGTTTGAGCGCGCATTGTCGACGGTTGCGTTCGAATTCAAATTAGAAAATATTTTTTTCACAAAAATAAATCGCCTACTACTTTTTAATGTACATCATTTTTGGCCTTATTTTTAAAGTATAAAGCATTATTTTTTCCCCTATTATGATATCACAGAAAGACAATTGTCTGTGCAAGTTTATTTGATTTGCGCGGCAAAATTTGGGGATTACCCGTAAAAATATCTCGCCAACAATAAAATTGGAGACGAATTAAACCGTATTGGTTGCGAATGGTTCAGTAAACTGTATTTCAGAAAACAGGTGGTGCTGTATTTGTTACTGTGTTATTGTTTTAACAGTATTCGTATTTTGTCAAAACACCAGTTACATTTTGCAATAGTTGGATATAAAAAAAGTTTGAGGCACATTAAGTAAGCAGTAAGCAGCAAATAAAATGATATGAAACAAAATTATTTATTTACCTTTTTTGTTTGTATTAAATAATTGTTACTTATTTTGTTTTTTCCACAGCTACCCATTGAACAAAAAAATAGGTTGTTTTTAACTGATCCTAATATATATTGCAACAACTCTACCATGTTGCATAGATCGTGGATTAAGCCAAATGTTTCTGCTCTGCACATATGGATTTATTACTCATGTGAAGCCATCTCAACTTTCTGACACTGTTTTGAGGTAACCAATTTACCATGTTAGTTTTTAACTGTTTCAAAAAAGGTATGTTCATATTTTTCTACTTAACCTGTGTTAAAGTGCAACCATAAGTTTTGACCATGTGACAAGAGATTGCCTAGTTCACTTCAGTTGAAATATATATTTGTTATTTTGTTGGTCATTGACATTTAGTTTTTTGATATTTCGTCCCAGGGTTGTGTCACAAACTTTGAAGTAGCCAGGTGGTGTGTTACTGCTCAAATCCCACACTTTATAGACGAAGGTTGGTTGTTATACATTTAAATATTTTTTGATGATAATGGGCTTGTTGACGTTATCTTTGATTCATTACATAGGACTTGCAGTTCATTAGGCTGAATATTTACTTTTGCAAAACTTGGGTTGATGTTGCCATTTTTGAAAAATTGGATTTGTTACTTCAATTAAAGGGCATTCAGCAATATATACTTCTTTACTTTGCATCGTACATAATGAGTAACACAGTCTGATACTTAATATGTTGCTAGAATGATTTTAAGCTTTAGGTATTTGACAGAGGACCTCAGTGTTAAAACTGCTGATGGTTTCCTAGCTTGGTATTGACAATATTGTTGGCACATAAACACATACTTTCTTTACTGGGAGGTGTTAAATCCTTTTGTATTGGTTTATTTAATTGTTAATTGTGAAATAAGGGGTTTAAATGAAAAAAATATTGCGCTAAAAATCTGAAATAAGTTTGCAATTTGTTGCTAAGGGCTAGTTGCACTAAATTCCATGCATTAAAATTAACTGTATTTACATCAAAACAAAGTCAAATGTGACAAATTTGTTGTCATTTTTGGCACACCATATATAGCTGCTATCTCATGTAGTTATCAGTATGTTTTCAAATCCTATTGTGGCCATCACAAAAATAAGGACTTCATTTTTATTGGTTGCGTTAAGATTTATTGTTTGAGAAAATGCAAAACATATAAAGGCCTACAGTCATAAGGTGCCAACTTTGAAATGTTAAGGTATAGCACAAAAGCATTTTTACTACCAGGGTCTTCCGCTACTATTACAAATGAAAATGATTGCTTGTTTGTGTGCAATAATGCCACTTTGAATATCACAAAAAAGAAATGCCTGTTTCTTATTGCAACAACATTGATGTGCTTTAAACCAATTTGCAAGTGTTTGAATTCCAAAACTGCTTTAGGCTGTTTTACAATTGTAATGAATATGAATAATTAATTAGCTGACAATAGCCGGTTGATTCTATGGTGTTTGTTATGTATTGGTTCAGAAACACTTTGTTAGCTGTGTATTATGCATGACAAAACTTAGTCACATTCTCAGGTATAAGGCATATTCAAAAAATTGGAGTGGGGTTTCCTCTTTCAAAGATGAATCTCGGTTAAGGTTGGACACCAATCTGAATAATATAAAAATATTATTAGATACATCCAATTTATATATTTATAAAGTGATTCATCACAACAATGCAATGTCATGTGTCACAATGGGAGATTTTTTCAGTATTATGTGAAGTTTAATCCTCAGATTTTACAACATTGAAATCAAAATTTGTCGTTGTTATAAAAATGTCGGACTTACTTGTGACGTTTGTTTGGATTCACCCATTTTCACAGTGTCAGCCCCAAATCTTTATTTTTTGGTTTACCAGTCTCTAAAGTCAGAAATGCAATCCCCAATATGCTTTAATTACAAACACTTTTAATAAGCAATTTTAGTTTGCTGTTTCAAACTTTAGCCCAATCAGCCTAGAGGTTGTCTTTACAGCCCCAAATATGTGTTAAAGAGCCTGGGCTTTCCAGACAATCAATTCTCACAGGAGCGATTGGTTTTTGGTCAAATCGTCGCTGCTTTATGCATGACCACAATGCCAATGGGCTATTTTTTGCTGGAATTTATCTGCAGAGTTTTTGGTTGTTTTGTTTCACATTCACAGATGTTGCATATATTTGGTGGCAGATGTTACATATAATGTTGGTCTACGAGGGCATACAGAATTTATTGTTATATTCCACACCTTATCATACAAACATTTGTAAAATCTCTGTCATTCATTCATATATACATATTTTTCTATAACACAGGTTTCTCAGCTGAATGTTTCATCAATGCAATCTATTAAGTATGTCCATGGAATTGCAATGTTTCTCCTACATGTGAAGGTGTGTAGAAAGTGCAGGAGTGCACAACCTTTTAACGATATAAGCTCACATCAACAGCCACCAAGTGTGCCGATGTGTTTGTACATAAATTTAAGATTTAAGGAAATAGAAGAATCTCCCAATATCCCATTCACTGGTGTGTAAAAGTACAGATTGGTGTCTAATTGCATCCATAGTCTTAACTTGACCGCTTGCTTCTAAATTTGTGTCACATCACCATACATTATAACATGCATACAAACAGTCTAGCCGCTAGACTCTAATATCTTCTAAGCATGCAATGTGTATATATTTGAGACCCTGAAATCTGTTACATAAAAAAACAGAAGGCACACAGGCAGTTTTATCAATGCATGGTTTATTATCTCACAGTTGCCAGTGTACTTTTTCAAAAATGGTCGACTGCATAAACTTTTATCTATTAGGACAAGCTGCTGTACTGTCACATTTTATACAGCTCTAACTTATAGTTAAGCATTGAATTGAAATGGTTAAAATTTCATCCTGGCTTTGTAGCAAGCTAGTAACAAACAACTTCCATATAAATATATGTCATATTAAATTTGGAATTGTTTTCAATTTATTTAAAAAAATGTTGTTCTTCCGTGATAATATTTTCTTTGCCTTGTAAAACACTATTAACAAATTACATCGTTAAACAGGTGAAAAACTTCCTTATTTGGTCGGTTCTTGGATCAGTGCCCAACTTTTGGCATCCCTGACCCATTTGAATTACCTTCGCTTGAATGTTATATCACTTGTCAATACAAAATATCAGTTTCTTCATCACCATGTTAAGTCCAGTGCCACAGAGGATGCTTTTAATGGAGGCAGCTGAGAATCAGTGGATGTTACCAAAATAACAACAATCAACAAATCACTGAATGGGCTGCAAAAAGAGGTAATATGAATTAATTATTTTTGGGGTTGTGAAACATACGGCCATTAAGCTCCATGAGATAATGTTTCTCAACCTATTTTCTTTGGTTGCCCATTTTCATTGCACATAAATTCTGTGGCCCAGTAAATTTTTATGAAAGAAAACAACAACTATAAATAAAACTGCAGTTCAGATACAAAAAAAATAAAAATAGAAAAAGATAGATTTTCTTAAATTCACAGGTCTATAAAACTTGGTTAAAAATGTTATCGGTCTACAAGCTCGACAAAAGTAAAAACAAATTCTATTTTGGTGTTTTATAATACACATTATAGTTTAATTATGTTTAATTTCAGAATTTGATTGAAACTGAAACTACCATTGCAGGGATGTGTTGAGAAACTGGTGGAGAGATGTGAATACTTGTTACAACTGTTTTGTTACTCTGATGGTTGGCTTGGTTATCAAACACATACAGAATTTATTGGAGAAAAGTCATCAGGATGGACTCGACTGATTCTGTTTTAGGTAGGAATTTTTTACATTTTTTTTCACTTCCTATATTGTGGGTTATGGTTTATGGATGTGTCAGATATACATATATTCTGTTTTATTACATTAGGATTATAGATTTCAAACTAGCATTCATTGAGAAAAACTCTAATATTTACTTATTTTGGTTCAAAGTTGCATCCAAAAGCCTGAAAAAAAAATCATAAACTGTATCACTAGTCAAAGAATTTCCAGCCCATTTCATATTCGGGTTGCAAGTAATGTTTAAAAGTAAAAATTTATTGATATATCCAGGGGTGAGGTTTGGTGACAATGAGGGGATGTGACATTTATGCTTTCAGTTTTGCCAACCTAAGTTGAAAAGTAATCATGAAATTTATTACGTTGGAAGGCATAAATATGAACATTGTCATTTGTCAGTTTGGCTAAATGCACAGCTGAGTAAACTGCAGGTCCACATATGTTGTGAATGTCATTATGATTTAAAATACTGTTGTACACTAAGGCTAGTAATATGGTACTTTTTTGTGAGTTCCTGACAGTAATTTAGTAATTGCCGAGTTTTACCCCAGTGACCCCAACTGTTAATCTCAAAATGTATCCCCCCAAAACATTGTCTAAGGTTGTTATGCCAACTACCTAAAATATGTTAATCTCTGTGTTTGACTTTACAGAACCAAACATTTTTATGCTTATCTTGTTACTTGTTAGTGATATGAAGGGCCACTTCAATTACACCTGTTTATATCCACTTGAGTCACTTGAGTAAAAAATTGATAAAAAGGTATTATTATTATATTTGTTGCAATGCTTAGGTTTTCCATCTACTTCGATCCTTTGTTGCTTTGCTGGAAAAGAGTGGAGTAGATCATGAAGAGATTAATATCAAACCACAAAGTCAATGTTACAACCCAATTGGCAAATTCAGAAGAAACAAAACATCTATGGACTGGTTTTTGCTGAGGTAGGATTTTCTCGTTATTGTGTGATAGGTAATAAGGCGAGTGAGAGTAAAATATATTACTAAATGACAGCTTTGAATAAAATTGAGGTAAATAAATGTATTTGCAAGAGACAAACACATTAATGTAGGGTTTTAAGCATGTTGTTGCAAACCTGTGATGAAATATTGATTCTTATCCTGTATATGGTGGATATATAAATTCATGTGGTTGCTACATGGGTTCTGGAAAACATTTTATTCAATGATCAACGACACATTGAAGTAGTAGTTGGTTTATAAAACATATTTGAAAACATTTGGTGTAAGATGTTTATGTGCTTTTTGTTTTTGTTCACTTAATGCTTTGGCCTCCAATTTACCATAAGCCACTGATTTTTTTCTGGACTTGAAAAAGACATAGACCCATGTATCTTAAATGACTATGAAATGTGCAAGATGCAATTTCCATGTAAAGTTTTCTTTAATCAGGTAGAGCTAATTTTGGCAGAAAATTGATTATAATGAGTTTCAGCATTGTCATGCACAACTGCATTTGGTCTTCAAGCCATAAAACATAAGATGATCTAGCAAAAAGGAGTATTTGGTGACACAGTTTAAAATATCTTAATTTGATAAATCTCTTGTTGCGTATAATTTGATAATTTGATAATCCCAGTAGCTTAACACCAGATATTATTGGAGTTACTTTCGTTAATGCTTTTTTTTAAGTTTGTTTATTGTGTAGATTTGTTGAAGTGGTTGGTTCGCTGCCTGGAAGTTCTGCTGCACAACAAGCGACCCCAGCAGATAAACAGACAGACTCTGAAAACCCTGTAAGACTCTAATTGCTTCGACAAAGTGCAGCATACAAGGCAGGCTCCCACATCAAGGTCCATATTCATCAACGGCCACCTGTGTGCTATTGTGTTTGTATGTATATTACAGTTTTAAGGAAATATAACTTATGTCCCAAAACCCCATTCACTGGATCATAAAAGTACAGATTCGAGTCCAATTGCATGTATAATTTAGCTTAACCACTTGCTTCTAACAGTTTGTCACATCACTATTTACATTGTTACATGTTAAGACAATAGATTGTTTTTAAACAACATGCATACAAAGAGTATAGTCGCTAGGTTCCTATATCTTCTAAGCATGTAATATGTATGTATTTGAGCCACTGAGATCTGTTACTTAAGAAGCCAAAAGCCACAAAGGCAAGTGTATCAATACATGGTTTATTGCAGGGGTGTCCAACTCGAATACACCGCCATGCCAATTTGGTTTCAAAATATACTCGCGTGCCAACGTTTGGTACTTTTTCCATACCATGTCCTAAACGTCTTAACGGTACGGACTAATTCCGAATATTTGGCAAATATGTAGAAACCCATTAAATGGTAAAAAACACATATTATGTCGCCAAATGCGAGTAAACTTGTCTAGCAGCTAGACTCATATTTTTCCTAAGCTTGCAATATTTATATTTTTGAGCCCCTAAAATTTGTTACCAAAGAAGGAAAAGGCATTTGTATTAATACATGGTTTATTATATCAAAGTCAGCAGTATGTACATTGTAAAGATGCTCTGACTGCATAAATGTTTGTCTATTAGGACAAGCTGCTGTACTGCCACATTTTGCAAACTTTAACTTATGGGTAAGCATTAAATTGAAAGGTTAAAAATTCATCCTGGCTTTGTAGCAGGCTTGTAACAAACAATTGTGACTTCCATATCAATATCTGTCATATTAAATTTATGATTTTATGCACTTTTTAGAAGCATTATGTACTTTTTGCTTCTCTGATAATGTCTTCTTTTTCTTGTAAAACCTATTAACAAGTTACATTGTTAAAACAGGTGAAAAACTTCCTTATTTGGTCGGTTCTTGGCTTACTGGCCCACTTTTGGCATCCCTGGCCAATTTGGATTACCTTTACCTGAATTTTATATCACTTGTCAATATGAAATATCAGTTTCTTCGTCACCATGTTCATTCCGGTGCCATAGAGGAAGCTTTTTACAGATTCAGCTGAGTTTAACATAAAGAAGGAACTTAGAAGAAGAGGTGTATGTTACCAAAATAACAACAATAAACAAATCAGTGGATGGACTGCAAAAAAAGGTTCATGTGGAATAATTATTTGTGGGTTGTGAAACATAACGGTCATTAAGCTTCATGAGATTATGTTTTTCATCTGCTGGTGCATCAGGTTTTTTGATAAGTTTCAGATAGAATGTTTCTAATTTCACATGATACATTGAAATTAGGACATAAAGCAGTAAAAACAAAACAACAAGAGATTTGTTTAGAAATTATAAAATCACAGGCCTGTAAAACTTGGTTAAAAATGTTATCGGTCTGCAAGCTCAACTGAGTTAAAAAACACTGTATTGGAATATATTTTGGTGATTAAGAACAGTCAGTAATTATGTTTAATTTTATAATTTGGTCAAAACTGAAACTGCCACTAATCAAATAATTTCCAGCCAGTTTCGTATTCTGGTTACAAGTAAACATTTAAGAAAAGTTACATGGCCACACATACCTCTGGGCTATTTTCTTTTTGGAATAGAGTTGCAAGGTTTTTAGTTGTTTTGTATCACAATGAAAGATGTTGCATATATTTAGTGGCAGATGTTACATATAATGTTGGTCTACGAGAGCAGAGGCAGAATTTATTGTTATATTCCACTCCTTACCATACAAACATTTGTAAAATCTCTGTCACTCATTCATATATACATCTTTTTCTATAACACAGGTTTCTCAACAAAAAGTTTCTTTAATGCAATTCATGCAGTATGTCCATGGAATTGCAACAACACAATGTTTCTCCTACATGTGCAGGTGTGTAGATAGAGCAGTGGTGCACAACCTTTTAGAGATATATGTCCACATCACAGGTCAAAGGCCACCAGTGTGCCAATGTTTGTGTATGTAAATAATTACAGTTGTAAAGAAATAGAATTGTCTCCCAATCCCCTATTCACTCGAGCATAAAAGTACAGATTGGTGTCTAATTGCATCTATAGTTTTAACTAAACCACTTGCTTCAGCCTAGCAGCGAGACTCCTATATTTTCTAAGCATGTAATATGTATATATTTAACCCTGAAATCTGTTACTTAAGCAGCCAAAAGCCACAAGAGCAAATGTATCAAAACACTGGTCATTATAACACAATCGCCAGTATGTAAATTTTAAATGATGCTCTATAGCAGGGGTTGCCAACCTGTGGTACGCGTACCACACCACACGAAGGTTTTTCAAGTGGCGTTTTTTTACAAAAACATGGATTCACAACTTTTAATTTTGTTTACAGTAACCACAGACAAAAATCTCAATAAATTTAGTTAAGGCGCTTTAGTGTTATTTTAGCCAATCTTATAAATATGAATAAAATATGATTCGATCAAAATAGTTGTTCTGCAAGAAGTGGTACCAGTGGCAGTACAGAGTGTCCAAGTGGTACGAGATCGTAAAAAGGTTGGGAACCCCTGCTCTATAGGGACAAACTGCTGTACTACCAAATTTTGTGAAATTCTA
The DNA here is from genome assembly GCF_965637545.1 of Phallusia mammillata. NCBI lineage: Eukaryota > Metazoa > Chordata > Ascidiacea > Phlebobranchia > Ascidiidae > Phallusia > Phallusia mammillata. The sequence continues at coordinate 25,801,204 of NC_137256.1, read as the reverse complement.
TCTTATGGTTAAGCATTTTAATTAAAAGGGTTAAATTATCCTGGCTTTCTAGCAAGCTTGTAAATCACAACTGTAACTTCCATATACATATCTGTCATATTAAATTTGGAATTGTTTTCAATTTATGTGAAAAAATGTTGTCTTTACTTCTTCTGTGATAATATTTTCTTTGCCTTGTAAAACCACAACACTATTAACAAGTTTCATTATTAAAAACAGGTAAAAAACTTCCTTTTTGGTCAGTTCATGGATCACTGCCCTACTTTTGGCATCCCTGACCCATTTGGATTACCTTCACCTGAATGTTATATCACTTGTCAATACAAAATATCAGTTTCTTCATCACCATGTTCATTCTGGTGCCACAGGGGATGCTTTTTACAGATTCAGCTGAGATTAACATAAAGAAGGAACTTAGAAGAAGAGCCGAGTGTTATCAAAATAACAACAATAAACAAATCAGTGAAAAAAATTTTTTTTTTTTTTTACATTTTTTTTTTTACATATTTTTTCACTTGCTATATTGTGGGTTATGGTTTGTGGATGTGTCAGATATACACATATTCTGTTTCATTACGTTAGGATTATAGATTTCAAACTAGCATTCATTGAGAAAAACTCTAATATTTACTTATTATGGGTCCCCTTCCCTGAAGGGGACACATATTGTTTTTGTCCGTATTTTTTTTTTCTTTTTTCTGTCTAACGCTGGTTTGTAACGCTGGTTTGGTCAAGAAAGAGTGCTTCAAATTTGTTTAAATTTTGACATATGTTAGATATTAATCCAAACTTGGTCCACCAGAAGTTTGACCCCAATTTACCCAGCGGTTTACCCACAGGCCCCCGAAACGTAAAATTTTTAACGCTGGTTTGTAACGCTTGTTTAGTGAAGAAAGCGTGCTTTAAATTTATTGAAATTTGGACATATGTTAGATATTAATCCAAACTTAGTCCACCAGAAGTTTGACCCCAAATTATTCAGCCGTTTACCCACAGGCCCCCAAAACGTAAAATTTTTAACGCTGGTTTGTAACGCTCGTTTAGTAAAGAAAGAGTGCTTCAAATTTATTGAAATTTGGACATATGTTAGATATTAATCTGAACTTGGTCCACCTGAAGTTTGACCCCGAATGACCCAGCGACACACCCACAGGCCCTCGAAACGTAAATGTGTCTAACGCTCGTTTGGTCAAGAAAGACACACACAGACACAAAAGTCCCAAGAGAGTACGTTTACGAATAACAGGGCAAAGCGGGAGGGCTCAGCTTGACGTCGGACAGACGTTTTACGAGACGTCATTTCGTTGATTAGAAATCAGCTGTTTTGCACAGCAATGCTAAGTCGTTTTATTAAGTTATCGCTCACATTTTCAGTTTTGGCAAAGGTTTCACACATATGACGCGATTTAAACCTAACAAGCGTGCTTCGGTTTCGTATAATGTCAAGCAAAACTTTTGTTAAACAAACTAAATATGTAAAAATAAACTTGACTTTTTTGCAAGATAAAAGTTTTTTTAAATGCTCGTTGTCAGGTTGGCCGCTGCATGACCACGGGTTACTTGAGGTCAATTAGTAGGTATTACTAACACAGTTCAGAACTTTCTTTCGCCATAACGTAGCGTTTTTTTTTTTTTTGAATCAAATACTCAAGGCATGCATAAATTAGGTCAAACGGTGTTGTTGAACACCAAGGACGGCGTGCTATTGAAAACGGTGTCAAAAGGTCAAACGGTCGTTTGGTGTGTGCACCCTAAAGGTTACTACAGGTCAATGGTACTCGTTTTGCGAAACAAAGTTAAATGAAAAACTTGTTTTGCAAAACAAAGTTAAATGAAAAGTTATGTATACACTTGCAGCAAATCGCTTTATAATTGTCTGTAACACAACTGTTACAGCTTTCTAGAAAAAATTGTGTTTAAAACCCGACATTGGATGACAATATCTGGGTCAAAGCAAGAGATTAAATTGAAAGTATTTGTTTCATTCTTTTTTAATGTTTTTGTAATTATACGACAATAATAGTGCAAAAAAATACAACAAAATTTTTCATTGTTGGGTTATTGCTTTCTAAAAATTTGTTCTTAAGAATTTAAAAATCACCGCAACATTTGTTTACCGTAAATCCGCACAAACACGCGTGTGGGGACCCATTAGTTTTTGTTTACAAAAACAACCATATGTGTAGATCAAATGATGTGTATAGTAAATTGGTAAATATCGTATAGAATATATAAAATGGAAGTATATCAGAAAGCCACCATTCTAGTTTTGGTTCAAAGTTGAAGCAAAAAGCCTGAAAAATGAGACAATCATAAACTACATTATTAGTCAAATAATTTCCAGCTAATTTCATATTCTTGTTGCTTCAGTCCAGACAAGCCCACTTTATGCTTGATAATGTATTTATCTGTGCACTGACCTCGGGTTCTTTCTTGCGTTTGGTGCATGGTTCAGTCTATTGTAGGCTGCAATTTCATGGCATTTGTACCCTTTAGTTTGCAAATAGGAGGATTATTTAGAATAAGGTTTAATTATCACTTTCTAAGCCTGGAACTCTACTTTTGAAGCCCAGGCATTTGTTGTGGTATTTTAGCTATGAAACATAAGATGACTCAGCAAAGACGAGTATCTTGTGAAACACTTCTAATAAGGATAACAATGGCACAAATATAATTAAAAAGTGACACACTTCATTATACAAACATATCTGAATGCTCTTGCTATCATTAGTAAAATGACAGGCCCCATCATTTAAATCTGTTTATATCCACTTGAGTCACATAAAAGATTGATAAAAAGTTATTATTCCAAGATCCTAATCCTTTGTTGCAATGCTTGGGTTGTTCTACTTCGATCCTTTGATGCTTTGCTGGAAAAGAGTGGAGTAGATCATGAAGTGATTAATATCAAACCACAAAGTCAATGTTACAACCCAATTGGCAAATTCAGAAGAAGCAAAACATCTATGGACTGGTTTTTGCTGAGGTAGGATTTTCTCATTTTTGTGTGATAAGTAATAAGGCAAGTAAAAGTGAAATGTTTTAAGAAATGACAACTTCCATCAAAACTGAGATAAAGATATAGTGATCTGTGTTAGTAAATGTAATTGCAACACACAAACACATTTATGTTAGGTCTTAAGCACGTTGTTGCAAACATGTGATAAAATATTGATTCTTATCCTGTATATGGTAGATATATAAATTCATGTGGTTGCTACTTGATTCAGTATTCTAGACAACATTTTATTCTATGATCAGCAATATATTGAAGCAGTAGTTGGTTTATAAAACATTTCTCTTTGAAAACATATGGTGTAGGATTTTATGTGCTTTTTGGTTTTATTCACTTAATGCTTTTGCCTCCAATTTACCATAAGCCATTACTTTTTTTCTGGACTCAAAGAGACATAGACCCATGTATCTTAAATTACTATGAAATATTCAAGATTTTCGAGTAAAAGTTACAAATGAGTTTGAGCCTTGTCATGCACAACTGCATTTCGTCATCAAGCTATAAAACATAAGATGACTCAGCAAAAACGAGTATTTAGTGACACAATATAAAAATATCTTGCTGCATATAATTTGACAATCCCAGTAGCTTAACATCAGATATTATGTTAATGTTACTTTCATAAATGTGTTCATTCGGATTTATTTACATTTGTGTAGATTTCAAAGATGGATGAAGTGGTTGGTTCGCCGCCTGGAAGTTCTGCTGCACAACAAGCGACCCCAGCAGATAAACAGACAGACTCTGTAAGTTTGAAGACTCTGATGGCTTTGACAAATTGCATAGTTTTGCGGAGTGACGTTTCCCCGAATTGGCTTCAATCAGGTTGGTGTATAACCTGGGTAAATCACCATCTAAGCTACATTGACTTAGTGGTTTACCTGCCGAAAGTCATTCATGTCGTTTTCTTATGGACCTGGTGTACTGTGATTTGTACAATACTGCATTGCTTGTCTGCACAAATGCTCATGGCTGACCAAAGTAATGAATATATTGGTAGTTGCTGGCTGATGGTCAATCTGGCGTCCCCTGCTATAAAGCTGACATGTGCAGCATATGATGTAGGCAACGGTGCTTGTGATTTAACTTTCTATTAAACAAATGCAAACCAGCTTTGGTCATGCAACTGCAAATGCACTTGATTTATTCTTGGCCTAAGTTTAAAGAACACGTCATGATTCTGACGTCACCAGCTTATAATTGGTTGGTCTTAGTTAATCGTTTTTATAAATTGGTAAAAATGTTTCACTTGTCATTTATTGTTGTACATTTGTTTTTTTATCTTTGCAGACGTCGAGTGGCCTAAAGGAGATGAAATTCTGCCAGACGACGCAGTGAAATTGATTCGACATTTGCTAACGAAAGATTCCAGCGATTAAACAGGCTCAATAGGTAATTATGGGTCCCCTTCCCTGAAGGCAGAGTTTAGATAAAGTTAAGTTTACAATTTATTAGAATAATTATAAATTTCTTAAAACAAACAGTTACGGAAAATCAGCGTTAGTAACAAAATCGCGGAAGTTTATTATAGTTTAATAATTAATTCAGCTTCAAGCAAGTTAAGTGGATTATAATATTACCAAACCACATCTACAAATGAAAGTATTTCCTTTCCTCAAGTTTAAGAATTCCTCCCCGGTTAAAAACTACTGGCAAATACGTTTGTCACCTCACAAATTTATTCCTATTTTCCGAAGAAATCCGATGATTTCCGATCTTCCACGGCACGTTTTAAAACTAGTTACCATGCCAACGATGTGAGAAGCAAATGATGCTTTGCATTTGTTTCCATGACAATAGAGTGACAAAGTGGGTTTCAACTTTCGTAACCATGACAACAACGTGACAAACCATTTCTTTGTTACCAGGGCAACCGATGAAGGTGACTCGACAGTTTTTTGACGTGGTTTACAAATGTCGAACACTTGGTGGCTTAACTTTGGTTTCCATGGAGATTTCTAACTTTCCCAGAGCTACGTCATTTGTGTGCAGTAAGTTGTCATTTGTGTGCAGTAAATGTGCAGTAAAATTTTGAAATAAAGTTCGTTAACTTCTGCCTATTCTGTCTTTGTATCCAAAAAAAAATCTCCAAACACAATTTAACAATTGCTGATTAAGCCATGTATTGTATTTACAAAATCAAATCAACATTTTTAATGCAAATATTTTTGCACGTATTTTAATTGTTAGTGATAATACCACGGTTTATCTGCATGTATTTTACATTGAAATTAATTTGCATAAAAATGGGTGAAATCGCTTTTGTAGAAAAAATGTAGTATTTTTTTAAATAAATCCTAATCACTAACGGTTAGAAAGTAGAATTATGCGAATTTTTATCTAGCGAGATTTAGACAATTAATTCAACAGGGTAATTGTATTTACATAATTTACACTGATACGGGAAAATTAATAAAAGTCCATATTTTCATCTTTGGAAGAGAAATGTTGATTTTATTCACATTTAAACATCATCGTTGATTCTTTAATCGCTTCACCCCAGTAGTTACCTTCTGATCTTCCCCATTCAGCGTTGAGTTTAGAATGGGAACAAACGTTATACCACCATCCACCGTCAGCCCTGCCGTATTCAACTGCACAGTTGTCACTCCACCTGTGTCACAATGTAATATTTCAATAAAACTTAACATCGATACAAACTACACAAACACATAGTGAAATATTTAATCGTGTATTTCAACCAATAGCGTTATTACGTTATCAGTTGTGACATCATGATGATTTTATGACGTCACACGGTAACACCGAATTGACTTGATTTTGGTATTTTTTGATTTTTTTGTAATATACGGTTTCAAACACGATTGATTCGTTAATGTGCTGTAAGTTTTTTTAATTTAATCAAAAATTAATTTTGCAATTTTATCATTGTGTTTTTCCGGCCGTTTATATCAGGGATGGGCAACCTACGGCCCGCGGCTCGTATTTTATTTTAATCGGCCGGACGGAATTTATGTGTTAAATCCCATTTTTGTACCAAAGAGTTGTTACATTAAACGTTGATAGTTATTAGTTTATTACTGAGAATAGGCATTGTAACGTACAAAGACAAAATCATTGTGTATTTGACTTTGCCTACACTTTTATGTTATTGCATTTTCATCGTTGCAGCCCGCCTTCGCAATATATCACTGCATTTTGGCCCGCGCATTTGTCCACCCCCTGGTTTATATGATGTTACACAGTTGTTTTTGCCTTGCAATATGACGTCATAAAACAGATTTAGAATGAAACAATATTTTAACTTATATTTTGTATTTGACAATGCGGAAATATTTTTATACTTATGTACATAAAATGTATTTACCGATCATTATCCCGATCTTTGGTGGTGAATTGCATTCCGTTGTGCACTCTCAAACTGTCACCAGCCGTTCCACTAAAGCCAGAAACATGTAAACGATAATTGTCTGATTCGTCGTCGATTGCAAACGAACTGCGAAAACAAAACACATTGTTGGTGTTTTTTGTGTTTATTATGGGTCACTTTCTCTGAATGAAACACATTTCGCTTTCCTTCATTTTTTTTCTGCCTAACGCGGATGTTTTTCTACCGTTTTGTGAGAAACGAGGTTTTCGTCTTCATTTTAGTTCTGTGGGGTTTAACATTGGCTTAAGCATGATTTTCAACCCGACAATGAATTACTGATTTTTGTCTGCAGTGGGAAAAAACATAATTATTGACAAGATTTTCGTTGGTATTAAGCAGAAAAAGACACGTTTAACGCTTTAATGTGTGCTTGTAAAAGATTTGGTTTCGGCCAAATTGCAACGAATTATTCGACCGAAACCGAATCTTTTTCGTAATGGGCGAATAAATTCGGCAAACGCATATTCGGTACATCTCTAATTTAAACCAGGAAGTCGAACCGGAATTGACCCAAACCCGCGAACCTGTTTGAGCGGTTAAATTCAATAAACCTGATTCGTAAAAGACGTTTTTCTAAAACCCGATCCGAGGTTGAACCCTATGTTTGTTCGGCGTTAAACCTGAACCAAACCGGTAAAAAAATGCAGCCTGTATTTTTTGTAATCGCCACCACAGTTTTATTGATTTCAAACAATGTACTGAAGAATACGCGAGATAGGAGCTAAAGGGCGTTTCAAAAATGGCGAAATATGGGTAGAATTAAGTTAACAAAACAGATTTTAAACCGGTTTACAAATCGAAAACCGAACTCGAACCCACAAAAAAGGTGAACCCGAACCGAACCTGAACCCGTATTACAAGTGGTTCGACTCCCTGGTTTAAACCAATTTAAATTTTCACTTGTTATAAATATGTATTTTAAGTTGTGCATTGTAAAACTTGTAATGCGCTCAAAAAATATACCTAAGTAGATTTGGTGCTCGTTGTTTGTTTCAAAATTAGACAGGGCCCTGGAGAGCAATAACATGTCCTGATACAGCACGTTTTATGGGCCCTACTCGCACACTAGTCAGATCTAGTTAGGACTGTATTTGTATTAAAAGAGAGAATCAAAATGCTATACTGGAAAAATTCACCCACACTTTGCAACTTCATAGAATTAATTAGTTTACACGTAACTGTTTATTTTAGTTTTTATATTTATGACCCCATTAAACTGTTGGACCCTGGCGCGGAACACCGGCTGCACCCGCATCTCGTAGGGCCTGATTTCAGGCCAATCGGTTCAGTGACGACTTTTACAAAGCGTCATTGTTTTTTTACTTGCAAAATAGAAAACGTTTTTTTTTTTTTGAAAACAAAAGAATAGTTGGAATATGTTTGCTCGAGGTCCCTAGAGTGGAAAAAACTTAAATGTAATTTTTAAAAATACATTCGTTTCGGAAACAAACATTTCAGGGCCGTATAATTATTGAACAGACAAATAACTGGATAATCATTAATAAATTAAAACATAGGCTAATTTTAAAGATTCGTTCTACAAAGGAAAGGTTTAAATTTATGACTAAAACGTAATTTAGTTTCTCTACTTGGTTTTCACTGTTTTATTTTTTTTACACCTTCACATGACGGTTTACTTAACATGTTTTGTACAAAGACTTGTTTGCGAAATAACAATGATTTCGAATGTGAAATGATTTCACAAAGGATGTAGATGATGGAATTTTGTCCTTTAAAGAGCTCTTCAGGCAAATGTGATTTTATTCCTTTAAAACTTTATGGGGCGAACTGACCAGAAGGTTTGTGCAAGTTTTGTGGACCAAAGATATAAAAACGATAATGTTTGAAAATAATTAAGCGATATTAGTTGTTGCTTAGTTTGAAAGATTGCGTGGCAATCATTAACCAGAAAATACACGTTTTACGTCTAAAATTTGTGTTTGTAAAACCGATTATTTGTCAATAAATTTGCACACCGCATATTCGGTATATCTCTACCTTTTAGCAGTAATATGGTAAACTGATAATAAGCGGCTCCAAACAAATCATGAAAAACTTTGACATCATTTTTGATGCATTACTTATGCGAGTAGCCTACATATTTTCTGTGATAAACGAAACTGTGAAACAGACCGGGCGTGAATTATGCTCAATAATTCCCTAGTTGGTAGCGCCTCCTTGCGACGAAATAAGCTCAATTTTTTATTTCATTAATCTTGCAATAACTTTTATTGCTCAAAATTGGCTGTTTTGTTAAGACCGGATCGCGATAGAATTTTAGTATCAATGCCGGTCTACAGCGCAAAAAAAGTTGCGGACCTTGGTCTGGCACACAAATTTACACTGACAGTGGGTTATAAAGGTAAAATGTATTTTTACTTTTGTAAATAAGGTATTTTTCAACATAACATTTTTTCTTCAATACAGATATATTTGATTTTTTTGACGGGGTTCGAACCCGATCAGAGTTTTTTATGTCTGTATGTGGATCAGCCGCGCCAGACAATTCGGCCAAGTTCCTGCCAAATTTGACCTTCGATTGCCACAATAACCTATTACATGGCAAAGTTGGAGCGCCACCATATGAGCATATTATTTTATTAATAGAAATCATACCTGTACTGTGCGTAAGCCGTTGTGGCATCAAAACCTGTCATCTTTACTTTTAGTTTGCAGTTCTGTCCACTTGTCATCCTGTTTATTTGTTCCAAACCTGGGTTGTTTAAAGTTTTGGTTAAATTCAATTTACGCTTTTAAACAAAATTATTTGCTCACCGAGCCAGAATTCTCCTTCCATGTTTCCGAATCCATCTTTATATTCCTGCCAGGTTCGGTGAAAATCCACACTTCCGTCAAATCGTCGTTGAAAAACCTGTCATGTAGGAAATGTATGAGTGTTGTAATGTCCGTTGTTGTTCTACATATTGTTTGACTTACCGTCCAACCTTCGTCACAGACCGCTTCCTTGTTGTTACTGAACCTGCGGTAACCATCGACTGATGACTTTAAGCAGCTGGTTGCCAGTCGGTTTTCCATCTCTGAAATGTACAATTGCACATTAAAACAAAGAAAAATATTTGCAAAAAGATTTTTCTGTCGCTAAATTGCAAAATGCAGAACCTTCTGTATAAAAAGGAAAAGCTAAAATAGTTTAGTTTCGAGACTAAATAATTACTTACACGATTAGAGGAAATTTGTGTGGCTGTAAGAAGTTTTAATTAAAAAATGAATGCTACATAGGTATAGGTATAAAGTTATTTTCGAGTCCCGGAAAGACTTCTGTCGTGGGTTCGAATCTCACCGCAGGCTACATTTTTCTACCCTGTGCCTTATGGGAATGCTTGGAAGAACGGCTGATTCGGTATACCGCTTTTAAAGGGCCTGGCGTGCTATGATTTATCGATAACTATTCTGCGTTCGCTGGTTTGCATAGATTTAGTCTACACAGGGACAAGTCCGGGAAACTCCGTGCGTCTAAATGTTGATTTTTGACAGCACATTTATGGAGCAATTGAAGAAAAGATTAAAGCGACTTTGTTTGTAAAGGGTTTTAAAAGATGTGACAGACTAAATAAAATGATCTCACCACCAGGGACGGCTTGTGCGAGGGGGCTGCGGAGCTGCAGCACCCCCAGTATTTTTACTTGACATTCCTGTTCCAAGTTGTTATACACAACAATCTTTACATATAGTTTTTATGTTTGATCAGTGTATACTAAGAATAACTTTTATGGCATTAATCGGCATTTTATTAAAATAAAATTAACAAAAATTTTGTATTACTGAAAAAAAAAATTTTGAAAAAATAATAATTGTAATAAGTTATCTATGGCGGAGCTGCAGCTCCAGTTTCATGACGTTTCATGACGTTTTCAGTTGTGCGCATGCGCACTTGGAAAAGCTACATGCCGGGCGAAATAGGCGAGAGGGGGCTGTGGCTCGCGCAGCCCCTCCCGTGACGTAGCGCTAGTTGTGTTGTCTGCTTCGCGTCAGTGAGCTTCAAAGCCAAACCCGTGTACTGTGTTTTTAAGTTCGGCAGTAAGTGCAGTTAAAGAATTATTTTGCTATCATTAAATTTGTTGTTTGACTGTTAGTCGTGACTTTTTAAGATGACTGTAAGTGGGTTTCAGTTTTTACAGTTATCATTGAATTAAATAAGTGTATCTAACACCTTGAAAAAGAAAAAAGGGCCATCTAACACCTTCAAAAGTCACAATTAACCTTTATAATAAATAACTGAATTAAAAAGAGTTATGAAAGTATGGGACAAAACATCTGCTACTCCAATGTCATGCAGGAATAAGCAACAACAAGAAATACTTAGTTTTAGTTCCTAATGCTACCAAACAATAATTAAATTTGTGACTGTGAAGTTAAATGCCTTACTGAAATTCAGGCAATATCAAATGCAGAACAAACAACTGCAAGCAACAGGAATTTTGAAATGAAGACAAAAAAAGAGTGAAGACAATTTAAAGTGTGGATTTCTTAACACACCATGTGGACAGTATTTGCAACCAAGTGCAATCATGTGTATTGATATAATGGACATGTACTGTTTGTCTAAACAGTAGCTGCTAAATTGCTTCACAGGAATTGTTTCTTAAGAATGATTATTCTACAGACAAGATAGTAGTGACACCAAGCACATCCTATTGTTGACAAAGAACAGCTAGCTACTCAAAATGTTTCTGTAGATCTGATGTTCATGATTACTTTGAAAATAATTAATCTAGAGGTGATGTTTTGACAAGTTAAACTACTAGGATGAAAATATCCTTTTGCTGTTTCCATGATTCCTTCAAAGGCAAAACAGTTCTTTTTAACACTGACAAAGATGTCAGTTTTGCTGAGGAACACCAATATATCCAAAAGACTTGCAGTGCTAGTATTAAATAGAAAAACAGTTTCTTAGTTATCATTTGGGATTAAGGAAGAAGCTATCAATTATCATGCCCAAACTATAACTTCATGATTCATTTTGGTTGGAAAAAGGAAGCACCAGATTTAATAGTGTGGTTTAAATTTAAGTGGGAGTGTTATAAATTTTAAAGCTTGAAGGCGGTTTGAACTTAAAAAAGGAATTAAAAGCCATTTGCCAGCAAGCAGCAATTATTGCAGTTAAGAAACTAAAATACAATTAATAGTCTGTACACAAAAATTCAAGAAAGATGTTTAAATAAACAAGTTCTGAAACCAATGTAATGTGGTTGTTAAATTTGTTAGTTATGATACCAATAAAAAGTTGTATGGCTAGTTTTTTTGTGTGACAATAATCTGTGAAGTGTCATAGAATATGTTGAAAACGCTGACTGTGACTTAATTTAATTAAACGAAACATGACAATTTTTGTTGTCGAACTGAAATTCCTGTTGTGTTTTACCGTATTTACAACCGCTTCGTTTCGAAGCTGTGCCACGTATGTTTTTGTTTTTCACATTATTACTGAACGTTTTTGTGTTTAGCCCGTCGCTGTGCAAGTAAACAAAATACACAAATGATGCCGTCTGCTGTTTGCACTCGTGTACATTATTACGTCACAATGGGCAGCACCATAGGCGTCGATTCCCGGGGTGGCAAGGGTGGCGTGCCACCCCGCCAGAAATTTCTGGGGTGGCGACCGTTATAAAAATCCTATGCTGCCACCCCAGGAAAAATTCCTAGATTTGCCCTAATACTCTTGCTTTAATATATGTGTGGCTGTGCCAACATTAGGATTTTCTTAAGAGCGAGCGATCGGCGCGAGCGACGTAACTTTCTGTAACGCAGGGAAATAACCATCTGACGCGTCATTTCTTCGTTTGCCTATAAGATGCTGTGGCACATGCATTGAATTATCTTTCATATAGTGACGCAATAAAGCATTTATTTTGTACTGTAATGGTCATAATGGAACATAAATAGGGTTGAAATCAATTGGCCTGACTGTTTTATTGCTTTTAGGTGTTTTTAGTTTGTTACTGCTAATAAACATTTACTTTTTTTTTGTTTTTTATAAGGCCTCGGGACCTGCGATAAATAAACGATCCGTTTCTTCGAAGTAGGTTGGTAACCTTGCAAGTGTTTAGAGTCGTAACTGTCATCATGTGTTTAAAAAAGACGCAGTTCATAACCGTGGATTTTCCTAAACATTTTAAACTGAAACGTTATTTAGCATTCCTTTAGAGCAGGGGCGGGCAACATACGGCCCGCGGGCCGGATCCGGCCCGCGACGGGATTTTGAGCGGCCCGCAGACAGTTACCGGTCTTACATGATAGTTTGGCCCGCGGCCACAGTCTGTCGCAATTCCCCACTACTTGCTTACTACGTCAAATTATAGTTGTAACGGACAGTAACGCTCCCCAATAGCAAAAAACTTTCCCGCCGTTGTTACCATTAGTTGTAAAAATTTTAAACATTTTGCATCCTAAACCAACCCTCTTTAGCCGCTAAATAAATAATTCAGCTCTTTACGCCACTTATCGAAAATTAAGCACTTTTGGATCTCCTAGGAGGCACCACGTCAGTAGCTCTACCGCCTGCTTTCAGGTAGAACTACTAACACTGTAATTTGGCTGGCCCCTGGTTAAAAATTGTTCGATAGGTGACGCAACGGAGCATAGGCGTTTATGGTGCTGACTCAGCAATTTGGGTATATGGCACCATAACCGCCTATGCTCCGTTGCGTCACCTATCGAACAATTTTTAACCAGGGGCCAGCCAAATTACAGTGTTAGTGGTACTACCCTTCTTTCACGGTTTCCTTTGTTTCCACATGTGTAGCCTCGTTAGTGTTTCAGCAGTATCTAAGTCTGTGGTGTATGCATTAAATTTGCTGTGGTCAATAATTTTATGTTATATCAGTTAGATTGTTCGGACTGTATTGTAATTGTGACGTTCTTGACTGTATTTGGTTTAGGCGGTCAAAATTCCGTTGTAAATCACTGGATAAATACGCGATTAATGTATCGATTCAGGAATCCGGCCCGCCAAGTACTTCATTTTCCCATATCAGGCCCGCCGACTGAAGAAGTTGCCCGTCCCTGCTTTAGAGTGACAGATAACAAAAAATGAGTCAGGCAAGCATAGAAACATTTTTTGGTGCTTCAAAAAAAAGACGCACGGAAAAAGTAAACACTAGTGATGAAGTAGAGCATTCGGAGGTACCTCCAATGCAGCAAGAACCAGTTTTGGAGTTGCCCGGTCCTTCAAGCACACCACAAGTAATGCCAACAGACAGTTACGGCAGGTCAGCGCAACGACATTGGTTTGTAAAATTCCCATTTATGCGCCTAAATCAAGATAGTTCTTGCCATTGTTCGGTTTGTGTTTGGGCTGTTTCTAACAGGCGCCTAGAAACCAAGTATTTGACAGTTTAAAAAGGGAACGAAGTGTATGCAAAAACATCAAAGCTCAAAAGCACACATGAGTGCAATGGCGGCAATGAAGGTACTTTTTTAGTACAGTACGATAAGTTTTTATTATTTCAATTTAAATTTTTCGTTCAGGTAGTAACAGAGGAACCGTCCAACCGATGTCGGATAGATAATTCTGTCATCGAGAAGCAGAAAAAAGACCGTGTCGCTTTGACAGCTATATTTGATGCAATACGTTTTCTGGGCGAAACAGGCAACGCCTTTCGTGGACATGGGAATGAAAAGATTACAGGCAGTCTGTGGTCTGTGTTAAAACTAATTGGAAGATACAATTCAGATATCAGTGAATACATTTTCAACGACATAGCAACCAAATTTTTGTCTCCATCTGTGCGAAACGAAATGATCGAAATAATAGCACTTGGAGCACAACGGCATTCACTTGGTCAAGTTCATAGAGAATCCAAGTCTGTGCTTTCATCTGTTTTGTTTTCAATAATCGTTGATGAAACGTCGGGTATTACACGGTTAGAGCAGGTGAGCATTTGCTTGCGTTATTGCGACAAAGGTTTGCAAAGCAACAAGCTGTTTCTTGGTTTCTATGAAACCTCAAAATGCGACGGCGAAACTTTGCATAAAATAATCAAAGACGTGCTGATAAGGTACAACTTGCCTCTTACACAAATACGTGGACAAGGTTATGATGGTGGATCAAACATTGCCGGAAAAATTAAAGGTTTTTTCACTGCACAGGACACCAGCTTAACCTAGTGTGCCAGGATGCTTGCAAGAAAAATGTTGTGATACGCAGTGCAATTACTTTTTTATCAACACTAGTAAATTACGTAAACGATTCACCAAAACGTTGGAGCACGTTTACCGCCCTCACAGCGGAAGCATCAGAAGGTTATGCTCGCACAACAAAAATACGTCCCATTTGTCCGACACGATGGGTTATACGGTTGGTCAGCATTGACGCTGCGTTGGAAAACTACGCAAACCTTCTGACATTTCTTGACGAAGTAAGTCAGGACCATTCGCACACCAGTGCCGCCAGAGCATCTGCTTTTTCCCACTTGGAAAATATGGAAAAGTTCAGCACATACTTTTCACTGCGGGTTGTACAGAGACTTTTTAGGACCATTGGCCCAATCCATGTTTTGTGTCAGGGAAGACACATCACCACTGGAATGATGCAGCAGGCAATGGCGACGCTGGCTGATACATTAGCTGCTGATGGCAGTTCCTATGAAAACGCGCGTGCTTGTTTTCGAGAGGCAGAAAAGCACGCAAGACAACTCGGAATATCATTGCCACAAATTCCAAGAGCTGGCAAGCCACGCAATCGCTTTAGTGATTCATCAGAAAGTGACACCGAAAACTACTTCGTTTCCATTTACATGAATGTACTGCAGACAGCGTCGAAGGCAATCCTTGACCGTTACGCTTCAAAATCACTTCGCACTGCCGACATGTTACGAAGGCTTTTGGAAGATCCTGACATGAAACAAGCAGAATTAAGGGAAATTTCCGACTTTTATCGAGAAGATTGGAGCATTGAAAATATAGGACGGGAACGCACACAATGGTTTGCTCGTTGCAAGCGAGCAGATGTTAATATTTCAATAAATCAGCTACGAGAGGAAATGCGAGAAAATGAAATGTTAAGGGACATGGCACCCAATCTCCACACTGCTTTGGTCACCTACATTGTTCTTCCAACTTCGTCTTGCGAGGCTGAACGATCGTTCAGCGTACTTCGTCGCCTCAAGACTTATCTTCGTTCAACGCAAACACAGAAACGCCTTAACAATCTTGCCATTATGACAATACATAAAGAAGCCACCCAATCATTAAATTTAGAAGAAGTAGTAAAAGAGTTTGTGTCGCGCACTCAAACACGACGCAATCGCTTCGGAAGCAAATAAAGTAGGATGAAAAAAAGTTTTGTTTAACGTTCGTTATTTCAAGTTTTTCGAAAATAAACGTGATCCATTGTACTTTTTTATGGTCAAATATTATTTAATTGCATATGCTTAAATGAAGCTGAACTCAAAAAAACTCTGTCTGTTGTTATAAGCATCTTCTGCATTGTCTACTAGATCCTAAAATCTAGACTAAACGATAGTGGAGGTACAGGATGACAGTCGATTACGGAAACCGACCTCCTTTACGCACAACGTCAGTCGCGTACCCGAATGTAGTCACGCCATGAAGTCACAAACGAACGTTATAAAATTGCCGAACCGTATGGGTTCGTTTAAGTTTCGCCACCCCACCCGAAAAAAAATTGCTAAAAAATCGACGCCTATGGGCAGCACCCCCACAAATTTTAGGCACGAGCCGCCACTGCTCACCACATAACCGAATTTTTAGCAAAAAATTAATATAGAAGCCAAAAACTTGAAAAATGAATACAAGGGTAATTTTACGACTAGTAACTGCTTAAAAAGACAATGGGTGTGCTGATTGAAACTCTGTTGTTGGATTCTATGGTTGACAAACCCTTGATGCGCCAAATGGTTTATTAATTCTCATTCCAATATAGTTTCGGCCCAGAAAGTTGCAGACCGGTTTAAAACTTTAATTTTTGTCACGGAACCAGCCTTTAAAAACCACAAATGTTTAACCGAAAAACTAATTACAATTATTACAACTTTTGTTCAATGTGAACCATGAGCAAGTTTTATGCGGCCCAGTGGTTGCGGACCGCTGGTTTTTTGAAACTGCAACAGTTTTTTATACTGTATGGTACGTTTTGGTGGAAAGGTTTTCTGTTGTACTTCGTGTACCGCAACCCCCTTTTGAAAGTTTGCTGTGTGTAGAACTGCAAGTTTTGTTCACAAGCTTTTAACAAAAACATGTTAAAGTTATTTTAATCGCCAGCTGTCTGAGTGGTTATTGGGTGGTTTTATTTGTGTTTTTTTCAAACTGAAATTTCGTTTCACAAATTGCGTTTTTAATAACTTTCAGTTTGCAGAAAAACAAATGTACCTCGAAGACTTTCTCTTATTTCGTTCACATCTCTGTTGAAGTCTTCCAAATTTAAAGCCTCTCCGTCTTCGCCATTATCGCCTTTAGGACCCACCGGACCTTGTCTGCCTGCCTCTCCCCTTCGGCACACACCAGGCATTCCAGGGTCTCCTTTGGGACCTATGGGTCCGATAACCCCGTTGTTTCCGGTAAATCCCCTGGGACCCATCTTGCCTGGTAACCCAGTGTCCCCCTTTTCACCCCTCCTACTAATCAGGTTTCCAGGCGTGACAGTGACGTTATCACCGCATGTTGCGACGGTGACGTAACTGCATTGCTGCTGTCCGCTGACCAGTGATGTATAATACAGCAAAATTGCTGTCAGTTGTAACAACATGTTTTAAAAATTATATTATCTTCTGCCAAGAAATAACATATACAAGTTTAGAAGGTATTTGTTTGTGTTCAACATTCAAAACAACTGAATATTTACCCTCCGAAAAATGGTTTTACCAAGCAAAGTTTGCAACTGGGCACGTTGGACTACAAGTTTTGACATAATGTTTCAAAATTTTTGTGATAAACCTTTGGCATTGGCGTGAACAGTAATAAGGTTTATAAAGTAACATGACGCCATTTATGGTTGAACCCGATTTGTAACTTCAAAACTTGAATTTGTTTCTTAAAGTTTAGTATCAGACTTGGCATGATTTAATGGAATTCCTTGAACTTTAGTGTTAATACCCTCTTGGGCTAATGCTACAAGTAATTTATAAACCTGTACTAAAACTTAAACAAAGTTCAAACCAATGAGGTGATAAAGCAAAAGTTTCTCAAAATACTCAACAACAGTTATTAAATGCTTTTACCTTAGAAGCTAAGCGTTAAAAAGTCTTGCATCAGATGCTTTTTCCAGACCCTTTCACCTTCTTAGGCCAAAATTACCCCGCTTTCAACGATGCCACCATAGTAGAGAAATAATGTATGCCACAATTAAACTAAGAATCATAAAATAGAAGGTGGACGTCAAAATTGGAAATACGAAGGCAGCATTTGTTGCATGACAAATAATTTTCGCTATTTTATGTGAACAAACCAAATCAAAATGTGAAAAAGTAAGAACGTGGTAAACAAAACTGCTCTAACAAACGCAGTTGAGTCTTAAAATATCTGAAAATAAAAATGCTTTCACACACAAAAAAATAAATCTAACCTTTAAACTTGTTAAGCAAATTGGTGCATCAATTATAACTGATATAATTGAGATAATTATCTTAAGATATGGCGTAACAAGATTAGGAGTTCATTAAAAATGAAATGGCGCCCGCTAAGGTCTTGTCATAAAATTTTTAGGCGACCCATCAATAAGTTTTTAAATTAATATCGGTTCTATTTGCTAAACATATTTGGTTTTATATCACAGTGGCTCATTGTGACTAAATCCAATCGTGAAGGTGATTTTGACAACAAACCGTTAGACGAAGTTGTGCATCAATTCTCTTGAGATATTGCTTAACAACATTTGTCCTGAGTCCCAAGGCGAGTTTAATAACTGATGATGATGTCATTTATTGCTGAACAAATGTCTTCATTACGAAGTGTGGTAACGAATATTGCATTGAACTCGTCTTAAACTTTGGTTCAAGTTGAATTATTCGGTGAAAAGGCCGAATAATTTTGGGTACATTGGTTTAAGCCACTAGCAACTCCATGTCAGATGCATTAGGATCTTGATACATATCAACGTTGTTATGCGTATTGTAGGAAATGTAATCAATCCATTAAACTCCTACACATTTATTCCACAAAAAGGAAACGAAAAATCAAACATAACTTCTAAATTTGCATTACCACACGAAGCAGCTCGAAATTTAAGTTGAAAAGTTCGACTGTTTTAATACTATTGTGTCGCTATTGTTTTTCTTTCATTTAAGCGAAATAAACTCAATTCAAACTATACGATTGACGTAATCAAACAGTCTATACGTTAAGATTTTCGATTGCGAAAACATTGCGACGTTTCAAAGCAACAAACCCAAAAATAAATATATGCAAGGATTGGCAAATTATTAATTCCGTAATCCGGGTAAAACGCTTTTAAAGCCTTGCGATTTTATCCATTAAAACGTATTAAATTGTGACCATGCTATGCATGAACTAGAATTCTTGCCAACAGGAAACTTAGTAAAACAACATCAACTCGAATCAACAACGGACGACTCTACAATAATTTGAATAATGTTGAAACAACAAAATAATTACAGTCCTGCATTGTTCATGTAAAATTTGTTGAACAATTTTAAAAATTGATGACATGTCAGATTACTATATATATTATGTGATTGATTTAAAACCTTTTATTATCAAGCTACCGTTGATTAGCTTTAAGGCGGGGGTGCACCACCCTTCAGTTAGAGGGCTACATTACAGGCTTCAGTTTCAACGACGGCCACTAATGTGCGCATGATATTTGTTCATAAATTACAACTGATAATTAAAATGAGGTTTGTTACCTTTTGAATTGATTTCAGGTCTAGGTTTACTTTTACTCGTAGCAGGGATTTGACTATAGTTTTGTTGAAAATAAGACAAAATAAGGACTACAGTTAAAAATAAGGACGGTATGCAGGTTGTACACCTATGCTTCAAATTATTATAATAAACTGATAAAGTTAAAAATGTGGCAAATCTGTGCAACGACAGTTTGTTGCCGTTATTAACTTATTATTTTTACGAGATATAACCTTTGTTGGGTGGACTTGTTACCAAGTTAAGGCGAACATTAGGACCCACACAGCGAGATAAACCATTTACTTAAACTTTTCTAAACTACCAAGAGCACAATGCAATGCTGCATAAACTTAACTTAGACAAAATAACCGAACCCTGATGGTGTTACAGATTTAACAAGAAAAACTGGCCTATACGCACACTTTTATCTGCAACACTACAGCATAACCCATTGGTCTGTAACACCACTTATATCAACAAACTTAACCTGGTTACTTTACAGTCCAGGGGTTACCAACATATGCCCGCCACATTTAAACTTGTCAGTTTTAATTTTCAAATAAGTCATGAACACAGTTGTACCCTTTATAGATTTTTAAACATGTTTATGCTTATGTTTTGTACTAGTAGCCCTCGTGTTACTTGATAATATTACGGTAGTCTGCGACTTTATACAAGTTAGGGGTCCCTGCATGCTTCTTATAAAGATTTTTCTCACGATTTGCGAGGTTATCAACTTTACTCCATTCAACCCTCAGGTATAAAATCAAACGCACAAAACGCTACTTCGTCGATGACGTCAACTCGCTACGCATTCTGACAGACCTTGCGAACTCAATAGTTGACCAACCAACATAACTGTATATTCCCAACAGGGCAACAAGGAGACGTTGAACGCGCGTTTAATACATGAATCATGACATTTAAGAGCAATAGAGCAGAGGTGTCAAACTCGTGGGGTTCGAGGGCTACATTGCAGTTTGCAAATGATGCCGAGGGCGCATGTGATTTTTATTCAAGTTTTATACACTTAAACAACCTTTTTGCTACGACGGCCGCATTGCAGATCCTTATTTCACCAACAACCTCCAATTCCCTGCTGTTTTGTTTTAAAATTACGGATGAAAAGAAATAGGTTTATATCACATATAAACCATCTATCGACGCCCCAAAAGCCCAGATTATTTTCAAACTTGATGCGCAGATTAAGCTGCACAGTGTGAAGATCAGTTTTAACTGTTTATTACGTCATAGGCTTTATCAAGGCTGGGGAACCTGCGACAACGCATGCGGCCTTTTAGGCACAAAGTGCGGCCTTCGATGTCAAAATACATTTTAGGATGTTGATATTACAGACTACACCAGGCGCTGAAAAGAAGACAGAAACTTATTTTTGAATCTTTATTCCACATTATACTATTTGATTAGTTCAAGGGCAGCGGGTTTTAAATTAGAGCCAAACGGTCCCATAGTGGTTTACATGGCGATTTCCGTAGTACTGCCACGACCCCAAGATGTATAATCTTACTTGTGTTGCGAAGGAACAATTGTTTGCGCATAATCGAATGTCTTAAACTTGTCTGTGATGTCACAAGGTGTTCTTAGATCATTGATATTTGCAAACAAGCGAGTTTCTAGGTTGAAAAATCCTGAATGTTGTTGTTAAGATTGGAATGTAGTAATGAATTATATTTAGCTTGGACCGTAAGTGCTACAACTCTACAAGGAATTTGCAAACGACCATTCTGTACGTCATAAAGTTTGAACACCACTATCCTTGGCCTGGGAAATAGTCCATGCGGCCTAAACGAATATTGATAAACCGTTTGGTGGCCTTTATAAACAAAAAGGTTCCCCACCCCTGGTTCATATTGTGATGCTTTTGGTACGTGTTTTTTGCATTGTTTGCACAAAATAGGCCTACAAAAAGTCTGACGCATATGGCTACTAGGCTATAGTAATACTCCTTTCAGTAATACAAAATCTGTTTAGAGCAGTTTGAAAGACAAAAGCCCAAAGGAATTTTAATTACAACACGGCCGCCAGTACATTATTTTAACAAACATATGTTTACGGCCGCACAAACTCGTTTCTGTGGCCGTACGATTTGAGGAATGCTTAAATTACTATCGTTTCTATTTATAACATATGAATTATTATATATAAATTAAATTGCTGTAAATGTGTGTTTAATAGTAGCTTTCACTTTGAAAAGTAAGAAAAATTGATTATAATTGGATAAAAATCTGACAAAATACTTCCATTGTTGTCGAGTGTTTGACTCCCCTGCAATAGAGTATATTCTTTTTAACGTCGGTAAACATAGTAACAAATATATAGAGGTAAAAGGGTAAAAAAGGTGAAATAAACAAAAATTAAAAATTCAGTCAAATATTGCGCATGACACCAATCAACAAAGTATGAAACTCCTCAGTCTTGTATTTTGGAAATTATTGTCATTTAAAATTATTTAGTAAATTTAGAAACGTTTAAATTTAAAAAACATTTTAAATTTTCCAATTTATTGAAAATCCTGCGTGTTTATCCTTTTAAACGGATAAAAATTGTGGCCATTTTCTTAAAACGACCCCAGGGATATATATCACCTTTATTGCATTTTAGGTCGTCAGGCAGAAATAAACTTTTGAAATCTATGACCAGCCAAATAGTTTTTGTATATTGTACGCCTTGCTGGAAAGAAGTTTTAAATCTACTGCAACAAATCGTCAGACGAAGTTGTGCATCAATTCTCTTGAGATATTGCTTGACAACATCTGTCCTGAGTCCCAAGGCGAGTTTTAATAACTGATGATGACGTCATTTATTGCTTAACAAATGTCTTTAGTACGAAGTGTTGTAACGAATATTGCATTGAACTCGTCTGAAACTTTGGTTCAAGTCGGATTGTTCGGTGAAAAGGCCGTTTAATTTTGGGAAGCCCTGGTTTAAGCTACCAACACAGGGGTGTGCAAACTGCGGCCGCGGGTCAAATGCGGCCCCGGTGGCATTTTACGTGGCCTGCCTTTGTTGTTTTAAATTATGTGACCGCTATAGCTTGGATTAAGTTTTTGGGTTATTGCAATTGCTTCTTCACGCAAAAGCTTCCTTGGAACTTTATTTACCGGTAAAAGGGAAGTATACATTGTGCTGGCCTAATAAATCCCAATGTTTCCTCAAATCACGCATATTTGTTATATAACTCTACGTTCAAAAACTTTGCAAAAAACTATGGCCCGTGGGCGTCTTTTACCTAATAAAAATTAGCCCCCATTAAAAACGGTTTGGACACCCCTGCAACAACTCCATGTCAGATGTATTAGGATCTTGATACATCTGAACGTTGTTATGCGTATCGTAGGAAATGTAATCAATCCATTAAACTCCGACACATTTATTCCAAAAAAGCGAAACGAAAAATCAAATATAACTTCTAAATTTGCATTACCACACGAAGCAACTCGAAATTTAAGTTGAAAAATTCGACTGTTTTAGTGCAATTGTGTCGCTATTTTTTTACTTTCATTTAAGCGAAATAAACTCAATTCAAACTATACGATTGACGCAATCAAACAGTCTATACGTTAAGATTTTCGATTGCGAAAACATTGCGACGTTTCATAGCAACAAAACCCAAAAATAAATATATGCAAGGATTGGCAAATTATTAATTCCGTAATCCGGGTAAAACGCTTTTAAAGCCTTGCGATTTTATCCATAAAAACGTATTAAATTGTAACCATGCTATGCATGAACTAGAATTCTTGCCAACAGGAAACTTAATAAAACAATATAAACTCGAATCAACAACGGACGACTCTACAATAATTTGAACAATGTTGAAACAACAAAATAATTACAGTTAATCCATAAATTAACTTTATCTATAAATTATACAGAAATATTTGCTCTGATTACTGTTAATTATAAGCAGGATTGCCATCGACTTGAAACCAGACAAGAGGACAACCGAAAAATTAAACCTTTATGCGAAACGAAACAAATGTTTTTGAACAAATCTTTGCATTTCTGCGAGCCATGACATATCATTTGCAATATTTTGGCCAGAAACAATCTGTTACAGCAACTTTTTGTTCGTAACAAAATACTTCGTGCATCTTACGACAGTTCAGGTCGAGGTTTACTTTTACTTGTAGCAGGGATTGGACTATAGTTTTGTTGAAAATAAGACAAAATAAGGACTCAAGTCAAAAATAAGGACATTTCTTTAAAAAAGACAATGAATTTTTCTAAGTCATAGCCCTTCAAAATAACGACACCTCTTAAAAATAAGGACGGTATGTGGACTTGATACCAAGTTAAGGCGAACATTAGGACCACCACATAGCGAGATAAACCATTTACTTAAACTTTTCTAAACTACCAAGAACACAATGCAATGCTGCATAAACTTAACTTAGACAAAATAACCGAACCCTGATAGTGTTACAGATTTAAAAAGAAAAACTGGCCTATGGGCACACTTTTATCTGCAACACTACATAACCTATGGTTCTGTAACACCACTTATATCAACAAACTTAACCTGGTTACTTTACAGTCCAGGGGTTACAAACCTAAGCCCGCCACATTTAAACTTGTCAGTTTTAATTTTCAAATAAGTCATGAACACAGTTGTACCCTTTATAGATTTTTAAACATGTTTATGCTTATGTTTTGAACTAGTAGCCCTCGTGTTACTTGATAATATTACGGTAGTCTTCGACTTAATACAAGTTAGTGGTCCCTGCATGCTTCTTATAAAGATTTTTCTCACGATTTGCGAGGTTATCAACTTACTCCATTCAACCCTCAGGTATAAAATCAAACGCACAAAACGCTACTTCGTCGATGACGTCAACTCGCTACGCATTCTGACAGACCTTGTGAACTTAATAATTGACCAACCAACATAACTGTATATTCCCAACAGGGCAACAAGGAGACGTTGAACGCGCGTTTAATACATGAATCATGACATTTAAGAGCAATAGAGGAGAGGTGTCAAACTCGTGGGGTTCGGGGGGCACATTGCAGTTTGAAAATTATGCCGAGGGCCGCATGTGATTTTTATTCAAGTTTTATACACTTAAACAACTGTTTTGCTACGACGGCCGCATTGCAGATCCTTATTTCACCAACAACCGCCAATTCCATGCTGGTTTTTGTTTTAAAATTACAGATGTAAAGAAATAGGTTTATATCACATATAAACCATCTATTGACGCCCCAAAAGCCCAGATTATTTTCAAACTTGATGCGCAGATTAAGCTGCACAGTGTGAAGATCAGTTTTAACTGTTTATTACGTCATAGGCTATATCAGGGCTGGAGAACCCGCGACAAAAGGCCGCATGCGGCCTTTTAGGGCACAAAGTGCGGCCTTCGATGTCAAAATACATTTTAGGATGTTGATATTACAGACTACACCAGGCGCTGAAAAGTAGACAGAAACTTATTTTTGGATCTTTATTCCACATTATACTATTTTATTAGTTCAAGGCCAGCGGGTTTTAAATTAGAGCCAAACGGTCCCATAGTGGTTTACATGGCGATTTCCGTAGTACTGCCAAGAGCCCAAGATTGTACAATCTTACTTGTGTTGCAAAAGAACAATTGTTTGCGCATAATCGAATGTCTTAAACTTGTCTGTTATGTCACAAAGTGTTCTTAGATCATTGATATTTGCAAACAAGCGAGTTTCTAGGTTAAAAAATCCTGAATGTTGTTGTTAAGATTGGAATGTAGTAAGGAATTGTATTTAGCTTGGACCGTAATTGCTACAACTCTACAAGGGATTTGCAAACGACCATTCTGTACGTCACAAAGTTTGAACATCACTATGATTGGCCTGGGAAATAGTCCATGCGGCCTAAACGAGTATTGATAAACCGTTTGGTGGCCTTTATCAACAAAAAGGTTCCCCACCCCTGGTTCATATTGTGACGCTTTTGGTAAGTGTTTTTTGCATTGTTTGCACAAAATAGGCCTACAAAAAGTCTGGCGCATACGGCTACTAGGCTATAGTAATACTCCTTTCAGTAATACAAAATCTGTTTAGAGCAGTTTGAAAGACGAAATTTTAGCCAAAAGAATTTTAATAACAACACGGCCGCCAGTACATTACTTTAACAAACATATGTTTACGGCCGCACAAACTCGTTTCTGTGACCGTACGATTTGAGGAATGCTTAAATTACTATCGTTTCTATTTATAACATATGTATTATTATATATAAATTAAACTTCTGTAAATGTGTGTTTAAATAATAGCTTTCACTTTGAAAAGTAAGAAAAATTATTATAATTGGATAAAAATCTGACAAAATACTTCCATTGTTGTCGAGTGTTTGACTCCCCTGCAATAGAGTATATTCTCTTTAACGTCGGTAAACATAGTAACAAATATATAGAGGTTAAAGTGTAAAAAAGGTGAACTGAATAAAAATTAAAAATTCAGTCAAATATTGCGCATGAAACCAATCAACAAAGTATGAAACTCCTCAGTCTTGTATTTTGGAAATTATTGTAATTTAAAAATATTTAGTAAATTTAGAAACGTTTAAATTTAAAAAACATTTTAAATTTTCCAATTTATTGAAAATCCTGCGTGTTTATTCCTTTAAACGGATAAAAATTGTGGACATTTTCTTAAAACGACCCCAGGGATATATATCGCCTTTATTGGATTTTAGGTCGCAAGGCAGATAGAAACTTTTGAAATCTATGACCAGCCAAATAGTTTTCGTGTGTTGTACGCCTTGCTGGAAAGAAGTTTAAATCTACTGCAACAAATCGTCAGACGAAGTTGTGCATCAATTCTCTTGAGATATCGCTTAACAACATTTGTCCTGAGTCCCAAGGCGAGTTTTAATAACTGATGATGATGTCATTTATTGCTTAACAAATGTCTTCAGTACGAAGTGTTGTAACGAATATTGCATTGAACTCGTCTGAAACTTTGGTTCAAGTCGGATTGTTCGGTGAAAAGGCCGATTAATTTTGGGTACATTGGTTTAAGCTACCAACACAGGGGTGTGCAAACTGCGGCCGCGGGTCAAATGCGGCCCTGGTGGCATTTTACGTGGCCTGCCTTTGTTGTTTTAAATTATGTGACCGCTATAGCTTGGATTAGGTTTTTGGGTTGTGGCGATTGCTTCTTCATGCAAAAGCTTCCTTGGAACTTTATTTACCGGTAAAAGCGGAAGTATACATTGTGCTGGCCTAATAAATCCTAATGTTTCCTCAAATCACGTATATTTGTTATATAACTCTACGTTCAAAAACTTTGCAAAAAACGTTGGCCCGCTGGCGTCTTTACCTGATAAAAAAATAGCCCCCATTAAAAACGGTTTGGACACCCCTGCAACAACTCCATGTCAGATGTATTAGGATCTTGATACATCTGAACGTTGTTATGCGTATTGTAGGAAATGTAATCAATCCATTAAACTCCGACACATTTTTTCCAAAAAAAGCGAAACGAAAAATCAAATATAACTTCTAAATTTACATTACCACACGAAGCAACTCGAAATTTAAGTTGAAAAATTCGACAGTTTTAGTGCAATTGTGTCGCTATGTTTTCTTTCATTTAAGCGAAATAAACTCAATTCAAACTATACGATTGACGTAATCAAACGGTCTAAATGTATTAAACGTATTAAATTGTGACCATGCGATGTATGAACTACAATTCCTGTTTACAGAGATCTTAACGAAACAACGTAAACTCGAATCAACAACGGACTCTAATAATTTGAACAATGTTGAAACAACAAAATAATTACAGTCCTGCATTGTGCATGAAAAATTTATTGAGCAATTTTTTCAAAAATCCATGACATGCCAGATTACCACATGTATTATGTGATTGATTTATATCCTTTTATTGTTAAGCCATAGTTGATTACCTTTAAGGCAGCGGTTCACAACCCTTTTGTTTGGACGACTACATTACAGGTTTCTGTTTTGCCGACAGCCACAAATGTGCGCATGATATTTGTTTATTAATTACAATTGCTAATTTAAAAGAGATTTATTACATAACATTGTGCTTAAAATTCAGATTTGATTTTAAAATTATCTTTAAATTAACTTTATCGATAAATTAAACTGAAAGATCTGCTCTGATCAATGTTAATCTGAGGTACTGACAACAACGAATAAACAACCGTTTGACAGTCGGTGACCAGTAAACTAAATAAAAAATCACATTGTAGAAACTTACTATTAGGACTTTCATATCTTTAAGAAAGCAAAAAAACAATTTTTTTGCATACTAGTCGCCTTTACTTAAAAGGCCCATTTAAAAATGAGAAAAAATGTTGGGCCTTATTGCCACCAATGGCCGACAACCAAAACCGTAAAAAATTATTTTAAAGCCATTCTTTTTTCCAGCTAAAATAATGTCCCAATTAAAGTAAAACGGCCTCTTTACTGATATATCTTAAAAAGTTTTCATTACGACAACAAAACCTTTCAATGTTTGTAACCAAATATATTTTAAATTATAAAAAGTCGTCAACAAACACTTATAAATTTGGATTTCTCATAGTAACTATTACACATAACTTGTAGGTTCAAAACTTTGTAAATCATTCTAAGTACTTATATCTTTTGAAATTGAAACAAAACGGAACATTTTTCCTTGTATATCAAAAAATAAAAGCGGTGAGCCTTATTACCTTCCAGGCCTATATATCTTTAAGGCAGGGGTGTCAAACTCACGGTCCGAGGGCCGCATGCGGTAACGAAGCCCTCTAATGCGGCCCACGCACACTTAACAACAATTGTAGTATTTTCTCAGATATTTATCTAAAATATTTTTTTGTTACTTTTTAAAGTCAAAGCAATTATTTAAACAGAGACATACAAAAAATAATTTATAGATGAAAACTCATATGTTATGAATAGAAACGATACAAATTTAACCGTTCCTCGAAGCGTTAAGTTTCAGTCAACTTGCAGCCGTACGGCCTTGAACGTGTTTATTAAAATATTTGTACTGGCGACAGTAATGTAATTAAACCACCTTTGTGCACAAACAATGCGAAAAACAGGTACCAAAAGCGTCCAATATAGATTATGATGTCATAAACAGTTAAGACTGATCTTCACACTGTGCAGCTCAATTTGTGCATCAAGGTTGTACACCTATGCTTCAAATTATCACGTAACAAACTGGTAAAGTTAAAAATGTGGCAAATCTGTGCAACGACAGTTTGTTGCCGTTATTAACTTATTATTTTTACGAGATATAACCTTTGTTGGGTGGACTTGTTACCAAGTTAAGGCGAACATTAGGACCCACACAGCGAGATAAACCATTTACTTAAACTTTTCTAAACTACCAAGAACACAATCTAATGCTGCATAAATTTAACTTAGACAAAATAACCGAACCCGGATGGTGTTACAGATTTAACAAGAAAAACTGGCCTATACGCACACTTTTATCTGCAACACTGCCTAACTCATGGTTCTGTTACACCACGTACTTACATATCAACAAACTTACAGCTGTTAACTCTACAGTCCAGTGGTTGTCAACCTATGTCCGCCACATTCAAACTTGTCATCTTTAAGTAAGTTATGAATACAGCTTTTTACGTATATCCTATGTACATTTTTTCCCAAGTTTTGAACTGGTAGGTGCCGTTCAATTTGATCATTTGTACTGTAGGCCTACATAAGCCTTCGAACTACTCCTGCATAACAAAATCGGGTTTACTTAAATATACTATTGAAATTATGGCCAAAAAAATAAGCTAAATACAAAACCGTTACATATTAGCAGGTTTGGTGCACAATCTAGTCTGCAAGCCATTAACGCCCCCGCAATTTAATCATTTGTACTGTGCATATGCCCATTAGCCTATACTCTAGCAAAACGAATTCAGGTTTACATTAATATAACTATGATATTTAAACATACTTTTGAAATTATAGCGAAAAACAAAACCGTTACATTAGCTAGCTTTAGTGCACAATCTAGCCTGCAAGCCAACGCAACTATAGTTTCTCCAATCAGCAAAGTACAAGACAGATAGGTTCTTTGTATGCGTTCCAAATCGTTAGACGAAGTTGTGCATCAATTCTCTTGAGATATTGCCTAACAACATCTGTCCTTATCCCCAAGGCAAGTTTTGAAATTGATGAAATTATTTATAGACGCAGTTTTTACGCCTTAATTTTGGACATTTTCGTTCCAGGTGTCTGGTAACCCTTACCTAAAAGTTTCGCAAACCCGGTTGACCCACGACAGACTCCTATGTTTACATTCAATTAAATATTGTAAGTTGAGAGATGTTGGTTGATCACATCTAGATTTAAAAAATACAAACACATAATTGAATGCTTTTTTTAAGTTTTTAATAGCATCATTACATTATGTTAGGGTTACCAGACGTCCGAAATTTCCCGGACATGTACATAGTATCTGTGGTATTAGAGTTCTTCTCATTTTATTGTCTTTCTTTGTTTTCCCCAAACTGGATTCTTTAAAAATATTTTAACCATCTATAATTAAGGAAAACAGAAAGGCTATACCCTATAAGATGCATTTAATTCAGGTTTTAGATATTGGTTTAAATCGGGTTTGAAAGTCGTACAAAGGCAGAAACCGAACAAAATTAGGTACACAAGATACGGACTTAAATAGTAGCTTCACTAAAAAACAATTGCCAGCGAAACAAATCTTTTCTGTCAAGGACCGCCCTTGCAACAACCTTCGCTGCAGTGTTGTTTACAGGCTGACGTGTTCATGTGGGTCATCCTATATTGGTGAGACACAACGAAATTTAGTCACACGGATAAACGAGCATCAAACCAACGAAAAATCGGAAGTGTGCATGCATCTTCAAACTAACCCCATGCACAGGGTCAACCGATCCTGAAATATTGGACACGACATCGGATCGGATTCGCTTATAAATTTTAGAATCACTTAAATTCAACAACATACACCGGAACTGAACGTAGACACAACTTCTATGCCCCTGCGGCTTTTTAACACCTGATTATCACTGTTTTTAGCGCTATCTCCTCGTTTGTCTGCAACCTTTTATCGGTGTGACGTAATTGACCTTTTCTCGTTACTTTTCTGTGTATATAAACGCGCTTGTTTCCGCTTGTATTTTACATTATTCACTGATGATGACAATGGTTTTGGTCGAAACGTCTGAGTAATAAAATCAATACCTTTTATTCCACTTCGCTGGCAATTTGTTTTTTAGTGAAGCGAACAAAATTAGTTTAAAGCAGATATATTTTCAACCAAAAATCGCCTTGCATATCTGTTTTTATCTCATTTAATGTTTTGCTTCATTTTATGTGGTTAATCTTTTCAGACGTATTCTTGGCAGTTTTGCGTTGTTATTCCGAAAGCAAAAACGATTTACGATACGTGAACTTAACTATACAAACTGTATTTATAGGTTGTATCTCTATGGCACTAAGAATCCTTTTTAAAACAGTCTCGATTATGGGACAGCACCAGTCAATGTTTACTGAGCATCCTTTAAAATTCATTTTATGCTTAAAATATAACTTAATTGGGGATAGGCCTGGTGATTGTCTCGATGTGGGAAGCCGCCAAGTGGAAACCCACAATCGATAAGCAGTTCGCCAATGCCCGCTGGACGGTCGTCTGGGGACGATGTCTAGTTGTGGCGACGGTTTGGCGTTTGGCGTGCAAGAGCGCGCGCCTGCGCAATTGCGACATCTCGTCGTCGTTACACTACCAATTATGCCACGTCGATACATGTCTCGTTTCCATTCATTTTCTGATGAATAAAAACGTTTTATGTACGACCAATTGCAGTAGGTTCTGAAAAACCACAAATGTTACAAAGACATTTACCAAAACGGTCCGTAATTTTGCTCATGCAAATATGGTAACTCTATGCAGTGCAATAAAACCCTACAGCATGATAATACAATATCATGGACGTTTATGTAATGAGGGATTCGCAGTGGCAAAAATAAATTAATAAAATTGTTGCAAAGAGAAAATATATTTTTAGGCATGAAAACATAAAAATGGCATAAAATAATGTATTTGCACAAATCCATAAACACTAGATTACAAAGCAACAAAAATAGATTAAGTTACAGTGCAACTAATATACAAATATATGTGATATATGTATATGTAATATACTGTGCACAAATAAAATAAATTTACTTTAAGTTGATGAAAAAAAAGTCCTTCATCCTCAAATGCAACAAAAAAAAATTGATAAACATGTTTGTAGAAGTTACAGCATCAGTATTATGAGCGATAATACTGTTTTTGTACATCATTTTTACTCTTATTTTTAAAATATAAGGCATTATTTTGCCCTTTTGTGATATCATAGAAAGACAATTGTCTGTGCAAGATTATTTTATTTACGCGGCAAAATTTGGGGATTACCCGTGAAAAATCTCTTACCAACAATAAACTTACCAACAATAAACTTGAAGACGAATTAATCCGCGTCGGTTCTGACTGGTTTAATAAACGGCACATCCGAAAAGGGTTGGCTTTTGTTACTGTGATATTGTTTTACCTCATTCGTGCCTTGTCTAAACATGAGATACATTTGCAATAGTTGGATATTGAAAAAGATTGAGGCACATTAGATTAGGATTACAATATCTGTCTGAGCAAAATTCCGGACGTCTTCAACAAATATCTTAGGCGACACCAAACATGCGATATGCTGCATATTATTACATGTTGCCATCCCAAAGACAAAATAGCATCACTAGCACAGAGACAAAAGGCGCAGTTTTGTTTGTTTGTAAGTTACAAAACGGAAAGTTTCACAGGACCTGACTTATTTAACAGAGTTTTGATAGCTTTTAAGAAGCAATGAAATAGCCTTAATTTTTGCTGAAAAGTTGATTTGTATGAATGTCGAATAATTATCAAAACATGGCCCAAGTAAAAAGCGAAAAATGATGTGAAACAAAATTATTTATTTACCTTTTGTGTTTGTATTAAATAATTCTTACTAATTTTTTTTTCCACAGCTACCCATTGAACAAAAAAGTAGGTTAGTTTTAACTGATCCTAATATATATTGCAACAACTCTACCATGTTGGATAAAACGTGGATTAAGCCAAATGTCTCTGCTCTGCACATATGGATTTATTACTTATGTGAAGCCATCTCAACTTTCTGACACTGTTTTGAGGTAACCAATTTACCATGTTAGTTTTCAGCTTTGCAAAAAAGGATATGTTTATTTTTCTGTACTTAAACTGTGTTGAACAAGTGGGTCAAAATTGTCCACACTCCATTTTAAGGGTCATTTTTAAGTCATTTTTAGTTTCAAAAAACCTATTGTATGCAATTATGTAAAGTTGGGGTGTGCAACCTTTGTCACTGTGGGGTCAAATACAATTACCAATTTTAAGTGGTAGGCCGCACCTTTATATATCACAAGGTGATTTTACTTTGTTGCATACCGAAAATATCTATATTGAGTTAACTACAACTAAATTTTGCTTTCGATTTATCCCCAAAATGCACATTAATCTACTCAAAAATATATAACAATTGGACTTGTTTGGTAGTACATTTGAAATCCAAGCTTCTCTGCGGGCCGCACAACCTTTTATCAATGGCCCACAGGTTGCACACGCCTAAACTAAATTTCTGGTATGTGTTTGCAAAACGATTTGTAACAGATATTTTATATCTGATGATGCATGAAATATCAAACACAAGCGAAAGAGATGAAAGTTATTTAACCTGTTGGGATTAATTCTTACTTTTCACGGTAGCCACAAGAATTTATTATAGTTCACATACATTTTATGTTAAACACCCTTTTGCACATAAATGTCAAATAGGTTAAATACCAACATTTTTTCGCAAATCATTCATTAGTATTCATAACTGTTAAAAATCCAAAGATTTTGCTTTATTGGTTCCCTACAGTAATGGACACATACTGTTTTAGAATTGTACAAAAACAATTGCATTTGTTACTTGGAATATAGGGTGTTCAGCAATATATAATTTTACTTTGATTTGTACATGATGAGCACCACAGTCTGATATTAAAAGGATGCTGTAATGATTTTAAGCTTTAGGTAAGGGACTGTGGACCTCAGTGTTGAAACTGCTGATGGTTTCCTAGCTTGGTATCAACAATGTTGTTAATACGTAAACACATACTTTACTTGCAACTTGCTGCACTTGGAGCTGTTGCATCTTTTTGTATTGACTTATCAAATTGTTAGTTGTGACAGAACAGGGGTTTAAGTGAAAAAATCTTTGCTCGAAAAAATCTGAAGTAAGGTTGTTATTGTTTAAAGAGCATTTTAGTTTGCTGTTTTAAATTTTGGCCCAATCAGCCTATAAGTTATCTATACAGCTCTTAATATGTGTTAAAGCGCCTGGGCTTCCAGACAGTCAATTCCCATAGGAGCGATTGGTTGGTTTTTGTCAATTGGACGCTGCTTTATGCATGAACACACATGCCACTGGGCTATTTTCGTGTTGGAATAGAGTTGCAAGGTTTTTAGTTGTTTTGTATCACAATGAAAGATGTTGCATATATTTAGTGGCAGATGTTACATATAATTTTGGTCTATGAGAGCAGAGGCAGAATTTATTGTTATATTCCACTCCTTACCATACAAACATTTGTAAAATCTCTGTCACTTATTCACACATTCATATTTTTCTATAACACAGGTTTATCGACGGAATGTTTGCTTAATGCAATTCATGCAGTATATCCCTGGAATTGCAACAGCACAATGTTTCTCCTACATGTGCAGGTATTTAGATAGAACAGGAGTCCACAACCTTTTAACTATATATGCCCACATCACAGGTCCCTATTTCAACAATGGCCACCAGTGTGCCAATGTTTGTAAATTACAGTTTTAAGGAAATGATATTTATTCCATAATATCCAATTCATTGGTGCATAAAAATACAGACTGGTGTGTAATTTCATCCATAGACTTAACTTGGCCACTTGCTTCTAGCAGTTTTTCACATCACTATTTACATTGTTATATGTTAAGACTGTGGATTGCTTTTAAACAACATGCATACAAACAGTCTAGCCGCTAGGTTCCTATATCTCCCAAGCATGTAATATGTACAATTTTGATCCCCTGAAATCTTAACTTAAGAAGCCAAAAGCCACAAGAGCAAATGTATCAATATATTGGTCATTATATCACAATCGCCAGTATACAAATTTTAAAAGATGCTCTAGGGCAGTGTTTCTCAACCTGGGGGTCGCGACCCCCCAAGGGGTCGCCAAGCACTTTTGAGGGGGTCGCGGAGACGCAACCGAACACGGAATTATTTTATCTGTATCAAAAAAACTTTCCCTGTGACTTTTGTTTAGCATGTAGTAACTCACACGACCGTTTGATTTAGAACGGGCGCAACAATATTTGCGATTGTATACTTCTATAATTGCGGGTTTTGGTTTTTCTTAACATAAAAAAAACACGAAATAGTGAAATAGTTAGTGAAAAATAGGCATTTTCCGGAATCCAGCAAAACGCCGAACTATTGCAGCCACGTTAGATTGCAAATGTGTGATGAACACAATCAACACATGCTGGTAGTTAAACTTCCTGTGTGTGTGTGCGTGTGTAAAGGGGTCGCGTGGTGTTAGAAAATCTCTAAAGGGGGTCGCATAGTAAAAAAGGTTGAGAACCACTGCTCTAGGGACAAGCTGCTGTACTGCCACTTTTTGTGCGACTTTAACTTATAGGTAATCAGTTGAATTAAAAGGGTTAAAATTATCCTGGCTTTGTAGCAAGCTTGTAACAAACAACTTTAACTCTTATATTAATACCTGTCATATTAAATTTATGATTTGATTTACTTTTTGTGGAAAAAATATTGTATTATTTGCTCCTTCTTTAATAATGTCTTCTTTTCTATGTAAAACCACAACACTATTAATAAGTTACGTTGTTTAACAGGTGATCAACTTCCTAATTTGGTCGGTTCTTGGATCACTGCCCAACTTTTGGCATCCCTGACTCATT
Source organism: Phallusia mammillata (assembly GCF_965637545.1). Classification (NCBI taxonomy): domain Eukaryota; kingdom Metazoa; phylum Chordata; class Ascidiacea; order Phlebobranchia; family Ascidiidae; genus Phallusia; species Phallusia mammillata. The sequence continues at coordinate 25,765,940 of NC_137256.1, read as the reverse complement.
TGTATTACCTTCACCTGAATGTTATATCACTTGTCAATACGAAATATCAGTTTCTTCATCACCATATTCGTTCCAGTGCCACAGAAAAAGCTTTTTATTGTACCTAATGTGTGCAAAGTTTACATAAAAAATAATACATGTGTCATATATATATAATATGTTGTAGTGCACTTCTTGAGTTTTTATGTACATTTATAGCTTCAAAGTTTAAAACATACCCGAGCAGCATGCATATATTTGAACTAACAGTATTGTATTTAGGATATCCTTGATTTTGTACACTTTTCTAACTTTTTAACAAGCCTGCATAGCTGCAATTACCTGTAAAATAAAGATACCATTCATTGTTTTTTATGCAAGTGCTTTGATTGTTTATTAAAATTAGTTGAATTTTAGGATTGTGAGCCAAACTAAAACAAAACAGAGACAAAAAATATCCTTGTTGTTTTTACAGATACTTGGTAACTTTCAGCCCAATGCAGGAACAAGGAACTAGTGAAGATGCCCAGTCCATTATTATATTGGAAGATTTCACTGGCACCAAGAAGAGGGGTTTCCATGCCGACATGTCTGGAGCTGATGACAGGCAGTGGCCGATATTTAAGTATGTAATGAAATCTTTTACATACCTTAATGTTGTGTTTTACATGTTCAAACTGGACATGATGTTTTGTAACCTGCAGAGTAATGTAGAAAGTTTGAGCGATCTTTCCCATATCAGATTTCATTAGCTAATAAAAATTGTTATAACATAAAAAAATTAACAAAAAAAGAAAGAAAAAAACATAATAATAACTGTTCTATAGTGTCTATGAAACTCCTGTAAGTAGCTAAAGCAAAAAACTAATAACTGACATTAAAAACCACAATATATAAAACAAAGTAGTTACCCCCATTCTGCACTCAACAATTTTAAACAATTCATTATAATAATTTACATGCAAAATTTCATATATTTTCTACCTTTATCGAAAGATTTGTATTATTGGTCTTGAATGTTCATACATACTGTTTACAGAGCATGGGATTTTTGGACAAAAAGAGCATACCAGTTGATGGAGTGAGGTGTGTATCAAAGCTTTTGGTAACCTCGAACAAACATAGCAAATCAGTTTTAAGCTTTTCTTGAATTTTAGCGAGTTTGTGTGGTCACCCTTGGCCAACATGTTAGCTTTCTGGGTACCCGAGCAAAACAAGATACCAGCTCGCTCACAATTCTTACAATTCCATCCAAGAAAGAAGTTTGAGTTAAAAAATTGTTCAATGTTTCTGACATCCAACTGAACTGGCACAAACAGGGCAAGTTTCTTTGTGTCAAAGTGGACCGATACAACAAAGCAAAGTAGGTATTTGAGTTCTTGTTTTGGTCAATTTAAAGGGTTCTTGTTTCGGTCAATTCAACGCTTCATTGATATTTTGACAACCAAATGACCCCAATTCCATGCATCCAAGCATTGACAATTTAACCCTCAACCATACTTTACATTGTCTTTATACTTTTTGATAGCTTCCATGTTGAAGCTGGTTTAGCTGACTGGTCATAGCTAAAACAAAAAAACAAACATGCTCCTTTAAAACTTTTGCTATTAGGAAGCAGATATAAGGGGTTGGATTTAAATTACAACCAGCTAGATTTTTTGTGGGTTGTTCATTTTTGCGATATGTTTGAACTTTGGTTTCATACTGTTTCCATTAATTTGCACATCAGTAACAGATTAAGTGTCATCAACACAAAATTGTTTTCTTTCTTCAGGCTACAATTTCCGATTTTGAAATATTCCACATTCAAGAAGTTCCTGTCGACATAATTGAGCTAAAGAAGCAGGTAAAAAACAGTTTTCTTGTCCTTTTTGTGTCTTGTTTCAATTACAAATACTCACCTCAATCCGAATAGCTTTAACTGTCAACGCTTTTGGTTTTTTCAATTAAAACTAATTACCATGTAATATCATGCACTATTTAGTACCTCCAATGGTTTAGTTCCCTTTTTATGTGCTGATGTCACATGTTATTTACACACTTATTTACTGGTAGAGGGATTTAAGAATATTTGGGGCTTGAAATAAAAACAACAACAGCAAGACCAATTGTATTAGGGAGTGTTTTAGTTTTAACATACAAAGCTTTGTACTGTTTGTATTGTTTGCCATTTTCTGTGAGCACAAGATTATTGCTGTTTTAAATTTATAATCTTTATGTTTAGAAAAGCAAATCCACAAAAGCTTCATCGAATTCATGGCACATTTTCATGTTTCAAACTCACAAACATCAAACAGCTGCTTGCAACTGAACTTTATACTTTCACTTACCAACGTGAGTTAAAACATGTTTGTAAACATAGCTGGACTTTTTAAAAAAGCCAAGAAAAAAATGATGCAAAACAAATTACTAATGAGCTTATATGTAGCAAACACATAAAGCGAAAACATTTTTTGTTGCCAACACTTATCTTATCTGTTCTTCACCCTGTTATGCCACAGCTTGCTTTAATTTTCACAACAGCTATTTTAGAAACATCTGCAACACAATGTATTCTCTTCACACAAGCTCTATTGCAGTTTTGTTTTTTATCAAGCTAAAGTTTGTGTTATTTTTTTCAGTTTTGAACTGTATGTAACACATAAAACCAAATAACAAGTTAAGCAGCTGATTTTCAGCCACATTTCAAATATATTATTTGTTTGCACCATTTTCTCCAGCCCACAACCGAAACTCAAACCCCAACACAAGGAATATAAGGATATTTGCAACACATCGATGTCGTCAGCGAAGAAAAAAACTTTACCACAAGATGTAGAAAATATAAATCCTATCCAACTCCATGCATAGTAAGATAATACAGATCTGATCAAGTTGTGTTATTCTTTCAACTGTGTTTAATCAAAACATAACTGCGACAGAATTTAATTATATTTATTGTAATCTTCTTTTGTAATAATATCCATTATGTATTTCATATGTTTAATATTGTGTGGTACTGTAATGTAATGTAATTTCTAGGGATGCGCCGAGCCGAGCCAGAACCCGAGTACTCGGTACCGAGCATCGCTGTTTTTGATGCTCGGTGCTCGGCCGAGTAGTTGCACAAACTGACCCGAGCATTAAATTTGCATATCCATGCCTTGCTAACATAAGTAACTAGTGTTCGAAAGGGTGTCTATGAACAAAAACAAATGATTTTTCAAATGTATTAGATTGTGGAAAAACGTGTACTTCTGAGGCCTGTAACAGCTTAATACACCGCTGGTGACGTAAGAGGCCTTGTAGAGCTAAAACGTAGAAAGGGGATTTTTTTGTGATGTCATAATGCACCGAGCGTGCTCGGCCGAACACCGAGCATTAACGTGAGATGCTCGGTGCTCGACCAAACAGAACTCTTGCAATTTTGGCACATCCCTAGTAATTTCTAACTTTACATTTACACTCACTACATGAGGGATAAATACCTGCATGTAGACTTTGTAATATAACTGATGATGGTATGAGCTACTGCAAAACAACATATTTTATCTGCTATGCCCTTCAGTATAAAAAATAAAATCTAGTTTGAACTGAAATCCACCTACAGTAGCAGTTTTCCGGTGATTACTGTTCTTACATCAATATAATTCAAAACCCAGTGTATAAATCCTAGGCCAAACAGAATCAACCGTACTTGTACACAGTATTTCACAGAATATATATTTCACCAAAAAGTTTTGGCATCGTCGGTTCTGTAAGCGAATACAATACTGTTATAAAAGCATAGTAAAACAGTAAAAACAATAAAATACTAAAACAAGCTACCAGAATAACATGCAACTGGTGAAGAAACTTTCCAGAGTGAACGCCGCACTGTTTACTATCGGGCTGTCAAGTATGCTGCAGGTGTGTTGCAAAACAGAAAAAAAGCGGAGGTACAGAAAAAGATAAGACAGTAATTGGGTTGAGGGGAATGCGTGGAAAACGAATTTAGCGAACACGCGGTAGTATCATGCACTGGATGTTTATTTTGGCGTTAATCAATCCCAACCACTTTGCTTCGGCCATATCTAAATTTTGTAGCACAGGTTGTTCTGCAAAAATGACCGAAAAACATTGTGCGATGTTTGGTTTTTTAACGAGCGTAGACATATGCTTCTGTTCGTAATGGCCCTTCAGTATATTCACACCCAGTATGTGTGACTTGTTTTTCAGGATCCAAGATTGGATTCCACGAAATACAGCCCTACCCGTTCCACCAAGTGAATCTTGGAGAATTGTGGATGAAAAAAACTTGCAGGTTAATAATGTGGCTTGATACTTTCTACTAATTTGTCCTTCAAAATCTAAAAATACTTGCACCATTTTTATATCGTTAGCAATTCTCATAAACATGTGTGTGGAGACCTTATCGATTTTGCAAAAACAGTTATGTTAGGAGATCAAATGTTGTGTATAGTAAATCGTTAAAAAGAAAAAAGAACATATAAAATGTAAATATATAGGAAAACCAACTTTTTAGTTTGTGATTAATTATGGGTCCCCTTCCCTGAAGGGGACCCATCTTGATTTCACTCTGTTTTTTTCTTTTTTTTTTCTTTTTTTTTTTTCTGCCGAAGCGTTTCCATGCACTTTTGGCATGAAATCTTTGGTGGATTTGGATGAAACTTTCCCAGATGGTAGATATAGTTATGTAGATGTGCCATCTGCTTCGTTTGAGTTAATAACCCCAGTATTTACCCCGCCAGCCCCCAAAATGTAAAACGTTTTTGCAGGTTGCTACGCACCACAAACAAAAAAATTCTGTGGAGTAACAGTATAGTAAAGGTACCAGAGAATATGCTACTTGTGTTTGTGCATTACTTGGAGGGCGTTTTTGCACATGCCAGTCAGAGGGGTGATAACAGTCTTATGATGTCAGACGTGTTAACAAATGTTGCTCCTCTAGTGGCCAGAAATTTAAACATTGGCCAATTTGGATAAAAATTTACACGACTGTTGATTGGGTCATTGTAATTTCATATTTTTTACTTATGGGTGTAGAACCCCATTAGTTGCCCCACTAACCCCCTAAAATGGGTGAGTTTTTTAAACGGTGTCGGAATTAGATGAAATTTTGACAGCTTGTAGAATTTGTCATTTATAGGTGTCAATTGTTGTGTTTAACCCCGTAGCCCCAATATTACCTCTCTAGCCCCCTAAAATGGGTGAATGTTTTAAACAATGTCCGAATTTTATAAAAATTTCAACAGTTTATAGAATGTGTGATTTATAGTTGTCTATTGTTTTGTTCAACGCTTTGACCCCATCATTTACTCCACTAGCCCCCAAAATGGGTCAATTTTTTAAACAATGTCTGAATTGAATAAAATTTGGACAGCTTCTGGAGTGTGCCACTTATAGGTGTCGATTGTTGTTTTACCCTGTAGCACTATCATTTACCCCACTACCCCCTACAATCAGGTGCAATTCGCAATTAAAAGGAGCTGATTGTTGTGTTTAGCCTTTTTTTCTCAGACAGAGAAAAACCTTGTATGAATGGAATGAATATTCATAACTATGAGAAAGTTTGTTGTTGTCAGATAAAACACAGTGACCGGTACCGAGCATAAAATAATATGCTATTTGGATGAATGGAATGAAATTTGAATAGTTTGTAGTCCATACAGCATATTTATTTATGTTCAGTACCAGTCACTGTGTTTTACCTTACAATAACAAACTTTCTCATAGTTATCTCTTGAAATGCATTATTTACAACTTTGCATGTGTGGGGACCCATGAGTTTCTGCCTGCAGAAACAACCAATGTTATAAAGACAGTAGATAATATGGGACCCATTATAAAATAAGTGTAGGAAATATAGTAATGTTTTAAAGTAGGTTATAATGTATATACAATGGCAATATGTGCTAAGCCACCCTTCTAGTTTTACATGTAAAATATTTTGCAGTCAGCTGTTTCTAAGTCTTCATCTAACGATTCTGTGATGCTTGCTTGGAGAAGAATCCCAACATTTGTGGACAATATTGAGGTAAAATAATTTCATTCATTGCACTGAGATATCTCACTTTAAACTTTTCATGCGATTGTCTGCAGCAGAGGTTAACAACCAGGGAAATATTTGACTTGTCCAGTGGGTTAGATAAAAGGAAATCATAAGTTTTGACATTCCTTAAGAGATAAATAATAATTTGCCTGATTTAATCAATATTGTTTAACAATGTCACACAAACAAGATATTGTTGACAGACAATATTCTAGACCTGTTTTTTGAGATTAATGTGGGATGTAAAATTTATTTTCAAAGGAGGCCTGGTTGGGAACCACTGGGGTACAGGGTAGCAACAGCAGTTTGTAAACCTCTAATATTTTTGTAGATTGTTTACTAACCAGCGCCAACTAGTGATGAAAGTTTAGCTGCAACTTTAGAAGAAATGTCAGTGAAAAACAACGGGCCTCTTGAATGAATCTTTGTCACCACCAGTAAGTTGAAGTTTCACCCACAAATATAATCTGATGTGTTAATTGTATCATAAACCTAATTATGGGTCTCCTTTCTTTTTTATGTCTAACACTGGTTTGTTCCACATGTTTGGTCAAGAAAGAGTGCTTCAAAATTATTCAAATTTACACAGAAGTTAGTTAGTTATCCAAGTTTAATCCTTCTAAAGTTGACCTTAAATTACTCAGCAGTTTACCCACAGGCCCCCAAAATGTGAATTTTTGAAACAGCTCTACTTACTCAAATACATGATCTTGGAGTTTTTTACTTTGTTGGTTGGTGCGTGGTAAAGTATTGTAATGTACTTGGTACATTTTAGTTAGATTCACTCAATTTTTACCCTTTAAATATGTGTTTTTAGGTTATCGGTCCTTAAGATCAGAAATACAAGCCTTAATGTGTTGAATATTTAAACAATTGATTGTAGTGTGTTTCTCGTTTAGTATTTGAAGTTTTAGTTAAATCGGCCAAATGGTTACCTTTACAGCCTCGAATAAGTGATTGTGTTTGTTAAACATTGACTAAATCTCAGACTATACTATTGAAGCCCCAAGGGAGTAATTCAGTGGTTTACAATTGTGTCGTTTTGATGCAGGGTGGGAGATATCTATTTGACGCATCAACACATGACAAAGCTGGAAAATCTAAAAAAGCTTCATCGAATTCATGGCTCATTTTCATGTTTCAAACTCACCAACATCAAACAGCTGCTTGCAACTGAACTTTATACTTTCACTTACCAAGGTGAGTTAAAACAAGTTTGTAAACATAGCTGGACATTTCAAAGAAGGCCAAAAATGATCCAAAACAAATTACTAATGAGCTTATATGTAGCAAATATATAAAGCGAAAACATTTTTTTACCAACACTTGCCTAATCTGATCTGATCAAGTTGTGTCAATCCTTGAACTGTGAAACAGAAACTGCTTAAAATGCAATAATCACAATGTGGTGATGTAATGCATTTCCTATCTTTACTTTTACACCTACTACATAAAGGATAAATGCATGTAGACTTTGTAATATTGCTGATAATGGTATGATCTACTGCAAAACAAAAAGCCATATGTTATCTGCTATATTTGATTCTGGTTAAAGACAAAGTTTTTGCATGTTGTTTCTAGGATTGTAAATTGTGTTTTGTGCATCTTTGTATAACTCACCACTATTATGCGATAATATTTTTAGCTACTTTTCTGCAAAGGTATAAAATGCATGTTTGAATGTTGCTGAATCAAGTTTGTTGTCACGAACGATGTACTTCCAACAAATTGGTTGGCAGGAGAGAATGCAGACAATAGGAATTCGATTCCAGTTTAGTGAAGTGAGGTTTGTATGGAATTGGTTCAGAGATCCAGTTACAGTTTTGTTGTCGTTGAGGAAATAGTTATGGGTCCCCTTCCCTGAAGGGGACACATATTGATTTTACTCAAATTGTTTTTGTTTGTTTTTTCTTTTGTTTTCTTCTCCCCAAAGTTTGTCCGACTCGTTTTTCCATCAAATGTTTGATGGATTTGTCTGAAATGTACACAGATGGTAGATATAGTTATGTAGATGTGCATCCCACTTTGTTTGTCCAAATAACCCTATTAGTTACCCCACTAGCCCCCTAAAATGGGTGAGTTTATTAAACAGTGTCGGAATAGGCTAAATTTTGGGTAGCATGTGGACTATGCTATTACCAGGTTTCGATTGATGTGTTTTACCTTGTAGCCTCAACATTTACTCAACTAGCCCCCTAAAATAAATGAACTTTTAAAAAACGTTCTAATTATATGAAATTTGCAAAGTTTATTGAACATACTAAGTCTTCAAATGTTATGTTTTGCCTTGTAACACCACAATTCAACCAAATAATCCCTAAAATGGGTGACCCTTTATCAATGTTCGAATTGAATGAAAATTGGACAGCTTGTAGAATTTGCTATTCATAGGTGTCTATTTTTTGTTTTACCCCATTATGCCACTATTTACTCCTTCTTTTCTTTGAAAAAGAACGTTAAATAGGACATATTTAAAGCAATATATTATTATTTAGGACCAGTGCCGATGATGATTCGTTTCTGGACAAGTAAGTTTCCAAATTTATTTGTTTTATGCAATATTATATGTATGTATTTAAGCGTTTATGCTATAATATGCATGTGCTCTGGTAAAATAGAAACTTGTTAGGAACTCTTCCCAGTGCAATTGTGCATTTAAGTAAGATTGTTTAAAACAAAATAGGTGATTGCTTATCAATTGGTAGCTTTGGTACTATGCATAACTAGAATGTTATTTAAAAATCAGATATGGTTTTTGCATAATAATGATTGGTTTATGTGCTTAAATCCCATTATAAAAGCTGAAGCTTATATCAGGCTGTATCAATCTATTTACTTCTTCATACAAATAATAGTAAAATTGAAATCAGTTGATGATGTTTTTTGAAAATCATTTTTTATTACCTTGCCCAGAGAAAAACAAACCGAAATTACAACTGTAGTACAATTAACCTGTTGGTTTATTGTAGCAGGTGTATTTTCTGTTCTCTAGTTGAAATTAACCTGCAGTCATGCATCTGAGTAAGCTGTTCCAAACAAAATAGTTGTTCAATTGTCAATGTTGGTCACAGTACGGGTTGATCAATATTTAAAAGTGTTTGTATGATTATTGATTTGTTTACTTGCTTATGCAAAAATTGTATTGAAACTTGGCACAAAACCTGCTTTTAGCATGCTTGTGTAATGCTGCTTACTTCTAATGCAAAGTTATAAAAAATCAACATTAGTTTGATGTTTTTTTTTCGGAAAATCAATTGTTTTGTTATTCTGTCTGAGAAAAATATACCAACAAGAAACAAATGTTATCTTTACCTACTTTTACTACAACTACCTTGTTTGTTTTGCAGCATGTGTATTTTCTGTGGCGAAAGAGATGAGGGATTTACAGAGGAGGGTTTAGATTTACATTACTGGAAACAATGTTCAATGTTAAGGAGATGTAAACACTGTAAACAGGTAAATTAATGTTGCTGACATACTCACAAGCTCCTGATATTCACATGTACAAGTCGAACAGGAGTCCTTCCAGGGGATGGTTGGGGGTCCTTAAATGCATCATTAAATAGCAAAAATTGTACAGACTTGTAAACAGATCAACTAAAAGTTCATACTACTCCTGAAAGAACATGCTTTTGATATTCTGGTATAGAGCAAAAATAGAAACTGTTTTAAATTACAAACACAGTTTTAGAAACATAAAGCAGCCAATACATATTATACAGGCTCATTGTTAACTTCTGCATCCTGTAATGTAGCGATTTCAGCACCAACTTATGCCATCAATGGGGTTTCACCAGAAATTGAAAAAAAAATGCCACAAAATTAATTAACTATCCTATTTATGGAAAGTAAATACATTACTCTGTCAGGACATGCTCTGCGTGCTACTGGAAATATGTAATCCAGTACTGTACTACCTGTTTCATAGTCGGGTCGTTGGCGACTAAACCAGCTCACCACACACCTCTGCAGTGTGGAGAGTGCCTAGCAACTCGTTTAGTACCCAAAATAAGACCTAATGAAGGGCGGATGAGCTTTAAAAAATGCCAACAGTATCCTGTCTAACTGGCTTAAAAATGAAAATGTTATCAGATGACTTTATCTATATAGTGTAGCATACTTGGGTGTTGCTAACTTAGCCAAGCAGAAATTTGTTTGCTTACTTTTGCTCTCAGAATAAAGCCTAAAATAATTTGATCATCTCCATAGCAACAAATGAAGGTCAGCAACACTGTCCATTGTGTCATCACAATATTGTACCCGGCGAGGAGTCGTGAAAAGCCCACTTGATGGGGTCAAAGAGAGATGCATTTGGCGACATCTCACGACGACTTCCCTCAATAAACAGATGTAAGTGCGATGTTTGAAACTTGCTACCACCTAGTGGTAAATGATTATCAGAAATGTCAAAAATTCTGTCAACAGTTTTGGGGCTGGCACTTTACCAACTTAGCTGTACAGGCTCAGTGGTGAACTTGTCAAAAGTCGAATCACAAGCACCATTGCCTGCCGTGTATGCTGCACATGTCAGCTTCATAGTAGGCTAGCGCTAGTTCTACCATTATTTACATCTAAATAAGCAAAAATTGTATTTATTTTAGTGAGAGCAAAAGCTGAAGCGGAAAAAGCAGCAGCGGCGAAGAACAAGAAGAAATCTCCTCACAAATAGTTTGCTTGCCTTAATATTTTTGCTTAGTTTGCACAGAGTTATTGGCTTACACTGTGCGTCGATATATATTTTTATGCAGTGATATCGTACTGTTGCTTCCTTTGTTCCCTTTGTGTTGTATGTTTTTTCCTGTGTACATGAAAAGGTAGTGACAGGATAAATAATAGTGGTGGCTGCGTGCGACAGAAACCTGCTTACACATGAGGAAATGGTTTGTAAAAGTCTTTTGTTGGCTTCTAATAATATTAGCATTACTTGGCAAAAAATAATAAATCGTCCCTAATTGTCAAGACTTTTTTCACAAAGGGCTTCCGAACCTGTTTACATTGAAAACCGTCTACTTTTAAATATATTTAATATAGCAAGTTTTTTGGTTTACAAATGAATTCTGATATATTGTGTGACAAAACTGTGTCTTACCCTTCTGAAAGATAAAGTTCGTAGACTAAAGTAAATCCCTTATTCATCTCATTTTGTTATCAAGTAAACTAACATGTTTCAATAAAATCATGCAATGTATTATTAAACCAATGAGCAAGTGACCAATACATTTGTTCATTTCTCATGACCAAATTTCTTAGTCTTCATGTGTTGGTCCTAATGAATAAAATCATTCCTGTATAACAAAACAGTTGCAACATAAACAAACAAGAAATTAAACGTGCATAAAGATATCATATATTATATTACAAACTTGACCGGGCACCATTCTTCACTGTGAGATAAACAACACATAGAATTTCTTTTAGACCATGTCCATCAACAAAAAAGTCACTAATAAAAATGTAGCACTAAAAGCATGCCAAAAAGACAATAAAATTTAGGAAAATGCCAGTACAGTACGTTGAACAAGTGGGTATAACTCTTACACCAAATTGTGACAAACCATGCATATGTGTGATTATGTTTTGGTTTTCATCTCATTTAAGTTTGTTTTTCATGTTACTGTCTGTAAATTGTGGTAAATAGTTTCATTTTCTTACTTGCATTTTTAATATTAAACATTTTGCTTCTGTATCGTTGAGTTCTATGTCGAGAGGGCAAATGAAAAGAAATTAGCAGCTATATTTAAGCACAGACGTCTCTTGTCATCTTGTTTTTAAGAAGGAATTCCTCCCAAGAGATGGATTTTGAAACTTGAGGGGAAAATCGACCTTAATTTTTACATGTGCTTTGTAAATAGACGCTTCAGCTCTGGAAATATAACCTGTAAAGTTAATAAAAGATCCAATTTTAAACGATCTTTGTATTGTTTAGCATCTACTACGTAGTATATTAGGGAGAAATGAAAATGTTTAAACTGCTAAGGGAGAAATTTGCCGAAAAAGTTTGGGAGCCACTGGGCTAAACATTTGCTTTGGATTTGTATGAAGTAGGCAGCTATATACATGTACAGACTGCTTCTAAATATGTTAATTGCCAGAATGTTTGAAGCTGGTTGTATGTTTAGTGGCCCCAGTGGCACAAAATTTAATGTCGTTGGTAAAGGAAAACGAAGCATAACAACGTTTTTAATACTTATTTCGTCTACGCAACAACACACCAAGTAAAATAAAACTTTTCCTTTAATGAAATTGCATTACATTTTTACGATGACGGGACAATTAAACGGATGGCTAAACCTATTTGTGCTGTTTGGTTACAAATCCTAACGAACTTCGGATTCTACCAGCAAGCAATTGTGTCACAAGAACCAATCAAGTCAAGCCACGTCACAACAGTTCAGCCGTCAATCATTCCAAGATTTTTGCCTCCCGCAATCAATCAACCAGCCCGAAGTGGAATTCACTGATTGATGCAATAAAGCCTGTCATTGGACGGTTGAAGAGCGCACATATGACGTTTGACAAGCAAACGTTCTAATTGGTTGAAAGAAAAAGAAAAAAAGTGAGACGACTTTGTCCTTGCGCCTTCGATCTGTCATTCTTTGTGAACAACTTGGTGAAGGTAGCTGTGTCCATGGGACGACTCACCAATTGAGAATCAACAGGTAATTTGCGAGTTGTAAATCAACTTGTTTGGTGTCTTTGTAGAAGTAAACTCGGGTGCACACTTGTTTACTTCGCACTGATACCTGTAATAATAAGTTATGCGTTTATGTTTAATTCACTTTTCAAATACACTATATACTGCTGCTGGATCACTTTGCTTCAGGTCGTCGGATTGCTTCGGGAATTGATTGGCTGGACGCTGAAACATCGTTCTTACGGAAGAGGGCTTCGTTGGCACACAACACACACTACCGAAAACAGGCGAGTAAATGTATTTTTATATGTTATCTATTAACTTGTATCACTTAATATTAGATGTAGGGGCCAACATGGGGAAATAGTATAAAAGTGCACTTATCCTGTCTTCACATGTTGATATATAGTTAAGCTTTTTGTAATTAATATTACGTTATGTCAAATTCCTGGTACTGCTTATATTTTGTTTTGCAGACGATTACTGGAGTCGGAGTGATCGAAGAAGATGGAAAGATCGGAAAGACCTAATTAAGTTAAGTAACCACAAAGTTAAATGTGATGTTGCTTATTTGGCGTTCCCTGGTTTGTGACAGTCGTTTGTTTTGAGTTTAGCTTACTAGTTGTGAGGCAGGAGTAAAGATTAGAAGCGTTAACAAACGGAGCGCCAAATATGCACAAATTTTATTATATTTTTATTTCTTAAACCAACAGTCATCAAAGTTTAATATTTACATTGGTTATTGCAGATCTCCCGTTTGCGGTTAAGACACTGGGGAATAATATCGGCATTGGACTGATCACTAGATGAATGGGAACTACATACATCGGAAATACTTAATAAGTTAAGTAACCAGAATAATGTTAAATCTACAGATACAACGTAACACAGAGTAAGCTAAAGAGCTGTGAGGCAGGAGTAGAGTTAGAAGTGGTTAATTTTATAACTTTATTTTGTATGCACTATAATTCGTCAGATATTAATATTTGTGTTTTGCTGCAGATCTCCTGTATGTCGTGAAGGCATTGCGTAATGGAGTCGGATTTGCGCTTGAACTGACCTTTGGATGAATTGGAACTATATACAGGTACGTGTTAAGGCAAATCTACATGAATTATATTCTTTTAGATAGACGTTTTGCTGCATAACTACCGGTTCGGGAGTTTCTATAATAAAATGTTTACAAATCAACCAATGAATTAGAGGGGATTAATAATAGTTGTGACTCTTTAGCCGTTGCTGCAACGAATAGCAAGCCTGTTGTTGTTTTGCATGATGCTTGTGCATGTTACATTTATTGTTTTGCATGTCGCTTGTGTGTTGGAGCGGCTATTCAGTTGTCAGCATCGGTTAAATCATTCATATTAATAAGTAAGCGCATTTAAAAATTTTAACACTTGATGAAGTTAAGGCGTTTGTATGCAGCAAATTATAGTCGAACAATTTACTTTTTTCAATTAGGTTGCTTATAGCCCTCAGGGTGCACACTGTCTAGCTTTCAGTATATTATATTTTGCGAATATGTTAAGCGATCTATATGAAAGTATGGAATTGCATTGTTTTGTCTCTTGTATGTTTCTGTTTCAGGAGCTCCGATGTCGAGTGAAGGTTGGAGTTCATTCTATGGACGATGTTGGCCACAAGTTGAAGCACTCCTATCATATTCAGACTTGGAACAACAACCATACAATCAGCGGACGATCTTCAACCAGACATTCTCGACGCTCTGTTCCCGAAGAAGAACTGACTTTCCGAAGAACATCGAACTTGTGTTTTGTTTTCACATTTCTGTGTTCGCTTAAATAAAACCAACTTTGTGTATTGAATAAGTTAAAGCTACATTTGTATCGTAATTATATTTTTGCGTTTTGTTGTTTCTTGTAAATTCTAACATTCTAAAATATTTATGTAATTTAGTTCTTGTTCATCGTCAATTTTGGCAATGCTTACTTATATTATTTTGTTAATAGTTCTGAATTATAACCAAACTTTTGGCATGCGTACAGACACTGTTGAACGTTTATTTAAATGTTGCTTATTTTTGCGTGCGTGTTACTCATACTTGATTGTTATTTTATTTGCTTACTTAAAACGTTGTTTTGCCGTTAATTTGTGTGCACATATAGCACTGTGTTTATTCTAGGTGTGTTTCGTTATTCTATACTATATTCTATGTTAGGTTACATATTTAAAGACTCATAATGGTGTCTTTTTCGTAATTATATTGGTTTTGGTCTTTGTTTGTACTTAACATCTTTCATTGTAGTATGTTTTCAAGTTATGCTTCTACATTCTATGCTATAATATACGCTATTTTAGGTTGCCGTTTTTTTGACATTTTTATGTCATTTTTATCCTCCATTGGCTTGGTGCCGTTACACCATATTTATTCTTGTTAGACCCCATATTTCCGTATTGTTGGATAGGCTTCAGTGTAGATCCCAAGTCAGTCGTAACGGGAGGTCAACAAACAAACAAAAATCTGTAAAATTAGAACGTAAGAGCAAAAAGATTTGGACCTTACACAACTTCCTATCAGCAGATTTTGAGACTTCCGGTGGGATTAGAACCAGAATTGTTGTACTCCGATCCAACTACAACATTAAGTAACGTTGCTCACATATGTCCACAGTGTTGTGGTTGCACACTTGTTGTGGTTGCGTCAAAAAAACAACAACTTTACAGTTGAAGTTGTTCGTAAAAATCAAGTTTTTCTGGCCTTCCTACGTCACTTGAGTCAGTTCCTCTGCAAGCGGACAGGCAACCCTTCTGTGAGACTTTCTGTGAACTTCTATCCAGCCTTTCGACCTTTCAGAGGTTCGAACCAGTGAATTGGAGATTTACTGCCTGCCTGTCTGCCTTACTCTCAACCTAACTACCTGCCTGCATAACCACTGTACTAACGAGCTGCTTGCCCAACCACTAAAAAATCGTCTACATGTATGGTCTGTGTGTCCAAAAATTAAGACAATAATAGGTAAGAAAAGAAATCGATATCATTAAGGAAACCCGCCCTGCGATTTCGTGTCCATTGTGGTCTAATGGTAAGCTGCTTGGTCGATAGAACTTATGGTTTGTAGTTCTAACCCTGTCCCAAAATTTGTTATTTTTTTCGGGAAGGAATCGTCTAACTCACAAATGTATCATTTTTGGGTGGGTTCGCCGTCACCTCTCGTGGTGTAGCGGTGAAGATCCTGTCCTCATATGCTGGAGATTTGGGTTCGAATTCCAAAAGCTACAGCGCTGCTTAGTTTTTGGCTGAAGCCTAGAACCGAAAACATATAAGGACCACTTAAAGCTGGGTTTCTCGTCACCAGCCGTGGTGTAGAGGTTAGTTCCTTGCTTCTCAATCCTCTCACCACTGTTCGAACCCCGGTAAAGATAAACTCTGCCCCGGTAACCGATAACACATTTCGGGTTCGAACGTTGCCCCTCTGATGAAACTCACTGGTGACCCTCCTTGATTGAGGTCTCTCCCCGCTCTGATCTCATCACTCTCTAAGCCACCCCATGGGCCTAACCCATTTCCATGAGTGCCCCCAATCCCCCTGACTGGCTTCCATGCCCCCCATAAGCTAATCAACCTCACGCTGATCGTTCAAACGCAGAAATATTTTGTTGGATGACATAAGAATCGACGAAAAGAACAAGTCATAAGTCAGTTTAGCCCTTAGACCGAAGGGCGCTTGCGCGGTGTAGTGGGTAAATAGAAAAAGCGCCGGTTCGAAGCCAATGGTTCGAATCGAAGCCATCGATCCCCCCCCCCTCAAAGTGATGTGAAGAACCCTCAACCTCTTCCGTACAAAGGGCTTGCGGCCTTCGGCGCAAGCAGGGCCCGAAGGGCCCTCCACCTCTCAGGCCCCCCAAAAGTGTCTAAAAATACTACTCTACAACATTCCCCACCTTTTTTGTTGTATTATATTGGGCGGTTTTCCAAAAAAGTGCAAAATTACCTTTTAATTGTGATCTCATTTAGATAGGTGTACGGTCTTAAGGTTTGAGAGTGGAGTGACACACATAGAGAAGGGGAAAAACTTTAACTCACTGACGGCTTATGGCTTAGAGTCTGGGAAGCGGGAGATGAGATTGCTACAACGGGGAGAGACCTCAATCAAGGAGGATCACCACAGAGTTCTATCAGAGGGGCAACGTTCGAACCCAAAGTGTGTTATCGGTTACCGGGGCAGAGTTTATCTTTACCGGGGTTCGAACAGTGGTGAGAGGATTGAGAAGCAAGGAACTAACCTCTACACCACGGCTGGTGACGAGAAACCCAGCTTTAAGTGGTCCTTATATGTTGTAGTACCAGAGCGTTTTTTACTGCGGTTCTAGAGTTATATAAAAGAATCATTCAATAAACAACAAGCAGCTTGCTAGTGTAGTGGTTTGCAGCAAATGGTAGAAAGCAGTGAGTCATGGGATCGAATCTCGCGAAGCCTTCGAATCCTTGTAACCCAACGTCAATGTTTTTGTAAACTAATTCTCTTGTGTTTTGCGATGTTGCTCTGATTGGTGGTTTACCTAAAAAAACAACACACCGAACCGAAATAAAACGTGTTATTTAGTATTATTGAAGTAAACAAAGAACAAGTTTCACACACATGGTTAGGCAAAAAAAGGTACTACTACGACAAACTAAAGGACAGACGTTAAATGGACGATGTAGAAGTTTAGTGGGGAACGGAGATATGTTATTTATTTTAAGATTCGTGGGACAAAATTGAAACTTTTCAAAGACCAAAAGGGTGGAAATTTCTAACAATAATAAAATGTTGTGAGCAAGGGAAATACGAAAGCGACGTAGAACGAAATATCGTGAAAATTATGGGAAATTATTTATTAAAAAAATCATTATGTGTGTTAGATGTAGCTATAACATATGTTATCAGGAAAATTTGTTTCGCAACAACGCAAGAAGCAGGACTAAAAATGGATTGTGGAAGATTTTAAGGGGTGAAAAAACAGTGATGGAGTGTGGAAAACACTAGTGATGGGGTGTGGAAAACACTATGTTAGTAAGGACAAGGAATTGTTCTGTCATTAAAAATGGCGGCACAACAACTCATATAAGAGAATAAAGTTTGGACGATGCACAGAGGCGTTAAAGCAGAATAAAACCGTTGGTACCAAATATTACACACGCAAACTGATAAACAATGCTGATGTGTATTTAAAGTGTACCAAATATAACGTGTATGAAAGATTGTTTATTAGTGGACAAATACAAAGTACACGATGACGTCATCGATCGCAGGTTTCGTCATCACGGTCATCTACATGCGAAAGGATCATGACCATGCGAAGGTTAAACCGAAAGTGCACGATGACGTCATCGATCACTGATTGCGTCATTCCTATCCAGTTGAAGGATCCTATCCACGCGAAGACCCATCAATGTTTCCCAGTTGTTTCTCCTGATGTTATCAAAGTGACTAAAAAAAACAAGTATATAAATGGTAAGTGCGCGGCCAGTGGCATATAAACTAAATATAACATAACTTTTGTAGCAAGTTTTATTCATTCGCCTATTTGGAAGGCATGAGCATTTCCGTCTTGTTTAAATGGAATCATATAGTTATTAGATTTAATTGACGCGACCAGCGACCTTCAAAAGTAACATAACTAGGTAAGATAAACACTTACATTTGGAATGTTGTGCTTCAATTACGTTGATCCGATCAGGGTTTCTCCACAACCTTTTGTCACCGCAGTTGTTTCCGATGTTTGGCTGCTGCTTCGAACGTCTGCAACAAAACTAACAACAGCATTCTGGTTTGATAAAAAAAAACCTAAAACTAATATAATAGAAATCTAATATCTCAATCGCATTCTGTTAAACTTATGTAAAAAGGAAAAATCGATTCTACCGGTGCTGATAACTGAATAGCAGCTTACAAACACACGTGACATGCAAAACAATGTAACATGCACAAACATCATGCAACACACCGGGCTTGCTATCCGTTGAAGCAACGGTATAAATGATAGTTTAAATTCTAATCTATGTTTAACTTCACAACGCTCGTGTTTTCTATTTATAGTTTACTTACATTAAAGCTTCAGTGCGATTTCTGTCAAGTTCAGATTTAGAAGTCTTTAAACCTTAGTCACGCCATGATCTGAAACCAAAACCATTTGAGTAAATATAAATGTGGATGTACCAGCATTGAAACTGTAAATTGTTTTAAATTTTGATGTATAGCATATTTGACGCTCATTCTAAACACTTCTGCCTAAAACTCTTACTAACTTTCTGCAAACTATTATGAGTCGTCAGTGTATGCAGCAAATATTATTTTAGGTAACCTAGCATTGTATAAGCGTTAAAACACCTTAACTTGAAGCCGAAAGTTCCCCCCATCTTTGTTACGCTTCCGCCGGAAATCCAATCCCTGCAAAACAAAGCAGAATCAGTATTTGGAATTCAAGGCAACATGTAAACTATAGTTTATGAAATATTTAACTATGCCAACATGCGAAGACAGAATAAGTGCACTTTATACTGCCAACACTTGGACATACAAACTATTACCATTTAACGCCAAAAATATAGATAAGTACATAAACTTCAATCATTTATTTACTCGCCTATTTTAGGAAGTTTCATAAAGTAATTCTTCTTCGCTGTGGTAGATGTTTCTCCGAAGCGATTGAAACCAACCGACGACCTGCAACATAGGATGCAGCAGCAATATCGTGTATTTGATAAATAAGTCGAACATATTCTGGTAAATGTTATTCTGGTATATGCACAGAAGTCAACATGTGTGCACCCGAGTTCATTCTGCACAAATACCAGGCTAGTTAATTTACAACTCGCAAATTACCTGTTTATTCTCAATTGGTGAGTCGCTCCACCGACACAGCTTTCTTCACCATTGAACAAGATCGAACAAGTTGTCTCATTTTTTTCTTTTTTTTTCGACCAATCATAGCGCTTGCTTCTCAAACGTCACTCCCGCGCCCGAAAACCGACCAATCACAGAGCTGATACAAGTAATCAGCAAGTCTCGTCAAAAATGCAGAGAAAAACTTCAATTGATTTTCCTGGAGCAACATTCGTTGAAATAGGCACGTGTCGTGTCGTGACGTAATTTGTGCGCACTCTATCCGTAATAAAACGCGCCATGCTGGAATATAGAAGAAAAAATGACAAAAGCTGATAATATATTTTTGATAGTTTACAGCAAATCAGTTTCCGCTTTCTGTTTCTTGGTAGAACATAAATATTTTAAAAATCAAACCTGCTGTGAAAGTTGGAACTATACGTTGCCGTTACTCTATTATATGCTTTTTTTATTTCCATCCAACAATTTTAATTGCTTCAAAATCCAACCTGTGACTTTGTTTTTCAGTTTTTCTGTTGCTGACGTTTTTCATTTTGATATCACTTCAAATTCATTAGCTGACATTTCAGCTGATAAGATTTAAACCGACTTGCTGTTTAACTCTGTCACGCCACGTGGTTTTTATCATACGTTAAGCAGGTTTACTTCAGGCCTAATTTATTGGATTTTTTGCGCGAGGTGCGTGACGTCACATTCCTGGTCGTTGCAATTCCCATGGTATCCGGCACTTCACGCATCGGTAATTTATCCCATGTAAGTTGGTAGAGCTACTAACACCATAACGAATCAGAACTTCGCTTTCACAAGGGGGCGTAAAGAGCTGAATTTTTGTTTAGCGGCTATTAATGGGTTGGGAAATATTTTTTTAAAATTTTTTACATTAGTAACTCATTTTTTGGGTTAGTTTTATTGAATTTTAAGTGCTAATACCTTACCCCGACCCTACTAGCCCTAACCGTGAGCATTTGTGGAGATATAACCAATCAAATTTGGGGGTAGATTCTCGTTATGGTGTTAGTAGCTCTACCATGTAAGTTACGCAGCTCACAGAATTTTATTTTGTTTACAATAAACCAAAGTGTTGTTTCTACGGCGAACATTCGGGGAAGGTAAATCTACGGAGCATAGTTTACTTCAAGCTTTAAACAACGGCCCAATGTTACTTTTGCAAAAACATGGACTAAACAGATTGTTTTTTTGTGTGTTTGCAAATGTTGTTTGATTACTGTATCGTAAACAGACACAACAATGGCTGTAAGACATCAATAAAATGCGGAAAATCTTAAAAACGAAGCAAACTATTAATGCAGTGATAAAAAAAGACGAAGATAAGGTCAACGCAATCACTAAAAAAAAGACAGATGATTTCGTAAAAAATAGAGTGCATGAATAAATAATATAAATGCAACGATAAAAAATAACTTTACGGTATTGATATATTTGGTAAATTCAATCTGTATCGTTCATTTTCTGTTTGACTCAGATTTCTACATACCGCTTAAAAGAAAACAGTATTTGAATATAGTATAGGCTTACGATTTTTCCTGTTTTAAGCCTAACAATGTTTTTAGTTACCCGATTTTGAGTGGCTTGTTGCTGAAATGTTCAATTTTCACAGGTTTTGCCTCCTACCTCACCTTTAAATCACGTTCAATCAAAATGGTAAAAATATAACATTGATCGTTGATCTTAGGCTTACATCTGCATTTGTTTAAGTGCAACTAGCAATTTATGCGATTGACCACAACCACAATTATCGAGTCACTTTTTCGGTTATTTGAGTGATGCTTACAATGTATTAGGTATGTTTTATAAGACAGGCGGTCACCTACAACGGTGGTTGAACCCGTAAGTTCTGTTCACCAAATAAAACAGCGTACACGGAAAACACCAGTGCGGTTTCTTAGTTGCCATATTTGACAAACGTTCTTGATATTAGCCTGTATCACCCAATCTATAAATCACTTTACTCAAACCAATTCCCAATCACGCATGCATTTTATTGCCGGAGTGACCAATATGTTGTTTATGTACATATGCATAGAGAAAATGCACGAATCCAGAATTTGTTCGCTAGACACACAACGATCGAGTCAACTCCCTCTACTAAGAGGCACCAACCAAAGTGAAAACAACGACAACAATCCAAAAAGTACAGCCGCTAAATATTGATATATTATTACTATGGGTACACACGCGATAAAACGTCACACTACACAGTTTGTTACGTCACAGCCAGACGTCATAATGCGAGTACGTCATTAATGTATTACGTAGCACGCAGGGGTTGATGAAGCACTCGAGTCGGATAAAAAAGGATTTATATCTTTGAAGATGGAACACGGTCCATGACGTCACACACATGACGTCATAAACACGTACCTGATCGATGACGTCATATATCGACAAGAACAAGTTTTTGGTTGAAAAGAATCACAAACAAAAAATACATGCAAAAAAATTGTGATCATAATAAATACAAGGAAATTTCACTTCGTGTTCACAATCGGCGTTTATTCGTTTGCTGACGTCATAAAGGTCATTAGCAGGTGTTCGAACGGTTTTATTGTTCACAGTATGGACACTATGCTGCGCACCTGAGCGACTGTATCGTGATCTCGATTGGTTAAAAATTCGACCAATCACAGAGGTTCCCGCCAAAAACAGGTCCCCAGTAAAAAAACAGAAGTACGTGACGAACACAGTTACATGCTGCACACTACAAAAGTACGAAGTAATTAAATAAATAAACAAAAAACGAGCACGGTAGGCAGGATGCCGTTGTAACGTCACACAGAGCATTGTTTTTGACACAACAATGTACAGATTATGGCTTTCAATCGAACACTATGACTTCATAGAAGGATGTTGCGCAAAAAAAAACAGGCTGCTGTTTATTCGATGCTAAAAACGAGCTGATAAAAGGTTACAGAAGGTCGTTGACCCCGTACAGAAGAGTTCACCGCCGTCGAGGTTACTCGCGGTCAATAGCATGCTGCATAAAAGCTAAAAGCTGCGGGCTTTTGCATAAACAAGCGCTTTGCGATAAAATACGCAAAGTTTGGGGCAAGATGCCTTGGATAAAAGAATTCGCCACAAGAAGCGGGAGGCAAGTCGCTATAAAGTGAAAAGAAACTCGATCCAACAACGATAAAACTCTAACCACCAAATTATAACAAGCGCAAAAATCTTTCACGGGAGAAAAACGATTTAATCTAGGGGAAAAATAAAAACTAGGAAAGTTAGGAAAGTCCAATGCCTGCATGGTAACCGGTCATCACGCTTGTAACCCCGCCCTGGTGATTTTGATTGACAGACAGATTGAGCGAATCAGAGAGATCCATCGCCACACTAGAGGCTGCGTTTCCTTGCATGAGACTAGGATTAAACTGCTGCGTCACAACGGCAGAAGCATTGAACTGTGGCGATGCTCGTTCATCCGGAACGGGGCTACTATGAGTGCTCACTCGAGCGTACGACTCTGCGTTGAATTGTGGGTAGGCACCGCTTGAGGTGGGGGCGCTAAATGCTGAGTCAGCATGATTCAGCGGAATTCGGGCTTGTGACATGTTGCTGTATTCAATGTCTTGTCTGCGAAAAAAACATCAAAAGTTGCGATATTTTTCTCTAACCGTGCTTGTTTCCATAGCAATATGACGTAACATGGCGATGACGTACCCGGCTTTTGTGCAGACTTGAGCGAGTAGAATTCCTCTCTTATGTTTGTTGGCGTGTTGTTCTATGCCGGACAGACCGACCACCGAATAAGTACAGCCCGGTTGGAGACAGTGAAAGTGGGAAGTATTTCTGTGTCTGTCGGAATTTAAATTATTATTTCACAGTTTCAACGTCATATTATTGTGACGTAATTGACCGCCAACTGATACAATCGACCAAAATTAAAGCTGGGATTAAAACCGACCCGATAGGACCATGTTGTGGTATTTTAGAAACATGCTCTTCTGCCAGAAAACTACTTTTGCATGAAACCTTGTAGGTTGAAAAAGTTTTCACCGTTTGCTGTTACTTATCATTTATTAGCTTGATGCTTTCATACAGAATTTCCTCCGTTTTATGACATCACAGATGGTGATTGTTACCTGTACTTGCACGTGTCCCGCATACAATCCTCCTTCCCTCTGAATCTCTCGAAACCGGATTGTTCAAGTGTATCAGCTTTAGCGTGTTGACGTCGATGGGTTCCAACTTTCGCGCTGTCTGTACACCTGTCACGTCACAATACAAATTTTGTTCCAAGCAAAATAAAAATTCTAATAAAAACGATTTAAGTCCACCATAGCGCTTGTTACAAGGACTTTGCAAGCTTAAAACGGGTTTCTTAACGGGCTTTGTGCAGCCAACCATAGCGCTTGTTACATGCACGACTTTGCAAGCGATTAAAGCGGGTTTCCTAACGAACTTCGTGCAGCGAAACACGACCATAAATTAGAATTCCCCCCAGCCTCTTGCAAATCTAAAGGCTCGTTGGTAGCAAAATATCGACTGCGGAATGAACTCACTTAAACTGGCATCTGAGACAGTGGAAATGTGTGCTGGTGCTTCTGTACTGGCAACCATCTACTTCACAATCCTGTGTTGTCTTGAACCGCTTGAAGTCGTCCCTCACCAACCCGGCCACACGTTCATGATGCTGCTGATGTTTGAACATGTGAGTGCGACCTGTGAATCTGTACATGCATCCGTCCCTCGTGCAGTGATAATGCGAATTTATAGATTATAGCATGCTTTTATCACCAGAAAGGAGGATATATTCTCAATTATATTTGAATTCTGTGAAAAGGGTTTTACCCTCACTACCCACATTTTTTATGTTGAATAAATACTTATTTACATGACAACGATTTCTATGAATGAAATATGACGTACTTTAAACACATGCGGACACTGGGTGTCGCCACAGTTCTCCGAAGACTCGAACCTTCGAAATCCTTCTATGACGTCATTATTGATTCGGAATTTGGCGAACATCGATGGATTCTCGTCGTTCGGTTTCGGAACGAATCTGCTCAACAAAAATTATTTCACTTTATTTGAGAATTTCAACTGTTACGTCATACTACTATGGCGCAATGATCGCAAATAGTGACGTAACATTTAACAAGATTTTTTTACATTTCGGGAAAGCCTAGTTTTTGAATAAATAAACCGAAAAACAAAAATCGCTTGACTTTTCAATAAGAAATACGTTTTGTGTCATCAAGTTTTTACTCCACGTTTTCTTTTGCTATTTTGTCAACAAAATATTCCAATGAGAATATCAACTATTTCTCTGGGTTTCGTGTTTATGTGAAAATTTTGGGAAACTTTTTTGCTCGCTTTAAACTCCTGACATTTAAACTGTTTTGCATCAAAACGAAACCGGCAGAAAAAAGTTCAGGTTGCGAAACAAGTCAGTGAGAAACTTCTCCTCACCTGTTGACAACTTCCGGGTCAGAAAAATGAAACGAACTCCCCTCCTCTTCCGGTATCTTCTCAGGGGAATCACCGTTTGTCGACGGCATGTCGTTCGAGAATTCTAAAATTCCATTCAAACAGTTTTGTTTAGATCAGAAAAACACAAGAGAATGTGTTGGAATGGAACAAAACGTTTCAACAATAATTCTGTCATATATTTAAACTTGAAATACTAAGATTAAATGCGAAAACGGCACTTAAAACGTCGGATTAGAGCAAGGTTCACCGCAATACTTCAATTGCTTGGTACCAACGGTTCGTCTGGGGCGTTCAAAATATTTTTTAAAACAGCTCAAAGTGCTGGCTACAATATACACGGACCTAAAAAGTAGCTTGGTCAAAACAAAACTGCCAGAGAACGTGTGTGTGTAAAATATGTTATGTTGCTATTGTACAAAATATTCGATGTACGAAGTAATACTTAGTAATGAATACAATATATTATGGACGTTTCAACAATCGCTTCTGTCACCATTAATGCAATGGCAATAAAACGATAATTGCGTGTTATCAGGGATAAAAATGCTTTTATGAATTACGACGGGAAACGGGATTCTTAGCTTCTTAGTTTAATCGCTACAACATGTTATTCATAGAAAACATAGAAATAAATTCATAGAATTCATGTTATTCATAGAAAACTTATCGCTCAAAACTCACTCGAGTTGGATTCGTTGCTGTTTGAATCGGTGTCGGGATAATTTGCTCGTAAATCCAGCACCCCCTCATCCGACGAAAGATCGTTGCTTTCAAGTTGGGCAGGAAGTGACGTAGAGTGAAGACTCGTCACAGGTCGGGGGGAACCCATATCTCCGCTAGTTGGCGCCAAAGATTGCCTCCCTGTAATTGAAAGGTTTGTGGTGAGCGAGCTCGTCTCGGTCGAAGCGAAATAAGTGAAATATTTCGACCCCGAACCTTTCGATATTTGCTCCAACATCGCTATCTGCGGTCGGCTCAACTCATGCATGAAATTCGACGGTTTCTGTAGAAACGACGATGGCGTCACTGATGATGCAGTCGCCTGTAAAGAAAAAAAAATTGTTGAAGTAATATTTTCAACTTTTAACAAGATTTTGTGATGGAACTTTTGTATTAGTGTCAAGCATATCAGACGCCGTTTTGTGTTGTTGAATTTTTCGTGATAATTTTCAGGCAAAGATTTTCTATTTGTTTTGTCAGTACCTGGCTCGTATCCATGGCAACGCCTGGACGCTGCTCGATCTCGTCCGCTTCGTCCACTATCAGCGGTAGAGAGTCGTCGCCGGAATCGACGTTGCTGTGGTCGATGTCAGTCGTGTCTGACGTCATATCTGCAATAATAATAGAAATCTTAAAACTCTTTTCGTGTCTTACTTGCCGGACTTTGACGATAATGTTTTGTGTTTGTTTGTGCAAGATGTTTTACAGAATTGTTTCTTTCTGGAAAATACCGAACTAGCGTTTCGTATGATTATCGAATTTGTCGTTCAACTGGTGTAATGCTAAACAAAATATTAGTTGTTGTTCGAGAACTTGTATTTTTGCTGACGGTTTGCCCACCAGAACTGTAAAGCTTCTTCAGAGCAATGAATTATATATTGCGAGCACACATGCAAACTGTTTCTTCTGTTGTTTCTTACTGTATGTTTGTATGTTTTTGTAAGTGTGTGTGTGTGTGACATTTTGGTGCAAGTTTTGTGTGTGTATACGTAGAAACTTTTTTCATGTTTCGATTAAACACGTGCTGTTTCCGATTAAACATGTTGTTTTGTATGTTTCTGTGCAATTGTTTATTTCTGTATCTCACCCATTCCGTTGTAACTCCTCCCCAACATTCTGCGCAGATGTTTTCTCACGTGAGTTGACATCTGATGTTTATATTGGAAAGCAAAAGCACAACCGGCTCTTATGCAGTGATAATGACTGAACAATCCGTTGTACTTGCAATCTACGAAACAAATATGTACAGTTTGCTAAAATAAAATACTTTTCAAACAAAGTACATCGCTTAGGTATAATGTGTCTAAGTGCGGAATGTGGTAAAAACCAAAAACCAATAGTTCACCACGTAACTTTTTAAATCTTCAATTTGCTTAAAAAACAATGTATAAGTTACAATTTGAGATAGCTAACAAATTGTTTTATCTCTTGAAGACAACCAAAAGGTGTAGTTTAATTGTTACAATTATTAAAACAAGGTCCCAACCACACTAAGCAATAAAGGAAAGATTTTCGCCGTTTTATTTTGCAAAATTGGAACATTTAAAAGAATAATTTAATCTCTTGAAGACAAACAAAAGGTTAATTGAGGTTCAATTGATGAAAAGGAAATGTTTTTGCCGTTTTATTTTCCAAAGTTGCAGCATTTAAAAAGCTAATAATGAATTAAATTATTAAAATTATTAAAATATGGTCCCAACCATTAAAGGGAACATTTTCGCTGTTTAGTTTTGCAAATTTACACCACATAAAAACCCACCATATCTTCCGCATTGCTCCTTCTTTGTGTAATATTTAAATCCGCTCGCCTCTCTTCTAGCAATCTTCTCATGCTTCTTCATGTGCCAGGGAAGTTTCGACGTTCCTATGGTAACGAACTGACAACCGGGTTTCAAGCAGTGGTAATGTCCCCTCAACCGAAACTCGCAACTCTGAATACAATTTCGTGTTAAGTCGACTCGCTGGAATTTCACTAACAGCGTCGACAATGTTTTAAAGCTCTTAGACTTGTATAGATCACAGTACGCCAGGCCCATTGAAGGCGCCATACCGAATCAGCCGGTCACCAAGCATTCACCACCACATGGCAAGGCGTAGGCTGCAAAAGTCTAGCCTTAGGTGTGTAAAACGGGTCACATATTTAGTAATTGGGCCCTAAAACATGAGGATAAAAGTCGATGAAACAGCAGCTTAGCACTAGCACATAGTTTCAATTTGATGGATTTATTAAATCCAGAAACACGCAACATTAGTTTACCGGGTTAGGACACATCTTCTTCACTGTGTAGCTTCGAAAACATTCTTTTGCCGCTTTTGCATAAGCTTCCAAACTGTCGTGGGCTTGTCTGGATGAAAACAAACAAGTGTCAGGAAAATTACGATATTGTTTATTTTAAGTTCACGTTTTTCATGCCCTATGTTTGTGTTACGTATTTTTGAGCCCCAAAACAATGACGTCATAAACTATGTTTTTTTCGCTGTAGCTATGAGCTAACCAGGTAAAAAACCCGGTGACTGGGTTTCAGTCGGTACAGAACCGTCTCACGAAATTTTATGAGACCAGCGAACCGGTTAGCATTACTGGTTACTGTCAATGGACTTTTTGTAACAGAACCGGCTGAAAAATATGGCTTTTGTGATAAAACCGGGTGACAAAAAAATTGAACCCCACCACAACATGATACATAACATACCTGTGCGTTTGAGCTTTGCCGAGCGACTTGCAAACGTATCTGCACCGGTTCAGAGTGCAGTGCCAGTGATTCTGCATCATATATTTGCAATCACGACGCATGCATGTCATTCTGGTGAAGAAATAAACACAGAATTGTTATTTTGTTGATCCTAAGACCGAGCTCATTCGGTATGGGAAACTTTAACACACTTTACGGCATAGTTACTTTAAGCTTGTATCAAGTTTTTTCAAAGATCACGAAGGTAGTTTCAAGCAGCTTTGAATTGTTGCGAATATGATCGAATCCCAAACTTACCCAGGTCGGATGTGGATGAAACCTTCCTCATCGCTTCCTCCCATCTTCTTCATCAAATCCAAGTGTCCTCCCAAGCCACTAGAGGGACCCTGTGAGCCCGACATCGCTTGTGACATGAGAGTGGGGTTCTGCAGCATCATATAAGCCCCAGTTGAGCGGGGTTCGGGGTTCAAAGTCGGGTAAACGAGCTTTTTTTCGGCCACCATCCGCGATATGTATTTGTACACTGGATGGTCGGCATAACTCGCCATGTTTACCGGGGGAGGGGCGCTCACATTCGGGTAATCCCCACCGCCGTTGTTGTTGCCGTTGTCGTGGTTACCCATGTCACGTGACTGGTCGAACTGCGCGCGACTGAGCACGATGTTCCGCTGGGTGTCGCCCTCGCCGCGCGGCAAATGACCGCTAGATGGAGTTGTAACGCGGCTGGGGGAGCGAGGTCGGGGGGGTTCGTCCTGGGCGGGAAATACCGGGGAGAATTGGCGCGCGATTGGTTGTTCGAAACCCGATTGTTCCAGTTTTTCGTGAAATCTGTGAAAAAAATTAAAAAAATGCAACTAATTTGTTTGAGAACAGTTTTTTGAAATGTTTGAACCGTTTTGTTAACGAAGTTGTTGAAAGTCGGCTTAAGCCTCATACTGTCGCTATGGTTACCACCAATAGTTGTTGAAAAATTCAGTTTAGGAACAGAAATCATTGCACAATAAAAACTTTTGACATAATAGTCGTCTGTTATCTACAGACTGAAAACTTTGACAAGTCTGAAGTCGTCCACCGTTTTATTAGACATATATATATTTTTTCTGTTATCTACATTATATATAGATATTAGATAACCTACAAAAATGAATTCAATTTTTATACCGGTTGCGATTTCTTCCAGCTTATACCAAAATTCCTTTTATGTAAAAAGGCCAAGTTCCAAATTAGTGTTTTCAAGCCTCGATTGAAGCGTTACAAAACTGTTGTGTTTATCAATAAATTGTAACAGAGGTTTTGCTGGACAGCTTACGTGGTGTGAGTTAGCACGAGATGTTTTTCAGTGAACACAGCACAACAATCCTCTACAGCACAGTGAAAATGATGACACGAACCGAATACACAGTTGGCGACGTTGCATTCATCAGGACCGAGTCTGTGTGAAAATAAACATTTTATTTGCAAACTTCAAAACAAGTTGTGTGTCAACAAGTTGCATTTTCTGCGTTTTGTGCAAAATGAGGCAGAAATATTTCGTTAAAAGCGGCACTTTGCATCTTTTACATCTTTTTACATTATTACAGCCATTTTTATTTCAACATAATACAGGTATTGCCATTTAACTTGATTTTAAGTTTGGTTAAAATCGCAATATAGACATCATTGTGAAAACTTTGATTTTTAAAACATCAAAGGCCTCAGCTACAGATATTTTTCTATGCGCGCGTTTAACGAGAAAATCTTCGTCAAAATACAAGGAGACAAAATGAACTAGAAGGGTGGCTTAGCACATTTTACCATAGCATATACACTACAATCTATTCTGCAAACTGTAATATATTCTCTATATTTATTTTTATTGGGTCCCATATTAGCCAACATTTTTTATAATCTTGATTTGTTTCTGCAGGCAGAAACTCATGGGTCCCCAAAACCGCAAAGTTGTAAACAGACAACCATAAGAAACGTTGCTATAAAGTCAAACACAGTAATTGGTAGTGTTACTTAAAAAAAGAAGTTATGTAAATTACAAACTGTCCAAATCTCATGCAATTGAGACATTGTTATAAGTTTGTGTGCCTAAATAGCATAAAACACTGACATCTCAAAACGGCATATTATACAAACTGTCAAAATGTATTGTTGATTAATTCACCCATTTTGGGGGGTTGGTAGGGTAAATATTAGGGCTGCAGGGTGAAACACAATATTCGACAGCTACAAATGCCAAATTCAAAAAACTATCAAAAATTCATCCAAATCGGACGTTTTATAAACAATAGGTGGCTTAAGCAGTAAATATTGGGCTACATGGTGAAACACAATAATCGATGCCCTAAAATAGCATAATGAAAAAACTGTCCAAATTGTATTCAAATCGGACATTGTTTAAAAAATCACCCATTTTAGGGGGCTAGTGGGGTAAATATTGTGGCTGCAGGGTAAAACACAACAAACGATGCCCTAAAATGGCCCAATGAACAAACTGTCCGAATTTCATGAAATTCGGACATTGTTTAAAAAATCACCCATTTTAGGGGGCTAGTGAGGTAAATATTGGGGCTACAGGGTAAAACACAACAAACGATGCCCTAAAATGGCACAATGAACAAACTGTCCAAATTTCATCCAATTCGGACATTGTTTAAAAAATCACCCATTTTAGGGGGCTAGTGGGGTAAATATTGGGGCTACAGGTTAAAACACAACAAACGATGCCCTAAAATGGCCCAATGAACAAACTGTCCGAATTTCATCTAATTCGGACATTGTTTAAAAAATCACCCATTTTAGGGGGCTAGTGGGGTAAATATTGGGGCTACAGGTTAAAACACAACAAACGATGCCCTAAAATGGCCCAATGAACAAACTGTCCGAATTTCATCCAATTCGGACATTGTTTAAAAAATCACCCATTTTAGGGGGCTAGTGGGGTAAATATTGGGGCTACAGGTTAAAACACAACAAACGATGCCCTAAAATGGCCCAATGAACAAACTGTCCGAATTTCATCTAATTCGGACATTGTTTAAAAAATCACCCATTTTAGGGGGCTAGTGGGGTAAATATTGGGGCTACAGGTTAAAACACAACAAACGATGCCCTAAAATGGCCCAATGAACAAACTGTCCAAATTTCATCCAATTCGGACATTGTTCAAAATTTACCCATTTTAGGGGGCTAGTGGGGTAAACACTGGGGCTATCGAGTCAAACAAAACAAATGGCACATCTACATAACCATATCTACCATCTGTGAAAGTTTCATCCAAATCCATCAAACATTTCAGGGCAAAATGGGGTGGACAAACTTCAGGGAAGAAAAAAAAAAAAAGAAAAAAAAAGAAAAAAAAAAAAAAGAAATCGAGTAAAATCAAGATGTGTCCCCTTCAAGGAAGGGGACCCATAAATATGCAGATTAGGTGCTTACCCTCGGAAAAACTTGAGCACCGCTTTTGAGGGTTTGTCAGATTGGTGAATCTGAAACAAATGCAACACAGCGTTAATATTGTCTTAATGTCAGCTTAAGTTGCTGTTGTAATGTTAAGTTATTTTACCTCCATTGGTTTCTTTTCACTTGATGACGTCGAATTGCTCTTCGATGAAAGATTAAGAGCTTGGTCCTCCACTAAAAAAATTATTGCTATTAAACCGATGACTGGATAATATGACATAACAAAAAAATTGGAAAAAATTAGAACCACTATATGCGGACTTGAAAAGTAATTTAATTAAAAACTTCTGCATGCTGTATGTTGTTATGTTTTTGATTTCAGTTTTAAAACGATTTGAAAGATATCCATTTAATGATGAAAATAACGGCCAAATCAACGCTGCTGCGCACCTTTTTAGCAATCTTTTATATGGCTCAACTCTATATAAACGGGTGTAACTGATGTGACCCTTAATATCACTGATGATGGCATGAGCATTTACCGATGCATTTAAATAATAATGCATGTAATACATGTCGCTTTTTACGTCCATTTGGGCCATCATTCAATTTATGAACAGATCCGTATATAGTGTTACCAAGATACGCATATTTTGAAACATTGCAATTTTTCTGGGATATCCAATACCGTATTTTTTTTTATTTACTCTGTTCAGCAAAACTCAAAACCTCACTTACTCTGGTTTTGATGACTTTCATCAATAAACGAACCATAGTTATCCCTATCTTGCTCCTGATTGGCTGGCAGGCGGTCAGGTGACCTAGCCGTTTCGCTCCAGTGCCCACAACGTTCTGCTTGACTGCTTTCTTGCTCGTATTGACTTTCACTCTTGTATGTTGAAGTCTAAAAATGAAAAAAATCTGTGATGGGTATTTTATGATTTTTGTGTTTATGCCGCTTTATAAGAAATTTGTATTTCTCGATATGCCGTTATCACATGAAGGCGTCTCATACAAAACGTCTAAACGTCGGTTATTTGTAAAAAAAACTGCTGGAAATGCAATACTCGTTTATACATTCTGTGATGCATTTACAGTGGGGTTTTATGTGGGCAATTTCCAATATATGTTATAGCGAATGTTACCTCCATTTGATCGTTATATGCCGGTGGTAGAATGTACGGGTTCATATTTCCCCGAGATACAACTTCATCACTGGAAAACAAAATATTCATTAGTGGTTAGTAAAAGTTGTTAAAACGAGAAAAAATAGGTTTACTAACAATTGGGCAAAAAGGCTTTTCCAAATTCAGTAAAATACACAATTAAGTGTAGAAATCACAGTACGCCAGGCCCATTGAAGGCGCCATACCGAATCAGCCGGTCACCAAGCATTCACCACCATATGGCAAGGCGTAGGCTAGAAAAAACTAGCCTGCGGTGGGATTCGAACCCACGACAGGAGTTTTCCGGGACTCACACTCTACCAACTGAGCTGCACAGGTTCGGTGGTGAGCTCGTTAAAAGTCGAATCACAAGCACCGTTGCCTGCCTTTTATGCTGCACATTCGTTGTAAGTAGAAGTAATAGTTGTGATAAAAAATACTTCAACCGAAAAAATCACTCAAAGAGATTTGAAGTTGACAATTTAAAAGGTGGAAGAGCGAAAGAAAACTCACCGTGGAGTTGATGACATGTCGGGTTTCATTTCACCGCTGGATGGCAGCAGAGGAGATGCAGATGTCGATGGGATAAAAGATGAAGGAACTGGAGGATTAGAAGATTCAACTTTTGGGGTGAAACCCGATAAAGTGTGGGGCAGGGCAGCTGAAAACGAGAACAAAAATAAAAATTAAGATTTATATTTTAGGACATTTGACTCGATGACTTATGCTTTTTTAAACAATTATTTTACGAACTGTTATCACTGATGATGGCATGAGTATTTGCCGAAACGTTTGAACGTTTCAAATAAGGCTTGTCGCTTTTTACGTCTATTTGCGCCGTTGAATTTATCATTAAATTTATAAACAGATCCGGTAAATGTACATAAAAAGTGACATGCTTTATTATTCAAACGTTTCGGCAAATGCTCATGCCATCATGAGTGATACGAAGGGCTACATCTACTAGGCTGTTATATTCGTCAATAAACTTATGGACAGATCCGTGTATAGTGTTACACAGTTGTTAACATTTACCGAAAATTAACATTAAGAAGTAAAACGAAAACCCACCAGTTGCTACAGTTGTCGGAATTGAGGCTAAAACTTTTCTTGCCGCTTCCTGCAACATGGAAGAATCAAACTTTGCGCTTCCACCTGATCTGGATTCGAGAACCAGCGAAGGAACCGGACCTGAAACGTGAAACGTTGGGAATAATATATCCGGGTCGGTAAAGCTCGCGACAAAAAACTTTTTCCTAATGTTATCAAGTATGTAAAAGCATAGAGCCAATAAATGATAAGCTGCAGACAGTGCACGCTGTTTTGACCTATAAGGTCTCACAAACTGGAGTGCCGTTGGATGGCTAACAAGTCAATATGGCCGATCTCTCGTCACCAGCTGCACTGATAAGAACTTTAAGGTCGAAACAGTGTGAACTGTCAGCTTATCAAGTAGGCTTTTGAACAAAAAAGATGAAAAAGTAAATTTAACGAATATTACGTTTTTCAGGAAAAACTTTCTAAAAGTCCTCTTTTTAAATGTGAACAAGATTTCAGTGAAGAAAAAGTTTCATAGAAAGCAAGAAAAATAAATCTCACGGTTGAGTAATCGCGACGCGACGTAGGGGTAAATAAAAGATGGCATCAAAACCGGGGTTGGGGGGTTTCCCCTGACACCCAGATAGGACGGGGGTCGTCCAAAGGTCACGGGGGCTTGTTGATGTCTCACTAAGGACTGCTGCACCACCGCTGGAGGGAGGTGTGGAGCGCACGGAGCAGATGTAAGAGGACGGGAGGAGCAAGAGGAGGAAAGAGAAGTGAGAGTGGGAGGAGGAGGAACAAGCTCTGGAGAGGTTGCTATGGCGACAAGATAAACGGAAGAATAATAAATTAGAAAAGGTTTTTGGCACAAAAGTTTCGAAAATTAGTAAAGAAAAGAACCATCAGAAAAAAATGTACAAAGAGAGAAGAAAAGCTTTGCAATGAAAAAAAAATAACTAACTTATGTGCAAAGTACTTAGAAAAGAGTTTTGTGCACCAAGAAAAGGTTTTTGTCACAAACTGTTTTGATAGGAAAGATGAAAAACAAAGATTTGCGCGGAAAATATTTCTCATGTAAAACAAAACGTTCCGAAGTATTTTTTCTTACTTGAGCTTAGACTGTCAGATCCCATAAGATCTTGTCGGTCGTGTTTCCTCTTGTGAGACACCATCTGGCTGGTTGACGTGAATGAAAAGCCGCAATTATTCCGCAAACAGTGAAAGTGGTTTGCTGTGCGGTTCCAAGCACATGTCGGAAATCTGAAACAAAAGTTTGGACTAAAAATTTAGTGTTTTTCATATATGTTACTTGTTTTTGGTCAAGGGCTCTAAACAACATTTCTTAGGGAGGATAAACAAGTGAATTCAAATTTAAAACATCAATCTTTGAATATATAAGCTATTGCTGCCAGGCATAATATCAAGTTTATAGAGCTCTTCTGGCAAATGTATTTTTATTCCGACGTTTCGACGTCCTATACAGGTCGCCTTCATCAGGAAAAAAAGGCAACGATATATTCAGTTCAAACAACTTTTCAAACAATTCTCCTTGATTTAATCCTTACTATTTTACGACTTACTGACAAGCTTCGTTCTTGTAAAACTTCTTAAATCCCTGTCTGGTGTACGCGTCATCTCTGGTGTGGTAAGCTTTATGTTTCTCGATGTCACATTTGTTCTTGAAAGTGAAATTGCAACCGGGACGACTGGGGGATAAAACGATCGTTCAACAAGTTGTCCAAATCAATCAGTTTAAACATATAGGCTTTTATGGTGACAATAATACATTAATTTGCAACATGCTGACTCAGCAATTATTGTCACCGTAAACGGCCTCTGTTCTCTGTTGCGCCACCTAGCGGAAATTCTCAAACCTGGTAACTGTGAGTTCTTACGTAAGTAGCTCTACCCCAGAAAACTTGACCAGTAACATAGAAACTCTACTTTTATGTCCACAAAAACGCACTTTTAATGAGTTTCAGAAAACTAATATCTTGCACAGGACTTTCAATGCAAGTCCGCCACTACTTATATTTTGAAAGTGGAAGCGCGCGAGTGTATTTTAAGGTACAAGTAAATAAGTGCACACGGCCGTGGGATGTCGGCCTTTTTAAAATAATAACCTAAAACACCAGCTTGAAACTCACGTGCAATGGAAGTGGGTTGTTCGTTGGTTGACAAACGGACAATCTGACATTCCACATGATTCCGTGGCTCGATATCTCTCAAATCCATTGCTCACAAACTGTTGGTTCTTCTTGTGGAAATTTTCGTGCGTCATCACATCAGAAGTGCTAGTGTAGACTTTCGTGCAGCTTGTCTGTTCACAAATTCATTTATTGTTTGTTTATTTCTATGATGGAATAAATTCACGCACTCTAGCACCATCTGGTGACACGCCGTGTTTGAAAACATTGAAAAAGTTGATTATAGACGTTATCACAAAATGGAACAAAAATGCTAACTTTAGTAAAACTAGAAGGGTGGCTTAGCACATATTGCCCTTGCACATACACTATAACCTATTTTAAAACATAAATATATTTCCTATGCTTATTTTGTATTGGGTCCCATATTAGCCATTGTCTTTTATAACTTTAGTCGTTTCTGCAGGCAAAAACTCATGGGTCCCCACACATGTAAAGTTGAAAATAATGCAATTCGAAAATAATGCAAAACCATGAAAAAGTCGGGTGATGTAAGGTAAAACACAGTGATCGGCACTGGGCTTAAATAATAATACTATGTAGAATACAAGCTATAAAATTAGATTCACCCCAGATATTGTTTGAAGTATGTCCTATTTAACGTTTTAAAAAACTGACCCATTTTAGGGGGCTAGTAGAGCAACTAATTGGGTTCGACACACAAACTAAAAAATATGTAAAAACCACAATGACTCAATCAATAGTACTGCAAAATTTCAGCCCAATCCGCCAATGTTTAAAATTTCGACCACTAGAGGTGTTTTGAGCAACAACCGTTGATGTTTCTGACGTCATAGGGCTGTTAACAGGCCCCTAACTGCCATGGCGCAAAAACGACCACCAAGCAACCCACCAATGAGCAACATACAACTGGTTGCCCTTGTAACACTATTGCTCCAAAGAAATCTTTCATTTGTGGTGACCAGTAACATACAAATACGTTTTACACTTTAGGGGCTTGTGGGGTAAATGTTAGGACTACAGGGTTGAACGCAACAATCGACACATATAAATGGCATACTATACAAGAAATCCAAATTTCAGCCAATTCTGACACTGTTTAAAAACTCACCCATTTTAGGGGGCTAACGGGGTAAATAACGGGGTTATCAACAAAACAAAGTGGGATGCACATCTACATAACTATATCTACCATCTGTGTAAATTTCAGCCAAATCCATCAAACATTTGATGGTAAAACGAGTCGGACAAACTTCGGGGTAAAAACACCCATTTTAGGGGGCGAGCGGGGTAAATACTGGGGTTACCAACAAAAACAAAGTGGGATGCACATCTACATAACTACATCTACCATCTGTGTAAATTTCATCCAAATCCATCAAGGATTTGATGGAAAAACGAGTCGGACAAACTTTGGGTAGAAGAAAAAATAAGAAAAAAAAACAAAAAACAAACAAACATTTTGAGTAAAATCAATATGTGGGGACCCATAATTATCATAGTACACAAGGCCCATTGACGGCGTTATACCAAATCAAACCGGTCTCCCAAGCATTCCCATGTGGCAAGAGGGTAGACTAGAAAAAGCTAGCCTGCGGTGGGATTCGAACCCACGATAGGAGTCTTTCCAAGGCTCGCGATAGAAGATCTACCAACTGAGCTACACAGGCTCAGTGACGAACCCGTCGAAAGTTGAACCACAAGCACCGTTGCCTGCCTTGTATGCTGCACATGTCAGCTTCGTAATAGGGCATCGCCAGATTGACCAATAACCACAGCAACAAAAGCGCAAAATTATTGTTGATTTTCGTTTAACAGAAATAGTTTCTGCTTAAAATTGGTAAAATTGACACTTTTTAGATTTTTGAAGGTTCTCGCAATGCCTTGGACAGTTTTAGGTACCTGACGCAATAAACTTGAATCGCAAATTCGTTACAAAATGCGAGTAATGAGTTAAACTTACATGCAAGCAATGGTAGTGGGTGCTTTTCCCGTTCAAATGGCAGTTACCAAATTGTCTCGAGCAATCGTCTGTTGGTGCGAATCTCATGAAGCCATGAGCTAATGAGTTATCTCTCTTCTTATGCATGTTGTAATGACGAATCACATCCGACTTGTTGGTGAAGCGCTGGATAGATATGTTTGAAAAAGATCAGCAATTTTGAATTTTTAGGGTCACAAACGTTAAGAATAGGTAAATAAGACGCTATACATTTACGGAAAACGGTTCTATAAGAACTTAGCAAGTCGTATGAACAATGCCCACTTGCAGGGGATTAACCTGTTTTTTTATGTTATTGTAATGTTAAGTGTATTACCTGAAAGTTACAATCACTATCAGTGCAGTGGTAATGATCTCTGTTGATATGAGGACAAGATGCTTGCATGCAAGGGTGCTTTGATGTGTACCTGGAAATATATAAGACTGTTTTAATGCTCTTCTGGGGTGAAAAATATTCTCTGATAATAGTAGAATCGTAGAACGACCGACACAGGAAAATATTATTTTACGTTTAAAAATACAAAAAAATATTCGCTTCACTTATTATCCGCGTAAAACTGAGAGAAAACAAGTCGTTTCAACAGATGCAAAAAAGCATCTTACTTTGAAATATATTTGTCAAATACATCCTCGTCAAAGTTGGTTGGATCCAGAGTACCTTTTTTGATTGAACTAAAAAAATGTAAAAAAACAAAATTAAATATATAAGTTATTGTTGCCAGGCATAATATCAAGTTTATAGAGCTCTTCTGGCAAATTGTATTTTTATTCCGAAGTTTCGACGTCCTATACAGGTCGTCTTCATCAGGGTAAATAACACTGAATGCGCGTTGCACTGTACTACGGCATGTATAGGACGTCGAAACGTCGAACTAAAAATAGATTTGCCAGAATAGCTCTATAAACAAATTTAAATGTTGATGAAAAATATTTCTCAGCCTAAATATATGTCAATGATAATGTAGCCTGGAAGAAATAGAAACAAACAAGTTACACACCCGACTCCACTTGATACAGTTCCAGCTGTTATTGTGTCGATCGAGTCGGCATTCTCACTATACTTCACACTAGGTGGCACACAAGAGCTGGACGAGACCTGAAATAATAATAAGTGTTACAGTGATATAGATCAGGTCCTGTAAAGATTATGACGGGCCGCTATGTGTAATTTTGTCAGCATTAGATGATAAACTAAGACTGTGAAATTTACTGGACAAGTTATTGAGTAGTTTTAACAGTTCTGTTTGTATTTACACATTTTTTCAATTGAAACGTATGTTAATGAAAGATTTAACAGTTCACCAAAATGAGTTAAACTGTTTTTATATAGCTGGCATTTATGTTTTTAGTAAAACTACTCTTAAAATATGTGTCTTGCGTTCCTAAGTTACATAATATCATACGTTTACTTCAGTACACATATACATATATTGCTAAAAAGCATGTATTAAAACACTTGTTCAGTAACAGCAACATATATGCTTACCTGAGAAATGGCTGATGATCTTTTGAATATTTTCTGCAGAAGTTCCGCTTTTGAGTTAGCTGAAGCATGTTCTAAAATGTTTTAACATAAATCAGTGTTAAAATGAGTTTTGTCGTTAGTCGTTAGAAGTTGAATTACAACTTCCGCAAGTTAAGTACTGAACCACTTCCTTTAAACACAAGGCCTGTTTTTTTAGTGAACTAACATAATAAAAAATTATCATTTTTCCTCTACTTCTGTCATGTAATGCGCTAATGGTAGCTCGTAAGCCAAAGTAAATGGGTTATTTCATTCAATTTTTAGTCTAATACAAGTCAATTGTTGTCGACAAGTAAAATTTTTTTTTAGATAGTCATGAAGTACTAGTGTTGATAAATCAGTAATGTTTCTATGTCAGAATTAGTCTACACCACTTTTCCAACTGCACACCCTCAGACAACATAGGTTATTCAAACAGATTTTCTAAAACAGCTTAGTCAGCGATGGTCAAAATAACATACATGATGTTAGAAGGCAAAATATTGTGTGAAGTACTGTATTCTTTATTGAGTAACTTTTTTACAAGTAAACATCATAAATTTGCAGTGTATCTTTGAATTTCTCTTATTTACAAGTTACACACCTGCATTGCTTGAAACGATTGAAGCCATGAAGGCTGCAGCAACTGCTGGAGGTAGACTGGCTGAAGAAAATGGTTTGAGGGGAGGGATTTGATTTGAAGATGTTGGTGGTGTGACAGCCTGCAACATACAAACTTTATCAACAAACAAAATATCAAGCACCAAAAATTTCTGGTCTGCAATGGCACACAAATGAAGATTTACACCGTTAAAATACTGTACAGTTTACAGAAGCAACAACAGGAATATACAAAGCTTTAAATTAAATCTGATCAGCAAAATGCAGGCGTTAAACATTTCGATGGTTCACATTTAATGTACTGAAGTCTATATTTCGTCTAACAATGCCTAAAAGGTGTAACTAAACTTTTATTTATACTGAGTAAAATCAAACAGTAAAATGTGTGCAATTTCAATGCGTATACATCCACTCTTTTCAACACTTACATTTGATAAACAGTAAACAATAAAAACATACCTGGTATGCTGTGGTATCAACATTTGTATTATTCCATGATGTGGGTGGGTTCCAAGTTGCATTGCTACTAAAAAAATGTAAAAAGATAGACTAAAATTTTTTTTGTTAGCTTACAAAGCTTTACTAAATTGCTAATCAGCTCATATTAATCTGGTGACAAAACGCAAAGTATGCAACCTGTTTTTGAAATCTATGATTGCTATTTTAAATTTTTTGTTGGATTAGGTATAATTTTAAAGTTAGCAACAACATTGTCTATATTAGAATCAAGGGAAATGACATCTGCTTCACAAAACATATTTCTTGCCAAAAAAGTTTAAAACTTAAGAATTTTACTTGAAAATCAATGAAATTGGATTAATATTTATTTTCTACCTTGTGTTGTGAGTGTCTTGAGAAGTTTCATGTTCAGAAGAAGTTTGAATCTGAAATTAACAATATTTTGAACAAAGTTATTACAAAGCACACTGGATCTCAAAATAACTGTGGTTTGGCAAAAGTTGGTACTTACAGTTGATTCTGGTTTATTGCTGGTCATAGTTTTCATTTGTCTAATAGCGATCAAGTCTTGATGAGTTAATCCTGCTTTAGTCATTGCTTCAATCAGAGGAGTTTGCTGACCTAGCAGTTCCATGAATCTTCTGTATCTAAATTAGACATATTGGGTTTAGTTAAGATGCAATTTGAGTTGATACTTGATTTCACAAGAAGTGCTGTGTTTTAAAATTACACAAAAGTTTGAAAATGATTTTGATACAGTCATTTCTTGTCTCATATTCATTATTCTTGTCATCTGTTTTCAATAGTTGGCTTTTTGGTTCTTGCTAAGCAATAATCTCTATGTGTTTCGCCCATAAGTGAAGCATAATGTTATCAATGAACTAGAAGGGTGGCTCAGCACATATTGCCATTGCACATACACTACGTACACTTTATTTAATAGGTCCCATATCAACCAATGTCTTTTATCGCCTTAGTTGTTTCTGCAAGCCGAAACTCATGGGTCCCCCACACATGCAAAGTTGTAAATAATGCATTTTGCAAAAAAATACTACGAATAGTTTTGGTGCTATCTGTTTAAACAGGGCGATAAAAAAGTCTGCAGACATTCGGACATTGTTTAAAAATCACCCTTTTAGGGGGCTGGTGGGGTAAATATTGGGGCTGCAGGGTGAAACACAACAATCGACACCTAATTATTGCACATAAAACAAACTGTTCAAATTTCGACCAAATCGAACATTGTTTAAAAGTTTACCCATTTTATAATGCTGGTGGGTAAATATTGGGGCTGCAGGGTGAAACACAACAATCGACACCTAATTATGGCACAAAAAACAAACTGTCCAAATTTCATCCAATTCGGGCATTGTTTAAAACTCTACCCCCATTTTAGGGAGCTGGTGGGGTAAATACTGGGGCTATCGAGTCAAACAAACCAAAAGGCACATCTACATAACCATATCTTCAATCTGTGAAAGTTTCATCCAAATCCAACAAAGATTTGTTGCCAAAAGTGCATGGACAAACTTCACGGCGGAAAAAAGAAAA
Organism: Phallusia mammillata; assembly: GCF_965637545.1. NCBI lineage: Eukaryota > Metazoa > Chordata > Ascidiacea > Phlebobranchia > Ascidiidae > Phallusia > Phallusia mammillata. Next base: position 25,723,679 of record NC_137256.1, on the reverse strand, counting down.
AAAAAGAAAAAAACAAAAAACATAGTGAAATCAAGATGCGTCCCCTTCAGGGAAGGGGACCCATAACAAGTTTACTTTTTAACCAAACTAAACTAATTAATCCATCAAATATTGTTTTCAGGCAGAAATATAAATTGGACTTAGAGAAATTGACAGCACAAACTACATAAATTCCCGGCACATAATTTGTATTACTATCAGCCTGTACCAGTGACCCATTTCTATAAACTGCCAATAAGATTAAATGGCAATTCTGTAATTCTTTTGTGAATTTAATCCCACGGGCAAATTCCAATGCATTATGCGAGCAATAATTTTAATGAAAAGAATTATGTTAGAATATCACATATACAAGTAATTCTAGTGTGTACGAGTAAACTTGGTATAAGCGTTCACTTATTCACAGAATTCAGTTTAAAATTAGGCAAGAAATGTGTAAACACCATTTTGTCTTCACAAGCCGATAGCTTTTTTCATTTTAACTATTTTTTATCCCACGTTTTTGTGAAACTTACTTTTCCATTCTGATATGAATGCTGTTATCAACGTCCATCTCATTTCCATCACTCATGTGTCCTGCTGCTGCTTGTGATGCTTGTGGTTCATGGTCAACTTCACTGTCATGCTCAATACCTTGTGTTGATCTCTCCTCTACAAAAAAAACAATACAAAAAAGCTTAACTTTAACATAAAAAACTGCTGTTAATTGAAAAAATGAAATACAAAGTGGAAAATTTGTTAGACTTAAATGGTTTGAGGGTATAGTGATATTGATAGCAGAAAAACAGAACTAAATGGAAGTTAATCTACAGCTTTGCTAGTAATGCTTATGGCAGCAATGAATATAATCTATAAGGTTAAGGTGTATATGCCATATTTAAAATGTAGACTGTTAAAGTTTAAACAACAATTTGTGTAATTTGCCACCTTGTATAGTTTGTGTTTAATTCAAATAAACATGTACATGAGCTATTTGCTTCTGGACAGCAATTTCCTCAAATTTGTTTTCAGCACAATGTCAATAATGTTGGATATTTTGCTTGTTTTATCCCAAGGTTCTCGTTTTACAGTTTAGTACATGCTTGCTTTTATAAAACATTAAATTTAAATAAAACATATTTATTATAGTTTCAAGGTTTTTGCATGGTTTAATAACAGGGCAACAAAAATTAAACAAGAAAATTAAACCTTCATATTATGTCAAGGAGCATCTTGTGGCTTATTCACTTGCCAGCAGACAGCCGCTCCTTAGAGCAGGGAAACAAACTTTTAGAGTTTTATAGAAATGTTTGACGGCTACTTCCTAACTTCAAGCTTCCAAAACATGAGTTCGTTTATCGCTTGTGTGTTGAAAACCCACACACCCCACAAAGGAAGCCAAAGTATTTGGTGGAAGATTAGAACAACACAATATCACACGGGCTGATTAACAAAATAAATGATTCATTTCCAGGGCAAAAGATTAATGATTGCCAGTTGGACAAAACACAAATGTTTTTTTTTCAGGTTTTTCTTCATTATCAACAATATTAACTAGGGATGTGATTAAATTTTTTTAAAAGGTCATATTAATTATGACATAATAATATTTCTAATTATATTCTAATGTAATAATTATATATTATTTTTAATTTTTTGTGCCAATAAAACTTTCATAAACTCCAACAAAACAAACAATGTGTTTGTAAATCTAAAAAGCAGAACAAACATGTTACCTTCATCAGTTTTTTGTCGCTTCACGGACAAATCGAGGCAGGGCTTCACTTTCGGGTTAGGGATTTCACCGTCAGATGTGTTGTTTTCAAAATCTCTCATTCTTTTTTGCTCGGAACGATCATCATCTGTAAAACAGTGTTAGAGATAAAACAAAAAATACTGAAGCATGTTCTCTTGTACATGATGCAGCATGGAACTTGGTTTAGCCTATATGATAGCATTTTAAATGATTGGTATATGGTACAAAAATGATTGGTATATGGTAAAAAAATGATTGGTATATGGTAAAAAAAATATTGGTATATGGTAAAAAAATAATTGGTTTATGGTAAAAAAAATGATTGGTATATGGTAAGAAATTATTTGTCCCAAGTCCAAAATGACAAATATAATTCTAAAGCCATGACTATTTAATAGCAGTTTGTTAACGACAGAAGTAAAGTCAGTATTTGGTGCACAACTTTATCAAAACCAATATGTATTGGAACTAATATGACATCACAATGCCCTCTTAGTTGACTTCCTACTTTTTGTACTCAAAATATTTTCTTTGCTATCTTGAGCAAATTTAAATGAGGCAAACTGAAATACATTGAAGCTGTGTTTGTTTTCACAACAAAGAATAAAGATTGAAATAAATGAGGAACAAAAGATGCACTAAGTACAATGGGGCCTTTAACCAAATATCAGTTACAGATTTTAATTAAATTTTGAAAATTAATTTGCGTGGTTTGGCAGCAGATGAAAATTCATTCATTGTTGTCAATATATCCTTAAAAAATATCACCACAGTAGCTAAAATACTATGATTTCATAGAAAACTAGATGAAGTTGTATTGAAAAATATTTCAGCGCTAAATTAGACTCGTTCAGATGATTTCTGTTGCACAATCGGAGGATTTTGACTAGGGTTCCTCTATTTACCGGATTTTTTCATTCCCGGGAATCGGGAAATATTTTTTTCATTTCCCGGGAATTCCCGACCGAAAAAGTGCCTATTTTTTCGTGAATAATTATGTCATTACAATCGCTAAAATTAGTTCATTTTCGCTAGGGGCATCTAATTAGTGATTAGTCATGATTTTGTCGAATAAAACTATATTTGCAAGCTTCTTTAACGTTAACAAGATTCGGAAATTACGAAAAATAAATTCGTTATTTTTAGTACCGCTAGGTAGCACATTTCGCAAAAATAGTTTACCACCTCATATAAAAACGCTTACTTACTTTGTGATTAAAATTACAAAACGCCCTATTTTGGTAACAGTTAGCAGAAATTTGAACATTTACGGTATTTTTTCACAAAATTAACACGTTTTTGCTTAATTGTCTGTTTCCCGGAAATTCAATACAAATTTCCCGGGATTCAGGATTGAACTTTGCCGGGAAATCCCGGAAATTTCCCGTCGAGACATTCCCGGGAAGGAACCCTAATTTTGACACAAGGTTTACTTTGACATATAATTTCCTCAAATATTTAACACAACTGTAAAGCAATTGCCTTTTTCAGCATTTTACCCAGCTTGAATCATTTCATTGTTGAAAAACAAGCTACGGCCTGTTGAAACATTTTAGTTTATTTATTTAATTTGTTAACAGTGTTTAAAACTGATTGTATCTTTAGAGGGGAAGTCTTACACAGAAATTGTTCATTGAGTTGTACACCAAGCATTTCAAGCATTACCTTGTTTACTTGCTGAACTTTCGATCCCTTCATCATCACTAAAACCCTGTGGTTGCAGAATGTAGACCCCTGGGAAAAGAACACAAGTTTTAAGTGGGTTGAAATGCATTGCTATACATTATGGTACTGACTAAAATGGCTGGGAATCTTAATAAACTTGTTTTGAAACAAGCTAAAGCATTATATTTTACCGCCAGCTCAAATACTAACCACCAATAAAAATTTTAGGCTCGAATACCAAAGACCACAAAACACTAGACAGGTGGCTTTCTAATATACTTCCATTTTATATATTTTATATCCTATTTACCAACTTACTATACACATCATTTGATCTACACATATGATTGTTTTTGCAAGCAAATACGAATGGGTCCCCACACGTGTGTTTGTGCAAATTTATGGTAAACAGATGTTTCGGTTATTTTTAGATTCTTAAAGAGAAAACTTTCAGAAAAGCTTTTTTTGCATCATTATTGTCATATAATTACAACAGAAAAAATACTTTCCATTTAATTCCATGCTTTGACCTTGATATTGTCATTCAAGGTAAACACAATTTTCCAAAACTGAAAATGTGCTTGATAACTTAATAAAGCGACATAGCATAGTTGCACAAAAACATCTGATTTCTAATCACCGAAATGACCGTATCATGAAACGTCTCTTCAGACGTCAAGCTGAGCACTACCGCTGCATTCACCCGCCTTAATTGTAAACCAGTGAGTTACTTCCTTAAGAGTTGAGACTTTTGTCTGACTGACAGTGTACACATGTTATGGACTATAAAAGTCACTACAGTCAAACTTCGATACTATGCCACCCTTTGGGACTGAGAAAAAGTGGAATAATTGCGAGAGTTGTTTGTAAAAATAGCCTTGTTACATGACAATGAACTGTAATGCCATGTTGTATTGTACGATTATAATTCACTACAGTATACAATATCAAGTACAGTATACGGTATAATTTATTACAAAAATACAAATAGATCATGCCTAGCACAAACAAGATCTGTTAGTTTTATCGTGACACAAGCACAAAACGGCATTTACATAACTCGCTGCAAAGCCGTGGAACCTCTTAACATGACCACATTTGTTTAATCAATGATTTGTTCTTCATTGTTTTCCCTGCCTTTTCATAAGCTCAAACCGAAAGTTATCAGAAGGCCCAATTTTTCTATCCATAACCAGACCGTTAATACAGTAATACTGTATTCTCATGTGTCATAGTATCAAGGGTAAGGGATGGCATAGTTAATATATACATTTTCTCTTGAATTCAGTTGTGACGATCAAAAGTGGCATAGTAGCGAAGTTTGACTGTATTCGGGCGATTAAGGCAAAGTTTTAAATACTAAAAGAATAAACTACAGCTAACAATTGTTTAACATTTCAGCACATTAAGGCGTTTAAAAAATTTTACGTTTTGGGGGCCTGTGGGTGAACCGCTGGGTCATTCGGGGTCAAACTTAAGAAGGATCAAATTTGGATTAATAACTAAAATGTGTCTAAAGTTGAAAAAAATAAAGAAAGCAGTGTATTACCCTTCCTGGATGTAAATAATGAAGCAAAATAAGTTTTTATAATAAAAACTGCTGGATGAGCAATACTTTGTTATACAGTATGCCTGGCAGCAATAGCCTATTTAATGAAGCAAAATGTTTGGGTTTTAAACAATATTCAAATACTAATGACAGATTTGCTTAAAATGTTGGTATTTAACCTAGTTGACATTTATGTAAAAATGCTGTTTAACCTGACATGTATGTGACATTTAACAAAATATCTCAGAAATTCTTGTAGGTATTGAGAAAGGTAAGAATTAATCGAAATAGGTTAAATAACTTTCACCCATTTCGCTTGTGTTTGATATTTCATGCGTCATCAGATATATAATATCTGTTACAAATTGTTTTGCAAACACATACCAGAAATTTAAATCAGGCGTGTGCGATCTGTGGCCTGTTGATAAAAGGTTGTGCGGCTGGCAGAGAAGCTTGGATTTCAAATGTCCTAGCAAATAAGTCCAAAAGTTATTTATTTTTGAGTAGATTAATGCCAAATTTAATTGCAGTTAACTCAATTTAGGTATCAAGTTTAAAGAGCTCTTCAGGCAAATGTGATTTTTATTCCGACGTTTCGACGTCCTATACAGGTCGTCTTCATCAGGGTAAGTAACACTTAGGTATTTTCGGTATGCAACAAAGTAAAATCACCTTGTGATATATAAAGGTACAGCCCACCACTTAAAATTGGTAATTCTATTTGATCCCACAGTGACAAAGGTTGCACACCCCTGGTTTACATAATTGCAAACAATATATTTTTGACAATAAAAATTACTTCAAAATGACCCTTAAAATCAAGTGTGGACAATTTTGACCGACTTGTTTAACATGCAGGTTAAGTAGAAAAACATAAACATATCCGTTTTTGTAACGCTGAAAACTAACATGGTAAATTGTTTACCTCAAAACAGTGTCAGAAAGTTGAGATGGCTTCACATAAGTAATAAATCCATATGTGCCGAGCAGAGACATTTGGCCCCACGATCTATCCAACATAGCAGAGTTCTTGCAATATATATTAGGATCAGTTAAAACTAACCTATTTTTGTTCAATGGGTAGCTGTGGAAAAAAAAACAAATTAAGTAACAATTATTTTATACAAACAGAAAAGGTAAATAAATAATTTTGTTTTATATTATTTTCTTCGCTGCTTACTTAATGTGTCCTAACAGCAACCAGAATTGCTTCAGTAAAACCAGCAGTTTGCTGAAGCAGTCGGAACCGACGCAGATAAATTCGTCTTCAAGTTTATTGTTGGCGAATAATGGTGTGAGATTTTTTTTACGGGTAATCCCCAAATTTTGCCGCGTAAATTAAATAACATTGAACAGACAATTGCCTTTCTGTCATATCATAATATAAGGCCAAAAATGAAAGTACAATAAAAAGTAGTAGGCGATTTATTTTTGCAAAAAAAAGAAGATTTTCGACGTCTACGATGCGCGCTTAAACCAAAAACGTTTTCGCAAAGTTTTTGAGGTTTTTGTTTCGCGTTGGATGCGCATGATTAGTTTCGTTTGATTTGTTTTTTTTTGTGTTACTAAAGTTTTTTTAAGGTAAAGTAAACAGAGATATAAAACTATTTGTAAAGAATAAAAAAATACAAAAGCTAATGATGGGCCATCATTCCATCATTGATGGTATTAAAAATCTGAAATACATCTACCGTAAGTATGTGTTTATAGTACTGTTTGTTTGTTAGCAGATTGTGGTATAGCTGCGAGGTGATAGTACTCGGGTGTATATTTTTAAAACACTTGTCACACTTTTTTCTTCGGGCCGGAACGCAATTTCGTTGTTCGTCAAACTTTACTACCAGTTCGGGAAATAGTTATTTCCAGGCTAAAATCAGTGTTGACAGTGTTGTAAAAACAAATTAATTTCGCTAGAAAGCATCCTCAGTGTCTATTAGAACAATAAAAGGGATAAAAATTGGAAAAGGCATAGAAAAAGCTAATAGTTCTTCGAACACACAATCAATCGATCCTCAACTGAAAGCCCAACGGCTAAACTGACTGAAAACGCAATGAATGATAAGAAACGCACGAAAGATAAAACCGAAAAAGCGTAAAAGGCGGAGGAAACTTATCCGACCCGCAGTTAAAAAAGTTTCCCTGACTTTAGTAGATGCAGTAAACCTTGATTATTTCAGGGTCGTTTCAACCAAAATACGGATTAATCGATATCGATTAGTTCAAGTCTTCACGTTACAAATCATTTGTACCTCAAACTTTGTCCAAATTAGGCGAAGTTCCGAATTACCAAATCTTGTTTAATTGAGGTTTACTGCACTACCAATGTGATACTATAGGCATATTTTTTACAGGTGCTGTCAGCGGGTGAGTGCCATACATATGTACAAAGTACCCCAAAAGGAGATTTTACAACACATTTCTACTAAGTCTGCTTTGATACCTTTGGCCTTTTACTCAGCTTTGCAACTTAATGGCAGTCTTTAATCCCAGACCAGAGGTTCTCAACCTTTCATGGGCCGTGGCTCCCTAAACGTATTTTTTAGGCCTCATTGCCCCCCTTCTAATATCAATGTAAGATCTGTGGCCCCCTGCAAAAAATTTAAATGTTAAACTCTTGTTGAAATTTGGTATTAATTTCGGATTTAAACAAGTCGAATAGAGTAAACAACAAACTGTAATCGTGACAAACCTCAATATGGATAAAGTGTGTTAGGGAATAAATATATTTGCAGCACGCACTCAATGACAAATTGCAAAACTTGTTGAACTTTGATTTGCCCAGTGTTTTCCCTCGGCAACTTTCGAAGATAGAATTTATCCAACTTTATTTGTACACCTGTATTCCATTTACATAAACTATAAAAACTTGTTACAGATTCTGGTGAATGTATATTGTTAGCATGCGTTGCACTGTGGAACTATACACTAATAAAACTTTGTGCATTGTCTGCAACTTGTCCTGTAATCAATCTATGCTTTTATATTAATTATGGAACAAATCAGCTGTCTGGACAGGTCTGGAATTTTATCGTAATATCTAAAAATAATTTTCAAAAACATGTGTAATGTCTTTCAGCCTAAGGAGTACACAAAGTTTTTTGCTGTTTTTGATGAATGAAACCTCATTTATGCAAAAATAACTTAATCAGCATGTATATAAGCAATTTGGTGATAATTTTTGCTGTTTAAGAACAGAGAATCTTGTGAAAAGGCATGTTTTGTAACATATTATTATGCGTTACAGAATACATTTATTGAAATGGTCCAGAATTTAGCTCATGCAGATATGGTAACCCTAATGCAGTGTAATAAAAACCCTACAGCATGATGGTACAATACTATGGATGTTTATGTAATGCGAGATTCACAGTGGCAAAAATATATTAATAAAATTGTTGCAAATAGAATGGTATGAAGTAATGTATTTACACAAATCCATATAGATAAACATAAAAATAAATAAACAAAACAAACTATTAAGTTACAGTGCAACTAATATACTGATGTGCACAAATAAAATTAAACTCAATTTAGGTTGATGCAAAAAAGTCCTTCGTCTTTAAATGCAACGAATAAATTGATACATATGTTTGCAGAAGTTACAGCATCAGTATTACGAGCGATAAAATAAAATGGACTTTCATAGGAATTAAATGCACACCACTACATTTTATGACAGGGCTTTAATGAACAGATCTAACACCATTAATAGTGTATAGAGCAACATAAAATTGTCATTTGAAAACAGTTTGGTATATTAAAAGCATTCACAACATGGGCACAGAATAAAAAAAATAGCTGCATACAAAAACATGACAATGTAAAAACACAATTAAATCACAATGATTAAAAGCTCAGCAGCCAGCCCTGTGGCTAAGTAATTAAAAGAACAAAGTTGTTATAATTTGTTACTCGGACCGATAACTGCAAAAAACTGATAACCCGTTTGTGTCTATTACGTCAAATATTTACATAATAATAATACAAATGTACAATAGAAAGAAATACGTTTTGAATGTTTTTATGTTGTTCAACAATGTTTTTATGTTGTTCAACAATTGACATACATGATTTTGCAATAGTCTATCACATTAAAAAGCTAAACAAACAGTACGAACAAATGTTTCCTGATCCAAAATATGTTTGCACTTGTTCCCAGTATCAGCAAAGTCAATATCAATGTTATTTCATTTTTCTGTCCCACATGAGCAGTGAAGGATGACCCACTGTACATCAATACAGACAGGTTTGGCTGCCGAATTCAGTTGTCAAGTTCCTTGGTTAACAAGAGGTTGATTTTGCAGAACAGCTTGTAGAGTTTTTTGCATCAAAATCTATTGCTGTTGAAGATCATGTTGTCTGAAATTCAGAGGTATTGGGTTTAAAATAAACACAAAGCACCAACCAATTAGACAACAAACTAGAAGGGTGGCTTAGCACATATTGCCCTTGCACATACACTATGATTTATTTTAAAACATAAATATATTTCCTATGCTTATTTTGTATTGGGTTCCATATTAGCCATCGTCTTTTATAAACTTGGTTGTTTCTACAGGCAAAAACTCATGGGTCCCCACACATGCAAAGTTGAAATTAATGCAATTCAATAGATAACAATGAGTAAGTTTGGTATTGTGAAGACAAACACCGTGATTGGTACTGTGCATATCTAAATATGCTATATAGAGTAAAAACTATTTAAATTAAAAAACTCATTTTAGGGGGCTAGTAGGATAACTAATTGAGGTTCAACACACACAAACTTAAAAGTAGGAAACCACAATGACTCAATCAATAGTACTGCAAAATTTCAGTCCAATCTGTCAACGTTTTAAATTTCAACCACTAGAGGTGTTTTGAGCAACAACGTTAACGTTTCTGACGTCAAAGGGCTGTTAACAACCCCTGAACTGTAATGGCGCAATAACGATAATTGGCATACTTTACAAGCTATCCAAATTTTAGCCAATTCTGACATTGTTTACAAACTCACTCCTTTTAGGGGGCTAGCAGGGTAAATACTAGGGTTATCCGGAAAACAAAGTGGGATGCACATCTACATAACTATATCTACCATCTGGATAAGTTTCAGCCACATCCATCAAGCATTTGATAGAAAACAAGTCGGACAAACTTCGGGAGAAAATACCTATTTTAGGGGGCTAGCGGGGTAAATACTGGGGTTATCAACAAAAACAAAGTGGGATGCACATCTCCATAACTACATCTACCATCTGTATAAGTTTCAGTCACATCCATCAAGCATTTGATGGCAAAACGAGTCCGACAAACTACGGAGGGGGGAAAAACATTTTAGGGGGCTAGCGGGGTAAATACTGGGGTTATCAACAAAAACAAAGTGGGATGCACATCTACATAACTACATCTACCATCTGTGTAAATTTCATCCAAATCCAAGGATTTGTTGGAAAAACGAGTCGGACAAATTTTGGGTAGAAGAAAAAAGAAGAAAAACAAAGAAAAAAAACAAAAACATTTTGAGTAAAATCAATATGTGACCCATAATAACAACAAAAGCTATTTAAATTCAATTTAATGGACAATTCGCCAAAATATAAGCCTTTAAACTAGTCTTTTACAAAAGAAAAAAGTTTGTGCCGAAAACAAATTCATTTTAATGCACTAATCATGTGGTTGCATATGGTTCATTAAACCAATCATTTAACAAGAAGAGATTGAAGTGCTTGCTTAATCGCACAATAAAGTTATGTCATTAACTGAATTTGAATGTGTTTGTTAATTTCAGTAACATTCAAAAGTACCTTAAATTAAATTTTGTACCTTGTTGATTTTTCTTGGTGTTGTATCTTTTAGGGAACCACTAGAGTACTTCCTTGTTGTTTTTCTTGCATAAAGATCCATCTCGTTTGGAGGTCATGTGGTATGAAATACAAAGGTAAAATTAAATTACAAATGTCTCATTATTATTCACGTAAGCAATATCAAAAAACTTTTGACATTGGCAAGATATGTGGAAAAATGGAAAACATTTTATTTGTAAACAGCGAATCACAACTAATAAATGATTGCAAGCAAAATGTGTGAAATAAATATGTATTTTTTCATTGCAAATTAACTGTGCCAAAAAACAATACTATTTTAATCACTGATGATGGCATAAGAATTTGCCGAAAAGTCTGAATAATAAGGTGTGTGCATTAAGTGTGTTAGCTTTAATACAGGTTGTGACCACTCATATACACTTAAAATCCTATGAAAACATTAAGTTTATGAATATTGCCAAAGAAGCACTGTACCTGATGGAGTTTCTCATTGACAAAGTCAGACTAAAATATTAACTGTGCCTAAAAACAAATACATATTTTAATCACTGATTATGGCATGAGAATCTGCCAAAAAGTCTGAATAATAAAGCATGTCACTTTTTATGTCTATTTGGGCCGTTATTTTCACCATTAAATATATTTCAAAATACATGTGTGCATTAAGGTGTGTTAGCTCTACTGTAGGTTGTGACCACTCATATACACTTACACTTAAAATCCTATGAAAACATTTAAGTTTATGAATTTTGCTAAATAAGCATAGTACCTGATGCAGTTTCTCATTGACTGATCTTCCAATGTACAGAAAGTCGTGATTGAATTGATGGAAGTTCTGAAAATGTAGCTACAGAAGTAAAACGAGTTTACTTTGATAATGTTTATGCAAGTACTTACAACATTTTGGTCAATTATCATCAATTGCAATATGATAAATTGTATTCCGCACCAACAAGAACAGCAAAAGCCCTATGCCTGAAACACACAAAAAGAACCAAGCCAGCAAACAGCTGCAAACTTGTGAACAAACAGTTAATTGCTAATGTACGAGTCTGTCAAAACTGTAATCTGAATACACAAATAAACTATAAACCACCTAACACAGTCAACTCCCTACACCTGTTAACAAAAGAAATAAACCGTAAACTTGAAAAGATAAAAAACAGATTAATCTAATAATATAAACATCCTAAATTCCTAAACCTGTAAAGTACAAAAAACATGTAATCTGTAAATCAGCAAATGTAAAATATACTATTAACCATCATAAACAAACACCCTAAACCTGTGAACAACAAAAAACATGTAATCTGTAAATCAGGCAAGTTAAAATAAAAAGTTAACCCACATAAACAAACACCCTAAACCTGTGAACAACAAAAACATGTAATCTGTAAATCAGGCAAGTTAAAATAAAACGTTAACTGCAAAAAACAAACACCCTAAATCTGTAAACAACAAAAAATGCCTAAATCTGTCATGAAAACAAACTTTTATATTATCACTAAAATGTAATGACTATAATGATGATGATAATTAAAACCTGAAAAGATGTTTAAGATAATCCTAAAACCTCCAAAAATGTTTATTTAAAATAATGATTAAAATCTGTTAAATAAGATGAAAAAATAAGATGTTTAATAAGATAATGTTAAAACCTGCAAATGTGTTTGTTTAAAATAATGATTGAAACCTGAAATAATGTTTAATAAGATAATGTTGTAACCTGCGAAAAGTTATTCTTAACTATAAGGCAACTGATACATTCCTAAAAAACACAAAAATTCGTTAAAACCTGCAAAAAAACCAAGGCAATATATTAATAACCCAAATATGAAAAAGTCATTAATGCACGATGACACTTACACTTTACCTTAGCAATGTAGAAATGCTCAATAACAAAGATTGAATTGAACCAAATTTATACAACACAATAGATCAATCAAAAGCAGGTCCTGAAAGATAAAACAAAAATGTTTTGACATTTGATAGCAAAGTATCTAACACAAGTAGTACACACCTGGAATGAAGTATAGTTGAGAGTGTACAGACCGAAGTCTCAATTCTGACTTTTTACTACTTTCGGAGCACTTGACGATGGTAGTTCAGGTGGTTAGAGCGACGCATAAACAAACACAATACTGTAATGACGTTTAAAGAATCTGTCGGCTGATGTAAAAAGGTACAACACCCCCCAAGAACTGGTCTACTTAAAAAGAAATAAAGGATAGTTAAAGTAAACTCAACACACATTTTTGTTGATGAAAGAGGGAAAACGCAAGCAAAATTTAAGTCACAATAATATTGATGGTAGTTGCTATTGGTTCATAACCAGCCTCAATCAAGAAGTTCAGGCATCATCAGTAGGAAAGTCTGAAAAAACGTTTGAACCACCACCGTCCCTGCACGGCCGACATAAAAAACACAATACAAGCTTGTCTTAACTAACTGTCCTGCATACGAACGTCGCAAAATAGCCTATAAAGGTAAAAAGTGAGTCTGTCGTGTTTTACAACCACCCAAGCAGTCATTGCCCCGTTATGACTAGGTGGCCTGGCCAAGTAGGTTACGGAACTGAACTAGTAATTAAGTTAATCTAAATCCACAAAAAAAACAGGCTTGACCAGCACAAGTGGAATAGGGGACATTTTTAGGCGCATTTTTTGGCTACTAGATAAGTTTACTAAACCGAACAAGTGAGTTATATCCTTGCTTTATATCTAGTACAAATTTCCTTTCAATGGAAAGAAAAGTGTAACAGAAATACAAGCAAGAACAACAAAAGCTGGTCAAAACCCAAAAACAAATCCACAATAACCCTATCTTTACAATTAATATAGGCGCAGAAGTTTTTGTTAAAGAGTCCAGTGATGATTACAGCGTATAACAACATGAGATCACTGTTCTCCGCCCTGCGAGACCCCCTTTCAAGGACCCAAATGAATTACGCAAAGGCAGGGATGGGAAAATTTAACAACAGTTTGCGCCCTATCAGGGTGGCTCACGGGACTTTTCTGGCGAAATGCTATGTCGGCCCCCTCAGGCTTTCGAGCCAAAGCCTTCATTGAGAGTAACTGTGTCCGGTACTCGGTCCCGCCTGCACCGCGGCCAGCGCATGCGGTGGAGGCCATGCCAAGTCGTGTTTCTATGCGCACCTTAGTTTAGCTAAAGCCATTTAGCAACGCGCCACACCTAGCTAGAAAACGATCTAAGCTAAATTCCCTAAGTGGCGCGCCAATCCCAAACGTACCCCACCTATGTTACCTAACCTAATCTTAGTTAACGAGCGCTACTCTAGCTGTAACCCTAGCGCCAACTTTCTGACATAGTAGCACTCCTACAGACTTGGACCATTCTTTGACCACCGAGGAAGACTTCCTTCACGAGTCAACCTCGGCAAAGAATAGGTCACTCACCCTAGCGCCAGTTAACCTAAGTTAGGCCTATCAGTTCCGCAAACCCAGTTGACCCACGACAGACTCATATGTTTACATACAATTAAATATTTGAAGTTGAGAGATGTTGGTTGATTGACGAAGAATGAATGCAAGATGGATACATCGCAGATATACAAAAATCTGCAAAGAAACAAACAAACGCATAAATAGATGCATTTCAGGTTTTTAATACCATTATTACATTAGGTATTGCATTTTTTTATTCTTTACAAATAGTTTAATATTTCTGATTACTTTACCTTAAGAAAACTTAAGTAAAACAAAAAAAACAACAAATTGAACAAAACTTACCACGTGTAACGTCGAGCATCCAACGCAAAACAAAAACCTCATGGTGAAAAAACGTTGCGAAAACGTTTTTGGTTTAAGCGCGCATCGTCGAACGGTTGCGTTCGAATTCAAATTAGAAAATATTTTTTTCACAAAAATAAATCGCCTACTGCTTTTTAATGTACGTCATTTTTGGCTTTATTTTTAAGTATAAAGCATTACTTATTTGCCCTTTTATGATATCACAGAAAGACAATTGTGTGTGCAAGTTTATTTTATTTGCGCGGCAAAATTTGGGGATTACCCGTGAGACATCTCTTACCATTATTCGCCAACAATAAAATTGAAGACGAATTAATCCGCATCGGTTGCGACTGGTTCAGTAAACTGTATTTCAGAAAACAGGTGGTGCGGTGCTGTATTTGTTACTGGGTTATTGTTTTAACGGTATTCGTATTTTGTCAAAACACCAGTTACATTTTGCAATAGTTGGATATTGAAAAAGGCTAAGGCACATTAAGTTAAGTAAACAGCGAAAAATGATATGAAACAAAATGATTCATTTACCTTTTTTGTTTGTATTAAATAATTGTTACTTATTTTGCTTTTTCCACAGCCAACCATTGAACAAAAAAATGGGTTAGTTTTAACTGATCTTTATGTATATTGCAACAACTCTACTATGTCAGATAAATCATGGATTAAGTCAAATGTCTCTGCTCTGCACATATGGATTTATTACTTATGTGAAGCCATCTCAACTTTCTGGCACTGTTTTGAGGTAACCAATTTACCATGTTAGTTTTTAATTGTTTCAAAAAAAGTTATGTTCATATTTTTCTACTTACCTGTGTAAAAGTGCAACCATAAGTTGTGACCATATGGTCTCATCAGTACAGCTGGTAACAAGGGATTGCCTAGTTCACTTCAGTTGAAATATTTGGTTTGTTATTTTGTTGGTCATTGGCATCTAGTTTTTTTGATATTTCGTCCCAGGGTTGTGTCACGAACTTTGAAGTAGCCAGGTGGTATGTTGCTGCTCAAATCCCAAAACTTGTAGGTTGGTTTTATACATTTAAATATTTTTGATGATAATGGGCCATTTGACGTTATGTTTGGTTCATTAGATAGGACTTGCAGTTTATTAGACTGAATATTTACTTTTGCAAAACTTGGGTTGATGTTGCCATTTTTGAAAAATTGTTTTGGGAAACCTACCATGTAACAGCATGTCATAGTATTGGCTTTTCAATGTAAAAATTTCAAGTTTTACAATGATGTCGCGGGAACAAGATGTCGATGCATGCTTTTGGTGCAAACATGCAGATAATGTCGATTTCGAAGATTTTTGTGACGCAAAAAAGCACGATTTAGTGATTTAGCATTTAGCACCACATTCTATCATGTTACGAAATGAAGTAGTTTATGAGCGTCTACTAGGCTTTTTCACTAATATATTACAAATGATTGCTTGTTTCTGTGCAATAACGGCAGTTTAAACATCAGGAAAAGGGAATGTGTGTCTCTTTTTGCACCCACACTGATGTGCTTTATACCATTTTGCAAATGTTTAAGTTTCAAAACTGCCTTTGACTGTTTTACAATTGTAATGAATTCGAACAACTCATTGGCTGTGAGACAATCGCCGATTGATTGTATGGTGTTTGTTATGTGTTGGTTCAGAAACACATTGTTAGCTGTGTATTATGCATGACAAAACTTAGTGACATTCTCAGGTATTAGGCATACTCTGAAAATAGGTGAGGCTTACCCAATCGAAGATAAATTTTGGTTAAAGTTGGACACTAATCTGAATAATATTAAAAATTTTATGAGATTGATCCATTTTATATATTTATAAAGTGATTCAACACAACAATGCAATGTCATGTGTCACAATGGGAGATTTTTTCAGTATTCTGTGTCGTTTAATCCTCAGATTTTACAACATTGAAATCAAAATTTGTCGTTGTTGTTAAAATGTCGGACTTACTTGTGACGTTTGTTTGGATTCACCCATTTTCACAGTGTCAGCCCCAAATCTTTATTTTTTGGTTTACCAGTCTATAAAGTCAGAAATGCAATCCCCAACATGCTTTAATTACAAACACTTTTAAAGAGCATTTTTGTTTGCTGTCTTAAATTTTAGCCCAATCAGCCTAGAGGTTATCTTTACAGCCCCGAATATGTGTTAAAGAGCCTGGGCTTTCCAGACAATCAATTCCCATATGAGCGATTAGTTTTTGGTCAAATCCTCGCTGCTTTATGCATGACCACACATGCCACTGGGCTATTTTCTTGTTGGAATAAAGTTGCAAAGTTTTTAGTTGTTTTCTATCAAATTGACAGATGATGCATTTATTTGATGGCAGATGTTAGATATAATGTTGGTCTACAAGAGCAGGGACAGATTTATTGTCATATTCCACACCTTATCATACAAACATTTGTAAAATCTCTGTCACTCATTCATATATACATCTTTTTCTATAACACAGGTTTCTCAGCAGAATGTTTCATCAATGCAATCCATTAAGTATGTCCATGGACTTGCAATGTTTCTCCTACATGTGAAGGTGTGTAGAAAGTGCAGGAGTGCACAACCTTTTAACTATATAAGCTCACATCGACAGCAACCAGTGTGCCAATGTGTTTGTACATAAATTTAAGACTTAAGGAAATAGAAGAATCTCTCAATATCCCATTCACTTACCATACATTGTAACATGCATACAAACAGTCTCGTCGCTAGACTCATACATCTTCTAAGCATGCAATGTGTATATATTTGAGACCCTGAAATCTGTTACATAAAAAAAACAAAAGGCACACAGGCAGTTTTATCAATGCATGGTTTATTATGTCACAGTTGCCACTAGGGTTTCTCAAATTTACCACCTTGGCTTATCCCGGGATTCCGGGACAAAAACAACCTTAATCCTGGGATTTTATTCGATTTTTGTCAAATTTATAATATTATTTTGTTTGTTTAATTTTTACTTTTAGTGGACCGGAAAGCATAAATGCATTATGTCCACAAGGCCGCCGTCGAGCTGCCTGTTATATTCTAAGTTAAGTAAAAAATCAGTTCTCAAATTAGTCAGTTGGTGAGTCCAATTTAGTTTAACCCATCAGGTTCCAGCTACCGAGATAGGATTAGAACCCACAACCTTGTGAGACAAGTTGATGGCGATATAACCACGCGGCCGTTTTGGCATTTTACAAATTGCCAGATTTTTACCAACTGGAGAGCTATAGCACGAATTTGACAAACTGGAAAGTTATAACGTGGGTTCTAACACTGTTGTATTGTTCGCAACAACAGACAATTTATCATTATTGTTTGAATTGTTACAAGAAACCTCGGGGAGCCCTTTAATTTACGAAAACCCTGTAGATGTTGTTGTCAAAAATGTTGTGCTTCCATAATATTTTCTTTGCCTTGTAAAACCTCAACACTATTAACAAATTACATCGTTAAACAGGTGAAAAACGTCCTTATTCGGTCAGTTCTTGGCTTACTGCCCAACTTTTGGCATCCCTGACCCCATTTGAATTACCTTCACATGAATGTTATATCACTTGTCAATACAAAATATCAGTTTCTTCATCACCATGTTAAGTCCAGTGCCACAGAGGACGCTTTTTATAGGCAGCTGAGAAACAGTGGATGTTACCAAAATAACAACAATCAACAAATCACTGAACAGGCTGCAAAAAGAGGTAATATGAATTAATTATTTTGGGGGTTGTGAAACATATGGCCATTAAGCTCCATGAGATAATGTTTCTCAACCTATTTTCTTTGTTCGCCCATTTTCATTGCACATAAATTCTGTGGCCCAGTAAATTTTTATGAAAGAAAACAAATAAAACTGCAGTTCAGATACATAAAAATAAAAAAAGATGAATTCGAACAACTCATTGGCTGTGAGACAATCGCCGATTGATTGTATGGTGTTTGTTATGTGTTGGTTCAGAAACACATTGTTAGCTGTGTATTATGCATGACAAAACTTAGTGACATTCTCAGGTATTAGGCATACTCTGAAAATAGGTGAGGCTTACCCAATCGAAGATAAATTTTGGTTAAAGTTGGACACTAATCTGAATAATATTAAAAATTTTATGAGATTGATCCATTTTATATATTTATAAAGTGATTCAACACAACAATGCAATGTCATGTGTCACAATGGGAGATTTTTTCAGTATTCTGTGTCGTTTAATCCTCAGATTTTACAACATTGAAATCAAAATTTGTCGTTGTTGTTAAAATGTCGGACTTACTTGTGACGTTTGTTTGGATTCACCCATTTTCACAGTGTCAGCCCCAAATCTTTATTTTTTGGTTTACCAGTCTATAAAGTCAGAAATGCAATCCCCAACATGCTTTAATTACAAACACTTTTAAAGAGCATTTTTGTTTGCTGTCTTAAATTTTAGCCCAATCAGCCTAGAGGTTATCTTTACAGCCCCGAATATGTGTTAAAGAGCCTGGGCTTTCCAGACAATCAATTCCCATATGAGCGATTAGTTTTTGGTCAAATCCTCGCTGCTTTATGCATGACCACACATGCCACTGGGCTATTTTCTTGTTGGAATAAAGTTGCAAAGTTTTTAGTTGTTTTCTATCAAATTGACAGATGATGCATTTATTTGATGGCAGATGTTAGATATAATGTTGGTCTACAAGAGCAGGGACAGATTTATTGTCATATTCCACACCTTATCATACAAACATTTGTAAAATCTCTGTCACTCATTCATATATACATCTTTTTCTATAACACAGGTTTCTCAGCAGAATGTTTCATCAATGCAATCCATTAAGTATGTCCATGGACTTGCAATGTTTCTCCTACATGTGAAGGTGTGTAGAAAGTGCAGGAGTGCACAACCTTTTAACTATATAAGCTCACATCGACAGCAACCAGTGTGCCAATGTGTTTGTACATAAATTTAAGACTTAAGGAAATAGAAGAATCTCTCAATATCCCATTCACTTACCATACATTGTAACATGCATACAAACAGTCTCGTCGCTAGACTCATACATCTTCTAAGCATGCAATGTGTATATATTTGAGACCCTGAAATCTGTTACATAAAAAAAACAAAAGGCACACAGGCAGTTTTATCAATGCATGGTTTATTATGTCACAGTTGCCACTAGGGTTTCTCAAATTTACCACCTTGGCTTATCCCGGGATTCCGGGACAAAAACAACCTTAATCCTGGGATTTTATTCGATTTTTGTCAAATTTATAATATTATTTTGTTTGTTTAATTTTTACTTTTAGTGGACCGGAAAGCATAAATGCATTATGTCCACAAGGCCGCCGTCGAGCTGCCTGTTATATTCTAAGTTAAGTAAAAAATCAGTTCTCAAATTAGTCAGTTGGTGAGTCCAATTTAGTTTAACCCATCAGGTTCCAGCTACCGAGATAGGATTAGAACCCACAACCTTGTGAGACAAGTTGATGGCGATATAACCACGCGGCCGTTTTGGCATTTTACAAATTGCCAGATTTTTACCAACTGGAGAGCTATAGCACGAATTTGACAAACTGGAAAGTTATAACGTGGGTTCTAACACTGTTGTATTGTTCGCAACAACAGACAATTTATCATTATTGTTTGAATTGTTACAAGAAACCTCGGGGAGCCCTTTAATTTACGAAAACCCTGTAGATGTTGTTGTCAAAAATGTTGTGCTTCCATAATATTTTCTTTGCCTTGTAAAACCTCAACACTATTAACAAATTACATCGTTAAACAGGTGAAAAACGTCCTTATTCGGTCAGTTCTTGGCTTACTGCCCAACTTTTGGCATCCCTGACCCCATTTGAATTACCTTCACATGAATGTTATATCACTTGTCAATACAAAATATCAGTTTCTTCATCACCATGTTAAGTCCAGTGCCACAGAGGACGCTTTTTATAGGCAGCTGAGAAACAGTGGATGTTACCAAAATAACAACAATCAACAAATCACTGAACAGGCTGCAAAAAGAGGTAATATGAATTAATTATTTTGGGGGTTGTGAAACATATGGCCATTAAGCTCCATGAGATAATGTTTCTCAACCTATTTTCTTTGTTCGCCCATTTTCATTGCACATAAATTCTGTGGCCCAGTAAATTTTTATGAAAGAAAACAAATAAAACTGCAGTTCAGATACATAAAAATAAAAAAAGATAGATTTTCTTAAATTCACAGGCCTATAAAACTTGGTTAAAAATGTTATCGGTCTACAAGCTCGACAAAAGTAAAAATAAACTCTATTTTGGTGTTTTATAACACACATTATAGTTTAATTATGTTTAATTTCAGAATTTGATTGAAACTGAAACTACCATTGGAGGGATGTGATGAGAAACTGATTGAGAGATGCGAATGTTTGTTACAACGGTTTTGTTGCTCTGATGGTCGGCTTGGTTATCAAACAAATACAGAATTTATGGGAGAAAAGTCATCGGGATGGACTCGACTGATTCCGTTTTGGGTTAGCCACTTTTTACATATTTTCTCACTTGCTATATTGTGGGTTTGTTATTGGTTTATGGATGTGTCAGATATACATATGTTCTGTTTCATTACATTAGGATTATAGATTTCAAACTAGCATTTATTTAGAAAAACTCTGATGGATAGTTACTTGTTTTGGTTAGTTGCATCAAAAGCCTAAAAAAAATCAAGAATTTCCAGCTAATTTCATATTCTGGTTTCAAGTAAACGTTTTGCTAGTAAAATTTTTATTGATATATCCAGGGGCGAGGTTTGGTCCACAGTGAGGGGATGTACTTTCAATTATACTTTCAGTTTTGCCAACCAAAGCTGAAAAGTAATCTTGAAATTTATTATGTTAAAAGGCATAAATATGAACATTGTCATTTGTCAGTTTGGCTAAATGCACACCTGAGTAAACTGCATGGTCCACAAATGTTGCTAATGTCAATTTAATTTAAAATACCTTTGTGCCAGTTACATAAAATATGACCGGTTGATTGATTATGTCTTCACATGGTGTTAATCTCTGTGTTTGACCTTTCAGAACCAAACATTTTCATGCTTATCTTGTTGAAAATTTGACAAACAAGGTTTTCAATTTTTCTGCAAAGTATTAAAGTGCATTATTCACATTCCTGGACTTGTTGGCAAAATGCAGATTTATAATTTATGTGACACATTGAATATGTGTCATTTTAAAAATAGTCAATACGATGTAGAATTATATTGTAAAAATCCACCAGACTACAGGCTGATGCAGGCTGCAATTTCACGGCATTTGTACCCAGTGTGCAAACATGAGGTACGTTCAGAATAAGATTCAATTATCACTTTATAAGCCTGTTGGAGCCCAGGCATTTTTATGGTATTTTAGCTATAAAACATAAGTTGACTCAGCAAAAACAAGTATCTTGTGAAACACTTTTAATGAGGATGACAATGGCACAAATAGACTTAGCGACATGTTTTATTAATTAACTGTTTTGAAAAATGCTCCTGTCATCAATAGTGGTATGAAGAGGCCACTTCAGTTACATCCGTTTATATCCACTTGAGTCACATAAAAGATTGATAAAAAGGTATTATTTTAAGGTCCGAATCTTTGTTGCAATGCCTTAGGTCAGGGGTGTCAAACTCGTGGGGTTCGCGGGCTACATTGCAGTTTGGGAATTATGCCGAGGGCCGCATGTGATGTTTAATCTAGTTTTATACACTTAAACAACCTTTTCGCTACAACGACCACATTGCAGATCCTTATTTCACCAACGGCCGCCAATTATCTGCTGGTTTTTGTTTAAAAATTACAAGAAAAAGGTTTATTGATGCCCCAAAAGCCCAGATTAATTTCCAACTTAATTTACAGATTAAGCTCCACAATGTGAAGACCAGCAGTTTTAACTCGATTATTACATCATAATCTATATTGTGACGCTTTTCGTGCCTGTTTTTTCGCATTGTTTGTACACAATACGCCTACAAAAAGTCTGTCGCATATGGCTACTATGCTGGTGTAGGCACGCCTGCCTCGATGACGACTTGTTAAAGGCGGCTACAATGTAAACTATGATGTTCATTGCAAATTGTTTGGTGAGTCTGATCTTTGCATCTCAATAACAGCTGACTGATTAACAGCCACACAGGTGTCTCTTCTTTCTTTGTATTCTTGAATAACGTTAAAAGCGAACGTTCAAATCAGCTACAGATCCACATGGGATAAAATAGAAGACTCAAAAATAATCTAAGAATAGACCCAGAATAGACCAAAAATAGACCCAGAATTCACCGGCGACAAAGTCGAAAAAACAAACTATTTATAGAAATGCGAAAACTTAGTTTTACAGTAAACCTTTTTTTCCTTTAAGTTATAGAATTTATTTTATGGCAAAGGTGCGATTTATAAAGTCATAGCGCCCTCGACCGAGCTGCTATGCTTCTTCTCAAGTACGAGCGGCTGTGTTCTACTTTAAACTTGAAACGGAAACGACAGTATAAACAAGAGGAAGTATGCGTAATGATAAACGAACACCTTATGTTTGTGCAGAATATTCTAGAATAACCAAGTGACTCAAAATATCTTATGACTTGCATGAGAACGGAAATACCAACACTTACATCCAGTTATAAAGAGGTTAAACACTTCTCCTATGCTGTGCAACATTATTGCAAACAACATGCTAACGTTAAAAATAAACTTTGTGCACGTTTATATCATGACCGCTACACTGGTAATACTCTTTTCAGTAACACAAAATCTGTTTAGGGCAGTTTGAAAATCAAAAGTTTTGCAAAGGAGTTTTAATTACATCACGCCTGCCAATACATATATATATTTTAATGTGGCCGTACGGCCGCGGGTTGTACACCATTGACTGAAACTTTAAGGAACGGTTTAATTACTATCGTTTCTATTCATAAATTATGAATTTGTATGTATAAATTAAATTTCGGTAAATGTCAGTTTAAATAATAGCTTTTAACTTGAAAAGTAAGAAAAATTTAGTGTAATAGGATAAAAATCTGACAAAATACTACAATTGCTGTTGACTCTTCGTGGGCCGCATTGGAGGGCTTTGTGGGCCGCATGTGGCCCGCAGGCCGCGAGTTTGACAGGCCTGCCTTAGGTTGTTTATCTACTTTGATGCTTTGCAGGAAAAGAGTTGAGTAGATGATGAAGAGATTAATATCAAACTACAAAGTCAATGTTGCAACCCAATTGACAAATTCAGAAAACAAAACATCTATGGACTGGTTTTTGCTGAGGTAGGGTTTTCTCATTTGTGTGTTTTAGTAAATAAGGCAAGTAAGAGTTAAAACTATTGAGAAATGACAGCTTCCATCAAATCTGAAGTAAAAATTGCCAATCTGCCTAGGGTTCTTGCTTGCGTTTGATGCATGGCCGACTCAGCAAAAACAAGTATCTTGTGAAACAATTTTAATAAGGATAACAAGGGCACAAATAGAGTTAAAAAGTGACATGCTTTATTAATTAAATAGTTCGGAAAATGCTCTTGCCATCATCAGTGCTATAAAAGGCCACATCTTTTTCATCTGTTTATGTCCACTTGAGTCACGTAAAAGATTGAGAAAAAGGTATTATTATTACATTTATTGCAATGCTTAGGTTGTCCATCTACTTCGATCCTTTGATGCTTTGCTGGAAAAGAGTTGAGTAGATCATGAAGAGATTAATATTAAAACACAAAGTCAATGTTACAACCTAATTGGCAAATTCAGAAGAAACAAAACATCTATGAACTGGTTTTTGCTGAGGTAGGATTTTCTCATTTGTGTGTGATAGGTAATAAGGCAAGTAAGAGTAAAATGTATTGAGAAATGACAGCTTCCATCAAAACTGAGGTAAAAATTGCTGATCTGTGTTAGTAAATGTAATTGCAACACACAAACACATTTATGTGAGGACTTAAGCATGTTGTTGCAAACCTGTGATAAAATATTGATTCTTATCCTGTATATGGTAGATATATAAATTCATGTGGTTGTTACTTGCTTCAGTATTCTAGACAACATTTTATTCTATGATCAGTGTTAACGCTACAGTTAGCCTATTGAGACTGAATTATCTGTCTCAAGTCCTAAACTGTCGTCACAAACTAAATCTAATTTTATATTCAATCAGGGGTGAATTCACTCTAACGCTTACGATCTCTGTGCAGTATTTCTAGTTTAAATAAGAGTTAAACTATTTAGCAGGGCTGTGCCCCTAATTATACACAACCTTTCACACCACCTTCTGATTTTAATAGATGCAAAGTAAGGTTATACAAAGATTTACGAAGTCAGAACATAATCATAAAACATAAATTCGACGCAGTTGGGCGAGGCCTATATCCATCTAACGCAGCTGGGCGCGGCCTTTATATCCGGTTGCCAGCTTGCGTAATGCGCTTCTAACTTTACACAATAAAAAGAGAATACATGCGAATAAAGTTACGATAGTTGCGATAAAGAATGCGTCAGTTATTCGTTTTTGAAATGCATGGTTTGTTTCTTTTAACAACGCAAGCCGAAACGTTCCTGTCACATCCGAGAAAACCGAGCCATATCACATCCTTTTTCAATTTGCCTGCATTTTGTGGCATGACGGAATTTGTTCATTGTCCGTTTTAGCATAACACCATGGTTAGTAAATCGTACCATGTTGGGTTACGCAACAATCAGCAACACATTGAAGCAGTAGTTGATATATAAAACATCTCTCTTTGAAAACATATGGTGTAGGAAGTTTATGTGCTTTTTGTTTTTGTTCCCCTAACGCTTTCGCCTCCAATTTACCATAACCCATAAAAATTTTTCTGGACTTGTAAGAGACATAAACTCATGTATCTTAAATTACTATAAAGTATGCAAGATGCAATTTCCATGTAAAGTTTTCATTAATCAAGTAGAGCTAATTTTGGCAGAAAATTGATTAAAATGAGTTCCAGCATTGTCATGCACATCTGCATTTCGTCATCAAGCTATATAACAGACGATGACTCAGCAAAAATGAGTATTTAGTGACACAATTTAAAAATATCTTGCTGCATATAATTTGATAATCCCAATAGCTTAATACCAGATATTTTACATTATTATTATTATAGATATAGATTGTTGTAGATTTTGGGTGAATTTGATTACTCAAGTTTGTTTACATTTGTGTAGATTTCCAAGATAGAGGAAGTGATTGGTTCAACGCCTGCAAGTTGTGCTGCACAACAAGCGTCCCCAGCAGATAAACAGACAGACTCTGTAAGTTTGAAGACTCTGATTGCTTTGACAAAGTGCACAGTTTTGCGGAGTGATGTTTCCCCGAATTGGCTTCAATCAGGTTGGTGTATAACTTTGGCAAATCACCATCTAAGCTACATTGGCTTAGTGGTTTACCTGCCGAAAGTCATTCATTTCGTTATCTTATGGACCTGGTGTACTGTGATTTGTACAATACTGCATTGCTGCTCTGCATGAATTCTTTTGACTGACCAAAGTAACGAATATATTTGTAGTTGCTGACTGATGGTCAATCTGGCGAAACCCTGCTATAAAGCTGACATGTGCAGCATATGATGTAGGCAACGGTGCTTGTGATTTAACTTTCTATTGAACAAATGAAAACCTGCGTTGGTCATGCAACTCTAGATTTATTCTTGGCTTAAGTTTAAAGAACACGTCATGATTCTGACGTCACCAGCTTATAACTGGTTGGTCTTAGTTAATCGTTTTTATAAATTGGTCAAAATATTTCACTTGTCATTTATTGTTGTACATTTGTTTTTTATCTTTGCAGACGTCGAGTGGCCTAAAGGAGATGAAATTCTGCCAGACGACGCAGTGAAATTGATTCGACATTTGTTAACGAAAGATTCCAGCGCTTGAACAGGCTCAAAAGGTAATTATGGGTCCCCTTCCCTGAAGGCAGAGTTTAGATAAAGTTAAGTTTCCAATTTATTAGAATAATTATCAATTTCTTAAAACAAACAGTTACGGAAAATCAGCGTTAGTGACAAAATCTCTGCAGTTTATTATAGTTTAATAATTTATTCAGCTTCATGCAAGTTAAGTGGATTGTAATATTACCAAACCACATCTACAAATGAAAGTAATTCCTTCTCTCAAGTTTTAGAATTCCTCCCCGGTTGAAAACTACTGGCAAATCCGTTTGTCACCTGACAAATTTATTCCTATTTTCCGAAGAAATCCGATGATTTCCGATCTTCCACGGCACGATTCAAAACTAGTTACCATGCCAACGATGTGAGAAGCAAATGATGCTTTGCATTTGTTTCCATGACAATAGAGTGACAAAGTGGGTTTCAACTTTCGTAACCATGGCAACAACGTGACAAACCATTTCTTTGTTACCAGGGCAACCGCTGAAGGTGACTCGACAGTTTTGTGACGTGGTTTACAAATATCGAACACTTGGTGGCTAAACTTAGTTTCCATGGCAATTCTAACTTTCCCAGAGCTACGCGATTTGTGTGCATTAAGTTGAAATTTTGAAATAAAGTTCGTTAACTTCTCCTTATTCTGTCTTTGTATCCAAAAAAATCTCCAAACACATTTTAACAAGTGCTGATTAAGCCGTGTATTGTATTCACAAAAACAAATCAATGTTTTTAATGCAATATTTTTACACATATTTTAATTGTTGGTAATAATACCACGGTTATCTGCAGATGTTTTTACATTGAAATTAATTTGCATAAAAATGGGTGAAATCACTTTTGTAGAAAAAAAATAGTAATTTTATAAAAAATTTAAAATTAAAAGTCCATATTTTCATCTTTGGAAGAGAAATGTTGATTTTATTCGCATTTAAACATCATCGTTGATTCTTTAATCGCTTCATTTATTCCTTTCCAGTGATACCAGAGCATGTTGTGGTATCTACCTCGTGATCGTCCCCATTCTGCGTTGAGTTTAGAATCGGAACAACTTCTATACCACCATCCACCGCTAGCGCCGAACATGAGTGCACAGTTGCCCCAACTCGCCCTGTGTCACAATGTAATATTCCAATAAAACGTAACCTCGATACAAACTACACAAACACATAGTGGAATATTTATTCGTGTGTTTCAACCAATGGCGCCATTACTTTATCAGTTGTGACGTCACACAGGCTGTTTCAATGATTTTATGACGTCACACGGTAACTACTAAATGACTTGATTTTTAAGAATTTTTTGATTTTTTTTATTAAACACGGTTATTAAACATACGAGTGAGTCGTTTTATCAGTTTTTTTTGTTACTCAGTTTTTTTTTAATTTAGTCAAAAATTCATTTTGCAATTTTTATCATTGTGTGTTTCCTGTAGTTTATATGTTTTCTGTGTAATGAATTTTGCACAATTGTTTTTGTCTTGCAATATGGCGTCATAAAACAAATTTACAATGAAACAAAAATAATCTTGTTCATTTGACAATGCGGAAATACTTTTATACTTATGTACACAAACTGTATTTACTCATCATTATCCCGATCTTTGGTGGTGAATCGAATTCCGTTGCTAAATGCCAAACTGTCACCAGCCGTTCCACTGAAGCCAGAAACATGTAAACGATAATTGTCTGATTCGTCGTCGATTGCAAACGAGCTGCGAAAACAAAACACATTCTTGGTGTTTTTTGTATTTATTATGGGTCACTTTCTCTGAAGGAAGGACATATCGCTTTCCTTCAGGTTTTTTGTTTTTCTGCCCAACGCGGATGTTTTTCCGTTTTGTGAAAAAAACAAGGTTTAAACCAGGAAGTCGATACGGAACTGAACCCGAACCCGCGGACCGGTTTGAGCGGTTATGTTCGTTAAACCTGATTCGTAATAAACGTTTTTCTAAAACCCGAACCGGAGTTAACCTTATAACTTGTTTGGCGTTGGACCGGAACCGAACCGGTAAAAATGCAGCCTGTGTTACTTTTTGTAATCGCCATCACCAATTTATTGATTTCAAACAATGTACTAAATAATACGCGAGATAAGAGCTACAGGGCGTTTCACAAATGACGAAATATGGGTAGAATTAAGTTAACAAAACAGATTTCAAACCGGTTTACAAATCGGAAACCGAACTCGAACCCACAAAACAACTGAACCCCTATAACAAGCGGTTCGACTTCATGGTTCAAACTAATTTAAATCTTACACATTATAGGCTACATATATATTATATAGTTATAGCCTATAGGCTTCATATATAGGCCTGTCTCAAGTTGGGCATTGTGAATTTTGTAATGCGCTGGATTTTTTTTAACAAAGTAGATTTGATACCCATTGTTTGTTTCAAAGTTTTAGACAGGGCCCTGAAAATCAATAACATGTCCTGGTACAACACATTTCATGGGCCCTACTCGCACACTAGTCAGATCTAGATTGGACTGGATTTGTATTAAAGAGAGAATCAAAAAGCTATACTGGAGAACTACACCAACACTTTGCGTCTTCATAGAAACAGTACAAGTTTACACGTAACTGCTTATTTTAGTTTTTACTTATTTATGACCCGATTATACTGTTTGTGGCCCAGGCCAGTAGGTTCATTGAATACTTTTACAAAGCCTGATTGTTTTATTTCTTACAAAATAGAAAACGATTTTGAGTTGTCAAAACAAAACAAAGTTGAAAAACATTTTGTTCGAGGTGCGCCGTGTTTGTCCGGTTTCGCAGTTTCTCCTGAGGGTGGAAAAACTCTAATGTAATTTTTCTTGTGTTTAATTATTCTTATTAAAATACAATGGTTTATTGCAGGGGTCGGCAACCTTTTTTGCACTGCGGACCGTTTTTGAAACTAAAATTTTATCGCGGACCGGTCTCCAAAACTACAAATATGTAACTAAAAAAACGCATAAATTAGTTTATCGTCTCCGGCATACATGGGCAAAATGTTTTATAGCATTTAACCAAAAAAATATATACGGCCCGGAAACTAACTCCTCGCGGACCGGCGGTTGCCGACCACTGGTTTATTGTAACAAACAGACAATCCACGGCGGTGTAATTATTAGTGACAAATAACAGAAATGTCTTAAATAAAAAGACACCAAAAAAATCAAAGACTCAACCTGCAAAGGTTAAGGGTCAAATTTATCAGTAACATCGCATTCTAAAAAATTGAATTTCCCTATAGTTTTTTGTACCTTTATATGACGGTATTACTTAACACGTCTTATACAAAGACTTGTTTTGCGAAATAACAATGATTTCGAATTTGAAAAGAAATACTTTGTCGCTTACAAATCAACAAAATCCATCCATGTCTTAAAACAATTCTCACGAAAGGAAAAAATCTTGTGGTGCTGCAGGCAAAAGTTGTGCGAAAGATATTTGGTTAGTTTTGCTTGGGACGGTGTTGAATATCATCTAGCTAACTTAGTAGCTATGACAAGTTGCAGTTGTTCATCCGAACTTTGACTTGTTTGCGAGAATAAATACACCGCCATGAAATAAGGCCGCCGCGTTTGATTGCTGATTGCAGAAAAGCGAATTTATTTATTAGGTTAAACCAGGGGTGCACAACCTTTTCTCTATGACGGCCGCATCGCAGGTCATTATTTTATCAACAGCCGCCAATTGCTCGCTTGTTTTTGTTTTACAATTACTGGTGTAAAGAATTAGGTTTCTTTCATATATATACATACATACCATTCAAAGGCACCTAACTTGGTGCATATGTTTAGCTCAACAGAGCTAACTGTTTATGGCGTCATAATCTGTACTGTGAAGTTGCGGTGCCTGTTTTTCGCATTGTTTGCACACAATAAGCGGATAAAAACCTGGCGCACTTGGTTAGTAGGCTGAAAATGTTTTTTACAGTGTCGCAAAATCTGTTTAAGAGCAGTTTAAACAGCAAAATATTTAGGAAAATAGTTTTGGTTACGTCACGGCGCCAGTACATGTACTTTAACATACATGGTCACGGCTGCACAAACTCGTCTCTGCCGCCGCATGCGGCCGTACGGCCGCAGGTTGTGCACCCCTTCGGTTAAACTAAAACGGTTAAGTGTTAAAATTTATTGCAAGGTTGAATAAAAAAGTGGATTTTCAGCGTTGATATGTGTGTCCTGAAAATGTCATTTTCTAAACACATGCTAAAATGTGTTGGCTGTCATTTTCTATTTACCAGCGCGACAAGGCAAAAAGCTGTGCAGTGAACGGACCTAGTAACTTTATACTGGGACGTATTGAACTTTTTGCCAATGCATTTCAGCACTTTCTAAACCAGGGCTACTCAGCTAGTTTTGTTGGAGGTCCAGATACAAAAGGTAAAAATCAACGAGGTCTGGATACATCTGTCAGTAATGCAAATGCAACATGTCTTAAACTTTGGTTGTAACTAATCGCGGTCCAACATAAACACATTATGTTCAAGCCGATTGTATGTCAGCTTGTATCAGACACTAAACGTTAATTTACTCTTTTCAAAAGTATATTGACACAACTATATACAAACACATTTTATCTAGTTTTGTAAGATTACTTTGGCAATGATTAAAAATTGAGTTTATTATGCCACAAATGAAATTATGCGCAAACAATGGCCGTTTG
Source organism: Phallusia mammillata (assembly GCF_965637545.1). NCBI lineage: Eukaryota > Metazoa > Chordata > Ascidiacea > Phlebobranchia > Ascidiidae > Phallusia > Phallusia mammillata. Next base: position 25,692,633 of record NC_137256.1, on the reverse strand, counting down.
TTAGTTTTTCTGCGGTCCGCCATTTGAGTAGCCCTGTTCTAAACCAACCTATGACCCTAAGTTGGGTCGACTGAAAATTCTGTTGGGTCGCCTTTTTTTGTGGCAATAAAAGCATCTACTCTTTGACTTCGTTTCGTAGCGTTTTTTTCCCCGGTTTTAAATCAGCGTTCTTCAGCGGGGCCGATTTCAAATTTTCAACATTACTGATTGGATAAATATATAAGCTTACAAGAACTTGTGAAACTCGGCTAACTTTATCTTACAAGCAGATAAAGTATATATTTGAATACATTGTGTTTACTGGCGATTGTTTGTGCTTCTCGAGGGCAAGGTTACGCATTTAATTTGCCACAGGGGTCACTTTATCGAGGTTACGCATGGTGACAGGTTGTACTTTTTAAATACAACGGTAACGAGCTTTCCCTTGAACTTGCATCGCTTTCACACTTCCTATAGGCCAAATAGCGCTTCCCAAACTGCGAAGTATTTGCATCATTTAATTTGGTAAATGTATTGTAATTTGATGTTGAATGCATAGAATTCTTCTCTACTGAGTAATGTCCTATTGTTCAACAAAAGAAGGCGATTGTTTGCACATAATCGTAATATTATTTTGTTCATGATCTAACAAACTGCTTTGAATTGCTGTCCCAAAATAATTTCAAGACAACTTGGCGTAATAATGGTAAATTTCGGTTTGTTACGTCATATTGGCTGATAATGCTTTGAGCCAGCTCTAAATTTCGGGCTTAAGGAAATGTTTTGAAGAAAAAACGAATGGTATTTGTTTGATTTTTAAATTTTCAAAAGTGGCGCAGTAATTTTCGAAAAGCTTTCCTGATAATTTTTCGAAAAGCTTTTTTTTTCGAAAAAGCTTTCCTGAGACAAAAATACAACCAAATTAGTAAAAAAAACATGTCCATGGGTCGCGAGAAACCACAAAACAAAATTATGGGAAGTACTAGGGTCGCATCAAAAAAAGGTTGGGAACCACTGTTCTTAACCAATGTGTATTTTTTGATAAGGCGAAATTTCTTTTTCACCAAGTGAAGGAGTGGCACTTTTTACACGATTAGGAGGAGCAGCGTTTTCCCACTCTCAGGAGGATCGGCGAAACCGGATAGTTTAGCTCAGATATTTTCAATGAGACTCGGCAATAAATGTAGTTTGATGAGATATTTTTCAACATAAACATTTTTTCTTCAATACAGATAAATTAGATGTTCGTTTTTTTCACGGGGTTCGAAGTTTGAACCCGCGCCACAACATAGGCATACTATTTTATTAATAGAAATCATACCTGTACTGTGCGTAAGCCGTTGTGGCATCAAAACCTGTCATCTTTATTTTCAGTTTGCAGTTCTGTCCACTCGTCCTTCTGTTTATTTCGTCCAAACCTGGGTTGTTTAAAGTTTTGGTCAAATTCAATTTACGCGTTTAAACAAAATTATTTGTTCACCGAGCCAGAATTCTCCTTCCATGTTTCCGAATCCATCTTTATATTCCTGCCAGTTTCGGTTAAAATACACACTTCCGTTAAATCGTCGTTGAAAAACCTGTTATGCAGGAAATATACCAGTGTTGTAATTCCACGTTGTTATTCTACATATTTTTCGACTTACCGTCCACCCTTCTTCGCAGACCGCTGTTTTGTTGCCACGTAATCGCTGGTAACCGTTCACTGATGACGTAGAGCAGGGGTCAGCGACCAATTGATAATTATCAATGTCTGTAAAACAGATATCAATCGAGTAACTTCCGTTTCTACAGCAACCAATTTCTTCACCAAAATGCTCCCAGATTTCGTTTTAAACCACAAATTTTTGATTTAGTAGCATTTTGTGTAACTTCAAACTGCATATTTTTGAAGCACGTAATATATGTAAAGTTTCGAAATTGCTCATTTGGTTGCTAAGCACCACTAAAACCTTAACAATCGATTCGGGTAAGGTCATTTATGTGAAACATTTACGGTCAACTTAAACGTTCTAAAACATATGTGTTGCTTGTCTAAAAATACCTAACCAACAGTAGAACAGTGTACTCTGTTGTTTGCGTTCTCATATTTGCGTAAAAATCTCGTGTTTAAAATTCTTACATACCTGTACACCTCGGTATTTCTCCAACCCAATCACCACTTTGAGAGCAGCTTCGGGAATTCGTCCCATTTACTTTGAAGCCCTCATTGCACTCGATAGAAACCGTTGAACCAGTAGCATAGGAATTTTGTTGTGGAATCAGACGACCTTCGGCCACTTTGAAACTCCTGCACCGCATCACTGCAAAAGCGTTTTTTTAAAAAGAAAACACGGAATAATCTTAATGTTTTTGTAATTCAGCAAATATATCGCCACAGCGCAGTTTTGTCAAAGAGTTTATTAAAAGTAAACTAAAAAACGTATTGTGTTTGAAATCGCCACTTAGTAAAATGTGGTCTGCAGAAATAAATTTTGTCCGCCCTTCGACTAGTTGTGCCTATATGCACAGACAATAAATCGATTACTTTTCGACATGCCAAGTAAGTATATACAACTAAAAAAATCTCAGGGCAACAATAATTTTGTGCCCATCTGAACTGATCACAGATCACACAGGATAATTCGATGCTTAAGATGATCAACATATTACTTCGACACTTTGGTTGGGTTCTAGACCAACTTTCCGAATCCCGACAACGCAGTGGCCTTGTTTTCGTCAACCTGTAGCCAGATGAACATGTAAACGAAACAACTGTGCCCACTTGGTGGCGCAACCCCTCTTGAAATACAGGATTCATTTGTCCGTTGATGATTCTTCTCAATGGTGGACAAGTTTTTTCTGCAAAAACGTGTAGCACATCCAATGACCTGACAGGCAATTAATTTTTGTGTTTTGCGGACAACATATTCTGTTTATTAACTGACTTACTAACACATGAGACGGTACTTGGGTTGGCATTCCATTGTTTGGTTGTAAGACAGGTATATGTGATCGAAGTTTGATATCTTGTGTTGTTAATCTTGTAACCATCTTGGCAAATGTAACTGACTCTAGTCCCAGGGAGGTGATTTCCTTGACTTTCACGAGGATACGCAATCCTAATCTCGCCATTGTCAATCCAGCGCGGGAAATCTGGACACTTCGGGTCTGCAAAGACGGTTTAAGTAATTTGTTTGTGAATGTGTGTGTCTATTCGAAGGAGTCATATAAAGAGAATTAAGTGTGTTTTGTTTAGCCACTATACAAGGGTCAGTTACACACATTTCAACACTCAAAATTAAATGTCGTTTGTTTGCTTAAAATATATGAGTTGTAGGAAAACAAGAACATAATCGGATTAAGTTTCTTCTTATAAAACCAGCCCTCGTTGATGTTCATTAATCTGTTAATAAGTTTCAACATACCTATACACCTTGGTTGATCGTTAACCCAAAGACCATCCTCTGTGCAGGTTTGAGAACTTGTCCCATTTAGTTGATAACCAGTATTGCACTCGATGGTAACAGTTGAGCCATGGGCGTATACACTTCGTTGTGGAACTAGGCGACCATTTTCAACTACGAAACTCGGACACTTTATTCCATCTGCATGAAAAGCGTCATTGCAAAAAAACGAATAAATATTTTCGATGTTTCAAAAATAATTCAGTGCATCATATCAGTTACATATGAAATGCAGAAAACCAAACAATACTTTTAGTGTTCCGAGTAGAAAAATATTCCACACTTTCCAGTGAAAGGTTCAAAAAGTTTTACTTTACAGAATCGATTTAATCCCAACAAAATTGGACATCCGAGTTTGCCAGCAAGTGCAACTGAGAGCTAAATTTCAAATGCGTTAAGAGTTATTTGTTTCAGGCCAAAACGTGAATGAAATATTTTATACTGCAACTTTTCACGTTGAAAGTTTCTAGTGGTTGGAAATTCGCTTTGGATGTTCATGCATAAGTTACAATTATAATTTGTTTGTCAAACTAGTTATTACAAAAACTGATTTCATAGTGTAGAATTGAGGGTAATTGAAATAGTCGTATTTACCAATGGTTGAATCAATCCAGCTCTGAACTTTAGAAACATCAGTATAAAATCCTGGAAAGCGGAAACCAGTATTTCTGTCGACTTGACCGCATTTGTATCCAAAACTGACGATTCCAACTTGAATCCAACACGATTCTGAGGTGTTTGGGATTTTGTACTGCCAGTAGAAAACTCAAAGATTACTTCCACTCAAAAAGATTACATTTTTTGATAACTACGATTTAGGCAAATAGCTTAAATATTCTAAATTGAAACTTTACTCCAAGTGACGCAGTTTATCGCGCTTGTGTTGGAACTGGCATTAACACGTATCTTACCAAGTATCGTGGTACCACTGTTAAAATAATAGCGTCAATTGTAAATTATCTGATTAGTTAACTAAGATTTCGGCGGCGGTGTTTCCTGATACGTGAAGCATTTCCTATTGCTAACATACCTTTCGCATCAAAGGTCCACCGCTATCACCCTGACAAGCATCTGATACTGCACTTGTTTCAGATCGAGCACAAATCATACGGTCTGTATACCTTACATCCAGTAAAGTTTCATGTACTATTTTGTTGGCAGCAATTTTGCATCTGAAGATAAAAGTATGACATGATTTGGAGACAGATAGAGGAGCATTTTGCCTTACATTGAGTCAGGTTGAATTCGTTGAGTTGCTTGTTGAAGTTTGAATGGCATGGTTCTGCGTGTCAAATTCGTAAAACCAAAACCTGTAACGAACACCGGTGCTCGATCTTCAGTGAAATGATTCGTAAGCCACCTTCCTAACAGAAAAAAATCTTGTTCGGCGTTGTTGGGTTATATTTTATCCTAATTGTCTTGTATCGCTTTTTTTTCTTAGCTTCACAGTTACATGATATTTGACTACAACAAAACATTTGAGTAATCACATTTCACTTAAACGCATATTTCGTTCAAATTCACATTAAATCTCCACCACATGTAGCCCATCATGAATAAGAAAGTATTGCAGCTCTATAGACTTGATACTATGCCTGGCAGCAACAGCTTATTTAAGAAAGTATTGCAGTTAATCATACAACAAAGCTTGGCCAATAGCAAGACGGCAGGAAGTTACCTTTCTTGTGACATTTGGTACCTTCGGAGTCATTCTCGTTTATTAATCTGCTACCATTTCGGAACATATAGTTTTCTATCGGAATACATGAGTTACTGCAGGGAAGACATATAGGGTTCACATGGATTGAGAGTGGAATTGTTCCGTTAAACTTAGGTGCGCTGTCGGTCCAAATCCACAGTCCATTTTCTTTGATGGTATTAAGTTCTATGCCCACGCGAATCTGAAAAAAAAATTTACAAAACTATTGTCAAATGACACGTCTCTTTTCCTTTTATGCCCCCAAACGAGGATCCCTTGTTAATTTACACGACTGGAATCTGCCTGCAAATATTTTTTGAAGGTTACTGCAACGACTCAGAACTGACACTGTTTTGATTTGCTCAGTTGCGTTGGCCTAGGTCCAACTGTACCCTGCTCGATTTGATATTATTTGTGGTCGTTTAATATTTAACAAACTATTAATCTTACCAGTGCAACATCGTAATCATAATTGCTTCTTTCATATCGGTCAGATCGATCGAACCGTTCATGTACTACAATATTTCTCGGTTGAAACACAATCACATTTGAGTCGATGTTACTTCTTCTGCCAGGTCTTCTAAAAATCCCTTTCAAAAATAAGAAGATAACTTTGTTGTCATGTAACATACGATGCAATTTGCAAGTATTTTTTATCTTTTTTTACCTACGGCCACTACAAAGCGTTTTGTCCAATTCTCAATGTTGGAGTAACGATCAAATATATGCGCTGCTGTTAGAACCCAATGTTGATTGATCAGAGTTCCACCGGCAAAACTACTCGCGAAGCTCTAAACAATTACACAAAGTCGACCAGGTTAGCCATCAAGACCGGGGAATAAAAGTCAAATCGGTCAAGCTGTTCGTTTAACATGAACAGTTTTGGGGCATAATAAAACTGTACCGTTGCTTACGTTATAAACTGTTCCGTGCTTGACCATAATTAAAGCTTGCCACGGCCAAGACCTGTTTGCATTAATTCCTCCGACAACTCGACCAACGAATCGGGAAGGTGAAGCGCTTATGTGGTTTACAGTTTGTCCACACTTTAGTATTATACCTGCATGAAAATATAAGACTGTTAAAACAAATTTGCCTGATGCGGTTTCCCTAAAACGTGAATAATGAGCATGCTTTGATTAGGTAATTTGCAAGTTTCGCAAATTAAATTAAAATATTTTAACAACTTTTTCATTCGGTTATTTTTAAAAATTCGTTAAAATTATTCTTATCACAAAATTTGTTTTTAGGATTTTATTTGCTGTTTGATGTTAGGATTTTTGATGAAATATAAAAGGCTTGCTCACAGTAAACCGGCTTTATATGGTTCAAAGACTAAAATGTACAACGATAGCATACTTCTTGCATTAAAGTAAATTTGCTTACCTGTGCAATTTGCCATTCCTTCCCAAGTAGCTATTTTATTGCAAATTGCCGAAGCACTTCCAATGTTCTTATAACCTGGGTCACAGGTGAACTCAACCTCAGACCCGTAGGTGAAATCAATTCCCTCGGTTACAACAGAACCATGATCAGGTGCTTCTGGTTCATTGCATCGTAAAACTGTCACAAATATATATACTGAAGCTTGTCGCTACAAACTTAGTGGCTTTGAACGAAACAGAATTGAAATATAAGAATTTACCAAAAAAAAAACGGTAGTTCGAATACCTTCTTGGTTTGAACTGACATAAGGACATGAAGAGACCAAAGAACTTACTTAAACACCGTGCCGCTTTGCCCGACCATTTCTTGTCACTACGACATGTACGGACTGCGTTTCTCGATAACACCCAGCCTGGATGGCATCGATATTTAGCCTGAGATCCGTATCTTGTGTTTCCAGAACGATAAATGACTCTTCCAAACGAAATTACTGGTAATCTGGCACACTCCGCATCTGTTAATGCAAATTGCGACAACAAGCTCAGCATTAAACATCGGCACAAACATTTTTTATTTTATGTACAAACTCTTTGATCATATTCATAAACAAGGTTTTTGAAGGTCATTTAATTGATATCAGTGATCAAATACTTTTACGATTTCAACTGTACAGACTAATACTTTTATGTTATTTCGGTTACACTCGTTGAATCGAGATCTTGGAAATGGACAGTAAATGTTGACGAATCTATTCACGACTAAATGATTTTAAGGTAAACAATATTTAACGATAAAAGGAAAAGCACAATACATAAAATGAGAAACCATTAACAATAGCAATTTAATTTTGTCCGACAAGCTTAACTTTTTGCAATTATATTAACCACCATACGATAATTAGGATCGTCGTATTTCACAATCATTTGCTTTATTTTCATTGTGTCAGGGTTCCACTTGCGTAACCTAATTTCGCGAAACGAAAGTGTCTTAAAACCGCCACAAAAGTAAAAACAAATTCTCAAATTCTTCTGCTCGTGTTTAGAGATATTACCTGACAATTCATTTTTTAATTCGATTACCATCAACTTACTTGGGTTGAAACACGACATGCCACAAACATCGTCACATCGGCACCGCTTGAGGCGCCCTCTACAATCTGAATCACTTGAACACGGTTTCCGACAATTTCTTCCAGACCCGATGAGATTTAGATCTCTGCTGGAGCAAATTGTTTGTGAAAAACCTGCAAAAAATATTCAACTTGTAATAACAATCCTAAAAAGTCATCTTAAAATACGTTCAATACACATCAAATACAGTAAATGTAACCGCTGCGGAACGAATGTGATTGCAAATAAGCAGTAACTGATACTTTCTTACTTACCAGGTCGTACAATTGAGACTGAACGACAGAATAGTGACAAAACGATTATACACAAGGTTTTCATAACAATCCTCAAGTTTTCCTTTAAAATACACATCAGTATTAACATTAATTAAATTCATGCATTATTTGTCAGGGCCGCAAGATAAACTTAAAATACAAAAAACTCATTTGACATTTTAAAGCAACAAATATAACTGCGATTGCAAAATCGGCTGCCACAGTTATGTTATATTCTAACTTAATGAAGCTCAAGTAACTCCTAGCGTTTTCAAGCACTGTCCCTTCTGCAAGCGACTCACAACTGTGACAAACATTGCAAGGTGCCAACAACGAGCAGTTACATACAAAGTGCAGGACAGGAAGTTGTTGAAACTATTTGCGAGCCGCTGAAAGTTCACGTTTCATTCAACTAATTTTCGATACAATAACTTTAAACTCAAGGCTCCTTTAATTGTTTCCGATTCTGAAAAACAGAGTCATGCGCGTAGTATGGATTGCATGATGCTGCAGCGGCATTTAAAGTACAAAACCGACAAAAGCCAATCAGACCTTTGGTTTAGTTTACAGGGATAAACAATGTAACACTGAAAAGTGGATTTATCAGAGTGATATAATACACATGTACGAGTGTATAGTGTGTAAAGGCCCATTTACACTATGCGTATCGCGCTCGCTCAGACCTGCGTAAGTTTGTTTGTTTCATTTTTTCTGTCTGGTTTCGCGCTTGACTGAAATGAGTGAGCGATCGCCTGCCGAGCGTTTTTCTGCGTATCAAGCTGCTTGAACCTGCGCAAACGGTTTGTGTTATCGCCGTGTACGGGTTTCTGTTTTGAAAAAGCTGGTTCAATTGCCAAAAATGAATGATGACACGCTATTTGCCTTCAATTTAAGTATTTATTACATGGTTATGATTGCATGTTATGTTTTATTGTGTTTAAATATTGTAATTAATTGCATTTAAAATGTACATTTACCCTAGCACAGCGGACTACATGTCATAGAAACATGAAAATGAGATAGCCTAAACATGCCACCAATCTATTCAACAACACCCTGAACAATCCTGTATCATACCAAGATGCAAAATCATGTTTACTAACAAAATCTGATTTAATTTAGATTGATACAAAGCTTTTTCGATCTAAAATAGGTAACAATAAATTTATGTGGTAATTTATGGTCATCGACATTTGCTGTGAGCTGAAAAATACGTCTAGTATATTATTTAGTAAGCTTAGGTACGCACCGATAATCGCAGTGTAAACGGAAGGAGTCGCAAGGTAAGGTAAGGTTAGGTTAGGCGCCGCTAAGCATAGTGTTCGTTTCGGAGCTTAAAAGCTGCGCTGAATTTTTGATTTCTTTGCTTTTTAAAGAGATTTTTTATGTTCATAGAAATCTTAAAACGTAAACAATAAAACTCGAGTTTGCAAACGAGCGTTTCGGTCTCTTGCATAAAACTAATTTGTAAAATGTTAATGTGCTTTGTTTAACAGCTGTTTTAACTAGTTTATGAATGAAAGCATATTAGTTAATAATGTAGCTTGAAACACGCGGTTTGTGCGAAGTAACAAGTTTTCGGTAAGTGTTTTTTTAATTTTCTTGTGACAGAAACGCACCAGTAATTTTAAAATGTTAACACAATATTCTACGCTTTTCGAGCATTGAAGCACAGATAAAAATATATTTAATTATTAATACACATGTTATTAATACGCTCTTGTAAACACAAAGTATAGATGTAATACTCTAGAGTATTATGACATATTGGCTGGTTTTCTCTGGCTGTGAAAGTTCAAAGCCACACAACATTACCACATTTTGCTCGTGGCCAATACTGAATTTATCCTGAATTAGTCAGGTCAATATTAGGAACCAATAAAGTTATGTCAACTATATTTCTAATGGCAAAACTTTTTTTTGCAAAAAAATGCAAAAACAGTTTAATTGTATAACTAACAGTTGTAATGCAAATACCATGAATGTTCTAGCAAAATGGTAGCACTATAAAGTACATGATTGCAAAATCATACCTAATGTTAAAAAGCACCTTATATATACGAAACATTCGATTTGCATTTGCCATACAATTTGCCATACATTTTGTGTGACATTCCAAAAAAATAACTTGTTGTTTTAGTTACAGATATGACTGATTGGTTACTGTAACAAGACTGTGCATATGCAACAATAGAAAAGTATACAAGCAAAGGGCAAAGTCCCAAAGCATCATGTTTTTTGGGTGTGTGAGATTTTACATTTGTTGTGTTCTTATTTCTAGTGCGTATATTCTGTAAACCATTGTAACTTTGGCAAGCAATATTATGTTAAAAGATCCTAGCAATCAAACAGACACAAAGTATTTTAAAACAAACTACATTTTTTAGGGTGGATGCTTAGCATTGTTGTACTTCATATTAAGTTTACAAAATCCTATAAAGATTGCATAACAATGAGCGAAATTGCTTAAAAGTTTTTACACCAAATCATTAAACACATTTATACTTTGGGTGTTTTCAAACTTTTTACAATTGTTTTTAAAAGTGTTTGTTTTTGCAGTTTACAGTACTATTCCTTATTGTGTAGAATAATGTGACACACAATTAAATCAAAACTTCAAGAAAAGATGATCAACAATTAAGAAATTAAATGAGAACTGAAACAGATAACTTTTATTATGTAATTGCCGCCACAAAATTGTTTATTTCAAAACAACATACCATAGTCTAGGTGGAATAATAGCTATAGTGTGTGCCAAAAATAAAGAATTAGAAGGTGTGGGTAGAAATAAAGTTGAACAAAATGAGATTTAAACTGATTGAAAAAAGGCAAACCGTTTCAGGCCGGGTAACTTTCTCCAACTATAACAAAACTTAAATGTGAAAATGTGTATATATATATTAACCTGAAATGAACCTTGAACCCTTGAAAACAATATATTAGCAAACCCGAACCTGAACCAATGAAAAGTGGTTCCACTCCCTCATCTCTAGTTTGCACAGTAACTTATTATCGACTAGGTTGAATAACATGGAAACATTACATTTTTTTTCTTTTGTGCTTTTGAACGTCAAAAAGTCATGAACTACTAAGGTACATGACCTAGGAATTTTATGCATTGGTTGGTGCATTGTGCCTTTTGTAGTATTTAAATGTATTTTCTTACTAACTAACTTAAAATTAAGGAGCAGCTTTATGGGGAGGGGAACACTTCAAGCAGATTCAGAGATTTGCCCACCTAGGTGTCCAACTTATTAACTTTTCACCATCTGAAAGGTGAGAAGTGGTCTTTAGTATAGATCAGGGTGCAGTAAACTATTTGCATTACGGATGGATTTATGCCTGGCCTTGTTTTCTGGTTATGTGGTTTTGTTCAATAAAATGATTAATGTCTGGTGTATACAACTTTTTACAATCTACCAACCCGTATTTAATGGACATCTGGCACAACTATTGGTGTGAATGCATGTTATGTTTAGACAAAAGTTATAAATAAGCTTTTAATCTTACCTAATGTGTGCAAAGTTTACATAAAAAATAATACTTGTGCCATATATCTATAATATATATGTTGTAGTGCACTTTTTGAGTTTTTATGTACAGTTATAGCTTCGAAGTTTAAAACATACCCGAGCAGCATGCATATATTTGAACTAACAGTATTGTATTTAGGATATCCTTGATTTTGTACACTTTTCTAACTTTTTAACAAGCCTGCATAGCTGCAATTACCTGTAAAATAAAGATACCATTCATTGTTTTTTATGCAAGTGCTTTAAATGTTTATTAAAATTAGTTGGATTTTAGGATTGTGAGCCCAACTAAAACAAAACAGAGACAAAAAATATCCTTGTTTTTTTGCAGATACTTGGTAACTTTCAGCCCAATGCAGGAACAAGGAACTAGTGAAGATGCCCAGTCCATTATTATATTGGAAGATTTCACTGGCACCAAGAACAGGGGTTTCCATGCCGACATGTCTGGAGCTGATGACAGGCAGTGGCCGATATTTAAGTATGTAATGAAATCTTTTACATACCTTAATGTTGTGTTTTACATGTTCAAACTGGACATGATGTTTTGTAACCTGCAGAGTAATGTAGAAAGTTTGAGCGATCTTTCCCATATCAGATTTCATTAGCTAATAAAAATTGTTATAACATAAAAAAAGAAAGAAAAAAACATAATAATAACTGTTCTATAGTGTCTATGAAACTCCTGTAAGTAGCTAAAGCAAAAAACTAATAACTGACATTAAAAACCACAATATATAAAACAAAGTAGTTACCCCCATTCTGCACTCAACAATTTTAAACAATTCATTACAATAATTTACATGCAAAATTTCATATATTTTCTACCTTTATCGAAAGATTTGTATTATTGGTCTTTAATGTTCATACATACTGTTTACAGAGCATGGGATTTTTGGACAAAAAGAGCATACCAGTTGATGGAGTGAGGTGTGTATCAAAGCTTTTGGTAACCTCGAACAAACATAGCAAATCAGTATTAAGCTTTTCTTGAATTTTAGCGAGTTTGTGTGGTCACCCTTGGCCAACATGTTAGCTTTCTGGGTACCCGAGCAAAACAAGATACCAGCTCGCTCACAATTCTTACAATTCCATCCAAGAAAGAAGTTTGAGTTAAAAACTTGTTCAATGTTTCTGACATCCGACTGAACTGGCACAAACAGGGCAAGTTTCTTTGTGTCAAAGTGGACCGATACAACAAAGCAAAGTAGGTATTTGAGTTCTTGTTTTGGTCAATTTAAAGGGTTCTTGTTTCGGTCAATTCAACGCTTCATTGATATTTTGACAACCAAATGACCCCAATTCCATGCATCCAAGCATTGACAATTTAACCCTCAACCATACTTTACATTGTCTTTATACTTTTTGATAGCTTCCATGTTGAAGCTGGTTTAGCTGACTGGTCATAACTAAAACAAAAAAACAAACATGCTCCTTTAAAACTTTTGCTATTAGGAAGCAGATATAAGGGGTTGGATTTAAATTACAACCAGCTAGATTTTTTGTGGGTTGTTCATTTTTGTGATATGTTTGAACTTTGGTTTCATACTGTTTCCATTAATTTGCACATAAGTAACAGATTAAGAGTCATCAACACAAAATTGTTTTCTTTCTTTAGGTTACAATTTCCGATTTCGAAATATTCCACATTCAAGAAGTTCCTGTCGACATAATTGAGCTAAAGAAGCAAGTAAAAAACAGTTTTCTTGTCCTTTTTGTGTCTTGTTTCAATTACAAATACTCACCTCAATCCGAATAGCTTTAACTGTCAACGCTTTTGGTTTTTTCAATTAAAACTAATTACCATGTAATATCATGCACTATTTAGTACCTCCAATGGTTTAGTTCCCTTTTTATGTGCTGATGTCACATGTTATTTACGCACTTATTTACTGGTAGAGGGATTTAAGAATATTTGGGGGTTGAAATAAAAACAACAACAGCAAGACCAATTGTATTAGGGAGTGTTTTAGTTTTAACATACAAAGCTTTGTACTGTTTGTATTGTTTGCCATTTTCTGTGAGCACAAGATTATTGCTGTTTTAAATTAATAATCTTTATGTTTAGAAAAGCAAATCCACAAAATCTTCATCAAATTCATGGCACATTTTCATGTTTCAAACTCACAAACATCAAACAGCTGCTTGCAACTGAACTTTATACTTTCACTTACCAACGTGAGTTAAAACATGTTTGTAAACATAGCTGGACTTTTTAAAAAAGCCAAGAAAAAAATGATGCAAAACAAATTACTAATGAGCTTATATGTAGCAAACACATAAAGCGAAAACATTTTTTGTTGCCAACACTTATCTTATCTGTTCTTCACCCTGTTATGCCACAGCTTGCTTTAATTTTCACAACAGCTATTTTAGAAACATCTGCAACACAATGTATTCTCTTCACACAAGCTCTATTGCAGTTTTGTTTTTTATCAAACTAAAGTTTGTGTGTTATTTTTTTCAGTTTTGAACTGTATGTAACACATAAAACCAAATAACAAGTTAAGCAGCTGATTTTCAGCCACATTTCAAATATATTATTTGTTTGCACCATTTTTTCCAGCCCACAACCGAAACTCAAACCCCAACACAAGGAATATAAGGATATTCACAGCACATCGATGTCGTCAGCGAAGAAAAAAACTTTACCACAAGATGTAGAAAATATAAATCCTACCCAACTCCATACATAGTAAGATAATACGGATCTGATCAAGTTGTGTTATTCTTTCAACTGTGTTTAATCAAAACATAACTGCGACAGAATTTAATTATATTTATTGTAATCTTCTTTTGTGATAATATCCATTATGTATTTCATATGTTTAATATTGTGTGGTACTGTAATGTAATGTAATTTCTAACTTTACATTTACACTCACTACATAAGGCTAAATACCTGCATGTAGACTTTGTAATATAACTGATGATGGTATGAGCTACTGCAAAACAACAAATTGTATCTGCTATGCCCTTCAGTATATTTGCACTCAGTGTGTGTGACTTTTTTTTTCAGGATCCAAGATTGGATTCCACGAAATACAGCCCTACCCGTTCCAGCAAGTGGGTATTGGAGAATTGTGGATGAAAAAAACTTGCAGGTTAATAATGTGGCTTGATGCTTTCCACTAATTTGTCCTTCAGAATCTAAATATACTTGCACTATTTTTATCATAACCAATTCTTATGAACGTGTGTGGAGACCCTATCGATTTTGCAAAAAAAACAACATTTATGTTAGGAAGTCGAATGTTGTGTATAGTAAATCGTTAAATAGAAAAAACACTTTATAAAATGTAAATATTTAGGAAAACCACCTTTTTAGCTTGTGATTAATTTTACATGTAAAATATTTTGCAGTCGGCTGTTTCTAAGTCTTCATCTAATGATTTTGTGATGCTCACTTGGGGAAGAATCCCAACATTTGTGGACAATATTGAGGTAAAATAATTTCATTCATTGCACTGAGATATTTCACTTTAAACTATTCATGCGATTAAGATTGTCTGCAGCAGAGGTTAACAACCAGGGAAAGATTTGACTTGTCCAGTGGGTTAGATAAAAGAAAAGCATAAGTTTTGGCATTCCTTGACAGATAAAAAATGATTTCCTGATTTGGTCAATATTGTTTAACAATGTCACACATGGAAACAAGATATTGTTGACAGACAATATTCTAGGCCTGTTTTTTTTAGATTAATGTGGGATGCAAAGTTTGTTTTCAAAGGAGGCCTGGATCAGAACCACTGGGGTGCAGGGTAGCAACAGCAATTTATAAACCTCTAATGTTTTTTTAGATTGTTTACTAACCAGCGCCAACCAGTGATGAAAGTTTAGCTGCAATTTTAGAGGAAATTTCAGTTTAAAGCAACTGGCCTTTTGCATGAATCTTTGTCACCACCAGTAAGTTGAAGTTTCACCCACAAATATAATCTGATGTATTAATTGTACCATAAACCTAGTTATGGGTCTCCTTTCTTTTTTTGTCTAACACTGGTTTGTTCCACATGTTTGGTCAAGAAAGAGTGCTTCACATTATTTAAATTTACACAGATGTTAGTTAGTTATCCAAGTTTGATCCTTCTAAAGTTTGACCTTAAATTACTCAGCAGTTTACCCACAGGCCCCCAAAATGTGAATTTTTGGAACAGCTCTACTTGTTAAAGTACATGATCTAGGAGCTTTTTACTTTGTTGGTTGGTGTATTGTAAAGTATTGTAATGTACATAATAACTTTTATTTAGATTTACTCAATTTTTACCCTTAAATGTGTGTTTTTTGGTTATCCGTCCCTAAGATCAGAAATTAAGCCCTAATGTGTTGAAATATTAAACAGGCTTCTCGTTTAGTATTTAAAGTTTAAGCTCAGTAGACCAAATTGTTACCTTTACAGCCTTAAGTAAGTTATTGTGTGTGTTAAATGTTGACTAATTCTTACAGCTTTTGAAGCCCCAAGGGAGTAATTTACTGGTTTGTAATTGTGTCAGTTTGATGCAAAGCGGGAGATCTCTGCTCGATACATGAACAGATGACAAAGCTGGCAAATCTACAAAAGCTTCATCAAATTCATGTCGCAAACTTGAAACAGCTGCTTGCAACTGAACTTTATACTTTCACTTACCAAGGTGAGTTAAACAGGTTTGTAAACATAGCTGGACATTTTGAAGTAGGTAAAAAAATGATCCAAAACAAATTACCAATGAGCTTATATGTAGCAAATATATAAAGCAAAAACATTTTTGTTACCAACACTTGCCTGATCTGATCAAGTTGTGTTAATCTTTAAACTGGGAAACAGAAACTGGTGGAAATGCAATAATCACACTCTATAAGGTGCTGTAATGCAATGCCTATCTTTACTTTTACACTCACCAGATAAAGGATAAATGCATGCAGACTTTGTAATATTGCTGATGATGGTATGATCTACTGCAAAACAAAAAGTCAGATTTTTAAGCTGCTGTATTTGAGTCTGGTTAAAGACAAAGTTTTTGCATTTGGTTTCCAGGATTGTAAATTGTGTTTTGTGCATCTTTGTATAACTCACCACTATTATGCGATAATATTTTTAGCTACTTTTCTGCAAAGGTATAAAATGCATGTTTGAATGTCGCTGAATCAAGTTTGTTGTCACGAGCGATGTACTTCCAACAAATTGGATGGCAGTAGAGAATGCAGACAATAGGAATTCGATTCCAGTTTAGTGAAGTGAGGTTTGTATGGAATTGATTCAGAGATCCAGTTACAGTTTTGTTGTCGTTGAGGAAATAGTTATGGGTCCCCTTCCCTGAAGGGGACACATATTGATTTTACTCAAATTGTTTTTGTTTTGTTTTTCTTTTGTTTTCTTCTCCCCAAAGTTTGTCCGACTCGTTTTTCCGTCAAATGTTTGATGGATTTGGCTGAAATGTACACAGATGGTAGATATAGTTATGTAGATGTGCATCCCACTTTGTTTGTCCAAATAACCCTATTAGTTACCCCACTAGCCCCCTAAAATGGGTGAGTTTATAGTGTCGGAATAGGCTAAATTTTGGGTAGCATGTGGACTATGCTATTACCAGGTTTCGATTGATGTGTTTTACCTTGTAGCCTCAACATTTACTCAACTAGCCCCCTAAAATAAATGAACTTTTAAAAAACGTTCTAATTATATGAAATTTGCAAAGTTTATTGAACATACTAAGTCTTCAAATGTTATGTTTTGCCTTGTAACACCACAATTCAACCAACTAATCCCTAAAATGGGTGACCCTTTATCAATGTTCGAATTGAATGAAAATTGGACAGCTTGTAGAATTTGCTATTCATAGGTGTCTATTTTTTGTTTTACCCCATTATGCCACTATTTACTCCTTCTTTTCTTTGAAAAAGAACGTTAAATAGGACATATTTAAAGCAATATATTATTATTTAGGACCAGTGCCGATCGCTGTGTTTTACCATACAACACACAACTTTCTGATGGTTATCTCTTGAAATGCATTATTTTCAACTTTGCATGTGTGGGGACCCATGAGTTTCTGCCTGCAGAAACAACTAAGGTTATTAAAGACGATGGCTAATGTGGGACCCAATACAAAACAAGCATAGGAAATATATTAATGCTTTAAAATAGGTTATAGTGTATGTGCAACGACAAAATGTGCTAAGCCACCCTTCTGGTTTCTATTAGAAACCTGTTTGATGGGTTTGACCGATTAGACGGAAAACCAACTCAATCTGAGATCAGATCCCAGATGCAAGCGAGAGCTGCAGAAGAAGAACAGGGGAAGAAGAAAGAGGTAAATCAAGTTGTGCTTAAAACTTTAAGGGATTAATATCAACTCCATTTTGTCGATCTGTGCTTATCTAAAATATGCAGTGTCCAGAAGGCTATTGTGTGTGATACAATAAGCAATAGAACTGGATTGTAGTTAGCTGGAAATATTTGCATTTATTAATGCTAGGTTTGAGAGACAGCACAGCTAACTGATCTATTAGAAACCTGTTTGATGGGTTTGACCGATTAGACGGAAAACCAACTCAATCTGAGATCAGATCCCAGATGCAAGCGAGAGCTGCAGAAGAAGAACAGGGGAAGAAGAAAGAGGTAAATCAAGTTGTGCTTAAAACTTTAAGGGATTAATATCAACTCCATTTTGTCGATCTGTGCTTATCTAAAATATGCAGTGTCCAGAAGGCTATTGTGTGTGATACAATAAGCAATAGAACTGGATTGTAGTTAGCTGGAAATATTTGCATTTATTAATGCTAGGTTTGAGAGACAGCACAGCTAACTGATTTTAAGATTTGATGATGAAACTATTAATGGTAAACTATATTTCACTTGGTTAAAAGTTACATAAAACTCCTTGTCCCAAATGATGATTCGTTTCTGGACAAGTAAGTTTCCAAATTTATTTGTTTAATGCAATATTATATGTATACACAGACGAATCCGGTTAATCGCATAATCTGTTTAATTGCATCAAAATTAAAAATCCCAAACCGTCGCCCATCGTTTGTTAAGAAAATCGTCCGGTTAATCGCATACCGGTTTATCGCATAAACCGGATATTCGCATCGATTTTCCACGAAATATGCGATTAACCGGATTGATGATCTCTATGTGAAAGTCGAACAGCCCGAGTATTTGGAATAAAATACGACGATATGATAGTAAAATCGTTCGGAGGTAATGTACGCGAAAAAGACGTAGATGCATTTTTGCATTCCACACCAAATAACGCGTTTAACGTTGAAAATGACACATCTCGACCATAAAATATTTTGGAAAAGTTATTAAAAGATTAAATCGGCGTTCAGTGTACCGCTGTGCGATAACAAGGAGTCGTTATCTCACAGCCGTGCACATTGATCCTTTTTTATTGGCTTATCTAATCGCCAATAGTTTAAATCAAGCGTTTAAATAAAGAGTTCAACGTGTTAAAATTACGAAACTGGTGTTCCGGCAAAGACGCTGATTGTAATTTCTGTACCAAATTCGAAGTGTTAAACTGTATTGAAATTTAAACAATGTTAAATGTAAAACAAATGTTTAAAAATGTTTTCTGTTATATTGTTCATGACCCGCCAAACACGTAATGGTTGTAAAAAATGTTAGATCGCAAGTAATCACACCATGTTGTTTAGATTCACGTAGTTGGTAACGTGCCAATGATTGCCATATTTTGTCTTCTGTTCGTGACCTTGCGCAAGTTATCAAGTAAAACACCGATTAAGAAAGGCATTTATTCCTGTAATATTTGTTGCTGCTTTAATTTTTTGAAGCAACGATCACACGTTGATCACGTGACAGTCAGCTAACCTTGCAGCTGCAGTTTTGCTGAGTAAGCTAGAATAGAGCGCCACAATCTGAGTCGTTAAAGTTTTGGTAAAATCAAATATTCTTTTTGTCAATTGGATAACGGGTTATAATAGAAACTGATGCAGCTCGCCTTAGTGCCCTTGCGCTGTAGAATATGCCAAAGTTGCAAGTTTACTTAGGTTTCGGTCGTGTACTTGCGGGTTTGGGCTTGCTTACAAATATGCACCTAACACTTTGCCGCTTAACGCGTTGGTTTGAACTAGAAAACGAAATAGGTTAGAAACAACAGGCCATTTTACGTGTATATTAGGCGAGAGGCCTGGCACTTTTATAAGGGAAACTACCCAAAACAAGACTAAAACGTCATAAACCGTCTTCATAGGGAAGTTCCCAAATTTAAATGTTGGGCCGCTTAGCTACGATGCGATGTAACGTATCTTTTCAAATAAACCCGACTGCAAGAGAAAGCACAAATCAAGCGAACTGTGGCGCCAATTAAGAGTGTGTGTGTGTGTGTGTGCGTTTCTACTGTTTCTTTAACACACTTAGGCGATTGCACCATAGCCACGACAGTTAGGAAGCATGACGTCATGTATTGCGCTGAGAGCAGCAATTATTTAATTTTTGGCAACAAAAGAGGAAATACTGCTCCGTTGCCATAGTTGTGCGTCACTGCAACTTTGTTTCAGCTGGGGAAGTGAAAATGAGCATTTTTGTAAACGGCGTGTACTGTTTACATTGCAACCGGATTATCGCATAATCCGGTTAATCGCATCAAATACCCTTGGCAAATCGATGATGCGATTAACCGTATTCGTCTGTATTTAATTGTTTATGCTATAATATGCATGTGCTCTGGTAAAAAAAAACTTGTTAGGAATTCTTCTCAGTGTATTAACCTGCAATTGTGCATTTAAGTAAGATTGTTTAAAACAAAATAGGTGATTGCTTGTCAATTGGTAGCTTTGGTACTATGCATATCTAGAATGTTATTTAAAAATCAGATATGGTTTTTGCATAATAATGATTGGTTTATGTGCTTAAATCCCATTATAAAAGCTGAAGCTTATATCAGGCTGTATCAATCTATTTACTTCTTCATACAAATAATAGTAAAATTGAAATCAGTTGATGTTGTTTTTTGAAAATCATTTTTTATTACCTTGCCCAGAGAAAAACATACCGAAATTACAACTGCAGTTAACCTGTTGGTTTATTGTAGCAGGTGTATTTTCTGTTCTCTGGTTGAAATTAACCTGCAGTCATGCATCTGAGTAATCTGTTACAAACAAAATAGTTGTTCAATTGTCAATGTTGGTCACAGTACGGGTTGTATGATTGTATGATTATTGATTTGTTTACTTGCTTATGCAAAAATTGTATTGAAACTTGGCACAAAACCTGCTTTTAGCATGCTTGTGTAATGCTGCTTACTTCTAATGCAAAGTTATAAAAAATCAACATTAGTTTGATGTTTTTTTTTCGGAAAATCAATTGTTTTGTTATTCTGTCTGAGAAAAATATACCAACAAGAAACAAATGTCATCTTTACCTACTTTTACTACAGCTACCTTGTTTGTTTTGCAGCATGTGTATTTTCTGTGGCGAAAGAGATGAGGGATTTACAGAGGAGGGTTTAGATTTACATTACTGGAAACAATGTTCAATGTTAAGGAGATGTGAACACTGTAAACAGGTAAATTAATGTTGCTGACATACTCACAAGCTCCTGATATTCACATGTACAAGTCGAACAGGAGTCCTTCCAGGGGGGTGGTTGGGGGTCCTTAAACGCATCATTGAATAGCAAAAATTGTACAGACTTGTAAACAGATCAACTAAAAGTTCATACCACTCCTGAAAGCACATGCTTTTGATATTCTAGTATAGAGCAAAATTAGAAACTGTTTTAAATTACAAACACAGTATTAGAAACATAAAGCAGCCAATACATATTATACAGGCTCATTGTTAACTTCTGCATCCTGTAATGTAGCGATTTCAGCACCAACTTATGCCATCAATGGGGTTTCACCAGAAATTAAAAAAAAACTTTATATACTTTACTTTACTCTGTCAGGACATGCTCTGCGTGCTACTGGAAATATGTAATCCAGTACTGTACTACCTGTTTCATAGTCGGGTCGTTGGCGACTAAACCAGCTCACCACCCACCTCTGCTGTGTGGAGAGTGCCTAGCAACTCGTTTAGTACCCAAAATGAGACCTAATGAAGGGCGGATGAGCTTAAAAAAATGCCAACAGTATCCCATCTAATTGGCTTAAAAATGAAAATGTTATCAGATGACTTTATCTATATAATGTAGCATACTTGGGTGTTGCTAACTTAGCCAAGCAGAAATTTGTTTGCTTACTTTTGCTCTATGCATTTGACATTCACATACGAAACTGTATTGTGGCCTTAGTTTACACGGAAAAAAGCCTAAAATAATTTGATCATCTCCATAGCAACGAATGAAGGTCAGCAGGAACACTGTCCATTGTGTCATCACAATATCGTACCAGGCGAGGAGTCGTGGAAAGCCCACTTGATGGGGTCAAAGAGAGATGCATGTGGCGACAACTCACGAAGACTTCCCTCAATAAACAGGTGTAAGTGCGATGTTTGAAACTTGCTACCACCTAGTGGTAAATAATTATCAAAAATGTCAAAAACTCTGTCAACAGGTTTGGGGCTGGCACTTTACCAACTTAGCTGTACAGGCTCAGTGGTGAACTTGTCAAAAGTCGAATCACAAGCACCATTGCCTGCCGTGTATGCTGCACATGTCAGCTTCATAGTAGGCTAGCGCTAGTTCTACCATTATATACATGTAAATAAGCAAAAATTGTATTCATTTTAGTGAGAGCAAAAGCTAAAGCGGAAAAAGCAGCAGCGGCGAAGAACAAGAAGAAATCTCTTCACAAATAGTTTGCTTGCCTTAATATTTTTGCTTAGTTTGCACAGGGTTATTGGCTTACACTGTGCGTCGATATATATTTTTATGCAGTGATATCGTACTGTTGCTTCCTTTGTTCCCTTTGTGTTGTATGTTTTTTTCCTGTATACATGTAGAGGTAGTTACAGGATAAATAATAGTGGTGGCTGCGTGCGACAGAAACCTGCTTACATATGAGGAAATGGTTTGTAAAAAGTCTTTTGTTGGCTTCTAATAATATTAGCATTACTTGGCAAAAAATAATAAATCATCCCTAATTGTCAAGAATTTTCTCACAAAGGGCTTCCGAACATTGAAAACCGTCTACTTTTAAATATTTTTAATATAGCAAGTTTTTTGGTTTACAAATGAATTCTGATATATTGTGTGACAAAACTGTGTCTTACCCTTCTGAAAGATAAAGTTCGTAGACTAAAGTAAATCCCTTATTCATCTCATTTTGTTATCAAGTAAACTAACATGTTCCAATAAAATCATGCAATGTATTATTAAACCAATGAGCAAGTGACCAATACATTTGTTCATTTCTCATGACCAAATTTCTTAGTCTTTATGTGTTGGTTCTAATGAATAAAATCATTCCTGTATAACAAAACAGTTGCAACATAAACAAACAAGAAATTATTCTGACATAAAGATATCATATATTATATTACAAACTTGACCGGGCACCATTCTTCACTGTGAGATAAACAACACATAGAATTTCTTTTAGACCATGTCCATCAACAAAAAAGTCACTAATAAAAATGTAGCACTAAAAGCATGTCAAAAAGACAATAAAATTTAGGAAAATGCCAGTACAGTACGTTGAACAAGTGGGTATAACTCTTACACCAAATTGTGACAAACCATGCATATGTGTGATTATGTTTTGGTTTTCATCTCATTTAAGTTTGTTTTTCATGTTACTGTCTGTAAAGTGTGGTAAATAGTTTCATTTTCTTACTTGCATTTTTAATATTAAACATTTTGCTTTTGTATCGTTGAGTTCTATGTCGAGAGGGCAAATGAAAAGAAATTAGCAGCTATATTTAAGCACAGACGTCTCTTGCCATCTTGTTTTTAAGAAGGAATTCCTCCCACGAGATGGATTTTGAAACTTGAGGGGAAAATCGACCTTAATTTTTACATGTGCTTTGTAAATAGACGCTTCAGCTCTGGAAATATAACCTGTAAAGTTAATAAAAGATCCAATTTTAAACGATCGTTGTACTGTTTAGCATCTACTACGTAGTATATTAGGGAGAAATGAAAATGTTTAAACTGCTAAGGGAGAAATTTGCCGAAAAAGTTTGGAAGCCACTGGGCTAAACATTTGCTTTGGATTTATATGAAGTAGGCAGCTATATACATGTACAGACTGCTTCTAAATATGTTAATTGCCAGAATGTTTGAAGCTGGTTGTATGTTTAGTGACCCCAGTGACACAAAATTTAATGTCGTTGGTAAAGGAAAACGAAACATAACAACGTTTTTAATACTTATTTCGTCTACGCAACAACACACCAAGTAAAATAAAACTTTTCCTTTAATGAAATTGCATTACATTTTTACGTGCTGTTGTTTGGTTACAAATCCTAACGAACTTCGGATTCTACCAGCAAGCAATTGTGTCACACGAACCAATCAAGTCAAGCCACGTCACAACAGTTCAGCCGTCAATCATTCCAAGATTTTTGCCTCCCGCAATCATCAACCAGCCCGAAGTGGAATTCACTGATTGATGCAATAAAGCCTGTCATTGGACGGTTGAAGAGCGCCCATATGGCGTTTGAGAAGCAAGCGTTCTAATTGGTTGAAAGAAAAAGAAAAAAAGTGAGGCGACTTTGTCCTTGCGCCTTCGATCTGTCACTCCTTGTGAACAACTTGGTGAAGGTAGCTGTGTCCATGGGACGACTTCCCAATTGAGAATAAAAGGTAATTTGCGGGTTGTAAATCAACTTGTTTGGTGTCTTTGTAGAAGTAAACTCGGGTGCACACTTGTTCACTTCGCACTGATACCTGTAATAATAAGTTATGCGTTGATGTTTAATTCACTTTTCAAATACACTATATACTGCTGCTGGATCACTTTGCTTCAGGTCGTCGGATTGCTTCGGGAATTGATTGGCTGGACGCTGAAACATCGTTCTTACGGAAGAGGGCTTAGTTGGCACACAACACACACTTCCGAAAACAGGCGAGTAAATGTATTTTTATATGTTATCTATTAACTTGTATCACTTAGATGTAGGGGCCAACATGGGGAAATAGTATAAAAGTGCACTTATTCTGTCTTCACATGTTGATATATAAGTTAGTTAAGCTTTTTGTAATTAATATTACGTTATGTCAAATTTCTGGTACTGCTTATATTTTGTTTTGCAGACAGTTACTGGAGGCGGAGTGATCGAAGAAGATGGAAAGATCGGAAAGGCCTAATTAAGTTAAGTAACCAGAAAGTTAAATGTTATGTTGCTTATTTGGCGTTCCCTGGTTTGTAACAGATGTTTGTTTTGAGTTTAGCTTACTAGTTGTGAGGCAGGAGTAAAGATTAGAAGCGTTAACAAACGGAGCGTCAAATATGCACTAATATTATTTTATTTTCATTTCTAAAACCAACAGCAATCGAACTTTAATATTTACATTGGTTATTGCAGATCTCCCGTTTGCGGTTAAGACACTGGGGAATAATATCGACATTGGACTGATCACTAGATGAATGGGAACTACATACATCGGAAATACTTAATAAGTTAAGTAACCAGAATAATGTTAAATCTACAGATACAACGTAACACAGAGTAAGCTAAAGAGCTGTGAGGCAGGAGTAGAGTTGGAAGTGGTTAATTTTATAACTTTATTTTGTATGCACTATGATTCGTCAGATATTAATATTTGTGTTTTTGCTGCAGATCTCCTGTATGTCGTGAAGGCATTGCGTAATGGAGTCGGATTTGCGCTTGAACGAACCATTGGAAGAATTGGAACTATATACAGGTACGTGTTAAGGCAAATCTACATGAATTATATTCTTTTAGATAGACGTTTTGCTGCATAAGTACCGGTTCGGGAGTTTCTATAATAAAATGTTTACAAATAGAGGGGATTAATAATAGTTGTGACTCTTTTAGCCGTTGCTGCAACGAATAGCAAGCCTGTTGTTGTTTTGCATGATGCTTGTGCATGTTATATTTATTGTTTTGCATGTCACTTGTGTGTTAGAGCGGCTATTCAGTTGTCAGCATCGGTTAAATCATTCATATTAATAAGTAAGCGCATTATTAAAATTATTTTAACACTTAATGAACTTAAGGCGTTTGTATGCAGCAAATTATAGTCGAACAATTTACTTTTTTCAATTAGATTGCTGATAGCCAACAGGGTGCACACTGTCTAGCTTTCAGATTATTATATTTTGCGAATATGTTAAGCGATCTATATGAAAGTATGGAATTGCATTGTTTTGTCTCTTGTATGTTTCTGTTTCAGGAGCTCCGATGTCGAGTAATGATTGGAGTTCATTCTATGGACGATGTTGGTCACAAGTTGGTGCACTCCTATCATATTCAGACTTGGAACAACAACCATATAATCAGCGGACGATCTTCAACCAGACATTCTCGACGCTCTGTTCCCGAAAAAGAACTTACTTTCCGAAGAACTTCGAACTTGTGTTTTGTTTTCACATTTCTGTGTTCGCTTAAATAAAAACCAACTTTGTGTATTGAATAAGTTAAAGCTACATTTGTATCGTAATTATATTTTTGCGTTTTGTCGTTTCTTGTAAATTCTAACATTCTAAAATATTTATGTAATTTAGTTCTTGTTCATCGTCAATTTTGGTAATGCTTACTTATATTATTTTGTTAATAGTTCTGAATTATAACCAAACTTTCGGCATGCGTACAGACACTGTTGAACGTTTATTTAAATGTTGCTTATTTTTGCGTGCGTGTTACTCGTACTTGATTGTTATTTTATTTGTTTACTTAAAACGTTGTTTTGCCGTTAATTTGTGTGCACATATAGCACTGTGTTTATTCTAGGTGTGTTTCGTTATTCTATACTATATTCTATATTAGGTTACATATTTAAAGACTCATAATTGTGTCTTTTTTGTAATTTTATTGGTTTTGGTCTTTGTTTGTACTTAACATCTTTCATTGTAGTATGTTTTCAAGTTATGCTTCTACATTCTATGCGCTATTTTAGGTTGCCGTTTTTTCTGACATTTTTATGTCATTTTTATCCTCCATTGGCTTGATGCCGTTTTACCATATTTATTCTTGTTAGACCCCATATTTCCGTATTGTTGGATAGGCTTCAGTGTAGATCCCAAGTCAGTCGTAACGGGAGGTCAACAAACAAACAAAAATCTGTGAAATTAGAACGTAAGAGCAAAAAGATTTGGACCTTACACAACTTCCTATCAGCAGATTTTGAGACTTCCGGTGGGATTAGAACCAGAATTGTCGTACTCCGATCCAACTACAACATTAATTAACGTTGCTATGGTCCCTGTTGTGGTTGCGTCAAAAAACAACAACTCTACAGTTGAAGTTGTTCGTAAAGTCAAGTTTTTCTGGCCTTCCTACGTCACTTGAGTCAGTTTCCTCGGCAAGCGGACAGGCAGCCCTTCTGTGAGACTTTCTGTGAACTTCTATCCAGCCTTTCGACCTTTCAGAGGTTCGAACCAGTGAATTGGAGATTTACTGCCTGCCTGCCTGCCTTACTCTCAACCTAACTACCTGCCTGCATAACCACTGTACTAACGAGCTGCTTGCCCAACCACTAAAAAATCGTCTACATGTATGGTCTGTGTGTCTAAAAATTAAGACAATAATAGGTAAGAAAAGAAATCGATATCATTAAGGAAACCCGCCCTGCGATTTCGTGTCCATTGTGGTCTAATGGTAAGCTGCTTGGTCGATAAAACTTATGGTTTGTAGTTCTAACCCTCTCCCAAAATTTGTTATTTTTTTCGGGAAGGAATCGTCTAACTCACAAATGTATCATTTTTGGGTGGGTTCGCCGTCACCTCTAGTGGTGTAGCGGTGAAGATCCTGTCCTCATATGCTGGAGATTTGGGTTCGAATTCCAAAAGCTGCATCACTGCTTAGTTTTTGGCTGAAGCCTAGAACCGAAAACATATACATTAGGAAAACATATACCGAAAAACATAAGGACCACTTAAAGCTGGGTTTGTCGTCACCAGCCGTGGTGTAGAGGTTAGTTCCTTGCTTCTCAATCCTCTCACCACTGTTCGAACCCCGGTAAAGATAAACTCTGCCCCGGTAACCGATAACACACTTCGGGTTCGAACGTTGCCCCTCTGATGAAACTCACTGGTGACCCTCCTTGACTGAGGTCTCTCCCCGCTCTGATCTCATCACTCTCTAAGCCACCCCATGGGCCTAACCCATTTCCATGAGTGCCCCCAATCCCCTGACTGGCTTCCATGCCCCCCATAAGCTAACGAACCTCACGCTGATCGTTCAAACGCAGAAATATTTTGTTTGATGATATAAGAATCGACGAAAAGAACAAGTCATAAGTCAGTTTAGCCCTTAGACCGAAGGGCGCTTGCGCGGTGTAGTGGGTAAATAGAAAAAGCGCCGGTTCGTAAGCCAATGGTTCGAATCGTAAGCCATCGATCCCCCCCTCCCCCAAAGTGATGTGAAGAACCCTCAACCTCTTCCATAGAAAGGGCTTGCGCCTTCGGCGCAAGCAGGGCCCGAAGGGCCCTCCACCTCACAAGCCGACCAAAAGTGTCTAAAAACACTACTCTACAACATTCCCCTTTTTTTGTTGTATTATATTGGGCGGTTTTCCAAAAAAGTGCAAAATTACCTTTTAATTGTGATCTCATTTAGATCGGTGTACGGTCTTAAGGTTTGAGAGTGGAGTGACACACATAGAGAAGGGGAAAAACTTTAGATCACTGACGGCTTATAGCTTAGAGTCTGGGAAGCGGGAGATGAGATTGCTACAACGGGGAGCGACCTCAATCAAGGAGGATCACCACAGAGTTCTATCAGAGGGGCAACGTTCGAACCCAAAGTGTGTTATCGGTTACCGGGGCAGAGTTTATCTTTACCGGGGTTCGAACAGTGGTGAGAGGATTGAGAAGCAAGGAACTAACCTCTACACCACGGCTGGTGACGACCAACCTAGCTTTAAGTGGTCCTTATATGTTGTAGTACCAGAGCTTTTTTATAAGTACTGCGGCTCTACAGTTATATAAAGGAATCATTCAATAAACAACAAGCAGCTTGCTAGTGTAGTGGTTTGCAGCAAATGGTAGAAAGCAGTGAGTCATGGGATCGAATCTCGCGAACCCTTCGAATCCTCGTAACCCAACGTCAATTGTTTTGTAAACTAATTCTCTTGTTTTGCGATGTTGCTCTGTGGTTTACCTAAAACAACAACACACCGAACCGAAATAAAACTTGTTATTTAGTATTATTGAAGTAAACAAAAAACAAGTTTCACACACATGGTTAGGCAAAAAAGATACTACTACGACAAACTGAAGGACAGACGTTAAAGGGACGATGTAGAAGTTTAGTGGGGAACGGAGATATGTTATTGATTTTAAGATTCGTGGGACAAAATTGAAACTTTTCGAGGACCAAAAGGGTGGAAATTTCTAACAATAATAAAATGTTGTGAGCAAGGGAAATACGAAAGCGACGTAGAACGAAATATCGTGAAAATTATGGGAAATTATTTATTAAAAAAATCATTCTGTGTATTAGATGTAGCTATAACATATGTTATCAGGAAAATTTGTTTCGCAACAACGCAAGAAGCAGGACTAAAAATGGATTGTGGAAGATTTAAAGGGGTGAAAAAACAGTGATGGAGTGTGGAAACACTATGTTAGTAAGGACAGGGAATTGTTCTGTCATTAAAAATGGCGGCACAACAACTCATATAAGAGAATAAAGTTTGGACGATGCACAGAGGCGTTAAAGCAGAATAAAACCGTTGGTACAAAATATTACACACGCAAACTGATAAACAATGGTGATGTGTATTTGAAGTGTACCAAATATAACATGTATGAAAGATTGTTTATTAGTGGACAAATACAAAGTACACGATAACGTCATCGATCGCAGGTTTCGTCATCACGGTCATCTACATGCGGAAGGATCATGACCATGCGAAGGTTAAACCGAAAGTGCACGATGACGTCATCGATCGCTAAATGCGTCATTCCTATCCAGTTGAAGGATCTTATCCACGCGAAGACCCACCAATGTTTCCCAGTTGTTTCTCCTGATGTTATCGAAGTGACTAAAAAACAAGTATAAAAATGGTAAGTGCGCGGCCAGTGGCATATAAACAAAATATAACATAACTTTTGTAGCAAGTTTTATTCATTCGCCTATTCGGAAGGCATGAGCATTTCCGTCTTATTTAAATAGAATCATATAGTTATTAGCTTTAATTGACGCGACCAGCGACCTTCAAAAGTAACATAACTAGATAAGATAAACACTTACATTTGGAATGTTGTGCTTCAATTACGTTGATCCGATCAGGGTTTCTCCACAATCTTTGTCACCGCAGTTGTTTCCGATGTTTGGCTGCTGCTTCGAACGTCTGCAACAAAACTAACAACAGCATTCTGGTTTGATAAAAAAAAACCTAAAACTAATATAATAGAAATCTAAATAATATCTCAATCGCATTCTGTTAAACTTATGTAAAAAGGAATATCGCAATTTTAATCAATTCTACCGATGCTGACAACTGAATAGCAGCTCACAAACACACGTGACATGCAAAACAATGTAACATGCACAAACATCATGCCATGCAACACACCGGGCTTGCTATCCGTTGAAGCAACGGTATAAATGATAGTTTAAATTCTAATATATGTTTAACTTCACAACGCTCGTGTTTTCTATTTATAGTTTACTTACATTAAAGCTTCAGTGCGATTTCTGTCAAGTTCAGATTTAGAAGTCTTTAAACCTTAGTCACGCCATGATCTGAAACCAAAACCATTTTGAGTAAATATAAACATGGATGTACCAGCATTGAAACTGTAAATTGTTTTAAATTTTGATGTATAGCATATTTGACGCTCATTCTAAACACTTCTGCCTAAAACTCTTACTAACTTTCTGCAAACTATTATGAGTCGTCAGTGTATGCAGCAAATATTATTTTAGGTAACCTAACATTATATAAGCGTTAAAACAAGCAACTTAACTTGAAGCCGAAAGTTCCCCCATCTTTGTTACGCTTCCGCCGGAAATCCAATCCCTGCAAAACAAAGCAGAAGCAGTATTTGGAATTCAAGGCAACAACACTTGGACATACAAACTATTACCATTTAACGCCAAAAATATAGATAAGTACATAAACTTCAATCATTTATTTACTCGCCTATTTTAGGAAGTTTCATAAAGTATTTCTTCTTCGCTGTGGTAGATGTTTCTCCGAAGCGATTGAAACCATCCGACGACCTGAAACATACGATCCAGCAGCAATATCGTGTATTTGATAAATAAGTTGATAAAAAAAACATATTCTGGTAAATGTTATTCTGGTATATGCACAGAAGTCAACAAGTGTGCACCCGAGTTTATTCTGCACAAATACCAGGCTAGTTAATTTACAACTCGCAAATTACCTGTTTATTCTCAATTGGTGAGTCGTCTCATCGACACAGCTACCTTCACCACGAGATGATCAAAAGGAATGACAGATCGAACAAGTTGTCTCATTTTTTTCTTTTTTTTCGACCAATCATAGCGTTTCCTTCTCAAACGTCACTCCCGCGCCCGAAAACCGACCAATCACAGAGCTGATACAAGTAATCAGCAAGTCTCGTCAAAAATGCAGAGAAAAACTTCAATTGATTTTCCTGGAGCAACATTCGTTGAAATAGGCACGTGTCGTGTCGTGACGTAATTTGTGAGCATTCTATCCGTAATAAAACGCGCCATGCTGGAATATAGAAGAAAAAATGACAAAAGCTGATAATATATTTTTGATAGTTTACAGCAAATCAGTTTCTGCTTTCGGTTTCTTGGTAGAACATAAATATTTTAAAAATCAAACCTGCTGTGAAAGTTGGAATTATACGTTGCCGTTACTCTATTATATGCTTTTTTATTTCCATCCAACAATTTTAATTGCTTCAAAATCCAACCTGTGACTTTGTTTTTCAGTTTTTCTGTTGCTGACGTTTTTCATTTTGATATCACTTCAAATTCATTAGCTGACATTTAGGCTGATAAGATTTAAACCGACTTGCTGTTTAACTCTGTCACGCCACGTGGTTTTTATCATACGTTAAGCAGGTTTACTTCAGGCCTAATTTATTGGATTTTTTGCGCGAGGTGCGTGACGTCACATTCCTCGTAGTTGCAATTCGCATGGTATCCGGCACTTCACGCATCGGCAATTTATTCAGATTCTGCAAAACAATTTTGTTTGAAACTGTCAGCAAAACTACGAAATAAAATAATGAATGGAGTTTAATATTCTTTAGAATAAAAAAATATATCCCAGAGTAAAGTAGTGTTGCAATTAGGATTTTTTAAAATAGAAGTTGTAGACAGTGCATACAGATTCGAAGCCACAGAGTAAACTGTTGTTTTTTCGAGCCACTGCAATTCAAGCAAGATATTTTAAAATTGCTTACATTTAGTTACTTCCCCAGTTACTCCTGTTAGGTCTGTTTTTATGTAAATATTACAGCAGTAAAATTATAATTTAGCTTACATATTCGTTTTGCTTGCTTAAAAGTTGAATTTGACGGTCCAGTGTGAAAATAAACTTAATTTTACTTTGCAAGTTTAACTTTGACTCACCTTTTCATCTTTCCTTATTTGTTTCTGTACTTCTTTCTTTTTTTGTCCCACGTTGAGTAAAGTATTAAACAAATCGTCAGCGTACATTTTGAGGTTTTGCAAGCAGTCATCGGTAACGGCTGTCTCTTTACACTTCTGCAAGTGACAACATATTTCATTGTATTAAATAAATCTATTTAATATACACAAGTTCCCCTAGCATGCTAAACTTAAATCAATAAGTACAAGGTTCATTATAGCCTTCATCCACCAAACAACGAGCTCGGAGATTCCATTTTTAAGTTTAAAGTACAAGTTTCATAGCATTTCCGTATTTGGTGCTTTTGATTCCGTTTCGTTGGGTAGATTTTATTTGGCGGTTGCAGAAGCGATAGCAATGAAATGTATATACGACGTATACGCTCCTTAACGGCTATCTGGCTTGACCTCAAATTAGAATTTTGCGGTTAATAAAAATATGTTGCGCATCTACTGTTCATTAGGTTGCTAACGTGGTAAGGGAATGGTGCAAGTAAATGAAAACTGGGTTTGGGGAATCCCGTGACCTAGCGTTCAGCAACAAAATAATTTTGCGGTTAACAAAATCTTCAAAACATGTTTTTGTGGTAATTAGGAAGATTTTTTTTCTAATTATTTGTTTTGTAAACCGTTAGCTTGCTTTAATAAATTGTAATTAACAAAAGACAAGTTTTCTTACCGCTCCTTCCTTCGTTGTGTCCAAGACCAGCTTGGGCTTTGGTACGGTGCAGTCTATCTGCTTGTTCTGCAAACAAATTTGTTCCAAGTTAGCCAGGAAAAAAATTACAGTAAAATAAAACTAGACCAAGAAAAGGTAAAATATCAGAGCAAAAACTTCTAAAAAACTTTCTAAAAGCATTAGTTACAATAACTACTGATTAAAAAAAGTGCTTTAGCAAAAAAATGTATTTCTACAGTAAAGTTATTAAGATAACCTAAAATATATCTATTCGAAAGCGTCCAATTTCCATATTTTTTCACATACAAAAACCAACCAACCAGTACATTTAACTAAAATTCGGATTCAAACTACAAACGGCAACAAAACATATCTGCCAAATCAAAACATCAATTTATAAATTTACCCCGGTTATGTTGTGTATGAGTTGCTCGTAATACTGCGATAATTGGAAAAGGTTGAAAGCCAGAATCCGGCCTTTGCTGTATTTCTTATAGCGGCCACGGCCTTTCTTGACAATCAGTTTCTTCATGTCTTTTTTCACTACTCTTGCGACACGCCCCTTCAACTGGAAAAAGCATAAAAATGTTGAATGTATACATTTGTACAATCAGTAAACTTAATGGACTAGAAATTCTGTGATTCTGTTAATTCTGTGCACGCTACAATACTTATCAACTATGTCCGCTTTCTTGTTTTTTCCTGGATGAGGGCAAAGGTAAATTTCAGTTCCCGTAAAAAAACACAAATTTTACGATGTTTTTCCATTGTCACTATGATGCAATGTTATTGAAAACACTGTTATCAGATATTTCTTAGTGCTTATGTGTATAACCTGGCAGGCACCAGCGTTTTGTGTTGTCTGTGTTTTGCATTCCAGGATTATGATACAATCGGTTGCTAGGCAGCGGCACGATTGTTTTCGTCGTTCAACGAGCATTGTTGCGTGTGAGATGGCTCAATTAAGTAGGCAATTTTCGAATTTAAATTTGCCACCTTTCAGCGCCACCAAAACGTGAACACGTTTAACAGTGTTTAAATAATCCCTACATTAAGCATTGAGTAGCCAGTGAACTTAAAAAAGTCAGATGTCATTTACCAATTTCTGAAGATAAATCGTCTGTCATCTTTAGTACAAAATTCAAATAGATATTTTTGGCCATTTTTTTCGCACTACTGCAAACCGTTTGTGCGAAGATACAGAAAAACGTAAAGAGTTTTAAATGCAAAGTTATGATTGACGAAGAAATAAGCGTGGCTATATGCTGAACCCCGCAAGAGAAACTTGGAAACTAAAAGCGTTTGAAGAGGTCAAATCAAAATACAAAAAAAAAAAAAACTGGAAACCTCCGGCCAGCTTAAATCCACGAAATTCGTACTGACATTATGACGTCAAACAGAAACATATTTGTGACCGCATAAAGTTACGTCGTATTCAATGTTGAATTTGTACGTTATTACACTTTCTACATTTTAAGGTCGTTTGAATAGTCACCAAATCCGGTTAAAATGACAATTTTTTCCATTTTATAATTATGTCAATAATATTGGTCCATGTTTGGATATTTGCCGGAACGTTTGAATAATAAAGCACGTCGCTTTTTCACGTCTTTTTTGCCCGTTATATTCGTCATTTAACTTATCAGTTTATCAGTATTTATTTAAGTATTATTCCTAATATACCGCTCCGTTAAATAACTATTGTCGGGCGGCGATATGTCAAGCGATACTCGATGCAAACGTATCACAAGTCTGGGCTTTATCATAAATCTACCATAAAAATTTTTTGCAATAATTTGTGGATTATTAAAGTTTTTATAGTAGCCTTTCAAAATTATCGGCTCCCATATAAGGCTTTTAAAATCATCACAGTCCAGAGTTTTACCAAAACTCTTGCCTTTAAAAAAATTAAAGGCATATAAAACAAAATTGCGGCGCACCGACTTAAAGCACGCAGCGGCAGCGCTGAAAATCAAAAAAATGCAAGAGTTTTGGTAAAAACGTGAATCTGAGTTGTTTTTGTAAAGATTTTGGATCTGGAGATAATATGAGATTGGCCGCATGCGTAGTTGGGTTAATTTGAGAACTTGCTTTAAACAGCAAAGTTCAATATAAATGGTAGTTTTGAAAAACAATTATTGCGGGTGTCTTGTTCAATTGGAGAAGTATTGATATAAATCACAAATTATATGTCAGTGTTTTTACGCAAAGAATAACAATAAAGCCAAACTTGTTTTTCCCTTGTTATGATGGGTAGAAGGATAACATGATTTTGATTGCGGAGTATCGTTACGATGTGGCCCGGAGGGAGGTTTTGTATAAGTCTACCAGGAAAAGCATACTAGTTCACTTAAATGTCGTTTACGCTTATTTTCTTTTCCGAAAACCGTGAAAGTTGTCGTGGAATGAAATCTATTGGATGTTCCTAATCTGCGATATAAACACATCCAGGAGAAGTTTACAAATGTGCACTAACCAGTAATTGTGCAGTTGTAGTGCAGTAAGCTGATGTGTACGACGTAGAAGGCTTGTCCGATCTGAACTATGGGATTGTGATCTGAACTATTGAAATCATTTGTGTGAAGTGCTTACCTTAAAACTGTGCTGCTATGTTTTGGAACAGGTTTTAATTTTCATTTTGGTCAAAACATACTCTAATATGGTTATGAAAGACTGCAGACAAAACCTTTTTACTTCCAAAAAAATGTGTGATCTGCATTTAAACAAAATATTTAAAGGAAAACAAAAGCACTTGCATGCAGTGTTTACCATAAACGAACATGTTGTTATTATTTCAGACAAGCTTTGGCTTTTTGTTTTATGTCAAATAAATTCCATTCAAAAAAAAGAAGTTATATGAATTATAATGATAGAAAATATATAAATACTCACATAAAATTATTAAACGTTCAAAATCCACTTTTGTGCATCATACAATACTGAAAACCAATAATAATAATCTTGACTGACTTTTGAATTGTAAGTACTATATGTCCCTTTTTTATGCTTTACTGGCTTCTGAAATCTGTAGAATACAAAAATCATGCAATTAGAGATCACAAAAATAACTACAGAGCATAAGATGGTACCTGGTAATATTTCCTGAACGAACAGCCAGTAAAGCACACATATCATAAAACCTGCAAAAACAAAAGCAAGTTAGAAAGTGATCAAATTTTTCTCGACTTTCTCTCATCCACTTCTCTCTTGATATATCTGCAAAAACGAAACAAAGCGTTAGTTTCAAAATGTGGTAGGTATTAACAACGTCATAGATCTTCATTGGCTGACTTGGTCAAGTATTTTCGCAACAGATTCTAAATGCAGCAAATCAGATCTAAGCAGTCTTGCATAGCGAATGCTGCACTGAAAATGGCTGACATTTGACGATGGCGGCACCCAGAAAAAAAAAAACTAAACTACACATCTAAACATCGCTTTCGGTAGCGGAACCTGCAACAAAACTTGTCACTGACTGAACGCTAGCCAAACGGACGTGGCTACTATCAAAGATAAGAGGGCGACGTAACAACAAGACACGGTTTTCGCTCCAACTTAATTGGACTTATTCCAGCTCATTGCCTCATACTCTGCCGCTGATTAATAGTTAATAGCACCGAACGGTTTTTTCCCTATTTTGAGAGTATTTTAAAGAATCCAATGTCGTCATAATTCTGTGCTCATAGAAATGGTATATGTTTAAAAATCATTACTGTCGAGTTTTGGTTTCAAAAACTTCTTGTTTTGTCTTTAGGTATTGATATATTTGATAAAATTCAATCTGTATTGTCCATTTTCTAGTTTCTGTTTGATTTAGATTTCTACATACCGTTTTGAAAAACCTATGTTTGAATTAAGGATAGGCTTACGCTTTTTCCTGTTTGAAGCCTAACAATGTTTTTAGTAACCCGATTTTAAGTAGCTTGTTGCTGAAATGTTTAATTTTCACAGGTTTTGCCTGCTACCTCATCTTTAAATCAAGGTCAATCAAAATCGTAAAAATATAACATTGATCTGATATTTGAAATGTAGGCTTACATCGCTGCACGTTTTCAGTGCAACTAGCAATTTATGCGATTGACCACAACCACAATTATCAAGTCAAGTTTTCGGTTATTTGAATGATGCTTACAATGTATTAGGTATGTTTTATAAGACAGGCGGTTACGTACAACGGTGGTTGAACCCGTAAGTTCTGTTCACCAAATAAAACAGCGTACACGGAAAACACCAGTGCGGTTTCTTAGTTGCCATATTTGACAAACGTTCTTGATATTAGCCTGTATCACCCAATCTATAAATCACTTTACTCAAACCAATTCCCAATCACGCATGCATTTTATTGCCGCAGTGACCAATATGTTGTTTATGTACATATGCATAGAGAAAATGCACAAATCCAGAATTTGTTCGCGAGACACACAACGATCGAGTCAACTCCCTCTACTAAGAGGCACCAACCAAAGTGAAAACAACGACAACAATCCAAAAAGTACAGCCGCTAAATATTGATATATTATTACTATGGGCACACACGCGGTAAAACGTCACACTACACAGTTTGTTACGTCACAGCCAGACGTCATAATGCGAGTACGTCATTAATGTATTACGTAGCACGCAGGGGTTGATGAAGCACTCGAGTCGGATAAAAAAGGATTTATATCTTTGAAGATGGAACACGGTCCATGACGTCACACACATGACGTCATAAACACGTACCTGATCGATGACGTCATATATCGACAAGAACTCAAAAGTTTTTGGTTGAAAAGAATCACAAACAAAAAATACATGCAAAAAAATAGAGATCATAATAAATACAAGGAAATTTCACTTCGTGTTCACAATCGGCGTTTATTCGTTTGCTGACGTCATATAGGTCATTAGCAGGTGTTCGAACGGTTTTATTGTTCACAGTA
Source organism: Phallusia mammillata (assembly GCF_965637545.1). Classification (NCBI taxonomy): domain Eukaryota; kingdom Metazoa; phylum Chordata; class Ascidiacea; order Phlebobranchia; family Ascidiidae; genus Phallusia; species Phallusia mammillata. The sequence goes on along the minus strand of NC_137256.1, from coordinate 25,654,994 downwards.
TAGACACTATGCTGCGCACCTGAGCGACTGTATCGTGATCTCGATTGGTTAAAAATTTGACCAATCACAGAGGTTCCCGCCAAAAACAGGTCCCCAGTAAAAAAAAAACAGAAGTACGTGACGAACACAGTTACATGCTGCACACTACAAAAGTACGAAGTAATTAAATAAATAACAAAAAATGAGCACGGTAGGCAGGATGCCGTTGTAACGTCACACAGAGCATTGTGTTTGACACAACAATGTACAGATTATGGCTTTCAATCGAACACTATGACTTCATAGAAGGATGTTGCGCAAAAAAAACAGGCTGCTGTTTATTCGATGCTAAAAACGAGCTGATAAAAGGTTACAGAAGGTCGTTGACCCCGTACAGAAGAGTTCACCGCCGTCGAGGTTACTCGCGGTCAAAAGCATGCTGCATAAAAGCTAAAAGCTGCGGGCTTTTGCATAAACAAGCGCTTGGCGATAAAATACGCAAAGTTTGGGGCAAGATACTTTGGATAAAAGAATTCGCCAAGAGAAGCGGGAGGCAAGTCGCTATAAAGTGAAAAGAAACTCGATCCAACAACGATAAAACTCTAACCACCAAACTATAACAAGCGCAAAAATCTTTCACGGGAGAAAAACGATTTAATCTACGGGAAAAATAAAAACTAGGAAAGTCCAATGCCTGCATGGTAACCGGTCATCACGCTTGTAACCCCGCCCTGGTGATTTTGATTGACAGACAGATTGAGCGAATCAGAGAGGTCCATCGCCACACTAGAGGCTGCGTTTCCTTGCATGAGACTAGGATTAAACTGTTGCGTCACAACGGCAGAAGCATTGAACTGTGGCGATGCTCGTTCATCCGGAACGGGGCTGCTGTGAGTGCTCACTCGAGCGTACGACTCTGCGTTGAATTGTGGGTAGGCACCGCTTGAGGTGGGGGCGCTAAATGCTGAGTCAGGATGATTCAGCGGAATTCGGGCTTGTGACATGTTGCTGTATTCAATGTCTTGTCTGCGAAAAAAAACATCAAAAGTTGCGATATTTTTCTCTAACCGTGCTTGTTTCCATAGCAATATGACGTAACATGGCAATGACGTACCCGGCTTTTGTGCAGACTTGAGCGAGTAGAATTCCTCTCTTATGTTTGTTGGCGTGTTGTTCTATGCCGGACAGACCGACCACCGAATAAGTACAGTCCGGTTGGAGACAGTGAAAGTGGGAAGTATTTCTGTGTCTGTCGGAATTTCAATTATTATTTCACAGTTTCAACGTCATATTATTGTGACGTAATTGACCGCCAACTGATACAATCGACCAGATTAAAGCTGGGATTAAAACCGACCCGATAGGACCATGTTGTGGTATTTTAGAAACATGCTCTTCGGCCAGAAAACTACTTTTACATGAAACCTTATAGGTTGAAAAAGTTTTCACCGTTTGCTGTTACTTATCATTTATTAGCTTGATGCTGTCATACAGAATTTCCTCTGGGATATGACATAACAGATGGTGATTGTTACCTGTACTTGCACGTGTCCCGCATACAATCCTCCTTCCCTCTGAATCTCTCGAAACCGGATTGTTCAAGTGTATCAGCTTTAACGTGTTGACGTCGATGGGTACCAACTTTCGCACTGTCTGTACACCTGTCACGTCACAATACAAAGTTTGTTCCAAGCAAAGAGAAAATTCTAATAAAGACGATTTAAGCGGGTTTCCTAACGAGCTTCGTGCAGCGAAATACGACCATAAATTAGAATTAGGCTCGTAGGTAGCAAAATATCGACTGCGGAATGAACTCACTTAAACTGGCATCTGAGACAGTGGAAATGTGTGCTGGTGCTTCTGTACTGGCAACCATCTACTTCACAATCCTGTGTTGTCTTGAACCGCTTGAAGTCGTCCCTCACCAACCCGGCCACACGTTCATGATGTTGCTGATGTTTGAACATGTGAGTGCGACCTGTGAATCTGTACATGCATCCGTCTCTCGTGCAGTGATAATGCGACACCTGCGAGTGGGAAAGGGATTATAACAGGCTTACTTTGCTTTCATCACCAGAAAGGAGGATATATTCTCAATTATCTTTTACCCTCGAATTTTGTCAAGATGACCAATTTTACTTTCACTACCCACATTTTTCATGTAAGTAAATACTTATTTACATGACAACGATTTCTATGAATGAATTATGACGTACTTTGAACACATGCGGACACTGAGTGTCGCCACAGTTCTCCGAAGACTCGAACCTTCGAAATCCCTCTATGACGTCATTATTGATTCGGAATTTGGCGAACATCGATGGATTCTCGTCGTTCGGTTTCGGAACGAATCTGTTCAACAAAAAATCTTTCACTTTATTTGAGAGTTTCAACTGTTACGTCAAAACTTACTAATATGACGACATGATCACAAATAGTGACGTAAAACTTATCAAAATATTTTGATTTTTTTTATATTCTGGGAAATCCTAGCTAAGGTTTTTGAAAAAATGAAACGGAAAAAAAATTGATTGACTTTTTAACAAGAAAAAAGTTTTTTTTGAAACTTTTTGCTCGCTTTATACTCAACTTTTTTTTCTGATATTTAAATTGTTTTACATCAAAACGAAATCGGCGGAAAAGTTCAGGTTACGAAACAAGTCGGTGAGAAACTTCTCCTCACCTGTCGACAACTTCCGGGTCAGAAAAATGAAACGAACTCCCCTCCTCTTCCGGTATCTTCTCAGGGGAATCACCGTTTGTCGACGGCATGTCGTTCGAGAATTCTAAAATTCCGTTCAAACAGTTTTGTTTAGATCAGAAAAACACAAGAGAATATGTTGGAATGGAACAAAACGTTTCAACTTTATTTCTGCCATAAATTTAATTAGATAAACTAAGACCTAATGCGAAAACGGTACTTAAAAGGTAGGATAAGAGAAAGGTTCACCACAATACTTTAATTGCTTGGTACCAATGGTTCGCCTGGTGCTTCTTGGGCGTTTTCGTTCAAATATTTTTAATCAGCTAAAAGTGCTGGCTACAATATACACGGACATGAAAAGTAGCTTGGTCAAATCAAAACTGCCAGAGAAATCGTGTGTGGAGAATATATTGTGTTGCTGTTTTCCATAGAAAACTTATCGCTCCAATACTCACTCGAGTTGGATTCGTTGCTGTTTGAATCGGTGTCGGGATAATTTGCTCGTAAATCCAGCACGCCCTCATCCGACGAAAGATCGTTGTTTTCAAGTTGGGCAGGAAGTGAGGTCGAGTGAAGACTCGTCACAGGTCGGGGGGAGCCCATATCTCCGCTAGTTGGCGCCAAAGATTGTCTCCCTGTAAGTGAAATGTTAGTGGTGAGCGAGATCGCCTGTCCTTACGTTATTAATTTGTTCTTTTCTTTGCCTGAAGTGGAACGTTTCAGTTAATATTGTTTTTGGGGATAAATTTTGCCTTTTTGGATAAAAAAAAAAAATTCAACCCCGAACCTTTCGATATCTGCTCCAACATCGCTAGCTGAGGTCGGCTCAACTCATGCATGAAATTTGACGGTTTCTGTGGAAACGACGATGACGACAAAGATTTTCGATTTATTTTGTCAGTACCTGGCTCGTATCCATGGCAACGCCCGGACGCTGCTCGATCTCGTCCGCTTCGTCCACTATTAGCGGTAGAGAGTCGTCGCCGGAATCGACGTTGCTGTGGTCGATGTCAGTCGTGTCTGACGTCATATCTGCAATAATAATAGAAATCTTAAAACTCTTGTCGTTTCGTTTGACTATAATTGCCGGTTTTTGTTACGATAATGTTTTGCGTTTGTTTGTGCAAGATCATGATGTTGTACAGTATTGTTTCTTTCTGGAAAATACCGAACAAGCGTTTCGTCCACATGGTTGCATAATTAACAAATTTTGTCGTTCAATTGGTGTGATGCTGAACAAAATACTGGTTGTTGTTTCGAGAACTTGTATTTTTGCTGTCGTTTCGCCCACCAGAACGGTCGGGCTTCTTCAGAGCAATAAATTATAATTATACAATTGTATATTGCGAGCACAACAAGCAAACTGTTTCTTTTGTTGTTTCTTTCTGTATGTTTGTATGTTTTTGTACGCGTGTGTGTGTGTGTGTGTGTGTGTGTGTGTGTGTGTGTGTGTGTGTGTGTGTGTGTGTGTGTGTGTGTGTGTGTGTGTGTGTGTGTGTGTGTGTGTGTGTGTGTGTGTGTGTGTGTGTGTGTGTGTGTGTGTGTGTGTGTGTGTGTGTGTGTGTGTGTGTGTGTGTGTGTGTGTGTGTGTGTGTGTGTGTGTGTGTGTGTGTGTGTGTGTGTGTGTGTGTGTGTGTGTGTGTGTGTGTGTGTGTGTGTGTGTGTGTGTGTGTGTGTGTGTGTGTGTGTGTGTGTGTGTGTGTGTGTGTGTGTGTGTGTGTGTGTGTGTGTGTGTGTGTGTGTGTGTGTGTGTGTGTGTGTGTGTGTGTGTGACATTTTGGTGCAAGTTTTTTCTGTGTATATACGTACAAACTTTTTTCATGTTCCGATTGAACACGTGTTGTTGTTTTATCTGTTTCTGTACAATTGTTTATTTCTGTATCTCACCCATTCCGTTGTAACTCCTCCCCAACATTCTGCGCAGATGTTTTCTCACGTGAGTCGACATCTGATGTTTATATTGGAAAGCAAACGCACAACCGGCTCTTATGCAGTGATAATGACTGAACAATCCGTTGTACTTGCAATCTACGAAACAAATAATGTACAGTTTACTAAAAGCAAATATTTTCCAAACTAAATATATCTTCTTATATATGTATTGAGTATTAGAACGTTGTGAAAACCAAAAACAATAGATAAATTTACAATTTGAGATAGCTAACGAATTGTTTTATCTCTTGAAGACAACCAAAAGGTGTAGTTTAATTGTTACAATTATTAAAACAAGGTCCCAACCACACCAAGCAATAAAGGAAAGATTTTCGCCGTTTTATTTTGCAAAATTGGAACATTTAAAAGAATTATTTTATCTCCTAAAGACAAGCAAGTGGTTAATTGAAGTTAAATTGGTAAAAAAGGAAACAATTTTGCTGTTTTATTATGAAAAGTTGGAGCATTTAAAAGATACAGTTGATCAAGCTAATCATGAATTAAATTGTTAATTTTCTTAAAATATGGTCCCAACCATTAAAGGGAACATTTTCGCTGTTTAGTTTTGCAAATTTACACCACATAAAAACCCACCATATCTTCCGCATTGCTCCTTCTTTGTGTAATATTTAAATCCGCTCGCCTCTCTTCTAGCAATCTTCTCATGCTTCTTCATGTGCCAGGGAAGTTTCGACGTTCCTATGGTAACGAACTGACAACCGGGTTTCAAGCAGTGGTAATGTCCCCTCAACCGAAACTCGAAACTCTGAAGAAATAAATAAATCTAGCCTGCGGTGGGATTCACGATTCAGGGCTGATCCCGGTTATGAATTTATGTTCATCTTAAGACTTATATAACATAAGTATCTTTTTCAAACCACTTATTTTGTAATTTCAATATGTTGGGTGGAAGTATTTGGAAATTGTACAAAATGGGCCACTAGCTATGGTAAGGAATCAATTTGCATTTTAAGACTGGAAATATTTTAATAAAACGGGCCACATATTTAGTAATTGGGCCCTAAAACATGGACAAAAGTTGACGAAACAGAGCACTTAGCACTAGCACATAGTTTCAATTTGATGGATTTATTAAATCCAGAAACGCGCAACATTAGCTTACCGGGTTAGGACACATCTTCTTCACTGTGTAGCTTCGAAAACATTCTTTTGCCGCTTTTGCATAAGCTTCCAAACTGTCGTGGGCTTGCCTGGATGAAAACAAACAAAACAGGAAAATTACGATATTGCTTATTTTAAGTTCACGTTTTTCATGCCCTATGTTTGTGTTACGTATTTTTGAGCCCCAAAACAATGACGTCATAAACTATGTTTTTTTCACTGTAGCTATGAGCCAACCAGGTATAAAACCCGGTGACTGGGTTTCAGTCGGTACAGAACCGTCTCACGAAATTTTACGAGACCAGCGAACCGGTTAGCATTACTGGTTACTGTCAATGGACTTTTTGTAACAGAAGTAACAGAACCGGCTGAAAAATATGGCTTTTGTGATAGAACCGGGTGACAAAAAAATTGAACCCCACCACAACATGATACATAACATACCTGTGCGTTTGAGCTTTGCCGAGCGACTTGCAAACGTATCTGCACCGGTTCAGAGTGCAGTGCCAGTGATTCTGCATCATATATTTGCAATCACGACGCATACACGTCATTCTGGTGAAGAAATAAACACAGAATTGTTATTTTGTTGATCCTAAGACCGAGCTCATGCGGTATAAGACGCTTTAACAAAACTTGTGTTAAGCCTAAACTCAAGATTACCCGAAATAATTAGATGTGGAATGAATTTGGATAAGTAACTCAAGTAACGGGTGTAACTGATGTGGCCCTTCATATCACTGATGATGGCATGAGCATTTGCCAAAACATTTGAACAATAAAGCATGTCGCTTTTTACGCATATTTGGGAATTACTTTTTCAGTAGGTGTTTAAAAAGAAACAATAAGGCCACAAGGGGAGTTTTAAGCAGCTTTAAATTGTTGCGAATCTGATCGAATTCCAAACTTACCCAGGTCGGATGTGGATGAAACCTTCCTCATCGCTTCCTCCCATCTTCTTCATCAAACCTAAGTGTCCTCCCAAGCCACTAGAGGGACCCTGTGAGCCCGACATCGCTTGTGACATGAGAGTGGGGTTCTGCAGCATCATATAAGCCCCAGTCGAGCGGGGTTCGGGGTTCAAAGTCGGGTAAACGAGCTTTTTTTCGGCCACCATCCGCGATATGTACTTGTACACTGGATGGTCGGCATAACTCGCCATGTTTACCGGGGGAGGGGCGCTCACATTCGGGTAATCCCCACCGCTGTTGTTGTTGCCGTTGTCGTGGTTACCCATGTCACGTGACTGGTCGAACTGTGCACGACTAAGCACGATGTTCCGCTGGGTGTCGCCCTCGCCGCGTGGCAAATGACCGCTAGACGGGGTTGTAACGCGACTGGGGGAGCGAGGTCGGGGGGGTTCGTCCTGGGCGGGAAATACCGGGGAGAATTGGCGCGCGATTGGTTGTTCGAAACCGGATTGTTCCAGTTTTTCGTGAAATCTGTGTAGAAAAATATATATGTTTGCAATTAAATTGTTTAAGAACAGTTTTTTGACATATTTCCCGTGGATGAAACGTTTAAGCCGAAGTTTTTGTTAAAAAGTCGATCAATGTCGGCTTAAGCTTAACACTGTCGCTATGGTTACCAACAATAGTTGTAGGAAAATCTAGTTTAGGAACAGAAATTATTGTACAATAAAAACTTTTGATATGACAATCACATTATAGATAATCTACAAAAATTAAATCAATTTTAATACCGGTTGCGATTTCTTCTAGCTTTCATCAAAATTCCTATTTGTGTAAAAAGAGCAACTTCCAAATTAGTATTTTTCAGCCTCAAATGAAGTTTTACAAAACTGTTGTGTTTATCAATAAATTGTAAAAAAGAGGTTTTGCTGGACAACTTACGTGGTGTGAGTTAGCACGAGATGTTTTTCAGTGAACACAGCACAACAATCCTCTACAGCACAGTGAAAATGATGACACGAACCGAACACACAGTTGGCGACGTTGCATTCATCAGGACCGAGTCTGTGTGAAAATAAACATTTTATTTGCAAACCACAATGTGCGTGTTTTCATTTTCTGCTTTTTGTGCAAATTGAAGCAAAAATATTCAGTGGACACCCGATTTTTTTTACCTAAATTATCTGTTATTCGCAACTTTTTACGTTTTTTCATTTTTATTTCAACATTGTACACGTGATAACATTTACTTGATTTTAAGTTTGGTTAAAAAAATCGTCACATAGACATTCATTATGAAAACTTTGATTTTTTGAAACATCTTTATTGAGACACCGCCTTAACTACGGACATTTTTCTATGTGCGCGTTTAACAAGAAAATCTTTGTCAAACAAGTCTGAAGAAAAAATGAATTATGCTAATTAGGTGCTTACCCTCGGAAAAACTTGAGCACCGCTTTTGAGGGTTTGTCAGATTGGTGAATCTGAAATAAGTGCAACACAGGATTAGTATTGTCTTAATGTGAGCATAAGTTGCTGTTGTATTGTTAAGTTATTTTACCTCCATCGGTTTCTTTTCACTTGATGACGTGGAATTACTCTTGGATGAAAGATTAAGAGCTTGGTCCTCAACTAAAAAAATGTTATTTAAAAATGTTAAAGTACGTTTGCACTTGTGCATGTAAGTCAATATTAATGTTATTTCATTTTTCTATCCCACATGAGCAGTGAAGGTTGCCCCACTGTACATCAATACAGACAGGTTAGGCTGCAGAATTCAGTTGTCAAGTTTCTTAGTTAACAGGAGGTTGATTTCGCAGAACAGCTTGTAGAGTTTTTGCATCAAAATCTATTGCTGTTGAAGATCATGTTGTCTGAAATTCAGAGGTATCGGGTTTAAATTAGACAACAAATAACAACAAAAGCTGTTCAAATTAACAGACAATTTACCAAAATATAATCCTTAGAGCAGTGGATTTGAACCATTTTAAAAACCCACAGAATATAAGCCAGTCCTTTAGAAAAGAAACGTTTATGTTGAAAACAAATTAATTTTATTGCACTAACCATATGGTTGCATGTGGTTCATTAAACCAATCATTTAACAAGAAAGATTGAAGTGCTTGCTTAAACGCACAATAAAGTTATGCAATAAACTGAATTTGAATGTATTTGTTAAACTTCAGTAACATGCAAAAGTACCAAATTAAATTTTGTACCTTGTTGATTTCCTGGTGTTGCTTCTTTGAGGGAACAACTAGAGTACTTCCTTGTTGTTTTTCTTGCATAAAGATCCATCTCGTTCAGAGGTCATGCGGTATGAAATACAAAGGTGAAATTGAATTACAAATATCTCATTATCATTCAGGTGAGCAATAACAAAAAACTATCGAAATTGGCAAGATATGTAGCAAGATATATATCTTAGAAAACATTTCATTTGTAAGTAGGGAATCACAACTAATAAATGATTGCAAGTAAAATGTGTGGAACAAATAATTCTTTTTTCTTTCACATTAACTGTGCCTAAAAACCAATACATATTTTAATTTGAATGTGTGCATTAAGGTGTGTTAGCTTTAATCCAGGTTCTGACCACTCATATACACTTACACTTAAAATCCTATGAAAACATTTAAGTTTATGAATATTGCTAAATAAGCATAGTACCTGATGCAGTTTTTCATTGACCGATCTCCCGATGTACAGAAAGTCAGATTGAATTGATGGAAGTTCTGAAAATGGAGTCAATTAACATCAGTTGCAATCTATTAAATTGTATTCCACACCAACAAGAACATAATAAGCCCTATGCCTGAAACACACAAAAAGAACCAAGCCAGCAAACAGCTGCAAACTTGTTAACAAACAGTTAATTGTTAATATATGAGTCTGTCAAAACCCTAGATCTAAGTACACAAAGAAACTGTAAACCACCTAACACAGGCAACTCCCTACACCTGTTAACAAAAGAAATAAACCGTAAACCTGAAAAGATAAAAAAGATTAATCTAATAATAAAACATCCTAAATTCCTAAACCTGTAAACAACAAAAAACATGTAATTTGTAAATCTGGAAAAGTAAAATAAACTGTTAACCTTCATAAACAAACACCCTAAATTCCTAAACCTGTAAGCAACAAAAAACATGTAAACTGTAAATCAGGAAAATCAAACTAAATTGTTAACCCACATAAACAAACACCCTAAACCTGCAAAAAAATTCGTTGGTAGCAAAATATCGACTGCGGAATGAACTCACTTAAACTGGCATCTGAGACAGTGGAAATGTGTGCTGGTGCTTCTGTACTGGCAACCATCTACTTCACAATCCTGTGTTGTCTTGAACCGCTTGAAGTCGTCCCTCACCAACCCGGCCACACGTTCATGATGTTGCTGATGTTTGAACATGTGAGTGCGACCTGTGAATCTGTACATGCATCCGTCCCTCGTGCAGTGATAATGCGAAACCTGCAAGGGATTATAGCATGCTTTTATCACCAGAAAGGAGGATATATTCTCAATTATATTTGAATTCTGTGAAAAGGGTTTTACCCTCACTACCCACATTTTTTATGTTGAATAAATACTTATTTACATGACAACGATTTCTATGAATGAAATATGGCGTACTTTAAACACATGCGGACACTGGGTGTCGCCACAGTTCTCCGAAGACTCGAACCTTCGAAATCCTTCTATGACGTCATTATTGATTCGGAATTTGGCGAACATCGATTGATTCTCGTCGTTCGGTTTCGGAACGAATCTGCTCAACAAAAATTATTTCACTTTATTTGAGAATTTCAACTGTTACGTCATACTACTATGACGCAATGATCGCAAATAGTGACGTAACATTTAACAAGATTTTTTTTACATTTCGGGAAAGCCTAGTTTTTGAATAAATAAACCGAAAAACAAAAATCGCTTGACTTTTCAATAAGAAATACGTTTTGTGTCATCAAGTTTTTACTAAACGTTTTCTTTTGCTATTTTGTCAACAAAATATTCCAATGAGAATATCAACTATTTCTCTGGGTTTCGTGTTTTTGTGAAAATTTTGGGAAACTTTTTTGCTCGCTTTAAACTCCTGACATTTAAACTGTTTTGCATCAAAACGAAACCGGCAGAAAAAAGTTCAGGTTGCGAAACAAGTCAGTGAGAAACTTCTCCTCACCTGTTGACAACTTCCGGGTCAGAAAAATGAAACGAACTCCCCTCCTCTTCCTGTATCTTCTCAGGGGAATCACCGTTTGTCGACGGCATGTCGTTCGAGAATTCTAAAATTCCATTCAAACAGTTTTGTTTAGATCAGAAAAACACAAGAGAATGTGTTGGAATGGAACAAAACGTTTCAACAATAATTCTGTCATATATTTAAACTTGAAATACTAAGATTAAATGCGAAAACGGCACTTAAAACGTCGGATTAGAGCAAGGTTCACCGCAATACTTCAATTGCTTGGTACCAACGGTTCGTCTGGGGCGTTCAAAATATTTTTTAAAACAGCTCAAAGTGCTGTCTACAATATACACGGACCTAAAAAGTAGCTTGGTCAAAACAAAACTGCCAGAGAACGTGTGTGTGTAAAATATGTTATGTTGCTATTGTACAAAATATTCGATGTACGAAGTAATACTTAGTAATGAATACAATATATTATGGACGTTTCAACAATCGCTTCTGTCACCATTAATGCAATGGCGATAAAACGATAATTGCGTGTTATCAGGGATAAAAATGCTTTTATGAATTACGACGGGAAACGGGATTCTTAGCTTCTTAGTTTAATCGCTACAACATGTTATTCATAGAAAACATAGAAATAAATTCATAGAATTCATGTTATTCATAGAAAACTTATCGCTCAAAACTCACTCGAGTTGGATTCGTTGCTGTTTGAATCGGTGTCGGGATAATTTGCTCGTAAATCCAGCACCCCCTCATCCGACGAAAGATCGTTGCTTTCAAGTTGGGCAGGAAGTGACGTAGAGTGAAGACTCGTCACAGGTCGGGGGGAACCCATATCTCCGCTAGTTGGCGCCAAAGATTGCCTCCCTGTAATTGAAAGGTTTGTGGTGAGCGAGCTCGTCTCGGTCGAAGCGAAATAAGTGAAATATTTCGACCCCGGACCTTTCGATATTTGCTCCAACATCGCTAGCTGAGGTCGGCTCAACTCATGCATGAAATTCGACGGTTTCTGTAGAAACGACGATGGCGTCACTGATGATGCAGTCGCCTGTAAAGAAAAAAAATTTGTTGAAGTAATATTTTCAACTTTTAACAAGATTTTGTGATGGAACTTTTGTATTAGTGTCAAGCATATCAGACGCCGTTTTGTGTTGTTGAATTTTTCGTGATAATTTTTAGGCAAAGATTTTCTATTTGTTTTGTCAGTACCTGGCTCGTATCCATGGCAACGGCTGGACGCTGCTCGATCTCGTCCGCTTCGTCCACTATCAGCGGTAGAGAGTCGTCGCCGGAATCGACGTTGCTGTGGTCGATGTCAGTCGTGTCTGACGTCATATCTGCAATAATAATAGAAATCTTAAAACTCTTTTCGTGTCTTACTTGCCGGACTTTGACCATAATGTTTTGTGTTTGTTTGTGCAAGATGTTTTACAGAATTGTTTCTTTCTGGAAAATACCGAACTAGCGTTTCGTATGATTATCGAATTTGTCGTTCAACTGGTGTAATGCTAAACAAAATATTAGTTGTTGTTCGAGAACTTGTATTTTTGCTGACGGTTTGCCCAACAGAACTGTAAAGCTTCTTCAGAGCAATGAATTATATATTGCGAGCACACATGCAAACTGTTTCTTCTGTTGTTTCTTACTGTATATTTGTATGTTTTTGTAAGTGTGTGTGTGTGTGTGACATTTTGGTGCAAGTTTTGTGTGTGTATACGTAGAAACTTTTTTCATGTTCCGATTAAACACGTGCTGTTTCCGATTAAACATGTTGTTTTGTATGTTTCTGTGCAATTGTTTATTTCTGTATCTCACCCATTCCGTTGTAACTCCTCCCCAACATTCTGCGCAGATGTTTTCTCACGTGAGTTGACATCTGATGTTTATATTGGAAAGCAAAAGCACAACCGGCTCTTATGCAGTGATAATGACTGAACAATCCGTTGTACTTGCAATCTACGAAACAAATATGTACAGTTTGCTAAAATAAAATACTTTTCAAACAAAGTACATCGCTTAGGTATAATGTGTCTAAGTGCGGAATGTGGTAAAAACCAAAAACCAATAGTTCACCACGTAACTTTTTAAATCTTCAATTTGCTTAAAAAACAATGTATAAGTTACAATTTGAGATAGCTAACAAATTGTTTTATCTCTTGAAGACAACCAAAAGGTGTAGTTTAATTGTTACAATTATTAAAACAAGGTCCCAACCACACTAAGCAATAAAGGAAAGATTTTCGCCGTTTTATTTTGCAAAATTGGAACATTTAAAAGAATAATTTAATCTCTTGAAGACAAACAAAAGGTTAATTGAGGTTCAATTGATGAAAAGGAAATGTTTTTGCCGTTTTATTTTCCAAAGTTGCAGCATTTAAAAAGCTAATAATGAACTAAATTATTAAAATTATTAAAATATGGTCCCAACCATTAAAGGGAACATTTTCGCTGTTTAGTTTTGCAAATTTACACCACATAAAAACCCACCATATCTTCCGCATTGCTCCTTCTTTGTGTAATATTTAAATCCGCTCGCCTCTCTTCTAGCAATCTTCTCATGCTTCTTCATGTGCCAGGGAAGTTTCGACGTTCCTATGGTAACGAACTGACAACCGGGTTTCAAGCAGTGGTAATGTCCCCTCAACCGAAACTCGCAACTCTGAATACAATTTCGTGTTAAGTCGACTCGCTGGAATTTCACTAACAGCGTCGACAATGTTTTAAAGCTCTTAGACTTGTATAGATCACAGTACGCCAGGCCCATTGAAGGCGCCATACCGAATCAGCCGGTCACCAAGCATTCACCACCACATGGCAAGGCGTAGGCTGCAAAAGTCTAGCCGTAGGTGTGTAAAACGGGTCACATATTTAGTAATTGGGCCCTAAAACATGAGGATAAAAGTCGATGAAACAGCAGCTTAGCACTAGCACATAGTTTCAATTTGATGGATTTATTAAATACAGAAACACGCAACATTAGTTTACCGGGTTAGGACACATCTTCTTCACTGTGTAGCTTCGAAAACATTCTTTTGCCGCTTTTGCATAAGCTTCCAAACTGTCGTGGGCTTGTCTGGATGAAAACAAACAAAACAGGACAATTACGATATTGTTTATTTAAAGTTCAAGTTATTAAAGTTCAAGTTATTTATGCCCTATGCTTGTGTTACGTATTTTTGAGCCCCAAAACAATGACGTCATAAACTATGTTTTTTTCGCTGTAGCTATGAGCTAACCAGGTAAAAAACCCGGTGACTGGGTTTCAGTCGGTAAAGAACCGTCTCACGAAATTTTATGTGACCAGCGAACCGGTTAGCATTACTGGTTACTGTCAATGGACTTTTTGTAACAGAACCGGCTGAAAAATATGGCTTTTGTGATAAACCGGGGGAGCAAAAAAATTGAACCCCACCACTGCATGACACATAACATACCTGTGCGTTTGAGCTTTGCCGAGCGACTTGCAAACGTATCTGCACCGGTTCAGAGTGCAGTGCCAGTGATTCTGCATCATATATTTGCAATCACGACGCATACACGTCATTCTGGTGTAGAAATAAACACAGAATTGTTATTTTGTTGATCCTAAGCGGTATAAGACGCTTTCATGCGGTATAAGACGCTTTAACAAAACTTGTGTTAAGCCTAAACTCAAGATTACTCGAAATAATTAGATGTGGAATGAATTTGGATAAGTAACTCAAGTAAACGGGTGTAACTGATGTGGCCCTTCATATCACTGATGATGGCATGAGCATTTGCCAAAACATTTGAACAACAAAGCATGTCGCTTTTTACGCATATTTGGGAATTTTTTTCAGTAGGTGTTTAAAAAGAAACAAAAAGGCCACAAGGGGAGTTTTAAGCAGCTTTAAATTGTTGCGAATCTGATCGAATTCCAAACTTACCCAGGTCGGATGTGGATGAAACCTTCCTCATCGCTTCCTCCCATCTTCTTCATCAAATCCAAGTGTCCTCCCAAGCCACTAGAGGGACCCTGTGAGCCCGACATCGCTTGTGACATGAGAGTGGGGTTCTGCAGCATCATATAAGCCCCAGTCGAGCGGGGTTCGGGGTTCAAAGTCGGGTAAACGAGCTTTTTTTCGGCCACCATCCGCGATATGTATTTGTACACTGGATGGTCGGCATAGCTCGCCATGTTTACCGGGGGAGGGGCGCTCACATTCGGGTAATCCCCACCGCTGTTGTTGTTGCCGTTGTCATGGTTACCCATGTCACGTGACTGGTCGAACTGTGCACGACTGAGCACGATGTTCCGCTGGGTGTCGCCCTCGCCGCGCGGCAAATGACCGCTAGACGGGGTTGTAACTCGACTGGGGGAGCGAGGTCGGGGGGTTCGTCCTGGGCGGGAAATACCGGGGAGAATTGGCGCGCGATTGGTTGTTCGAATCCGGATTGTTCCAGTTTTTCGTGAAATCTGTGAAGAAAAATATATATGTTTGCAACTAAATTGTTTGAGAACAGTTTTTTGACATATTTCCCGTGGATGAAACGTTTAAGTCGAAGTTTTTGTTAAAAAGTCGATCAATGTCGGCTTAAGCTTAACACTGTCGCTATGGTTACCAACAATAGTTGTAGGAAAATCTAGTTGAGGAACAGAAATTATTGTACAATAAAAACTTTTGATATGACAATCACATTATAGATAATCTACAAAAATTAAATCAATTTTAATACCGGTTGCGATTTCTTCTAGCTTTCATCAAAATTCCTATTTGTGTAAAAAGAGCAACTTCCAAATTAGTATTTTTCAGCCTCAAATGAAGTTTTACAAAACTGTTGTGTTTATCAATAAATTGTAAAAAAGAGGTTTTGCTGGACAACTTACGTGGTGTGAGTTAGAACGAGATGTTTTTCAGTGAACACAGCACAACAATCCTCTACAGCACAGTGAAAATGATGACACGAACCGAATACACAGTTGGCGACGTTGCATTCATCAGGGCCGAGTCTGTGTGAAAATAAACATTTTATTTGCAAACCACAAGTTGCGTGTTTTCATTTTCTGCTTTTTGTGCAAATTGAAGCAGAAATATTCAGTGGACACCCGATTTTTTTTACCTAAATTATCTGTTATTCGCAACTTTTTACGTTTTTTCATTTTTATTTCAACATAGTACACGTGATAACATTTACTTGATTTTAAGTTTGGTTAAAAAAATCGTCACATAGACAGTCATTATGAAAACTTTGATTTTTTGAAACATCTTCATTGAGACACCGCCTTAACTACGGACATTTTTCTATGTGTGCGTTTAACGAGAAAATCTTTGTCAAACAAGTCTGAAGAAAAAGTGAATTATGCTAATTAGGTGCTTACCCTCGGAAAAACTTGAGCACCGCTTTTGAGGGTTTGTCAGATTGGTGAATCTGAAATAAGTGCAACACAGGATTAGTATTGTCTTAATGTGAGCATAAGTTGCTGTTGTATTGTTAAGTTATTTTACCTCCATCGGTTTCTTTTCACTTGATGACGTCGAATTGCTCTTGGATGAAAGATTAAGAGCTTGGTCCTCAACTAAAAAAATGTTATTGCTGTTAAACCGATTGGGATATCCAATACCGAATTAATATTCCCCCCATGTTTACTGTTTATTTACGCTTGTTCAGCAAAACTCAAAACCTCACTTACTCTGGTTTTGATGACTTTCATCAATAAATGAACCATAGTTATCCCTATCTTGCTCCTGATTGGCTGGCAGGCGGTCAGGTGACCTAGCGGTTTCGCTCCAGTGCCCACCACGTTCTGCTTGACTGCTTTCTTGCTCGTAATGACTTTCACTCTTGTATGTTGAAGTCTAAAAATAGATAAATTTCTGTGATGGGTATTTTATGATTTTTGTGTTTATGCCGCTTTATAAGAAATTTGTATTTCTCGATATGCCGTTATCATATTGAAGGCGTCTCATACAACACGTCAAAACGTCGTTATGCATTCACATTGTGGTTTAATACTGGCAATTTTCAATATATTTTATAGCGAATGTTACCTCCATTTGATCGTTATATGCCGGTGGTAGAATGTACGGGTTGATATTTCCCCGAGATACAACTTCATCACTGGAAAACAAAAGTATCTATTAGTTTAGCTTGTGGAAACAAAAAAACATAGGTCAATTAACAATTGGACAAAAAAGTATTTCCAAATTCAGTAAAATACACAATTAGGTGCAGAAGTAATAGTTGAATTCGCCAAAGAATGTTTCAACCGAAAAAATCACCCAAAAAGGTTTAAAGTTGACAATTTAAACCAATGATTCTCAACTGCTTTTGAGGCCACATCTGGCTCACAACTACTTATTTTGCGGCTCGCAGCAGACCTCAGAAAACAACCAACGATTTCTATTTTAGCTAATAATCCTAAGTGATTTTTTGAGGTCTTATTTTTTGCGGCTCCCTGCACACCTAAAAAACTTCTATTTGGTCCTGACCATAAAAAAGGTTGAGAACCACTGATTTAGAACCGCAAGAGCGAAAGAAAATTCATTGTGGAGTTGACGACATGTCGGGTTTCATTTCACCGCTGGATGGCAGCAGAGGAAATGCAGATGTGGATGGGTTAAAAGATGAAGGAACTGGAGGATTAGAAGATTCAGCTTTTGGGGTGAAACCCGATAAAGTGTGGGGCAGGGCAGCTAAAAACGGGAATCAAACATATAATGTGAGATTTATGCCAGGACTCTTCACTCCATACCCTACGTTTTTTTAAACAATTATTTTACAAGTTGTTATCACAGATGATGGCATGAGCATTTGCCGAACGTTTGAACGTTTTAAAAAAGCATGTCGCTTTTTACGTTTATTTGGACTGAATTCGCCAAACTTATGAATAGATCCGGCCAATGTACATAAAAAGCGACATGCTTTATTATTCAAACGTTTCGGCAAATGCTCATGCCATCATCAGTGATTTGAAGCGCCACATCTACTTGGGTTGTTATATTTGCCATTAAACTTACGAACAGATCCGTGTAATGTGTTTCAGAGTGGTTTATATTTCCCGCAAGTTACAGTGCAAAGTAGTGTAAGAAGTAAAACGAAAACCCACCACTTGCTACAGTTGTTGGAATTGAGGCTAAAACTTTTCTTGCCGCTTCCTGCAACATGGAAGAATCAAACTTGGCATTTCCACCTGATCTCGACTCGAGAACCAGCGAAGGAACCGGACCTGAAAAGTGGAAAGTTGAGAATAATTTATCCGGGTCGGTAGAGCTTGCGATAAAAAACTTCTTCCTAATGTTATCAAGTATGTAAAAGCATACAGCCAATAAATGATAAGCTGCAGACAGTACACACTGTTTTGACCTATAAGGTCTCACAAACTGGAGTGCCGTTGGATGGCTAACAAGTCAATATGGCCGATCTCTCGTCACCAGCTGCACTGATGAGAACTTTAAGGTCGAAACAGTGTGAACTGTCAGCTTATCAAGTAGGTTTTTGAACAAAAAAGATGAAAAAGTAAATTTAACGAATATTACGTTTTTCAGGAAAAACTTTCTAAAAGTCCTCTTTTCAAATGTGAACAAGATTTCAGTGAAGAAAAAGTTTTATAGAAAGCAAGAAAAATAAATCTCACGGTTGAGTAATCGCGACGCGACGTAGGGGTAAATAAAAGATGGCATCAAAACCGGGGTTGGGGGGTTTCCCCTGACACCCAGATAGGACGGGGGTCGTGCAAAGGTCACGGGGGCTTGTTGATGTCTCACTAAGGACTGCTGCACCACCGCTGGAGGGAGGTGTGGAGCGCACGGAGCAGATGTAGGAGGACGGGAGGAGCAAGAGGAGGAAAGAGAAGTGAGAGTGGGGGGAGGAGGAAGAAGCTCTGGAGAGGTTGCTATGGCGACAAGATAAACAGAAGATGAATAAATTAGAAAAGGATTTTGGCAGAAAAGTTTCGAAAATTAGTAAAGAAAAGAACCATCAGAAAAAATGAACAAAGAGAGAAGAAAAGCTTTGCAATGAAAAAAAAATTAACTAAGTTATGTGCAAAGTACTTAGAAAAGAGTTTTGTGCACCAAGATAATATTTTTGTCACAAACTGTTTTGATAGGAAAGATGAAAAACAAAGATTTGCGCGGAAAAAAATATTTTTGTAATATTTCTCATTTAAAACAAAACGTTCCGAAGTATTTTTTCTTACTTGAGCTTAGACTGTCAGATCCCATAAGATCTTGTCGGTCGTGTTTCCTCTTGTGAGACACCATCTGGCTGGTTGACGTGAATGAAAAGCCGCAATTATTCCGCAAACAGTGAAAGTGGTTTGCTGTGCGGTTCCAAGCACATGTCGGAAATCTGAAACAAAAGTTTGGACTAAAAATTTAGTGTTTTTCATATATGTTACTTGTTTTTGGTCAAGGGCTCTAAACAACATTCTTAGGGAGGATAAACAAGTGAATTGAAATTTAAAACATCAATCTTTGAATATATAAGCTATTGCTGCCAGGCTTAATATCAAGTTTATAGAGCTCTTCTGGCAAATGTATTTTTATTCCGACGTTTCGACGACGTCCTATACCTTCATCAGAAAAAAAGGCAACGATATATTTAGTTCAAACAACTTTTCAAACAATTCTCCTTGATTTAATCCTTACTATTTTACGACTTACTGGCAAGCTTCGTTCTTGTAAAACTTCTTGAATCCCTGTCTGGTGTACGCGTCATCTCTGGTGTGGTAAGCTTTATGTTTCTCGATGTCACATTTGTTCTTGAAAGTGAAATTGCAACCGGGACGACTGGGGGATAAAACGATGGTTCAACAAGTTGTCCAAATCAATCAGTTTAAACATATAGGCTTTTATGATGACAAAAATACATTAATTTGAAACAGGCTGACTCAGCAATTATTGTCACCGTAAACGGCCTCTGCTGCGCCACCTAGCGGAAATTCCCAAACCTGGTAACTGTGAGTTCTTACGTAAGTAGCTCTACCCCAGAAAACTTGACCAGTTACATAGAAACTCTACTTTTATGTCCACAAAAACGCACTTTTATGAGTTTCAGAAAACTAATATTTTGCACAGGACTTTCAATGCAAGTCCACCACTACTAATATTTTGAAAGTGGAAGCGCGCGAGTGTATTTTAAGGTACAAGTAAATAAGTGCACACGGCCGTGGGATGTCGGCCTTTTTGAAATAATAACCTGAAACACCAGCTTGAAACTCACGTGCAATGGAAGTGGGTTGTTCGTTGGTTGACAAACGGACAATCTGACATTCCACACGATTCCGTTGCTCGATATCTCTCAAATCCATTGCTCACAAACTGTTGGTTCTTCTTGTGGAAATTTTCGTGCGTCATCACATCAGAAGTGCTAGTGTAGACTTTCGTGCAGCTTGTCTGTTCACAAATTGATGTTTAATGATTTATGCATACTCTGTAGCTTTGTTGGTAGATAAGCTACTGTCGTGGGTTCGAATCCCATCGCAGGTTAGGTTTTTCTAGCGCGATTTCGTTACAAAATGCAAGTGATGAGTTGAACTTACATGCAAGCAGTGGTAGTGGGTGCTTTTCCCGTTCAAATGGCAGTTACCAAATTGTCTCGAGCAATCGTCTGTTGGTGCGAATCTCATGAAGCCATGAGCTAATGAGTTATCTCTCTTCTTATGCATGTTGTAATGACGAATCACATCCGACTTGTTGGTGAAGCGCTGGATAGATTTGAAAAGTTAAGAACAGGTAAATAAGACATTTAAGGAAAACGGTTTTATAAGAACTTCGCAAGTCGTACGAACAATGCCTACTACAGGGGATTAACCTGTTTTTTATGTTATTGTAATGTTACTTGGATTACCTGAAAGTTACAATCACTATCAGTGCAGTGGTAATGATCTCTGTTGATATGAGGACAAGATGCCTGCATACAAGGGTGCTTCGATGTGTACCTGGAAATATATAAGACTGTTTTAATGCTCTTCTGGGGTGAAAAATATTCTCTGATAATAGTAGAATCGTAGAACGACCGACACAGGAAAATATTATTTCACGTTTAAAAATACAAAAAAATATTCGCTTCACTTATTATCCGCGTAAAACTGAGAGAAAACAAGTCTTTTCAACAGATGCAAAAAAGCATCTTACTTTGAAATATATTTGTCGAATACATCCTCATCAAAGTTGGTTGGATCCAGAGTCCCTTTTTTAATTGAACTAAAAAAATGTAAAAAACAAAATTAAATATATAAGTCATTGCTGCCAGGCGCAAAATCAAGGTTATAAAGCTCTTCTGGCAAATTGTATTTTTATTCCGAAGTTTCGACGTCCTATACAGGTCGTCTTCATCAGGATAAATAACACTGAATGCGCGTTGCACTGTACTACGACCTGTATATGACGTCGAAACGTCGAAATAAAAATACATTTGCCAGAACAGCTCAAAAACAAATTTAAATGTCGATGAAAAATATTTCTCAGTCTAAATATACGTCAATGATAATGTAGCCTGGATGAAACAGAAACAAACAAGTTACACACCCGACTCCACTTGATACAGTTCCCGCTGTTATTGTGTCGATCGAGTCGGCATTCTCACTATACTTCACACTAGGTGGCACAAAAGAGCTGGACGAGACCTGAAATAATAATAAGTGTTACAGTGATATCAGGTTCTATGTTGGCGCTCGTAGCGAGCGGACGCAAGCAGCAATGGAAAAAGGTCCTAGTTTTGCGCAAGTTATACAACAAAGAGGTGGGGAACGTTTAAAGAGACCCACTTGCATGAGCTTTAAAACAAGAAGTCAAAGCAAAAGAGAAGATGTTGTCAATATGATAGAAAAAGAAAGCTTTCCAATAAAGAAGCTGGTGGGAATATCTGAACGAAAGGGAAATTTAGTGGACGTGACGTGTACCACAAGAAAAGCTGTACTGGAGTTGTACGAAAAATTAGTACAAGTTGATGAAGTATATTCGGTAAGACTGTATGAATCCGACAACTTAAATGTGGCGGTGGGTTGGGTACCTATACCCTTTCCTAACGAGGAAATTAAAAAAGAATTTGAGAAAAGATATGGTGATGTAAAAAATATCCAACACCGGAAAGATAAAAAAGGACTATTAACTGGAATGAGAATTCTCACTCTTGACAGAGCCGATGTGGAGAAAAACCCAATCCCAAGCTATGTTACGATGAACGGATATGAATTTTACTGCACGTACAACGGGCAGCAAATAACGTGCAAATACTGCACAAAACCTGGGCACAAACAACAAAACTGCCCTGAAAGAATAAAAGACTACCCGAAACTGGAAACAAGCCAAAATGTAACCGCGAAAGGCGTTGATTGCCCCGCCACCGATAAGAGTGGCAACAAGGGCGCTGGAGAAGATAAGAGTTCAGACAAGCCGATCGGGGAACCGCTAGATTTGGACGCCGCCGACACCTTCACCAAAACGGGTGAAATTGAGATAAGCAACACAGAAACAAGGTTGCCTGAACCAAAGGAAATTAGCAAGCCTCCTATGGAACTAAAGCGGGGTTCGTCGAGAAAACGCCATGAAAGAAGCCCAACTGAACCAAACCTGCACCAAGCAAAATCAATCAGCCTTAGCGAGCTAAAAATCCCCATTTCCTGCCCAGTATGCGATGAAGATGGATACGTGACAGAGAAACACACCAGTTTCTTTTGTTGGAAATGCTCGTCGGAGTTTAACATTGCCACAGCGTGCTGCAACGAACTGGACCGATTTCTGGTCCCGGATAAGGAGGTGACAATGAACTGCACCATCTGCAATCAACCTATGAGGAAAATGCCCTGCTGTCACAAGTTTCAGCCCGAGTATCAAACCGACGAAGGTACTTTCGAATGTCTGGAATGCGAAAGGTACGCGATGTTTTGTGTGTGTAAAACCGTTAACGCAATACCTAAACGAACCATGACGACCAACTGTCTAAACAACTATTGCAAGTACACAATTGTTAATTGTAACTGTGGGAAGAAAACCTGCCAACTTTTGGGGCCTAACAAACCCTATCTTTGCGAATGCGGCTTTGAATATGAATTTGACATCGAAATAGGTGTAGAACGCGTTTAAATGCCGCTTTCTATCATAACTTACAACGTTGCTGGGTTGCAAAACCCCAAGAAACGAAGAAGTGTGTTTTATTTTCTGCGTCAGAAAAAAATTGATATAATTTGTCTACAAGAAACGCACACGTCCGCATCCTGCCTCAAACAATGGGAATTAGAATGGGGTGGGGAAATTATAGCCTCGCACGGCACAACAAAAAGCAAAGGAGTGGCGGTATTGTTCTCCAAGAATCTATCGTACTTAAAACACAAAGTGATAGTTGACAATCTTGGGCGCTTTGTTATCATAGACCTTGAAATATCTGACCAGCGTTTAACACTATGTAATGTTTACGGACCTAACAAAGACAGCCCGCATTTTTACGACAACCTGTTTAGCCGCTTGGAGGAGCAACGCGCCGAAAGCGGAACAGATGAATTTATTTTAGCCGGGGACTTCAACTGCGTACTTAATGATGAAGTAGATAAAACCGGAGGAAAAACTACGCATAGCAACCGTCGCGCGAAAAATACAATTTTACAAGCGATGGAAAGATTTGAGTTAT
Source organism: Phallusia mammillata (assembly GCF_965637545.1). Lineage (NCBI taxonomy): Eukaryota > Metazoa > Chordata > Ascidiacea > Phlebobranchia > Ascidiidae > Phallusia > Phallusia mammillata. The sequence continues at coordinate 25,631,559 of NC_137256.1, read as the reverse complement.
ACGACGTGTTTCACTTTAAAAATCCGACTCTAAAACAATACATTCGCACACAAAAACACCCACACACAGCAAGTCGCATAGACTTTATACTCGTCACAAATACATTTTTGAATAGGACCACCCAAATTCAAATAGAACCAAGCACACAATCAGACCATTCCATCGTCAAACTCGTAATTAATCTGGATAAAATACCTAGGGGAAGAGGGTATTGGAAGATGAACACGTCCTTGTTGGACGACGCAAAATTTGAAAAAAAACTAAAACATGGATCGTCGAATTTATGAAAACTAACGATAATGGGTCTGTATCTCCCCAAGTCCTCTGGGAAGCACTAAAATGCAACCTGAGGGGATCTATTATCAAATACGCTTGCGAAAAGGGAAAAAAATTGAAAGCCCAACAAACAGAGCTCGAAAATAAACTTTCAGAAATGCAAAAATCACCCCAACCCCATGACGAACGCACGACGAGCGAAATCGCAATAACCCAACAACAATACGACAATATTATTGAAAGATACCGCAAAAGCGCAATATAAGAAGTAGGGCGCGGTGGGCAGAATATGGTGGCAAAAACAACTCACACTTCCTAAATCTGGAGAAACGAAGAATGGAGAAAAAGGCCATTACTAGATTAAACTCAAACTCCAAAATAGAAACAGACCAAAAGACTATTCTACAAGTTCTAAAAGACCATTTTGAAACGCTGTATAGGGCAAATAAAAACCCGTGCCGCACTACAAATGATGAAATGAACGACTACGTAAACAGTGTAGGGTGTCCAAGATTAGATAAGGAAAACGCGAACGCGTGTGAAGGGAAACTGACTGTTGAGCAATGCTATGAAGCATTGAAGACAATGAAAAACAACAAATCCCCGGGACTAGACGGCTTTCCGGCGGAGTTTTACAAAGTATTTTGGAAAGATATAAAATGTCCGTTGGTTAATGCATTTAACCATGCGTTTGAAACAGGTGCCTTTTCTGGGCAAATGACTTGGGGGGTCGTAAATTTAATCCCCAAACCAGAAAAAGACCTTTTATACGCCGAAAACTATCGTCCTATTACCCTATTGAACGCAGATTATAAAATAGCTTCTAAAGCCATCAACAGTCGCTTAAAAAAAGTACTACCCACGATTATAGCACCTGAACAGTCGGGGTTTGTAAAAGGTAGATACATAGGAGATAATATAAGAACGCTTTTCAACATTTGGGATCATATTTCTGAGCAAGGATTGCATGGGGCCCTACTGTTTTTAGATATATGTAAAGCATTTGATTCAGTGGATTGGAACTTTGTTAACATAGCTTGTTCCAAATTTGGATTTGGAAAAGATATGTGCAGATGGATTAAAACATTCTATGTTAACTCACAATGCTTGATCATTAATAACAACCACATGTCTACCCCTTTTAGGATAGAAAGAGGCGTTCGACAAGGGGATCCGCTGTCCCCTTCGTTGTTTGTTATAGCCATAGAATTCCTGGCCTTGTTTATTAAACAGAACAAAGCCGTAAAAGGAATTAACGTAGGTGCAAAGGAAGTTAAAATTTCGCTTTTTGCGGACGACTCGTTACTTTTTCTAGACGGTTCAGAAAAAAGCTTTCGTGCAGCTTTTGCAGAAGCAAAGGAATTTGGCAAACACACTGGCTGTAACATTAATCTTGCGAAATCATGCGCCATGTATATAGGCGAAAGACAACCTAACGCCAATCACCACCTTTCTTCGGAAGGTCTTTCATGGCCAAATACGTTCATAAAATATCTAGGCGTAAAAATTCCAGTGATTAGAAACAAAACCAATCTGTTTTCACTCAACTTTGAATCTATAGGAAAGGAAATTGAAGCTGTAACAAAACCATGGCTAGCAAGATCACTCTCGTTATTTATCACTCTCCCTTGCGATACCCAAACTGCTGTACAAACTGAGCGTTTTGCCCATTAGTATACCGCAAAAATTTCTGAAAGAAATTAAACGAAAACTTTTTACTTTTCTTTGGGGCTCCAACTGGGAGAGAGTCGGCAGGAAAATATTGTATTGTAGAATAGAGGACGGTGGCGTGGAAATGATAGACCTAGAAGCCTATGCAAAATCACTTCGTTTCTCCTGGATACGGAAACTGTTTGATGCTGACTATGATTCTTATTGGAAAACAATTGAAACTAGTATTACTTCACTAAACGCCATGATCTGCATTGCAGCCACCAATTTAAAACTCTCGCACAAAGAGGTCACTAAACTAACTCCCCTCTCGACATTCTGGTCATCGATTGACCTATGGAAGGAATGTGTAACCCAATTTTGGAAGCAGAACACAGTTTATAACTACGGTATCTGGTTAAACAACAAAGTATTATTCAAACGAAAACCCATCGCCTTCGAAAGTTTTATAAACGCTGGTATACTAAAGTACCAACAAATTATAGACAACAATTTAGACTATCGCAGCTTCAAAAGCGTTTGCGAAAATTACCAATTGATAAACAACAATCAAAACCATGCAAACTACCAGTGCCTTATTGCGGCAATTCCAACAGCTTGGGAAGCATACACACCTGACAAACCAGACAGAGAAACAGTCCTGGACAAAATACGGACAGGAATAAAAGACAAATTATCCACAGCCAAAAATGCGTACGAGTTCTTTGCTTCGGGTAATAAACAGCAACCGATCAAGCAGCAACAAAAATGGGAACTAATTCTACAAGGGGCGCCCCTAAACTGGTCAGATATCTACAAAAACTTGCACGAATGTACAATGGAAACTAGACTGCGCTCCTTCCAAATTAAATTCAACCTAAGAGCCATTGTTCTAAACGATAGGCTTTATGGATTTGGGATTGCGGAGGCTGATGTGTGCACTTTTTGTGGTGTGTGCAGAGAAACCATGTACCATTTATTTTGTGATTGTATTCATGTCCAGGTATACTGGGAAAGCGTAAGTGCCTGGATTGACAGTGCCATGTGTAATCGAATCGACCTTAACAATTGTATAAAACTCTTTGGAATCCACACTGAATGCTTTGAAAAAGGTTTTTTGAACTTGATTAACTGCTTGCTTTTGATTGCTAGATTTGTTATTTACAAAAGTAAGATTCAAAAACTGAGGCCAAAGGTGGAAATGTTTGTTTATGAGATGAAACGTTGTAAGTGCAATGAAAAATTTGTTTCTCGAAAAAATGATACTATGTGGAAATATAGAGTGAAGTGGAATGCCCACCTGCGCTAATGGCTATATGTGTTTGCTCGTTATAATCGTCTTTTTGTCGTGATGTTTATGCGCAATAAAAAAAAAAAAAAAAAAAGTGTTACAGTGATATAGATCAGGTCCTGTAAAGGTTATGACGGGCCGCTATGAGTAATTTTGTCAGCATTAGATGATAAACTAAGACTGTGAAATTTACTGGACAAGTTATTGAGTAGTTTTAACAGTTCTGTTTGTATTTACACATTTTTTTAATTTAAACGTGTTAATGAAAGATTTAACAGTTCACCAAAATGAGTTAAACTGTTTTTGTATAGCTGGCATTCATGTTTTTAGTAAAACCACTCTTAAAATATGTGTCTTGCGTTTCTAAGTTACATAATATCATACATTTACTTTAGTACACATATATATATATTGCTAAAAAACATGTATTAAAACACATGTTCAGTAACAGTAACATATATGCTTACCTGAGAAATGGCTGATGATCTTTTGAATATTTTCTGCAGAAGTTCCGCTTTTGAGTTAGCTGAAGCATGTTCTAAAATGTTTTAACATAAATCAGTGCTAAAATGAGTTTTGTCGTTAGTTGAAGTTGAATTACAACTTCCGCAAGTTAAGTACTGAACCACTTCCTTTAAACACAAGGCCTGTTTTTTTTAGTAAACTAACATAATAAAAAATTATCATTTTTCCTCCACTTCTGTCATGTAATGCGCTTATGGTAGCTCGTAAGCCAAAGTAAATGGGTTATTTCATTCAATTTTTAGTCTAATACAAGTCAATTGTTGTCAACAAGTAACATTTTTTTTTAGATATTCATGAAGTACTGGTGTTGATAAATCAGTAATGTTTCGATGCCAGAATTAGTCTACACCACTTTTCCAACTGCACACCCTCAGACAACATAGGTTATTCAAACAGATTTTCTAAAACAGCTTAGTCAGCGATGGTCAAAATAACATACATGATGTTAGAAGGCAAAATATTGTGTGAAGTACTGTATTCTTTATTGAGTAACTTTTTTACAAGTAAACATCATAAATTTGCCTGGTATCTTTGAATTTCTCTTATTTAGAAGTTACACACCTGCATTGCTTGAAACGATTGAAGCCATGAAGGCTGCAGCAACTGCTGGAGGTAGACTGGCTGAAGAAAATGGTTTGAGGGGAGGGATTTGATTTGAAGATGTTGGTGGTGTGACAGCCTGTAACATACAAACTTTATCAACAAACAAAATATCAAGCACCAATTTCAGGTTTGCAATGGCACACAAATGAAGATTTACACCATTAAAATACTTTACAGTTTACAGAAACAACAACAGGATTATACAAAGCTTTAAATTAAATCTGATCAGCAAAATGCAGGCGTCAAACATTTCGATGTTTCACATTTAATGTACTGAAGTCTATATTTCATCTAACAATGCCTAAACAGTGTAACTAAACTTTTAGTTATACTGAGTAAAATCAAACAGTAAAATGTGTGCAATTTCAATGCGTATACATCCACTCTAGCTGCTAAGGTAAGTTTTCAACACTTACATTTGACAAACAGTAAACAATAAAAACATACCTGATATGCTGCAGAATCAACATTTGTATTATTCCATGATGTGGGCGGGTTCCAAGTTGCATTGCTACTAAAAAAATGTAAAAAGATAGACTAAAAATTTTTTTGTTAGCTTACAAAGCTTTGCTAAATTGCTAACCAGCTCATATTAATCTGGTGACAAAATGCAAAGTATGCAACCTGTTTTTGAAATCTATAATTGCTATTTCAAATGTTTTTGTTGGATTAGGTATAATTTTAATGTTAGCAACAACATTGTCTATATTAGAATCAAGGGAAATGACATCTGCTTCACAAAACATATTTATTGCCAAAAAAGTTTAAAACTTAAGAATTTTACTTGAAAATCAATGAAATTGGATTAATATTTATTTTCTACCTTGTGTTGTGAGTGTCTTGAGAAGTTTCATGTTCAGAAGAAGATTGATTCTGAAATTAACAATATATTTAACAAAGCCGTTACAAAGCACACTGGATCTCAAAATAACTAAAGTGGTTTTGCAAAAGTTGGTACTTACTGTTGATTCTGGTTTGTTGCTGGTCATAGTTTTCATTTGTCTAATAGCGATCAAGTCTTGATGAGTTAATCCTGCTTCAGTCATTGCTTCAATCAGAGGAGTTTGCTGACCAAGAAGTTCCATGAATCTTCTGTATCTAAATATGACATATTGGGTTTAGTTAAGATGCAATTTGAGTTGATACTTGATTTTACAAGAAGTGCTGTGTTTTAAAATTACACAAAAGTTTGAAAATGGTTTTGATACAGTCATTTCTTGTCTCATATTCATTATTCTTGTCATCTATTTTAAATAGTTGGCTTTTTGGCTCTAGCTAAGCAATAATCGTTATGTGTTCCGCTGATAAGTGAAGCATAATGTTTTTAATAAACAATTTTATGTTTTAACAAAAGTAAACTAATTACTCCATCAAATATTGTTTTCAGGCGCAAATAAAATTGGACTTACAGTATTGAAAAAAACTACATAAATTCATGGCATATTTTTTGTCTTACTATCAGCCTGTAAGCAGTGACCCCATTTCTATAAACTGCCAATAAGATTAAATGGCAATTCTGTAATTCTTTTGTGAATTTAATCCCACAGGCAAATTCCAATGCATTATGCGAGCAATAATTTTAATGAAAAGAATTATGTTAGAATATCGCATATACAAGTAATTCTAGTGTGCTGTACGAGTAAACTTGGTATAAGCGTTCACTTATTCACAGAATTCAGTTTAAAATTAGGCAAGAAATGTGTAAACACCATTTTGTCTTCACCAGCCGATAGCTTTTTTCATATTTTAACTACTTTTTACCCCACGTTTTTGTGAAACTTACTTTTCCATTCTGATATGAATGCTGTCATCAACGTCCATCTCATTTCCATCACTCATTTGTCCTGCTGCTGCTTGTGAAGCTTGTGCTTCATAGTCAACTTCACTGTCATGTTCAATACATTGTGATAAACTGTCCATTGTGATAAATGCTCAATATCTTGTGTTGATCTCTCCTCTACAAAAAAACAATGCAAAAAGGTTAACTTTAACATAAAAAACTGCTGTTAATTGAAAAAATGAAATACAAAGTGGAAAATTTTTTAGACTTAAATGGTTTGAGGGTATAGTGATATTGATAGCAGAGAAACAGAACTAAATGGACGTTAATATACAGCTTTGCCAGTTATACATGATGCTTACGGCAGCAATGAATATTTTCTATAAGGTTAAGGTGCAAATGCCATATTTAAAATGTATACTGTTAAAGTGTAAACAACAATTTGTGTAATTTGCCACCTTGTATAGTTTGTGTTTAATTCAAATAAACATGTACATGAGCTATTTGCTTCTGGACAGCAATTTCCTCAAATTTGTTTTCTGCACAATGTCAATAATGTTCTATATTTTGCTTGTTTTATCCCAAGGTTGTCGTTTTACAGTTTAGTACATGCTTGCTTTTATAAAACATTAAATTTAAATAAAACATATTTGTTATAGTGTCAAGGTTATTGCATGGTTTAATAATAGGGCAACAAAAATTAAACAAGAATTAAACCTTTATATTATGTCAAGGAGCATCTTGTGGCTTATTCACTTGCCAGCAGACAGCCGCTCCTTAGAACAGGGAAACAAACTTTTAGAGTTTTATAGAAATGTTTGACGACTACTTCCTAACTTCAAGCTTCCAAAACATGAGTTCGTTTATCGCTTGTGTGTTGAAACCCACACACCCCACAAAGGAAGCCAAAGTATTTGGTGGAAGATTAGAACAACACAAAATCACACGGGGGTGATTAACAAAATAAATGATTCATTTCCAGGGCAAAAGATTAATGATGGTCTGTTCTCAACTTTGTGTGATTTCATGTTGCCGGTTGGACAACACACAAATAACAAATGTTTTTTTTCAGGTTTCCCTTTATTAACAACAATATTAACTAGGGATGTGATTAAATGTTTTTAAAAGGTCATATTAATTATGACATAATTATATTTCTAATTATATTCTAATGTAATGATTATTATTTTTTATTTTTTGTGCCAATAAAACTTTTATAAACTCCAATAAAACAAACAATGTGTTTGTGAATCTAAAAAGCAGAACAAAAATGTTACCTTCATCAGTTTTTTGTCGCTTCACGGACAAATCAAGGCAGGGCTTCACTTTCGGGTTAGGGATTTCACCGTCAGATGTGTTGTTTTCAAAATCTCGCATTCGTTTTCGCTCGGAGCGATCGTCATCTGTAAAACAGTGTTAGAGATGAAACAACTTATATTGATGCATTTTTTTCTTGTACATGATGCAGCATGGAACTTGGTTCAGCTTAAAAAACAGCATTTTAAACAATCATTAAGTCACAAACAAATTACTGTATATAATATTTGCTAATTATTATCCAAAAAATCTTGTACAGTTTTGTTTGTGCTATTTCCGTTTTAATATTTGGCAAAGAATGATTTGTATCAAGTCTAAAAGGTCAAATATAATGCTACAACCATGGCTATTTAACAGTGGATTGTTAAAGTCAGAAGTAAAGTCAGTATTTGGTGCACAACTTTATCAAAACCAATATGTATTGGACCTAGTATGACATCACAATGCCCTCTTAGTTGACTTCCTACTTTTTGCACTCAAAATATTTTCTTTGCTATTTTGAGCAAATTTAAATGAGGCAAACTGAAATACATTGAAGCTGTGTTTGTGTTGACACCAAAGAATAAAGATTGAAATAAATGAGGAACAAAAGATGCACTCAGCACAATGGGGCCTTTAACCAAATATCAGTTTCAGATTTTAATTAAGTTTTGAAAATTAATTTGCGTGGTTTGGCAGCAAACGAAAATTCGTTCATTGTTGTGAATATATCCTTAAAAAATATCACCACAGTAGCTAAAATACTACGTATAATATCAACCAACAGATTGAAAAAAAAGCTAAAATGTTTCTTTTCTAAGACTGTACTGAAGACTTTTCTAAGACTGTATTGAAAAATATTTCAGCACTAAATTGACTCATTGAGATGATTTCTGTTGCACAATCGGAGGATTTTGACGTAGGGTTTATTTTGACATATAATTTCCTCATATTTTAACACAACTGTAAAGCAAACGCTTTTCTCAGCATTTTACCCAGCTTGAATCATTTCATTGTTGAAAAATAACCGAGATAAAGTTACAAAAATGGAGTTATGTAACACAATGGTACATACAACTGTGACTGTTGAAACATTTTAGTTTATTTATTTAATTTGTTAACAGTGTTTAAAATTGGTTGTGTTCTTTAGAGGGGAAGTCTTACACAGAAATTGTTCATTGAGTTGTACACCAAGCATTTCAAGCATTACCTTGTTTACTTGCTGAACTTTCGATCCCTTCATCATCACTAAAACCCTGTGGTTGCAGAATGTAGACCCCTGGGAAAAGAACACAAGGTTTAACTGGGTTGAAATGCATTGCTATACATTAGGGCACCGACTAAAATGGCTGGAAATCTTAATAAACATGTTTTCAAACAAGCTAAAGCATTATATTTTACCGCCAGTTCAAATACCAACCACAAATAAAAATTTTAGGCTCTAATACCAAAGACCACAAAACACTAGAAAGGTGGCTTTCTAATATACTTACATTTTATATATTTTATATCCTATTTACCAATTTACTACACACATCATTTGATCTACACATATGATTGTTGTTCCAGGTAATTACGAATGGGTCTCCACACGTGTGTTTGTGCAAATTTATGGTAAACAGATGTTTCGGGTATTTTTAGATTCTTAAAGAAAAAACTTTCAGAAAAGCATTAACCCAACTTTAAAAGTTTTGTTCGTATTTTTTGGCTGAATTATTTCTATATAATTACAAAAAAACAGTAAATAAGAATGGGAAAAATACTTTTCAATTTTCGTTCAAGGTCAGTTTTTACACATAATTTTCCAAAATCGAAAATGTGCGGGATAACTTAATAAAACAACATAGCATAGCTGCACAAAAAATAGCTGTTTTTTAATCACCGAAACGACTGTCTCATAAAACGTCTCTCCCCAGGACATCAAGCTGAGCACTCCCGCTGTATTCACCCGCTTTAATCGTAAACAAGTGAATTGCCACCTTGAGATTTGAGACTTCTATCTGACTGACAGTGTACACATACTTTAAATTCTAAACGAATAACCTACTGCAAACAATTGTTTAACATTTCAGCACATTGGGGTTTGTATTTCTGGCCTAAAACTTATTATTTGGGGGTTTAAGGGGTAAAAATGGTTGAATCCAATAAAAAGTTACAAAATTCTTTAGAATAGCTTACATTGCACCAACCAACAAAGCATGAAACTCTCAGATTATGTACATTAGTCAGTACAGCTGCTTTAATTTTTTTCGTTTTGGGGCCCTGTGGGTAAACCGCTGGGCCATTCCGGTTCAAACTTAAGGAAGATAAAATGTGGATTAATAACTAAAATGTGTCTAAATTTGAAAAAAATAAAGCAAACAGTGTATTACCCTTCCTGGATGTAACTAATGAATCAAAATGTTTGGGTTTCAAACAATTTTCAAATACTAATTACAGATTTGCTTGAACTGTTGATATTTAACCTATTTGACATGTATGTGACATTTAACAAAATATCCCAGAAATTCTTGTCGGTATTGAGAATGGTAAGAAACAATCCAAATAGGTTAAATAAAGCTTGTGTTTGATAATTCATGCGTCATCAGATATAAAATATCTGTCAAAAATTGTTTTGCAAACACATACCAGATATTTAGATCCGGTGTGTGCGACCTTTGGCCTATTGAAAAAAGGTTGTGCAACCCGCAGAAAAGCTTGGATTTCAAATGTAATAGCAAACAAGTCCAATTGTTACATATTTTTGAGTAGATTAATGTGCCTGGTATTTTTGGGGCTAGACTCTAGCCGCTAGAGTAAAAAGCGAAATTTAATTGTAGTTAACTCAATATAGGTATTTTTGGTATGCAACCAAGTAAAATCACCTTGTGATATATAAAGGTACGGCCTACCACTTAAAATTGGTAATTGTATTTGACCCCACAGTGACAAAGGTTGCACATCCCTGGTTTAGATAATTGCATACAATATGTTTATTGAAAATAAAAATTACTTGAAAATGACCCTTAAAATCAAGTGTGGACAATTTTGACCCACTTGTTTAACATGCAGGTTAAGTAAAAAAACATAAGCATATCTTTTTTTGTAAAGCTGCTAACATGGTAAATTGTTTACCTCAAAACAGTGTCAGAAAGTTGAGATCGCTTCACATAAGTAATAAATCCATATGTGCAGAGCATAACCATTTGGCTTAATCCACGATCTATCCAACATAGTAGAGTTGTTGCAATATATATTAGGATCAGTTAAAACTAACCTATTTTTTTGTTAAATGGGTAGCTGTGGAAAAAAACAAAGTAAGTAACAAATATTTAATACAAACAGAAAAGGTAAATACATAATTTTGTTCGATATTATTTTTTCGCTGCTTACCTAATGTGCCCTAACAGCACCAGCTGTTTTCTGAAATACAGTTTGCTGAATAATGTTGGCGAATAATGGTAAGAGATTTTTCACGGGTAATCCCCAAATTTTGCCGCGCAAATAAAATAAATAATCTTGCACAGACAATTGTCTTTCTGTGATATCATAATAGGGCAAATAATTAATGCCTCATATTTTAAAAATAAGCCCAAAAATTATGTACATTAAAAAGTAGTTTGCGTTTTATTTTTGTGAAAAAAAATATTTTCTAATTTGAATTAGAACACAACCGTCGACGATGCGCGCTTAAACCAAAAACGTTTTCGCAAAGTTTTTTCACCATGAGGTTTTTGTATTAGCCTACGTTGGATGCGCATGATACGTGACCAGGGCAAACCGCAAAAAAAGGATCCAGCAAACGCACAAAACATCGCATATCTTAAGTTCTAGAAGAGATAGAAAGAAATGGGGAAAAATGCTACAAAACCCAAAAAATTTGGGCAGAAATATCCCGATTTTGGTAACTTAAAATAAAACGAGAAAAATAAAATGTTGCTCATTTTTTTGGAAAAGCTTTACGTTCCTGAAAATCTAAACGGTATGCGCCAAATTTTGGGGCGGCTAGTTAAACAAATGCAATTTTGTTGAAAAATTCTATGACGTAAAAACGTGGCAGTTTGGGTTTGACGCTCAAATTTTGTGGTCAAATCCCAACAGATTAAAATGAAACTTGCAGAAAATGCAAATAAGAGTCATTACCTTGCACAGAAAAAAATATGTACTTAAAAAAACCTAATGGTAAAAATTGATATTAAATGTTATTACTGCCAAGTTGCATTCTGGAAAAAGTAAAATCACCAATTTATCTTCAAAAACGCAAGAAATTGACACTGAAATGCAATAAATCACACACAGATGCAATTATAAGATATTTAGGCTTCTCTATTGCAAAATAAAAAGAAACATTAATTAAGCACGAAATACTAATCATACGAAATTGCATATTGCCATAAAGACCGACGCTTGTCCTACTTTGAGGCGGATTTTCAGCTTTTGTGTAAAAACGGGAAAAAAGCCACTGCCACATTCTTTTTCTGCAGAGTATGTCGTTTTCAAAAGCCCTAACTCATTATTCCAATTTCGGGGCCACTGCTCTGAATATTCACTTGAAGTTCGTAACTCGCCCGTCCCGCTCGCAAAGTGGCCAAAAAGGGTTCACTTTCGACCGCAATATCTCGCGAACCAAACAAAGCTAAACTGAAAAATTTGAACAAAAACTTTTTGGTTGCGCAGTACATGTCCGTTGGTTTCCCTTGCATAACGAGGTACTCGCGACCCTAGCCGGAGCCAGTTCGATGATTACCTCCGGTTTTCCGAAGTACGACTGGCTCAACTCGTGAAGGCTGGACTATTTTAGAGTCATTACTATGTTTTTTTTCTCCTTTTACTTTACTGATAATATTTAATGACTTTTTTCTCCTTCGGAACCGGAACATAATTTCGTTGTTCGTCAAACTTTCAAAAAAAGCCAACTGAGCTCGGCCCCTTTGAACAAATAAACCACTGTTTACCACTGGGGGTCTTAAAGTTCGTCCGCTTTTTATTGCAGAAATGGATAGTACTCGGGTATGTGTTTTTAAAACACTTGTCAAAATTTTTCTTCGGGCCGGAACATAATTTCGTTGTTCGTCAAACTTCACAAGTTCGGGAAATATTTATTTCCAGGCTGAAATCAGTGTTGACAGTGTTGTAAAAACAAATTAATTTTGCTAAACAGCATCTTCAGTGTCTAGAAAGCAATAAAATGGATTAAAAATAGAAAAGGCAATAAAAATAGAAAAAGCTAATAGTTCTTCGCAGACACGATTAATCAATTCTCAACTGAAAGCCCAACAGACGAAACTGACTGAACACGCAATGAATGATAAGAAACGCACGAAAGATAAAATCCGAAAAAACGTAAAAGGAGGAAAAACACAACACACGACATTTATTGAAACGGTCCGGAATTTTGCTCATGCAAATATGGTAACCCGTGGTATGGTATGTGATAAAAACCCTCAGCATAATGGTACAATATTATGGACGTTTATGTAATGAGAGATTCACAGTGGCAAAAAGAAATTAATAAAACTGTTTGCAAAAAAAAAATTATGGCATGAAAAACAATAATGTATTTGCACAAACCCATAAAGATTACAACGCAACAAAAAATAGGTAAAAACGTTCACAAACAGAACTATTAAGTTACAGTGCAACTAAAATACTGATGTGCACAAATAAAATAAACTTAATTTAAATTGATTGGTAAAAAGCCCTTTGTCCTTAAATTCAACGAATAAATTGACAAACATGTCAGCAGAAGTTACAGCATAAGTATTATGAGCGATAATTAAAGAAACTAAATGCACACCACTACAATTTATAACAGGGCTTTAATGAACAGATCTAACACCATTAATAGTGTATAGAGTAACATGAAACTGACCATTGAACACAGTTTGGTATATTAACAGCATTTGCAATATGGGCCCAGAATAAGAAAATACAATGAAATCACAATGGTTAAAAGTGCAGCAGCTATACTGTATACTAAAGCATAGGGATAGGAAGTGCTCTTACAGGCACAGATAACTGTATAAATTGGTAACTGGTTTGTGTCTACTACATGAAATGAATTAAAAAGAAAGATACAAATGTGCAATAGAAAGAAATATGTTTTGACAATGTTTTATGTTGTTCAACAATTGACATGCACAATTTTGCAATAGTTTACTGCTTAAAAAAGCTAAACAAACATTACGATAAGAGTGTCCTAATCCAAAGTACGTTTGCACTTGTGCATGTAAGTCAATATTAATGTTATTTCATTTTTCTATCCCACATGAGCAGTGAAGGTTGCCCCACTGTACATCAATACAGACAGGTTAGGCTGCAGAATTCAGTTGTCAAGTTTCTTAGTTAACAGGAGGTTGATTTCGCAGAACAGCTTGTAGAGTTTTTGCATCAAAATCTATTGCTGTTGAAGATCATGTTGTCTGAAATTCAGAGGTATCGGGTTTAAATTAGACAACAAATAACAACAAAAGCTGTTCAAATTAACAGACAATTTACCAAAATATAATCCTTAGAGCAGTGGATTTGAACCATTTTAAAAACCCACAGAATATAAGCCAGTCCTTTAGAAAAGAAACGTTTATGTTGAAAACAAATTAATTTTATTGCACTAACCATATGGTTGCATGTGGTTCATTAAACCAATCATTTAACAAGAAAGATTGAAGTGCTTGCTTAAACGCACAATAAAGTTATGCAATAAACTGAATTTGAATGTATTTGTTAAACTTCAGTAACATGCAAAAGTACCAAATTAAATTTTGTACCTTGTTGATTTCCTGGTGTTGCTTCTTTGAGGGAACAACTAGAGTACTTCCTTGTTGTTTTTCTTGCATAAAGATCCATCTCGTTCAGAGGTCATGCGGTATGAAATACAAAGGTGAAATTGAATTACAAATATCTCATTATCATTCAGGTGAGCAATAACAAAAAACTATCGAAATTGGCAAGATATGTAGCAAGATATATATCTTAGAAAACATTTCATTTGTAAGTAGGGAATCACAACTAATAAATGATTGCAAGTAAAATGTGTGGAACAAATAATTCTTTTTTCTTTCACATTAACTGTGCCTAAAAACCAATACATATTTTAATTTGAATGTGTGCATTAAGGTGTGTTAGCTTTAATCCAGGTTCTGACCACTCATATACACTTACACTTAAAATCCTATGAAAACATTTAAGTTTATGAATATTGCTAAATAAGCATAGTACCTGATGCAGTTTTTCATTGACCGATCTCCCGATGTACAGAAAGTCAGATTGAATTGATGGAAGTTCTGAAAATGGAGTCAATTAACATCAGTTGCAATCTATTAAATTGTATTCCACACCAACAAGAACATAATAAGCCCTATGCCTGAAACACACAAAAAGAACCAAGCCAGCAAACAGCTGCAAACTTGTTAACAAACAGTTAATTGTTAATATATGAGTCTGTCAAAACCCTAGATCTAAGTACACAAAGAAACTGTAAACCACCTAACACAGTCAACTCCCTACACCTGTTAACAAAAGAAATAAACCGTAAACCTGAAAAGATAAAAAAGATTAATCTAATAATAAAACATCCTAAATTCCTAAACCTGTAAACAACAAAAAACATGTAATTTGTAAATCTGGAAAAGTAAAATAAACTGTTAACCTTCATAAACAAACACCCTAAATTCCTAAACCTGTAAGCAACAAAAAACATGTAAACTGTAAATCAGGAAAATCAAACTAAATTGTTAACCCACATAAACAAACACCCTAAACCTGCAAAAACAAAAAACATGTTAACTGTTAATCTGGAAAGGTAAAATAAAAGGTAACCATATAGACTAACACCCTAAACCTGTAAACAACCAAAAATGTCCAACTCTGTCATGAAAACAAACTGTTATATTATCACTAAAATGTAATGACTAAAATGATAATAATTAAAACCTGAAGATGTTTAAGATAATGTTAAAACCTCCAAAAATGTTTATCAAAAATAATGATTAAAACCTGTAAAGATGTTTAATAAGATAATGTTAAAACCTGCAAATGTGTTTGTTTACAATAATGATTAAAACCTGAAATAATGTTTATTAAGATAATGTAAAAACCTGCAAAAAATGTTTATTTAAAATAATGATTAACCTGTGAAAAAGATTTTTAGTATTCTTAACTATAAGGTAACTAATACATTCCTAAAAAACACAAAAATTCATTAAAACCTGCAAAAAAACTAAGGAAATATATTAATGCCCAAATATGAATAAGTCATTAATGTATGATGACACATACAATTTACCTTGGAAATGTAGAAATGCTCAATAACAAAGATTGAATTGAACCAAATTTATGTAACACAATAGATCAATCAAAGGCAGGTCCTGAAAGATAAAACAAAAATGTTTTGACATTTGATAGCAAAGTATTGAACACAAGTAGTACACACCTGGAATGAAGTAAACAATAGTTGAGAACGTACAGACTGAAGTCTCAATTCTGACTTTTTACTACTTTCTGAGCACTTGACGATGGTGGTTCAGGTGGTTAGAGCGACGTATAAATAAACACAATACTGTAATGATATTTAAAGAATCTGTCGGCTGATGTAAAAAGGCACAACACCCCCCAAGAACTGGTCTACTTAAAAAGAAATAAAGGATAGTTAAAATAAACTCTACACACATTTTTGTTGATGAAAGAGGGAAAACGCAAGCAAAATTTAAGTCACAATAATATTGATGGTAGTTGCTCTTGGTTCATAACCAGCCTCAATCAAGAAATTCAGGCATCATCAGTAGGAAAGTCTGAAAAAACGTTTGAACCACCACCGTCCCTGCACGGCCGACGTAAAAAACACAATACAAGCTTGCCTTAACTAACTGTCCTGCATACGAACGTCGCAAAATAGCCTATAAAGGTAAAAAGTGAATCTGTCCTGTTTTAAAACCACCCAAGCAGTCATTGCCCCATTATGACTAGGTGGCCTGGCCAAGTAGGTTACGGAACTGAACTAATAAGTAAGTTAATCTAAATCCACACAAAAAACAGGCTTGACCAGCACAAGTGGAATATGGGGCATTTTTAGGCGCATTTTTTGGCTACTAGATACTAAAACGAACAAGTGAGTTATATCCTTGCTTTATATCTAGTACAAATTTCCTTTCAACAGAAAGAAAAGTGTAACAGAAATACAAGCAAGAACAACAAATGCTGGTCAAAACCCAAAAACAAATCCACAATAACCCTATCTTTACAGTTAATATAGGCGCAGAAGTTTTTGTTAAAGAGTCCAGTGATGATTACAGCGTATAACAACATGAGATCACTGTTCTCTGCCCTGCGAGACCCCCCTTTCAAGGACCCAAATGAATTACGCAAAGGCAGGGATGGGAAAATTTAACAACAGTTTGCGCCCTATCAGGGTGGCTCACGGGACTTTTCTGGCGAAATGCTATGTCGGCCCCCTCAGGCTTTCGAGCCAAAGCCTTCATTGAGAGTAACTGTGTCCGGTACTCGGTCCCGCCTGCACCGCGGCCAGCGCATGCGATGGAGGCCATGCCCAGTCCGTGTTTCTATGCGCACCTTAGTTTAGCTAAAGCCATTTAGCAACGCGCCACACCTAGCTAAAAAACGATCTAAGCTAAGTCCCTATGTGGCGCGCCAATCCCAAACGTACCCCACCTATGTTACCTAACCTAACCTAACCTTAGTTAACGAGCGCTACTCTAGTTGTAACCCTAGCGCCAACTCTCTGACATAGTAGCACTCCTACAGACTTGGACCCTTCTTTGACCACCGAGGAAGACTTCCTACACGAGTCAACCTCGGCAAAGAATAGGTCACTCACCCTAGCGCCAGTTAACCTAAGTTAGGCCTATCAGTTCCGCAAACCCAGTTGACCCACGACAGACTCATATGTTTACATACAATTAAATATTTGAAGTTGAGAGATGTTGGTTGATTGACGATGAATGAATGCAAGATGGACACTTCGCAGATATACAAAAATCTGCAAACAAACAAACACATAAATAGATGCATTTCAGATTTTTAATACCATTATTACTTTAGGTATTGCATTTTTTAATCTTTAGAAATAGTTTAATATTTCTGTTTACTTTAAAACAAAAAACAAATTAAACAAAACTTACCACGCGTAACGTCGAGCACCCAACGCATAACAAAAACTTCATGGTGAAAAAACGTTGCAAAACGTTTTCGGTTTGAGCGCGCATCGTCGACGGTTGCGTTCGAATTCAAATTAGAAAATATTTTTTTACGAAAATAAATCGCCTACTACTTTTTGATGTACGCAATTTTTGCGCTGATTTTTGAAGTATAAAGCATTATTTGTTTGCCCTATTATGATATCACAGAAAGACAATTATCTGTGCAAGTTTATTTTATTTGCGCGGCAAAATGTGGGGATTACCCGTGGATTACCCGTGAAACAGCACGCAGTCATGCGTAAAATTTTCGTTTGTTTTTTCATTTTCGATTTCGGCGCAATGATGATGGTCATTATTCGCCAACAATAAACTTGAAGACGAATTTATCCGCATCGGTTCCGACTGGTTCAATAAACTGTATTTCTGAAAACGGGTGGTGCTGTATTTGTTACTGTGTGATTGTTTTTATGGTGTTCGTATTGTGTCAAAATACCAGTTACATTTTGCAATAGTTGGATATTGAAGGCACATTAAGTTAGGTAAACAACGAAAATGATGTGAAACAAAATGATTCATTTGCCTTGTTTGTTTGTTTGTTTGTATTAAATAATTGTTACTTATTTTGTTTTTTCCACAGCTACCCATTAAACAAAAAAGTAGGTTGGTTTTAATTTTTAACTGATCGTAATATATATTGCAACAACCCTACTTTGTCAAATAAATCGTGGATTAAGCCAAATGGTTCTGTTTGCACATATGGATTTATTACTTATGTGAAGCCATCTCAACTTTCTGACACTGTTTTGAGGTAACCAATTTACCATGTTAGATTTTAACTGTTTCAAAAAAAGTTATGTTCATAATTTTCTACTTACCTGTGTAAAAGTGCAACCTTAAGTTTTGACCAAAAGGTCTCATCAGTACAGCTGGTGACAAGAGATTGCCTAGTTCACTTCAGTTGAAATATTTGGTTTGTTATTTTGTTGGTCATTGGCATCTAGTTTTTTTTATATTTCGTCCCAGGGTTGTGTCACGAACTTTGAAGTAGCCAGGTGGTATGTTGCTGCTCAAATCCCACAACTTATATATGTAGGTTGGTTCTTATACATTTAAATTTTTTTGATGATAATGGGCCTGTTGAGGTTATCTTTGGTTCATTACATAGGACTTGCAGTTCATTAGGCGGAATATTTACTTTCGCAAAACTTGGATTGATGTTGCCATTTCCAATGAAAAATTGCATTTGTTACTTCAAATAAAGAACATTCAGCAATATATATATACTTCTTTGCTTTGATTTGTACATAATGAGTGACACAGTCTGATACTTAAAAGGATACTAGAAAGACTTTAAGCTCTTGGTAAGGGACTGTGGACCCGGGTGTTAAAACTGCTGATGGTTTCCTAGCTTGGTATTGACAATGTTGTTGGCACATAAACACATATATATATACTTTATTTTACTGTGAGCTTTTGTAACCTTCGTATTGGCTTATCTTATAGTCAATTGTGACATAACAGGGTTAAAGTGAAAAATTCATTTCGCTAAAAATCTGAGATGAGGATGTTATTGCCATTTCTCACTGAGTGGTAGTTGCATTAAGTTAAAAACCGTATTTGCATCAAACCAAAGTCAAATGTGACAAATTTGTCATTTTGGGCACACCGTATATAGCTGCTATCTCATGTGATTATATCAGTATGTTTTTTATTTATATTGTGGCCATCACAAAAATAAGGACTGCATTTTTATCAGTTCGGTTAAGATTTATTGTTTGAGAAAATGTAAAATATACATTGGCCTAAAGTCATAGGTGCTAACTTTGAAATATTTTGAGATATATTACTTTCTATAACGTTACAAAAAAAATAAACAACTTTCTTGTACCTAAATTTGGTCAGACTATGATAAGGCTAATAGTTTATGGGCTTCACATAAAGCTTTTTTACTACCAGGGTCTTCTGCTACTATTACAAATGAAAATGATTGCTTGTTTGTGTGTAATAACACCACTTTGAATATCACAAAAAAGAAATGCCTGTTTCTCTTTGCAACAACATTAGTTTGCTATAAACCATTTTGCAATTGTTTGAATTCCAAAACTGCTTTAGGCTGTTTTACAATTGTAATGAATGCAAACAATTTATTGGCTGTGAGACAATAGCTGATTAAAGAATGATGTTTCTTATGTATTGGTTCGTCAATACATTGTTTGCTGTGTTAGCATGACAAAACATGACAAAAATGGGAGAGGCTTACCCATTAGATATTTACCCATTCGATAGGGCTATTTTCTTGTTGGAGGATTTTGAGTTGCAAGGTTTTCGGTTATTTTGTATTACAATGAAAGATGTTGCTTATATTCAGAGACAGAATTTATTGTCATATTCCACTTCTTATCATTCAAACATTTGTAAAATCTCTGTCACTCATTCGCATATACATCTCTTTCTATAACACAGATTTCTCGACAAAATGTTTCATCAATGCAAACCACAAAGTATGTCCATGGAATTGCAACAACACAATGTTTCTCCTACATGTGCAGGTATGTAGATAGAGCAGGAGGGCACAACCTTTAGGCTATATATGCCCACATCACAGGTCCATATTTCAACAAGGCCACCAGTGTAACGATGTAACGATTGGATATTATGGAATAAATTACAGTTTTAAGGAAATCTCCCAATATCTCATTCACTGGTGCATAAAAGTAGAGACTGGTGTCCAATCGCATCCATAGTTAACCACTTGCTTCTAAATGTGTGTCACATCACCATACATTGTAACATGTTAAGACTGTGGATTGCTTTTAAACAACATGCATACAAACTGTCTAGCAGCTAGACTCATACATCTTCCAGGCATATGTATATATATATTTGAGACCCTGAAATCTGTTACTGTATTATACGGACCATAAGGCGCAATTGAAATCCTTTTTTTCCTCATAAGTTGATCGTGCGCCTAATGTATGGATCTAGTAGTGCTTTATTGCCTACATTCTGGTACCGATACTATTATTACGTAAATAATCCACCGGCTTTATACGGTAACCCATACTCCTTAAAATACGTTGCACCTTATGTATGAACACAAAACTAATCAAAGCAATTTATTGACAGTGTGCCTTATAATCGGGTGTGCTTTTATACTTTATTATAAAATATGGCCAAAAGCCACAAAGGCAATTGTATCAATACATGGTTCATTATATTTATATCACAGTCACCAGTATGTACATTTTAAAAGATGCTTTGGCTGCATAAACTTTTATTTATGGGAGAAGCTGCTGTACTGCCACATTTTGTGCAACTCCAACTTATAGTTAAGCATTTAAATTGAAAGGTTAAAAATTCATCCTGGCTTTCTAGCAAGCTTGTAAAGAACAACTGTAACTCATATATTAATATTTGTCATATTGAATCTTTGCTTCTCTGATAATGCCTTCTTTACCTTGCAAAACCATATTACCAAGTTACATTATTAAACAGGTGAAAAATTTGCTTATTTGGTCAGTTCTTAGATCACTGCCTGACTTTGGGCATCCCTGGCCCATTTGGATTAACTTCACCTGAATGTTATACCACTTGTCAATACAAAATATCAGTTTCTTCATCACCATGTTTTTTTATAGAGGAAGCTGAGAATCAGTGGATGTTACCACTATAACAACAATAAACAAATCAGTGGACGGACTGCAAAAAAGGTTAATATTGATTAATTATTTTAGGGGTTGTGAAACATAACGGTCATGAAGCTCCATGAGATAATGTTTCTCAACCGCTGGTGCATCAGGTTTTTTGATGATTTTTGAAGTTTCAGATGGAATATTTACAATTTCACACGGCAGATATTATGAATAAAGAGTTAAAACAGTAAAAACAAAACAATAAAGATTTTAGATTTTATACAATCACAGGCCTGTAAAACTTGGTTAAGAATGTTATTGGTCTGCAAGCTCAACAAGGTTAAAAAACACTGTATTAGAATCTATTTTGGTGTTTTAAAACATGCAGTAAAGCTTAATTTTGTTCAATTTTAGAATTTGGAGGGATGTGTTTAGAAATAGATGGAGAGATGTGAATGTTTGTTACAACGGGTTTGTTACTCTGATGGTCAGCTTGGTTATCAAACACATACAGAATTTATGGGAGAAAAGTCATCAGGATGGACTCGACTGATTCTGTTTTAGGTTGGCAATTTTTTTGCTTATATAGATATACTCTATAAACTTTAAAGGATATTTACTTATTTTGGTTAATTGAAACAAAAAGCCTGAAAAATTAGACACTCAGAAACTACATCATTAGTGAAATAATGTCCAGCCAATGCCATATTGTTGTTGCTTCAGCCCACATGAACCCACTTTATGCCTTATAATGTATTTTTGTCTGTGCATCAACCTCAAACTCTTGTTTGCATTTGGCGCATGGTAAAGGCTATTGGTCGGAAATAAGAGAAACAAAATCCTCTTGCTATCATCAGTGCTATAAAAGCCTTATCTTTTACACCTGTTTATATCTACTTGAGTCACATAAAAGATTGATAAAAAGTTTTATTATTATATTTGTTGCAATGCTTAGGTTTTCCATCTACTTCCTTTGATGCTTTGCTGGAAAAGAGTGGAGTAGATCATGAAGAGATTAATATCAAACGAACAAGTCAATGTTACAACCCAATTCGCAAATTCAGAAGAAACAAAACATCTATGGACTGGTTTTTGCTGAGGTAGGATTTTCTCATTTGTGTGTGATAGGTAATAAGACAAGTAAGAGTAAAATGTATTAGGAAATGACAGCTTCCATCAAAACTGAGGTACAAATTGCCGATCTGGGTTAATAAATGTAATTGCAACACACAAACACATTCATGTTAGGTCTTGAGCATAATGTTGCAAATATGTGATGAAATATTGATTCTTATTCTGTGTGTCAGTGGTCTTTGACCTGTAGGTCGTGACCCCAAGTGGGGTAGCCTAAACTTTTTCTGGGGTCGCTATAAATTTAATTTATCAGCGTTTTAATTTATTACCAAAAAATGATATGTTTTTATTCTAGTTCTCAACCATTGCTTATGTTTTGCAGTTCAACATAATACCTCATGTCACAATTTAATCATTGTGATGTAATAATCTATACAAAACACAAGTTGTTGTACCCATTGTTAAGCGATAGAGCCCCATGAATGACATATTGTGTCCGAAATAATACAGCGGGTACAGGGAAAAATAAATTTCTGCAAACTGGTATGCTTAATGCCAATCAGATTGGTCAAATTAAATGAAACTTCTGGGTTCCAATATTTGAGCATAATAATATTCAAAGTCTTAAACAACAAATTTAAAAAACACTGTATTGGAATCTATTTTAGTGTTTTATAACACACAGTAAAGTTATCTTTAATTATGTTTAATTTTAGAGTTTGATTAAAATTGAAACTAGTATTGGAGGGATGTGTTGAGAAACTGATGGAGAGATGTGAATGTTTGTTACAACTGTTTTGTTACTCTGATGGTCGGCTTGGTTATCAAACACATACAGAATTTATCTGAGAAAAGTCATCAGGATGGACTTGACTGATTCAATTTTAGGCAAGTAATTTTTTACATATTTTCTCACTTGCTATATTGTGGATTTGTTATCGGTTTATGGATGTGTCAGATATACATAAATTCTGTTTCATTAAATTAGGATTATAGATTTCACTAGATTTCATTAACAAAAACTCTAATGGATAGTTAATGCCCGAAAAGATCATAAACTGTATTATTAGTCAAAGAATTTTCAGCCATTTTCATATTCTGGTTGCAAGTAAACATTTGGGAGAAAAAATTATTGACGTATCCAGGGGCGAGGTTTAGTCCACATTGAGGGGATGTGACAATTATGCTTTCAGTTTTGTTGACCTAAGTTGAAAAGTAATCATGAAATTTACTACGTTGGAAGGCATAAATATGAACATTGTCGGTTTGGCTAACTGCACAGATGAGTAAACTGCAGGTCCACATATGTTGTAAAGTCGTTATGATTTAAAATACTGTTGTACACTAAGGCTAGTAATATGGTACTTTTCTGGGAATTCCTGACAGTAATTTAGCAATTGTCGAGTTTTACCCCATTGACCCCAACTGTTAACTTTAAAATGTATCCCCCAAAACATTGTCTAATGCTGTTATGCAAACTACCTAAAATATGTTAATCTCTGTGTTTGACCTCACAGAACCAAACATTTTTATGCTTATCGTGTTAGTGACATAAAGGGCCCGTTTATATCCACTTGAGTCATGTAACAGATTGATAAAAGAAGGTATTGTTGTTATATTTGCTACAAGCTCAGGTTTTCCATCTACTTCGATCCTTTGATGCTTTGCTGGAAAAGAGTGGAGTAGATCATGAAGAGATTAATATCAAACCACAAAGTCTATGTTACAACCCAATTGACAAATTCAGAAGAAACAAAACATCCATGGACTGGTTTTTGCTGAGGTAGGATTTTCTCATTTGTGTTTTATAGGTAATAAGGCAAGTGAGTGTAAAATGATTTAGGAAATGACAGCTTTGAATAAAATTGAGGTAAATAAATGTAATTGCAACACACAAACATATTAATGTAGGGTCTTGAGCATGTTGTTGCAAACCTGTGATAAAATATGGATTCTTATCCTGTATATGATAGATGTATAAATTCATGTGGTTGCTACATGGATTCCGGACAACATTTTATTCAATGATCAACGACACATTGAAGCAGTAGTTGGTACATAAAACATCTTTGAAAACATTTGGTGTAAGATGTTTATGTGCTTTTTGTTTTTGTTCACTTAATGCTTTGGCCTCCAATTTACTATAAGCCACTGATTTTTTTTCAGGACTTGAAAGAGACATAGACCCATGTACTGTATCTTAAATTACTCTGAAATGTGCAAGATAATGAGTTTCAGCATTGTCATGCACATCTGAATTTGATAATTCCAATAGAAGAATTTGATAATTCCAATAGCTTAACACCAGATATTTTATTGGAGTTACTTTCGTTAATTATGGGTCCCCTTCCCTGAAGGGGACACATATTGATTTTACTCAAATTGTTTTTTTGTTTTTTTTTCTTCTTTTTTTTCTCCTCAAAGTTTGTCCGACTCGTTTTTCCATGAAATGTTTGATGGATTTCGATGAAATTTACACAGGTGGTAGATATAGTTATGTAGATGTGCATCCCACTTTGTTTTTGTTGATAACCCCAGTATTTACCCCGCTAGCCCCCTTTTACCCCAAAGTTTGTCTGACTCGTTTTGCCATCAAATGTTTAATGAATTTAGATGAAACTTACACAGATGGTAGGTACAGTTATGTAGATGTGCATCCCACTTTGTTTGTGTTGATAACCCCACTATTTACCCCGCTAGCCCCCTAAAATGTTTTTTTCACCCAAAGTTTGTCCGACTCGTTTTTCCATCAAATGTTTAATGGATTTGGGTGAAATTTGCACAGATTGTAGATATAGTTATGTAGATGTGCATCCCACTTGGTTTGTGATGATAACCCCACTATTTATCCCGCTAGCCCCCTAAAATGTTTTTTTTTTTCACCCATAGTTTGTCCGACTCTTTTTTCCATCAAATGTATGATGGATTGGGGTGAAATTTGCACAGATGGTAGATATAGTTATGTGGATGTGCATCCCACTTTGTTTGTGTTGATAAACCCACTACTTACCCCGCTAGCCCCCTAAAATGTTTTTTTACCCCGCAAAGTTGTCCGACTCGTTTTGCCATCAAATGTTTAATGGATTCGGATGAAACTTACACAGATGGTAAAGATAGTTATGTAGATGTGCTTCCCACTTTGTTTGTGTTGATAACCCCAGTATTTACCCTGTTAACCCCTTAAAATGGGTGAGGTTTTAAACAGTGTCGGAATGGGCTATAATTTGGATAGCTTGAAGAAGAGGCCATTTATAGGTGTTGATTGTTGTGTTCAACCCTGTAGCCCCAACATTCACCCAACTAGCCCCCAAAGTGTAAAACGTATTTGTATGTTATTGGGCACCACAAACGAAAGATTTCTGTGGCCCAATAGTGTTACAAGGGCAACCAGTTGTGTTACTTGTGTTTGTGGGTTGCTTGTTGGACGTTTTTGTGGCATGGCAGTTAGGGGGTTGTTAACAGCCCTATGTAGTCGGAAGCATTAATGGTTGTTGCTCAAAACACTTCTAGTGTTCAAACCTTTAAACATTGGCGGATTGGGCTCAAATTTTGTAGTACTATTGATTGAATTATTGTGGTTTCATAGTATTATTATTTAAGCCCAGTGCTAATCACTGTGTTTTACCTTACAACACCCGACTTTCTCATGGTTATCTCTTGAAATGCATTATTTTTAACTTTGCATGTGTGGGGACCCATGAGTTTCTGCCTGCAGAAACAACTAAGGTTATAAAAGACGCTGGATAATGTGGGACCCAATATATAATAAGCAAAGGAAATATATGAATGTTTTAAAATAGGTTATAGTGTATAGGCAATGACAAAATGTGCTAAGCCACCCTTCTAGTGTTTTTATTTAAGTTTATTTACATTTGTGTAGATTTCCAAGATGGTTGAAGTGGTTGGTTCGCCGCCTGGAAGTCCTGCTGCACAACAAGCGACCCCAGCAGATAAACAGACAGACTCTGTACGTTTGAAGACTCTGATTAATTTGACAAAGTGCACAGTTTTTTGGTGTGACGTTTCCCCAAATTGCCTTCGATCAAATTGGCTTTCGTTGGTGTATAACCTGGCCTATCACCATCTAAGCTACGCAAGCTTAGTGGTTTGCCTGCTGAAAGTCATTCATGTTAGTATTTTGCAGACCTGGTGTGCTGTGATTTGTACAATACTGTATTGCTGGTCTACAAAACGGCTAATGGCTGACCACAGTAACGAATATCTTCGTAGTTGCTGGCTGATGATCAAACTGGCGATCCCCTGCTGTTTAGCTGACATGTGCAGCATACGAGGCAAGAATTGGTGCTTGTGATTCGACTTTCTGTTGGTAGGCGACTGATTAGTCGCATAAAACAAAACGTGTTTGTTTCACTTAAACCCGCTTTGGTCATGCAACCGAAAATCCACTTGATTTATGCTTGGCCTAAGTTGAAAGAACAGGTCATGATTCTGACGTCGCCAGCTTATAATTGGTTGGTCTTAGTTAATCGTTTTTATAAATTGGTCAAAATGTTTCACTTGTCATTTATTGTTGTACATTTGTTTTTTATCTTTGCAAACATCGAGTGGCCTAAAGGAGATAAAATTCTGCCAGACGACGCAGTGAAATTGATTCGACATTTTTTAATGAAAGATTCCAGCGATTGAACAGGCTCAAGAGGTAATTATGGGTCCCCTTCCCTGAAGGCAGAGTTTAGATAAAGTTAAGTTTACAATTTATTAGAATAAAATTCCTTAAAACAAACAGTTACGGAAAATCAGCGTTAGTAACAAAATCGCAGAAGTTTATTATAGTTTAATAATTTATTCAGCTTCAAGCAAGTTAAGTGGATTATAATATTACCAAACCACATCAACAAATGAAAGTAATTCCTTCCCTCAAGTTTTAGAATTCCTCCCCGGTTAAAAACTACTGGCAAATACTTTTGTCACCTGACAAATTTATTCCTATTTTCCGAAGCAATCCGATGTTTTCCGATCTTCCACGGCACGATTCAAAGGGAGTTACCATGGCAACGGTGTGAGAAGCAAATGATGCTTTGCATTTGTTTCCATGACGAAAGAGTGACAAAGTGGGTTTCAACTTTCGTAACCATGGCAACAACGTGACTCAACTTTTCTTTTTTACCAGGGCAACCGATATAGGTGACTCTACAGTTTTGTGACGTGGTTTACAATTGTCGAACACTTGGTGGGTTAACTTTGGTTTCCATTGCGATTTCTAACTTTCCCAGAGCTACGTCATTTGTGTGCGGTAAGTTGAAATTTTGAACTGAAGTTCGTTAACTTCTGCTTAATCTGTGTTTTCTTTCCAAAAAAAATCTTCAAATGCAATTTAACAAGTGCTGATTAGGCCGTGTATTGTATTCACAAAATCAAGTTAATGTTTTTAATGCAAACATTTTTACACGTGTTTTAATTGTTAGTAATAATACCACGGTTTATCTGCATGTATTTTTACATTTAGATGAGTTTACTTAAAAATGGGTGAAATCACTTTTGTAGAAAAAATTTAGTATTTTTTTTAATAAATCCTAATCACTAACGGTTAGGAAGTAGAATTAGGCGAATTTTTAATTTAGCGAGATTTAAACAATTCAACAGGGTAATTGTATTTACATAATTTACACTGATACGGGAAAATTAATAAAAGTCCGTGTTTTCATCTTTGGAAGAGAAATGTTGATTTTATTCGCATTTAAACATCATCGTTGATTCTTTAATCGCTTCCCAACCCCCTTTCCAGTGATACCAGAGCATGTTGTGCCAGTTTCCTCCTGATCTTCCCCATTCAGCGTTGAGTTTAGAAGTGGAACAATGATTATACCACCATCCACCGTCAGCGCCGAAATAAAGTGCACAGTTGACTCCACTCAACCTGTGTCACAATGTAATATTCCAATAAAACTTAACCTCGATACAAACTACACAAACACATAGTGGAATATTTGATCGTGTGTTTCAACCAATAGCGCCATCACTTTATCAGTTGTGACATCACACAGGCTGTTTTGATGATTTTATGACGTCACACGGTAACTACTAAATGACTTGATTTTTAAGAATTTTTTGATTTTTTTTATTAAACACGGTTATTAAACATACGAGTGAGTCGTTTTATCATTTTTTTTGGTTACCCAGTTTTTTTTTAAATTGAGTCAAAAATTAATTTTGCAATTTTTATCATTGTGTGTTTCCTGTAGTTCATATGATTTCTTTGCAATTGATTTTGCACAATTGTTTTTGTCTTGCAATATAACGTCATAAAACAAATTTACAATGAAACAAAAATAATCTTGTTCATTTGACTATCCGGAAATATTTTTATACTTATGTACACAAACTGTATTTACAGATCATTATCCCGATCTTTGGTGGTGAATTGCCTTCCGTTGCTACTTGCCAAACTGTCACCAGCTGTTCCACTGAAGCCAGAAACATGTAAACGATAATTGTCTGATTCGTCGTCGATTGCAAACGAACTGCGAAAATAAAATACATTGTTGGTGTTCTTTGTGTTTATAATGGGTCGCTTTCTCTGAAGAAAACACATTTCGCTTTCCTTCAGGTTTTTTCTGCCTAATGTTTTTTACCGTTTTGTGAAAAAACGAGGTTTTAACTGGTGATGTACCGAATTGGCGCAATTTCAGTTCGGCCGAAACCGAATATTCGGCAATTAATAAATTCAGACGAATGAACCAAATCATTTTTGACGTCACGAGAAGTCGTACGCTACGCGTTTGAATTGAAAGCATGATATAAAACAAGTTTTAATCAGGCAATTTGTGCAGTGTGGTTTTGTTTTGTCTTCATTTTAGTTCTGTAGGGTTTAACATTGCCTCAAGCATGATTTCCAACCCGACAATGAATTACTGATTTTTGTCTGCAATGGGAAAAAAAAAATTATTGACAAGATTTTCGTTGGTATTAAGCAGAAAAAGACACGTTTAACGCTTTAAAATCTTTTACGAGTGTTCGTAAAAGATTCGGTTTCGGCCAAATCGCAACAATTAAATTATTCGGCCGAACTCGAATCTTTTCCAAAATGGGTGAATAAATTTGGCAAACGAATATTAGGTACATATCTAGTTTAAACCAGGAAGTCGAACCGGAATTGACCCAAACCCGCGAACCGGTTTGAGCGGTTAAATTTAATAAACCTGATTCGTAATAAACGTTTTTCTAAAACCCGAACCGGAGTTAAACCTTATATTTTGTTCGGCGTTGGACCTGAACCGAACCGGTAAAAATGCAGTCTATACTTTAATATTTTTTTGTAATTTCCATCACATTTTTGTTAATTTCAAACATTGTACTGAAGAATACGCGAGATAGGAGCTACAGGGCGTTTCAAAAACGACTGCAAACCGACTCAAACCCCCAAGAACAGTGATCCCGAACCGAACCTGAACCCGTATAACAAGTGGTTCGACTCTCTGGTTCGAACCAATTTAAATTTCTACATGTTATAAATATGTATCTTAAGTTGCGAATTGTAAAATTTATAATGCGTTAAAAAAAATTAACGAAGTAGATTTGGTGCTCATTGTTTGTTTCAAAATGTTAGACAAGGCACTGGAGAGCAATAACATATCCTGGTACAACACATTTTATGGGCCCTACTCGCACACTAGTCAGAACTAGATTGACCCGTATTTGTATTAAAAGAGAGAATCAAAATGCTATACTGGAGAACTACACCAACACTTTGCGTCTTCATAGAAACAATACAAGTAACCACGTAACTGTTCATTTTAGTTTTTATATTTATGACCCCATTAGACTGTTTTGGGCCCAGACGTGGAGCATCGACTGCACCCGCATCTCGTAGGGGCTGATTTCAGACCAGTCGGTTCAGTGATGACTTTACAAAGCGTCATTGATTTTTTACTTGCGAAATAGAAAACGTTCTAGAGTTGTAAAAACAAAATAACAGTTGAAAAACATTTTGTTCGAGGTGCGCCGTGTTTGTCCGATTTCGCAGTTCCTCCTGAGACTGGTAAAGCTCTAACGCAATTTTTCTTCTAAATTAATGTTCTTAATAGAATACAGTCGTATATTGCAGGGGTCGGCAACCTTTTTTGCACTGCGGACCGTTTTTGAAACTAAAATCTTATCGCGGACCGGTCTTCAAAACTACAAATATATAGCGATAAAAATGCATAAATTAGTTTGTCATCCCCGGGATACATGGACGAAAACGTTTTATAGCATTTAACCTGAAAAATTATAAGGCCCGGAAACTAACTCCTCGCGGTTGCCGACCACTGGTTTATTGCAGGGCTGCCACTCCTTGGGATTTTTTCCAAGATCTTGGGATTTCAATGCTAACCTTGGGATCTTGGGACAAACTTTTCAAACCTTGGGCTTTTTTAAAATTATCCGTTTAATACGTTTAAGATTCAATTAATACTATTGTTGAGAACAAAAATTATCCTTTTGCAAAAATCATCTTTTTATGTGACGATTTGCGTAACAGTCGGCGACCCCTGGCACGCGAGGCGGTTTTTCATGGCACGCCAACCGAATTGCGTGTGTATATTGAAGTAACAATTTAACTGGTAAACTGCTTGTTTTCAGTTTTTATCATGTTATTGTCTTAAAATTCAACCTTACATGTACAAAACGCTCTGCTTTCTCTTTATTATTGATATCTGCTTGCACGAACCACTGTTATTTGGAAAAACGTTGACACGCGGTCATTTACACATGGGAATAACAAGTAAATTGGCACGCGTTGCCTAAAAGGTTGTTGACCCCTGATCTAGAACAATGGTTGGCAACTGCCGGTCCATGGCCTAGTGCCAGTCCGCGAGAAGTTTGTTACCGGGCCGTATACTTTTTCAAATCAAATGTTTTGAAACTTTTGCCCATGAACCCCGGTAATCATAAACTAAGGCGTTTTATTGTTAAACATTTGTAGTGTTTTTTTTAAGGCCGGCCTGTTATCAAATTTTGGGTTCAAAACCGGTCAATCTACAAAGGTTAAGGGTCAAATTTATCAGTAACTGAAAAATTTATCAGTAACATCGCATGCTAAAAAATTGAATTTTAAAAAATTGAATTTAAGTTTTTTACACCTTTATATGACGGTATAACTTAACAGTCTTATACAAAGAATTGTTTTGCGAAATAACAATGATTTCGCATGTGAAAAGAAATACTTTGTCGCTAACGAATTAACAAAATCCATCCATGTTTTGACACAGTTCTCACGAAAGGAAAAAAAGGCTTGTGGTGCTGCAGGCAAAAGTTTTGCGGAAGATATTTGGTTAGTTTTGCTTGGCACGGTGTTGAATATCATCTAGCTAACTTAGTAGCTATGACAAGTTGCAGTGGTTCATCCGAACTTTGACTTGTTTCCGAGAATAAATACACCGCCATGAAATAAGACGCCGCGTTTGATTGCTGATTGCAGAAAAGCGGATTAATTTGTGAGGTTAAACCAGGGGTACACAACCTTTTCTCTATGACGCCCGCAGCGCAGGTCCTTATTTCATCAACAGCCGCCAATGCCTACTTGTTTTTGTTTTAAAATTACTGGTGTAAGGAATTAGGTTTCTTTCATATATATATATATATCATTCAAAAGCACCAGAAAAACTCAAATTAATCATTTCTAACTTGGTGCATAAGTTTGGCTAAACAGAGCTAACTGTTTATGACGTCATAATCTGTATTGTGAAGTTGTGGGGCCTGTTTTTCGCATTGTTTGCACACAATAAGCCGATAAAAAGCCTGGCACACTCGGTTAGTAGGCTGAAAATGTTTTTTCCTGTGTCGCAAAATCTGTTTAGAGCAGTTTAAAAGGCAAAATATTTAGGAAAATAGTTTTAGTTACGTCACGGCGCCAGTACATGTACTTTAACATACATGGTCACGGCCGCAGGATGTGCACCCCTGGGTTAAACTAAAACGGTTAAGTGTTAAAATTTCAAAGTTGAATAAAAAAGTGGATTTACAGCATTGGAATGTATGAAAACAGTTTGTTGTTATTAGCCATAATATATCATTGTCATTTTCTATTTACCAGCGCGACACAAGACAAAAAGTTTTCGAGTGAACCGACCTAGTAACTTTATACTGGAACGTATTAAACTTTTTGCCAATACATTTCAGCACTTTCTAAACCAGGGCTACTCAGCTAGTTTTGTTGGAGGTCTAGATACAAAAGGTAAAAATCAACGAGGTCCGGACACATCTGTAAGTAATGAAATGCAGCATGTCTTGGCCAATTTTGGTTTTAACTAATCGCAGTCCAACATAAACACATTTGTTCAAGCCGATTGTATGTCAGATTTTATCAGACACTAAACGTTAATTTACTCTTTTCGAAAGTATATTGGCACAACTACATACAAACACATTTTATCTAGTTTTGTAAGATTACTTTGGCAATGATTTAAAATTGAGTTTATTATGTCACAAATGAAATTATGCGCAAACAATGGCCGTTTTGTTAATTTTTCCGCGGTCCGCCATTTGAGTAGCCCTGTTCTAAACCAACCTATGACCCTAAGTTGGGTCGCCTGAAAATTCTGTTGGGTCGCCTTTTTTGTGGCAATAAAAGCATCTACTCTTTGACTTCGTTTCGTAGCGATTTTTTCCCCGGTTTTAAATCAGGGTTCTTCAGCGGGGCCGATTTCAAATTTTCAACATTACTGATTGTATGAATATATAAGCTTACAAGAACTTGTGAAACTCAGCTAACTTTATCTTACAAGCAGATAAAGTATACATTTGAATACATTGTGTTTACTGGCGATTGTTTGTGCTTCTCGAGGGCAAGGTTACGCATTTAATTTGCCACAGGGGACACTTTATTGAGGCTATGCATGGTGACAGGTTATACGTTTTAAATACAACGGTAACGAGCTTTCCCTTGAACTTGTATCGCTTTCACACTTCCTATCGGCCGAATAGCGCTTCCCAAACTGCGAAGTATTTGCATCATTTAATTTGGTAAATGTAGTGTAATTTGATGTTGAATGTATAGAATTCTCCTCTACCGAGTAATGCCCTATTGTTCAACAAAAGAAGGCGATTGTTTGCACATAATCGTGATATTATTTTGTTTATGATGTAACAAACTGCTTTGAATTGTTGTCCCCAAAAAATTTCAAGACAACTTGGCGCAATAATGGTAAATTCGGTTTGTGACGTAGTAATTCTTTTCTTATTATTGAAATCTCCTTTCAAGTAAAACGACCGCGACGATTCAGGGTCAATAAAATCAGATGAAGAAAATTCAGTGTGAAAAACCACTAAATCTGTCGCTATGTTTTAATAAAACAAATAAAACATAGCGACAGATTTAGTGGTTTTTCACACTGAATTTTCTTCGGTTTGTGACGTCATATTGGCTGATAATGCTTTGAGTCAGCTTTAAATTTCGGGCTAAATGGAAATGTTTTGAAGAAAAAACGAATAGTATTTGTTTGATTTTTAACTTTTCAAAACTGGCGCAGTAATTTTCGAAAAGCTTTCCTGATTTAGAGACAAAAATACAACCAAATTAGTAAAAAAACATGTCCATGTGTCGCGAGAAACCACAAAATAAAATTATGGGAAGTATTAGGGTCGCATCAAAAAAAGGTCGGGAACCACTGTTCTAAACCAATGTGTATTTTTTGATAAGGCGAGACTCTCTTTTTCGCCAAGTGGAGCTGTGCCACTTTTTACACGCTTAGGAGGAGCAGCGTTTTCCCACTCTCAGGAGAAGCGGCGAAGCTGGATAATGTAGCACTCATATTTCCACCGACAGAAGGTTTTGAAGGAAAATTGTATTTTTACTGCGTTTTTAAAGGTAATATTTTTCAACATAAATTTTTTTGCAACTCGTTTTTTCACGGGGTTCCAACCGAACGCATGTTATTTTATTAATAGAAATCTTACCTGTATTGTGCGTAAGCCGTTGCAGCATCAAAACCTGTCATCTTTATTTTCAGTTTGCAGTTCTGTCCACTTGTCAATTCGTATATTTTATCC
The DNA here is from genome assembly GCF_965637545.1 of Phallusia mammillata. Classification (NCBI taxonomy): domain Eukaryota; kingdom Metazoa; phylum Chordata; class Ascidiacea; order Phlebobranchia; family Ascidiidae; genus Phallusia; species Phallusia mammillata. Next base: position 25,597,311 of record NC_137256.1, on the reverse strand, counting down.
AAACCTGGGTTGTTTAAAGTTTTCGTCAAATTCAATTTACGCGTTTAAAGAAAATTATTTGTTCACCGAGCCAGAATTCTCCTTCCATGTTTCCGAATCCATCTTTATATTCCTGCCAGTTTCGGTTAAAATCCACACTTCCGTTAAATCGTCGTTGAAAAACCTGTCATGTAGGAAATATACGAGTGTTGTAATTCCACGTTGCTATTCTAGATATTGTTCGATTTACCGTCCAACCGGCACAGACCACTTCACTGCTGTTACAGATAAACATCTGGTAACCACCCACTGATGACGTTGCGCAGCTGGTTGGAAGTCGGCACTTCATCTCTGAAATGTACAATTCCACATATAATTTACTTTCAAATTTAAATTAATAATTTTCATTCACGATTAAAGGAAATTAGTGTGGCTATAAGAAGTTTTAATTAAAAAATGAATGCTACATAGGTATTGGTATAAAGTTATTTTCGAGTCCCGGAAAGACTCTGTCGTGGGTTCGAATCTCACCGCAGGCTACATTTTTTTAGCCTGTGTCTTGCCATATGGGAATGCTTGGAATACCGGCTGATTCGGTATAACGCCTTTAATATGCCTGGCGTGCTATGATTTATCGATAAGTGTGCTGTGTTCGCTGGTCTGCATCGATTCAGTCTGCACAGGGACATGTCCGGGAAAATACGTGCGTCTAAATGTTTATTTTTGACAACACATTTATGGAGCAATTGAAGCAAACGGTTTAGCGATTGTGTTGGTAAAGGTTTTTAAAAGATGAAAAAGACTAAATAAAATGATCTCACCATTAAACGGATTTTTAGCAAAAAATTAGTACTAGAGGTCAAAAACTTGTAAAATCTATACAACGTTAATTTTACGACCAGTGACTGCTTAAAAATACACCGGGTGTGCTGATTGAAACTCTGTTATGTTGGATTCTAGGGTTGACAACCCTTGACAATCCAAGTGGTTTATTAATTCACATTCCAACATAATTTCGGTCTTAAAAGCAAGGATGGCAGGACGGTATTATATTCATTTATTTATTTATTTCGTTCACGCGCAGTAAGTAATCAGTTACGTATGTACATTCAAATTGCAACGGCGCAAACAAAAATGGATCAGCTGGAGCCACTAGTGGCCATTACAAGTAGCTGACCCTATATTACAAGTAGCTGACCCTATATTACAAGTAGCTGACCTTATGTACGATACGATACGGTACGCAGCAAATTTCATCAAAAAGTACAGTAGGTAGGCTACGGTACGCAACGAAAGATGAGGTACGGGTGCGGTACGTGGTATGGCCCTTCACTAGAGCGTACCACCGTACGAAAAACGTACCGTACCACCGTACTGGTACGCATATTAAATTTTAATTAAACGTTCATTTTGAATCGTTACCATTTGCAGATAATATCAAAATTGTCTGAAACCTGAATTTAAATTTTTGATGACATGATTTCATCAGAATGTCCCTGTAAAATGTCCCTAGTTAGTTGAAAAAGCTAGCTAGTGTTGTTGTCTCTTTCGCAGCAATGATTTTAAGAAACATGCTGTTGAAAATTACACACCGTCGCTGCACGAACCCATCGTAGAAAACACATCAACCTTTCATTTCGAATAAGCTGGTTGTAGTGGGGCAGCTTGTTTAGAGTTTACACACTTCTCCCTTAAATGCATGTCATATTGACATAAAATGTATCCAACCTAATCCCGATTGGTTTATTTGAAGGTATACCGTATACGGTACGATTTTGCGTACCGTACCTCAAGTACGGTACAGTGGTACGGTTCGCTTTGATTTTTGACATTTGGTACGGTACGGTGGTACGGTATCGCTTTGATTTTTGACAATTGGTACGGTATGCTCTACGTAACGAGGTACGTGGTAGGGTAAACGACACACGTGCCATACCGTGCCGTACTGCCATCCATGCTGAAAGTTTATTTTTTGCTTTAAAACTTTTTTTCTTCAAAATAATTATTTTTTTTATCGTTTAGTGCAGGGGTCGGCAACCTGTTTTGCACTCCGGTTTAAAGGTTTAAAACTTCAATTTTTGTCACGGACCGGCTTTTAAAAACCACAAATGTTCAAGTGAAAAATTAATTACTGTTATTACAACTTTTGTTCAATGTGAACCATGAGCAAGTTTTATGCGGCCCGGTAAAAATCCCTTCACGGATCACGGACCCTTCACTTTTTTTGCATTCAGTGCAACTGCAACAGTTTTTGATACTGTGGTTCGTTCTGGTGGAAGGGTTTTCTGTTGTACTTCGTGCACTGCAACCCCCTTTTGAAAGTTTGCTGTGTGTAGAACTGCAAGTTTTGTTCACAAGCTTTTAACAAAAACATGTGAAAGTTATTTTAATCGCCAACTGTCTGAGTGGTTATTGGGTGGTTTTGTTTGTGTTATTTTGTTAAAACAAAGCCACAAATTGAAATTTCGTTTTATAAATTGCGTTTTTAACTTTCAGTTTGCAGAAAAACAAATGTACCTCGAAGACTTTCTCTTATTTCGTGCAAATCTGTGTTGAAGTCTTCCAAATTTAAATCCTCTCCCTTGTCGCCCTTATCGCCTTTAGGACCCACCGAACCTTGTCTGCCTGCCTCTCCCCTTCGGCACACACCAGGCATTCCAGGGTCTCCTTTGGGACCTATGGGTCCGATAACCCCGTTGTTTCCGGTGAATCCCCCCGGACCCATTTTGCCTGGTAACCCAGTGTCCCCCTTTTCACCCATCCCAATAATCAGGTTTACAGGTGTGACAGTGACGTCATCACCACATGTTGCAACGGTGACGTAACTGCAATGCTGCTGTCCGCTGACCAGTGACATATAATACAGCAAAACCGCTGTCAGTTGTAACAACATGTTTTAAAAATTATTTTATCTTCTGCCAAGAAATAACAAATTTTAGAAGGTATTTGTTTGTGTTCAACATTCAAAACAACTGAATATTTCATTCTGTGGCTCCGAAAAATGGTTTTACCAAGCAAAGTTTGCAAGTTTTAATAAAATGTTTCAAAATTATTGTGATAAAACTTGTTTAGTTGGACAGGCGTTTGGCTCCGAAATGAATATATTTCTTAAATTTGTAGGTTTATAAAGTAACATGACGCCATTTATGGTTGAACCCGATTTGTAACCTCAAAATATCGATTCGTTTCCTAAAGTTTAGTATCAGACTTGGCACGAATTAAAGGAATTCCTTGAACTTTAGTGTTAATACCCTTTTGGGCTAATGCTACAAGTAATTTATAAACCTGTACTAAAACTTAAACAAAGTTCAAACCAATGAGGTGATAAAGCAAAAGTTTCTCAAAATACTCAACAACAGTTATTAAATGCTTTTACCTTAGAAGCTAAGCGTTAAAAAGTTTTGCATCAGATGCTTTTTCCAGACCCTTTCACCTTCTTAGGTCAAAAATACCCCGCTTTCAACGATGCCACCATAGTAGAGAAATAATGTATGCCACAATTAAACTAAGAATCATAAAATAGAAGGTGGACGTCAAAATTGGAAATACGAAGGCAGCATTTGTTGCATGACAAATAATTTTCGCTATTTTATGTGAACAAACCAAATCAAAATGTGAAAAAGTAAGAACGTGGTAAACAAAACTGCTCTAACAAACGCAGTTAATTCTTAAAATATCTGAAAATAAAAATGCTTTCACACACAAAAAATTAAATCTAACCTTTAAACTTGTTAAGCAAATTGGTGCATCAATTATAACTGATATAATTGAGATAATTATCTTAAGATATCGCGTAACAAGATTAGGACTTCATTAAAAATAAAATGGCGCCCGCTAAGGTCTTGTCATAAAATTTTTAGGCGACCCATCAATAAGTTTTTAAATTAATATCGGTTCTATTTGCTAAACTTGTTTGGTTTTTAATAACAGTGGCTCATTGTGACTAAATCCAATCGTGAAGGTGATTTTAAACAACAATCAATTCTCTTGAGATATCGCTTGACAACATTTCTCCTGATTTCCCAAGGCGAGTTAACTGATGATGATGTTATTTGTTGCTGAACAAATGTCTTCAGTACGAAGTGTTGTAACGAATATTGCATTGGACTCGTCTCAAAATTTGGTTCAAGCCGTATTGTTTGGTGGAAAGGCCGATTAATTTTTGGTACACTGGTTTAAGCCACAAACAACTCCATTGCAGTTATATCAGGATCTTGAAACATCTCAACGTTGTTATGCGTATTGTAGGAAATGTAATTAATCCATTAAACTCCTACACATTTTTTCCAAAAAAAAGGAAACGAAAAATCAAACATAACTTCAAAATTTGCATTACCACACGAAGCAACTCGAAATTTAAGTTGAAAAATTCGACTGTTTTAGTGCAATTGTGTCGCTATTTTTTTACTTTCATTTAAGCGAAATAAACTCAATTCGAACTAAACGATTGACGTAATCAAACAGTCTATACGTTAAGATTTTCGGTTGCGAAAACATTGCGACGTTTCAAAGCAACAAACCCAAAAAACAAGGATTGGCAAATTTTTAATTCCGTAATCCGGGTAAAACGCTTTTAAAGCCTTGCGATTTTATCCATTAAAACTTATCAAATTGTGACCATGCTATGCATGAACTAGAATTCTTGCCAACAGGAAACTTAACAAAATAACACAAACTCGAATCAACAACGGACGACTTCACAATAATTTGAACAATGTTGAAACAACAAAATAATCACAGTCCTGCATTGTTCATGTAAAATTTGTTAAACAATACTGAAAATTGATGACCTGTCAGATTACTATATATATTATGTGATTGATTTAAAACCTTTTATTATCAAGCTACCGTTGATTAGCTTTAAGGCGAGGGTGCACAACCCTTCAGTTAGAGAGCTACATTACAGGCTTCAGTTTCAACGACGGCCACTAATGTGCGCATGATATATGTTCTTAAATTACAACTGATAATTAAAATGAGGTTTGTTACATAACAACGTCTCTTTCTGCATAAAATTCTGAATTGATTTTTAAATTAATCCATAAATTAACTTTATCTATAAATTATACTGAAATATTTGCTCTGATTACACTTAATTATAAGCAGGATTGCCATCGACTTGAAACCATAAATAAGGACAACCAAAAAATTAAATCTTTATGCGAAACGAAACAAATGTTTTTGAACAAATCTTTGCATTTCTACGAGCAATGACATCATTATACCAATATTTTGGCCAGAAACAATCTGTTACAGTAACTCGTTGTGCGTAATAAACTACTTCGTGCATCTTACGACAAGTCAGGTCAGGTCTAGGTTTACTTTTACTCGTAGCAGGGATCTGACTATACTTTTGTTGAAAATAAGACAAAATAAGGACTACAGTTAAAAATAAGGATGGTATGCAGGTTGTACACCTATGCTTCAAATTATTATAATAAACTGATCAAGTTAAAAATGTGGCAAATCTGTGCAACGACAGTTTGTTGCCGTTATTAACTTATTATTTTTACGAGATATCACCTTTGTTGGCTGGACTTGATACCAGGTTAAGGCGAACATTAGGACCCACACAGCGCGATAAACCATTTACTTAAACTTTTCTAAACTACCAAGAGCACAATATAATGCTGCATAAACTTAACTTAGACAAAATAACCGAACCCGGATGGTGTTACAGATTAAACAAGATAAAACTGGCCTATACGCACACTTTTATCTGCAACACTACAGCATAACCCATGGTTCTGTAACACCACTTATATCAACAAACTTAACTTGGTTACTTTACAGTCCAGGGGTTACCAACCTATGCCCGCCACATTTAAACTTGTCAATTTTAATTTTCAAATAAGTCATGAACACAGTTTTACCCTTTATAGATTTTTAAACATGTTTATGCTTATGTTTTGTACTAATATCCCTTATATGTTACTTGATAATATTACGGTAGTCTTCGACTTTATAAAAGTTAGTGGTCCCTACATGCTTCTTATAAAGATTTTTCTCACGATTTGCGAGGTCATCAACTTTACTCCATTCAACCCTCAGGTATAAAATCAAACGCACAAAACGCTACTTCGTCGATGACGTCAACTCGCTACGCATTCTGACAGACCTTGTGAACTTAATAGCAACCAACATAACTGTATATTCCCAACAGGGCAACAAGGAGACGTTGAACGCGCGTTTAATACATGAATCATGACATTTAAGAGCAATAGAGCAGAGGTGTCAAACTCGTGGGGTTTGAGGGCTACATTGCAGTTTGCAAATTATGCCGAGGGCTGCATGTGATTTTTATTCAAGTTTTATACACTTAAACAACCTTTTTGCTACGACGGCCGCATTGCAGATCCTTATTTCACCAACAACCGCCAATTCCCTGCTGGTTTTTGTTTAAAAATTACAGATGTAAAGAAATAGGTTTATATCACATATAAACCATCTATTGACGCCCCAAAAGCCCAGATTATTTTCAAACTTGATGCGCAGATTAAGCTGCACAGTGTGAAGATCAGTTTTAACTGTTTATTACGTCATAGGCTATATCAGGGCTGGGGAACCTGCGACAAAAGGCCACCTGCGGCCTTTTAGGGCACAAAGTGCGGCCTTCGATGTCAAAATACATTTTAGGATGTTGATATTACAGACTACACCAGGCGCTGAAAAGTAGACAGAAACTTATTTTTGGATCTTTATTCCACATTATACTATTTGATTAGTTCAAGGGCACCGGGTTTTAAATTAGAGCCAAACGGTCCCATAGTGGTTTACATGGCGATTTTCGTAGTACTGCCAAGAGCCCAAGATTGTACAATCTTACTTGTGTTGCGAAAGAACAATTGTTTGCGCATAATCGAATGTATTAAACGTGTCTGTGATGTCACAAGGTGTTCTTAGATCATTGATATTTGCAAACAAGCGAGTTTCTAGGTTAAAAAATCCTGAATATTGTTGTTAAGATTGGAATGTAGTAAGGAATTGTATTTAGCTTGGACCGTAGGTGCTACAACTCTACAAGGGATTTGCAAACGACCATTCTGTACGTCACAAAGTTTGAACACCACTATCCTTGGCCTGGGAAATAGTCCATGCGGCCTAAACGAATATTGATAAACCGTTTGGTGGCCTTTATAAACAAAAAGGTTCCCCACCCCTGGTTCATATTGTGACGCTTTTGGTACCTGTTTTTTGCATTGTTTGCACAAAATAGGCCTACAAAAAGTCTGGCGCATATGGCTACTAGGTTATAGTAATACTCCTTTCAGTAATACAAAATCTGTTTAGAGCAGTTTGAAAGACAAAATTTTAGCCAAAGGAATTTTAATTACAACACGGCGGCCAGTACATTATTTTAACAAACATATGTTTACGGCCGCACAAACTCGTTTCTGTGGCCGTACGATTTGAGGAATGCTTAAATTACTATCGTTTCTATTTATAACATATGAATTTTTATACATAAATTAAATTTCTGTATGTGTGTTTAAATAATAGCTTTCACTTTGAAAAGTAAGAAAAATTTGTTATAATTCGATAAAAATCTGACAAAATACTTCCATTGTTGTCGAGTGTTTGACACCCCTGCAATAGAGTATATTCTCTTTAACGTCGGTAAACATAGTAACAAATATATAGAGGTAAAAGGGTAAAAAAGTGAACTGAATAAAAATTAAAAATTCAGTCAAATATTGCGCATGAAACCAATCAACAAAGTATGAAACTCCTCAGTCTTGTATTTTGGAAATTATTGTCATTCAAAAATATTTAGTAAATTTAGAAACGTTTAAATTTAAAAAACATTTCAAATTTTCCAATATATTGAAAATCCTGCGTGTTTATTCTTTCAAACGTATAAAAATTGTGGCCATTTTCTTAAAACGACCCCAGGGATATATATCGCCTTTACTGCATTTTAGGTCGCAAGGTAGAAATAAACTTTTGACATCTATGACCAGCCAAATAGTTTTTGTATATTGTACGCCTTGCTGGAAAGAAGTTTTAAATCTACAGCAACAAATCGTCAGACGAAGCTGTGCATCAATTCTCTTGAGATATTGCTTGACAACATCTGTCCTGAGTCCCAAGGCGAGTTTAATAACTGATGATGATGTTATTTGTTGCTGAACAAACGTCTTTAGTACGAAGTGTTGCAACGAATATTGCATTGAACTCGTCTCAAACTTTGGTTCAAGTCGGATTGTTCGGTGAAAAGGCCGATTAATTTTTGGTACATTGGTTTAAGCTACCAACACAGGGGTGTCCAAACTGCGGCCGCGAGTCAAATGCGGCCCTGGTGGCATTTTATGTGGGGGGAGTGCCATGTGCATACTAGTCGCCTTTACTTAAAAGGCCCATTTAAAAATGAGAAAAAAATGTTGGGCCTTATTGCCACCAATGGCCGACAAACAAAACCGTAAAATAATTATTTTAAAGTCATTCTTTTTTCCAGCTAAAATAATGTCCCAATTAAAGTAAAACGACCTCTTTACTGATATATCTTAAAAAGTTTTCATTACGACAACGAAACCTTTCAATGTTTGTAACCAAATTTATTTTAAATTATAAAAAGTCGTCAACAAACACTTATAAATTTGGTTTTTCTCATAGTAACTATTACACATAACTTGTAGGTTCAAAACTTTGTAAATCATTCTAAGTACTTATATCTTTTGAAATTGAAACAAAACGGAACATTTTTCCTTGTACATCAAAAAATAAAAGCGGTGAGCCTTATTACCTTCCAGGCCTATATATCTTTAAGGCAGGGGTGTCAAACTCACGGTCCGAGGGCCGCATGCGGTAACGAAGCCCTCTAATGCGGCCCACGCACACTTAACAACAATTGTAGTATTTTCTCAGATATTTATCTAATTAAAATATTTTTTTATACTTTTTAAAGTCAAAGCAATTATTTAACCAGAGACATACAAAAAAATAATTTATAGATGAAAATTCATATGTTATGAATAAAAACGATACAAATTTAACCGTTCCTCGAAGCGTTAAGTTTCAGTCAACTTGTAGCCGTACGGCCGTGAACATGTTTATTAAAATATATGTACTGGCGACAGTAATGTAATTAAACCACCTTCGCCAAAAATTTTGATTTTCAAACTGCTCTAACATTTGTGTTACAGAAAAGAGAATTACCAACCTACTATAGTAGCCATATGCGACATACTTTTTGTGCGCATATTGTGCACAAACAACGCGAAAAACAGGTACCAAAAGCGTCCAATATAGATTATGATGTCATAAACAGTTAAGACTGATCTTCACACTGTACAGCTCAATCTGTACATCAAGTTGGAAAATAATCTGGGCTTTTGGGGCGTCAATAGATGGTTTATATGTGATATAAACCTATTTCTTTACATCTGTAATTTGAAAACAAAAACCAGCAGGGAATTGACGGTTGTTGGTGAAATAAGGATCTGCAAAAGTGTATAAAAACTTGAATAAAAATCACATGCGGCCTCGGCATCATTTTCAATCTGCAATGTGGCCCCTAAACCCCACGAGTTTTACACCCTTAATTGTTTTAAGGTGCCTGATAATTAAGTTTGACGTATGGCTGCTTGACTTATAAACTACATTCGGCCTAGACCTCACCAAAATTCTTCTCATATCAGTTTTTGAAGCCAAATATTTAGCAAAAAGAATTTTAACAAACGCCGCCCATACACTTTTATTCATATATTTACGACCAAATAAATCTGTCTCTTCACGGTTGCAGGTTGTACACTTCTGCTTCAAATTATCAGATAACAAACTGATAAAGTTAAAAATGTGATATTATTACAGATTTTACAAGATAAACTGGCCTATACGCACACTTTTATCTGCAACACTACATAACCCATGGTTCTGTAACACCACGTACTTACATATCAACAAACTTAACCTGGTATCTTTACAGTCCAGTGGTTACTAACCTATGTCGCAACACATACTTGTCATCTTTAAATAATTTATGAACACAGCTTTTTACGTATATCCTATGTACATTTTTCGACATGTTTTGAACTGGTAGGTGCCGAGCAATTCGATCATTTGCACTGTAGGCCTACATTAGCCTTCGAACTACTCCTGCATAACAAAATCGGGTTTACTTAAATATACTATTAAAGTTATAGCCAAAAAAATAAGCTAAATACAAAACCGTTACATATTAGCAGGTTTGGTGCACAATCTAGCCTGCAAGCCATTAACGCCTCCGCAATTTAATCATTTGTACAGTGCATATGCCCATTAGCCTATACTCTAGCAAAACGAAATCAGGTTTACATTAATATAACTATGATATTTAAACATACTTTTGAAATTATAGCCAAAAACAAAACCGTTACATTAGCTAGCTTTAGTGCACAATCTAGCCTGCAAGCCAACGCAACTATAGTTTCTCCAATCAGCAAATCACGAGACAGATAGGTTCTTTGCACGCGTTCCAAATCGTTAGACGAAGTTGTGCATCAATTCTCTTGAGATATTGCCCAACAACATCTGTCCTGATTCCCAAGGCAAGTTTTGAAATTGATGAAATTATTTATTGACGCAGTTTTTACGCCTTAATTTTGGACATTTTGTTCCAGGTGTCTGGTAACCCTTACCTAAAAGTTTCGCAAACCCGGTTGACCCACGACAGACTCCTATGTTTACATACAATTAAATATTGGAAGTTGAGAGGTGTTGGTTGATCACATCAAGGTTTATAGAAAGGCCTGAAAACATACAAACACATAATTGAATGCTTTTTAAGTTTTTAATTGCATCATTACATTATGTTAGGGTTACCAGACGTCCGAAATTTCCCTGGACATGTTTGAAATTCGGGTTTAAATCTGTGTCCAGAAATAATTTTAAATTACACTCCCAATGGAATCCAGTGTCTAAGTAGCCGATTAAAGTTCTCAAAGTGGCCGAAATTGCCTTGCTGAGGTGATTCAAGCAATTGGACAAATGCCTATTTACTATAATATTCAAAACGGACTGCTTGGATTTCCCTTATTTCATCGAAGAAGGATGTTTAAGGCAGTGTACGTTTGCTTATGTCTGTGCGGTTTTTGATCCACGGTTCAATGAAATCCAATATGGCGCCAGTTTAGTTTCGAGAAAGGTATTTATTGAAATTGTCCGCAATATGGACAACTATGGAAACTATATATTACGTACTACTTTTTCAATTTATTATTAGTTTTGTATTTCTGTTAACTTGTATCATAGATACATACAGTACGTAGTATCTATGGTATTAGAGTTCTTCTCATTTTATTGTCTTTCTTTGTTTTCCCCAAACTGGATTCTTTAAAAATATTTTAACCACCTATAATTAAGGAAAACAGAAAGGCTATACCCTAAGAAAAGATGCATTTAAAGTTCAGGTTTTAGATATCAGTTTAAATCGGGTTTGAAAGTCGTAAAAAGAAACCAAACAAAATTAGGTACACAAGATACGAACTTAACTAGTAGCTTCACTAAAAAACCAATTGCCAGCGAAACAAATCTTTTCTGTCAAGGACCGCCCTTGCAACAACCTTCGCTGCAGTGTTGTTTACAGGCTTACGTGTTCATGTGGGTCCTCCTATATTGGTGAGACACAACGAAAAGTGGGTCCTCCTATATTGGTGAGACACAACGAAAAGTGGGTCCTCCTATATTGGTGAGACACAACGAAATTTAGTCACACGATTAAACGAGCATCAAACCAACGAAAAATCGGAAGTGTGCATGCATCTTCAAACTAACCCCATGCACAGGGTCAACCGATCCTGAAATATTGGACGCAACATCGGATCGGATTCGCTTATTAATTTTAGAATCACTAAATTCAACAACATACACCGGGACTGAACGTAGACACAACGTCTATGCCCCTGCGGCTTTTTAACACCTGATGATCACTGTTTTTAGCGCTATCTCCTCGTTTGTCTGCAAACCTTTTACCGGTGTGACGTAATTGACCTTTTCTCGTTACTTTTCTGTGTATATAAACGCGCTTGTTTCCGCTTGTATTTTACATTATTCACTGATGATGACAATGGTTTTTGTCGAAACGTCTGAGTAATAAAATCAATACCTCTTATTCCACTTCGCTGGAAATTTGTTTTTTAGTGAAGCGAACAAAATTAGTTTAAAGCAGATATATTTTCAGCCAAAAATCGCCTTGCATATCTGTTTTTATCTCATTTAATGTTTTGCTTCATTTTATGTGGTTAATCTTTTCAGACGTATTCTTGGCAGTTTTGCGTTGTTATTCCGAAAGCAAAAACGATTTACGATACGTGAACTTAACTATACAAACTGTATTTATAGGTTGTATCTCTATGGCACTAAGAATCCTTTTTAAAACAGTCTCGATTATGGGACAGCACCAGTCAATGTATACTGAGCATCCTTTAAAATTCATTTTATGCTTAAAATATAACTTAATTGGGGATAGGCCTGGTGATTGTCTCGATGTGGGAAGCCGCCAAGTGGAAACCCACAATCGATAAGCAGTTCGCCAATGCCCGCTGGACGGTCGTCTGGGGACGATGTCTAGTTGTGGCGACGGTTTGGCGTTTGGCGTGCAAGAGCGCGCGCCTGCGCAATTGCGACATCTCGTCATCGTTACACTACCACTTATGCCACGTCGATACATGTCTCGTTTCCATTCATTTTCTGATGAATAAAAACGTTTTATGTACGACCAATTGCAGTAGGTTCTGAAAAACCACAAATGTTACAAAGACATTTACCAAAACGGTCCGTAATTTTGCTCATGCAAATATGGTAACTCTATGCAGTGCAATAAAACCCTACAGCATGATAATACAATATCATGGACGTTTATGTAATGAGGGATTCGCAGTGGCAAAAATAAATTAATAAAATTGTTGCAAAGAGAAAATATATTTTTAGGCATGAAAACATAAAAATGGCATAAAATAATGTATTTGCACAAATCCATAAACACTAGATTACAAAGCAACAAAAATAGATTAAGTTACAGTGCAACTAATATACAAATATATGTGATATATGTATATGTAATATACTGTGCACAAATAAAATAAATTTACTTTAAGTTGATGAAAAAAAAGTCCTTCATCCTCAAATGCAACAAAAAAAAATTGATAAACATGTTTGTAGAAGTTACAGCATCAGTATTATGAGCGATAATACTGTTTTTGTACATCATTTTTACTCTTATTTTTAAAATATAAGGCATTATTTTGCCCTTTTGTGATATCATAGAAAGACAATTGTCTGTGCAAGATTATTTTATTTACGCGGCAAAATTTGGGGATTACCCGTGAAAAATCTCTTACCAACAATAAACTTGAAGACGAATTAATCCGCGTCGGTTCTGACTGGTTTAATAAACGGCACATCCGAAAAGGGTTGGCTTTTGTTACTGTGATATTGTTTTACCTCATTCGTGCCTTGTCTAAACATGAGATACATTTGCAATAGTTGGATATTGAAAAAGATTGAGGCACATTAGATTAGGATTACAATATCTGTCTGAGCAAAATTCCGGACGTCTTCAACAAATATCTTAGGCGACACCAAACATGCGATATGCTGCATATTATTACATGTTGCCATCCCAAAGACAAAATAGCATCACTAGCACAGAGACAAAAGGCGCAGTTTTGTTTGTTTGTAAGTTACAAAACGGAAAGTTTCACAGGACCTGACTTATTTAACAGAGTTTTGATAGCTTTTAAGAAGCAATGAAATAGCCTTAATTTTTGCTGAAAAGTTGATTTGTATGAATGTCGAATAATTATCAAAACATGGCCCAAGTAAAAAGCGAAAAATGATGTGAAACAAAATTATTTATTTACCTTTTGTGTTTGTATTAAATAATTCTTACTTATTTTTTTTTCCACAGCTACCCATTGAACAAAAAAGTAGGTTAGTTTTAACTGATCCTAATATATATTGCAACAACTCTAATATGTAAGATAAAACGTGGATTAAGCCAAATGTCTCTGCTCTGCACATATGGATTTATTACTTATGTGAAGCCATCTCAACTTTCTGACACTGTTTTGAGGTAACCAATTTACCATGTTAGTTTTCAGCTTTGCAAAAAAGGATATGTTTATTTTCTGTTCTTAAACTGTGTTGAACAAGTGGGTCAAAATTGTCCACACTCCATTTTAAGGGTCATTTTTAAGTCATTTTTATTTTCAAAAAACCAATTGTATGCAATTATGTAAACCTAGGGTATGCAACCTTGGTCACTGTGGGATCAAATACAATTACCAATTTTAAGTGGTAGGCCACACCTTTATATATCACAAGGTGATTTTACTTTGTTGCATACCAAAAATATCTATATTGAGTTAACTACAACTAAATTTTGCTTTCGATTTATCCCCAAAATGCACATTAATCTACTCAAAAATATATCACAATTGGACTTGTTTGGTAGTACATTTGAAATCCAAGCTTCTCAAGGCCGCACAACCTTTTATCAATGGCCCGCAGGTTGCACACGCCTAAACTAAATTTCTGGTATGTGTTTGCAAAACGATTTGTAACAGATATTTTATATCTGATGATGCATGAAATATCAAACACAAGCGAAAGAGATGAAAGTTATTTAACCTGTTGGGATTAATTCTTACTTTTCACGGTAGCCACAAGAATTTATTATAGTTCACATACATTTTATGTTAAACACCCTTTTGCACATAAATGTCAAATAGGTTAAATACCAACATTTTTTCGCAAATCATTCATTAGTATTCATAACTGTTAAAAATCCAAAGATTTTGCTTTATTGGTTCCCTACAGTAATGGACACATACTGTTTTAGAATTGTACAAAAACAATTGCATTTGTTACTTGGAATATAGGGTGTTCAGCAATATATAATTTTACTTTGATTTGTACATGATGAGCACCACAGTCTGATATTAAAAGGATGCTGTAATGATTTTAAGCTTTAGGTAAGGGACTGTGGACCTCAGTGTTGAAACTGCTGTTGGTTTCCTAGCTTGGTATCAACAATATTGTTAATACGTAAACACATACCTTACTTGCAACTTGCTGCACTTGGAGCTGTTGCATCTTTTTGTATTGACTTATCAAATTGTTAATTGTGACAGAACAGGGGTTTAAGTGAAAAAATCTTTGCTCGAAAAAATCTGAAGTAAGGTTGTTATTGTTTAAAGAGCATTTTAGTTTGCTGTTTTAAATTTTGGCCCAATCAGCCTATAAGTTATCTTTACAGCTCTTAATATGTGTTAAAGCGCCTGGGCTTCCAGACAGTCAATTCCCATAGGAGCGATTGGTTGGTTTTTGTCAATTGGACGCTGCTTTATGCATGAACACACATGCCACTGGGCTATTTTCGTGTTGGAATAGAGTTGCAAGGTTTTTAGTTGTTTTGTATCACAATGAAAGATGTTGCATATATTTAGTGGCAGATGTTACATATAATTTTGGTCTATGAGAGCAGAGGCAGAATTTATTGTTATATTCCACTCCTTACCATACAAACATTTGTAAAATCTCTGTCACTTATTCACACATTCATATTTTTCTATAACACAGGTTTATCGACGGAATGTTTGCTTAATGCAATTCATGCAGTATATCCCTGGCATTGCAACAGCACAATGTTTCTCCTACATGTGCAGGTATGTAGATAGAACAGGAGTCCACAACCTTTTAACTATATATGCCCACATCACAGGTCCCTATTTCAACAATGGCCACCAGTGTGCCAATGTTTGTAAATTACAGTTTTAAGGAAATGATATTTATTCCATAATATCCAATTCACTGGTGCATAAAAGTACAGACTGGTGTGTAATTTCATCCATAGACTTAACTTAACCACTTGCTTCTAGCAGTTTTCACATCACTATTTACATTGTTATATGTTAAGACTGTGGATTGCTTTTAAACAACATGCATACAAACAGTCTAGCTGCTAGGTTCCTATATCTCCCAAGCATGTAATATGTACATTTTTGATCCCCCGAAATCTTAACTTAAGAAGCCAAAAGCCACAAGAGCAAATGTAGCAATATATTGGTCATTATATCACAGTCGCCAGCATACAAATTTTAAAAGATGCTCTAGAGACAAGCTGCTGTACTGCCACTTTTTGTGCAACTTTAACTTATAGGTAATCAGTTGAATTAAAAGTGTTAAAATTATCCTGACTTTGTAGCAAGCTTGTAACAAACAACTTTAACTCTTATATTAATACCTGTCATATTAAATTTATGATTTGATTTACTTTTTGTGGAAAAAATATTGTATTATTTGCTCCTTCTCTAATAATGTCTTCTTTTCTATGTAAAACCACAACACTATTAATAAGTTACGTTGTTTAACAGGTGATCAACTTCCTAATTTGGTCGGTTCTTGGATCACTGCCCAACTTTTGGCATCCCTGACTCATTTGTATTACCTTCACCTGAATGTTATATCACTTGTCAATACGAAATATCAGTTTCTTCATCACCATGTTCGTTCCGGTGCCATGGAGGTAGCTGAGAGTCAGTGGATGTTACCAAAATAACAATAATAAACAAGTCGGACTGCAAAAAAGGTTAATATGGATTAATTATTTTTAGGGATGTAGAACATAACGGTTATAAGGCTTCATGAGATAATGTTTCTTAACTGCTGGTACAGTTTAAGAAAGAATATTTTCTATTATACATGAGAGAAATTAGTAACAACGAAACCAAAGAGGTTTGTTTAGATTTTATAAAATCACCGGCCTGCAAAACTTGGTGAAAAATGTTATCGGTCTGCAAGCTCAACAAAGTTAAAAAACACTGTATTGGAATTTATTTTGGTGTTTTATAACACACAGTAAAGTTATCTTTAATTATGTTTAATTTTAGAATTTGATCGAAACTGAAACTACCATTGGAGGGATGTGTTGCTAAAACTGATGGAGAGATGTGAATGTTTGTTACAACTGTTTTGTTACTCTGATGGTCGGCTTGGTTATTAAACACATACAGAATTTATTGGAGAAAAGTCATCAGGATGGACTCGACTGATTCTGTTTTAGGTAGGAATTTTTTACATATTTTTTCACTTGCTATATTGTGGGTTATGGTTTATGGATGTGTCAGATATACATATATTCTGTTTCATTACATTAGGATTATAGATTTCAAACTAGCATTCATTGAGAAAAACTCTAATATTTACTTATTTTGGTTCAAAGTTGAAGCAAAAAGCCTGAAAAATATGACAATCATAAACTACATTATTAGTCAAATAATTTCCAGCTAATTTCATACTTTTTGTTGCTTTAGCCAAGACAAGCCCGCTTTATGCGTGATAATGTATTTTCGTCTGTGCACCGACCTAGGGCTCTTGTTTGCGTTTGGCACATGACCCAGTCTATTGTAGGCTGCAATTTCATGACATTTGTACCCTTTAGATTGCAAACATGAGATATGTTTAGAATAAGGTTCAATATTCACTTCTTTAGCCTGGAACTGTACTTTTGAAGCCAAGGCATTTGTTGTTGTATTTTAGCTAAATATATAACATATGATGACTCAGCAAAAACAAGTATCTTGTGAAACACTTTTAATAGGAATAACAATGGCCTAAATTGGCTTAAAAGCGACATGCTTTATTAATTAAACGTTTCGAAAAATGCTCTTGCCATCATCAGTGTTATGAAGGGGCCACATCATTTACACCCATTTATATCCACTTGAGTCACGTAAAAGATTGATAAAAAGTTATTATTCCAAGATCCTAATCTTTGTTGCAATGCTTAAGGTTGTCCATCTACTTCGATCCTTTGATGCTTTGCTGGAAAACAGTGGATCATGAAGAGATTAATTACAAACGACAAATTTAATGTTACAACCTAATTGGCAAATTCAGAAGATACAAAACATCTATGAACTGGTTTTTGCTGAGGTATCATTTTCTCATTTGTGTGCCATAGGTAATAAGGCAAGTAAGAGTAAAATGTATTGAGAATGACAGCTTCCAGCAAAACTGAGGTAATCATATACTGATCTGGGTAAGTAAATATAATTGCAACACACAAACAAATTCATGTTGGGTCTTAAGCATATTGTTGCAAACCTGTGATAAAATATTGATTCTTATCCTGTATATGGTAGATATATAAATTCATGTGGTTGCTACATGCTTTAGTATTAAATTCTGATCTATATCTTGTTCCATGATCAGCAATACATTGAAGCAGTAGTTGGTATATAAAACATCTTTCTTTGAAAACATTTGGTGTAAGATGTTTATGTGCTTTGTGCTTTTTATTCACTTAACACTTTTGCCTCCAGTTTACCAAAAGACATTAATTTTTTTTTGGACTTACAAGAGACATAGCCCTCTGTATTTTAAATTACTACCAATGTATGCAAGATGAAATTTCCATGTAAAGTTTTCTTTAAAAGGATAGAGCTGATTTTGGCAGAAAATTGATTATAATGAGTTCCAGCATTGTCATGCACAACTGCATTTCATCATTAAGCTATAAAACATAAGATGACTCAGCAAAAACGAGTATTTAGTGACACAATTTAAAATATCTTAATTTGATAATCACAGAAGCTTAACACCAGATATTTTGTTAATGTTACTTTGATAAATGTGTTCATTCAGATTTGTTTACATTTGTGTAGATTTCCAAGATGGATGAAGTGGTTGGTTCGCCGCCTGGAAGTCCTGCTGCACAACAAGCGACCCCAGCAGATAAACAGGCAGACTCTGTAAGTTTCAAGACTCTGATTGCTTTGACAAACTGCACAGTTTTACTAAGTGACGTTTCCCCAAATTGGCTTCGATCAGGTTGGTGTATAACCTGGGAAATCAACATCTGAGCTATGCAAGCTTAGTGATTTGCCTGCCGAAAGTCATTCATGTCGTTATCTTTCGTACTGTGATTTGTATAATACTGTATTGCTAGTAATGAACATGTTAGAAGGAAGTTGCTGACTGATGGTCAAACTGGCGATCCCCTACTATAAAGCTGACATGTGCAGCATACGAGGTAGGCATCGGTGCTTGTGATTCGACTTTCTGTTGGCGCGGCTTATTAGTCGCATAAAACAAAACGCGTTTGCTTCACTTAAACCTCAATACAAACCCGCTTTGGTCATGCAACCGCAAATGCACGTGCCCCCTCCTGCCCTACGTGCCGTCGCCCATGATCATAAAGGCCGGTTTACACCAAGCGCGTTCGAAGCGAGCAACGCGAAATTTCTTGTTCTATTTAAGCAACGCGTGGGAAAGTCCCATTTCGCGCTTCTCTCGTTTGCGCGCTTCGCGTCTGGGTTGCTCCGTGAGCAACAGAAACGGCGTTTCGCGCGAGAATTTTGCCCAGAATATATAGGAATGATCAGTCTTGGTCATTTATGTCGGTTACTTTGTAGTCATATGGAGGTTTAGGCGCTGCAACTTTATTACACAATGTCAATTGATGCAAATTGTAAGAATATATCACTCATAAAAGTGCTGGACAGTCATATTTCGCGCTGTCATATCAAAGAACACATGATCAATGTAATATTTTCAAATGGTGATAGAATCGGTGCAATGGCTTTGCAATGTACAGACCCACCAGGTAGATCAAATTGAAAATACATAGTTTTTGGAAACTTTAATGGGTATTAACTTTGTTGTATTTTATCCCCCAAAATGGTACACGTTTAAGTTTTAGAGTGCAACCATGTAAGATAAAAAAGACACACGAATACTTTGGAGAACAATTTCTTAAGTTAGCTGCACAGAGTAGAGTAGTTTTGCATTACATAAACAACGACTTTGGTTTAGGAGCAATTTCATTATCAGTTGCAAAACCACATTTTTAATGGTCACGGGATTTGTACTGTGTACTATTGTTTGATTAAACCTTCACATGCAACAACTAAACGTTGTTTGACCCAAAAACATTTATTTTACACACAATTTCATGAAATTAATTGCAAGTCTTATCATATATTGGCAGTGCATCACTGTCGGATGAGCGGACGAAACGACTTTGTTTGCAACGTTCGCGCCTGGTGTAAACCTCGATTTTCGCGTCATTTGCGTGAGGAAAAAAAGAGCTGTTCGCGTTCGCGCTTGATGTAAACCGGGCTTAACAAGTAACAGCAAATTAGCGTTAAAAACAAAATCGCTGAAGTTTATTATAGTGTAGTAATTTATTCAGCTTCAAGCAAGTTAATTGAACTATAATATTAACAAATGAAAGTAAATTCCTTTCCTTAAGTTCTAGAATTCCTACCGGTTGAAAACCACTGGCAAATACGTATATCACCTCACAATATATTCTTATTTTCCGAAGAAATCCGATGTTTTCCGATCTTCCATGGCACGATGCAAAGTGAGTTGCCATGACAACGGTATGAGAAGCAAATGATGCTTTGCATTTGTTTCCTTGACAATAGAGTGACAAAGTGGGTTTCAACTTTAGTAACCATGGCAACAATATGACAAAACTCTTCTCCGTTACCAGGGCAATTGAAGATGACTCGCCATTTTTTACAAATTGTCGAACACTTGGAACTCTAGTTTCCATGGCGATTTCTAACTTTCCCAGAGCTACGTCATTTGTGTGCAGTAAGTTGAAATTTTGAACTGAAGTTCGTTAACTTCTGCTTATTCTGTTCTTGCTGTCTAAAATGAAAAGCTCGAAACACAATTTAACAAGTGCTGATTGAGCCGTGTATTGTATTCACAAAATCAAATCTACGTTTTTGATGCAAGCATTTTTGCACGTATTTGAATTGTTAGTAATAATACCACGGTTTATCTGCATATATATTTACATTCAAATTAATTTGCATAAAAATGGGTGAAATCACTTTTGCAGAAAACTTAAACATTTTTTTAAATAAATCCTAATCACTAACTGTTACAAAGTAGAATTATGCGAATTTTTATCTAGCGAGATTTAAACAATTCAACAGGGTAATTGTATTTACATAATTTACACTGATACGGGAAAATTAATAAAAGTCCATATTTTCATCTTTGGAAGAGAAATGTTGATTTTATTCGCATTTAAACATCATCGTTGATTCTTTAATCGCTTCATACGGCCCTTTCCAGTAATACCAGATCATGTTGCGCCATTCACCTTCTGATCGTCCCCATTCAGCGTTGAGTTTAGAATAGCCACAAGCACTATACCACCATCCACCGTCAGCGCCGTATTTAAGTGCACAGTTGAGCCAACTCATCCTGTGTCACAATGTAAAATTCCAATAAAACTTAACCTCGATACAAACTACACAAACACATAGTGGAATATTTAATCGTGTGTTTCAACCAATAGCGCCATTACTTATCAGTGGCGACGTCACACAGGCTGTTTTGATGGTTTTATGACGTCACACACTTACTACCCAAATGAATTTATTTTTGGATTTTTTTGATTTTTTTAATAAACGGTTTTTAAAAAGATTATTAAAAATACGAGTGAGTCGTTTACTCAGTTTTTTTTTTAAATTAAACAAAATTAATTTGCATTTTTATCATTGTATTTTTCCTGTACTTTATATGTTTTCTGTGTAATTAATTTTGCACAATTGTTTTTGTCTTGCAATGTGACGTCATAAAAGAAATTTGCAATGTATCAAAAAAATCTTGTTCGTTTGACAATGCGGAAATATTTTTTATACTTATGAACATAAACTGTATTTACCGATCATTATCCCGATCTTTGGTGGTGAATGGACTTCCGTTGCTATGTCCATCCAAACTGTCACCAGCCGTTCCACTGAAGCCAGAAACATGTAAACGATAATTCTCTGATTCGTCGTCGATTGCAAACGAACTGCGAAAACGAAACACATTCTTGGTTGGTGTTTTTCTGTTTATTTTGGGTCGCCCAGGACACACTTTTCCCTTTCCTTTATGTTTTTGTTTTTAGTTTAACGCTGGGAGCCGATACGGAACTGAACCCGAACCCGCGAACCGGTTTGAGCGGTTACGTTCGTTAAACCTGATTCGTAATAAACGTTTTTCTAAAACCCGAACCGGAGTTAACCTTATAACTTGTTTGGCGTTGGACCGGAACCGAACCGGTAAAAACGCAGCCTGTATTACTTTTTGTAATCGCCACCAGAATTTTTATTGATTTCAAACAATGTACTGAATAATACGCGAGATAAGAGCTACAGGGCGTTTCACAAATGACGAAATATGGGTAGAATTAAGTTAACAAATTGGTATCCGTTGCTATGTACCAAACCCTATGGTGTTTTTCTGTTTATTTTGGGTCGCCCAGGACACACTTTTCGCTTTCCTTTATGTTTTTAGTTTAACGCTGGGAGCTGAACCCGAACCCGCGAACCGGTTTGAGCGGTTAAATTCAATAAACCTGAACCGAACCGGTAAAAATGCAGCCTGTATTATTTTTTGTAATCCCCACCAGAATTTTTATTGATTTCAAACAATGTACTGAAGCTTTATGTCGAAGATGGATTCGTTTCTTATGCGGAAAAGTTTGATCCAAGGGAAACTATGCAGCCTAAAACCTGCCACGGCACGTCTTACCTTTCGTTTTGTGTTAACCAGGTGTTTAATGCAAGCGGTAGATGATGGCGAATTTCCTTTTTATTGGCTGATAGAATATTTTAGAAACATGATAAACGACACGTTAATGGAGGGGTGGGCAAAGTTCATGCGGCTCGTCAAATGTTTGTAAATTTAAAAGAGAAAGCAAACGCTAAATGGTATTATGAACACAGGCGTAGAGTTTTCAAAAATACCAGAGTGGGACTTGCCCATATCTATACCATGTTTAGTGTCTGTACCCGTGCCATTAGACTTTTTACATGCCTATAGGTTCTGCCAAAGTATTTTGCAAATAGTCACTTCACACCATTTCTTCGTTCTGTTTCAAGAACAAATGTGCGTAAACTGAATAGACCAGTGCGTCCCAATCTTTTCCAGTTTGCGGCCCACTTCAAAAAAAAATGTTTGGGGGCGGACCACCATTTAATATTGCGACAAAACCACAATGGAAAAATAACTAAAATTGAGGCAGAAAAATAATAACCACACAAGCAATAGTTCCGTTAATGTAAAGCCTGAGCTTGCTGATTCGATATGGTGAGATCACTACTACTTTCTGGGATTTTTTGTTTTTCTTTATTTTCCTTGCTTTATCAATTTTGTAGCTAGTCAAAGACCAAATAAAGCTAACAAAGACAGTTCTAGCATCAAGATTTTACAACTAGTACAAGTACTGTTGTGACGCGACAATCACAGTTTGGTTGTGTAATAAAGCTTTGTTTAACGTGAAATCTTACCCGGCTTTCATAGTGAGAAATATTATATTATTGAGAAAAATGTTCAAAATTAAAAGTACGTTCGCACATACTGTGCAACTTTTTTAACTTATATATTGGTATGGTAATAGTTTGAAAAGCTTCGCGGCCCACCAGAAAGTTCGTCGCGGAAGCACTGGAATAGACGATTTGCCGAAACAGCAATTTTAACGATGATTTAGTTTTGGATATTTTGTTACAGCGGAGAATAAAAGCAAAAGCGATTTACGTTTTCAAATCCAGCCTACTTTGCACTGTTGACGCCAAAACTTTGTCACTTTGGATCAAGTTTAGGCCGTGGCAGTACTTCGCAAACGGTCGTTACCCGCACAACACCTAAAGATGGACACAAAAGGAACTTTTATTGTTTACTGTTGGCGCAAGAAACTTAAAAAAATACTTCGTGTAGCCTACGTTGCAATAAATGTCTGTTCATTTTATAACAATTGCAATTAATGCGTTTCAACCAATATCTGTACGATCAATCAAGTTGCAACAAACGTATTTGTATTTAGCTGGAAACATGTTATGTTTATATTTTGGGTTAATATACTATGCTTCCCCATAAAATTGAGAACTTTTGAATGCGGCCCTTGTACTGAAAAGTTTGCCCACCCCTGTACTAAAGAATACGCAAGATAGGCGCTACAGGGCGTTTCAAAAATGACGAATTATGGGTAGAACTAAGTTAATGAAAACGAAATTTAAACCGGTTTACAAACCGCAAACCGAACTCCAAAAAAGTGAACCCGAACCGAACCTGAACCCGTATAACAAGTGGTTCGACTCCCTGGTTTCAACCAATTTAAATGTTCACATGGTATAAATATGTATCTTAAGTTGTGAATTGTAAAACTTGTAATGCGCTAACAAAAATTTTAACGAAGTAGATTTGATGCTCATTGTTTGTTTCAAAATGTTAGACAGGGCCCTGGAGGGCAATAACATGTCCTGGTACAACACATTTTATGGGCCCTACTCGCACTCTAGTCAGAACTAGATTATCCCATACTTGTATTAAACGAGAGAATCAAAATGCTATACAGGAAAACTACACCAACACTTTGCGTCTTTATACAAACACTACAAGTTTACACGTTACTGTTCATTTTAGTTTTTATATTTATGACCCCATTAAACTGTTATGGCCCTTGACGCGGAGAACCGGCTGCACCCGCATCTCGTAGGACCTGATTTCAGGCCAGTCGGTTCAGTGATTCCTTTTACAAAACCTGATTGTTTTTTTACTTGCAAAATAGAAAACGTTTTCGAGTTGTGAAAACAAAAGAATAGTTGGAATATGTTTGCTCGAGGTCCTTAGAGTGGAAAAATCCAAATGTAATTTTCCTTGCAAATTAAAATTCCTTTTAAAATACATTCGTTTTGGAAACAAACATTTCAGGGCCGTGTATTTATTGAACCATAGATACTATACTTTATAATATCTATGATTGAACAGACAAATAACGGGATAATCATTCATAAATTAAAACATAGGCTAATTTCAAAGATTCGTTCTGCAAAGGAAAGGTTTCAAATTTGTGACTAAAATTTCCTTACTTAGTTTTCACTTATTTTGACATTTCACGCTTTTATATGACCTTCATACTTAACATGTGTTATACAAAGACTTGTTTTGCAAAAAAACAAAGATTTCGAATGTGAAAAGAAATACTTTGTCGCTAATAAATCAACAAATCTATCTGTGTCACAATTCTGCATGTAGATTGTGGGATTATTGCACGATTTTGTCTTGTTGCAAAATAAATTAATTAACGAGCGAATTGACAAATTAGCTTGTGGTGCTTCAGGAAAACTACACCAACACTTTGCGTCTTGACAGAAATAGTAGAAGTTTACACGTGTCAATGACAATTCATTTTGTTATTTTCCCCATTAGGCTGTTATTGCCCGTCGGTCCGGTGGCTTGTGGTAAATAAAGTAGCAAAAGTTTTGTGTTTAAAAGATATTTGATTAGTTTTGCTTGGGATGGTGTTGAATATCATCTAGCTAACTTAGTAGCTATGACAAGTTGCAGTGGTTCATCCGAAGTTTGACTTGTTTGCGAGAATAAATACACCGCCATGAAATAAGACCGTCGCGTTTGATTGCTGATTGCAGAAAAGCGAATTAATTTGTAAAGTGTTAAAACTTTTGTAAAGTGTAATAAAAAAGTGGATTTTCAGCTTTGAAATGTTTGTCCCATGTGAACAATTTGTTGTTGTTAGCGTTAATACTATATGGACCGTCTTTTCCTATTTACCAGAGCGAAACAAGTAAAAAAGTTGCGCGGTGAAGCGACCTAGTAACTTTATGCTCTGGGACGTATACTATTTGCCAATATTTCAGCACTTTCTCAACCGATGTGTATTTTTGATTAGGTGAGATGCTCTTTATCAAAGGTGTGCCACTTTTTACACTCTCAAGAGAAGCAGCGTTTTCCCACTCTCAGGAGGAGCGGCGAAACCTGATAATTTAACACGCATATTTCCATTGACATAGGTTTTGAAGGAAAATTGTATTTTTACTTTTTAAATGAGATATTTTTTAACATAACATTTTTTAATGCAGATAAATTTGATGCTCATTTTTTTACGGGGTTCGAACCCGATCAGTTTTTTATGTCTGTATGTGGGTCAGGCGCGCCAGACCACTCGGCCGAGTTCCTGCCCAATTTGATCTCCGGTTGCCACAAATACCCTATTACATGACCAAGTTGTAGCGCCACCATATGGGCATATTATTTTCTTGATAGAAATCATACTTGTACTGTGCATAAGGCGTTGTGTCATCAAAACCTGTCATCTTTATTTTCAGTTTGCAGTTCTGTCCACTTGTCAATTCGAATATTTTATCCAAACCTGGGTTGTTTAAAGTTTTGGTCAAATTCAATTTACGCGTTTAAACAAAATAATTTGTTCACCGAGCCAGAATTCTCCTTCCATCTTTCCAAATCCATCTTTATATTCCTGCCAGGTTCGCTGAAAATCCACACTTCCGTCAAATCGCCGTTGAAAAACCTGTCATGTAGGAAATATACGAGTGTTGTAATTCCAAGTTGCTATTATACATATTGTTCAACTTACCGTCCAACCGTTGTCGCAGACTGCTTTCTTGTAATTACGCAATCGCTGGTAACCGCTCACTGATGATGTAGAACAGTTGACAGCAGGTAGTAAATTTTCAATTTCTGGAAAATTGAAGCAAACACATGAAACGGAAAACCCAACTTGTGCATAACCGATAGGAAGTTTTGTTTTGTTGTTGAGGATTGCGTAACTGACTTACGATTCTCATGTTTTATATCTTTTCGCAAAAATAATAATCGACAATTTACAAATAGTCTACATTGAAAACCAACGTTTAATCACACTTTCTAAAATATATGAAACACAGATAGATAAACACGAATCCAATACAATTAAAAAACCAATACAATATAATTAAATCATAAAACAGTTTTACCTAGAAATCTTTCTCTTATTTCTCGCTTGAAATCTTCTAAGTCTAAGGCTTCTCCCTTTTGCCCAACAGCCCCTTTTTCGCCTTTTAGCCCGGGAAATCCCCGTAAACCCACTTCGCCGGGCGGCCCAATATCACCTTTTAGACATACGGCGCCGATATCCCCTTTTTGTCCGGTAAATCCGCTAGGTCCCATTTTTCCTGGTGGCCCAGCGACGCCCTTTTCACTCCTCCCACTAATCAGACTCCCAGGTGTGACATTATTGACGTCATCACCGCATACTGGAACAGTGACGTAACTGCATCGCTGCTGTCCGCTGACCAGTGACGTATAATACAGCAAAGCCGCTGTCAGTTGTAACAACATGTTTTTTTTATATGTTTTCTCCTGCAAATAAATAATAAAAACAAGCTCAAAAGGTGTTTGTTTGTGTTAAACATTCAAAGCAACTGAATATTTCACTCTGTGGCTTCGAAAAAATGTTTTACCAAGCAAAGTTTGCAACTGGGCACGTTGAACTACAAGTTTTGACATACAGCTTGAAGACAAAACACGTTGGTTGGGCAGGCGTTTGGCTCCGAAATGATTGTATTCCTAAACTTAAACCCATTGGCATGAACAGTAAAAAGGTTTAAAAATAAACATAACGCCATTTATAGCCGAACCCGATTTGTAACTTCAAAATGTCGATTTGTTTCTTAAAGTTTAGTAACAGATGATTGGAAACATATTTGCTGTTGGCTCGAAGGTTAAAAGCGCTAACTCCCAGATGCCTTTTACATTGCCAACCTACTTTACTTAGTTTATATAATGCATCTGATACTTTACATTTTAAATTAGTTCAAACCTGCCGTTAACATGTCTGCCCTTTCAACTATTCCACCATATAAGAGAGCATATATATATAAATGTGTGAAGCATTCACACTTAACGTTGCTATAACGCCTATATATACCCACAAAAGTGTATCCTGCAATAGAGCAAGGTCTGGCTTTCGTGATTGTCGATAGGAAAAGGCCTGACTGCGAAAGAAAAGTCCTGACGCAAAGTGTTGAATTACAAAACCATTAATCGTCTTTTTTGAATGGATCATTAACTCCTATAGCCGACAAATTTTCTCACACTATTTATGGGTGGTCTGATTGGTCAGCGCCTTGGTGTAAAGCAGTGTTTCTTAACTTTTTTAGCGCTCGTACCCTTTTGAGCTTTCATTAAATTTTGTCGTACCTCCGGTCTACAATGGCCGACGGAAGTAAATAAAATTGTAATAATAGGAATTAAACTCAGTGTATTTATAAGTTACGTGTTGAATGCATGCATTAAAACAGTCTTGTAAGTTAAACAATATTTACAGCACACTAACAATCAGTCAATTCAAATCAGCCCAGGTATATAACAAAGTAACTTGTTATGCATTCTTCACAAATATGCCTAAATAGCGTATAATTTCACACTGCATGTCGTACCCCCTGCTTGGGTGCTTCGTACTTCTGGTTAAGAATCTGATTGTTTAGCGCCTTGGTGTAAATGTAAAGGGATTGCAGATGGAGATGCAATACATGTGCTGCGTGTGGAGAAAGATACTTCATTCCTTATACGTAGAAGTTTGGTCCGAGGGTCTACATTATGTTTGTAAAATATGCCTAAAACCTGCCACGGCACGTTCAATAAATACCTTTCGTTTTGTGTTAACAAGGTGTTAAATGCAAGCTGTAGATGAATACGAATTACCTTTTTGTTTGCTGATAGATTATTTATATCGTTTGTAGCTTTGTTTAAAATACATTTCTTAAATTTGAAACATAGTAAACGACACGTTAATACAGTGGTTCTGAACTCGTTTCAGGCATAACATCGTGGACCATTCCACTTTTAAACAAGATTGAAGTAAGCATACGCGACAAGCATTTTGGCTTGAATCATAATTCTTAAAAAATACAAATTTTAAGATATGAGTTAAAAAATTTAGTAACATTTTGACCCTCTTTCAGTATAAGCCAGGGGTGTCGAAGTTTTTTGGCCAAAGGGCCAAATGCGGTTTACGAATGATTGCGCGGGCCACTTAACTGTTACTGCTAATTTGTAATCTTACGAATGGTTGTCTTATAATGTTGAATTAAAACACTCACACCGGAACTCTAATGCCGGAAATGTGTATTAACCTTGTTTACAAGTTCGGGAAATGTTTATTTTCAGGCTAAAATCAGTGTTGACAGTGTTGCAAAAACAAATTAATTTCGCTAAAAAGCATCTTCAGTGTCTAGAAAGCAATAAAAGGGATTAAAAATAGAAATAGCTAATTGTTCTTCGCACACACAATCAATCCTCAACTGAAAGCCCAACAGACTTAACTGACTGGACACGCAACGAAAGATAAGAAAACGCACGAAAGATAAAGACGTAAAAGCGTAAAGGGCGAAGGAAAAAACACGCGTCACTTACACCTCGGTAAAACCATTTTTTTATGTTTATTTTCGCAATGATTTTGTTTAGCCACTTGTCTTCGGCTAAATCCAGATCAGCAGTACGTGGCTGTTCCACAAACACGACACAATAGCAACTTTCAATTGATGGCTTTTTCGCAAACTCGTTTGGATGTCGTTCTTTATAATGGTGTAAAAGCGCCGTCCCATCATCGCGCTGCGATGTGTCAAACTTCGCCCAAATGGCGCGGTGACCCGACCACCGAGTTGCAAACCGATTCTTTGTCTGGCCTACATATTGTTCTTGGCATAAGTTGCAAGTGGCGACGTAAATGCCATAACTCTTACATGTCAGATGTTGCAAGATCTTAAATCTGCGCATCGGGGTTTGCAGAAATGCGGTATTTTTAACCATGTCGGTTTTGTGGTTTCCATGGTTGCCACATAGAGCACAATGCCCGCAGGGGTAGCATCCTGATGGGGCGCAATGATTTAGTCGCCCTAAAGCAAGTTTCCTACGGCGTAAAAACACTTGTTGTAGGGAGGGTGGACGTTTATATGTCACCATACAGTTGGGTTCAAGTGCCCTTTCTTTATTTGTGAGGTGCAGTAGCGCTGGAAATTCCGTGGCCCAAACGAGTTTCTTTATTCTTTCCTTTACACACGTACTGTTCTTGGAATGCCTTCTGTATTCATAACGTTGATCTTTCCAAGCTTTTGCCTCTTCAACTACAGCAGCAGTCATTCTTTTGGAAAAACCCGAGCAGCTCGCCTTTAACTGCAACTTTTCCAGGCTGTTTGTGTAATCTGCATACAACTGGTTAAGATATCTTAGCCGAACCGCTTCACCCCGTACAATGGACCGAAAAGTTGCAGGCGGATGGTGCGATGACCCATGTAAAAACAAACGATTGTTGCTGGTTGGCTTTGTGCTGCACGTTACAAACCGATAGGGATGTGCTGGCGTTGTTCTGTGAAGCACATCTAAAAATTCCAATCTCTTGTTGTCTTCGTTTGTGTGTAACGTGCGCAGAGTTAGGTTTAACCCAAATCGCGCAAATTGATGTTTGATGGCATGAATAATTCGCTTGGCAGAAGTCTTACCAACGCAAATAAAAACAATGTCATCAATAAATCTCTTGAAGATTTGCGCTTGAGACAGCCCTGGGGTGATTCCAGAAATGATGTGAAGCATCGCTATGTTTGCGATAGCAACTGAGTGGTTGTCGCCGGTGGCTATGCCATTTTTTATTTCATAAAAGTGTTCCTGGAACTGCGTGACCACGTTGGTAACAGTAAAGATTGTAAGTTGGATGATATTCTGTTTCACCTTATCAGAGTACGTGGAGTGGTTATTTAGTGCATTTTCCAGCGAAGACTTTATGAGGGAATGTTTGATGTTGGGATATAGCGATACAACATCAGCTGCAACAATATGCAGGGGGTTTGTATCTTGCTATGTTGCTATGCCATTTTTTATTCCATAAAAGTGTTCCTGGAACTGCGTGACCACGTTGGTGGTTTTAATCCCTTTATTGCTTTCTAGACACTGAAGATGCTTTTTAGCGAAATTAATTTGTTTTTACAACACTGTCAACACTGATTTTAGCCTGGAAATAAACATTTCCCCAACTTGTGATTTATAAAATGAAAGGTGGAAATCGTTGCGACAATGGCAATAGAATAGGGAAAGATTCCCAGAATAAATTTACTAGGATTTGTAACCTTGTTTACAATTATATGAACAACAAACATACGAAGATACAATAAAGTCAACAAAAGTTTTACTACACGGCGACATTTCAACGTGAAGTTTGTCACTGTTTTATCTCTAACAAGTTTGGCAATATTCGGTGAGATGGACGATGTACAATGCGAAGCAAACTCCTCACACGAAGAGTGCCAACTGAGCAATAGACTTGACATCGGTGCTTTTATCAGCGCCAAAGAATATGATGAAAATGTTTGTGCTTTTGCAATTAGTGTTTCTTCTGTATAATTTGCAATGGTCTGTCTTGACAGCCTTTTTTAGCAAATGTCTCTTTCCTTTCCTGACATATGACATCAGCAACACGACCATGCATTCCTTAACAAATTCTACATCTGCAAATGATTTTTTGCTATTATTTCTGCCACCAAGTAGCTCGCTTTCACAACCAACTCCTGCTGCAAAGAAACTTCCGAAAAAAACATTTGCTGTCCACGAAGAACTTTTGTTAATTCTTTCACTTTATCTTTTCTAAACTCATTCTGATATTTATCATAAGCTGATGAACGTCTGCTGACGTAATGTCTCTTTGCATTCTGTTACAGGTTGATTACATACCAGGCAAATTGGTTTATTGTCGACATCTACAAAACAGTATTCACATGTCCACCTTTCTTAGATTATTCTGTTAGCGGTGCTTGCTTTCCGTTTTCTAGTTAACATAATCTATAATCTCTGCAAACTTTAGAAAAATTTCACTGCTAAATGGGTTTTGCTCGAGTCTCTGATATCATATGAACCTCATTAAAGCAAGATATGTTACTGACTGACTGACTCTTGAAGCACGAGTAAGATTGTGGACGTAATAATGTAAAAAATGTGATGCGTAACGATTTGCATTGTGATGCAATAAAAGTAGTTTAAACAGTGTGTATTGCTCTATTAAAAAAGAAATAAAGCAACCATAAATGCCAATTTCTCGCAATGTAAGTTCGCCATAGAATACGTAGGCCATTAAGATTATAATGTAAGTCATTCCGAAAATACCGCCATGGGCCACTCAGAACCTTCCTGCGGGCCGCGGGTTGGACACCCCTGGTATAAGCAATCATCTTCAGTTTACTTCAATTCAATAATTTTATTTATTTTTATTTATTTACACTAGTGGTCCATTGAGAATCTGTTGAGAGACCCACTGAGAGACATCAACAATCATCCAAGCTAGGCCTTCTCTGAAGACGCTCTCCGTGAGCCATCTGTAATCGACATTTGCGAAAGTCAGGCCTTTCCAATTCGACAATAACCCAAGTCAGGCCTCAAAAATATTAATAGACAATGGTGTTACGTCATTTTTTACCATCCGGTGTGGATTTTAGTGCGTCAGGCAAACGTAACAATTGTCCTGTGACGCAATAGCCGAAATAACAAATACTTTCTGTTGGGTGATTTCAATTGCCTGCTTGCCATGTTTTTTGTGATCATGCCATGTTTTTTGTGAACAAATTGCCTCGTGGTGTGTACATGTATAATACCGACATGTGTAATAAGCATCGAAGCTCTTTTAGCGAGAAATTTATTTAAACACTGTTGATTTCAGCAGGTAGTAAGTTATAGACTGCTGATTTAACTGGATATATTTGAGCTACCTCCTATTACATTGTGCTGGTTAGTTTGACTTTATCCCAAACCAAGCCCCAAGCAAGGAGATTATTTAAACACTGTTGATTTTCAGCAATTATTTTTGGCTTTTGATGTTTTGTTTTAATTTCAAATCCTAAGAATGTTTGTTTCGACTTTATAAAGACAAATTTAGTGCACAAAACCCTGTGGCCAAAAAGTTGCTATGTTCCGTATTTTGTGGGTAAAGTGCGTTTTGTGGATGCTTTTTTGTGTTTTTGTTGTTCATTACTTTATGTGGCGCTTTGCGTCAATAAGGGCACCCAAATAAAGCGTTACAACCCAACAAGTCAGACCTTCTGTGATGATGCTTTACGTAAGCCATCTGTAATCGACTATTACGAAAGTCAGGCCTTTTCCAATCAACAATCACCAAAGTCAGGGCTTCAATTATGACCTTTTACGCAGTAAGACCTCTGTAATCGACAATCACCAAAGTCAGGCATTTTCCAATCGACAATCATCCAAGCCATGTTTACTTTATTTACAATTCACAGGCATTCCGCAAACAATAGGCCTACCATACGTCCTCTTTTAGGAAGACATGCCCTCCTTTTAGACAAAAACTAAGTTGTCCTTCAAGGACAATAAAAAGAGCCCAAATGTCCTCCTTTTTAAGGAATGTCTCATTTACAAAATAAATATGTAAAAATTATGCCTTTGTACATATTCCTCTTACTTTTTAAAGATTTCAGGTTTTACATTTTTTGAAAATACAAGCTTATTTTAGTGTTGTGATAAACGTTAAACTTTATCCAAACTCTTGTATACCGTCTAATTTCTGAAGCCTTTAATTTTTGGTGGAACTCAAAGGTTTTTCGATGTTCTTTTCAACAATGTGTCCTCCTTTTTAGGGATAGAAATAGGATATGTTTTTTTCATTCTTAATTTACAGGCATTCCGCAAACAACCATGACGATAGTTTAGCCCCCTTGCGATACACAGTGTTGATAGCCAGGCTAATTCAAACGCTCATCGATAAAGTCAGTCCGAAATAATATTTTGTAAAAACAGCCTCTACTAACATGGTAGTCCAGCTCCTCTTTTCCTCCCGTTTCTATTATTATCTTGCGCATTTGGGTTATGCATGACTGACACTGCACTTCGCCTGGAGTTTTGTGTGATGTTTGTGGTAAACCGCTACTTTTTACAAGCCGCTGGCGACAAATCTGTGTCTGTTTTAAAGATTTTTACTTATTCGGTTTAATGATTAATGTATGCAGACGCATTAAAATGTTTTTAGTTTTTAATTGTACAAACTCTTTAAGGTGTATTTTAAAAACTTATAGACAGCCAGTGTCAAATCTTTGTTAGGGAATCCTGTTACTTCAAACAAACTGGAGGGCCATTAGATGGCTATACTAGTCAATATGACATGTCTTGTCATCAGTTGCACTGATGATACCTTGACATAGCTCGCATCATTGTGCACTGTATACACTGTAGTGGTTCTCGAACTTTTTAGTCATGCGGCGCATTAAATAACTAAAATTTTCTACTGCAGCACACTTCGCAGGTAAACATAACAAAAGTTGTTTTAAGAATGATAATTTTCAACTTTATTGTGGTGGGTAAAGAATGCTTTTCATTACCAATAAAAATATGAGCTAAATTTGCCATACACACAAAATTTCATCATCAAGTCTTTAACACCAGGGAAAGCTTCCACGGTAAAAAAGCAAATCTTTCGCGACACACAGTTTGGAAATCACTAATCTACAGGCTCAGTTTTAAAAATCTTAATTTCAAGCCTCGGTAAATCACTTGGCGTTATAATTCCCACTCACTATGTTTTTTTCACAGTAGCCTACTGTTAGCTGTAACATTATTGTTAACAAGATAACCTGAAAATTAAGTGTTTCTATAGTTTGTAATATGTTAAAAGCACATGTGCAGAAAGTACAGACACTTTAAAAGGTTTTTGATTAATTTTTCAGATCCCCTCTTAACACTTTTGATTGCTTGGTAGATCTTAGGGACATTTTAGAAAAGAGTTTTTTTGGATAAAGTAAACAAAAAATCACAAAAAATCCAAATTTTTTCCTTCCTCCTTACCCTCATCAACTTATAGAATATCGCATGTCCTATTTTGGAAACTTTGATACAGTGGATCATAAAACTTTTGCAATACACTAAAAATCCAGCTTGTTGGCTGGCCAAAACTTTCTGTCTGGCATTTAATGCACACACTTTGTAAAAGTTGAAGGTACTCAGATAAAGGAAGTAATTAGACCTCCAGACTTTTGCTCCATTGAAGAAATCAGTTGTTAGCCCTGTTGTTGCATAGTGGGCAACTTGCTAACAATTTTGCTTCCTTTTGTCAACTTATTTTTTATCTGGAACAAAACAAAACCTTCTAAATACTCTTCAACTTCATGTTACTTATCATAACATTTTGTCTTTTTCTTCCGGACCATTTTTAGTTTATAACGTCTAGCAATTGTTCGGCGCCTTGAATTCTTCTTCAAATAAACTTTTTGCTTCACAGCACACTTTTGCATATTCTAACTTTCTGTAATGATCATAGTCCGGTCTTTTTAAATCTACCCTTTGTTGACAGTTTAAAATGAGTAACTTTGAAACAAATATGGCCTTCGTTCAAGCTTGACTTTTGGTCTGTCCAGAGTTCCTGTACGCGGTCAAAGTCGTTGTGCATTAGTTTATCAAAGATGCAGCCAGTATAGGAAAGTTTCAGTTTCACCAGACTTTAATTTCATCAGCAATAAACTTTATAACATCAGCAATAAACTATAAGTTAGGTAAAATCACCATGATGTGGCTTAAGCGGCTTCAACCCTTTTAAAGACGGACTAAAAAGATTAAACCTACATTAAATACTCTCCAAC
Organism: Phallusia mammillata; assembly: GCF_965637545.1. Taxonomy (NCBI): domain Eukaryota; kingdom Metazoa; phylum Chordata; class Ascidiacea; order Phlebobranchia; family Ascidiidae; genus Phallusia; species Phallusia mammillata. Next base: position 25,561,915 of record NC_137256.1, on the reverse strand, counting down.
AGCACAATAACAACCAAACTTAGTAACATAACACAAGGTTGGTGCAAAAAAACGATCATACAAGCTCAGTTTTTGTCTTTTTCTTGCTCTTAAAGCACTCAACTCATCTGCTACACATCCCACATGCGTGCAGCTTTAATAAGGCGTGACGGTAACAATAGCTGGACTACCATGTGAGTATAATATGGTGAAACCCTGTCGTGGAATCAGGCTAGTTAGCCCACTCAGACTTTTAGTCAAACCCGTCAAAGTAACCGCTTAGCAATCTAGACGTGACGTACAACTAACGAAAACCGTCAGAAATTCGGAAATTCCGCTTGTGATTGGCTGAAAAAGCTATGTTGTTTAAATCAGGAAACACCACTGATTTAAACCAGGGCTTCTCAATCTGTGGGTCGCGACCCCAATTGGGTTCGCGTAATATAATTTTGGGGTCGCGAAACATTATGGGTTATTACGTCAGTCACAATAAATGGTATACATGCGTACATTTATTGTTTACATACATTCCTTTGCCAATTTTTTGATTTTCAAACTGCTCTAAACACGTTTTGTGGAACTTTAAAGAGTACTACCAGCCAAGTAGCCATACGTGCCGGACTTTTTATTCCTATTGTGTGCAAACAATGCGAAAAAGCAGATACTACAAGCGTCACAATTTAGATTATGACGTCATAAAAGCTATTTGTGTGTCAAGTTAAAAAATAATCTAGGTTTTTTCTAGGCGCCATTAGATAGTATATATATACATAAAATAGAGTATTTTTTTACATCACTAATTTTATTCAAAGTATTTTTTTTACATCACTAATTTTAAAACTCAACGAGGCGCGTAGAAATTTCTGTTTCAGATGGGGTCGCAGAGCAAGAACGTTTGAGTAGTCCTGATTTAAACAATAAAACAATAATTTAATTACCTTACTGTATTGTCTGTGTAAAATTCGTTCCTGCTTATTTGTGTGCTTATACTGAAACAAGATTTAAACATAAACTTCTAACTACAGAGCACCATTAATTAGTATTAAGGTAAATATAGCAACTGATTAAGTTAAAATGTGATACTAGCAAAGTCAAAATGTGGTGAATCTTGACGACGACAGTTTGTTAGTGTTCTACTGCAAGATAATACTGGCCATACATTTATATTTGTTTCACATCAAAACCACATGGTTCTGTTACACAATGTACTGTCATACGAACAAACTTAACCTTGAAACACTCAGGTACAAATCAAGCGCGCAAAACGCTGCTAAATCATTACTAACTTGTTGTTATAAACTCGCTAAATAAACATAGTTTTGGTTCAACTGTCATGGTGTACTTGCAAATTGAAGATTTTTAACATGGTAAACCTTTGTTTAAATTCCTTTGAATGTTTCTTCCAACTACTCCTGATAGTTTAACTGTTCACAATAAAGAAATTCATACATTTGGTATGTCTAAACTCGACGCAAACAGCTGCTGCACACAAATTAATTCATATTTTTTTGGAAGAATAGATTAAAAGTCTAAAAATACTTTAAAATTAACAATTAAGCGACCTTATGTTTGTATATCACTTTACAATAACCACCATATCGTTTTTGCGCAAAGTTGAAAACATTGAATGCGATTCGGTTCGGCGACATGTAATTTTACGCTTTAGCGAATCGAAATCGTGACGTCACACAATGCGCATCAACGATACGATTCGATTCGCTCATGTAAAAAGGCTTACTGGTAAATCATGAACTGTTTCGTTGCTGCTATAAATTCGCTAAACGAACAGAGTTAAGTTTGTGTATACTTGGTACCGTTCAATGTTCGTCAAAAGCTCAGCTACAATGGCTCGATTATATAATAAGCGAATACGGCACTCCACTATTGCCAAGTTTTTTGCACAATGAGCGCGAAAATGTGCAGGGCAAAATGTTCGCACAAAAGCACTCAAAATGAAAGTAACCGTTTAGCAATTTAGATATGTGGTAACGACAACCCGTGAAATTCGTAAATTCCGCGTGTGATTTGCTGAAAAAGCCTTCTTGTCATTATTTGGAAACATTTTGAAAATATGCTCTCGGTTCAGCACCACTGATTTAAACAATAAAACAATAATTAAATTACCTTACTGTATTGTCTATATAAGGTTCGTTCCTGCTTAATTATGTACTTGTGCTGAAGCAAGATTTAACTAAAGAGCACCATTAATTAGCTTTAAAGTTAATATAGCAAATGATTAAGTTAAAATGTGGTAAATCTTGACGACGACAGTTTGTTAGTGTTCTACCTGCAAGATAATACTGGCCATACATTTATATTTGCTTCAGACAGACACATTTTATAACTAAACCTGATGGTTCTGTTACACCATGTACTGTCATACCAACAAACTTAACCTTGAAACACTCAGGTACAAATCAAACGCACAAAACGCTGCTAAATCATTACTAACTTGTTGTTATAAACTCGCTAAATAAACATAATTTCAGTTCATCTGTCATGGTGTACTTGCAAAATTGAACATTTACAACGCGGTAAACCCTTTTTTAAATTCCTGTTCATTAACTTAACCTCCAGTCTAAAAGTTACTTTTTGCCATTGGGATGTAACAACGTCCAACAAATGTTCCAACTTAATTACGGTTTGCAAAACACGGACACAAGGCCGCTGTATTTGCAACATATTTGCTTGAATACATATTTCAAAACCACTGTTATGTACAGGTTATGTCTCTGTGAAACACTAGTCTATTATTAGCTTGAATATCTTATGTTATTTGCTCTCATATTATGAAAAAAATGTGTGTTAATTTACAAATTGTAGAGCAAACGTGCAAACAATTATATCGCTTAACAAAATAATAAGCAGAAACAAAGTTGACACAAAACCTTATAAAACCTGACATAGTTAACTAAAACAGCTAAAATATTTTGTCTTGAATTTCTAAAACAATCCCAGGTAAGTTCCAAGTCACATTTGCCGCCGAATATAAAAGCGCCCTTGCCTGTCTGTAAAGTGCAAGCTTGTGTGAAACGACGCGCTTTAATGCGCTTCGAAACCAGGGGTTTGAAGGTCGAAAATTTCCAACGCTGTATTTCTTTTCATTAACTTGAGCAAACTTTATGGAAAGCTTTTAGCTCTACTACTGCGCCATGCTTTCAACAACTTTAGCCTGGTAACACTCAAGGTGTAAATCAAGCGCACAAAACACTAGTAAATCATCAGATGTTTCGTTGCTGTTATAAACTCGCTAAACGAACAGAGTAATGTTTGTGTATAATTGTTACCGTTCAATGTTCGTCAAAAGCTCAGCTACAATGGCTCGGTTGCGTGCTAAGCAAATACAGCCCTCGTTGTTGTTGAGGCTTTGCTATAAATTCCCAAAGCAGTAGGCCGGCATTTACCCACTTGTTCATATGCGATGTGGTCGAATTCAATAAACCTTTGTCACTCAGGAAATCTTCACAGCCCGTTGTACTTCCTTACATCCTGCAAGTTTCGTGAAAGCGTGGATTTTCAACTTCAGGAAATTCATGTCGTTCACTTTTGCCAATCAAGGAACTGCGTTTGTGTTGCGGGGATTTATTTAGCCAGCAGAACCTGCGGGTTCTACCACTGCCTTATGCAACCGAGTGTACCCTGCCAGGTTTGTGCGGTCGGTTACGATCCCACAGCAGAACACACCCAGTGCACTTCATGCGTGTTAAATTTGACTTTACATTGGTTTACAAGAATGCACCGAATGTAACTATGAGCACAGTAGCAAATTTGACACAAAATCTTATAAAACCTGACATAGTTAACGAAATCATCTGAATTATTTTATCTTGAATTTCTAAAAGAATCCCTGTAATGCTGTCTAAAAAGACAAGCTTGAATTCGCTTCAAAAGCCAGAATGTACCAACATACGAGGGCTTTGAAGGTCGAAACGCGGTATTTCTTTCATTAACGTTGAGCAAACTTTATGGAAAGGTTTCAGCTCTACTACTGCGACATGCTTTCAACAACTTTAGCCTGGTAACACTCAAGGTGTAAATTAAGCGCACAAAACTGTTGCTGTTATAAACTCGCCATAAAAGTGTGTTTGTACACAACACAACAACAGGGTGTGCTTGCAAAAAGGAAGCCTATGATATTACTTATCAGGTATGCACTGCTTCGTTGCCGTAATAAAGTTAATACACAATCATGTTTGTACACAAGTAAACTGCCAGGATGTAGGCTACTTGCAAAAACGAGGGCTCCGCTATTAACACACAGAAATACCAGTTTCACAAGACAATTCGAACGTCACTGCGTTTTGTCTCACAGGAGTTATATATTTACACACTAATCTAGATTCTCGTACTTTGTTAATTCACTAAGGGGACTAAATGTAGAGTTTCTTTGGCATTCTTTCACCTTACATAAGCCACTTATTCATTTTAAAACCATTCCGCGCCATAATTTTACCGACACCTTGGCCATGTGCGTTGCACGTTTTTTTGTTGGTTTTGGTTTACTAATACACTGGTTCGGGCAGCGCTACATGCTGTCATCTCCACCTCAACTGACTGTCCATGTTAACAATTTACACCCAAACGTATGCAGTGTTTTGTTTTCTTAAAATCTCACAAGCCTTTATTTTATAAGTTACAAACGCAGCATCTTTTGGTGTAACAATTTAGGCGCAAGTGCTGCTAAATTTTGCATATGTTATATCCTGAAATCTGCCAACTGCTGCCGTCGGTGAGTTTTTGTTATTGTTGCAGGGAAATCATTACATTGAAGCGGCCTTTTGCCATGAGACGAAATAGGCTAAGCTAAATCCAGTTGTTCAATCGTTTTAGTTTTATTTTATTTTTTGTTTCTGTTTTTCTCCATTTATTTATACATAACCCTTTTATTGCCATTTTAATTGTTTTAACTTAGTTTTTTACATTTGTTTACTGCAAATGATTTAATCGCCACTATAACAATTCTGTTATTTGACCTAAAAATTACTACATTTCAGTTTAAAGTAAGCTTATACTGTAGATTTCCGCTCCATCGCGTTTTAACGTTGCGCAGCTATTTCTGGCTTTGTGATAATTTGTGCCGCTATGACTTGTTTCGCTAAACCAAATAAACTCTACTCAACTAAACTCATCTGCCGCAAATGCACAAAACTGAATAGAGTTGATTATTTGTGCACGCGACCGTTTTAATGTTTGCCTAAGGCTAAAACGCGATGACGCAGATGTGTACGAGATCACATCGCTGAGGTTTTGTCATAAATTTCTAAGCCTACAGGCCTACGTTTTATCTCATGTTTAGGCTACATGCGATGTAGGCAAATTCAATCGACCATCCTTGTTGTATGTGCGGTCGGTTGCGATCCTATGGGAGAACATTCCTAGTACACAGAACTAATCACTTGATAACTCACGTTTGTTTTGGTGCTCGAAAGCTGCCCTGAATTTTTGTTTTTTTGTTGTTTTAAATCGATTTGTCTTGTTCATAGAAATCTTAAAACGTCAACAATAAAACTCGAGTTTGCAAACGAGCGTTTCGGTCTCTCGCATAAAAATAATTTGTAAATGTTAATGTTCTTTGTTTAACAGCTGTTTTAAATAGTTTATGAAGGAAAGCATATTAGTTAATAATGCAGTTTGAAACACGCGGTTTGTGTGAAGTAACAAGTTTTCGGTAAGTGTTTTCAAACTTCCTTGTGACAGCAACGCACCAGCAATTTAAAATGTTAACACAATATTCTACGCTTTTTATAAACATTGAAGCACACAGACAAAATACATTTAATTATTAACACGCATGTTTTAATTAAAAATTTGTGGTTTGCTTTAATATTATCCTCTTGTAAACATGAAGTGTAACATTCTTGAGTATTATGACATATTGGCTGATGCTCTGGCTGTAAAAGGTTAAAGCCAATAAGCAATAGAACATTACCACATTTTTTTGCTGGTGGCTTTACTGATTTTATCCTGAATTAGTAGTCAGGTCAATATTAAGAACCCATAAAGTTATGTCAACTACATTTCTTACAACAACCTTTTTTTTACAAAAAAATGCAAAAACAGTTTAAATTTATAGCTAACACTGTAATGCAGATACCATGAATGCTTCAGCAAAATGGTAGCACTATAAAGTACATGATTGCAATATCATACCTAATGTTAAAAATCACCCTATATATGCGAAATATTCAATTTGAACTTTCCATACAATTTGTGTGACATGCAGATAAAAAGACTTGTTGTGTTGATCAGTGATATAACTGATTAGTTTCTGTAACAAAGACTATGCATATGCAACCATAGAAAAGTATACAAGCAAAGGGCAAAGTCCCAAAGCATCATGTTTTTAGGCGTTCGAGATTTTACATTTGTTGTTTACTTATTTCCAGGGCATATATTCTGTAAACCATTGTAACTGTTACAAGCAATATTATACCAGTAACAAAAGATTCCAGCAATCAAACAGACACAAAACAGTATTTTAAACAAGCTACATTGTTTTTGTTTTTTGGTGTGGATGCTTAGTATCCTGTTTTTAATGTCAAATTGAACAAAATCTACCAAAAACATTGCGTAACAATGAGCGAAATTGCTTTTTTTTACACTAAATCATTAAACACTGTATTTATTTATATGGGATGTTGGTGTTTTTAAAACTTTTTTCAAATGTTTTTAAAAGTGTTTGTTTTTTACAGTTCACAGTACCATTTCTTATTTTTAGAATACTGTGACACACAATTAAATAAAAACTGCTTCAAGAAAAGATGATCAACAATTAAGAAATTGAACCAGAACTGAACAGGTAACTTTTATTATATTTTGTAATAGCCGCCATAAAATTGTTTACAATAACATACCGTAGTCTATGTGGGATAATAGCTATTGTGTGTGTCAAAAATAACTAATTATAAGGTGTTATATATTAAAAGTGTTTTGGAGTACGATAAAGGCTGTGTAGATAATGGGTAGAATTATAATTTAACAAAATGAGATTTAAACTGATTGAAAAAATGCAAACCGTTTCAAGCAGGGTAACTTGCTCGAACTGTAACAAAACTTAAGCATGAAAATGTATATATTTTTAACCTGAACTGATCCTTAATCCTAGAAAACAATACACTAGCAAACACGAACATGAACCAATGACAAGTAGTTTTTCTCTCTGATCTCTAGTTTACATAGTAACTTATTGCCAACTAGGTTAAAAAACATGGAAACATTATTTTTTTTTCTTTTGTGCATTTGAACTTCAAAAAGTCATGAACTACTAAGGTAATGACCTAGGAATTTCATGCATTGTTGGTTGGTGCATTGTGCCTAATGCAGTATATTGAAAAAAAAATAAACTTTTTTAGATAAAGCATTCAAATGTGGCAAATCATAGACTAAAAAATGTGGATTAGTTCGTTATTTCTGTACTATAGGAAACTATAGTAAAATTATTCATACTGTACACTCAAAATAAACAAGAGATTTAGTGAATTGTGTTTGTTTTCTTTATTATTTATCTTTTAAATATATGTGATAGAAACATGACTTTTTACAGCATTGGTTAAATTCATCATGTGCAGTATATGTGATCTAGGGTTGCTTGCACAAAGGTGTGGACTTTCAACCAAGTGTGACACCAGAAACTATTTGTATGGTGACCTGTTTGTTTCTGTCTGTACTTCACTGATAATAAATAATTATGGGTCCCCTTCTAGAAGGGGACACATATTGTTTTTGTCCGTATTTTTTTTTTCTTTTTTTCTTTTTTCTGTCTAACGCTGGTTTGTTATACGTGTTTGGTCAAGAAAGAGTGCTTCAAATTTATTCAAATTTGGACAGATGTTAGTTATTAATCCAAATTTGATCCTCCTGAAGTTTGACCCCGAATAACCCAGCGGTTCACCCACAGGCCCCCAAAACGTATTTCTTTATAAACGGCTATACTTACTGAAGTACAGCATCTCTGAGTGATATGCTTTGTTGTTTGGTGCCATATAACGTATTTTAAAGAATTTTGTATCTCTTTTTCGATTTACCCACTTTCACACCTTAAACCCCTAATTTTTCATTTCTGTCTAACGCTGGTTTGTTAAATGTGTTTGGTCAAGAAAGAGTGCTTTAAATGTATTCAAATTTGGACAGATGTTAGTTATTAATCCAAATTTGATCCTCCTGAAGTTTGACCCCAAACGACCCAGCGGTTCACCCACAGGCCCCCAAAACGAAAAAAAATAAAAACGGCTGTACTGACCCAAGTACATAATCTGTGGGTTTCATGCTTTGTTGGTTGGTGCAATGTAAGCTATTCTAAAGAATTTTGTAACTTTTTATTGGATTCACCCATTTTACCCTTTAAACCCCAAAATAATAAGTTTTAGGCCCAAAATACAAGACCTAATGTGCGGAAATGTTAAACAATTGTTTGCAGTAGGTTAATCGTTCAGTATTTAAAATTTTGCCCTAATCGGCCAAATAGTTACTTTATAGCCCATAATATGTGTACACTGTCAGTCAGATAGACGTATCAACTCTCAAGGAAGTAATTCGCTTGTTTACGATAAAGGCAGGTGAATGCAGCGGGAGAGCTTGACGTCCGGACGGACGTTTTACGACACAGTCTGTGTCGGTAACTAGAAATCAGCTGTTTTTGCACAGCATGCTATGTCGTTATATTACGTTATCAAGCACATTTTCAGTTTTGGAAAATTGTGTTTAAAAACTAACCTTGAACGACAATATCAAGGACAAAGATTATATTAAAAGTCTTTTTCCCGTTTTTATTTACTGTTTTTTTTTGTAATTATATAACAATAATGATGCAAAAAGAATACGGACAAAACTTTTAAAGTTGGGTTATTGCCAAAGTTGATTAGGTTTTTCCTTAAAAATCTTAAAATAACCAGGATGTTTGTTCACTGTAAATCCGCACAAACATGCGTGTGGGGACCCATTCGTTTTTGCTTGCAAAAACAATCATATGTGTAGATCAAATGATGTGTATAGTAAATTGGTAAATATCGTATAGAATATATAAAATGGGTGTATATCAGAAAGCCACCTTTCTAGTTTCTGTTAAAGGTATAATTCCCTTCATGAAGTTTATCAACACTTGGCAGATTGGAACTGAAATAAAACTTGAACTTCCCAACCTGCGACACAGTGAAGTTTGGCAACTTAAAATGGTAATATATATGCGCTTAGCCACCCTTCTATTTCTGTATATTTATTACTGATCTTACCAAACAAAAGATTAAAAATTTGTGTCAGTAAACCAAGTTTAATGGCCAGCCGTTAATATTTTTACCTAACATGTTGAAAAATTTAATTACGTTACCTGATCAAAAAAAAAGTTTTTGCATGTGATCTATAGTAAAGTAAGTAGTGTTTTGTGCATCTTTGTATAACTCACCACTATTATGAGATAATGTTGTAAGTTACTTTTCTGCATATGTAGGAAATGCATGTTTCAATGTCGCTGAATCAAGTTTGTCCACACAAACGATGTACTTTCACTAAAATGAATGACAGGAGAGAACAATGGAATAATGAAATTCGATTCCAGTTCTGTGAAACAAGTTGTTTACAGAATTGGTTCAGAAAGGCAACTCACAGTTTTGTTGTCATAGAGAAGTGTAAGTTTTTTACTTGAAAGTTATTGAATTAACAGTTTCAGAGACATATAATATAACAAATGATTTATCATGTGAACACAGAGGTTCTCTTTTCTCTGGTTTACTTTGTTGCGATAAAATAACTGCTTTTAGTTTCAGTAAATGTTTATTTTTGCTTTGTGAAAAAACTTATTGCCACTTATGTTCATCCCCAGTTGAGAATTCGAGAACAATGTGTGTTATCCGAGGTGCTCCATCCCTCTAGTGGAGATTTCGAGAACTGCTTCGAAACACCTTCTGCTTTCCATGGAAGGAGTGGTTGCATGGAACCAGTTGCCAGTAAAAGACCAATTTTGCCACAAGATTTGCCAACCATCCACTACCACCATTACACAGGTATTTGCAACTGACCAGTTTAAAGGTTGGTTTAAAGCTTTATTAGTTGTCAGAAATGTGTAAGGGAGGTTTACATTTCTTTCTTTGTTGCTGCCAAACCAAAACTCAGTAGTCTGCATGTCCTTTTGTGTTTTAATCACTGTTGTCAACTAAAGCAAGGGTGGACAATCGTTCGCTCGCTACAGCAGTGTGACTGTTTCTTGTATCTCACTTATACCCAAAAGTTGTTAAGTTTAATGCTGATAGTAATTATGGGTCCCCTTCCCTGACTCAAAACACTTCCTAGTGGACATTGGACTGACATTTTGCAATACTATTGATTGAGTCATTGTGGTTTCCTACTTTTAAGTTTGTGTGTGTTGAACCTCAATTAGTTATCCTACTTACTCATTGTTATCTATTGAAATGCATTATATACAACTTTGCATGTTTGGGGACCCATGAGTTTTTGCCTGCAGAAACAAACAAGGTTATAAAAGACGATGGCTAATATGGGACCCAATATAAATAAGTGTAGGAAATATATTAATGTTTCAAAATATGCTATACTGTATGTGCGAGGGCAATATGTGCTAAGCCACCCTTCTAGTTGCTAGGAATAGGCATTGTTATAAACGATGGCAGTATTTTATGTGTTTGCATCAGGACTGTGTAATATAGTTGTGTTGGGTGTAACTATTTACATCGAACAAACACGAATTCAAATTCCCTTAATTTAAGTTGCCTTCAGTGCATAAGCATCATTGCAACCTGTCTCCACAATGTCATGTCTATGGCCTACATATGCAAAAAGACTGGCTATCTTTGATCTATAGGAAATCTGAAAAACTAAGTGTATTTTGATGTCAAGCTTTAAATGCTTATTTGGTCTTAATAATTGTACATTTTATTGTCTGAGCTTATTTAATCAGTTTCTTTAATTATGATCTGTTTGTTTGTGGTATGAGCAAAATACATTGCAGCCTACTTTGATCTCAGGTTCCTATTAATTTTGTGTTTTGTCTGTAGTTGTTGATCCGATCATCAACACAATCACGCTCCCTCAAACTCCAAACACTCCCTCCTGGTAATCCCATCACACCTCGAAGTGAGCAACTTCAACCCTCCCCAACCACAAGTGCTCCATCTAGTGGTACACTGCCAACCCAGTGTAAGTTATAAAACTGAAACGTTGATGTAAAAACAACATTTTGCATTTATTCTTGTTTTGTGTGCTGTACTATAAAGTGTTATGAAAACCTGATGAAGGTATTTGGATGTTACAGAATATGATGTGAAATGTTTAATATCCCTTAGCACCTGCCCTCCGGTGAATGTTTGATTGGGTTCTGGAGGTCAAGGTCAGGTGACCTTGGAACAGAAAAAACAAACTTTAGCGGGAAGTTGATGTTGTTGGTGATAAGGATTCCTTGAAAGTTTGTCGGACCCTTACAATGCTGTGGTTGTGTGAAAAGATAAATAACTGATCAAGGCATGGTTCTTAACTGGGGGAATTTGGATGTGTTTTGGATAAAAAAATTTAATTGATTAGAAGAAAAATCTAGTATTACTTATTTTTGTGCAAAAAAATGTTTAATGTGTCAAAGTTGAAGTGTGGTGCTAAATACAGCATGATATGGCACATAGTATACTGTATGTAAAATGTGAGAACAAGGGTAAATGAAAGCAACTGGATTTGTTATTATGGGTCCCCTTCCATGAAATTTTTCATGTTTGTGATTTATATAAGTCTAACAACTGCTGAGTGTTGCATTGTTTGTAGGCCAACTTGCATTACTATTTGGAAGAGGAGGAAAGCAATGACCAGTTTAGTGTAATTTATGAAGGTGGTGAGAATTTATGAAGAGACTGCTATATACCTCAATACTGCTGCAGAACCAGTTGCTATTGAAGAAAGGAAGGTATGACAAATTGTTTCTGGTTTGCACGCCCCATAATGAATATAAATAATGACGGAAATATTATGAAAAATGTTAGCTACATTGCACTTAGTTTTTATCTAATAATAATTACAACATTTTTGACGGAAAATTATATTTAGCAAAAATAATTCATTGCATTCCAACACAAAAATCTCAATATTGTTGTCATGCAATAAGCATACATTGCTAATAGACATCATAAAAAATGGTTAGTATTGTGCAAAATGGCAATTCCAAGTCAAGCAGTATCAAAATCATATATGTATTTTAAACTTTTAAGAGGTGGACTGAAACATACTCAAGGTGGTCACCTAAAGTAGGGCTTCTCAAACTGTGGGTCGCGACCTAAATTGGGGTTGTGGAATATAATTTTGGGGTGGCGAAACATGCATTATTATATCATTATCACAATAAATGGTATACATTGATAAATTTACTGTTTACATCATGTGTAACACTTCAAGCAGATTCAGAGATGTGCCCACCCTGGTGTCCAACTTATTAACTTTTCACCATCTGAAAGGTGAGAAGTGGTCTTTAGCATAGATCAGGGTGCAGTAAACTATTTTGCACTACAGATAGATTTATGCCTGGCCCTGTTTTCTGGTTATGTTGTTTTGTTCAATAAAATGATTAATGTCTGGTGTATACAATCTTTTTACAATTCACCATCCCATATTTAATGGACATCTGGCACAACTATTGGTGTGATTTTATTGCTGCAAATGCATGTTATGTTTAGACCTTGAAAAGTTATAAATGCAAAAAGAGCTTTTCACAGGGTTCCTGGAATTTCAAATTATTGGAATTTCAAATTATGTAACAGATGTATATTCGTTGCAAGTATGGTAAATCAGCTACAATATACCAAAGCCTCTTTACTAGTTTGACTATGGGAGTTGCTCGATTTAACGTTATGGAAATTTGGGATTTTTTTCTTGAAAAAGTGTGAAAAGGTCATGGAATTTATAAACGAAAAAATTGCGCGGGAACCCTGTTTTTATTTTACCTAATGTGTGCAAAGTTTACATAAAAATAATACATATATAAAATATGTTGCAGTGCACTTCTTGAGTTTTAATGTACAGTTATAGCTTCGAAGTTTAAAACATACCCGAGCAGCATGCATATATTTGAACTGACAGTATTACATTTAGGATATCCTTGATTTTGTACACTTTTCTAACTTTTTAACAAGTCTGCATTGCTACAATTACCTGTAAAATAAAGATACAATTCATTGTTCTTTATGCAAGTGCTTTAATTGCTTATTAAAATTGGTTGGATTTTAGGATTGTGAGCCGAACTAAAACAAAACAGAGACAAAATATCCTTGTTGTTTTTTACAGATACTTGGCAACTTTCAGCCCAATGCAGGAACAAGGAACTAGTGAAGATGCCCAGTCCATTATAATATGGGAAGTTTTTACTGGCACAAAGAAGAGGGGTTTCCATGCCGACATGTCTGGAGCTGATGACAGGCAGTGGCCGATATTTAAGTATGTAATGAAATCTTTTACATACCTTAATGTTGTGTTTTACATGTTCAAACTGGACATGATGTTTTGTAACCTGCAGAGTAATGTAGAAAGTTTGAGCGATCTTTCCCATATCAGATTTCATTAGCTAATAAAAATTGTTATAACATAAAAAAATTAACAAAAAAAGAAAGAAAAAAACATAATAATAACTGTTCTATAGTGTCTATGAAACTCCTGTAAGTAGCTAAAGCAAAAAACTAATAACTGACATTAAAAACCACAATATATAAAACAAAGTAGTTACCCCCATTCTGCACTCAACAATTTTAAACAATTCATTATAATAATTTACATGCAAAATTTCATATATTTTCTACCTTTATCGAAAGATTTGTATTATTGGTCTTTAATGTTCATACGTACTGTTTACAGAGCATGGGATTTTTGGACAAAAAGAGCATACCAGTTGATGGAGTGAGGTGTGTATCAAAGCTTTTGGTAACCTCGAACAAACATAGCAAATCAGTATTAAGCTTTTCTTGAATTTTAGCGAGTTTGTGTGGTCACCCTTGGCCAACATGTTAGCTTTCTGGGTACCCGAGCAAAACAAGATACCAGCTCGCTCACAATTCTTACAATTCCATCCAAGAAAGAAGTTTGAGTTAAAAACTTGTTCAATGTTTCTGACATCCGACTGAACTGGCACAAACAGGGCAAGTTTCTTTGTGTCAAAGTGGACCGATACAACAAAGCAAAGTAGGTATTTGAGTTCTTGTTTTGGTCAATTTAAAGGGTTCTTGTTTCGGTCAATTCAACGCTTCATTGATATTTTGACAACCAAATGACCCCAATTCCATGCATCCAAGCATTGACAATTTAACCCTCAACCATACTTTACATTGTCTTTATACTTTTTGATAGCTTCCATGTTGAAGCTGGTTTAGCTGACTGGTCATAACTAAAACAAAAAAACAAACATGCTCCTTTAAAACTTTTGCTATTAGGAAGCAGATATAAGGGGTTGGATTTAAATTACAACCAGCTAGATTTTTTGTGGGTTGTTCATTTTTGCGATATGTTTGAACTTTGGTTTCATACTGTTTCCATTAATTTGCACATAAGTAACAGATTAAGAGTCATCAACACAAAATTGTTTTCTTTCTTCAGGCTACAATTTCCGATTTTGAAATATTCCACATTCAAGAAGTTCCTGTCGACATAATTGAGCTAAAGAAGCAGGTAAAAAACAGTTTTCTTGTCCTTTTTGTGTCTTGTTTCAATTACAAATACTCACCTCAATCCGAATAGCTTTAACTGTCAACGCTTTTGGTTTTTTCAATTAAAACTAATTACCATGTAATATCATGCACTATTTAGTACCTCCAATGGTTTAGTTCCCTTTTTATGTGCTGATGTCACATGTTATTTACACACTTATTTACTGGTAGAGGGATTTAAGAATATTTGGGGCTTGAAATAAAAACAACAACAGCAAGACCAATTGTATTAGGGAGTGTTTTAGTTTTAACATACAAAGCTTTGTACTGTTTGTATTGTTTGCCATTTTCTGTGAGCACAAGATTATTGCTGTTTTAAATTAATAATCTTTATGTTTAGAAAAGCAAATCCACAAAAGCTTCATCGAATTCATGGCACATTTTCATGTTTCAAACTCACAAACATCAAACAGCTGCTTGCAACTGAACTTTATACTTTCACTTACCAACGTGAGTTAAAACATGTTTGTAAACATAGCTGGACTTTTTAAAAAAGCCAAGAAAAAAATGATGCAAAACAAATTACTAATGAGCTTATATGTAGCAAACACATAAAGCGAAAACATTTTTTGTTGCCAACACTTATCTTATCTGTTCTTCACCCTGTTATGCCACAGCTTGCTTTAATTTTCACAACAGCTATTTTAGAAACATCTACAACACAATGTATTCTCTTCACACAAGCTCTATTGCAGTTTTGTTTTTTATCAAGCTAAAGTTTGTGTTATTTTTTTCAGTTTTGAACTGTATGTAACACATAAAACCAAATAACAAGTTAAGCAGCTGATTTTCAGCCACATTTCAAATATATTATTTGTTTGCACCATTTTCTCCAGCCCACAACCGAAACTCAAACCCCAACACAAGGAATATAAGGATATTTGCAACACATTGATGTCATCAGCGAAGAAAAAAACTTTACCACAAGATGTAGAAAATATAAATCCTACCCAACTCCATACATAGTAAGATAATACGGATCTGATCAAGTTGTGTTATTCTTTCAACTGTGTTTAATCAAAACATAACTGCGACAGAATTTAATTATATTTATTGTAATCTTCTTTTGTGATAATATCCATTATGTATTTCATATGTTTAATATTGTGTGGTGCTGTAATGTAATGTAATTCCTAACTTTACATTTACACTCACTACATAAGGCTAAATACCTGCATGTAGACTTTGTAATATAACTGATGATGGTATGAGCTACTGCAAAACAACAAATTTTATCTGCTATGCCCTTCAGTATATTTACACTCAGTGTGTGTGACTTTTTTTTTCAGGATCCAAGATTGGATTCCACGAAATACAGCCCTACCCGTTCCAGCAAGTGGGTATTGGAGAATTGTGGATGAAAAAAACTTGCAGGTTAATAATGTGGCTTGATGCTTTCTACTAATTTGTCCTTCAGAATCTAAATATACTTGCACTATTTTTATCATAACCAATTCTTATGAACGTGTGTGGAGATCCTATCGATTTTGCAAAAAAAACAACATTTATGTTAGGAAGTCTAATGTTGTGTATAGTAAATCGTTAAATAGAAAAAACACTTTATAAAATGTAAATATTTAGGAAAACCACCTTTTTAGCTTGTGATTAATTTTACATGTAAAATATTTTGCAGTCGGCTGTTTCTAAGTCTTCATCTAATGATTTTGTGATGCTCACTTGGGGAAGAATCCCAACATTTGTGGACAATATTGAGGTAAAATAATTTCATTCATTGCACTGAGATATTTCACTTTAAACTATTCATGCGATTAAGATTGTCTGCAGCAGAGGTTAACAACCAGGGAAAGATTTGACTTGTCCAGTGGGTTAGATAAAAGAAAAGCATAAGTTTTGGCATTCCTTGACAGATAAAAAATGATTTCCTGATTTGGTCAATATTGTTTAACAATGTCACACATGGAAACAAGATATTGTTGACAGACACTAACCTAGACCTGTTTTTTTTTAGATTAATGTGGGATGCAAAGTTTGTTTTCAAAGGAGGCCTGGATCAGAACCACTGGGGTACAGGGTAGCAACAGCAATTTATAAACCTCTAATGTTTTTGTAGATTGTTTACTAACCAGCGCCAACCAGTGATGAAAGTTTAGCTGCAATTTTAGAGGAAATTTCAGTTTAAAGCAACTGGCCTTTTGCATGAATCTTTGTCACCACCAGTAAGTTGAAGTTTCACCCACAAATATAATCTGATGTAATAATTGTACTATAAACCTAGTTATGGGCATCCTTTCTTTTTTTGTCTAACACTGGTTTGTTCCACATGTTTGGTCAAGAAAGAGTGCTTCACATTATTTAAATTTACACTGATGTTAGTTAGTTATCCAAGTTTGATCCTTCCAAAGTTTGACCTTAAATTACTGTGCCGATCACGCACAGGCCCCCAAAATGTGAATTTTTGGAACAGCTCTACTTGTTAAAGTACATGATATAGGAGTTTTTTACTTTGTTGTTTGGTGCATTGTTACATATTGTAGTGTACTTAGTAACTTTTAGTTAGATTCACTGAATTTTCACCCCTTAAATATGTGTTTTTAGGTTATTGGTCCATAAGATCAGAAATACAAGCCCTACTGTGTTGAAAATTTAAACAATTGATTGTATTGGGTTTCTCGTTTTGTATTTAAAGTTTCAGCTCAGTAGACCAAATTGTTACCTTTACAGCCTTAAGTAAGTTATTGTGTGTGTTAAATGTTGACCAAATTCTACAGCTATTGAAGCCTCAAGGGAGTAATTCACTGGTTTGCAATTGTGTCAGTTTGATGCAGAGCGGGAGATCTCTGCTTGACACTTGAACAGATGACAAAACTGGCAAATCCTTGCAACTGAACTTTGTACTTTTACTTACCAAGGTGAGTTAAAACAAGTTTGTAAACATAGCTGGACGTTTTGAAGTAGGTCAAAAAATGTGATCCAAAACAAATTACTAATGAGCTTATATGTAGCAAATATATAAAGCGAAAACATTTTTGTTACCAACACTTGCCTGATCTGATCAAGTTGTGTCAATCTTTAAACTGTGAAACAGAAACTGGTGGAAATGCAATAATCACACTCTATGAGGTACTGTAATGCAATTCCTATCTTTACTTTTACACCTACTACATAAAGGATAAATACATGCAGACTTTGTAATATTGCTGATGATGGTATGATCTACTGCAAAACAACATGCAATATTTTTAAGCTGCTGTATTTGATTCTGGTTAAAGACAAATTTTTTGCATTTGGTTTTTACGAACGATGTTCAATTATCAATGTTGGTCACAGTATGGATTGATCAATATTTAAAAGTGTTTGTATGATTATTGATTTGTTTACTTGCTTATGCAAAAACTGTATTGAAACTTGGCACAAAACCTGCTTTTAGCATGCTTGTGTAATGCTGCTTACTTCTAATGCAAAGTTATAAAAAATCAACATTAGTTTGATGTTTTTTTTCCGAAAAATCAATTGTTTTGTTGTTCTGTCCAAGAAAAATATACCAACAAGAAAAAAAAATGTCATCTTTACCTATTTTACTACAACTACCTTGTTTGTTTTGCAGCATGTGTATTTTCTGTGGCGAAAGAGATGAGGGATTTACAGAGGAGGGTTTAGATTTACATTACTGGAAACAATGTCTGATGTTAAGGAGATGTAAACACTGTAAACAGGTAAATTAATGTTGCTGACATACTCACTTCTGATATTCACATGTACAAGTCGAACAGCAGTCCTTCCAGTGGGATGGTTGGGGTCCTTAAATGCATCATTGAATAGCAAAAATTGTACAGACTTGTAAACAGATCAACTGAAAGTTCATACTACTCCTGAAAGCACATGCTTTTGATATTCTAGTATAGAGCAAAAATTAGAAACTGTTTTAAATTACAAACACAGTTTTAGAAACATAAAGCAGCCAATACATATTATACAGGCTCATTGTTAACTTCTGCATCCTGTAATGTAGCGATTTCAGCACCAACTTATGCCATCAATGGGGTTTCACCAGAAATTAAAAAAAAAATGCCACAAAATTAATTGACTATCCTATTTATGGAAAGTAAATACATTACTCTGTCAGGACATGCTCTGCGTGCTACTGGAAATATGTAATTCAGTACTGTACTACCTGTTTCATAGTCGGGTCGTTGGTGACTAAACCAGCTCACCACACACCTCTGCAGTGTGGAGAGTGCCTAGCAACTCGTTAAGTACCCAAAATAAGACCTAATGAAGGGCGGATGAGCTTTAAAAATGCCAACAGTATCCCATCTAACTGGCTTAAAAATGAAAATGTTATCAGATGACTTTATCTATATAATGTAGCATACTTGGGTGTTGCTAACTTAGCCAAGCAGAAATTTGTTTGCTTACTTTTGCTCTCAGAATAAAGCCTAAAATAATTTGATCATCTCCATAGCAATGAATGAAGGTCAGCAGGAACACTGTCCATTGTGTCATCACAATATCCTACCCGGCGAGGAGTCGTGGAAAGCCCACTTGATGAGGTCAAAGAGAGATGCATGTGGCGACAACTCACGAAGACTTCCCTCAATAAACAGATGTAAGTGCGATGTTTGAAACTTGCTACCACCTAGTGGTAAATGATTATTAGAAATGTCAAAAATTTTGTCAACAGTTTTGGGGCTGGCGCTTTACCAACTTAGCTGTACAGGCTCAGTGGTGAACTTGTCAAAAGTCGAATCACAAGCACCATTGCCTGCCGTGTATGCTGCACATGTCAGCTTCGTAGTAGTCTAGCGCTAGTTCTACCATTATTTACATGTAAATAAGCAAAAATTGTATTTATTTTAGTGAGAGCAAAAGCTGAAGCGGAAAAAGCAGCAGCGGCGAAGAACAAGAAGAAATCTCCTCACAAATAGTTTGCTTGCCTTAATATTTTTGCTTAGTTTCCACAGGGTTATTGGCTTACACTGTGCGTCGATAAATATTTTTATGCAGTGATATCGTACTGTTGCTTCCTTTGTTCCCTTTGTGTTGTATGTTTTTTCCTGTATACATGTAGAGGTAGTGACAGGATAAATAATAGTGGTGGCTGCGTGCGACATAAACCTGCTTACACATGAGGAAATGGTTTGTAAAAAGTCTTTTGTTGGCTTCTAATAATATTAGCATTACTTGGCAAAAAATAATAAATCGTCCCTAATTGTCAAGACTTTTCTCACAAAGGGCTTCCGAACCTCTTAACATTGAAAACCGTCTACTTTTAAATATTTTTAATATAGCAAGTTTTTTGGTTTACAAATGAATTCTGATATATTGTGTGACAAAACTGTGTCTTACCCTTCTGAAAGATAAAGTTCGTAGACTAAAGTAAATCCCTTATTCATCTCATTTTGTTATGAAGTAAACTAACATGTTCCAATAAAATCATGCAATGTATCATTAAACCAATGAGCAAGTGACCAATACATTTGTTCATTTCTCATGACCAAATTTCTTAGTCTTTATGTGTTGGTCCTAATGAATAAAATCATTCCTGTATAACAAAACAGTTGCAACATAAACAAACAAGAAATTAAACGTGCATAAAGATATCATATATTATATTACAAACTTGACCGGGCACCATTCTTCACTGTGAGATAAACAACACATAGAATTTCTTTTAGACCATGTCCATCAACAAAAAAGTCACTAATAAAAATGTAGCACTAAAAGCATGTCAAAAAGACAATAAAATTTAGGAAAATGCCAGTACGTTGAACAAGTGGGTATAACTCTTACACCAAATTGTGACAAACCATGCATATGTGTGATTATGTTTTGGTTTTCATCTCATTTAAGTTTGTTTTTCATGTTACTGTCTGTAAAGTGTGGTAAATAGATTCATTTTCTTACTTGCATTTTTAATATTAAACATTTTGCTTTTGTATCGTTGAGTTCTATGTCGAGAGGGCAAATGAAAAGAAATTAGCAGCTATATTTAAGCACAGACGTCTCTTGCCATCTTGTTTTTAAGAAGGAATTCCTCCCACGAGATGGATTTTGAAACTTGAGGGGAAAATCGACCTTAATTTTTACATGTGCTTTGTAAATAGACGCTTCAGCTCTGGAAATATAACCTCTAAAGTTAATAAAAGATCCAATTTTAAACGATCTTTCTACTGTTTAGCATCTACTACGTAGTATATTAGGGAGAAATGAAAATGTTTAAACTGCTAAGGGAGAAATTTGCCGAAAAAGTTTGGGAGCCACTGGGCTAAACATTTGCTTTGGATTTATATGAAGTAGGCAGCTATATACATGTACAGACTGCTTCTAAATATGTTAATTGCCAGAATGTTTGAAGCTGGTTGTATGTTTAGTCGCCCAGTGGCATAAAATTTAATGTCGTTGGTAAAGGAAAACGAAACATAACAACGTTTTTAATACTTATTTCGTCTACGCAACAACACACCAAGTAAAGTAAAACTTTACATTTTTACGATGACGGGACAATTAAACGGATTGCTAAACCTATTTGTGCTGTTTGGTTACAAATCCTAACGAACTTCGGATTCTACCAGCAAGCAATTGTGTCACAAGAACCAATCAAGTCAAGCCACGTCACAACAGTTCAGTCGCCAATCATTCCAAGATTTTTACCTCCCGCAATCAATCAACCAGCCCGAAGTGGAATTCACTGATTGATGCAATAAAGCCTGTCATTGGACGGTTGAAGAGCGCCCATATGACGTTTGAGAAGCAAACGTTCTAATTGGTTGAAAGAAAAAGAAAAAAAGTGAGGCGACTTTGTCCTTGCGCCTTCGATCTGTCATTCCTTGTGAACAACTTGGTGAAGGTAGATGTGTCGATGGGACGACTCACCAATTGAGAATAAACAGGTAATTTGCGAGTTGTAAATCAACTTGTTTGGTGTCTTTGTAGAAGTAAACTCGGGTGCACACTTGTTTACTTTGCACTGATACCTGTAATAATAAGTTATGCGTTTATGTTTAATTCACTTTTCAAATACACTATATACTGCTGCTGGATCACTTTGTTTCAGGTCGTCGGATGGCTTCGGGAATTGATTGGCTGGACGCTGAAACATCGTTCTTACGGAAGAGTGCTTCGTTGGCACACAACACACACTTCCGAAAACAGGCGAGTAAATGTATTTTTGTATATTATCTATTAACTTGTATCACTTAATATTAGATGTAGGGGCCAACATGGGGAAATAGTATAAAAGTGCACTTATCCTGTCTTCACATGTTGGTATATAGTTAAGCTTTTTGTAATTAATATTACGTTATGTCAAATTCCTGGTACTGCTTATATTTTGTTTTGCAGACAATTACTGGAGGCGGAGTGATCGAAGAAGATGGAAAGATCGGAAAGGCCTAATTAAGTTAAGTAACCAGAAAGTTAAATGTGATGTTGCTTATTTGGCGTTCCCTGGTTTGTAACGGTCGTTTGTTTTGAGTTTAGCTTACTAGTTGTGAGGCAGGAGTAAAGATTAGAAGCGTTAACAAACGGAGCGTCAAATATGCACTAATATTATTTTATTTTCATTTCTAAAACCAACAGTCATCAAAGTTTAATATTTACATTGGTTATTGCAGATCTCCCGTTTGCGGTTAAGACACCGGGGAATAATATCGGCATTGGACTGATCACTAGATGAATGGGAACTACATACATCGGAAAGATTTAATAAGTTAAGTAACCAGAATAATGTTAAATCTACAGATACAACGTAACACAGAGTAAGCTAAAGAGCTGTGAGGCAGGAGTAGAGTTAGAAGTGGTTAATTTTATAACTTTATTTTGTATGCACTATAATCGTCAGATATTAATATTTGTGTTTTGCTGCAGATCTCCTGTATGTCGTGAAGGCATTGCGTAATGGAGTCGGATTTGCGCTTGAACTGACCATTGGATGAATTGGAACTATATACAGGTACGTGTTAAGGCAAATCTACATGAATTATATTCTTTTAGATAGACGTTTTGCTGCATAACTACCGTTTCGGGAGTTTCTATAATAAAATGTTTACAAATCAACTAATGAATTAGAGGGGATTAATAATAGTTGTGACTCTTTAGCCGTTGCTGCAACGAATAGCAAGCCTGTTGTTGTTTTGCATGATGCTTGTGCATGTTACATTTATTGTTTTGCATGTCACTTGTGTGTTAGAGCGGCTATTCAGTTGTCAGTATCGGTTAAATCATTCATATTAATAAGTAAGCGCATTTAAAAATTATTTTAACACTTAATGAACTTAAGGCGTTTGTATGCAGCAAATTATAGTCGAACAATTTACTTTTTTCAATTAGGTTGCTTATAGCCAACAGGGTGCACACTGTCTAGCTTTCAGTATATTATATTTTGCGAATATGTTAAGCGATCTATATGAAAGTATGGAATTGCATTGTTTTGTCTCTTGTATGTTTCTGTTTCAGGAGCTCCGATGTCGAGTGAAGGTTGGAGTTCATTCTATGGACGATGTTGGCCACAAGTTGAAGCACTCCTATCATATTCAGACTTGGAACAACAACCATACAATCAGCGGACGATCTTCAACCAGACATTCTCGACGCTCTGTTCCCGAAGAAGAACTGACTTTCCGAAGAACATCGAACTTGTGTTTTGTTTTCACATTTCTGTGTTCGCTTAAATAAAACCAACTTTGTGTATTGAATAAGTTAAAGCTACATTTGTATCGTAATTATATTTTTGCGTTTTGTCGTTTCTTGTAAATTCTAACATTCTAAAATATTTATGTAATTTAGTTCTTGTTCATCGTCAATTTTGGTAATGCTTACTTATATTATTTTGTTAATAGTTCTGAATTATAACCAAACTTTTGGCATGCGTACAGACACTGTTGAACGTTTATTTAAATGTTGCTTATTTTTGTGTGCTTGTTACTCCATACTTGTTTGTTATTTTATTTTTTTACTTAAAACGTTGTTTTGCCGTTAATTTGTGTGCACATATAACACTGTGTTTATTCTAGGTGTGTTTCGTTATTCTATACTATATTCTATGTTAGGTTACATATTTAAAGACTCATAATTGTGTCTTTTTTGTAATTATATTGGCTTTGGTCCTTGTTTGTACTTAATATCTTTCATTGTAGTATCTTTTCCAGTTATGCTTCTACATTCTATGCTATAATATACGCTATTTTAGGTTGCCGTTTTTTTGACATTTTTATGTCATTTTTATCCTCCATTGGCTTGATGCCGTTATACCATATTTATTCTTGTTAGACCCCATATTTCCGTATTGTTGGATAGGCTTCAGTGTAGATCCCAAGTCAGTCGTAACGGGAGGTCAACAAACAAACAAAAATCTGTAAAATTAGAACGTAAGAGCAAAAAGATTTGGAAATTACACAACTTTCTATCAGCAGATTTTGAGACTTTCGGTGGCATTAGAACCAGAATTGTCGTACTTCGATCCAACTACAACATTAATTAACGTTGCTATGGTCCCTCACAAATGTTTGCGTCAAAAAACAACAACTTTAGTTTGTTCGTAAAAATCCCGGCCAAAAACATCGGTTTGCAGCCTTCCTACGTCACTTGAGTCAGTTCCTCTGCAAGCGGACAGGCAGCCCTTCTGTGAGACTTTCTGTGAACTTCTATCCAGCCTTTCGACCTTTCAGAGGTTCGAACCAGTGAATTGGAGATTTAGTGCCTGCCTGTCTGCCTTACTCTCAACCTAACTACCTGCCTGCATAACCACTGTACTAACGAGCTGCTTGCCCAACCACTAAAAAATCGTCTACATGTATGGTCTGTGTGTCCAAAAATTAAGACAATAATAGGTAAGAAAAGAAATCGATATCATTAAGGAAGCCCGCCCTGCGATTTCGTGTCCATTGTGGTCTAATGGTAAGCTGCTTGGTCGATAGAACTTATGGTTTGTAGTTCTAACCCTCTCCCAAAATTTATTATTTTTTTCGGGAAGGAATCGTCTAACTCACAAATGTATCATTTTTGGGTGGGTTCGCCGTCACCTCTCGTGGTGTAGCGGTGAAGATCTTGTCCTCATATGCTGGAGATTTGGGTTCGAATTCCAAAAGCTACATCGCTGCTTAGTTTTTGGCTGAAGCCTAGAACCGAAAACATATAAGGACCACTTAAAGCTGGGTTTGTCGTCACCAGCCGTGGTGTAGAGGTTAGTTCCTTGCTTCTCAATCCTCTCACCACTGTTCGAACCCCGGTAAAGATAAACTCTGCCCCGGTAACCGATAACACACTTCGGGTTCGAACGTTGCCCCTCTGATAAAACTCACTGGTGACCCTCCTTGATTGAGGTCTCTCCCCGCTCTGATCTCATCACTCTCTAAGGCACCCCATGGGCCTAACCCGTTTCCATGAGTGCCCCCAATCCCCCTGACTGGCTTCCATGGCCCCCATAAGCTGACGAACCTCACGCTGATCGTTCAAACGCAGAAATATTTTGTTTGATGACATAAGAATCGACGAAAAGAACAAGTCATAAGTCAGTTTAGCCCTTAGACCGAAGGGCGCTTGCGCGGTGTAGTGGGTAAATAGAAAAAGCGCCGGCCCAATGGTTCGAATCGAAGCCATCGAGCCCCCCCCCCCCCCCCCAAAGTGATGTGAAGAAGCCTCAACCCTCTCCGCACAAAGGGCTTGCGCCTTCGGCGCAAGCAGGGCCCGAAGGGCCCTCCACCCCCTAAGCCCCCCAAAAGTGTCTAAAAATACTACTCTACAACATTCCCCACCTTTTTTGTTGTATTATATTGGGCGGTTTTCCAAAAAAGTGCAAAATTACCTTTTAATTGTGATCTCATTTAGATAGGTGTACGGTCTTAAGGTTTGAGAGTGGAGTGACACACATAGAGAAGGGGAAAAACTTTAGCTCACTGACGGCTTATGGCCATTGGCTGCGGCTTAGAGTCTGGGAAGCGGGAGATGAGATTGTTACAACGGGGAGAGACCTCAATCAAGGAGGATCACCACAGAGTTCTATCAGAGGGGCAACGTTCGAACCCAAAGTGTGTTATCGGTTACCGGGGCAGAGTTTATCTTTACCGGGGTTCGAACAGTGGTGAGAGGATTGAGAAGCAAGGAACTAACCTCTACACCACGGCTGGTGACGAACATCCGAGCTTTAAGTGGTCCTTATATGTTGTAGTACCAGAGCTTTTTTATAAGTACTGCAGCTCTAGAGTTATATAAAAAAATCATTCAATAATCAACAAGCAGCTTGCTAGTGTAGTGGTTTGCAGCAAATGGTAGAAAGCAGTGAGTAATGGGATCGAATCCTGGTAACCCAACGACAATTTTTTTTGTAAACTAATTCTCTTGTGTTTTGCGATGTTGCTCTGATTGGTGGTTTACCTCAAAAAAACAACACACCGAACCGAAATAAAACGTGTTGTTTAGTATTATTGAAGTAAACAAAGAACAAGTTTCACACACATGGTTAGGCAAAAAAGGTACTACTGCGACAAACTAAAGGACAGACGTTAAATGGACGATGTAGAAGTTTAGTGGGGAACGGAGATATGTCATAGATTTTAAGATTCGTGGGACAAAATTGAAACTTTTCAAGGACCAAAAGGGTGGAAATTTCTAACAATAATAAAATGTTGTGAGCAAGGGAAATACGAAAGCGACGTAGAACGAAATATCGTGAAAATTATGGGAAATTATTTATTAAAAAAATCATTCTGTGTATTAGATGTAGCTATAACATATGTTATCAGGAAAATTTGTTTCGCAACAACGCAAGAAACAGGACTAAAAATAGATTGTTGAAGATTTAAAGGGTGAAAAAACAGTGATGGAGTGTGGAAAACACTAAGTTAGTGAGGAAAAGGAATTGTTCTGTCATTAAAAATGGCGGCACAACAACTCAAATAAGAGAGAATAAAGTTTGGACGATGCACAGAGGCGTTAAAGCAGAATAAAATCGTTGGTACAAAATATTACACACGCAAACTGATAAACAATGCTGATGTGTATTTGAAGTGTACCAAATATAACGTGTATGAAAGATTGTTTATTAGTGGACAAATACAAAGTACACGATGACGTCATCGATCGCAGGTTTCGTCATCACGGTCATCTACATGTGAAAGGATCAGGACCATGCGAAGGTTAAAACGAAAGTGCACGATGACGTCATCGATCGCTGATTGCGTCATTCCTATCCAGTTGAAGGATCCTATCCACGCGAAGACCCACCAATGTTTCCCAGTTGTTTCTCCTGATGTTATCGAAGTGACTAAAAAAACATGTATATAAATGGTAAGTGCGCGGCCAGTGGCATATAAACAAAATATAACATAACTTTTGTAGCAAGTTTTATTCATTCGCCTATTTGGAAGGCATGAGTATTTCCGTCTTATTTAAATGGAATCATATAGTTATTAGATTTAATTGACGCGACCAGCGACCTTCAAAAGTAACATAACTAGGTAAGATAAACACTTAACATTTGGAATGTTGTGCTTCAATTACGTTGATCCGATCAGGGTTTCTCCACAACCTTTGTCACCGCAGTTGTTTCCGATGTTTGGCTGCTGCTTCGAACGTCTGCAACAAAACTAACAACAGCATTCTGGTTTGATAAAAAAACCTAAAACTAATATAATAGAAAGCTAATATCTCAATCGCATTTTGTTAAACTTATGTAAAAAGGAATATTGCAATTTTAATCAATTCAACCGATGCTGACAACTGAATAGCAGCTCACAAACACACGTGACATGCAAAACAATGTAACATGCACAAAGATCATGCGATGCAACACACCGGGCTTGCTATCCGTTGAAGCAACGGTATAAATGATAGTTTAAATTCTAATCTATGTTTAACTTCACAACGCTCGTGTTTTCTATTTATAGTTTACTTACATTAAAGCTTCAGTGCGATTTCTGTCAAGTTCAGATTTAGAAGTCTTTAAACCTTAGTCACGCCATGATCTGAAACCAAAACCATTTGAGTAAATATAAACATGGATGTACCAGCATTGAAACTGTGAATTGTTTTAAATTTTGATGTATAGCATATTTGACGCTCATTCTAAACACTTCTGCCTAAAACTCTTACTAACTTTCTGCAAACTATTATGAGTCGTCAGTGTATGCAGCAAATATTATTTTAGGTAACCTAGCATTATATAAGCGTTAAAACAATCAACTTAACTTGAAGCGGAAAGTTACCCAATCTTTGTTACGCTTCCGCCGGAAATCCAATCCCTGCAAAACAAAGCAGAAGCAGTATTTGGAATTCAAGGCAACATGTAAACAATAGTTTATGAAATATTTAACTATGCCAACATGCGAAGACAGAATAAGTGCACTTTATACTGCCAACACTTGGACATACAAACTATTACCATTTACCGCCAAAAATACAGATAAGTACATAAACTTCAATTATTTATTTACTCGCCTATTTTAGGAAGTTTCATAAAGTATTTCTTCTTCGCTGTTGTAGATGTTTCTCCGAAGCGATTGAAACCATCCGACGACCTGAAACATACGATGCAGCAGCAATATCGTGTATTTGATAAATAAGTCAAACATATTCTGGTAAATGTTATTCTGGTATATGTACAGAAGTCAACAAGTGTGCACCCGAGTTTATTCTGCACAAACACCAGGCTAGTTAATTTACAACTCGCAAATTACCTGTTTATTCTCAATTGGTGAGTCGTTCGATCGACACAGCTACCTTCACCACGAGATGATGAAAAGGAATGACAGATCGAACAAGTTGTCTCATTTTTTTCTTCATAGCGCTTGCTTCTCAAATGTCACTCCCGCGCCCGAAAACCGACCAATCACAGAGCTGATACAAGTAATCAGCAAGTCTCGTCAAAAATGCAGAGAAAAACTTCAATTGATTTTCCTGGAGCAACATTCGTTGAAATAGGCACGTGTCGTGTTGTGACGTAATTTGTGCGCATTCTATCTGTATTAAAACGCGCCATGCTGGAATATAGAAGAAAAAATGACAAAAGCTGATAATATATTTTTGATAGTTTACAGCAAATCAGTTTCCGCTTTCTGTTTCTTGGTAGAACATAAATATTTTAAAAATCAAACCTGCTGTGAAAGTTGGAACTATACGTTGCCGTTACTCTATTATATGCTTTTTTATTTCCATCCAACAATTTTAATTGCTTCAAAATCCAACCTGTGACTTTGTTTTTCAGTTTTTCTGTTGCTGACGTTTTTCATTTTGATATCACTTCAAATTCATTAGCTGACATTTAAGCTGATAAGATTTAAACCGACTTGCTGTTTAACTCTGTCACGCCACGTGGTTTTTATCATACGTTAAGCAGGTTTACTTCAGGCCTAATTTATTGGATTTTTCGCGCGAGGTGCGTGACGTCACATTCCTCGTCGTTGCAATTCACATGGTGTCCTGCACTTAACGCATCGGTAATTTATCCCATGTAAGTTGGTAGAGCTACTAACACCATAACGAGAATCAGAACTTCGCTTTCACAAGGGGGCGTATAGAGCTGAATTTTTATTTAGCGGTTATAAATGAGTTGGGAAATATTTTCATAAAATTTTTACATTTTTTTGGGGTTAGTTTTATTGAATTTTAAGTGCTAATACCTTACCCCGACCCTAATAGCCCTAACCGTGAGCATTTGTGGTGATATAACCAATCAAATTTGGGGGTAGATTCTCGTTATGGTGTTAGTAGCTCTACCATGTCAGTTACGCAGCTCACAGAATTTTATTTTGTTTACAATAAACCAAAGTGTTGTTTCTACGGCGAACATTCGGGGAAGGTAAATCTACGGAGCATAGTTTACTTCAAGCTTTAAACAACGGCCCGTTGTTACTTTTGCAAAAACATGGACTAAACAGATTTTTTTTTGTGTGTTTGCAAATGTTGTTTGATTACTTTATCGCAGTGGTTCTTAACCAGGGGTACGTAAGATTTAGATTTAAGATTAGCCATAAGATTTATTCAACATTTAACACACTCAATTACGCATTCAGGGCTGTAAATGTAACCATTTGGTCAATTGAGCTAAAACTTTAAATACAAAACGAGAAACCCACTGCAACCGATGTTTAAATATTCAACACATTAAGGCAGTGGTTCTTAACCAGGGGTATGTGTACCCCTTGGGGGTACAAAGCATCAAAGCAGGGGGTACGACATGCAGGGTGAAATTATATGCTATTTAGGCATATTTGTGAAGAATGCGCAACAAGGTACTTTGTTATATGTTGAGAACGGGCTAGTTTTGTCCTACTTAGAATACTGTTTTGATGCCTGCATTCAACACCCAAGTTATAAATACACTAGGTTTAATTCCTATTATTACAATTTTATTACTTCCGTTGGCCATTGTAGACAGGGGGTACGAGAAAATTTTATGAAAGCTCAAAGGGTACGAGCGCAAAAAAGGTTAAGAAACACTGCTTTATCGTAAACAGACACAACAATGGCTGTAAGACATCAATAAAATGCGGAAAATCTTAAAAACGAAGCAAAATATAAATGCAGTGATAAAAAAAGACGAAGATAAGGTCAACGAAATCACTAAAAAAAGACAGATATATGATTTCGTAAAAAATAGAGTACATGAATAAATAATATAAATGCAACGGTAAAAAATAACTTTACGGTATTGATATATTTGGCAAAATTCAATCTGTATCGTTCATTTTCTAGTTTCTGTTTGACTCAGATTTACTCAGATATACCGCTTAAAAGAAAACAGTATTTGAATATAGTATAGGCTTATGCTTTTTTCCTGTTTGAAGCCTAACAATGTTTTTAGTTACCCGATTTAAAGTGGCTTGTTGCTGAAGTGTTCAATTTTCACAGGTTTTGCCTCCTACCTCACCTTTAAATCACGTTCAATCAAAATCGTAAAAATATAACGTTGATCTGATATTTTAAATGTAGGCTTGTATCGCTGCAGTTTTTCAGTGCAACTAGCAATTTATGCGATTGACCACAACCACAATTATCGAGTCAAGTTTTCGGTTATTTGAATGATGCTTACAATGTATTAGGTATGTTTTATAAGACAGGCGGTTACCCACAACGGTGGTTGAACCCGTAAGTTCTGTTCACCAAATAAGACAGCGTACACGGAAAACACCAGTGCGGTTTCTTAGTTGCCATATTTGACAAATGTTCTTGATATTAGCCTGTATCACGCAATCTATAAATCACTTTACTCAAACCAATTCCCAATCACGCATGCATTTTATTGCCGGAGTGACCAATATGTTGTTTATGTACATATGCATAGAGAAAATGCACAAATCCAGAATTTGTTCGCTAGACACACAACGATCGAGTCAACTCCCTCTACTAAGAGGCACCAACCAAAGTGAAAACAACGACAACAATCCATAAAGTACAGCCGCTAAATATTGATATATTATTACTATGGGCACACACGCGATAAAACGTCACACTACACAGTTTGTTACGTCACAGCCAGACGTCAAAATGCGAGTACGTCATTAATGTATTACGTAGCACGCAGGGGTTGATGAAGCACTCGAGTCGGATAAAAAAGGATTTATATCTTTGAAGATGGAACACGGTCCATGACGTCACACACATGACGTCATAAACACGTACCTGATCGATGACGTCATATATCGACAAGAACTCAAAAGTTTTTGGTTGAAAAGAATCACAAACAAAAATTACATGCAAAAAAATAGTGATCATAATAAATACAAGGAAATTTCACTTCGTGTTCACAATCGGCGTTTATTCGTTTGCTGACGTCATAAAGGTCATTAGCAGGTGTTCGAACGGTTTTATTGTTCACAGTATGGACACTATGCTGCGCACCTGGGCGACTGTATCGTGATCTCGATTGGTTAAAAATTTGACCAATCACAGAGGTTCCCGCCAAAAACAGGTCCCCAGTAAAAAAACAGAAGTACGTGACGAACACAGTTACATGCTGCACACTACAAAAGTACGAAGTAATTAAATAAATAAACAAAAAATGAGCACGGTAGGCAGGATGCCGTTGTAACGTCACACAGAGTATTGTGTTTGACACAACAATGTACAGATTATGGCTTTCAATCGAACACTATGACTTCATAGAAGGATGTTGCGCAAAAAAAAAAACAGGCTGCTGTTTATTCGATGCTAAAAACGAGCTGATAAAAGGTTACAGAAGGTCGTTGACCCCGTACAGAAGAGTTCACCGCCGTCGAGGTTACTCGCGGTCAAAAGCATGCTGCATAAAAGCTAAAAGCTGCGGGCTTTTGCATAAACAAGCGCTTGGCGATAAAATACGCAATGTTTGGGGCAAGATGCCTTGGATAAAAGAATTCGCCACAAGAAGCGGGAGGCAAGTCGCTATAAAGTGAAAAGAAACTCGATCCAACAACGATAAAACTCTAACCACCAAACTATAACAAGCGCAAAAATCTTTCACGGGAGAAAAACGATTTAATCTACGGGAAAAATAAAAACTAGGAAAGTTAGGAAAGTCCAATGCCTGCATGGTAACCGGTCATCACGCTTGTAACCCCGCCCTGGTGATTTTGATTGACAGACAGATTGAGCGAATCAGAGAGGTCCATCGCCACACTAGAGGCTGCGTTTCCTTGCATGAGACTAGGATTAAACTGCTGCGTCACAACGGCAGAAGCATTGAACTGTGGCGATGCTCGTTCATCCGGAACGGGGCTGCTATGAGTGCTCACTCGAGCGTACGACTCTGCGTTGAATTGTGGGTAGGCACCGCTTGAGGTGGGGGCGCTAAATGCTGAGTCAGCATGATTCAGCGGAATTCGGGCTTGCGACGTGTTGCTGTATTCAATGTCTTGTCTGCGAAAAAAACATCAAAAGTTGCGATATTTTTCTCTAACCGTGCTTGTTTCCATAGCAATATGACGTAACATGGCAATGACGTACCCGGCTTTTGTGCAGACTTGAGCGAGTAGAATTCCTCTCTTATGTTTGTTGGCGTGTTGTTCTATGCCGGACAGACCGACCACCGAATAGGTACAGCCCGGTTGGAGACAGTGAATGTGGGAAGTATTCCTGTGTCTGTCGGAATTTCAATTATTATTTCACAGTTTCAACGTCATATTATTGTGACGTAATTGACCGCCAACTGACACAATCGACCAGATTTAAAGCTGGGATTAAAACCGACCCGATAGGACCATGTTGTGGTATTTTAGAAACATGCTCTTCTGCCAGAAAACTACTTTTACATGAAACCTTGTAGGTTGAAAAAGTTTTCACCGTTTGCTGTTACTTATCATTTATTAGCTTGATGCTTTCATACAGAATTTCCTCTGGGTTATGACATCACAAATGGTGATTGTTACCTGTACTTGCACGTGTCCCGCATACAATCCTCCTTCCCTCTGAATCTCTCGAAACCGGATTGTTCAAGTGTATCAGCTTTAACGTGTTGACGTCGATGGGTACCAACTTTCGCACTGTCTGTACACCTGTCACGTCACAATACAAAGTTTGTTCCAAGCAAAGAGAAAATTCTAATAAAGACGATTTAAGCGGGTTTCCTAACGAGCTTCGTGCAGCGAAATACGACCATAAATTAGAATTAGGCTCGTAGGTAGCAAAATATCGACTGCGGAATGAACTCACTTAAACTGACATCTGAGACAGTGGAAATGTGTGCTGGTGCTTCTGTACTGGCAACCATCTACTTCACAATCCTGTGTTGTCTTGAACCGCTTGAAGTCGTCCCTCACCAACCCGGCCACACGTTCATGATGCTGCTGATGTTTGAACATGTGAGTGCGACCTGTGAATCTGTACATGCATCCGTCCCTCGTGCAGTGATAATGCGAAACCTGCGAGTGGGAAAGGATTATAACAGGCTTAGTTTGCTTTCATCACCAGAAAGGAGGATATATTCTCAATTATCTTTTACCCTCGAATTTTGTCAAGATGACTAATTTTTACTTTCACTACCCACATTTTTCATGTATGACAATGATTTCTATGAACGAATTATGACGTACTTTGAACACATGCGGACACTGGGTGTCGCCACAGTTCTCCGAAGACTCGAACCTTCTAAATCCCTCTATGACGTCATTATTGATTCGGAATTTGGCGAACATCGATGGATTCTCGTCGTTCGGTTTCGGAACGAATCTTTTCAACAAAAAATCTTTCACTTTATTTGAGAGTTTCAACTGTTACGTCATATTACTATGACGTCATGATTACAAATAGTGACGTAAAACTTAACAAAGTATTTTGTTTTTTTTTCATTTTGGGAAATCCTAGCTAAGGTTTAAAAAAAGGAAACCGAAAAACAAATTCGTTTGACTTTTGAGAAGGAAATGAATTTTTGAGTTATCAAGCGTTGACTGTTCTTTTGCTATTTTATCAACAAATTTATTCTAAACACTTTGAACCATTTGATGCGAAGAATATCAACTATTTTCTCTGGTTTATGTTCCAACTTTGTGAAACTTTTTTGCTCGCTTTAAACTTTAATAAATTCAACTTTTTTCCTGATATTTAAACTTTTTGCATTAAAACGAAATCGGCGGGAAAAGTTCAGGTTACGAAACAAGTCAGTGAGAAATTTCTCCTCACCTGTTGACAACTTCCGGGTCAGAAAAATGAAACGAACTCCCCTCCTCTTCCGGTATCTTATCAGGGGAATCACCGTTTGTCGACGGCATGTCGTTCGAGAACTCTGAAATTCCATTCAAACAGTTTTGTTTAGATCAGAAAAACACAAGAGAATATGTTGGAATGAAACAAAACGTTTCAACTTTATTTCTGTCATAAATTTAATTAGATAAACTAAGACCTAATGCGAAAACGGTACTTAAAAAGTCAGATTAGAGCAAGGTTCACCGCAATACTTCAATTGCATGGTACCAATGGTTTCCTGGTGCTACTTGGGCGTTTTCGTTCAAATATTTTTTAAAACAGCTGAAAGTGCTGGCTACAATATACACGGACATGAAAAGTAGCTTGGTCAAATCAAAACTGCAAGAGAACGTGTGTGGAGAATATATTGTGTTGCTGTTATACATAGAAAACTTATCGCATAAAACTCACTCGAGTTGGATTCGTTGCTGTTTGAATCGGTGTCGGGATAATTTCAACCCCGAACCTTTCGCTATCTGCTCCAACATCGCTAGCTGAGGTCGGCTCAACTCATGCATGAAATTCGACGGTTTCTGAGGAAACGACGATGACGACACTGATGACGCAGTCGCCTGTGAAGAAAAAATGTCATTGAAGTAATATTTTAAACTTTTAAGGTTTTTGTGATGGAACTTTTGTATTCGTATGAAACAAAATCAGACGCCGTTTTATGTTGTTGAATTTTTCGTGATAATTTTCAGGCAAAGATTTTCGATTTCTTTCGTCAGTACCTGGCTCGTATCCATGGCAACGCCCGGACGCTGCTCGATCTCGTCCGCTTCGTCCACTATTAGCGGTAGAGAGTCGTCGCCGGAATCGACGTTGCTGTGGTCGATGTCAGTCGTGTCTGACGTCATATCTGCAATAACGAGTAAACAATTTAAACTATTTTCGTTTCGTTTGACTATAATTGCCGGTTTTTGTTACGATAATGTTTTGCGTTTGTTTGTGCAAGATCATGATGTTTTACAGTATTGTTTCTTTCTGGAAAATACCGAACAAGCGTTTCGTCCACATGGTTGCATAATTAACAAATTTTGTCGTTCAACTGGTGTGATGCAGAACAAAATACTGGTTGTTGTTTTGTAAGTTTCTGTGCAATTGTTTATTTCTGTGTCTCACCCATTCCGTTGTAACTCCTCCCCAACATTCTGCGCAGATGTTTTCTCACGTGAGTTGACATCTGATGTTTATATTGGAAAGCAAAAGCACAACCGGCTCTTATGCAGTGATAATGACTGAACAATCCGTTGTACTTGCAATCTACGAAACAAATAATGTACAGTTTGCTAAAACAAAATAATTTTCAAACAAAGTACATCGCTTAGGTATATATTGTGTCTAAGTATCGGAATGTGGTAAAAAACAAAAATCAATAGTTAACCACGTAACTTTTTAAATCTTCAATTTGCTTAAAAAACAATGTATAAGTTACAATTTGAGATAGCTAACAAATTGTTTTATCTCTTGAAGACAACCAAAAGGTGTAGTTTAATTGCTACAATTATTAAAACAAGGTTCCAGCCACACTAAGCAATAAAGGAAAGATTTTCGCCGTTTTATTTTGCAAAATTGGAACATTTAAAAGAATAATTTAATCTCTTGAAGACAAACAAAAGGTTAATTGAGGTTCAATTGATGAAAAGGAAATGTTTTTGCCGTTTTATTTTCCAAAGTTGCAGCATTTAAAAAGCTAATAATGAATTAAATTATTAAAATTATTAAAATATGGTCCCAATCATTAAAGGGAACATTTTCGCTGTTTAGTTTTGCAAATTTACACCACATGAAACCCACCATATTTTCCGCATTGCTCCTTCTTTGTGTAATATTTAAATCCGCTCGCCTCTCTTCTAGCAATCTTCTCATGCTTCTTCATGTGCCAGGGAAGTTTCGACGTTCCTATGGTAACGAACTGACAACCGGGTTTCAAGCAGTGGTAATGTCCCCTCAACAGAAACTCGCAACTCTGAAGAAATAAATAAATCTAGCCTGCGGTGGGATTCACGCTTCAGGGCTGATCCCGGTTATGAATTTATGTTCATCTTAAGACTTATATAACATAAGTATCTTTTTCAAAACACTTATTTTGTAATTTCAATATGTTGGGTGGAAGTATTTGGAAATTGTACAAAATGGGCCACTAGCTATGGTAAGGAATCAATTTGCATTTTAAGACTGGAAATATTTTTAAAATGGGCCACATATTTAGTAATTGGGCCCTAAAACATGGACAAAAGTTGACGAAACAGAGCACTTAGCACTAGCACATAGTTTAAATTTGTGGGATTTAATTGAACTCAGAAACAAGCAACATTAGTTTACCGGGTTGGGACACATCTTCTTCACTGTGTAGCTTCGAAAACATTCTTTTGCCGCTTTTGCATAAGCTTCCAAACTGTCGTGGGCTTGTCTGGATGAAAACAAACAAGTGTCAGAAAAATTATCATATTGTTTATTTTAAGTTCAAGTTTTTCATGCCCTATGCTTGTGTTACGTATTTTTGCGCCCCAAAACAATGACGTCATAAACTATGTTTTTTTCGCTGTAGCTATGAGCCAACAAGGTAAAAAACCTGGTGACTGGATTTCAGTCGGCACAGAACCGTCTCACGAAATTTTACGAGACCAGCGAACCGGTTAGCATTACTGGTTACTGTCAATGGACTTTTTGTAACAGAAGTAACAGAACCGGCTGAAAAATATGGCTTTTGTGATAGAACCGGGTGACAAAAAAATTGAACCCCACCACTGCATGACACATAACATACCTGTGCGTTTGAGCTTTGCCGAGCGACTTGCAAACGTATCTGCACCGGTTCAGAGTGCAGTGCCAGTGATTCTGCATCATATATTTGCAATCACGACGCATGCATGTCATTCTGGTGTAGAAATAAACACAGAATTGTTATTTTGTTGATCCTAAGCGGTATAAGACGCTTTCATGCGGTATAAGACGCTTTAACAAAACTTGTGTTAAGCCTAAACTCAAGATTACCCGAAATAATTAGATGTGGAATGAATTTGGATAAGTAACTCAAGTAACGGGTGTAACTGATGTGGCCCTTCATATCACTGATGATGGCATGAGCATTTGCCAAAACATTTGAACATAAAGCATGTCGCTTTTTACGCATATTTGGGAATTACTTTTTAGTAGGTGTTTAAAAAGAAACAAAAAGGCCACAAGGGGAGTTTTAAGCAGCTTTAAATTGTTGCGAATCTGATCGAATTCCAAACTTACCCAGGTCGGATGTGGATGAAACCTTCCTCATCGCTTCCTCCCATCTTCTTCATCAAACCTAAGTGTCCTCCCAAGCCACTAGAGGGACCCTGTGAGCCCGACATCGCTTGTGACATGAGAGTGGGGTTCTGCAGCATCATATAAGCCCCAGTCGAGCGGGGTTCGGGGTTCAAAGTTGGGTAAACGAGCTTTTTTTCGGCCACCATCCGCGATATGTATTTGTACACTGGATGGTCGGCATAACTCGCCATGTTTACCGGGGGAGGGGCGCTCACACTAGGGTAAATCCCACCGCTGTTGTTGTTGCCGTTGTCGTGGTTACCCATGTCACGTGACTGGTCGAACTGTGCGCGACTAAGCACGATGTTCCGCTGGGTGTCGCCCTCGCCGCGTGGCAAATGACCGCTAGACGGGGTTGTAACGCGACCTCTGGGGGAGCGAGGTCGGGGGGGTTCGTCCTGGGCGGGAAATACCGGGGAGAATTGGCGCGCGATTGGTTGTTCGAAACCGGATTGTTCCAGTTTTTCGTGAAATCTGTGTAGAAAAATATATATGTTTGCAATTAAATTGTTTGAGAACAGTTTTTTGACATATTTCCCGTGGATGAAACGTTTAAGCCGAAGTTTTTGTTAAAAAGTCGATCAATGTCGGCTTAAGCTTAACACTGTCGCTATGGTTACCAACAATAGTTGTAGGAAAATCTAGTTGAGGAACAGAAATTATTGTACAATAAAAACTTTTGATATGACAATCACATTATAGACTAGAAGGGTGGCTTTCTGATATACTTCCATTTTATATATTCTATACCAGGGGCGGGCAACTTCTCCAGTCGGCGGGCCTGATATGGGAAAATGAAGTACTTGGCGGGCCGGATTCCTAAATCGATACATTAATCGCCTATTTATCCAGTGATTTAAAACGGATTTTTGACCACCTAAACCAAATACAATCAAGAACGTCACAATTACAGTACAGTCCAAACAATCTAACTGATATAACATAAAATTATTCACCACAGCAAATTTAATGCATACACCACAGACTTGGATACTGCTGAAACACTAACTAGGCTACACGTGTGGAAACAAAGGAAACCGTGAAAGCAGGCCACACACAAGGTCGGCAGTTATGTCGTAACAATGGATGTATGGTGCAATGGTAACAACGGCGGGAAAGTTTTTTGCTATTGGGGAGCGTTACTGTCCGTTACAGCTATAATTTGACATAGTAAGCAAGTAGTGGGGGATTGCGGCAGACTGTGGTCGCGGGCCACATTATCATGTAAGACCAGAAACTGTCTGCGGGCCGCTCAAAATCCCGTCGCGGGCCGGATCCGGCCCGCGGGCCGTATGTTGCCCGCCCCTGTTCTATACGATATTTACCAATTTACTATACACATCATTTGATCCACACATATGATTGTTTTTGTAAACAAAAACTAATGGGTCCCCACACGCGTGTTTGTGCGGATTTACGGTAAACAAATGTTGCGGTGACTTTTAGATTTTTAAAAACAAATTTTTAGAAAGCATTAACCCAACAATAAAAAAATTGTTCGTATTCTTTTTGCACTATTATTGTCATATAATTACAAAAACATTAAAAAAGAACGAAACAAATACTTTAATTTAATCTCTTGCTTTGACCCAGATATTGTCGTACCATTGACCTGCAGTAACCTCTCAGGGTGCACACGCCAAACGACTGTTTGACCTATTGACACCGTTTTCAATAGACGCCGTCCTTACTGTTCAACAAAACCGTTTAACCTAATTTATACATGCCTTGAGTGTTGATTCCTAAATTTATAGCAAAAAAACACTACATTATGATGAAAGAAAGTTCTGAACTGTGTTAGTGATACCTACTAGTTGACCTTAAGTAATCCATGGTCATGCGGCGGCCAACCTGACAACGAGCATTTAAAAAAACACATTTATCTTGCAAAAATGTCAAGTTTGATTTTTCAACTTTATTTTGATTAACAAGTTTTGCTTGACATATACGAAACCGAAGCACGCTTACTAGGTTTAAATCGCGTCATAGGTGTGAAACCTTCGCCAAAACTGAAAATGTGAGTGACAACTTAATAAAACGAAATAGCATTGCTGTGCAAAACAGCTGATTTCTAATCACCGAAACGACGTCTCGTAAAACGTCTGTCCGACGTCAAGCTGAGCCCTCCTGCTATCGTAAACCAGTGAGTTACTCTCTTGGGACTTCTGCCTACAGTGTCTTTCTTGACCAAACGAGCGTTAGACACATTTACGTTTCGGGGGCCTGTGGGTAAACCGCTGGGTCATTCGGGGTCAAACTTCTGGAGGATCAAGTTTGGATTAATAACTAACATATGTCCAAATTTGAATAAATTTGAAGCACTCTTTCTTTACCAAACCAGCGTTACAAACCAGCGTTAAAAATTTTACTTTTTCGGGGCCTGTGGGTGAACCGCTGGGTCATTCAGGGTCAAACTTCAGGAGGATCAAATTTTGGTTAATAACTAACATCTGACAAAATTTAAACAAATTTGAAGCACTCTTTCTTGACCAAACGCATATAACAAACCATGTTTTAAAAAAATTGCATTTTGGGGGCCTGTGGGTGAACCACTGGGTAATTCGGGGTCAAACTTCAGGAGGATCAAATTTAGATTAATAACTAACATCTGTCCAAATTTGAATAAATTTGAAGCACTCTTTCTTGACCAAATGCGTTTAACAAACCAGCGTTAGACAGAAAAAAGAAAAAAAGAAAAAAAAATACGGACAAAAACAATATGTGTCCCCTTCAGGGAAGGGGACCCATAATAATCTACAAAAATTAAATCAATTTTAATACCGGTTGCGATTTCTTCTAGCTTTCATCAAAATTCCTATTTGTGTAAAAAGAGCAACTTCCAAATTAGTATTTTTCAGCCTCAAATGAAGTTTTACAAAACTGTTGTGTTTATCAATAAATTGTAAAAAAGAGGTTTTGCTGGACAACTTACGTGGTGTGAGTTAGCACGAGATGTTTTTCAGTGAACACAGCACAACAATCCTCTACAGCACAGTGAAAATGATGACACGAACCGAACACACAGTTGGCGACGTTGCATTCATCAGGACCGAGTCTGTGTGAAAATAAACATTTTATTTGCAAACCACAAGTTGCGTGTTTTCATTTTCTGCTTTTTGTGCAAATTGAAGCAGAAATATTCAGTGGACACCCGATTTTTTTTACCTAAATTATCTGTTATTCGCAACTTTTTACGTTTTTTCATTTTTATTTCAACATTGTACACGTGATAACATTTACTTGATTTTAAGTTTGGTTAAAAAAATCGTCACATAGACATTCATTATGAAAACTTTGATTTTTTGAAACATCTTTATTGAGACACCGCCTTAACTACGGACATTTTTCTATGTGCGCGTTTAACAAGAAAATCTTTGTCAAACAAGTCTGAAGAAAAAATGAATTATGCTAATTAGGTGCTTACCCTCGGAAAAACTTGAGCACCGCTTTTGAGGGTTTGTCAGATTGGTGAATCTGAAATAAGTGCAACACAGGATTAGTATTGTCTTAATGTGAGCATAAGTTGCTGTTGTATTGTTAAGTTATTTTACCTCCATCGGTTTCTTTTCACTTGATGACGTCGAATTGCTCTTGGATGAAAGATTAAGAGCTTGGTCCTCAACTAAAAAAATGTTATTGCTGTTAAACCGATTGGGATATCCAATACCGAATTAATATTCCCCCCATGTTTACTGTTTATTTACGCTTGTTCAGCAAAACTCAAAACCTCACTTACTCTGGTTTTGATGACTTTCATCAATAAATGAACGATAGTTATCCCTATCTTGCTCCTGATTGGCTGGCAGGCGGTCAGGTGACCTAGCGGTTTCGCTCCAGTGCCCACCACGTTCTGCTTGACTGCTTTCTTGCTTGTAATGACTTTCACTCTTGTATGTTGAAGTCTAAAAATAGATAAATTTCTGTGATGGGTATTTTATGATTTTTGTGTTTATGCCGCTTTATAAGAAATTTGTATTTCTCGATATGCCGTTATCATATTGAAGGCGTCTCATACAACACGTCAAAACGTCGTGATGCATTCACATTGTGGTTTAATACTGGCAATTTTCAATATATTTTATAGCGAATGTTACCTCCATTTGATCGTTATATGCCGGTGGTAGAATGTACGGGTTGATATTTCCCCGAGATACAACTTCATCACTGGAAAACAAAAGTATCTATTAGTTTAGCTTGTGGAAACAAAAAAACATAGGTCAATTAACAATTGGACAAAAAAGTATTTCCAAATTCAGTAAAATACACAATTAGGTGCAGAAGTTGTAACAGTTATAAAAAAGGAACAATAGCATAAAACACATTTAATAGTTACAAGAAAAGAATGTTTCAACCAAAACAATCACCCGAAAAGGTTTAAAGTTGACAATTTAAACCAATGATTCTCAACTGCTTTTGAGGCCACATCCGGCTCACAACTACTTATTTTGCGGCTCGCAGCAGACCTCAGAAAACAACCAACGATTTCTATTTTAGCTAATAATCCTAAGTGATTTTTTGAGGTCTTATTTTTTGCGGCTCCCTGCACACCTAAAAAACTTCTATTTGGTCCTGACCATAAAAAAGGTTGAGAACCACTGATTTAGAACCGCAAGAGCGAAAGAAAACTCACCGTGGAGTTGACGACATGTCGGGTTTCATTTCACCGCTGGATGGCAGCAGAGGAGATGCAGATGTGGATGGGATAAAAGATGAAGGAGCTGGAGGATTAGAAGATTCAGCTTTTGGGGTGAAACCCGATAAAGTGTGGGGCAGGGCAGCTGAAAACGAGAATCAAAAATAAATGTGAGATTTATATCAGGACATTTCACTCGATGACCTGTGTTTTTTTAAACAATTATTTTACAAGTTGTTATCACAGATGATGACATGAGCATTTGCCGAACGTTTAAACGTTTTAAAAAAGCATGTCGCTTTTTACGTTTATTTGGACCGTTGAATTCGCCAAACTTATGAACAGATCCGTGTAATGTGTTTCAGAGTGGTTTATATTTCCCGCAAGTTACAGTGCAAAGTAGTGTAAGAAGTAAAACGAAAACCCACCAGTTGCTACAGTTGTTGGAATTGAGGCTAAAACTTTTCTTGCCGCTTCCTGCAACATGGAAGAATCAAACTTTGCGCTTCCACCTGATCTCGACTCGAGAACCAGCGAAGGAACCGGACCTGAAAAGTGGAAAGTTGAGAATAATATATCCGGGTCGGTAGAGCTTGCCACAAAAACCTTTTCCTAATGTTATCAAGTATGTAAAAGCATAGAGCCAATAAACGATAAGCTGCAGACAGTACACACTGTTTTGACCTATAAGGTCTCACAAACTGGAGTGCCGCTGGATGGCTAACAAGTCAATATGGCCGATCTCTCGTCACCAGCTGCACTGATGAGAACTTTGAGGTCGAAACAGTGTGAACTGTCAGCTTATCAAGTAGGCTTTTGAACAAAAAAGATGAAAAAGTAAAATTAACGAATATTATGTTTTTCAGGAAAAACTTTCTAAAAGTCCTCTTTTTGAATGTGAACAAGATTTCAGTGAAGAAAAAGTTTCATAGAAAGCAAGAAAAAGAAATCTCACGGTTGAGTAATCGCGACGCGACGTAGGGGTAAATAAAAGATGGCATCAAAACCGGGGTTGGGGGGTTTCCCCTAACACCCAGATAGGACGGGGGTCGTCCAAAGGTCACGGGAGCTTGTTGATGTCTCACTAAGGACTGCTGCACCACCGCTGGAGGGAGGTGTGGAGCGCACGGAGCATATGTAGGAGGACGGGAGGAGCAAGAGGAGGGAAGAGAAGTGAGAGTGGGAGGAGAAGGAAGAATCTCTGGAGAGGTTGCTATGGCGACAAGATAAACGGAAGATGAATAAATTAGAAAAGGTTTTTGGCACAAAAGTTTCGAAAATTAGTAAAGAAAAGAACCATCAGAAAAAAATGTATAAAGAGAGAAGAAAAGCTTTGCAATGAAAAAAAATTAACTTACGTGCAAAGTAGGGATGGGCCGAGCCAAGCCAGAACCCGAGTACTCGGTACCGAGCATCGTTGTTTTTGATTTTGACATCCCTAGTGCAAAGTACATAGAAAAGAGTTTTGTGCACCAAGAAAAGGTTTTTGACACAAACTGTTTTGATGAAAAAAAGATGAAAAAGAAAGATTTGCGCGGAAAAAATGATCTTTGTAATATTTCTCATTTAAAACAAAACGTTCCGAAGTATTTTTTCTTACTTGAGCTTAGACTGTCAGATCCCATAAGATCTTGTCGGTCGTGTTTCCTCTTGTGCGACACCATCTGGCTGGTTGACGTGAATGAAAAGCCGCAATTATTCCGCAAACAGTGAAAGTGGTTTGCTGTGCGGTTCCAAGCACATGTCGGAAATCTGAAACAAAAGTTTGGACCAAAAATTTAGTGTTTTTCATATATGTTACTTGTTTTTGGTCAAGGGCTCTAAACAACATTTCTTAGGGAGGATAAACAAGTGAATTGAAATTTAAAACATCAATCTTTGAATATATAAGCTATTGCTGCCAGGCTTAG
This sequence comes from Phallusia mammillata, assembly GCF_965637545.1. Lineage (NCBI taxonomy): Eukaryota > Metazoa > Chordata > Ascidiacea > Phlebobranchia > Ascidiidae > Phallusia > Phallusia mammillata. The sequence continues at coordinate 25,517,804 of NC_137256.1, read as the reverse complement.
TATCAAGTTTATAGAGCTCTTTTGACAAATGTATTTTTATTCCGACGTTTCGACGTCCTATACCTTCATCAGGAAAAAAAGGCAACGATATATTTAGTTCAAACAACTTTTCAAACAATTCTCCTTGATTTAATCCTTACTATTTTACGACTTACTGGCAAGCTTCGTTCTTGTAAAACTTCTTGAATCCCTGTCTGGTGTACGCGTCATCTCTGGTGTGGTAAGCTTTATGTTTCTCGATGTCACATTTGTTCTTGAAAGTGAAATTGCAACCGGGACGACTGGGGGATAAAACGATCGTTCAACAAGTTGTCCAAATCAATCAGTTTAAACATATAAGCTTTTATGGTGACAATAATACATTAATTTGCAACATGCTGACTCAGCAATTAATGTCACCGTAAACGGCCTCTGTTGCGCCACCTAGCGGAAATTCCCAAACCTGGTAACTGTGAGTTCTTCTATCCCAGAAAACTTGACCAGTAACATAGAAACTCTACTTTTATGTCCACAAAAACGCACTTTTAATGAGTTTCAGAAAACTAATATCTTGCACAGGACTTTCAATGCAAGTCCGCCACTACTTATATTTTGAAAGTGGAAGCGCGCGAGTGTATTTTAAGGTACAAGTAAATAAGTGCACACGGCCGTGGGATGTCGGCCTTTTTGAAATAATAACCTAAAACACCAGCTTGAAACTCACGTGCAATGGAAGTGGGTTGTTCGTTGGTTGACAAACGGACAATCTGACATTCCACATGATTCCGTTGCTCGATATCTCTCAAATCCATTGCTCACAAACTGTTGGTTCTTCTTGTGGAAATTTTCGTGCGTCATCACATCAGAAGTGCTAGTGTAAACTTTCGTGCAGCTTGTCTGTTCAAAAATTCATGTTTCAATGTTAATTTGGGTGATTTATTTATAATATGTAGCTTTGTTGTACAGGCGTTTTCGTCCACCAGGTTGCATATTTAACAAAAATGTCGTCCAGCTGGTGTAATGTTAAACAAAAATACTAGTTGTTTCTGTCCAGAACGTGCATAACTTTTGCGCAAGTCACGCAACAAAAGGGTGGGGGTTATTTAAAGAGGAATCCACCCAAGACGCCTAACCAACCCATCAACATTTCGGACATTAGTGTCGCTTCATCGTTTTGCAACGGACGCTACTCTTTTCGGATGGCCTTTGTTATGATATAATTATTTTTCATGGTATCACACTGTTCTTGCGCCTTTCGCTTGTTGCTTGCATTCGTCATTCATTGCTCTGATGAAGCCCTACCGATCTGGTGGGCGAAACGTCAGCAAAAATACAAGTTACGGACAGAACCAACTAGTATTTTTGTTTAACATTAACACCAGTTGAACGACATTTTTGCTAAATATGTAGCTTTGTTGGTAGATAAGCTCCTACTGTCGTGGGTTCGAATCCCACCGCACGTTAGGTTTTTCTAGCGCAAATTCGTTACAAAATGCAAGTGATGAGTTGAACCTACATGCAAGCAGTGGTAGTGGGTGCTTTTCCCGTTCAAATGGCAGTTACCAAATTGTCTCGAGCAATCGTCTGTTGGTGCAAATCTCATGAAGCCATGAGCTAATGAGTTATCTCTCTTCTTATGCATGTTGTAATGACGAATCACATCTGACTTGTTGGTGAAGCGCTGGATAGATATGTTTAAAAAAGATCAGCAATTTTGAATTTTTAGGGTCACAAACGTTAAGAATAGGAAAATAAGACGCTGTACATTTATGGAAAACGGTTTTATAAGAACTTTATAAGTGGATTACCTGAAAGTTACAATCACTATCAGTGCAGTGGTAATGATCTCTGTTGATATGAGGACATGATGCCTGCATGCAATAGTGCTTCGATGTGTACCTGGGAATATATAAGACTGTTTTAATGCTCTTCTGGGGTGAAAAATATTCTCTGATAATAGTAGAATCGTAGAACGACCGACACAGGAAAATATTATTTTACGTTTAAAAATACAAAAAAATATTCGCTTCACTTATTATCCGCGTAAAACTGAGAGAAAACAAGTCTTTTCAACAGATGCAAAAAAGCATCTTACTTTGAAATATATTTGTCGAATACATCCTCGTCAAAGTTGGTTGGATCCAGAGTACCTTTTTTGATTGAACTACAAAAATGTAAAAAAACAAAATTAAATATATAAGTTATAGGCATAATATCAAGTTTATAGAGCTCTTCTGGCAAATTGTATTTTGATTCCGAAGTTTCGACGTCCTATACAGGTCGCCTTCATCAGGGTAAATAACACTGAATGCGCGTTACACTGTACTACGACCTGTATATGACGTCGAAATGTCGAAATAAAAATACATTTGCCAGAATAGCTCTACAAACAAATTTAAATGTTGATGAAAAATGTTTCCCAGTCTAAATATATGTCAATAATAATGTAGCCTGGAAGAAATAGAAACAAACAAGTTACACACCCGACTCCACTTGATACAGTTCCAGCTGTTATTGTGTCGATCGAGTCGGCATTCTCACTATACTTCACACTAGGTGGCACAAAAGAGCTGGACGAGATCTGAAATAATAATAAGTGTTACAGTGATATAGATCAGGTCCTGTAAAGGTTATGACGGGCCGCTATGTGTAATTTTGTCAGCATTAGATGATAAACTAAGACTGTGAAATTTACTGGACAAGTTATTGAGTAGTTTTAACAGTTCTGTTTGTATTTACACATTTTTTCAATTTAAACGTATGTTAATGAAAGATTTAACAGTTCACCAAAATGAGTTAAACTGTTTTTATATAGCTGGCATTCATGTTTTTAGTAAAACTACTCTTAAAATATGTGTCTTGCGTTTCTAAGTTACATAATATCATACGTTTACTTCAGTACACATATACATATGTTGCTAAAAAGCATGTATTAAAACACTTGTTCAGTAACAGCAACATATATGCTTACCTGAGAAATAGCTGATGATCTTTTGAATATTTTCTGCAGAAGTTCCGCTTTTGAGTTAGCTGAAGCATGTTCTAAAATGTTTTAACATAAATCAGTGTGAAAAAGAGTTTTGTCGTTAGTTGAAGTTGAATTACAACTTCCGCAAGTTAAGTACCGAACCACTTCCTTTAAACACAAGGCCTGTTTTTTTTTAGTAAACTAACATAATAAAAAATTATCATTTTTCCTCCACTTCTGTCATGTGATGCGCTTATGGTAGCTCGTAAGCCAAAGTAAATGGGTTATTTCATTCAATTTTTAGTCTAATACAAGTCAATTGTTGTCAACAAGTAACATTTTTTTTTAGATATTCATGAAGTACTAGTGTTGATAAATCAGTAATGTTTCGATGCCAGAATTAGTCTACACCACTTTTCCAACTGCACACCCTCAGACAACATAGGTTATTCAAACAGATTTTCTAAAACAGCTTCGGTTGCGATGGTCAAAATAACATACATGATGTTAGAAGGCAAAATATTGTGTGAAGTACTGTATTCTTTATTGAGTAACTTTTTTACAAGTAAACATCATAAATTTGCCCGGTATCTTTGAATTTCTCTTATTTAGAAGTTACACACCTGCATTGCTTGAAACGATTGAAGCCATGAAGGCTGCAGCAACTGCTGGAGGTAGACTGGCTGAAGAAAATGGTTTGAGGGGAGGGATTTGATTTGAAGATGTTGGTGGTGTGACAGCCTGTAACATACAAACTTTATCAACAAACAAAATATCAAGCACCAATTTCAGGTTTGCAATGGCACACAAATGAAGATTTACACCATTAAAATACTTTACAGTTTACAGAAACAACAACAGGATTATACAAAGCTTTAAATTAAATCTGATCAGCAAAATGCAGGCGTCAAACATTTCGATGTTTCACATTTAATGTACTGAAGTCTATATTTCATCTAACAATGCCTAAACAGTGTAACTAAACTTTTAGTTATACTGAGTAAAATCAAACAGTAAAATGTGTGCAATTTCAATGCGTATACATCCACTCTAGCTACTAAGGTACGTTTTCAACACTTACATTTGACAAACAGTAAACAATAAAAACATACCTGATATGCTGCAGAATCAACATTTGTATTATTCCATGATGTGGGTGGGTTCCAAGTTGCATTGCTACTAAAAAAATGTAAAAAGATAGACTAAAAATTTTTTTGTTAGCTTACAAAGCTTTACTAAATTGCAGACCAGCTCATATTAATCTGGTGACAAAATGCAAAGTATGCAACCTGTTTTTGAAAAGCTCCAATTGCTATTTCAATTTTTTTGTTGGGTAAGGTATGATTTTAATGTTAGCAACAACATTGTCTATGTTAGAATCAAGGGAAAAGATATCTGCTTCACAAAACATATTTATTGCCAACAAAGTTTAAAACTTAAGAATTTTACTTGAAAATCAATAAAATTGTATTAATATTCATTTTCTACCTTGTGTTGTGAGTGTCTTGAGAAGTTTCATGTTCAGAAGAAGATTGAATCTGAAATTAACAATATATTGAACAAAGTTTTTACAAAGCACACTGGATCTCAAAATAACTGTGGTTTGGCAAAAGTTGGTACTTACAGTTGATTCTGGTTTGTTGCTGGTCATAGTTTTCATTTGTCGAATAGCGATCAAGTCTTGATGAGTTAATCCTGCTTCAGTCATTGCTTCAATCAGAGGAGTTTGCTGACCAAGAAGTTCCATGAATCTTCTGTATCTAAATATGACATATATATTGGGTTTAGTTAAGATGCAATTTGAGTTGATACTTGATTTCACAAGAAGTGCTGTGTTTCAAAATTACACAAAAGTTTGAAAATGGTTTTGATACAGTCATTTTTTGTCTCATATTCATTATTCTTGTCATTTATTTTAAATAGTTGGCTTTTTGGTTCTAGCTAAGCAATAATCATTATGTGTTCCTCCGATAAGTGAAGCATAATGTTTTCAATAAACAACTTTATGTTTCAACAAAAGTAAACTAATTACTCCATCAAATATTGTTTTCAGGCGCAAATAAAATTGGACTTCCAGTATTGCAAAAACTACATAAATTCATGGCATATTTTTTGTCTTACTATCAGCCTGTAAGCAGTGACCCCATTTCTGCCAATAAGATTAAATGGCAACTCTGTAATTCTTTTGTGAAATTAATCCCACAGGCAAATTCCTATGCATTATGCGAGCAATAATTTTAAAGAAAAGAATTATGTTAGAATATCGCATATACAAGTAATTCTAGTGTGCTGTACAAGTCAACTTGGTATAAGCATTCAACTATTAATAAAATTCAGTTCAAAATTAGGCAAGAAAATGTTTAAACACCATTTTGTCTTCACCAGCCAATAGCTTTTTTCACATTTTAACTATTTTTTACCCTACGTTTTTGTGAAACTTACTTTTCCATTCTGATATGAATGCTGTCATCAACGTCCATCTCAATTCCATCACTTATGCGTCCTACTGCTGCTTGTGATGCTTGTGGTTCATGGTCAACTTCACTGTCATGTTCATTACATTGTGTTGATCTTTCCTCTACAAAAAACAATAAAAAAAAGCTTAACTTTAACATAAAAAACTGCTGTTAATTGAAAAAATGAAATACAACGGGGAAAAATTAAAGACTTAAATGGTTTGAGGGTATAGTGATATTGAGAGCAGAGAAACAGAACTAAATGGACGTTAATATACAGCTTTGCCAGTTATACATATATAATGCTTACGGCAGCAATGAATATTTTCTATAAGGTTAAGGTGTATATGCCATATTTAAAATGTATACTGTTAATGTTTAAACAACAATTTGTGTAATTTGCAACCTTGTATAGTTTGTGTTTAATTCAAATAAACATGTACATGAGCTACCGTAATTTTCCATGTATAATGCGCAAAATTTACTTAATTTATTGTCCTAAAATCTAGGGTGCGCATTATGCATGGGTACAACAAATTTTGAAGAAAATCTGCCTCGAAATAAAACTTTAAATCACACCTTCTTGTTTGTTGTCAATCGCGCATCACATTTAGCCATCCTGCCCAACACACTTAGTCAGTAAAATTCATAATTGACGACACATCGTTTGATGCGATGGTGCAATCCTTGATGGTGTGTTATTGTCAAATACTGCACACTGCCCATTTAGCGACAACGTAAATGGGGTGATATCATTGCCGATATGCAACGGATCGAACGAAAATTTTGTATATAAGTTTGAATTTAATTATTCTGATTTTTAGGTATTTTAATCTGATACATATTAAACTTCATTTGTGTTTTAAAAATAAAAATGTTCTCTGCAAGTATTAAGATCGGTTCCGCTTGAACGCGACCAGTAAGATCTCGTTTGCTGTCACGATGTACCCTACACAATTCCTAAACATTTTTCGCTGTCGAGTTTGCGAGCACATGCGCAGTGATACTGACCGGCAGAATAACATCCGGTTGTTTCAAAAGATGATCTTTTTTCTGAAATAATTTTTTGTTTACGGATTTAAGAGTAAAAATTTGGGTGCGTATTATACATGGGTACAGGCTTTTTTCCAGCATCGACATGCCATTTTTAGGGTGCGTATTATACACGGGGGCGCACTATACTTGGAAAATTACGGTATTTGCTTCTGGACAGCAATTTCCTCAAATTTGTTTTCTGCACAATGTCAATAATGTTCGATATTTTGCTTGTTTTATCCCAAGGTTGTCGTTTTACAGTTTAGTACATGCTTGCTTTTATAAAACATTAAATTTAAATAAAACATACTTGTTATAGTTTCAAGGTTTTTGCATGATTTAATAATAGGGCAACAAAAATTAAACAAGAAAATTAAACCTTCATATTATGGCAAGGAGCATCTTGTGGCTTATTCACTTGCCAGCAGACAGCCGCTCCTTAGAGCAGGGAAACAAACTTTTAGAGTTTTATAGAAATGTTTGACGGCTACTTCCTAACTTCAAGCTTTCAAAACATGAGTTCGTTTATCGCTTGTGTGTTGAAAACCCACACACCCCACAAAGGAAGCCAAAGTATTTGGTGGAAGATTAGAACAACACAAAATCACACGGGCTGATTAACAAAATAAATGAATCATTTCCAGGGCAAAAGATTAATGATGGTCTGTTCTCAACTTTGTGTGATTTCATGTTGCCAGTTGGACAACACACAAATAACAACTGTTTTTTTTAGGGTTTTTTTCCCTTTATTAACAATAATATTAAACAAGGAATAGGGATGCGATTAAATGTTCCTAAAAGGTCATATTAATTATGACATAATTATATTTCTAATTATATTCTAATGTAATGATTATCATTTTTTTGTGCCAATAAAACTTTTATAAACTCCAATAAAACAAATAATGTGTTTGTGAATCTAAAAAGCAGAACAAAAATGTTACCTTCATCAGTTTTTTGTCGCTTCACGGACAAATCAAGACATGGCTTCACTTTCGGGTTAGGGATTTCACCGTCAGATGTGTTGTTTTCAAAATCTCGCTTTTCTTTTTCGCTCGGAACGATCATCATCTGTAAAACAGTGTTAGAGATAAAACAACAAAAACTGAAGCATGTTCTCTTGTACATGATGCAGAATAAAACTTGGTTTAGCCTATATGATAGCATTTTAAATGATTGGTATATGGTAAAAAAATGATTGGTATATTGTAAAAAAAAATATTGGTATATGGTAAAAAAATAATTGGTTTATGGTAAAAAAAATGATTGGTATATGGTAAGAAATTATTTGTCCCAAGTCCTAATTGACAAGTATAATTCTAAAGCCATGACTATTTAATAGCAGTTTGTTAATGACAGAAGTAAAGTCAGTATTTGGTGCACAACTTTATCAAAACCAATATGTATTGGAACTAATATGACATCACAATGCCCTCTTAGTTGACTTCCTACTTTTTGCACTCAAAATATTTTCTTTGCTATCTTGAGCAAATTTAAATGAGGCAAACTGAAATACATTGAAGCTGTGTTTGTTTTCACAACAAAGAATGAAGATTGAAATAAATGAGGAACAAAAGATGCACTAAGTACAATGGGGCCTTTAACCAAATATCAGTTTCAGATTTTAATTAAGTTTTGAAAATTAATTTGCGTGGTTTGGCAGCAGATGAAAATTCATTCATTGTTGTCAATATATCCTTAAAAAATATGGCCACAGTAGCTGAAATACTAAGTATAATATCAACCAACAGATTGAAATGAAGTTAAAATATTTCTAAGACTGGTTTGATTTCATAGAAAACTAGATGAAGTTGTATTGAAAAATATTTCAGCGCTAAATTGACTCATTCAGATGATTTCTGTTGCACAATCGGAGGATTTTGACGTAGGGTTTATTTTGACATATAATTTCCTCATATTTTAACACAACTGTAAAGCAATAGCTTTTCTCAGCATTTTACCCAGCTTGAATCATTTGATTGTTGAAAAACAAGCTACAGCCGAGATAAAGTTACAAAAATGGAGCTTATGTAACACAATGGTACATACAACTGTGACTGTTGAAACATTTTAAATTAAACATGTATGCACTCTAAAATCTACATTTATAATCAGTTTGTTTATTTAATTTGTTAACAGTGTTTCAAAATTGATTGTATCTTTAGAGAGGGAAATCTTACACAGAAATTGTTCATTGAGTTGTACACCAAGCATTTCATGCATTACCTTGTTTACTTGCTGAACTTTCGATCCCTTCATCATCACCAAAACCCTGTGGTTGCAGAATGTAGATCCCTAGGAAAAGAACACAAGTTCAAAGTGGGTTGAAATGCATTGCTATACTTTAGGACACCGACTAAAATGGGGCTGAAATCTTCATAAACATGTTTTCAAACAAGCTAAAGCATTATATTTTACCTTCAGCTTAAAGACCAACCACAAATTACTATTTTTTAGGCTGTAATACCAAAGACCACAAAACACTAGAAAACTAATGATGTAAAATGTTTGGGTTTTAAACAATTTTCAAATACTAATGACAGATTTTGGGTATTTAACCTATGTGACATTTAACAAAATATCTCAGAAATCCTTGTAGGTATTGAGAAAGGTAAGAATTAATCCAAACAGGTTAAATAACTTTCACCCATTTCGCTTGTGTTTGATATTTCATGCATCATCGGATATAAAATTTCTGTTACAAATTGTTTTGCAAACACATACCACAAATTTAGATCAGGCGTGTGCGACCTGTGGTCCATTGATAAAAGGTTGTGCGGCCCGCAGAGAAGCTTAGATTTCAACTGTACTAGCAAACAAGTCCAATTGTAACATATGTTTGAGTAGATTAATGCGCCTTGTATTTTTGGGGCTTGAGTGAAAAGCGAAATTTAATTGTAGTTAACTCAATATTGGCATTTTTGGTATGCAACAAAGTAAAATCACCTTGTGATATATAAAGGGCTCACCACTTAAAATTGGTAATTGTATTTGACCCCACAGTGACAAAACCCTAAAAATCAAGTGTGGACAATTTTGACCCACTTGTTTAACATGCAGGTTAAGTAGAAAAACATAAGCATTTTCCTTTTATGTGAAGCTGAAAACTAACATGGTAAATTGTTTACGTCAAAACAGTGTCAGAAAGTTGAGATGGCTTCACATAAGTAATAAATCCATATGTGCAGAGCAGAGACATTCGGCTTAATCCACGATCTATCCAACATAGTAGAGTTGTTGCAATACATTAGGATCAGTTAAAACTAACCTATTTTTTGTTCAACGGGTAGCTGTGTAAAAAAACAAAATAAGTAACAATTATTTTATACAAACAGAAAAGGTAAATAAATAATTTTGTTTCATATTATTTTCTTCGCTGCTTAACTTAATGTGCCCTAACAGCATCAGCTGTTTTCTGAAATACAGTTTACTGAACCAGTCGGAACCGACGCATATAAATTCGTCTTCAAGTTTATTGTTGGCGAATAATGGTAAGAGATTTTTCACGGGTAATCCCCAAATTTTGCCGCGCAAATAAAATAATCTTGCACAGACAATTGTCTTTCTGTGATATCATAATAAGACAAATACTTAATGCCTGATGCTTCAAAACTAAGGCCAAAAATGAAGTACAATAAAAAGTAGTAGACGCTTAAACCGAAATCGTTTTCGCAACGTTTTTTCATCATGATGTTTTGTTTCGCGTTGGATGCGCATGATTAGTTTTTTTTGATTTTTTTTTTTTTGTTTTACTAAAGTTTTCTTAAGGAAAAGGAAACAGAAATATTAAACTATTTGCAATGTGATTCTATAGCGACAAGCGAGCAACGCGGCGTCTAGCGTCAAGCGATAAGGGGTTCACACACGCTACGCAGTTGGCATCAAACCGGACGACGGCAAATGCTGCAAATAGGTATTTTTGTGATGTAAAATCTGCTTTACTGCCATTAACCGACTGCTTTTGTTGTTGCTGGATATTATCATGATACTTGTTTGCAACATTTTTACCCTGGGAGCAGTGGCGGCTCGTGCCTAAAATTTGTGGGGGTGCTGCTCAAAATTTTAGCCTTTATTGAACATATATAAGTTGGCAATATACAGAAAACCTACATTAATAGTTTTCTAGCCATTGTTTTGTGTAGAAAAACAAGTAATACAAATCTTAATTAGCAACTCCATTGTGACGTAATTTTTGTTACGCAATAATGTACACGAGTGTAAACAGCAGACGATATCATTTGTGTATTTTGTTTACTCGCACAGGCTAAACACCATAACATGCAGTAATAATGTGGAACAAAAACACGTGACACAGACTCGAAACTAAGCGGTTGTAAATACGGTAAAACACAACAAGAATATAGAAAAAAAAGTAATGATTCGAAAAAGGTCGAAGTATTTCAGTTCGACAACATTTAAAAAAATGGTCATGTTTCATTTAAGTAACCTTATGGTCACAGTCAGCGTTTTCAACATATTATATGACACTTTACAGATTATAATTGTCACACAAAAAACTAGCCATACAGTTGTTTATTGGTATCATAACTGACAAATTTAACAACCACTTTACATTTGTGTCAGAACTTGTTTATTTTAACATCTTTTTTGAATTTTTGTGTACAGACTATTATTTGTCTTTCAGATTTTTAACTGCTATAATTGCTGCTTTATTTTTTGGCAAATGGCTTATAATTGCTTTTTTTAAGTGCAAAACTCCTTCAAGCTTTTAAGTGCAAACTCCTTCAACACTCTCACTTGAACCTTGTGCTTCCTTTATACAACCAAAATGAATCATAAAGTTATAGTTTGGGCATGATAATTGATAGCTTCTTCCTTGATTCCAAATGACAACTGAGAAACCGTTTTTCTATTTAGTAGTAGCCTACTAGCACTGCAAGTGCAAGTCTTTTGGAAACAATGGTGTTCCTTACAAAGGTTTGCATCCAAACCGTTTTGCCTTTGAAGGACTCATGGAAACAGCAAAAAGGATTTTTCATCCTAGTAATTTCACTTGTCAAAACATCATCTAGATTATTTTCAAAGTAATCATGAACACTAGATCTACAGAAAAATTTTCATTTCAGTAACTAGTATTTCTTTGTCAACAATAGGATGTGCTTGGTGGTCACTACTATCTTGTCTGTAGAATGTTCATTCTTAAGAAACACTTCCTGTGAAGCAATTTAGCAGCTACTGTTTAGAGTACATGTTCATTATATCAATACTCATCTTTTTCATCATGTCCACGTAAGGGAGTTTCAAAGTTTCCACAGAACAAAATGCCGTCTATTATTTTGGACAAAATTTCATGATTTTTTTCCACTTTTTTGTTGTGTTCAATAATTGAAAGTCTATATACGCCTCACCAAGTTTTTCCTTAATATTTACAGTTCCCAAAAGTGAAAGTGAAACATCATTGTCCACATGCTTCTTTGACTTCTCATGTTTTTCTGCTTTCTCACCTATTTTGGCTACATTTGTAAAACCATCTTTTGTCCAGCATTTTTCATCACCTCCAAACAGCAAACATGGAAAACAGAACAGTGCATTTTTAACTTCACAACCACAAAGCCATTTTTTCTTTTGATACCATTCAGAATTAAAACTGCGTATATATTTCTTGTTGTGGCTCATTCCTGGCTGACAAAGTTGAATATCAGGGTGACACTAAAACGCTGAATGGGCGGGACGGGCGGGATGGGCGGAATGGAGGGCGGGACGTCGTGGGAGATGGCGGGACGTTGTGAAAACCGCTAAATATCGGGTTAAATTGCTGACGGTTGGAGCTATTAAGGTTGGGATAAGGTTTTATAATAGAAAATCATTAAAAAAAATTCCGCCGAACACTACATTCCGCACCCGAAACGTCCCGCCATCTCCCGCGACGTCCCGCCATAGCATTTTTGCCTAATGTCAGGAAATAGTTGAATAAGTTTTAGGCAGGGACGTTTTTTGATTCATATACTATTATAAAACCTCAACCCAACCCTAATAGCACTAACCGTCAGCAATTTACCCGACATTGAGCGGTTTCCGCGACGTCCTGCCCGTCCCGCCCATTCAGCGTTTTAGTGTCACCCGAATATCAGGCGTTGGACGCCCTTTTTTCTTTATACTTACCTTTTCAGCACTTGATAACTGCGAAGTCTTTAGTTGCTGAAGCTCACTTACAGTCACCGAATTAGAATCTTGAAAAGCCATGAATAACCTTTTAATCAATAACTGTAAAAATGATTAAAAAAGAATAACTGTCGTACTGTACTCATTGTCGAACCTGATGGTACACGATATGCTTTGGCACACAATAAACGCGGAACAGACAACTACTTCCGGGTGACCAGGTCACACGCTACGTGATCGGTGGAGCTGCGCGAGCCGCAGCACCCTGGCTCCTATTTCGCCCAGCATGAAGCTTTTCAAAGTGCGCATGCGCAGAACCGCAAAACGTCATGAAACGTCACGAAACGTCGGAAAACTGGAGCTGCAGTTCCAGCATAGATATACTTTAGTGTTTCCAAAAAAAAATTTTTTTAATGAAAAAAAAGGTGATTAGGGCGGAAATTATGCTAATTATATATTGCTAAGGAATAAAAAAAATAAAAATAATGAAAGTTATTTGTAATATTATGGTAGGTGTATTAAGTAAAAATATCTAGGGGGTGCTGCAGCTCCGCAGCACCCTAGCACGAGCCGCCCCTGGTCAAAACCCAAAAACAAATCCACAATAACCCTATCTTTACAGTTAATATAGGCGCAGAAGTTTTTGTTTAAAGAGTTCAGTGGTGATTACAGCGTATAACAACATGAGATCACTGTTCTCCGCCCTGCGAGACCCCCCGTTCAAGGACCCAAATGAATTACGCAAACTACGGGCTGGGAAATTTTAACAACAGTTTGCGCCCTATCTGGGTGGCTCACGGGACTTTTCTGGCAAAATGCTATGTCGGCCCCCTCAGGCTTTCGAGCCTAAGCCTTCATTGAGAGTAACTGTGTCCGGTACTCGGTCCCGCCTGCACCGCGCCCAGCGCATGCGGTGGAGGCCATGCCAAGTCGTGTTTCTATGCGCACCTTAGTTTAGCTAAAGCCATTTAGCAACGCGCCACACCTAGCTAGAAAACGATCTAAGCTAAATTCCCTAAGTGGCGCGTCAATCCCAAACGTACCCCACCTATGTTACCTAACCTAATCTTAGTTAACGAGCGCTACTCTAGCTGTAACCCTAGCGCCAACTTTCTGACATAGTAGCACTCCTACAGACTTGGACCATTCTTTGACCACCGAGGAAGACTTCCTTCACGAGTCAACCTCGGCAAAGAATAGGTCACTCACCCTAGCGCCAGTTAACCTAAGTTAGGCCTATCAGTTCCGCAAACCCGGTTGACCCACGACAGCATCCAACGCAAAACAAAAACCTCATGGTGAAAAAACGTTGCGAAAACGTTTTTGGTTTAAGCGCGCATCGTCGACGGTTGAGTTCGAATTCAAATTAGAAAATATTTTTTTACGAAAATAAACCGCCTACTACTTTTTAATGTACACCATTTTGGGCCTAATTTTTAAAGTACAAAGCATTATTTATTTGCCCTATTATGATATCACAGATAGACAATTATCTGTGCAAGTTTATTTCATTTGCGCGGCAGAATTTGGGGATTACCCGTGAAAAATCTCTTACCATTATTTGCCAACAATAAAATTGAAGACGAATTAATCCGTATCGGTTCCGACTGGTTCAGTAAATTGTATTTCAGAAAACAGGTTGTGCTGTATTTGTTACTGTGTTATTGTTGTTACGGTATTTGTAGCGAAAAATGATGTGAAACAAAATTATTTATTCACCTTTTTTTTGTGTATTAAATAATTGTTACTTATTTTCTTTTCCACAGCTACCCATTGAACAAAAAATAGGTTAGTTTTTACTGATCCTAATCTATATTGCAAGAACTCTACTATGCTGGATAAATCGTGGATTAAGCCAAATGTCTCTGCTCTGCACATATGGATTTAATACTTATGTGAAGCCATCTCAACTTTCTGACACTGTTTTGAGGTAAACAACTTACCATGTTAGTTTTTAACTGTTTCAAAAAAAGGTATGTTCATATTTTTCTACTTAACCTGTGTTAAAACATTAAGTTTTGACCATAAGGTCTCATCAGTACAGCTGGTGGCAAGAGATTGCCTAGTTCACTTCAGTTAAAATATTTGGTTTGTTATTTTGTTGGTCATTGGCATCTAGTTTTTTTGATATTTTGTCCCAGGGTTATGTCACGAACTTTGAAGTAGACAGGTGGTATGTTGCTGCTCAAATCCCACAACTTATATATGTAGATTGGTTCTTATACATTTAAATATTTTTTAATGATAATGGGCCTGTTGACGTTATTTGGTTCATTACATACGACTTGCAGTTCATTAGGCTGAATATTTACTTTCGCAAAACTTGGATTGATGTTGCCATTTCCAATGAAAAATTGCATTTGTCACTTCAAATAAAGGGCATTCAGCAATATACATTACTTTACTTTGCATTCTACGTAATGAGTAACACAGTCTTGGTACTTAAATTGGATGCTAGAATGATTTTAAGCTCTAGGTAAGGGACAGTGGGCCTCAGTGTTAAAACTGCTGATGGTTTCCTAGCTTGGTAATGACAGTATTGTTAACCTGTAAACACACATATACTTTATTTTACTGTGAGCTTTTGTAACCTTCATATTGGTTTATCAAATTGTCAATTGTGACATAACAGGGCTAAAGTGAGAAATTCATTGTGCTCAAAATCTGAAATGAGTTTGTTATTGAAATTTCTCACTGAGTGCTAGTTGCTCCAGGTTCAATGCATCAAACTGTATTTGCATCAAACCAAAGTCAAATGTGACAAATTTGTCCTTTTGGGCACGCCATATATAGCTGCTATCTCATGTAGTTATCAGTATGTTTTCAAATCCTATTGTGGCCATCACAAAAATAAGGACTGCATTTTTATTGGTTCCGTTAAGATTTAATGTTTGAAAAAATGCAAAACATATAAAGGCCTACAGTCATAGGTGCCAACTTTGAAATGTTTTTAGATATATATATATATCACAAAAGCATTTTTACTACCAGGGTCTTCTGCTACTATTACAAATGAAAATGATTGCTTGTTTGTGTGCAATAATGCCACTTTGAATATCACAAAAAAAATGTTTGCTTTAAACCATTTTGCAATTGTTTAAATTCCAAAACTGCTTCAGGCTGTTTTATAATTGTAATGAATGTGAACAATTCATTGGCTGTGAGACAATCGCCGATTAAAACAATGGTGTTCGTTATGTATTGGTTTGTCAATACATTGTTAGCTGTGTATTGTACATGACAAAACGTAGTCCTATTCTCAGGTATAAGGCATACTCAAATAATGGGAGAGGCTTACCCATTAGATATTCACCCATTTGATAGGGCTATTTTCTTGTTGGTATAGAGTTGCAAGGTTTTTGGTTATTTTGTATCACAATGAAATATGTTGCATATATTTGGCGACAGCTGTAATATATATATAATGTTGGTCTACGAGGGCAGAGGGAGAATTTAGTGTTATATTCCACACCTTATCATACAAACATTTGTAAATCTCTGTCACTCATTCACATATACATCTTTTTATATGACGCAGGTTCCTCGACAAAATGTTTCATCAATGCAATTCACACAGTATATCCATGGAATTGCAACAACGCAATGTTTCTCCTACATGTGCAGGTATGTAGATAGAGCAGGGATGCACAACCTTTTAGCTATATATGCCCACATGCATATCACAGGTCCCTATTTCAACAAGGGCCACCAGTGGTTTTTGTGTAAATTACAGTTTTAAGGAAATGATATTTATTCCATAATATCCGATTCACTGTGCATAAAAGTACAGATTGTTGTGTAATTGCATCCACTTCTAGCAGTTTTTCACATCACTATTTACATTGTTACATGTTAATACTGTGGATTGCTTTTAAACAACATGCATACAAACAGTCTAGCCGCTCGGTTCCTATATCTTCTAAGCATGTAATATGTATATTTTTGAGCCCCTAAAATTTGTTACTAAAGAAGCAAAAGTCACAAAGGCAATTGTCTCAATACATGGTTTATTGTGTCACAGTAGTCGGTATGTACATTTTAAAAGATGCTCTGGTTGCAACAATTTTTATCCATAAGGGACAAGCTGCTGTATTGCCACATTTGGTTAAACTCTAGCTTATAGTAAAGCATTGAATTAAAGGGATTCAAAATTCATCGTGGCTTTCTAGCAAGCTTGTAAAGAACAACTGTAATTTATATATTAATATCTGTCATAGTGTCAAATTGAATTTAGGATTTTATTTACTTTTTGTAGAAAAATATTGTAATCTTTGCTTATCTGATATTGTCTTCTTTGCCTTGTAAAATATTAACAAGTTTTATTGTTAAACAGGTAATAAACTTCCTTGTTTGGTCAGTTCTTGGATCACTGCCAACTTTTGGCATCTCTGACCCATTTGGATTACCTTCACCTGAATGTTATATAACTTGTCAATACAAAATTTAAGTTTCTTCATCACCATGTTTGCTCCGGTGCCACAAGAGATGCTTTTTATAGAGGAAGATGAGAATCTGTGGATGTTACCAAAATAACAACAATAAACAAGTCAGTGGATGGGCTGCAAAACAAGGTTAATATGGAATAATTATTTTGGGGGATGTAGAACATAACAGTCATGAAGCTCCATGATGGTGTTCCTTAACTCCAGGTGTATCCGTTTTTTTGTAATTTAAGGTTTTTTCTTGAAACATCGAAATTTAGACTTAAAACAGTATGAGAATCTATTTTGGTGTCGTAAAACACATAGTAAATTTATCTTCAATTATGTTTAATTTTAGAATTGAGCGAAACTGAAACTACCATTGGTGTAGATTTCCAAGATGAAAGTGGTTGGTTCGCCACCTGGAAGTCCTGCTGCACAACAAACGACTCCAGCAGATAAACAGACAGACTCTGTAAACCCTGTAAGACTCTAATTGCTGTGACAAAGTGCAGCATACAAGGCAGGCTCCCTCATCAAGGTCCATATTCAACAACGGCCACCAGTGTGCCATTGTGTTTGTATGTAAATTACAGTTTTAAGGAAATAGAAGTTATGTCCCAAAACCCCATTGACTGGATCATAAAAGTACAGATTGGTGTCTAATTGCATGTATAATTTAGCTTAACCACTTGCTTCTAACAGTTTGTCACATCACTGTTTACATTGTTACATGTTTGGATTGTTTTTAAACAACATGCATACAAAGAGTATAGCAGCTAGACTTCTAATATCTTCTAAGCATGTAATATGTATGTTTTTGAGCCACTGAAATCTGTTGCTTAAGAAGCCAAAAGCCACAAAGGCAAGTGTATCAATACATGGTTTATTGCAGGGGGGTCCAACTCGAATACACCACCGTGCCAATTTGGTTTCAAAATATACTCGCGTGCCAACGTTTGGTACTTTTTCCATACCATGTCCTAACGGTACGGACTAATTCCGAATATTTGGCCAATATGTAGAACCCCATTAAATGGTAAAAAACACATATTATGTCGCCAAATGCGAGTAAACTTGTCTAGCAGCTAGACTCATATTTCTCCTAAGCTTGCAATATTTATATTTTTGAGCTCCTAAAATTTGTTACTAGAGAAGCAAAAGCCACAAAGGCATTTGTATTAATACATGGTTTATTATATCAAAGTCAGCAGTATGTACATTTTAAAGATGCTCTGGCTGCATAAATGTTTGTCTATTAGGACAAGCTGCTGTACTGCCACATTTTGCAAACTTTAACTTATGGTTAAGCATTAAATTGAAAGGTTAGAAATTCATCCTGGCTTTCTAGCAGGCTTGTAACAAACAATTGTAACTTTCATATCAATATCTGTCATATTAAATTTATGATTTTATTCACTTTTTGTAGAAACATCATGTAATCTTTGCTTCTCTGATAATGCCTTCTTGGCCATGTAAATATTAAGTTTCATCATTAAACAGGTGAAAAACTTCCTTATTTGGTCGGTTCTTGGCTTACTGCCCAACTTTTGGCATCCCTGACTCATTTGGATTACCTTCACCTGAATGTTACATCACTTGTCAATACGAAATATCAGTTTCTTCATCACCATATTCGTTCCAGTGCCACAGAAAAAGCTTTTTATGGAGGTAGTCGAGAATCTGTGGATGTTACCAAAATAACAACAATAAACAAATCAGTGGACGGACTGCAAAAAAAGGTTAATATTGATTAATTATTTGTGGGTTGTGAAACATAACAGTCATTAAGCTTCATGAGATTATGTTTTTCATCTGCTGGTGCATCAGGTTTTTTGAAAAGTTTCAGACAGAATATTTCCAATTTCACATGACAGATGAAAATTAAGACTTAAAACAGTAAAACGAAAACAACAAAGAGATCTGTTTAATCACAGTCCTGTAAATCTTGGTTAAAAATGTTATCGGTCTGCAAGCTCAACAAAGTTGAAAAAACAATGTATTGGAATCTATTTTGGTGTTTTATACACACACAGTATAGTTTAATTATGTTTAATTTTAGATTTGATTGAAACCGAAACTACCAGTGAAGGGATGTGTTGAGAAACTGATGGAGAGATGTGAATGTTTGTTACAACTGTTTTGTTGCTCTGATGGTCGACTTGGTTATCAAACACATACAGAATTTATGGGAGAAAAGTCATCAGGATGTACTCGACTGATTCTGTTGTTTAGGTGAGCATTTTTTTACATATTTAAGCTCTAAAAACTCTAATGAAGCATTTGTACCATTTAGTTTGCAAACATGAGGTATGTTTAGGATAAGGTTCAATATTCACTTTCTAAGCCTGGAACTCTACTTTTGAAGCCCAGGCATTTGTTGTGGTATTTTAGCTATAAAACATAAGTTGACCCAGCAAAAATAAGTATCTTGTGAAACACTTTTAATAGAGATAATCAGTAAAATGAAGGGCCATGTCATTTAAACCTGTTTATATCCACTTGAGTAATGTAAAAGATTGATAAAAAGGTATTTTTGCTATAATTGTTGCAATGCTTAGGTTTTCCATCTGCTTCGATCCTTTGATGCTTTGCTGGAAAAGAGTGGAGTAGATCATGAAGAGATTAATATTAAACCACAAACAACCCAATTGGCAAATTCAGAAGAAACAAAACATCTATGGACTGGTTTTTGCTGAGGTAGGATTTTCTCATTCGTGTGTGATAGGTAATAAGGCAAGTAAGAGTAAAATGTTTTGAGAAATGACAGCTTCCATCAAAACTGAGGAAAAATATACTGATCTGTGTTAGTAAATGTATTTGCAACACACAAACAAATTTATGTCAGGCCTTGAAGCATGTTGTTCCAATCTCTAATAAAAAACTGATTCTTATCCTGTATTTGGTAGATATATAAATTGATGTGGTTGCTACATGCTTCAGTATGCTCGACAACATTTTATTCAATGATCAGCAATACATTGAAGCAGTAGTTGGTATATAAAACATCTCTCTTTAAAAACATATGGTGTTTATGTGCTTTTTGTTTTTTATTCACTTAATGCTTTTGCCTCTAGTTTAACATAAGCCATTAATTTTTCTAGACTTAAAGAAATTTTCTAGACTAAAAATTACTATCAAGTAAGCAAGAGGCAATTTTTGAGTAAATGTTCGAATTAATTCCAGCATTGTCATGCACAACTGCATTTTGTCACCAAGCAATAAAACATAAGATGACTCAGCAAAAATGAGTATTTAGTGACACAACTTAAAATATCTTGCTGCGTTTACTTTGATAATTAGATTTACACTAAATATTGTGGAGTTTATTCAAGTTTGTTTACATTCTTAAAGGTTTCCAAGATAAAGGAAGTGATTGGTTCGCCGCCTGGAAGTCCTGCTGCACAACAAGCGACCCCAGTAGTTAACAGACAGACTCTATAAACCCTGTAAGAGTGCAGCATACAAGGCAGGCTCCCACATCACAGGTCCCTATTTAACAACGTCCACCAGTGTGCCAATGGTTTTGTATGTAAATTACAAGTTAAAGAAATAGAATTGTCTCCCAATATCCCATTCACTGGTGCACAAAAGTACAGATTGGTGTCTAATTTTTCCAAAGTTTTAACATAACCACTTGCTTCTGACAGTTTGTCACATCACTATTTACATTGGTAACATGTTAAGACTGTGGAATGCTTTTAAACAACATGCATACAAACAGTCTAGCGGCTAGACTCCAATATCTTCTAAACATGTAGTATGTATATTTTTTTAAGTCCCTGAGAAGAAGTTAAAAGCAACAAAAGGAATTGCATCTATACATGGTCTCTTATATTTATATCTCAGTTGCCAGTATGTTAATTTTAAAAGATGCTCTGGCGGCATAAACTTTTATCTCGACAGGGACAAGCTGCTGTATTGCCACATTTTATGAAACTCTAACTTATAGTAAAGCATTGCTTTAAAATGCACAATAAAATTATCTTTAATTATGTTTAGACTTTGACCGAAACTGAAACTACCATTGGAGGGATGTGTTGAGAAACTAAAGGAGAAGGATGGACTCGACTGATTCTGTTTTAGGTGAGCAATTTTTAACATATTTTCTCACTTGCTATATTGTGGGTTTGCTACTGGTTTATGGGTTTGTTATTCGTGTGTACATATATACTGTTTCATTGCATTAGGATTACGGATTTCAAACTAGCATTCATTGAGAAAAACATTAATGGATAATTACTTATTTCTTCAGAAGAAAATTTAGAAGAAACAAAATATCCATGGACTGTTTTTTTGTTTTTCTTTGAGGTAGGATTTTCTCATTTGTGTGTGATAGGTAATAAGGCAAGTAAGAGTAAAATGTTTTGAGAAATGACAGCTTCCATCAAAACTAAGGTAAAGATATACTGATCTGTGTTAGTAAACGTAATTGCAACACACAAACACATTCATGTTAGGTCTTAAGCATAATGTTGCAAACCTGTTATAAAATATTGATTCTTATCCTGTGTGTGGTAGATATATAAATTCATGTGGTTGCTACATGCTTTAGTATTCTTGACAACAACTTATTTTATGATCAGCAATACATTGAAGCAGTAGTTGGTATATAAAACATCTTTCTTTGAAAACATTTGGTGCAAGAAGTTTGTGTGCTTTTTGTTTTTATTCACTTAATACTTTTGCCTCCAATTTACCATAAGTCATTATTTTTTTTCTGCACTGGAAAAAGACATAGACCCATGTATTTTAAATGACTATGAAGTATGCAAGATGCAATTTCCATGTAAAGTTTTCTATCAATCACATTTGGCTAATTTGATTAAATGAGTTCCAGCATTGTCATGCACATCTGCATTTCGTCATCAAAATATAAAACATAAGATGACTCAGCATAAACAAGTATTTAGTGACACAACTTAAAAATATCTTGCTGCATATAATTTGATAATCACAATAGCTTCACACCAGTATTTTATTGGAGTTACTTTCGTAAATGTGTGTTTATTTGGATTTGTTTATATTTGTGTAGATTTCCAAGATGGAAGAAGTGGTTGGTTCGCCACCTGGAAGTCCTGCTGCACAACAAGCGACCCCAGCAGATAAACAGACAGACTCTGTAAGTTTAAAGACTCTGATTGCTTCGACAAAGTGCACAGTTTTGTGGAGTGACGTTTTCCAAAATTGGCTTCGATCAGGTTAATGTATAACCTGGTTAAATCACCTTCTGAACTAGGCAGGCTTAGTGGTTTACCTGCCAACTGTCATTATTGTCTTTATTGTTCACATATTGCCGTGATTTGTATAATACTGTATTGCTTACACGAATGCTTATGGCTGACCAAACTAATGAATATATTCGTAGTTTCTGGCTGATGTTCAAACTGGCGATCCCCTGCTATAAAGCTGACATGTGCAGCATATGATGTAGGCAACGGTGCTTGTGATTTAACTTTCTATTGAACAAATGAAAACCCGCTTTGGTCATGCAACTGCCAATGTACTTGATTTATTCTTGGCTTAAGTTTAAAGAACACGTCATGATTCTGACGTCACCAGCTTATAACTGGTTGGTCTTAGTTAATCGTTTTTATAAATTGGTAAAAAAAATTCTTTTGTCATTTTTTTGTTGTACATTTGTTTTTTATCTATGCACACGTCGAGTGGCCTAAAAGGAGATGAAATTCTGCCAGACGACGCAGTGAAATTGATTCGACATTTGTTAACGAAAGATTCCAGCGATTGAACAGGCTCAAAAGGTAATTATGGGTCCCCTTCCCGGAAGCCAGAGTTTAGATAAAGTTAAGTTTACAATTTATTAGAATAATTATCAACTTCTTAAAACAAACAGTTGCGGCACATCAGCGATATTAACAAAATCGCTGCAGTTTATTATAGTTTAATAATTTATTCAGCTTCAAGCAAGTTAAGTGGATTATAATATTACCAAACCACATCTACAAATGAAAGTAATTCCTTCTCTCAAGTTTTAGAATTCCTCCCCGGTTGAAAACTACTCGCAAATACGTTTGTCACCTCACAAATTTGTTCCTATTTTCCGAAGAAATCCGATGTTTTCCGATCTTCCACGGCACGATTCAAAACGAGTTACCATGCCAACGATGTGAGAAGCAAATGATGCTTTGCATTTGTTTCCATGACAATAGAGTGACAAAGTGGGTTTCAACTTTCGTAACCATGGCAACAACGTGACAAACCATTTCTTTGTTAACAGGGCAACCGATTGAAGATGACTCGACATTTTTTACAATTGTCGAACACTTGGTGGCTTAACTCTGGTTTCCATGGCGATTTCTAACTTTCCCAGAGCTACGTCATTTGTGTGCAGTAAGTTGAAATTTTGAAATAAAGTTCGTTAACTTCTGCTTATTCTGTCTTTGCTAATAAAAATGGAAAATTCCAAACACAATTTAACAATTGCTGATTATGCCGTGTACTGTATTTACAAAATCAAATCAACATTTTTAATGCAAATATTTTTACACGTGATTTAATTGTTAGTAATAATACCACGGTTATCTGCAGATGTTTTTACATTGAAATTAATTTGCATAAAAATGGGTGAAATCACTTTTGTAGAAAAAATGTAGTATTTTTTTAATAAATCCTAATCACTAACGGTTAGAAAGTAGAATTAGGCGATTTTTTAAATTAGCGAGATTTAGACACTTAATTCAACAGGGTAATTGTATTTACATAATTTACACCGATACGGGAAAATTAATAAAAGTCCGTGTTTTTATCTTTGGAAGAGAAATGTTGATTTTATTCACATTTAAACATCATCATTGATTCTTTAATCGCTTCACTCCAACCTTTCCAGTGATACCAGATCATGTTGTGGTATGAACCTCCTGATCGTCCCCATTCACCGTTGAGTTTAGAATGGGAACACCAACCATACCACCATCCACCGTCAGCGCCCCAACGAAGTGCACAGTTGCCTCCACTATACCTGTATCACAATGTAATATTCCAATAAAACTTAACCTCGATACAAACTACACAAACACATAGTGAAATATTTAATCGTGTGTTTCAACCAATAGCGCCATTGCTTATCAGTTGTGACGTCACACAGGCTGTTTTGATGGTTTTATGACGTCACACACTTACTACCCAAATGAATTTATTTTTTGATTTTTTTAATAAACGGTTTTTAAAAAGATTATTAAACATACGAGTGAGTCGTTTACTCAGTTTTTTTTTAAATTAAACAAAAATTAATTTGCATTTTTATCATTGTATTTTTCCTGTAGTTTGTATGTTTTCTGTGTAATTAATTTTGCACAATTGTTTTTGTCTTGCAATGTGACGTCATAAAAGAAATTTGCAATGTAACAAAAAAATCTTGTTCGTTTGACAATGCGGAAATATTTTTTATACTTATGAACATAAACTGTATTTACCGATCATTATCCCGATCTTTGGTGGTGAATTGGTATCCGTTGTGATATACCAAACTGTCACCAGCCGTTCCACTGAAGCCAGAAACATGTAAACGATAATTGTCTGATTCGTCGTCGATTGCAAACGAACTGCGAAAACAAAACACATTGTTGGTGTTTTTCTGTTTATTTTGGGTCGCCCAGGACACACTTTTCGCTTTCCTTTATGTTTTTGTTTTTAGTTTAACGCTGGGAGTCGATCCGGAACTGAACCCGAACCCGCGAACCGGTTTGAGCGGTTAAATTCAATAAACCTGAACCGAACCGGTAAAAACGCAGCCTGTATTATTTTTTGTAATCGCCACCAGAATTTTTATTGATTTCAAACAATGTACTGAAGCTTTATGTCGAAGATGGATTCGTTTCTTATGCGGAAAAGTTTGATCCAAGGGAAACTATGCAGCCTAAAACCTGCCACGGCACGTCCTACCTTTCGTTTTGTGTTAACCAGGTGTTTAATGCAAGCGGTAGATGATGGCGAATTACCTTTTTGTTTGCTGATAGAATATTTAGATCGTTTGTAGCTTTGTTTAAAATACATTGCTTAAATTTGAAATATGATAAACGACACGTTAATGGAGGGGTGGGCAAAGTTCATGCGGCCCGTCAAATGTTTGTAAATTTAAAAGAGAAAGCAAACGCTAAATGGTATTATGAGCACAGGCGTAGAGTTTTCAAAAATACCAGAGTGGGACTCGCCCATACCTATACCATGTTTAGTATCTGTACCCATACGATTAGATACTTTTACATGCCTATAGGTTCTGCCAAAGTATTTTGCTGATAGTCACTTCACACCATTTCTTCGTTCTGTTTCAAGAACAAATGTGCGTAAACTGAATAGACGATTTGCCGAATCAACGATTTTTACGATGATTTAGTTTTGATATTTTGTTACAGCGGAGAATAAAAGCAAAAGCGATTTACGTTTTCAAATATAGCCTACTTTGCACTGTTGACGCCAAAACTTTGGTCACTTTGGATCAAGTTTAGGCCGTGGCAGTACTTCGCAAACGGACGTTACCCGCACAACACCTAAAGATGGATACAGAAGGAACTTTTATTGTTTACTGTTGGCGCAAGAAACTTAAAAAAATACTTCGTGTAGCCTACGTTGCAATAAATGCCTGTTCATTTTATAACAATTGCAATTAATGCGTTTCAACCAATATCTGTACGACCAATGAAGTTGCAACAAACGTATTTGTATTTAGCTGGAAACATGCTATGTTTATATTTTGGTTAATATACTATGCGGCCCCATAAAATTGAGAACTTTTGAATGCGGCCCTTGTACTTAAAAGTTTGCCCACCCCTGTACTAAATAATACGCAAGATAGGCGCTACGGGGCGTTTCAAAAATGACGAATTATGGGTAGAACTAAGTTAATGAAAACGGAATTTAAACCGGTTTACAAACCGCAAACCGAACTCCAAAAAAAGTGAACCCGAACCGAACCTGAACCCGTATAACAAGTGGTTCGACTCCCTGGTTTAAACCAATTTAAATTTTCACATGTTATAAATATGTATCTTAAGTTGTGGATTGTAAAACTTGTAATGCGCTAAAAAAAATTTAACAGAGTAGATTTGATGCTCATTGTTTGTTTCAAAATTTCAGGCAAGGCCCTGGAGAGCAATAACATGTCCTGGTACAACGCATTTTATGGGCCCTACTCGCACACTAGTCAGAACTAGATTGGACCGTATTTGTATTAAAAGAGAATCAAAATGATATACTGGAGAACTACACCAACACTTGCGACTTCATAGAAACAATACAAGTTTACACGTAACTGTTCGTTATAGTTTTTTTAATTTATGACCCCAATAGACTGTTATGTGACCTGGCGCGGAGCACCGGTTGCACCCGCATCTCGTAGGGCCTGATTTCAGGCCAGTAGGTTCAGTGATGACTTTTAAAAAGCCTCATTGCTTTTTTACTTGCAAAATAACAGTTAAAATATGTTTTTCCGGTTTCGCAGTTTCTCCTGAGGGTGGAAAAACTCTAATGTAATTTTCCTTGTCAATTAATTTCTTAATAAAATAAAGTCGGTTTCAGAAAACAAACAATCCAAGGCCGTGTAGTTATTAGGACAAACAAATAAGGGGATAATCATTAATAAATTAAAACATAGGATAATTTCAAAGATTCGTTCTGCAAAGGAAAGGTTTTAAATTTATGACTAAAACGCTAATTTAATTTCTCTACTTGGTTTTCACTGTTTTAATTTTTTTACAACTTTACATGACGGTTTACTTAACATGTTTTGTACAAAGACTTGTTTGCGAAATAACAATGATTTCGAATGTGAAATGATTTCACAAAGGATATAGATGATGGAATTTTGTCCTTTAAAGAGCTCTTCTGGCAAATGTGATTTTATTCCGACGTTTCGACGTCCTTTACAGGTCGTCTTCATCAGGGTAAATAACACTGAATGCGACTAGTACAGTGCACGATAAACAAAGCAAAAAACCCTGATGAAGACGACCTGTATAGGACGTCGAAACGTCGGAATAAAAATACATTTGCCAGAAGAGCTCTTTAAACTTGATACTATGTCTGGCAGCAATAGCTTATATATTGAATTTTGTCCTTGTTGCAACAAAACTTTGTGGGGCGAACTGACCAGAAGGTTTGTGCAAGTTTTGTGGACCAAAGATATAAAAACGATAATGTTTGAAAATAATGACGCGATATTAGTTGTTGCTTAGTTTGAAAGATTGCGTGGCAATCATTAACCAGAATATACACGTTTTACGTCTAAAATTTGTGTTTGTAAAACCGAATATTTGTTAATCAATTCGCACACCGCATATTCGGTATACCTCTACCTTTTAGCAGTAATATGGTAAACTGATAATAAGCGGCTCCAAACAAATCATGAAAAACTTTGACATCATTTTTGATGCATTACTTATGCGAGTAGCCGACATATTTTCTGTGATAAAGACGAAACCGTGAAACAGACCGGGCGTGAATTTTAGTCAATAATTCCCTAGGTGGTAGCGCCTCCTTGCGACGAAATAAGCTAAATTTTTTATTTCATTAATCTTGCAATTACTTTCATTGCTTAAAATTGGCTGTTTTGTGAAGACCGGTCCGGGATAAAATTTTAGTATCAATGCCGGTCTACAGCGCAAAAAGGTTGCCGACCCCTGGTCTGGCACACATATTTCCACTGACAGTGGGTTATAAAGGTAAAATGTATTTTTACTTTTTTAAATAAGGTATTTTTCAACAAAACATTTTTTCTTCAATACAGATATATTTGATTTTTTTTGACGGGGTTCGAACCCGATCAAGTTTTTTTTACATCTGTATGTGGGTCTCGACCACTCGGCCGAGTTCCTGCCCAATTTGAAGTTCGGTTGTCACAATAACCTATCACATGGCAAAGTTGTAGCGCCACCATATGGCCATGTAATTTTATTAATATAAATCATACCTGTACTGTGCGTAAGCCGTTGCGGCATCAAAATCTGTCATCTTTATTTTCAGTTTGCAGTTCTGTCCACTTGTCAACTCGTGAATTTCATCCAAACCTGGGTTGTTTAAAGTTTTCGTCAAATTCAATTTACGCGTTTAAACAAAATTATTTGTTCACCGAGCCAGAATTCTCCTTCCATGTTTGCGAATCCATCTTTATATTCCTGCCAGGTTCGGTTAAAATCCACACTTCCGTTAAATCGTCGTTGAAAAACCTGTCATGCAGGAAATATACGGTTGTTGTAATTCTCCGTAGGCCCTACATGTTGTTTGATTTACCGTCCAGCCTTCGTCACAGACCGCTTTCTTGTTGTCACGTAATCGCTGGTAACCGTTCACTGACGACGTAGAGCAGTTGACAGCCAGTAGTACATTTTCAATTTCTGGAAAATTGAAGCAAACACATAAAACGAAAAAGCCAACTTGTGCATAACCGATTGGAAGCTTTTTTTAGGATTGCGTAACTGACTTAAGCTTCTCATGTTTTATATCTTTTCGCAAAAATAATAATCGACAATTTAGAAATTGTCTAAATTGAAAACCAATGATAATCAAACGTATTAAAATATATGAAAGACAAATAGATAAACACAGAACCAATACAATACAATTAAATCATAAAACAGTTTTACCTCGAAGTCTTTCTCTCATTTCTCGCTTGAAATCTTCCAAGTCTAAGGCTTCTCCTTTTTGCCCAACAGCCCCTTTATCGCCTTTTACCCCGGGAAATCCCCGTAAACCCACTTCGCCGGGCGGCCCAAAATCGCCTTTTAGTCCTACGGCGCCGATATCCCCTTTTTGTCCGGTAAATCCCCTAGGTCCCATTTTTCCTGGTGGCCCAGCGACGCCCTTTTCACTCCTCCCACTAATCAGACTCCCAGGTGTGACAGTGACGTCATCACCACACACTGGAACCGTGACGTAACTGCATTGCTGCTGTCCACTGACCAGTGACGTATAATACAGGAAAATTGCTGTCAGTTGTAACAACATGTTTGTAAATTTATTTTGTCTCCTGCTAAAGGAAATAATAAAAACAAGCTCAAAAGGTATTTGTCTGTGTTAAACATTCAAAACAACTGAATATGTCACTCTGTAGCTTCGAAAAAATGTTTTACCAAGCAAAGTTTGCAACTGGGCACTTTCAATCACAAGTTTTAACATAATACTTTACAAAATTACAGCGATTACAAAATAAAGTGTTTTTGATTATTTATTTTGCATTATTAATATTTTTCAATGTCAGAAGAGAAAGAAAAGTCGAGAAAACTGCTATTATTGTGAAGATTTTGGGCAAAACGAGGCTGTTTTGCCTTAAAGTTTGTGTTGATTAGTACTCGACTCATGTTTTACGGCAGGGAATCAACGAATGTGTTTGGTTTCTTCGCGTCACAGGGTTAACGTTGTTTGCGAGTTAAAAAGTTGTGTTAATGAAGAGCGATTTTTTGTATGACGTCATTAGAATGTATAATGACGTCATATACGAAGTTTAGTCTCGCTACAATGAATATTTCGCAAAATGGCGTTTTTCTGAAGGCCTGTATAATTGTTTGATGACGTCACAGTGACGCCATTATGTGTGTGACGTATCCGAAGTCTGATGTACTTCGTTGTATGTGGATATTGTTAGGTTACGTCATAAGGTAAGGAAGTTATTGCGTTTGGTCAAGATTGTTTGGGAATAAAGCGATCATTCATGCTGTGCTGTTTTGTTGGCGCACAAAGTCAGGCCCCTTAGTTGTCAAAGGCAGCGCAATAATATTCAATTTTAATGTAAAATGTGACTGATTAATGTGGATTTATTTTAAGGACTGTATGTACTCTTTTGCTGATTAATGTGTGATTGTCGCTATTACGTCATAATGTGTACGTATGGTTTATGTATGTTATTTATGGTTTACAGAAAAACCGTTGCCGTCGCTGCTGACGTTGTGGTCTTGGTTATTATTCGCCAGCGTTGCCTTTTATTGCTCAACAAGAACATTCGTTGCACATGCAAGGGTGGGTCGTCTCGTAAGACATCAGGCTGTAGGGCAGGCGCGTTTTCAAAGGGGTCATCTAGTGTTGCGAACGGCGCACGGCCAAGCTGAGCACCTAGCTGTCGTTACAACAAATGTTGTTAGGCTTTCTCGTATATGGCTGCAAATGAACATTTACATAGGTACGCCTTTAGTTTGTCCGTGGTATAGTCAAGAGAAGTCAGACAATTTAATATAAAAAAAATTTCCCGCTAGCTAGTGCGTGTATGCAACAGGTGGAGCGGGTTAATATACGACCACGGGGTAATGTTTGTCAGCCGCTGTGACATAATAGGCTTGTTTGTTAGGTTTTTGTGTTTCGTTTTTTCCCTTTTAATACACTTTGTTGTTATCATTCAAATCAGACTTGAATACATTCTATGCGTTATGTCTTGTTTTGTTTAACTGTTTTATTTCTGTGTTTCGTCGTCTATTTCTACTTTTTGCACAACAATGTTTTCTCGATTTTTCTCGACAACTATTACGTCACATGCGCTCTACGCCGTGCGTGCGCGTGTGTGTATGGTGCAATGGCCCCTTACTTTTGCTAACATAGTGCTTGGTTTCAAACGTTTGCTTTAATGATGATTGTATATTACACATCCTGTTGTTGTTATCGTGTTATCTATGTTTTTAATTTATTTTGTTTGCTTTAAACCAAGCAAGTTATGGTAATTGCTTTTTTTTTGAAATGTTAAAACGGTAAAGGAATTTAAAAGTCGACCGGAAATTATTAAAATCGGAATATTGCATTGAAAACTTACCAAGAAGAAGATGAGTCAAAACAGAGAGCCCAACAATATTTCCAGTTAACTCATTATAATACGACCACTCTTAAATAAAAGGTGGGACAAAGTAGCATGCCCTTGCTCAGTCAACGCCTGTTGGTATTATAAACTATATCTAATGAATATTATCATTCAGGCATCCACATACAATTTTGTTTGTAAAAATCTACGACCTTCGCGTAAACCGTTTTCGATATTTTACCGACACACTGGTGCAAAATGAACAACCCAAACCGCTGGCCTTGTATCGAGTAAGTCACCTTTGAACAATTATTTTAAATCAAACCATTATTTAATAAACAAGTTGATTCAGTTTTCACATCGAAGGTGAAGCAAAAATCGAGTATCAACTCCCATGAAATGTCGCCTAATAAACAAATTGACAAATCATCCAAGACAAGACTTTAAATTTTGTAAAAAGCACAAATCTGCAAAAGTTAAAACCAAATATAGGCTATATACTTCTGTAATAGTATTTTTAATGACGATGTAAAATTTGCAATTTACAAACTTATAAAACACAGCGCCGCCCCCTTAGTTTTGCTTCACCCCACTAAACCCTGGAAAACATACGACAACTGCTTTGTTAGTTCTGCAACATAATTGCAGCATATTATCAGAGAGTTCGCTTGAGTATTTTTACTTCGTACACATTGTTCGCGTCGTGACAAGATAAATGTTAATGTTAAAGGTTTGTGCAGAAACTAAATGTCGATTGTGTGACATCGCAAAAGTTTGCACTTACCACCTCGAGAAACGTGACTTGCCTTCGTAAAACGTGCTGTCTTGACGTTTGTGGTTGGCCCAAGTCGGATGGAATAATACGTGTTGTCTGGTTGTGTATGTAAATGTCGAGTCGTAGTACCAAACCATTTCCTATAAGTAGAGTTTTCAAAAAAATGTGGTAAAAGTCTGAGACCCGCATGCAGAAACCTGCATTGTCGCACAGGGACACTCTAGCACTAAAACAATCACCAAAATAATGAAATTTTACGGGACAATATAGTAGCAAACGGTAATCAGGCAAAAAGAACTATTAAAATTATTTATCCCAACCTTTTCGCGTCACAACAATTTTGAAAATTTTGAACCTGTATCGGACCTCGGACTTTTCATTTAAAACACATCGGACTTTGGACTTTTTAATTCAAAACATTTTAATTCGTATAATTGTCGTGTCATATTGTCCCGGTCAAACTCGGTCAAACCTCACCTTTTTTCTACACAAAAGCTTGACCGGCTATAAACCTGTTTAAACCTGTTTTCTAATCACCACGATGGTCATATACTGGCTTAAGGCTATTGTTGTATCGCTTTTAACGTGTTAACAGTAACCCACGTATTACTTGGCCTCCAGCCATGTTATATGTGACACTTCTGTAAAGCAATTTAAAGAATAATTGCGGTTTAGAACTTAGTTAATCTTCTCGGGCGTACGTTTTTACAGCTCAGCTTGCATAACAACATTTGACCTGAGCGTTATAAAGACCGAGGCATCTTTTGTTTATTGTAACGCCAATAAACGAAGCGATACGAAAAAACTCAATGCGATAATAAAACAAACACAAAAAACGAAATCATCAGACCGATGAATTTCGGGCACGTCACGCCTGGCAACGCAGTGCCGTTACCCCTCGGGGTTGGTCAACAAGAGAAGAAGAAAGCCAGGGCCTTTACTCCCCGCCTTGGCGGATATGCTTGGGCCCTGCGAGAAGCGGCGCGAAGTGAAGAGAAAAAGGTAAAGACGTCACAAGTACCCGACATAAAAATCGTAGTACAAAAAAAACAAAACACGCACGCACGAAAATAGAAAACAAAAATAACGTCACAAGTACACGACATAAAAATCGTAGTACAAGAGACACGCACGAGAAGATAGAAAGCAAACGCAAAAGGGTCACGTGAGGCACGCGAGTAAAACAAAAACGGTTGAGAATTGTAAGGCAAAAAAACAGGGTCTTCGCTCCCCGCCGACGACGGATATGCATAGACCCTGGGAGAAGGGCGAAGAGGGAAGGTAGAAAGGCGCATTGCATACGCTACCGGTCTCAACCATTAATTTTAGGGGGAAGATCAGGATTAGAACCCGTGATCTGTTTATTACGGGACTTACGCCGTTACCACTAGACTATTCAATGGTAGTGGGCAACGGTTCAAAAGGGCTTTACTCGTGGGAATTATCTGGAGGGGGAGACAAAACACACACACACAAAAAAAAACTATACGGTTAAGAAAATGGAAAATACAAAGTCAGGGTCGTCGCTCCCCACACTCGGTGGATATGCTTGACCCTGGGAGGATGCGAAAAGAGAGAAGTAGAAAGCAAATACATGCAAAAGTATCGTATTTTATGAAACTGAGAAAACCATGTCGGAGTTTCTCAAAACGCGAGATCGTTTCGACGCGGTCCGGACACCGCTGCCTAATTTGAATAGTACGCATGGCGGACAAGTCGCCATGGTTTCGCCACTAGTCGTTTGTGGCGTGCATATATGCACATTGTTCAGGTACTCGGTGGAAGCGCTGCGGGCCTGCAGCAAATAAATACGATAAAAGCAAAACACAATTTGTGAAACAGGGTCAATGAAAAAAGAGTAACTGGGGATGTTTGATGT
This sequence comes from Phallusia mammillata, assembly GCF_965637545.1. Taxonomy (NCBI): domain Eukaryota; kingdom Metazoa; phylum Chordata; class Ascidiacea; order Phlebobranchia; family Ascidiidae; genus Phallusia; species Phallusia mammillata. Next base: position 25,484,436 of record NC_137256.1, on the reverse strand, counting down.
TAATCTATGACGCTCTCGGTTGTCTGTAAAAGTTGCGGATTAAATGGAAAAAAAAGGGGCGATACAGTAACGGAAAAAAAAAGGAAGAATTAATGCGAAAAATTGGCTGTGCATGCGAAACAAACAAAAAGACGAAACAAAATTAAGCAGATCGTCGAAATTGGAATTTATGCAAATTAGTTCCTACGGTTGGTTGAGATCGGATTTTTATGTGACAACCGGAGACGTCCCTAGAAGCGTTAGTCTGCTACACCGTCAAATCCCTGAGGTCTTGAATAATATCCTTATATGTTGTGTCAACCCTATTGTTTTCGACTGCAAGTCGATGTGCAATAGCTTTTTTAATGGTAGAAATTATGTGATGAGGTAAAATTTTTCTGTCTTCGTATTTTATGCGGTTTCTGGCTTTCCAGATGTGGTGCCGGGTGAGTGTAAAGATGTATACTAGGTGCTCTGTAAATATTTCAATGTTGGGTGGAATGATAAGTTTTATGATCATGTCTCCGCAGAGCGTGGTGTCAGTGTGTGTAATACGGTTTGTAAGGCGTTGTATGTAGTCCCGTACCGGGGAGAGTACGGGACACGAGGTGAAAATGTGAGTGGAGGTCTCTGGGCTCCTCCCACAGAATTGGCACAACGTGGTTGGGTCAAGAGAAATTTGAAAAAATTTGGAGGATACGGGTAGTACATCCCAAATAGTTCTGTAGTTGAACGACTTCATTGCGTTGGTGAGGATAGGGTGGTGAACATTGCCCCAGCGACGGTCGTGGGACGCTTGAGAGCCGCCCGCGCCAGGGATATTCGTTTGGGAACAGGTTATTAACCGATAAAGGGTACGGATGGATCCACGGACGAGTTGGTCAAAGGTTAAATTATATTTTTCAATAAGAGATAGGGTTTTACTATAGAAAGGTGAAGGACTAACAGCATGGGGATGGTTGTTGCGCAAGCGCAGATCAAACCGGTGGGAGAGCTGTAGTCCGATGTTATACTCGACCATGGCCATACCGGGGGAGGTTGGGGTGTCGTTCAATCTATGTCTACAGTAGGAAAATATAGGCTGCATAAAGAAAAGATCGCAGTAAAGTGGACAGTTCGCCACGTTGTAGCCTCCTCTGTCAAAAGGGAGTGCCAGAGTGTCAATGGGTATGATCAGTTTCATGTTGTTCGTCATAAACACCTCGCACGCGCTATTCACCCTTCGCCTAAGGGAGTTGGGGATAGGGTATGTCGAGGCCTGGTAAGTGAGTAGGGGTAAAAGTTTGGATTTAGAGATTAATGATTTGGCATTCCAGGTGAGTATGTACCGAGTGTGGTAAGTCATAGAGGAACGGAATGTGCGATAGTGGGCACGCCAGCTCTCGGTTACGCTACCGGCATTGCCAATAACGGTCCCCAAGAGACTGATGTGGGATGACGTCCACTCAAGAGGTGGTAAAGAAGCCAATGGGGGATTTGGCTTGGTAAAGAGGCCTTTGGATTTCGACACATTAAGTGCTAGTCCAGAGGCCGAGTAAAGGAGTTCGAGATGCTGGAATGCACGTGTAACAGAGTAGGGATGCGTCAGGGTGAGGGTTGTGTCATCGGCGTAACTGGGGCACTTGATCACGTGTCTCCCAGGTACGTCGATGCCACGGACGCTTGTGTCTGCCATAAGGGCTAGTGAGAAAGGGGTTGCGGCGATTAGGTAGAGGAAGAGACTCAGGGGGTCCCCTTGCCTCACTCCTCTACCCACAGTGAACAGCGGGCTTTGGTGTCCATTAACTAGAACGTTCGACTGCGCGTTTGTGTTAAGTGACTGAACTAGTTTTACAAAGTGTTCAGGGAAACACATTTTAGTCATAACCGAATAAAGCCATTCATGGTCAACTGAATCAAAAGCCTTCTCGAAGTCGAGCGAAATAATGAAAGCATCTGTGTCTCGCTCTATCGCATCACAATAAAGATCTCTCAGCAAAACAGTGGCGTCGGCAATTCGACGGGCGGGCGCAGCAAATTGTTGGGGGTGCAAGACCTTGTCCAGGAGCGCGCGCATGCGATTTGCCAGAATCTTGGTGTAGATTTTAAGGTCAGTGTTAAGCAACGAGATCGGGCGGTAGTTCTTCAGCAGTGTTGTGTCGTTTTTCTTATGGATTAGAGTAACTGTGCCACGTTTCATCTCGTCCGGGACGGTTCCCGACGAGTGTATCGTATTAATGACGTCAGTTAAATCCTGGCCAATGATACGCCAGCACGAGCGGTAAAACTCGACGCTGACGCCATCGGGTCCAGGGGATTTCCCCAACGACATTTGCATAATTGTGTTCAGCACTTCCTCAGCCGTTATGGGCTTACCTAGTGTATCATCATTCGAGTCAAGTTTAGGGGTGACGTGTTGCAGGAAGTGCTGCTGAGTGCTGTACATGTAGGGCGTTTCGTGTAAAGTTTACTGTAAAAGGTGTGGGCGATGTTAAGCATCTCGTTAGTGTTTTCCGTGTGGCGACCGGAATCATCACACAGTTTAACAATACCAGTATTAGATATATGTTCAGTGAAACGCTGAAAGAACTCCTTGGTACCCCGATCACCGCGGTCAAAACAGGAAGCTTGGGATTTTGAAATTTTGGCGCGAGCAGATTGTCGCTGGGTGTTGGCCGAAAGGCGTTTTAAAGAGAGGTATTCGGGGAGGAGGGTAAGGTCCCTTGCCAATTGCCCCCAAATAGCCGTAACCCTTTCCTCAAGCTGTTTGGCTTCCGTGTTTGCCTGTTGTCTGTTCTGTTGTGAGTGTGCTATGTTCATTAATTTAATGCGGTGTTTCATGTCGAGCCACCAAGAGAATTTATCCTTAAAGCAGGGAACCTGTAGCGTTCGCCACAAGGCCCACCTGCGTTCAAGTTCCTCCTGGAAGGCGTCTGTTGTGTAAGTGCTAGTGTTATTCTTCCAGATCCCCTTCCCCCTAGGGGGCCGAGGCTCTGTCCGAATCTGTAGTGTTATGATGTCGTGGTCTGAAAGTGAATTTTGTGTGCCAAATTCCGAAATGGGGTGCACATGAGATGAAATGTAAAATCTGTCTAGACGTGATTGAGTGTTATGTTGTCTACGTGTGTAAAAAATACGGTTGCCGTACAGCTTTCGGAAGGAATCCGACAACTGGAGGTTCTCAACAAGGGCGATAAGACCTGACAACTTTTCGTTACTACCACGTAAGGGGGGAAACGCTCAAGTATCGGGTCCTGCACACCGTTGAAATCACCGGCCAAGAGAGTGGGATGCCTCGAGTAGGTGTAGGTATAAAGGGATTCGAAGAAAGCATTCCTTAAGGGAGTGCTTTCGGTACGGTTAGGGGCATACACGTTTACGACGTGTATGATTGAATGGTAAAGTCTAATGTCGGCAGCCAAAATTCTACCGTTCCCATCCCCAGAGTGAGGAACAAAGCTAAGGGCGTTATGCTTTAGCAAGATCCCGACTCCGTTCTCCGATCGGGCCCCCGAAAGAGAAGACCAAAAAATGAGCATGGCCACACGAGCATTTAATGTAGCACTTTTTACAACCCGGGCAAGTTATGGCTTCTCCCTCTTTAGATAGAAGCGTGTCCTGCCCGCACTCACACGAAACGATATTGTGAAAATTTTCAAAACAGGCCCGCTTTCGGTCATCGCCAGAGTTCGACGACGACCTATCACGCTTATTAAGTACCGGTACCTTGTCCTCTCCGCTGGAGTCAGAGAGGTCTCTTGCAGCTTCCAAAAGGTCTTCGAGGATTCCCTCTTTCAGTTGGATTTCCTTCTCTTCGGCCGGGTCGGCCAATAAATCCACTTCTTTGTCTTCAGCCGGGTGGGCCAATAAATCCAAATCTTTGTCCAATAAATCCAAGTCCGGATCCTGTGTTGGCGGGGATCTGGGCCCTGTTTTCCCGCCGGTAGGGTCGGGGGCACCCGAGGTACCACCCTCAGGATCAGGTGTGGGCCCAGATTTCCGCGGGGTTTGCTTCTTTGTCGCCCCGGGTTTCTTGGCTGCGGCACCCGAAGTGCCTCCCGCGCTCTTCTTTGGTTTCCGCGGCGGGTTTCGTTGTGGCCTTGGGCCAGGAGGGGCGGGGGCACCCGAGGTGCCGCCCTCCGGATACTGAAGATCCTTTCCTTTGTCGGGGGCACCCGAGGTGCCGCCCTCCGGATACTGAAGATCCTTTCCTTTGTCGGGGTCACCCGAGGTGACGCCCTCCGGATTCTGAAGTTTCCCATTTTCGGGGGCACCCGAGGTGCCGCCCTCCGGATGCTGAAGTTCCTTGTTGGCCTCTGTTGTTAGAGGCTCCAGTGCCTGTGCAACCAGGGTGCCTGTCTCGGTGGCACTGGACTTCAGGGGGTTGGCATTCGCGTTGCCGCTTTTCTTTCGGTTTCGGCGCCCCTGGACCACCTGAAAACCGTCGTTCTTCTCCGCCCGCACCGGGGTGGAGGTAGCCGAAGGTAGAGGCGGGCCCTCGACCGCTTCCTCTACCGAGTTTTCGGGGGTGTTTTCCCGGCTTTTGAGTGCCTCGCACTCGTCACGCATGTGCCCAAACTGGCGACATACGAAGCACTGCGGTGGTTGGTTGTCATATTCAATGACAAAGGCCAAACCACCCAGTCTGATTTTCGGACCAATTGGGCTTTCCTTGAGGTCAACCGTTTTTGTGTCGAAGGTTCGTTTGCCATCGTACAGGCCCCAACGATCCTTGACCTTCTCGTGCTTCTTGACCTCTCCGTGCTTACGTTCGATGTAGGCACGGATTTCCTCGTTGGAGTACCTGGGTGGAACCTCCTTCACCCAAACCCGGGTCCACTCCGAGTCGTAGAGTTTTGCATACTCCACGTTGGGGTGCGACCCGAGTTTCCTTTGCAGCGTGCGCGCACCCTCCTTGGTGCGGCACGTGAAGTCCGTGAGCCCTCCACGGCGCTCGACGATGCCTTCGAGCTCCTGCGCCGGAAAGTTGACCTTTTTCAACAGTTCATAAATGAACTGTCGAGTCTTCCGGGCAGGAAACTTGGCTAGTACTTCAGTCTCCCGACTGAAAGGTGGAAGGTTGCGGCTTGCAACGACATTCCACGCCTTTGCCATGGTCGAAACTCGTTCAAGCGGAACGGTGAGTTTCGACGTTAATTCTCCTTCAAAGGTCGACCTTGCAGCAGGAAGGTTCGACCGTGACGTCACTAGGTCGAAATCGACTTCGACTTGCTGTGACGACGTATCAGCAGTTGGGCCGGCGCCCTGCACGCTGGGTGACCGACTGGTCCTTTCCACGCAAGAGCCCTGAAAAGGGCTGGGAGCCCCGGACGTTCGTCGGTCTGGGATGGGGGTGGGTGGAAAAAGCGGGCCGGGGTGTCGTGGGTGCTGGTGTTGAAGGTTTGGGCTCTGCCTTACCGGGCTGGGGTCGCGCTCGGGGGCAGGCTTGGGGGGGCACAGGCCTCGTGTCCACAAGGTGACGCACGAGGTGGCCGGGGTAGCAGGTGGGGAGTCAACTACCCTTTGTGGTGAACACACGGGGTAGTTGGGGTGAGAACGTTTGCGACGGCAATAGGAGTCCGCACAAACGTTAGGCCTAACAGGGTTGGAAACAGTAGATGGGGTAAACGCACAGGGAGCCGAAATGACTTCTATTCGCGCCAGTTCCACGTGTAAATCTATTGACTTAACTTGCTGATGGCACGGATAAGGGGCAATCAATATAATACTGATGCTTACCTTATTCACATAGAAATTTGCAATTTACAAACTTATAAAACACAGCGCCGCCCCCTTAGTTTTGCTTCACCCCACTAAACCCTGGAAAACATACGACAACTGCTTTGTTAGTTCTGCAACATAATTGCAGCATATTATCAGAGAGTTCGCTTGAGTATTTTTACTTCGTACACATTGTTCGCGTCGTGACAAGATAAATGTTAATGTTAAAGGTTTGTGCAGAAACTAAATGTCGATTGTGTGACATCGCAAAAGTTTGCACTTACCACCTCGAGAAACGTGACTTGCCTTCGTAAAACGTGCTGTCTTGACGTTTGTGGTTGGCCCAAGTCGGATGGAATAATACGTGTTGTCTGGTTGTGTATGTAAATGTCGAGTCGTAGTACCAAACCATTTCCTACAAGTAGAGTTTTCAAAAAAATGTGGTAAAAGTCTGAGACCCGCATGCAGAAACCTGCATTGTCGCACAGGGACACTCTAGCACTAAAACAATCACCAAAATAATGAAATTTTACGGGACAATATAGTAGCAAACGGTAATCAGGCAAAAAGAACTATTAAAATTATTTATCCCAACCTTTTCGCGTCACAACAATTTTGAAAAATTTGAACCTGTATCGGTCCTCGGACTTTTCATTTAAAACACATCGGACTTTGGACTTTTTAATTCAAAACATTTTAATTCGTATAATTGTCGTGTCATATTGTCCCGGTTGTGGGCACGCCTGCCTCGATGACGACTTGTTAAAGGCGGCTACAATGTAAACTATGATGTTCATTGCAAATTGTTTGGTGAGTCTGATCTTTGCATCTCAATAACAGCTGACTGATTAACAGCCACACAGGTGTCTCTTCTTTCTTTGTATTCTTGAATAACGTTAAAAGCGAACGTTTAAATCAGCTACAGATCCACATGGGATAAAATAGAAGACTCAAAAATAGTCTAAGAATAGACCCAGAATGGACCAAAAATAGACCCAGAATTCACCGGCGACAAAGTCGGAAACAAGCTATTTATAGTAGAGCAAAATATTGGCTATTGCGTGAAACCTTTTTTCCTTTAAGTTATAGAATTCATTTTATGGCAAAGGTGCAATTTATAAAGTCATAGCGCTCTCTAACCGAGCTGCTATGCTTCTTCTCAAGTACGAGCGGCTGTGTTCTACTTTAAACTTGAAACGGAAACGACAGTATAAACAAGAGGAAGTATGCGTAATGATGAACAAACACCTTATGTTTGTGCAGAACATTCTAGAATAACAAAATGACTCAAAATATCTTATGACTTGCATGAGAACGGAAATACCAACACTTGCATCCAGTTAAAAAGAGGTTAAACACTTCCCCTACATGCTGTGCAACATTATTGCAAACAACATGCTAACGTTAAACATAAACTTTGTGCACATTAATATTATGACCGCTACAAAAGCTCCCCCCCGAAAGGGTGTTAAATGTGTTTGGATGAAAAACACATTTCGAAATCCTACAAAATTTGCGTGCGACACTTTACAAGCGACAAAAAAACACTAAAACGCTGGGTGACGATGGAACGAAACAATTACTTTGCGTGGCAATGATAAATAATGTCATAAATTCTTGTCAAATATGGGTATTGACTCTGCAATTCTTGTAGTAGATATGGTAGTATGTGCGAAAACAGCAATCAATATAACAGTTAATATGTCGACAATCATAACATATGCAAATATAAACTAGAAAAAAATGGTATAATAAGTATGATGCGATATATATATATTTTGGGTAGCGAGACAACAGGGAAAAGAATGTAATGGTTTCATGCAAACAGTTAATGACATTCAATAAGATAGATATTGACTCTTCCCTAAAATTTTGGAAGCTAATCTTAACAGAAACGATGTATGAAGTTAAGTGAAAGAGTATATGTGAACAAGGTTGCTGTAGGCGTTAATCTATTTACGAGTAAGGGGCTGGCTAAAATGTTAACGCCGTGTGAAAAACTCAGTTAGCTGATTGTCGTCGAATGGCTTCCTGTTGATCTTGTTGTTGTTTGACGTCTGAGTTCATCTGTTTTTGTACTGTCACGTGTGTGATGACGTGGCCGGTACAAAAGGTGGTTAATAGCACTGCAAAACTGGTCATGGATATGACGATTGCAAATAATTAAGTTGGTGCCAATTGTTGCACGTTGGTACCCACTTGAGAGAAAGTATCGTTCGCTCGTGCTGGCTCATAATTTTGTAGGCTTGTAAATAGTAGGAGCTCGTGGCTCGAAATGTTTGTTTGTAGACTTGTGAATAGTTGGAGCTCGTGGCTCGAAATGTCTGTTTGTAGATTTGTGAACAGATGGAGCTCGATGCTCAAAGTGGTATGCACCATGCAGACAAATATGGCGTAGAACGACGTCGTGTTTCGGTTAGGATGCTTGTTTTCTTGGGTTTGGGCAATTGTCCCCAGCGTAACTGAGCTCACTTGTTTTTGACAGGTTGGTCGTTTACATGTAATATTTGAGTGTGGAAAATGTGTGATCTTATTAAACAGCTCAAACCAGGGAGTCAATACATATCATGCAGCGTGAGTAGCAAAACAAGAACGTTTCCGGCTCGACAAAACCGTTGACATGAAACGTGAAACATAAATTGACGGTGATACACACCGAAGTACACGTTTACAGTTTGACACTAGCAAAATATATATATCATTTTTTACTGAATTATAAGTTATATACACGCACACAGCTTAACATGCAACATACATCGATGAATAAACATAACTACTTTATCTTGAAAAGTGTTATTAAGCGAATAAAATATATATTTTACAACACAGAAAATTGTCAAGTGCAGATTTCACACGCATTTACTTAACCAAGGAAAAGATGTCAGTCGGCGCGATCGCGTGAATGCCATTTCCGTGATCCTGGTAGTCGAGTTGTTCCTCCTCTTTTGTTTCTGATTCCATTGGGATGTCGGTGGCGTTGCACATAACTAAAATGTCTGGTTGTGCTCGAACAGTCTCTGGTAAGTTCGGTCGAGCGTCAGGGCAATCTGTGAGTAACCCTTGTCCAGATGACGACTTGTTCGAACCGTTCGGGGCATAACTTTGTACGTGCTGTCCGAACCTTGCTCGTAAGGTACCAATTTGAAGCAACATCTGCCTGCGCTGGAAGCGAGCTCGGAAGGTGTGTAGCAACTCGTGGGCACCACTTTGTGGGCACGCCTGCCTCGATGACGACTTGTTAAAGGCGGCTACAATGTAAACTATGATGTTCATTGCAAATTGTTTGGTGAGTCTGATCTTTGCATCTCAATAACAGCTGACTGATTAACAGCCACACAGGTGTCTCTTCTTTCTTTGTATTCTTGAATAACGTTAAAAGCGAACGTTCAAATCAGCTACAGATCCACATGGGATAAAATAGAAGACTCAAAAATAGTCTAAGAATAGACCCAGAATGGACCAAAAATAGACCCAGAATTCACCGGCGACAAAGTCGGAAACAAGCTATTTATAGTAGAGCAAAATATTGGCTATTGCGTGAAACCTTTTTTCCTTTAAGTTATAGAATTCATTTTATGGCAAAGGTGCAATTTATAAAGTCATAGCGCTCTCTAACCGAGCTGCTATGCTTCTTCTCAAGTACGAGCGGCTGTGTTCTACTTTAAACTTGAAACGGAAACGACAGTATAAACAAGAGGAAGTATGCGTAATGATGAACAAACACCTTATGTTTGTGCAGAACATTCTAGAATAACAAAATGACTCAAAATATCTTATGACTTGCATGAGAACGGAAATACCAACACTTGCATCCAGTTAAAAAGAGGTTAAACACTTCCCCTACATGCTGTGCAACATTATTGCAAACAACATGCTAACGTTAAACATAAACTTTGTGCACATTAATATCATGACCGCTACAAAAGCTCCCCCCCGAAAGGGTGTTAAATGTGTTTGGATGAAAAACACATTTCGAAATCCTACAAAATTTGCGTGCGACACTTTACAAGCGACAAAAAAACACTAAAACGCTGGGTGACGAAGGAACGAAACAATTACTTTGCGTGGCAATGATAAATAATGTCATAAATTCTTGTCAAATATGGGTATTGACTCTGCAATTCTTGTAGTAGATATGGTAGTATGTGCGAAAACAGCAATCAATATAACAGTTAATATGTCGACAATCATAACATATGCAAATATAAACTAGAAAAAAATGGTATAATAAGTATGATGCGATATATATATATTTTGGGTAGCGAGACAACAGGGAAAAGAATGTAATGGTTTCATGCAAACAGTTAATGACATTCAATAAGATAGATATTGACTCTTCCCTAAAATTTTGGAAGCTAATCTTAACAGAAACGATGTATGAAGTTAAGTGAAAGAGTATATGTGAACAAGGTTGCTGTAGGCGTTAATCTATTTACGAGTAAGGGGCTGGCTAAAATGTTAACGCCGTGTGAAAAACTCAGTTAGCTGATTGTCGTCGAATGGCTTCCTGTTGATCTTGTTGTTGTTTGACGTCTGAGTTCATCTGTTTTTGTACTGTCACGTGTGTGATGACGTGGCCGGTACAAAAGGTGGTTAATAGCACTGCAAAACTGGTCATGGATATGACGATTGCAAATAATTAAGTTGGTGCCAATTGTTGCACGTTGGTACCCACTTGAGAGAAAGTATCGTTCGCTCGTGCTGGCTCATAATTTTGTAGGCTTGTAAATAGTAGGAGCTCGTGGCTCGAAATGTTTGTTTGTAGACTTGTGAATAGTTGGAGCTCGTGGCTCGAAATGTCTGTTTGTAGATTTGTGAACAGATGGAGCTCGATGCTCAAAGTGGTATGCACCATGCAGACAAATATGGCGTAGAACGACGTCGTGTTTCGGTTAGGATGCTTGTTTTCTTGGGTTTGGGCAATTGTCCCCAGCGTAACTGAGCTCACTTGTTTTTGACAGGTTGGTCGTTTACATGTAATATTTGAGTGTGGAAAATGTGTGATCTTATTAAACAGCTCAAACCAGGGAGTCAATACATATCATGCAGCGTGAGTAGCAAAACAAGAACGTTTCCGGCTCGACAAAACCGTTGACATGAAACGTGAAACATAAATTGACGGTGATACACACCGAAGTACACGTTTACAGTTTGACACTAGCAAAATATATATATCATTTTTTACTGAATTATAAGTTATATACACGCACACAGCTTAACATGCAACATACATCGATGAATAAACATAACTACTTTATCTTGAAAAGTGTTATTAAGCGAATAAAATATATATTTTACAACACAGAAAATTGTCAAGTGCAGATTTCACACGCATTTACTTAACAAAGGAAAAGATGTCAGTCGGCGCGATCGCGTGAATGCCATTTCCGTGATCCTGGTAGTCGAGTTGTTCCTCCTCTTTTGTTTCTGATTCCATTGGGATGTCGGTGGCGTTGCACATAACTAAAATGTCTGGTTGTGCTCGAACAGTCTCTGGTAAGTTCGGTCGAGCGTCAGGGCAATCTGTGAGTAACCCTTGTCCAGATGACGACTTGTTCGAACCGTTCGGGGCATAACTTTGTACGTGCTGTCCGAACCTTGCTCGTAAGGTACCAATTTGAAGCAACATCTGCCTGCGCTGGAAGCGAGCTCGGAAGGTGTGTAGCAACTCGTGGGCACCACTTTGTGGGCACGCCTGCCTCGATGACGACTTGTTAAAGGCGGCTACAATGTAAACTATGATGTTCATTGCAAATTGTTTGGTGAGTCTGATCTTTGCATCTCAATAACAGCTGACTGATTAACAGCCACACAGGTGTCTCTTCTTTCTTTGTATTCTTGAATAACGTTAAAAGCGAACGTTCAAATCAGCTACAGATCCACATGGGATAAAATAGAAGACTCAAAAATAGTCTAAGAATAGACCCAGAATGGACCAAAAATAGACCCAGAATTCACCGGCGACAAAGTCGGAAACAAGCTATTTATAGTAGAGCAAAATATTGGCTATTGCGTGAAACCTTTTTTCCTTTAAGTTATAGAATTCATTTTATGGCAAAGGTGCAATTTATAAAGTCATAGCGCTCTCTAACCGAGCTGCTATGCTTCTTCTCAAGTACGAGCGGCTGTGTTCTACTTTAAACTTGAAACGGAAACGACAGTATAAACAAGAGGAAGTATGCGTAATGATGAACAAACACCTTATGTTTGTGCAGAACATTCTAGAATAACAAAATGACTCAAAATATCTTATGACTTGCATGAGAACGGAAATACCAACACTTGCATCCAGTTAAAAAGAGGTTAAACACTTCCCCTACATGCTGTGCAACATTATTGCAAACAACATGCTAACGTTAAACATAAACTTTGTGCACATTAATATCATGACCGCTACACGGTCAAACTCGGTCAAACCTCACCTTTTTTCTACACAAAAGCTTGACCGGCTATAAACCTGTTTAAACCTGTTTTCTAATCACCACGATGGTCATATACTGGCTTAAGGCTATTGTTGTATCGCTTTTAACGTGTTAACAGTAACCCACGTATTACTTGGCCTCCAGCCATGTTATATGTGACACTTCTGTAAAGCAATTTAAAGAATAATTGCGGTTTAGAACTTAGTTAATCTTCTCGGGCGTACGTTTTTACAGCTCAGCTTGCATAACAACATTTGACCTGAGCGCTATAAAGACCGACGTGTTTCAAACTAAAAATCAGTCATCTAGAGTTACCTTAAGTTACCTTAAGCTACCTTAAGTGACTAGAGTACGCATTAGAATTGATGTCTCACAGTTGATTCGTGCGCGGTGACTTTTGTGTTGCGTGTTTAGCCGCAAGAGGCGCTTTCGTGGCATGCCTTATTGAAATATAATGGGGGAACGTTAAACCGGTTTGCGTCTTGTTAGGTTTGTTTAGGCAGCGATACTTTGTTTGTTTATTAGAGTCAGATATACGGAGTGTTTAATTGTCTACCCACTGGGTCAGTACAGATTTATACCATCGCTTGCTGCAATTAGTTGAACATTTTGGCTAATTAACATACTTGTTTAAACACCAATAGTGACTGTCCATTTATTGACCTAATAATGTGATGTGCTGCTAAACAGTCAGGTTGTATTATGTATGGTCAATATCACATGTTAATATTCAGTGGTAGTACAAGTTTTATCTTGTTATAATTTTTCATCTGTGTTTTAGATAAAAATTATTTCAAAATGTTTTGTAAGGTATGTGGGGTTTGGATTCAGTTATTTAACTTCTGTCCACATTGCTCATCACCAGTAATAAAGGATTTGCCCAGTGGATCTAACACTCCTGAATCAGCAACTGCTTCCCCAAGTGAATCACCATCTGGTACACCTAAGTTGCCTTCATTTCAAACATTTAAAGAGTTAAAATCACAAGAAAGGTCCAGTCTGTTATATAGGCCAAAAGTTAAAAAAATGAAGTTTGACAGAGTTGAAGAAGAAGTTACCATCACTATAGGTGTCATGTGTATCAATAAAGATGGGACTTTGTCAATTAAAAGAGGGAAAAATTTGCCATTAAAAGTTAAGCGTGGTGCCACTAGTGAGGAAATTTTTGATCATGCATTTAAAAAGCGCTGTGTTTGGGATAGTTTTTTTGAGAAGGAAAGACAATACCAATTGGTTTATCCTGATGGAAAGTTGGTTAAATATATACCTGGCACTGAAGAAAATTTTACTTTGATTAAATACAAACAAGAATTAGGAAAATCATTCTCAAGAGTAGTGTTGTACCTTGGTTACCAAGAAGAAGAAATTGATTCCACTTACACAAAAGCCAATACATCACTCAATGCTTCAAAAAAGTCAGTGGAAGAGCCTTCGACAAGCGCCACTTCAAAACCGGCAAACCTAAGGTGCCCCATTTGTAACATTCAAGTAGCAGCTGATATAATTGAGGTGCATGCCGACATGTGTTTAAGTAAAAAGGAAAACCATTTCACATGCTTTGAAAATGTATTTGAGACAATTGAGTGCCCCAGTGAAGAAGACGTTGAAACAATTGTCATATTGAATAATGAAGAAACGGAAACCGTTGTTAAAAATCTATTAAAAAAGGCCCATTTTGATGATGGGTATGTGCAAGTCAGCATAAGAAGAGGATTTGCCTTTGCCGACTTGCAAGTTTTTTGAAAAAAACTGGAATAGGAAAAGATGGAATCGTTCCTATCAGTTTGTGTATGTTGGTGAAGCTGGAGTGGATACTGGTGGCATGTCGAGAGATTTTTTTACAGGTTTGCACATACAGATTTTCTTTTTTTTTGTTGACTGGTTCATGTAGTTAAAATAAAAAGCTAAATGTAACACAATTTTAAATGATTATGCAAGTTATTGGCTTAGTGAATATTCTTATGGACCCAAAAGCGGTTTATTGCTTGATGGTGCACCACATACATGTATTTTTATGCTGATAGTTTCATCTTGTTGAATGCCTTACATGAAAATTTGCAGTACAATATTATTTCACTTTGGATTTGGTTATTTTTTTGGCAGAGGCACTTAGAAAAGTCAAGTCACAGTATTTCACTGGTGATGCAGATGAATTGGAACCTTTCTGTGGTTTAACAAGTGTGGTTGATGGTACTGCTCACTGCATTGGGCATTTGTTTGCTGCCAGCTTGGCCAACGGAGGGGCCGGGATGTGGATTTAAAAAAAAATGGATTTACAAATATTTAGCAGGAGGTCTAAATCAGGCAATGGCTGATTTGCCATCTAACCTGAAGGTCGATTCACCATATTTTGACATATATACACAAGTAAGAATTTGATTTGCATGGAAAAGTTCACATACTTTGTATAAGTCCCCTAGAACAATATGTGCATTATATTCAGTTACATTTCTGTTGCTGTACTAAGTTTGATAAAGGTTTTCATTTTCAGTCCTAGTTGAAACATTATTTTTACGAGTATGCAAAACTGTGTCAGTTTATCAATTTTGGGAATTGGTGCACCAGTTTATACAACCAACTTTTAGCTGCAATTGTGAAAAATAGTACAGTATAATGATTAGAATGTAAACTGTTTTCTATTTATTAGTTAACAGATGCAGTCTGTGACGATACAGTATAATGATTAGAATGTTAACTGTTTTTTTTTATTAGTTAATGGATGCAGTCAGTGATGATCAATTGAAAGAAATATTAACATCACAGAAAGGGTGTGAGGTTTTAGATGCAGTGGGGTACAGGGGTGACCCCACTAAAGCAAAAATGAATAAAAAGACAGATGTTCTTCAGTAAGTAGTATGTCTAATGCCGAAAACATTTGTTGCAAAGTTTAAGGTCAAAATTGTGTAGTATGTTTAAGTACACATTATAAACTGAACACTTAGGTTTGCACAGAAACAAACTAGATAGAGGTATATTAAATCACAACATGCCACTCTACTTAAAGTTATCAAATAACCTGTTTTGCAGATCTATTTTCATCAAGTGTGAGGTTGAGCCGTTGCTTCCTGTACTAGACTGCATTAGTGCTGGTTTACAGTGCAATGGCATAATGTCGATCATTCGGGAAAATCAGAGCCTATTTCAAGCTGTTTTCTGTAGCTCTGACCATTATTCTTGGAACAGTAGCAGATTTCTTGAAATTGTTCGGCCCATATTTTCTGAGGATGGCAGCAACAACAAAATAAAGGAAATCAATGTGCACAAAGGTTTTCTTGACTTCATAGATATGTGTTTTCATGATGGTTAGTGTTGTCTTTATTTTCAAAAGATAATGGTAAAATTGTTGGGTTGTATTTGACTGGCCTAAAACATAATATTTTTCTTATCCCTGTTGTTATAAAGTTAGTAAGTGTTTAAATGCTTAATCATTATAACATTGGAAGAAGTTTAGTTATTTATTTGTGTTATTTATGTGTACACATTACAGGTAGTGTGTATATTTGTGGTACTTAAGGTAACGTATTAATTGTTGTGAAATGTTTTAAATGCAGATTCAGTGATGCCTGCAAAAAGAGTGGTTATGAAGTTTGTAACTGGCTGTGAAAAAGTTCCACCTCTTGGATTGCCACAAGATATAAAAGTGCAGTTTGTGCATGAGTGCCCACCTGATTGTAAATGCTTGCCTACTGTTAGTACTTGTGCAATGTGCATTAACCTTCCTGTTCACATTATTACTTGTGAAAAGATGCAAGATGCATTTCGACAAGCAACTACATGTGAACTAGGATTTGGACTTGTGTAATAATCAGTTGTCTGTTTGAGAAGGCATTTAAATGAGAAAATTAATGATTTAGAAAGGTAAATAGGCACCAATACTATCTATTTAGTGACCTTATTGATGTTGCATGGTTACTTTTAAATGTAACTCTCATAATGTTCTTGTGTGGTTTTGGAGGGGACTATAGGGCTATAGTAAACCCTATCTTTAGGGGATTCATTTCGGGGATTTCATTTCGTTTTCTACAAATTTACTCGAAAATTGAAAATAAACATCTTCCAGGGAATCAGTTTGTTTTTGTAATTTATTTTAATGTAGTTTCGTACAATTAAAAGCATGAAAAACGTAAACAGTTCTAAACATGAAATGCCGTATTTTGTCTCTCGATCCTTCAACACACTTGCCATCTATTCATTTATGCTGAATTGACCAATAGGCAAAGTTGTACCTAAAAGGAGGACAGAAATTTTCCCACCACACTTATTATTTTCTTGATATTTAAATGCATGAGCAAGTCGAATTTATATTTTTGATACGCCGTGTAGCTCTTACTTGATGTCAATTAAAATGTTTGCACTGGAAAATAAATGTTTGCGTCAAAAAAATTGTTTGCACTAAAAAAAAAAATTGAAATTTTTTTTTCAATTGAACAAACTGAATCTGAAGAAATCTGAAGAACACGTTTAAAGACGGAATAAAAACATGAAACCTACATTAAATACTACCCAACAGCACAATAACAACCAAACTTAGTAATATAACACAAGGTAGGTGCATAAAACCAAACACACAAACTCAGTTTTGTCATTTTCCTGCTCTTAAAGCACTCAACTCAATGCAAGCATCCGACACGCGTGCAGTGTTAATAAGGCGTGACGGAAACCATAGTTGAACTACCATGTGAGTATACTATGGTGTAACACTGTCCTGGAATCAGGCTAGTTAGCCCACTCAGACTTTTAGTCAAACCCGTCAAAGTAACCGCTTACCAACCTAGACGTGACGTAATGACTAACGAAAACCGTCAGAAAGCGGAAATTCCGCTTGTGATTGGCTGAAAAAGCCTTGTTGTTTGAATCCGGAAACATCACTGATTTAAACAATGAAACAATAATTCAATTGCCTTACTGTATTGTCTATGTAAAATTCGTTCCTGCTTAATTATGTGCTTATACTGAAACAAAAGTTGAACCTTAACTTAAAAATTGTAAAGCACCGTTAATTAGCTTCAACGTTATAGCAACTGATTAAGTTAATGAGTGTCAAATCTTGACGACGACAGTTTGTTAGTGTTATACTGCAAGATAATACTGGCCAGACACATTTATATTTGTTTCACATCAAAACCTCATGGTTCTGTTGCGCAATGTACTGTCATACCAACAAACTGACAGCTGTCATATGAACAAACTTGAACCTTTGTTTAAAATCCTGTTCATTAATAAACCTTTGTTTAAAATCCTGTTCATTAACTTGACCTCCAGTCTAAAATATTGACAGCCTGCGAAATATGATGTTACTTTTTACCATTAGAGTGTAACAACTTCCCACAAATGTTTCAACAAAAAAGGCGGTTTGCAAAACATAGACACAAGCCCACCGTATTTGCAACAAATTTGCTTGAATACATATTTCAAAACCACTGTTTCGTACAGGTTATGTCACTGTGTAAGATTTGACTATTACTATCTTGACTTTCCCATGTTATTTGCCTTTAGATCTAGCCTATACTATGACAAGATTAAATGTTAATTTGCAAATTGTAAAACAAACGTGCAAACAATTACATCGCTTAACAAAATAATAAGCAGAAACAAAGTTGACACAAAATCTTATAAAACCTGACATAGTTAACTAAAGCAGCTAAATTATTTTGTCTTGAATTTCTGAAACAACCCCAGGTAAGTGCCAAGTCACATTATTGTTTGCCGCCGAATATAAAAACGCCCTTGCTCGTCTGTAAAGTGTAAACCTGTGTTAAGACACGCTTCAATTCGCTTCAAAAGCCAGGATGTACCACTGAAGTACGACACCAGGGCTTTCAACAACTTTAGCCTGGTAACACTCAAGGTGCAAATCAAGCGCACAAAACACTGGTAAATCATTAAATGCTGCTGTTATAAACTCGCTGAGCGAACAGAGTAATGTTTGTGTGTACTTGCTACCGTTCAATGTTTGTTAAAAGCTCAGGTCGTGTGCTAAGGCTCGGCTCTGTGGCTCGGTCTCGGTTTGCAATGGCTCGGTTGTGTGCTAAGCAAACACGGCCTTTCTTTGAGGCTTTGTTATAAATTTCCAAAGCATTAGGCCGGCATTTACCCTCTTGTTCATATGCGATGTAATCGAATTCAATAAACCTTATTCATTAAGGAAGTGCGTTCAGCCAAATAAACTTCCTTACATCCAGCAAGTTTCTTGAAAGCAGGGATTTTCAACTTCAGGAAGTTCATTTCGTTTACTATTGACAACCAAGGGTCTGCGTTTGTGTTGCAAGGATTTATTGGTTTGTGCGGTCCTTTACGATCCCAGCGCAGAACACACAATGTGCAATTTAAGCACGTTAAATTTGACTTAACTTGGTTTACAAGAATACACCGAATGTAACTATGTGAGCACAGTATCAAATTACATAAAATAACACAATTTCGCTTCATTATTGGCAAAAACTGAAACTTTGCACAAACAAAGGGTTAAGAGGCAACACCAGAACAAAACAGAAGATGAAAAACTAACTATAATTAGGCTTAAAGTAATGAATAGACATGTTTTCTTTTGTTTGTCATTCACTTTAAACACACTTTCGTTTTTCGTAAAATGGTTAGATATAGCCCTGTATTTGGATCACTAGCTGTCTTATTTGTTGCGCATGCATCTAGCTTAAAGGAACCTGAGATAGTCAAAATCATGCCAGACAACGGAGTGAAATTAATTTGCATCGTCACAAAATATGTAGCGGCATAAGTTGCACCTTTAAATAATATTCAGTGTTTTTATGTTGAAAAACATATTAGTTAGTTATGCAGTTTGTAACACGCAGTGTTTAAGCTTTAAGCATTGAGTTCTGTGGTTTAAGTAATAAGTTTTGACGGGAGTTTTTAGTTCATTTCAAATGTTTTGTTTCTGTCAGAAAATGAATGCAAACTTTGTACTTGTCCCGAGGCCAATGCGAGCTTGGCCACCGCACGACGAGGGGTTACTGCAGGTCAATTTTGCCAAACACCAGTAAGAATGTTTTCTATATGTTTATTACAATGTGCCTTTCAAGTTATAAGGTGATATAAACTTGTAAAACATTACTTAAATTACTGTGTTGTTGTAAGTCGCTGCTTATAAAGTTTTTTACCCTGATCTTTGTGCAGCTTACAATCAAGGGCTGCTTACATTATGTTATCATACCAACATTATGTCTGCAGTTATGCTTTTTAATTTACATGTCAACATACTCTCTGCTGGGTGCAATTGTTTGCTTTCATAACAATTGTTAAGAAATAGTTGTACTATGCAGCAAGATAAAGCAGTGTTATTAAACTTTTAAGTATCGAATTTTATTTTGCTCATGTGCACTTGAACATGACAAGCATATTAATTTATGAAGTGTAACATCTTAAAATCCAGCTTCCAATTGAGTGTGGTTTACATTATTTTGTTAACACCTTAACAAGCGATAGTCAAGTAAATGCAGAGTGTATGATTTTGGAAAAAAACATTGTTAACAAAAAGAACGGATTGTAAGCTACCCTTAAAGTTTATCAAATGGTCATTTAGATAACCTACGCCCCCAGGGCAAACAGCGGAAAAAAGGCTCCAGCAAACACACAAAACATCGCATATCTCCAGTTCTAGTACAGGTAGAAAGGTGAAATTTCACACCTGCACTAAGTCGAACATGCAGAATTTAAAAATGCAAAAAAAATTTTTTTGCCACAAAATTAAAAAAATTTTGGGCCGAAATATCCCGATTTTGGTAACTTAAACTAAAACGGGAAAAATAAAATATTGCTCATTTTTTTTGGAAAAGCTTTACGTTTCTGAAAATCTAAGTGATATGCGCCAAACTTCGGGGCGGCTGGTTAAAAAAATGCAATTTATTTGAAAAATTTTAGGACGTAAAAAGGTGGCAGTTTAGGTTTGGCGCTCAAATTTTGGGGTCAAATCTCAACAGAATTGAATGAAACTTGCAGGAAATGCAAATAAGGGTCAAGACTTTGCACAGAAAAAATATCTACTTAAAAATACCTAATGGAAAAAAATGATAACTGATTAAATGTTATTACTGCCAAATTACATTTTGGAATAAGTACGATCTTCAGTTTATCTTTAAAAAACGCAAGAAATTGACACTTAAATGCAATGAATCACACACATATGCAATTATGAGGTATTTAGGCTACTATATTGTAAAAATCAAAAGAAAACATTGATTCTGAGCGAAATATTAATCATACGAAACTGAATATTGCCATAACGACCAACCCTTGACCTACTTTGAGGCGGATTTTTAGCTATTGTGTTCAAACGGGAAAAAAGCCACTAACATATTCTTTTTCTGCAGAGCATGCCGTTTTCAAAAAGCCCTAAATCATCATTTTAACTTCGGGGCCACTGCTCCTAATATTCACTTGAAGTTCATAACTCGCGCATATTGCCGCCGTCCCGCTCGCCAGCAAACAATGACGCGCGACCAATCAAAATCGTCAAAAAGGGTTCACTTTCGACCTCAATATCTCGCGATCCAAACAAGGCTGAACAGAAAAATTTCCACACAATACTTTTCAAGGAATTAACAAGCCAACGATGGCACTCGCTTGAAAAATAATCAAAACCAAAAATATTAATACGCTTATGAATATGACTGCTTAATGCTCATTACTACGTTTCGCGGGATAAAAGCCACTGCCATATTCTTTTTCTGCAGAGCATGCCGTTTTCAAAAAGCCCTAAATCGTTATTTTAACTTCGGGGCCACTGCTCCTAATATTCACTTGAAGTTCATAACTCGCTCATATTGCCGCCGTCCCGCTCGCCAGCAAACAATGACGCGCGACCGATCAAAATCGTCAAAAAGGGTTCACTTTCGACCTCATTATCTCGCGAACCAAACAAGGCTGAACAGAAAAATTCGCACACAATACTTTTCAAGAAATTAACAAGCCAACGATGGCACTCGCTTGAAAAATAATCAAAACCAAAAATATTAATACGCTTATGAATATGACTGCTTAATGCTCATTACTACGTTTCGCGGGATAAAAGCCACTGACATATTCTTTTTCTGCAGAGCATGCCGTTTTCAAAAAGCCCTAAATCGTTATTTTAACTTCGGGGCCACTGCTCCTAATATTCACTTGAAGTTCATAACTCGCGCATATTGCCGCCGTCCCGCTCGCCAGCAAACAATGACGCGCGACCGATCAAAATCGTCAAAAAGGGTTCACTTTCGACCTCAATATCTCGCGAACCAAACAAGGCTGAACAGAAAAATTTCCACACAATACTTTTCAAGGAATTAACAAGCCAACGATGGCACTCGCTTGAAAAATAATCAAAACCAAAAATATTAATACGCTTATGAATATGACTGCTTAATGCTCATTACTACGTTTCGCGGGATAAAAGCCACTGACATATTCTTTTTCTGCAGAGCATGCCGTTTTCAAAAAGCCCTAAATCGTTATTTTAACTTCGGGGCCACTGCTCCTAATATTCACTTGAAGTTCATAACTCGCGCATATTGCCGCCGTCCCGCTCGCCAGCAAACAATGACGCGCGACCGATCAAAATCGTCAAAAAGGGTTCACTTTCGACCTCAATATCTCGCGAACCAAACAAGGCTGAACAGAAAAATTTCCACACAATACTTTTCAAGGAATTAACAAGCCAACGATGGCACTCGCTTGAAAAATAATCAAAACCAAAAATATTAATACGCTTATGAATATGACTGCTTAATGCTCATTACTACGTTTCGCGGGATAAAAGCCACTGCCATATTCTTTTTCTGCAGAGCATGCCGTTTTCAAAAAGCCCTAAATCGTTATTTTAACTTCGGGGCCACTGCTCCTAATATTCACTTGAAGTTCATAACTCGCGCATATTGCCGCCGTCCCGCTCGCCAGCAAACAATGACGCGCGACCGATCAAAATCGTCAAAAAGGGTTCACTTTCGACCTCAATATCTCGCGAACCAAACAAGGCTGAACAGAAAAATTCGCACACAATACTTTTCAAGAAATTAACAAGCCAACGATGGCACTCGCTTGAAAAATAATCAAAACCAAAAATATTAATACGCTTATGAATATGACTGCTTAATGCTCATTACTACGTTTCGCGGGATAAAAGCCACTGACATATTCTTTTTCTGCAGAGCATGCCGTTTTCAAAAAGCCCTAAATCGTTATTTTAACTTCGGGGCCACTGCTCCTAATATTCACTTGAAGTTCATAACTCGCGCATATTGCCGCCGTCCCGCTCGCCAGCAAACAATGACGCGCGACCGATCAAAATCGTCAAAAAGGGTTCACTTTCGACCTCAATATCTCGCGAACCAAACAAGGCTGAACAGAAAAATTCGCACACAATACTTTTCAAGGAATTAACAAGCCAACGATGGCACTCGCTTGAAAAATAATCAAAACCAAAAATATTAATACGCTTATGAATATGACTGCTTAATGCTCATTACTACGTTTCGCGGGATAAAAGCCACTGACATATTCTTTTTCTGCAGAGCATGCCGTTTTCAAAAAGCCCTAAATCGTTATTTTAACTTCGGGGCCACTGCTCCTAATATTCACTTGAAGTTCATAACTCGCGCATATTGCCGCCGTCCCGCTCGCCAGCAAACAATGACGCGCGACCGATCAAAATCGTCAAAAAGGGTTCACTTTCGACCTCAATATCTCGCGAACCAAACAAGGCTGAACAGAAAAATTTCCACACAATACTTTTCAAGGAATTAACAAGCCAACGATGGCACTCGCTTGAAAAATAATCAAAACCAAAAATATTAATACGCTTATGAATATGACTGCTTAATGCTCATTACTACGTTTCGCGGGATAAAAGCCACTGCCATATTCTTTTTCTGCAGAGCATGCCGTTTTCAAAAAGCCCTAAATCGTTATTTTAACTTCGGGGCCACTGCTCCTAATATTCACTTGAAGTTCATAACTCGCGCATATTGCCGCCGTCCCGCTCGCCAGCAAACAATGACGCGCGACCGATCAAAATCGTCAAAAAGGGTTCACTTTCGACCTCAATATCTCGCGAACCAAACAAGGCTGAACAGAAAAATTTGCACACAATACTCTTTGGTTGCGCAGTACATGTCCGTTGGTTTCTCTCGAGTAACGAGGTACTCGCGACTCTCGCCGGAGCCAGATCGATGATTACCTCCGGTTTTCCGAAGTACGACTGGCTCAACTCGTGAAGGCCGGACCATTTGAGAGTCATTACTATGTTTTTTGTTTCTCTTTTTCCTTAACAAAAATTTCTGATAATATTTAATATGACTGATAATATTTAATATGAAATATTAACTATTAAATAATCAATTTTGTTTAAACGTTTTGTGCACTGCATTTGTCACAGTACCAAACTACATTTTTGTCACAAACATTATTTGGAAATGTTACCTTTACACAGCCAGGGTGGTACCATTCCTTACATCTGTCGCATTCAGTATAAAGCTGCTTGTTGTCAGCTAACCTACACTTGCAGTAAACTGGAATCTCAAAGGAGTCGAAACAACTTTGCAAGCCTCCAATATGAGGAAACTGCTCAGATAGAATGTTCATTGCTGAGTCTATATGATTATCACCAAGCCAATATTTTTTCCTTTTTACACCCACCAAGTCATCTGACGTTAAAGAAAACTTTGTTTCCCACTTTGTTGCACAACAGCGCCGAGCTAAACCTGATTGTTCGTGCTCACATAAACCTTTTGTTAATTGACGCTGATTTCTCTTCTTTGCATCGTCCTTGCGCTGAACTGTCGAGCCTAAGCAGTCCCGCAGAGACACTGCGGGTGATTGCATATACTTTCCCATGCTTTTGTCTGGAGCTGTGAGCCTACTTCGTTTTTGCCACTTTTCTTCAGCTTCCCTTGATGCTGTTTGTTTTCGCTTTCTCTTTTCGCCTATCCTTATACCATCTTTGTACTCGCGAACCAACCCAAGATGACTGTCTGCATAAACTTGTGCAAACTCATGTAAGCCTTTAAATATTCTTTCTTGACACCTAGTCCTTTTCAATTCCTGTTGACTTTTTTCCATAATGCCTTGCGTTCGATTGTCTTTGGTAAAATTCTGCTCAGTTCTTTTCTGCACTTCATTGTAAAAATCAGAATAACCTTTATAAACCTGAGTTTCACCGTGTCGACCAACATTCCCAAGCATCAAACTTGACCACAAGGCGAGTTTGGGAAGTGTGTATTTGATAAACTTTTTCATTAATTCAGGACAATAAAATTCGTTATCCTGCCCACTGTTTAAAACACACAATTTTGCCTTTTCAATAACCTCACCAAAATAATCAGTAAACGGATTGCCCTCCACTTGATCTGCCTCAAATTCAATGGTTTCTCTTTCTTCTGTTTCATTTTTACCGTTCTTTTGAATAGTTTCACGTGCAATTTTTTGTTTCAAATACTGCCAACTCTGTTCTGCTTGCTTTGTGTCTCTTGCTGTAAAAAGAATCGTCATATGATGCAAAATGTCTGCTACACTTTCCAACAGCTAAACAACACTTTCAATGAGACGCCAATTACACAATATTTTCTACTTTCCAAAAGCTAAACAACACTTTCCACTGAACGGCAACAAAACACTTTCCAACAGCTAAACAACACTTTCAATGAGACGCCAATTACACAATATTTTCTACTTTCCAACAACTAAACAACACTTTCCACTGAACGGCAACAAAACACTTTCCAACAGCTAAACAACACTTTCAATGAGACGCCAATTACACAATATTTTCTACTTTCCAACAGCTAAACAACACTTTCCACTGAACGGCAACAAAACACTTTCCAACAGCTAAACAACGCTTCCATTGACACGCCACCTGAACAATATTTTCTACTTTCCAACAACTAAACAACACTTTCCACTGAACGGCAACAAAACACTTTCCAACAGCTAAACAACGCTTCCATTGACACGCCACCTGAACAATATTTTCTACTTTCCAACAGCTAAACAACACTTTCCACTGAACGGCAACAAAACACTTTCCAACAGCTAAACAACGCTTCCATTGACACGCCACCTGAACAATATTTTCTACTTTCCAACAACTAAACAACACTTTCCACTGAACGGCAACAAAACACTTTCCAACAGCTAAACAACGCTTCCATTGACACGCCACCTGAACAATATTTTCTACTTTCCAAAAGCTAAACAACACTTTCCACTAAACGGCAACAAAACACTTTCCAACAGCTAAACAACGCTTCCATTGACACGCCACCTGAACAATATTTTCTACTTTCCAAAAGCTAAACAACACTTTCCACTAAACGGCAACAAAACACTTTCCAACAGCTAAACAACGCTTCCATTGACACGCCACCTGAACAATATTTTCTACTTTCCAAAAGCTAAACAACACTTTCCACTGAACGGCAACAAAACACTTTCCAACAGCTAAACAACACTTTCAATGAGACGCCAATTACACAATATTTTCTACTTTCCAACAGCTAAACAACACTTTCCACTGAACGGCAACAAAACACTTTCCAACAGCTAAACAACGCTTCCATTGACACGCCACCTGAACAATATTTTCTACTTTCCAACAGCTAAACAACACTTTCCACTGAACGGCAACAAAACACTTTCCAACAGCTAAACAACGCTTCCATTGACACGCCACCTGAACAATATTTTCTACTTTCCAACAGCTAAACAACACTTTCCACTGAACGGCAACAAAACACTTTCCAACAGCTAAACAACGCTTCCATTGACACGCCACCTGAACAATATTTTCTACTTTCCAACAACTAAACAACACTTTCCACTGAACGGCAACAAAACACTTTCCAACAGCTAAACAACACTTTCAATGAGACGCCAATTACACAATATTTTCTACTTTCCAAAAGCTAAACAACACTTTCCACTGAACGGCAACAAAACACTTTCCAACAGCTAAACAACGCTTCCATTGACACGCCACCTGAACAATATTTTCTACTTTCCAAAAGCTAAACAACACTTTCCACTAAACGGCAACAAAACACTTTCCAACAGCTAAACAACGCTTCCATTGACACGCCACCTGAACAATATTTTCTACTTTCCAACAACTAAACAACACTTTCCACTGAACGGCAACAAAACACTTTCCAACAGCTAAACAACACTTTCAATGAGACGCCAATTACACAATATTTTCTACTTTCCAAAAGCTAAACAACACTTTCCACTGAACGGCAACAAAACACTTTCCAACAGCTAAACAACGCTTCCATTGACACGCCACCTGAACAATATTTTCTACTTTCCAAAAGCTAAACAACACTTTCCACTGAACGGCAACAAAACACTTTCCAACAGCTAACCCACACTTTCCACTGCGGCAACTAAACCCTTTCCATTGGACAAACACAACAACGGATTTTTTAGCACTGACGTTAACTAAAAACCCTACATCATAAAACAATGTACCTCTTCATGAATAAATTAGTGCAAAATAAAAAGTTTTGCTTTCTTGCTACTTCTGAAAAACCATCTACAAGCACTACATTCAAAACGAACAAAACAAAAAACTTCTTCGAACGCAACTACATTTTGTAAAAACCCAGTAAATAAAAACCTGACGCTACACTGCAAAAGCTTTTCTTTCTTCTCAGTAGAGATTGGAGTTACAAAATAAAACACTGAACATTGTATATAGCACTTACCTTACGAAAGTTGCGAGCTTCACTCATCATTTCAAAGTTGTTTGTTTGCTTCACAAGTAAGTAAAGTAACAAAAGAAATGTTTCAAACAATAAGCTTCCAACTGACAAGAATTCGTTCCGCAAGAGGATAGTTCTCAAAGAGAATAGAACGTCTGTTTGTTTGCTTAGTGAATATATACCATTGTCCTTAAGATAACGCTCGAGCCCGTGATTAAGAGACTTTGACCGCCTCGGAGTACGGAGATGCGGAACAGAAGAACCGCGCGTCGCAGGTATCGCCTCACGCAGCGCACGTTCAGTCAAGGTGCAAGTAAACAACTTTGACCCAGAAAAACAAGTCCTAACTTGCACAAAAACAAGTCGAAATATACAATTTATGAGTTTTAAACTAAAATATGAGACTATAAAAAAATGTTTAGTCCATTTTGATCGGTCGCGCGTCATTGTTTGCTGGCGAGCGGGACGGCGGCAATATGCGCGAGTTATGAACTTCAAGTGAATATTAGGAGCAGTGGCCCCGAAGTTAAAATAACGATTTAGGGCTTTTTGAAAACGGCATGCTCTGCAGAAAAAGAATATGGCAGTGGCTTTTATCCCGCGAAACGTAGTAATGAGCATTAAGCAGTCATATTCATAAGCGTATTAATATTTTTGGTTTTGATTATTTTTCAAGCGAGTGCCATCGTTGGCTTGTTAATTCCTTGAAAAGTATTGTGTGGAAATTTTTCTGTTCAGCCTTGTTTGGTTCGCGAGATATTGAGGTCGAAAGTGAACCCTTTTTGACGATTTTGATCGGTCGCGCGTCATTGTTTGCTGGCGAGCGGGACGGCGGCAATATGCGCGAGTTATGAACTTCAAGTGAATATTAGGAGCAGTGGCCCCGAAGTTAAAATAACGATTTAGGGCTTTTTGAAAACGGCATGCTCTGCAGAAAAAGAATATGTCAGTGGCTTTTATCCCGCGAAACGTAGTAATGAGCATTAAGCAGTCATATTCATAAGCGTATTAATATTTTTGGTTTTGATTATTTTTCAAGCGAGTGCCATCGTTGGCTTGTTAATTCCTTGAAAA
Source organism: Phallusia mammillata (assembly GCF_965637545.1). Taxonomy (NCBI): domain Eukaryota; kingdom Metazoa; phylum Chordata; class Ascidiacea; order Phlebobranchia; family Ascidiidae; genus Phallusia; species Phallusia mammillata. The sequence goes on along the minus strand of NC_137256.1, from coordinate 25,456,568 downwards.
GTATTGTGTGGAAATTTTTCTGTTCAGCCTTGTTTGGTTCGCGAGATATTGAGGTCGAAAGTGAACCCTTTTTGACGATTTTGATCGGTCGCGCGTCATTGTTTGCTGGCGAGCGGGACGGCGGCAATATGCGCGAGTTATGAACTTCAAGTGAATATTAGGAGCAGTGGCCCCGAAGTTAAAATAACGATTTAGGGCTTTTTGAAAACGGCATGCTCTGCAGAAAAAGAATATGTCAGTGGCTTTTATCCCGCGAAACGTAGTAATGAGCATTAAGCAGTCATATTCATAAGCGTATTAATATTTTTGGTTTTGATTATTTTTCAAGCGAGTGCCATCGTTGGCTTGTTAATTCCTTGAAAAGTATTGTGTGCGAATTTTTCTGTTCAGCCTTGTTTGGTTCGCGAGATATTGAGGTCGAAAGTGAACCCTTTTTGACGATTTTGATCGGTCGCGCGTCATTGTTTGCTGGCGAGCGGGACGGCGGCAATATGCGCGAGTTATGAACTTCAAGTGAATATTAGGAGCAGTGGCCCCGAAGTTAAAATAACGATTTAGGGCTTTTTGAAAACGGCATGCTCTGCAGAAAAAGAATATGGCAGTGGCTTTTATCCCGCGAAACGTAGTAATGAGCATTAAGCAGTCATATTCATAAGCGTATTAATATTTTTGGTTTTGATTATTTTTCAAGCGAGTGCCATCGTTGGCTTGTTAATTCCTTGAAAAGTATTGTGTGGAAATTTTTCTGTTCAGCCTTGTTTGGTTCGCGAGATATTGAGGTCGAAAGTGAACCCTTTTTGACGATTTTGATCGGTCGCGCGTCATTGTTTGCTGGCGAGCGGGACGGCGGCAATATGCGCGAGTTATGAACTTCAAGTGAATATTAGGAGCAGTGGCCCCGAAGTTAAAATAACGATTTAGGGCTTTTTGAAAACGGCATGCTCTGCAGAAAAAGAATATGGCAGTGGCTTTTATCCCGCGAAACGTAGTAATGAGCATTAAGCAGTCATATTCATAAGCGTATTAATATTTTTGGTTTTGATTATTTTTCAAGCGAGTGCCATCGTTGGCTTGTTAATTCCTTGAAAAGTATTGTGTGGAAATTTTTCTGTTCAGCCTTGTTTGGTTCGCGAGATATTGAGGTCGAAAGTGAACCCTTTTTGACGATTTTGATCGGTCGCGCGTCATTGTTTGCTGGCGAGCGGGACGGCGGCAATATGCGCGAGTTATGAACTTCAAGTGAATATTAGGAGCAGTGGCCCCGAAGTTAAAATAACGATTTAGGGCTTTTTGAAAACGGCATGCTCTGCAGAAAAAGAATATGGCAGTGGCTTTTATCCCGCGAAACGTAGTAATGAGCATTAAGCAGTCATATTCATAAGCGTATTAATATTTTTGGTTTTGATTATTTTTCAAGCGAGTGCCATCGTTGGCTTGTTAATTCCTTGAAAAGTATTGTGTGCGAATTTTTCTGTTCAGCCTTGTTTGGTTCGCGAGATATTGAGGTCGAAAGTGAACCCTTTTTGACGATTTTGATCGGTCGCGCGTCATTGTTTGCTGGCGAGCGGGACGGCGGCAATATGAGCGAGTTATGAACTTCAAGTGAATATTAGGAGCAGTGGCCCCGAAGTTAAAATAACGATTTAGGGCTTTTTGAAAACGGCATGCTCTGCAGAAAAAGAATATGGCAGTGGCTTTTATCCCGCGAAACGTAGTAATGAGCATTAAGCAGTCATATTCATAAGCGTATTAATATTTTTGGTTTTGATTATTTTTCAAGCGAGTGCCATCGTTGGCTTGTTAATTTCTTGAAAAGTATTGTGTGCGAATTTTTCTGTTCAGCCTTGTTTGGTTCGCGAGATAATGAGGTCGAAAGTGAACCCTTTTTGACGATTTTGATCGGTCGCGCGTCATTGTTTGCTGGCGAGCGGGACGGCGGCAATATGAGCGAGTTATGAACTTCAAGTGAATATTAGGAGCAGTGGCCCCGAAGTTAAAATAACGATTTCGCTCAGAATCAATGTTTTCTTTTGATTTTTACAATATAGTAGCCTAAATACCTCATAATTGCTTATGTGTGTGATTCATTGCATTTAAGTGTCAATTTCTTGCGTTTTTTAAAGATAAACTGAAGATCGTACTTATTCCAAAATGTAATTTGGCAGTAATAACATTTAATCAGTTATCATTTTTTTCCATTAGGTATTTTTAAGTAGATATTTTTTCTGTGCAAAGTCTTGACCCTTATTTGCATTTCCTGCAAGTTTCATTCAATTCTGTTGAGATTTGACCCCAAAATTTGAGCGCCAAACCTAAACTGCCACCTTTTTACGTCCTAAAATTTTTCAAATAAATTGCATTTTTTTAACCAGCCGCCCCGAAGTTTGGCGCATATCACTTAGATTTTCAGAAACGTAAAGCTTTTCCAAAAAAAATGAGCAATATTTCATTTTTCCCGTTTTAGTTTAAGTTACCAAAATCAATTTTTTTAATTTTGTGGCAAAAAAATTTTTTTTGCATTTTTAAATTCTGCATGTTCGACTTAGTGCAGGTGTGAAATTTCACCTTTCTACCTGTACTAGAACTGGAGATATGCGATGTTTTGTGTGTTTGCTGGAGCCTTTTTTCCGCTGTTTGCCCTGGGGGCGTAGGTATTTAGATACTCTATGGCTAAGAGGCTATAAAGTTAAAAGTGAATAATCATAAAATTGACTTATCAATTTGTCAGTGTTTACAATACTATCAAGGTTTTCAAATGGTGAAATTTAACTGTTTTAAAACAGACTTTGGACAAAAATGGCGTGAATACAACTAGAAATTACAAGAGAATTAGGCGTATTTTTCACTATTTTTTTAACAGTCTGATGATGCTAAAGGATATTGGATGATGTAGTTTGTACATCTATTTTATTGTATAGGATAGCTTGTTCCTCATGTTTCTGTATGTTCTACACTCCTGCTCTAATAAACAATTCTGTTGAAGGTATGATTTCCATCATGAAGTTTATCAACACTTGGCAGTTTGGAGCTGAAATAAAACATGGATTTCCCAACTTCAACCTAGTAAAGTTTGGTGACTTAAAATGGGGTTTCCCCCTGATTGCCCCCCTTCCTTTAAGTAAGTAAAACTGGTGGTTTAAAAATACAGTATAGTAGTTAGTCTAGGTCAGTGCTTTCAACCTTATTTTCCTGTTTACACCTTTTACATTTCCCCACATATTTGTTTATTTCATAAATGGCAAATTTTAATTGTATACAAAAAGTGAAAAAATAACTAACAGTTACTTGCTTGGCCAAGTGATTGTATTATTGTTGTACTAGGCCAGTAGTGCACAACCTACGACTGTAAACTCAAATACGTGTATTGGCGCTTATGACATAAACAAAATTGTTTTTAATATTTTGATTTCAAAACTGGTTTGAATTAGTTTTGTGGGGCTTAAAAAGCTATTAACAGCCCAGAAGCCATATGCTTCAGACTTTATGTAAGCCCATTATGGATGCAAATAATGCGACAACAGGCATTATTAGAATCACAATATAGATGGTGACATTGCAAACAGTTAAGACTGATCGCTAGACTGTCCAGCCTAATCTACCAAACAAGTTGGAAATCAAACTGGCCTATCAGGTGCCATTAGAAACGATTTGCAATGTGGCCGTCACAGGAAAAAGTTTGTGCACTTCTGCACTAAGCCCAGGAATTCTAGCAAACTAAAGTGTGTAAACGTAAGGAGTTGATTTAATGGTTAGCTTGTTACTGCATTTGTTTTAGCAGTTTAGAGATAAAGTGGTTTTGACTTGTTCTCACAAAGGTCACGATGTGATGCCTCCGTGCATTTCATAAAAACACAATAGTGACCTTTACTAAAATTGTCCTAAGCTGTATTCCTTTTGCATACCTTTCTCAGTCGTATACCCTAGTATTGATGTGGTAGACACTTGGGTATACAGTATACATAACCAGTTAAAGTGCAATGGTCTGGGACACAATACTGTAAATCCAAGCAATGGTCGAGCTGGTAATCTCTTACAAAGCTGACATGTGTTTCAACAATCTTGTTATAATCACATTACTTTTCATACCATATACATAAGGATTAAATTAGTGAACTTAGTGATATAATATGTTTACCAACATATTATGTAACAAAGAATTGATCGCATAAACATATAACAGCTTTCTGAGTTATCTTCGAAAAGTTTTTTTCCCTACTTGTGTTTCCCCCAAAGTTAACATTTATTTTTATTCCAGCTGCTCTGTCCCTCTAGTGGAGATTTCCAAGAAGACTTTATGAAACAACTTAAGAATTGCATGGAAATATTTGGGAGTGGTTATCTGGAACCAGTTGCCAGTAAAAGACCAATTTTGCCACCAGATCGGCCAACTGTCCAAACCACCCATGTGTATTTGCAACTGACCAGTTTGAAGGTTGGTTTAAAGCTTTATCAGTTGTCAGAAAATAGTGTGAAAGGTTTGCATTGTTTGTTTTTTTGCTGCCAAAGTTTTGTATCCTGGGTGGTCCTTTGTTTTTTAATCAGTGTGATCAACTATAGCAGTGGTTCTCAACTGTTGGTCCATGGACCACTAGTAGTTCATGTTGACTTTTTGGGTGGTCCACAGGCTGTTAAATATATTTCTTGTTTAATTGGAAACAGACTAGTTGCATATAATTTATTGAATATTCAATATCAAAAAAGCTTATCCAAGTTATTGCCTTTTGTTATTATTTGTTATATATTTCAAGTCAATATACTTGTGCTGAATGTTTTTTTATCCTTATTTAACAATGGACTGGTCCACGATATTTGGTCCATGGCCTGAAACAAGTTGAACTTATGCCCGTGGTAAATCTGTAACTCTAAGAAGTGTATTTTGATGTAAACTTTACATATTCAAATATTGACTTTAAATGTTTATGTGGTCTCAAAAATTGTGCATTTTTATTGTTTGAGCATATTTGATCAGTTTCTTTAATTATGATCTGTGTGTTTGTGGTATGAGCAAAATACATTGCAACCTACTTTGATCTCAGGTTCCTGTTTATTTTGTGTTTTGTCTGCAGTTGTTGATCCGATCATCAACACAATCACGCTCCCCCAAACTCCAAACACTCCCTCCTGTTAATCTCATCGCACCTCGAAGTGAGCAACTTCAACCCTCCCCAACCACAAGTGCTCCATCTAGTGGTACACTACCAACCCAGTGTAAGTTATAAAACAGAAATTTTGATATATAAATGTCATTTTGCATTCATTCTTGTTTTGTGTGCTGTACTATAAAGTGTTATAAAAACCAGATGAAGGTATTTGGATGTTGCAGAATATGATGTGAAAAGTTGTTTATTCCACAGCACCTGCCCTCCGGTGGATGTTTGATTGGGTCTAGGAGGTCAAGGTCTGGTGACTTTGGAATAGAAAAAACTAAACTTTAGCGGTGAGTTGATATTATTGGTGACAAGGATTCCTGCTACTTGTTTGCTTGACTCGATCAGCTTCTGAGAAATTTGCATGATTGAAAGTTTGTCGGACCCTTACCATGCTGTGGTTGTGTTTGAAAAGGTAAATAACTTATCAAGGCATGTTCCCAACTGGGGGAATTTGATGTGTTTTGGATAAATTCTTTTGACTGATTAGCAGAAATTATTACCCACTCTAGTATTACTTATTTTTGTGCAAAAAATTGTTTAATGTGTCAAAGTTGAAGGGTGGTACTAAATACAGAATAATATAGCATATTGTATACTGTATGTAAAATGTGAGAACATGGGTAAATGAAAGCAAATGGATTTGTTATTATGGGTCCCCTTCCATGAAGTTTTTCATGTTTGTGATTTATATAAGTCTAACAACTGCTGAGTGTTGCATTGTTTGTAGGGCAACTTGCATTACTATTTGGAAGAGGAGGACAGCAATGATCAGTTTAGTGTAATTTATGATGGTGGTGAGAAGACTGCTATATACCTCAATACTGCTGCAGAACCAGTTGCTATTGAAGAAAGGAAGGTATGACAAACCATTTCTGGTTTGCAGGCCCCATAATGAATAAAATATTGACAAAAATTTCATGAAAACAGTTAGTTACGTTGCATTTACTTTTTATCTAATATTAATTACAACATTTTTTCATGAAAATTTATATTTAGCAAAGATAATTCATTGCATGCCAACACAAAAATCTCAATACTATTGGAATGCAATAAGCATACATTGCTAATAGACACCATAAAAAAGATTGTCAAATCTTTAAGTATTGTGCAAAATGGCATTTCCAAGTTGAGCAAGGGTATATCAAAATCATATATGTATTTCAAACTTTTTAAAGGTGGACTGAAACATACACAAGGTGGTCACCTAAAGGATCATACTTGGCCACATTTCATGCTAAAAGAGTTGCTTTATAGGGAGGGGAACACTTCAAGCAGATCCAGTGATTTGCCCACCCTGGTGCCCAACTTATTAACTTTTCACCATCTGAAAGGTGAGAAGTGGTCTTTAGTATAGATCTGTACTAGGCCCAGGAATTTTAGCAACAAAAGTGTGTAAACAGTAGAAGTTGATTTAATGGTTAGCTTGTTACTGCATTTTTTCAGTTTAGACATAAAGTGGTGTTGACTTTTTCTCACAAAGGTTATGATGTGATGCCTTCCTGCATTTTATGAAAACACAATAGTGATATTTAGTAACACTGACCTAAGCTGTGTTCCTTTTGTATACCGTTCTTCTGTCATACACCCTAGTTTTGATGTGGTATACACTTGGGTATACAGTATATATACCCGGTTGAAGTGCAATGGTCTGGGACACAATACTGTAAATCCAAGCAATGGTCGAGCTGGTAATCTCTTACAAAGCTGACATGCATTTCAACAATCTTGTTATAATCACATTATTTTTCATACCATATATATAAGGATTAAATTAGTGAACTTAGTGATATAATATGTGTACCAACATATTATGTAACAAAGAATTGATCACATAAACATATAACAGCTTTGTGAGTTACCCAAAGTTAACAATTATTTTTATTCCAGCTGCCTCATATCTCTAGTGGAGATTTCAAAGAAGACTTTATGAAACAACTTAAGCATTGCATGAAAATATTTGGGAGTTATTGTGTGGAACCAGTTGCCAGATAAAAGACTAATTTTGCCACCAGATTGGCCAACCATCCAAACCACCACTACAAGTGTATTTGCAACTGACCAGTTTAAAGGTGGGTTTAAAGCTTTATCAGTTGTCAGAAAATTGTGTGAAAGGTTTGCATTGTTTGTTTTTTTGCTGCCAAAGTTTTGTATCCTGGGTGATCGTTTGTTTTTTAATCAGTGTGATCGACTATAGCAGTGGTTCTCAACTGTTGGTCCATGGAGTGGTCCATGTTGACTTTTTGGGTGGTCCACAGGCTGTTAAATATATTTCTTGTGTAATTGGAAATAGACTAGTTGCATTTAATTTATTGAATATTCAGTATGAAAAAAGCTTATCCAAGTTATTGCCTTTTGTTATTATTTGTTATATATTTCAAGCCAACATACTTGTGCTGGATGTTTTTTTCTCCTTATTTAACAATGGACTGGTCCACGATATTTGGTCCATGGCCTGAAACAAGTTGAACTTATGCCCATGGTAAATCTGTAACTCTAAGAAGTGTATTTTGATGTAAACTTTACATATTCAAATATTGACTTTAAATGTTTATGTGGTCTCAAAAATTGTACATTTTTATTGTTTGAGCATATTTAATCAGTTTCTTTAATTATGGGTCCCCTTCCCTGAAGGGACACATATTGTTTTTGTCCGTATTTTTTTTTTCTTTTTTCTTTTTTTCTTTTTTCTGTCTAACGCTGGTTTGTTAAACGCATTTGGTCAAGAAAGAGTGCTTCAAATTTATTCAAATTTGGACAGATGTTAGTTATTAATCTAAATTTGATCCTCCTGAAGTTTGACCCCGAATTACCCAGTGGTTCACCCACAGGCCCCCAAAATGCAACTTTTTTAAAACATGGTTTGTTATATGCGTTTGGTCAAGAAAGAGTGCTTCAAATTTGTTTAAATTTTGTCAGATGTTAGTTATTAACCAAAATTTGATCCTCCTGAAGTTTGACCCTGAATGACCCAGGGGTTCACCCACAGGCCCCGAAAACGTAAAATTTTTAACGCTGGTTTGTAACGCTGGTTTGGTAAAGAAAGAGTGCTTCAAATTTATTCAAATTTGGACATATGTTAGTTATTAATCCAAACTTGATCCTCCAGAAGTTTGACCCCGAATTACCCAGCGGTTTACCCACAGGCCCCCAAAACGTAAATGTGTCTAACGCTCGTTTGGTCAAGAAAGACACTGTAGGCAGAAGTCCCAAGAGAGTAACTCACTGGTTTACGATAGCAGGAGGGCTCAGCTTGACGTCGGACAGACGTTTTACGAGACGTCGTTTCGGTGATTAGAAATCAGCTGTTTTGCACAGCAATGCTATTTCGTTTTATTAAGTTGTCACTCACATTTTCAGTTTTGGCGAAGGTTTCACACCTATGACGTGATTTAAACCTAATAAGCGTGCTTCGGTTTCGTATATGTCAAGCAAAACTTGTTAATCAAAATAAAGTTGAAAAATCAAACTTGACATTTTTGCAAGATAAATGTGTTTTTTTAAATGCTCGTTGTCAGGTTGGCCGCCGCATGACCATGGGTTACTTAAGGTCAACTAGTAGGTATTACTAACACAGTTCAGAACTTTCTTTCATCATAATGTAGTGTTTTTTTGCTATCAATTTAGGAATCAACACTCAAGGCATGTATAAATTAGGTTAAACGGTTTTGTTGAACAGTAAGGACGGCGTCTATTGAAAACGGTGTCAATAGGTCAAACAGTCGTTTGGCGTGTGCACCCTGAGAGGTTACTGCAGGTCAATGGTACGACAATATCTGGGTCAAAGCAAGAGATTAAATTAAAGTATTTGTTTCGTTCTTTTTTAATGTTTTTGTAATTATATGACAATAATAGTGCAAAAAGAATACGAACAATTTTTTTATTGTTGGGTTAATGCTTTCTAAAAATTTGTTTTTAAAAATCTAAAAGTCACCGCAACATTTGTTTACCGTAAATCCGCACAAACACGCGTGTGGGGACCCATTAGTTTTTGTTTACAAAAACAATCATATGTGTGGATCAAATGATGTGTATAGTAAATTGGTAAATATCGTATAGAATATATAAAATGGAAGTATATCAGAAAGCCACCCTTCTAGTTATGATCTGTGTGTTTGTGGTATGAGCAAAATACATTGCAACCTACTTTGATCTCAGGTTCCTGTTTATTTTGTGTTTTGTCTGCAGTTGTTGATCCGATCATCAACACAAACACGCTCCCCCAAACTCCAAACACTCCCTCCTGTTAATTCTATCGCACCTCGAAGTGAGCAACTTCAACCCTCCCCAACCACAAGTGCTCCTTCTAGTGGTACACTACCAACCCAGTGTAAGTTATAAAAACTGAAACTTTTATATGAAAACTTATTCAATTGCCAACTTAACTTTAAACTTTTTCTAGGGTCAAATGAAATTAAATATGATCTGTTTGTTTGTGGTGTAAGCAAAATACATTTAGATCCAGTGGTACAGTGCCAACCCAGTGTAAGTTATAAAACAGAAATTTTGATAAAACAATGCCGTTTTGCATTATTTTTTTGTGTGTGCTGTACTATGTGCTTAAAGTGTTATAAAAACCTGATGAAGGTATTTGAATGTTGCAGAATATGATGTGAAATTTTTATATCCCGCAGCACCTGCCCTCCAGTGGATGTCTGATTGGGGTTCTGGAGGTTAAGGTCAGGTGACCTTGGAAGGAACGAGGCCGAACTTGAATGGGGAATGGTTGTTGGTGAAGAGGATTACTGCTACTTGTCTGCTCGACTTGATCAGCTTCTGTAATTTTCAGTGTTAAAAGTTTGTCGGACCCTTACCATGCTGTGGTTGTGTTTGAAAAGGTAAATAACTTATCAAGGCATGTTTCCAACTGGGGGAATTTAAATGTGTTTTGGATAAATTCTTTTGATTGATTAGAAGAAATATATTACCAAATCTAGTATTACTTATTTTTGCAGAAAAGTGTAGTAAAAGTTGAAGGCTGGTATTAAATACAGCTTGATATAGCACCTACGGTATACTGTATGTAAAATGTGAGAACATGGGTAAATGAACGCAACTGGATTTGTTATTATGGGTCCCCTTCCATGAAGTTTTTCATGTTTGTGGCTTATATAAGTCTAACAACTGCTGAATGTTGCATTGTTTGTAGGGCAACTTGCATTACTATTTGGAAGGAGGACAGCAATGACCAGTTTAGTGTAATTTATGGAGGTAGTGGGAAGACTGCTATAGACCTCAATACTGCTGCAGAACCAGTTGCTATTAAAGAAAGTAAGGTATGACAAATTGTTTCTGGTTTGCACGACCCATAATGAATAAAAATAATGACAAAATTACTATGAAAATTTAGCTACATTGCACTTAGTTTTTATCTAATATTAATTACAATATTTTTGAAGGAAAATTATATGTAGTAAATATAATTCATTGCATGGCAACAAAAAATCTCAATATTGTTGGAATGCAATAAGCATACATTGCTAATAGACATCATAAAAAGATGGTCAAATCTTTAAGAATTGTGCAAAATGGCAATTCCAAGTCAAGCGGTATCAAAATCATATATATATGTATTTTAAACTTTTAAGAGGTGGACTGAAACATACACAAGGTGGTCACCTAAAGCAGGGCTTCCCAAACTGGGGGTCGCGACCCCTGAAGGGGTCGCCTAATAAACTTGAGGGGTCGCAGAGAGCTGTACCAATTTTGCAGAAAGTACTCCATACACTGGTGTAGAGTACGGGGGTGCCGAACAGCCCCGGCCTTGACCTTTGTATGACGTCACAATATCATTATTGTTCAAGTTACTTCGGTTTCAAAATGTTTTCAGCTAAGCGCAAAACGTGCTTGTAGTGACGCGTGACGCCATTCATCGAACAAACGTCGGTTGAAACGCAACAATTGCAATTGTTTTGAAATACACAGGCATTTTAATGCAACATAAAGATGACATATATAGAGTTATAGACTAACGTTTAAGTATTGTCTGGCGCAATAACTTTCTCTAATATAACTAGGTAATAAATTTACGATTTCTAAGCAGTGTTTAATAATATCCGTCTGCAAAGCACTGCAACGGCCTAAACTTGGAGTGCCTATTTGCAAAACAATGTGACAGAAACAAAAGGCTAAAACACGTGAAAGGCACAGGTGTTTGGACATGTCAAGTGGTAGACTCCGAGTACCGGTAGGTTGTTTTTAGTTTTCGCTCGAATTAGTCGTTTCAAAAATACAACAAACTAATCGTTTGCACTGTTTACAACAAACAAACGTTTTTTTCGCACTGTTTATCACATTATTCGCGAAGGGTCGCGGAAATTTTAAAGAGATTAAGAGGGGTCGCGATCAAAAAAGTTTGGGAAGCCCTGACCTAAAGGACTTGCCCACAAGGAATTGCTTTATGGGGAGGGGAACACTTCAAGCAGATTCAGAGATTTGCCCACCCTGGTGTCCAAGTTATTAACTTTTCACCATCTGAAAGGTGAGAAGTGGTCTTTAGTATAGATCAGGGTGCAGTAAACTATTTTGCACTACACGTAGATTTATGCCTGGCACAGTTTTCTGGTTATGTGATTTTGTTCAATAAAATGATTAATGTCTGTTGTATATAATATTTTTACAATTCACCAACCCATATTTAATGGACATCTGGCACAACTCTTGGTGTGAATGCATGTTATGTTTAGACCTTGAAAAGTTATAAATGCAAAAATAACTTTTTATAGGGTTTCCACGGGTATGGAAAACCTGGAAAAGTTATAGAATTTAAATTTGTATTTTTAAGGCCTGGAAAAGTTTTGAAAAAGCCAACTTTTGCAAAAGTCCTTGAAAAAGTATGAAATTTGGTGCCTGTTTTACCCTGAAAATGCCAGATAGAGATAGGAATTTCAAATTACGTAACGCATGTATATTCGTTGCAAGTATGGTAATCAGCTACAATATACCAAAGCCTCTTTACTAGTTTTACTATGGGAGTTGCTCGATTTAACGTTATGGAAATTTGGGATTTTTTTCTTGAAAGTTTTGGAAAGGTCATGGAATTTATAAACGAAAAAATTGCGCGGGAACCCTGTTTTTATCTTACCTAATGTGTGCAAAGTTTACATAAAAATAATACATATATAAAATATGTTGTAATGCACTTCTTGAGTTTTTATGTACAGTTATAGCTTCGAAGTTTGAAACATACCCGAGCAGCATGCATATATTTGAACTAACAGTATTATATTTAGGATATCCTTGATTTTGTACACCTTTCTAACTTTTTAAAAAGTCTTCATAGCTGTAATTACCTGTAAAATAAAGATACCATTCATTGTTTTTATGCAAGTGCTTTGATTGTTTATTAAAATTAGTTGGATTTTAGGATTGTGAGTCAAACTAAAACAAAACAAAGACAAAAATATCCTTGTTGTTTTTTTACAGATACTTGGTAACTTTCAGTCCAATGCAGGAACAAGGAACTAGTGAAGATGCCTAGTCCATTATTATATTGGAAGTTTTCACTGGCACAAATAAGAGGGGTTTCCAGAAGCCGATGACAGGCAGTGGCCGATATTTAAGTATGTAATGAAATCTTTTACATACCTTAATGTTGTGTTTTACATGTTCAAACTTGACATGATATTTTGTAACTTGCAGAGTAATGTAGAAGTTTTAAACGATTTTCCCATATCAGATTTCATTAGCTAATAAAAATTGTTACAACATAAAAAAATAAACAAAAAAAGATGGAAGAAATACCCCAACTGTTCTATATTTGTTACAGACTATTTGACAAAAAACTATTTGTGGTAAATTCATTTACTGTGTGTGGATAATTGTATTTGGACTTTTTGAAGAAAAAGCTGCCTGTCATTGTTCAAACAAGTTTGTTTAACTAACATGTTTGACATTTGCTTTTTGACAGATGGAGTCACGATGGTACTTACTTTGTAAGAAAATCCAAAGGTGTACTAAGTGTCTATAAAACTCCTGTAAGTAGCTAAAGCAAAAAACTAATAACTGTCATTAAAAACCACAATGTAACAAAGTAGTTACCCTCATTCTGCACTCAACAATTTTAAACGAATCAATTATAATAATTTACATGCAAAATTTCATATATTTTCTACCTTTATCGAAAGATTTGTATTATTGGTCTTTAATGTTCATACATACTGTTTACAGAGCATGGGATTTTTGGACAAAAAGAGCATACCAGTTGATGGAGTGAGGTGTGTAGTAAAGCTTTTGGTAACCTCGAACAAACATAGCAAATCAGTATTAAGCTTTTCTTGAATTTTAGCGAGTTTGTGTGGTCACCCTTGGCCAACACAGTAGCTTTCTGGGTACCCGAGCAAAACAAGACATCAGCTCATGTCATAATTCTTGCAATTCTATCCAAGAAATAAGTTTGAGTGAAGAACTTGTTCAATGTGTCTGACATCCGACTGAACTGCCACAAACAGGGCAAGTTTCTTTGTGTCAAAGTCGAACGATACAACAAAGCAAAGAAGGTATTTGGGTTCATGTTTTGGTCAATTCAACGCTTTATTAATATTTTGACAACCGAATGACCCCAATTCCATGCATCCAAGCATTGACAATTTAACCCTCAACCATACTTTGCATTGTCTTTATGCTTTTTGATAGCTTCCATGTTGAAGCTGGTTTAGCTGACTGGTCATAACTAAAAAAACATGCTCCTTTAACATTTTTGCTATTAGGAAGCAGATATAAGGGGTTGAATTTAAATTACAACCAGCTAGATTTTTTGTGGGTTGAGCTGTTCATTTTTGCGATGTGTTTTAACTTTGGTTTCATACTGTTTCCATTAATTTGCGCATCAGTATCAGATTAGTAATCATCAACTCAAAATTGTTTTCTTTCTTTAGCCTACAATTTCCAATTTTGAAATATTCCACATTCAGGAAGCTCCTGTCGACATAGTTGAGCTAAAGAAGCAGGTAAAAAACAGTTTTCTTGTCCTTTTTGTTTCTTGTTTCAATTACAAACACTCACCTTAATCCAAATAGCTTTAACTGTCAGCGCTTTTCAAATTCTCCATTAAACTAATTACCATGTAATATCATGCAGAATTTAGTATCTCCAATGGTTTAGTTCCCTTTTTATGTGCTGATGTAACATATTATTTTTGCACTTAATTACTGATAGAGGGATTTAGGCTTATTTGGGCTTGAAATAAAAAACAATAACAACAAGACCAATTGTATTATGGAGTTTTAGTTTTAACATACAAAGCTTTGTGCTATTTGTATTGTTTGCCATTTTCTGTGAGCACAAGATTATTGCTGTTAAGTTTGAAACTAATAATCTTAATGTTTAGAAAAGCTGGCAAATCCACAATAACTTCATCGAATTCATGGCACATTTTCATGTTTCAAACTCACAAACATCAAACAGCTGCTTGCAACTGAACTTTATATTTTTACTTACCAAGGTGAGTTAAAGCAGGTTTTTAAACATAGCTGGAAATTTCAAAGTAGGTCAAAAAAAATGATCCAAAGCAAATTACTAATGGGCTTGTAAATAGCAAATACATAAAGCGAAAACATTTATTGTCTTATCTTATCTGTTTTTTTTATCCTGTTACGCCACAACTCGCTTTAATTTGACCACAGCTATTTTAGAAAGATCTGCAACACAATGTATTCTCTACACACAAACACTATTGCAGTTTTGTTTTTATCAAACTACTGTGTGTTTAGTGTTTTTTTTTTCAGTTTTCAAGTGTATGTAACACATAAACCACATAAGAAGTTAAGCAGGTGATTTTCTGCCACATTTCAAATATATTATTTGTTTGCAGCATTTTCTCCAGCCCACCACCGAAACTCAAACCTCAACACAAGGAATATAAGGATATTTGCTGCACAATTTCGACAGTAAAGAAAGATGCTTTACCACAAGATGTAGAAAATAGTAAGATAATACGGATCTGATCAAGTTGTGTTATTCTTTCAACTGTGTTTAATCAAAACATAACTGCGACAGAATTTAATTATATTTATTGTAATCTTCTTTTGTGATAATATCCATTATGTATTTCATATGTTTAATATTGTGTGGTGCTGTAATGCAATTCCTAACTTTACATTTACACTCACTACATGAGGGATAAATACCTGCTTGTAGACTTTGTAATATAACTGATGATGGTATGAGCTACTGCAAAACAACATATTTTATCTGCTATGCCCTTCAGTATATTTACACTCAGTATGTGTGACTTGTTTTTCAGGATCCAAGATTGGATTCCACAAAATACAGCCCTACCCATTCCACCAATTCAATCTTGGAGAATTGTGGATGAAAAAAACTTGCAGGTAAATAATGTGGCTTGATGCTTTCTACTAATTTGTCCTTAAGAATCTAAATATACTCAAACTATTTTTATACTGTAACCAATTCTCATAAACATGTGTGTGGAGACCGTATCGGTTTTGCAAAAACATTTATGTTAGGCGGTCAAATGTTGTGTGTAGTAAATTGTTAAATAGAATAAAGAACATATAAAATGTAAATATTCAGGAAAACCACCTTTTTAGTTTGTGATTAATTTGCATGTGAAATATTTTGCAGTCGGCTGTTTCTAAGTCTTCATCTAATGATTGTGTGATGCTTGCTTGGGGAAGAATCCCAACATTTGTGGACAATATTGAGGTAAAATAATTCCATTCATTGCACTGAGATATCTCGCTTTAAACTTTTCATGCAATTAAGATTGTCTGCAGCAGAGGTTAACAACCAGGGAAAGATTTGACTTGTCCACTGGGTTAGATAAAAGGAAAGCATAAGCTTGGCATTCTTAAGAGATAAAAAATAATTTTCCTGATTTGGTCAATATTGTTTAACAATGTCACACATGAAAACAAGATATTGTTGACAGACATCAACCTAGACTTGTTTTATGGGTTTAAAGTGGAATGTTAATTTTATTTTCAAAGGAGGCCTGGTTGAGAACCACTGGGGTACAGGGCAGCAACGGCAATTTATAAACCTCTCATATTTTTGTAGATTGTTTACTATACAAATAGCGACAACCAGTGATGAAAGTTTAGATGCAACTTTAGAGGAAATTTCAGTTTAAAGCAACTGGCCTTTTGCATGAATCTTTGTCACCACCAGTAAGTTGAAGTTTCACCCACAAATATAATTTGATGTATTAATTGTACCATAAACCTAGTTATGTTCTTTCTTTTTTTTGTCTAACACTGGTTTGTTCCACATGTTTGGTCAAGAAAGGGTGCTTCAAAATTATTCAAATTTACACAGAAGTTAGTTAGTTATCCAAGTTTAATCCTTCTAAAGTTGACCTTAAATTACTCAGCAGTTTACCCACAGGCCCCCAAAATGTGAATTTTTGAAACAGCTCTACTTACTCAAATACATGATCTTGGAGTTTTTTACTTTGTTGGTTGGTGCGTGGTAAAGTATTGTAATGTACTTGGTACATTTTAGTTAGATTCACTCAATTTTTACCCTTTAAATATGTGTTTTTAGGTTATCGGTCCTTAAGATCAGAAATACAAGCCTTAATGTGTTGAATATTTAAACATCGATTGTAGTGGGTTTCTCGTTTTGTATTTCAAGTTTTAGCTCAATTGACCAAATGGTTACATCTACAGCCCTGCATGCGTGATTGAGTGTGTTAAATGTTGAATAAATCTTATGGCTATACTATTGAAGCCTCAAAGGAGTAATTCACTGGTTTGCAATTGTGTCAGTTTGATGTAGAGCGCGAGATCTCTGCTTGACACTTGAACAGATGACAAAGCTGGCAAATCCACAAAAGCTTCATAAAATTCATGGCATATTTTCATGTTTCAAACTCACAAACATCAAACAGCTGCTTGCAACTAAACATTATACTTTCACTTACCAAGGTGAGTTAAAACAAGTTTGTACACATAGCTGGACGTTTTGAAGTAGGTCAAAAAATGTGATCCAAAACAAATTACTAATGAGCTTATATGTAGCAAATATATAAAGCGAAAACATTTTTTGTTACCAACACTTGCCTGATCTGGTCAAGTTGTGTTAATCTTTAAACTGTGAAACAGAAACTGGTGGAAATGCAATAATCACACACTATGTGTTGCTGTAATGCAATGCCTACCTTTACTTTTACACCTACTACATAAAGGATAAATGCATGCAGACTTTGTAATATTGCTGATGATGGTATGATATACTGCAAAACAAAAAGCAATATTTTTAAGCTGCTGTATTTGATTCTGGTTAAAGACAAAGTTTTTGCATGTTGTTTCTAAGATTGTAAATTGTGCATCTTTTTACAACTCACCACTATTATATGATAATGTTGTAATTTACTTTTCTGCATAGGCATAAAATGCATGTTTGAATGTCGCTGAATCAAGTTTGTTGTCACGAACGATGTACTTCCAACAAATTGGATGGCAGGAGAAAATGCAAACAATAGGAATTCGATTCCAGTTCATTTAAGTAATGTTTGTATGGAAATGCTTCAGAGAGTCGGCTTCCAGTTTTGTTGGCATTGGGAAGTGTAAGTTTTCTACACAAAAATTGAAATGATAACTGTCAACATAAAATATAATAAAAAATGTATCATGTAAACACAGAGGTCTTTTCTCTGTTTTACTGCTGCAGACGTAAATAAATTATACTTTAGTTTTTTTCAAACTTTTTGCTGCTTTTGTTCACCCCAGTTGACTGTGTGATAAAATTTTATTTCAGCTGCTCCATCCCTCGAGTGAAGACTTTAAGACGACTGTTTAAACAACTTCCGCATACCATGGGAGGATTATGGAGTGGTTACATGGAACCAGTTGCCAGTAAAAGATCAATTTTGCCACCAGATTGACCAACCATTCAAACCACCACCACAAGTGTATTTGCAACTAACCAGTTTGAAGGTTGGTTTAAAGTTTTATCAGTTGCCAGAAAAGTATGAGTATAGCCTGCATTTCTTTTTTTTTGCTGCCAAGTTGAAATCATGTAGTCTGCATAATCCCTTCTTCTGTTTTCAATCACTATGACCAACCAACTATAAAAAGTCCGAATAATAGGGGTTATTGAGAACGAGTTAACACCACACTATGTCCACATCGCCAAAACAATGCAGCATCAAGCTAGTCATTAAATCAACTTCTTTTGTTTTCACACTTTTCAATGCTTAATTTCCTGTGCCTAGTAGGGATGGGCTGAGCTGTATGAGTACTCTGTACCGAGCATCACTGTGTTTGATGCTTAGTGCTCTGCTGAGCAGTCGCACAAACTGTCCTGAGCATTAAACTTGCATATTCAAACCCTGCTAATATAGGAAACTAGTGTTAAAATAAATCAAAGAACAAAAATGAATGTTTTTCCAATGCGTTAGACAGTGAAAATGCGTTAGATAGTGTGGAATTGGTTAGTGATGTTACAATACACCGAGCATCAAGCATTAACATGAGATGCTTGGTGTTGTGACAGAATAGATGCTCATGAGACAGAATATTTGCACTTTGAGCCCATTTCTGGCGGGCACCCAGTTGTTTTGCCTGCAGAAACAAACTAAGTGATCTTTATGAAATACATGAGAAAATGTGCTAAGCCACCATTTTAGTTGCATAATTTGTTAGTTACAAGGTAAAAGTATTAGTACCTGATGCAAAAATGGCACACGAAAATTATTTTCTGTTCTGATTTTAAAACTTAGACAATATATACAAAGGTTGGGTCCTTCTATTTCTGTTTAAGAGTTACTACAACAAATTCAAATTTTAAATCTGTTCGTTTGCGATTTTTCATAATTATGACCCCCCTCTCCATAAATTTCAATCTTTTTTTCTTCTGTGAAGTTTGTCCATGCACTTTTGGCATAAAAATCTTGTAGGATTTGGATGAAATTTTTACTTCAAGTTGATATGGTCATTTAGATGTGCCATCTGTTTGGTTTACTTCTAAACTTTACAGTTACCTTGTTAGCCTCGAAACTGTATAACATTGTGTCTTGCCTGCTAACAACCACCACAAATCAATGGTTCTATGTTGTAAAAGTGTAACTGAACATATGTAAGTTATGGTAGTGATCTATTTGCATTATTTAATGGCTATTTTTGCTGATTGCAGTTATGCTGTCAGTAACATCCTGATGATGTCAGAAGCATCAACAGGTTCTCCTTCACATGGATCTGGTGGTGAAATTTTTCATTACTGGTTGATTGGAACAAAATGTTTGTGGTTAATTATGGGTCACCTTCTATAAAGGGGAAAAAGCACTTCTATAAAAGCACATGCTTTTGATATTCTAGTATAGAGCAAAAACAGAAACTGTTTTAAATTACAAACACAGTTTTAGAAACATAAAGCAGCCAATACATATTATACAGGCTCATTGTTAACTTCTGCATCCTGTAATGTGGCGATTTCAGCACCAACTTATACCATCAATGGGGTTTCACCAGAAATTAAAAAAAATGCCACAAAATTAATTAACTATCCTATTTATGGAAAGTAATACTTTACTCTGTCAGGACATGCTCTGCGTGCTACTGGAAATATGTAATCCAGTACTGTACTACCTGTTTCATAGTCGGGTCGTTGGCGACTAAACCAGCTCACCACCCACCTCTGCAGTGTGGAGAGTGCCTAGCAACTCGTTTAGTACCCAAAATAAGACCTAATGAAGGGCGGATGAGCTTTAAAAAATGCCAACAGTATCCCATCTAACTGGCTCAAAAATGAAAATGTTATCAGATGACTTTATCTATATAATGTAGCATACTTGGGTGTTGCTAACTTAGCCAAGCAGAAATTTGTTTGCTTACTTTTGCTCTATGAATAAAGCCTAAAATAATTTGATCATCTCCATAGCAACGAATGAAGGTCAGCAGGAACACTGTCCATTGTGTCATCACAATATCGTACCCGGCGAGGAGTCGTGGAATACCCACTTGATGGGGTCAAAGAGAGATGCATGTGGCGACAACTCACGAAGACTTCCCTCAATAAACAGATGCTGGCACTTTACCCACTTAGCTGTACAGGCTCAGTGGTGAACTTGTCAAAAGTCGAATCACAAGCACCATTGCCTGCCGTGTATGCTGCACATGTCAGCTTCGTAGTAGGCTAGCGCTAGTTCTACCATTATTTACATCTAAATAAGCAAAAATTGTATTTATTTTAGTGAGAGCAAAAGCTGAAGAGGAAAAAGCAGCAGCGGCGAAGAACAAGAAGAAATCTACTCACAAATAGTTTGCTTGCCTTAATATTTTTGCTTAGTTTACACAGAGTTATTGGCTTACACTGTGCGTCGATATATATTTTTATGCAGTCATATCGTACTGTTGCTTCCTTTGTTCCCTTTGTGTTGTATGTTTTTTCCTGTATACATGTAGAGGTAGTGACAGGATAAATAATAGTGGTGGCTATGGCGACAGAAACCTGCTTACACATGAGGAAATGGTTTGTAAAAAGTCTTTTGTTGGCTTCTAATAATATTAGCATTACTTGGCAAAAATAATAAATCGTCCCTAATTGTCAAGACTTTTTTCACAAAGGGCTTCCGAACCTGTTTACATTGAAAACCGTCTACTTTTAAATATTTTTAATATAGCAAGTTTTTTGGTTTACAAATGAATTCTGATATATTGTGTGACAAAACTGTGTCTTACCCTTCTGAAAGTCAAAGTTCGTAGACTAAAGTAAATCCCTTATTCATCTCATTTTGTTATCAAGTAAACTAACATGTTCCAATAAAATCATGCAATGTATTATTAAACCAATGAGCAAGTGACCAATACATTTGTTCATTTCTCATGACCAAATTTCTTAGTCTTTATGTGTTGGTCCTAATGAATAAAATCATTCCTGTATAACAAAACAGTTGCAACATAAACAAACAAGAAATTAAACGTGCATAAAGATATCATATATTATATTACAAACTTGACCGGGCACCATTCTTCACTGTGAGATAAACAACACATAGAATTTCTTTTAGACCATGTCCATCAACAAAAAAGTCACTAATAAATATGTAGCACTAAAAGCATGTCAAAAAGACAATAAAATTTAGGAAAATGCCAGTACGTTGAACAAGTGGGTATAACTCTTACACCAAATTGTGACAAACCATGTATATGTGTGATTATGTTTTGGTTTTCATCTCATTTAAGTTTGTTTTTCATGTTACTGTCTGTAAAGTGTGGTAAATAGATTCATTTTCTTACTTGCATTTTTAATATTAAACATTTTGCTTTTGTATCGTTGAGTTCTATGTCGAGAGGGCAAATGAAAAGAAATTAGCAGCTATATTTAAGCACAGACGTCTCTTGCCATCTTGTTTTTAAGAAGGAATTCCTCCCACGAGATGGATTTTGAAACTTGAGGGGAAAATCGACCTTAATTTTTACATGTGCTTTGTAAATAGACGCTTCAGCTCTGGAAATATAACCTGTAAAGTTAATAAAAGATCCAATTTTAAACGATCTTTCTACTGTTTAGCATCTACTACGTAGTATATTAGGGAGAAATGAAAATGTTTAAACTGCTAAGGGAGAAATTTGCCGAAAAAGTTTGGGAGCCACTGGGCTAAACATTTGCTTTGGATTTATATGAAGTAGGCAGCTATATACATGTACAGACTGCTTCTAAATATGTTAATTGCCAGAATGTTTGAAGCTGGTTGTATGTTTAGTCGCCCAGTGGCATAAAATTTAATGTCGTTGGTAAAGGAAAACGAAACATAACAACGTTTTTAATACTTATTTCGTCTACGCAACAACACACCAAGTAAAGTAAAACTTTACATTTTTACGATGACGGGACAATTAAACGGATTGCTAAACCTATTTGTGCTGTTTGGTTACAAATCCTAACGAACTTCGGATTCTACCAGCAAGCAATTGTGTCACAAGAACCAATCAAGTCAAGCCACGTCACAACAGTTCAGTCGCCAATCATTCCAAGATTTTTGCCTCCCGCAATCAATCAACCAGCCCGAAGTGGAATTCACTGATTGATGCAATAAAGCCTGTCATTGGACGGTTGAAGAGCGCCCATATGGCGTTTGAGAAGCAAGCGTTCTAATTGGTTGAAAGAAAAAGAAAAAAAAGTGAGGCGACTTTGTCCTTGCGCCTTCGACCTGTCATTCCTTGTGAACAACTTTGTGAAGGTAGCTGTGTCGATGGGACGACTCACCAATTGAGAATAAACAGGTAATTTGCGAGTTGTAAATCAACTTGTTTGGTGTCTTTGTAGAAGTAAACTCGGGTGCACACTTGTTTACTTCGCACTGATACCTGTAATAATAAGTTATGCGTTTATGTTTAATTCACTTTTCAAATACACTATACTGCTGCTGGATCACTTTGTTTCAGGTCGTCGGATGGCTTCGGGAATTGATTGGCTGGACGCTGAAACATCGTTCTTACGGAAGAGTGCTTCGTTGGCACACAACACACACTTCCGAAAACAGGCGAGTAAATGTATTTTTATATGTTATCTATTAAATTGTATCACTTAATATTAGATGTAGGTGCCAACATGGGGAAATAGTATAAAAGTGCACTTATCCTGTCTTCACATGTTGGTATATAGTTAAGCTTTTCGTAATTAATATTACGTTATGTCAAATTCCTGGTACTGCTTATATTTTGTTTTGCAGACAATTACTGGAGGCGGAGTGATCGAAGAAGATGGAAAGATCGGAAAGGCCTAATTAAGTTAAGTAACCAGAAAGTTAAATGTGATGTTGCTTATTTGGCGTTCCATGGTTTGTAACAGTCGTTTGTTTTGAGTTTAGCTTACTAGTTGTGAGGCAGGAGTAAAGATTAGAAGCGTTAACAAACGGAGCGTCAAATATGCACTGATATTATTTTATTTTCATTTCTAAAACCAACAGCAATCGAACTTCAATATTTACATTTGTTATTGCAGATCTCCCGTTTGCGGTTAAGACACTGGGGAATAATATCGGCATTGGACTGATCACTAGATGAATGGGAACTGCATACATCGGAAATACCTAATAAGTTAAGTAACCAGAGTAATGTTAAATCTACAGATACAACGTAACACAGAGTAAGCTAAAGAGCTGTGAGGCAGGAGTAGAGTTAGAAGTGGTTAATTTTATAACTTTATTTTGTATGCACTAAAATTCGTCAGATACTAATATTTGCGTTTTGCTGCAGATCTCCTGTATGTCGTGAAGGCATTGCGTAATGGAGTCGGATTTGCGCTTGAACGAACCATTGGATGAATTGGAACTATATACAGGTACGTGTTAAGGCAAATCTACATGAATTAAGTTATATTCTTTTAGATAGACGTTTTGCTGCATAAGTACCGGTTCGGGAGTTTATATAATAAAATGTTTACAAATGAACCAATGAATTAGAGGGTATTAATAGTAGTTGTGACTCTTTAGCCGTTGCTGCAACGAATAGCAAGCCTGTTGTTGTTTTGCATGATGCTTGTGCATGTTACATTTATTGTTTTGCATGTCACTTGTGTGTTAGAGCGGCTATTCAGTTGTCAGCATCGGTTAAATCATTGATATTAATAAGTAAGCGCATTATTAAAATTATTTTAACACTTAATGAACTTAAGGCGTTTGTATGCAGCAAATTATAGCCGAACAATTTACTTCTTTCAATTAGGTTGCTTATAGCCGACAGGGTGCACACTGTCCAGCTTTCAGTATATTATATTTTGCGAATATGTTAAGCGATCTATATGAAAGTATGGAATTGCATTGTTTTGTCTCTTGTATGTTTCTGTTTCAGGAGCTCCGATGTCGAGTGAAGATTGGAGTTCATTCTATGGACGATGTTGGCCACAAGTTGAAGCACTCCTATCATATTCAGACTTGGAACAACAACCATACAATCAGCGGACGATCTTCAACCACACATTCTCGACGCTCTGTTCCCGAAGAAGAACTTACTTTCCGAAGATCTTCGAACTTGTGTTTTGTTTTCACATTTCTGTGTTCGCTTAAATAAAACCAACTTTGTGTATTGAATAAGTTAAAGCTACATTTGTATCGCAATTATATTTTTGCGTTTTGTCGTTTCTTGTAAATTCTAACATTCTAAAATTTATGTAATTTAGTTCTTGTTCATCGTCAATTTTGGTAATGCTTACTTATATTATTTTGTTAATAGTTCTGAATTATAACCAAACTTTTGGCATGCGTACAGACACTGTTGAACGTTTATTTAAATGTTGCTTATTTTTGCGTGCGTGTTACTCATACTTGATTGTTATTTTATTTGTTTACTTAAAACGTTGTTTTGCCGTTAATTTGTGTGCACATATAGCACTGTGTTTATTCTAGGTGTGTTTCGTTATTCTATACTATATTCTATATTAGGTTACATATTTAAAGACTCATAATTGTGTCTTTTTTTTGTAATTTTATTGGTTTTGGTCTTTGTTTGTACTTAACATCTTTCATTGTAGTATGTTTTCAAGTTATGCTTCTACATTCTATGCTATAATATACGCTATTTTAGGTTGCCGTTTTTTTGACATTTTTATGTCATTTTTATCCTCCATTGGCTTGACGCCGTTATACCATATTTATTCTTGTTAGACCCCATATTTCCGTATTGTTGGATAGGGTTCAGTGTAGATCCCAAGTCAGTCGTAACGGGAGGTCAACAAACAAACAAAATCTGTAAATTTAGAACGTAAGAGCAAAAAGATTTGAGGACCTTACACAACTTCCTATCAGCAGATTTTGAGACTTCCAGTGGGATTAGAACCAGAATTGTCGTACTCCGATCCAACTACAACATTAAGTAACGTTGCTATGGTCCCTCACATATGTCCACAGTGTTGTGGTTGCACACTTGTTTACAGTTGAAGTTGTTCGTAAAAATCAAGTTTTTCTGGCCGTTGGCCAAAAACGTCGGTTTGCAGCCTTCCTACGTCACTTGAGTCAGTTCCTCTGTAGGCAGCTCTTCTGTGAGACTTTCTGTGAACTTCTATCCAGCCTTTCGACCTTTCAGAGGTTCGAACCAGTGAATTGGAGATTTACTGCCTGCCTGTCTGCCTTACTCTCAACCTAACTACCTGCCTGCATAACCACTGTACTAACGAGCTGCTTGCCCAACCACTAAAAAATCGTCTGCATGTATGGTCTGTGTGTCCAAAAATTAAGACAATAATAGGTAAGAAAAGAAATCGATATCATTAAGGAAACCCGCCCTGCAATTTCGTGTCCATTGTGGTCTAATGGTAAGCTGCTTGGTCGATAGAACTTATGGTTTGTAGTTCTAACCCTCCCCCAAAATTTGTTATTTTTTTCGGGAAGGAATCGTCTAACTCACAAATGTATCATTTTTGGGTGGGTTTGCCGTCACCTCTCGTGGTGTAGCGGTGAAGATCTTGTCCTCATATTCTGGAGATTTGGGTTCGAATTCCAAAAGCTACATCGCTGCTTAGTTTTTGGCTGAAGCCTAGAACCGAAAACATATAAGGACCACTTAAAGCTGGGTTTCTCGTCACCAGCCGTGGTGTAGAGGTTAGTTCCTTGCTTCTCAATCCTCTCACCACTGTTCGAACCCCGGTAAAGATAAACTCTGCCCCGGTAACCGATAACACACTTCGGGTTCGAACGTTGCCCCTCTCATAAAACTCACTGGTGACCCTCCTTGATTGAGGTCTCTCCCCGCTCTGATCTCATCACTCTCTAAGCCACCCCATGGGCCTAACCCATTTCCATGAGTGCCCCCAATCCCCCTGACTGGCTTCCATGCCCCCCCATAAGCTAACGAACCTCACGCTGATCGTTCAAACGCAGAAACATTTTGTTTGATGACATAAGAATCGACGAAAAGAACAAGTCATAAGTCAGTTTAGCCCTTAGACCGAAGGGCGCTTGCGCGGTGTAGTGGGTAAATAGAAAAAACGCCGGTTCGAAGCCAATGGTTCGAATCGTAGCCTTGGACCCCCCCCCCCCAAGTGATGTGAAGAACCCTCAACCCTCTCCGTACAAAGGGCCTGCGCCTTCGGCGCAAGTAGGGCCCGAAGGGCCCTCCACCTCCCATGCCCCCCCCCAAAAGTGTCTA
This sequence comes from Phallusia mammillata, assembly GCF_965637545.1. Lineage (NCBI taxonomy): Eukaryota > Metazoa > Chordata > Ascidiacea > Phlebobranchia > Ascidiidae > Phallusia > Phallusia mammillata. The sequence continues at coordinate 25,430,374 of NC_137256.1, read as the reverse complement.
AAAATACTACTCTACAACATACCCCACCTTTTTTGTTGTATTATATTGGGCGGTTTTCCAAAAAAGTGCAAAATTACCTTTTAATTGTGATCTCATTTAGATAGGTGTACGGTCTTAAGGTTTGAGAGTGGAGTGACACACAGAGAAGGGGAAAAACTTTAGCTCGCTGACGGCTTAGAGTCTGGGAAGCGGGAGATGAGATTGTTACAGCGGGGAGAGACCTCAATCAAGGAGGATCACCACAGAGTTCTATCAGAGGGGCAACGTTCGAACCCAAAGTGTGTTATCGGTTACCGGGGCAGAGTTTATCTTTACCGGGGTTCGAACAGTGGTGAGAAGATTGAGAAGCAAGGAACTAACCTCTACACCACGGCTGGTGACGACATCCCAGCTTTAAGTGGTCCTTATATGTTGTAGTACCGGAGCTTTTTTTAGTACTGCGGCTCTAGAGTTATATAAAAGAATCATTCAATAAACAACAAGCAGCTTGCTAGTGTAGTGGTTTGCAGCAAATGGTAGAAACCAGTGAGTCATGGGATCGAATCCTGGTAACCCAACGTCAATTTTTTTGTGAACTAATTCTCTTGTGTTTTGCGATGTTGCTCTGATTGGTGGTTTACCTAAAAAAACAACACACCGAACCGAAATAAAACGTGTTATTTAGTATTATTGAAGTAAGCAAAGAACAAGTTTCACACAGATGGTTAGGCAAAAAGATACTACTACGACAAACTAAAGGACAGACGTTAAATGGATGATTTAGAAGTTTAGTGGGGAACGGAGATATGTTATTTATTTTAAGATTCGTGGGACAAAATTGAAACTTTTCAAGGACAAAAAGGGTGGAAATTTCTAACAATAATAAAATGTTGTGAGCAAGGGAAATACGAAAGCGACGTAGAACGAAATATCGTGAAAATTATGGGAAATTATTTATTAAAAAATCATTCTGTGTATTAGATGTAGCTATAACATATGTTATCAGGAAAATTTGTTTCGCAACAACGCAAGAAGCAGGACTAAAAATGGATTGTGGAAGATTTAAATGGGTGAAAAAACAGTGATGGAGTGTGGAAAACACTATGTTAGTAAGGACAAGGAATTGTTCTGTCATTAAAAATGGCGGCACAACAACCCATATAAGAGAATAAAGTTTGGACGATGCACAGAGGCGTTAAAGCACAATAAAATCGTTGGTACAAAATATTACACACGCAAACTGATAAACAATGCAGATGTGTATTTGAAATGTACCAAATATAACGTGTATGAAAGATTGTTTATTAGTGGACAAATACAAAGTACACGATGACGTCATCGATCGCAGGTTTCGTCATCACGGTCATCTACATGCGAAAGGATCATGACCATGCGAAGGTTAAACCGAAACTGCACGATGACGTCATCGATCGCTGATTGCGTCATTCCTATCCAGTTGAAGGATCCTATCCACGCGAAGACCCACCAATGTTTCCCAGTTGTTTCTCCTGATGTTATCGAAGTGACTAAAAAAACAAGTATATAAATGGTAAGTGCGCGGCCAGTGGCATATAATCAAAATATAACATAACTTTTGTAGCAAGTTTTATTCATTCGCCTATTTGGAAGGCATGAGCATTTCCGTCTTATTTAAATGGAATCATATAGTTATTAGATTTAATTGACGCGACCAGCGACCTTCAAAAGTAACATAACTAGGTAAGATAAACACTTACATTTGGAATGTTGTGCTTCAATTAAGTTGATCCGATCAGGGTTTCTCCACAACCTTCGTCACCGCAGTTGTTTCCGATGTTTGGCTGCTGCTTCGAACGTCTGCAACAAAACTAACAACAGCATTCTGGTTTGATAAAAAAAACCTAAAACTAATATAATAGAAAGCTAATATCTCAATCGCATTCTGTTAAACTTATGTAAAAAGGAATATTGCAATTTTAATCAATTCTACCGATGCTGACAACTGAATAGCAGCTCACAAACACACGTGACATGCAAAACAATATAACATGCACAAAGATCATGCCATGCAACACACCGGGCTTGCTATCCGTTGAAGCAACGGTATAAATGATAGTTTAAATTCTAATATATGTTTAACTTCACAACGCTCGTGTTTTCTATTTATAGTTTACTTACATTAAAGCTTCGGTGCGATTTCTGTCAAGTTCAGATTTAGAAGTCTTTAAACCTTAGTCACGCCATGATCTGAAACCAAAACCATTTGAGTAAATATAAACGTGGATGTAACAGCATTGAAACTGTTGATTGTTTTAAATAATTTGATGTATAGCATATTTGACGCTCATTCTAAACACTTCTGCCTAAAACTCTTACTAACTTTCTGCAAACTATTATGAGTCGTCAGTGTATGCAGCAAATATTATTTTAGGTAACCTAGCATTATATAAGCGTTAAAACAATCAACTTAACTTGAAGCCGAAAGTTCCCCTATCTTTGTTACGCTTCCGCCGGAAATCCAATCCCTGCAAAACAAAGCAGAAGCAGTATTTGGAATTCAAGGCAACATGTAAACTATAGTTTATGAAATATTTAACTGTGTCAACATGCGAAGACAGAATAAGTGCACTTTATACTACCAACACTTGGACATACAAACTATATATTACCATTTAACGCCAAAAATATAGATAAGTACATGAACTTCAATCATTTATTTACTCGCCTATTTTAGGAAGTTTCATAAAGTATTTCTTCTTCGCTGTGGTAGATGTTTCTCCGAAGCGATTGAAACCATCCGACGACCTGAAACATACGATCCAGCAGCAATATCGTGTATTTGATAAATACGTCAAACATATTCTGGTAAATGTACATAAGTCAACAAGTGTGCAACCGAGTTTATTCTGCACAAACACCAGGCTAGTTAATTTACAACTCGCAAATTACCTGTTTATTCTCAACTGGTGAGTCGCTCCACCGACACAGCTTCCTTCACCATTGAACAAGATCGAACAAGTTGTCTCATTTTTTTCTTTTTTTTCGACCAATCATAGCGCTTCCTTCTCAAACGTCACTCCCGCGCCCGAAAACCGACCAATCACAGAGCTGATACAAGTAATCAGCAAGTCTTGTCAAAAATGCAGAGAAAAACTTCAATTGATTTTCCTGGAGCAACATTCGTTGAAATAGGCACGTGTCGTGTTGTGACGTAATTTGTGAGCATTCTATCCGTAATAAAACGCGCCATGCTGGAATATAGAAGAAAAAATGACAAAAGCTGATAATATATTTTTGATAGTTTACAGCAAATCAGTTTCCGCTTTCTGTTTCTTGGTAGAACATAAATATTTTAAAAATCAAACCTGCTGTGAAAGTTGGAACTATACGTTGCCGTTACTCTATTATATGCTTTTTTTATTTCCATCCAACAATTTCAATTGCTTCAAAATCCAACCTGTGACTTTGTCTTTTAGTTTTTCTGTTGCTGACGTTTTTCATTTTGATATCACTTCAAATTCATTAGCTGACATTTCAGCTGATAAGATTTAAACCGACTTGCTGTTTAACTCTGTCACGCCACGTGGTTTTTATCATACGTTAAGCAGGTTTACTTCAGGCCTAATTTATTGGATTTTTTGCGCGAGGTGCGTGACGTCACATTCCTCGTCGTTGCAATTCCCATGGTATCCGGCACTTCACGCATCGGTAATTTATCCCATGTAAGTTGGTAGAGCTACTAACACCATAACGAATCAGAACTTCGCTTTCACAAGGGGGCGTAAAGAGCTGAATTTTTGTTTAGCGGCTATTAATGGGTTGGGAAATATTTTTTTAAAATTTTTTACATTAGTAACTAATTTTTTGGGTTAGTTTTATTGAATTTTAAGTGCTAATACCTTACCCCGACCCTACTAGCCCTAACCGTGAGCATTTGTGGAGATATAGCTAATCAAATTGGGGGTATAGATTCTCATTCTGGTGTTAGTAGCTCTACCATGTCAGTTACGCAGCTCACAGAATTTTATTTTGTTTACCAAAGTGTTGTTTCTACGGCGAACATTCGGGGAAGGTAAATTTACGGAGCATAGTTTACTTCAAGCTTTAAACAACGGCCCGTTGTTACTTTTGCAAAAACATGGACTAAACAGATTGTTTTTTTGTGTTTGCAAATGTTGTTTGATTACTTTATCGTAAACAGACACAACAATGGCTGTAAGACATCAATAAAATGCGGAAAATCTTAAAAACGAAGCAAAATATTAATGCAGTGATAAAAAAAAGACGAAGATAAGGTGAACGCAATCACTAAAAAAAAGACAGATATATGATTTCGTAAAAAATAGAGTGCATGAATAAATAATATAAATGCAACGGTAAAAAATAACTTTACGGTATAGATATATTTGGCAAAATTCAATCTGTATCGTTCATTTTCTAGTTTCTGTTTGACTCAGATTTATATATACCGCTCAAAAGAAAACAGTTTTTAAATATAGTATAGGCTTATGCTTTTTTCCTGTTTGAAGCCTAACAATGTTTTTAGTTACCTGATTTTGAGTGGCTTGTTGCTGAAATGTTCAATTTTCACAGGTTTTGCCTCCTACCTCACCTTTAAATCAAGTTCAATCAAAATGGTAAAAATATAACATTGATCGTTGATCTTAGGCTTACATCTGCATTTGTTTAAGTGCAACTAGCAATTTATGCGATTGACCACAACCACAATTATCGAGTCACTTTTTCGGTTATTTGAGTGATGCTTACAATGTATTAGGTATGTTTTATAAGACAGGCGGTTACCCACAACGGTGGTTGAACCCGTAAGTTCTGTTCACCAAATAAAACAGCGTACACGGAAAACACCAGTGCGGTTTCTTAGTTGCCATATTTGACAACAGTATTAGCCTGTTACACGCAATCTATAAATCACTTTACTCAAACCAATTCCCAATCACGCATGCATTTTATTGCCGGAGTGACCAATATATTGTTTATGTACATATGCATAGAGAAAATGCACAAATCCAGAATTTGTTCGCTAGACACACAACGATCGAGTCAACTCCCTGTACTAAGAGGCACCAACCAAAGTGAAAACAACGACAACAATCCAAAAAGTACAGCCGCTAAATATTGATATATTATTACTATGGGCACACACGCGATAAAACGTCACACTACACAGTTTGTTACGTCACAGCCAGACGTCATAATGCGAGTACGTCATTAATGTATTACGTAGCACGCAGGGGTTGATGAAGCACTCGAGTCGGATAAAAAAGGATTTATATCTTTGAAGATGGAACACGGTCCATGACGTCACACACATGACGTCATAAACACGTACATGATCGATGACGTCATATATCGACAAGAACTCAAAAGTTTTTGGTTGAAAAGAATCACAAACAAAAAATACATGCAAAAAAAATAGTGATCATAATAAATACAAGGAAATTTCACTTCGTGTTCACAATCGGCGTTTATTCGTTTGCTGACGTCATAAAGGTCATTAGCAGGTGTTCGAACGGTTTTATTGTTCACAGTATGGACACTATGCTGCGCACCTGAGCGACTGTATCGTGATCTCGATTGGTTAAAAATTCGACCAATCACAGAGGTTCCCGCCAAAAACAGGTCCCCAGTAAAAAAACAGAAGTACGTGACGAACACAGTTACATGCTGCACACTACAAAAGTACGAAGTAATTAAATAAATGAGCACGGTAGGCAGGATGCCGTTGTAACATCACACAGAGCATTGTGTTTGACACAACAATGTACAGATTATGGCTTTCAATCGAACACTATGACTTCATAGAAGGATGTTGCGCAAAAAAACAGGCTGCTGTTTATTTGATGCTAAAAACGAGCTGATAAAAGGTTACAGAAGGTCGTTGACCCCGTACAGAAGAGTTCACCGCCGTCGAGGTTACTCGCGGTCAAAAGCATGCTGCATAAAAGCTAAAAGCTGCGGGCTTTTGCATAAACAAGCGCTTTGCGATAAAATACGCAAAGTTTGGGGCAAGATGCCTTGGATAAAAGAATTCGCCACAAGAAGCGGGAGGCAAGTCGCTATAAAGTGAAAAGAAACTCGATCCAACAACGATAAAACTCTAACCACCAAACTATAACAAGCGCAAAAATCTTTCACGGGAGAAAAACGATTTAATCTACGGGAAAAATAAAAACTAGGAAAGCTAGGAAAGTCCAATGCCTGCATGGTAACCGGTCATCACGCTTGTAACCCCGCCCTGGTGATTTTGATTGGCAGACAGATTGAGCGAATCAGAGAGGTCCATCGCCACACTAGAGGCTGCGTTTCCTTGCATGAGACTAGGATTAAACTGCTGCGTCACAACGGCAGAAGCATTGAACTGTGGCGATGCTCGTTCATCCGGAACGGGGCTGCTGTGAGTGCTCACTCGAGCGTACGACTCTGCGTTGAATTGTGGGTAGGCACCGCTTGAGGTGGGGGCGCTAAATGCTGAGTCAGCATGATTCAGCGGAATTCGGGCTTGCGACATGTTGCTGTATTCAATGTCTTGTCTGCGAAAAAAACATCAAAAGTTGCGATATTTTTCTCTAACCGTGCTTGTTTCCATAGCAATATGACGTAACATGGCAATGACGTACCCGGCTTTTGTGCAGACTTGAGCGAGTAGAATTCCTCTCTTATGTTTGTTGGCGTGTTGTTCTATGCCGGACAGACCGACCACCGAATAAGTACAGCCCGGTTGGAGACAGTGAAAGTGGGAAGTATTTCTGTGTCTGTCGGAATTTCAATTATTATTTCACAGTTTCAAGTTGTTACGACATACTGCTGTGACGTAATCGACTGCTAACTGATACAATCGACCACACTTAAAGCTGGGATTAAAACCGACCCGATAGGACCATGTTGTGGTATTTTAGAAACATGCTCTTCTGCCAGAAAACTACTTTTGCATGAAACCTTGTAGGTTGAAAAAGTTTTCACCGTTTGCTCTTACTTATCATTTATTAGCTTGATGCTTTCATACAGAATTTCCTCTGGTTTATGACATCACAATCTGTGATTGTTACCTGTATTTGCACGTGTCCCGCATACAATCCTCCTTCCCTCTGAATCTCTCGAAACCGGATTGTTCAAGTGTATCAGCTTTAACGTGTTGACGTCGATGTGTTCCAACTTTCGCACTGTCTGTACACCTGTCACGTCACAATACAAAGTTTGTTTCCAAGCAACGAAAAAATTCTAATAAAGACGATTTAAGTCCACCATAGCGCTTGTTACAAGGACCTTGCAAGCTTAAAGCGGGTTTCTTAACGAGCTTCGTGTAGTCAACCATAGCGCTTGTTGCATTAACGTTTTTACGATTAAAACGGGTTTCTTAACGGGCTTTGTGCAGCCAACCATAGCGCTTGTTACATGCACGACTTTGCAAGCTTAAAGCGGGTTTCCTAACGAGCTTTGTGCAGCAAAACACGACCATAAATTAGAATTCCCCCCAGCCTCTTGCAAATCTAAAGGCTCGTTGGTAGCAAAATATCGACTGCGGAATGAACTCACTTAAACTGACATCTGAGACAGTGGAAATGTGTGCTGGTGCTTCTGTACTGGCAACCATCTACTTCACAATCCTGTGTTGTCTTGAACCGCTTAAAGTCGTCTCTCACCAACCCGGCCACACGTTCATGATGCTGCTGATGTTTGAACATGTGAGTGCGACCTGTGAATCTGTACATGCATCCGTCCCTCGTGCAGTGATAATGCGAAACCTGCAAGGGATTATAGCATGCTTTTATCACCAGAAAGGAGGATATATTCTCAATTATATTTGAATTCTGTGAAAAGGGTTTTACCCTCACTACCCACATTTTTTATGTTGAATAAATACTTATTTACATGACAACGATTTCTATGAATGAAATATGACGTACTTTAAACACATGCGGACACTGGGTGTCGCCACAGTTCTCCGAAGACTCGAACCTTCGAAATCCTTCTATGACGTCATTATTGATTCGGAATTTGGCGAACATCGATTGATTCTCGTCGTTCGGTTTCGGAACGAATCTGCTCAACAAAAATTATTTCACTTTATTTGAGAATTTCAACTGTTACGTCATACTACTATGACGCAATGATCGCAAATAGTGACGTAACATTTAACAAGATTTTTTTTACATTTCGGGAAAGCCTAGTTTTTGAATAAATAAACCGAAAAACAAAAATCGCTTGACTTTTCAATAAGAAATACGTTTTGTGTCATCAAGTTTTTACTAAACGTTTTCTTTTGCTATTTTGTCAACAAAATATTCCAATGAGAATATCAACTATTTCTCTGGGTTTCGTGTTTTTGTGAAAATTTTGGGAAACTTTTTTGCTCGCTTTAAACTCCTGACATTTAAACTGTTTTGCATCAAAACGAAACCGGCAGAAAAAAGTTCAGGTTGCGAAACAAGTCAGTGAGAAACTTCTCCTCACCTGTTGACAACTTCCGGGTCAGAAAAATGAAACGAACTCCCCTCCTCTTCCTGTATCTTCTCAGGGGAATCACCGTTTGTCGACGGCATGTCGTTCGAGAATTCTAAAATTCCATTCAAACAGTTTTGTTTAGATCAGAAAAACACAAGAGAATGTGTTGGAATGGAACAAAACGTTTCAACAATAATTCTGTCATATATTTAAACTTGAAATACTAAGATTAAATGCGAAAACGGCACTTAAAACGTCGGATTAGAGCAAGGTTCACCGCAATACTTCAATTGCTTGGTACCAACGGTTCGTCTGGGGCGTTCAAAATATTTTTTAAAACAGCTCAAAGTGCTGGCTACAATATACACGGACCTAAAAAGTAGCTTGGTCAAAACAAAACTGCCAGAGAACGTGTGTGTGTAAAATATGTTATGTTGCTATTGTACAAAATATTCGATGTACGAAGTAATACTTAGTAATGAATACAATATATTATGGACGTTTCAACAATCGCTTCTGTCACCATTAATGCAATGGCGATAAAACGATAATTGCGTGTTATCAGGGATAAAAATGCTTTTATGAATTACGACGGGAAACGGGATTCTTAGCTTCTTAGTTTAATCGTTACAACATGTTATTCATAGAAAACATAGAAATAAATTCATAGAATTCATGTTATTCATAGAAAACTTATCGCTCAAAACTCACTCGAGTTGGATTCGTTGCTGTTTGAATCGGTGTCGGGATAATTTGCTCGTAAATCCAGCACCCCCTCATCCGACGAAAGATCGTTGCTTTCAAGTTGGGCAGGAAGTGACGTAGAGTGAAGACTCGTCACAGGTCGGGGGGAACCCATATCTCCGCTAGTTGGCGCCAAAGATTGCCTCCCTGTAATTGAAAGGTTTGTGGTGAGCGAGCTCGTCTCGGTCGAAGCGAAATAAGTGAAATATTTCGACCCCGAACCTTTCGATATTTGCTCCAACATCGCTAGCTGAGGTCGGCTCAACTCATGCATGAAATTCGACGGTTTCTGTAGAAACGACGATGGCGTCACTGATGATGCAGTCGCCTGTAAAGAAAAAAAAATTGTTGAAGTAATATTTTCAACTTTTAACAAGATTTTGTGATGGAACTTTTGTATTAGTGTCAAGCATATCAGACGCCGTTTTGTGTTGTTGAATTTTTCGTGATAATTTTCAGGCAAAGATTTTCTATTTGTTTTGTCAGTACCTGGCTCGTATCCATGGCAACGCCTGGACGCTTCTCGATCTCGTCCGCTTCGTCCACTATCAGCGGTAGAGAGTCGTCGCCGGAATCGACGTTGCTGTGGTCGATGTCAGTCGTGTCTGACGTCATATCTGCAATAATAATAGAAATCTTAAAACTCTTTTCGTGTCTTACTTGCCGGACTTTGACGATAATGTTTTGTGTTTGTTTGTGCAAGATGTTTTACAGAATTGTTTCTTTCTGGAAAATACCGAACTAGCGTTTCGTATGATTATCGAATTTGTCGTTCAACTGGTGTAATGCTAAACAAAATATTAGTTGTTGTTCGAGAACTTGTATTTTTGCTGACGGTTTGCCCACCAGAACTGTAAAGCTTCTTCAGAGCAATGAATTATATATTGCGAGCACACATGCAAACTGTTTCTTCTGTTGTTTCTTACTGTATATTTGTATGTTTTTGTAAGTGTGTGTGTGTGTGTGACATTTTGGTGCAAGTTTTGTGTGTGTATACGTAGAAACTTTTTTCATGTTCCGATTAAACACGTGCTGTTTCCGATTAAACATGTTGTTTTGTATGTTTCTGTGCAATTGTTTATTTCTGTATCTCACCCATTCCGTTGTAACTCCTCCCCAACATTCTGCGCAGATGTTTTCTCACGTGAGTTGACATCTGATGTTTGTATTGGAAAGCAAACGCACAACCGGCTCTTATGCAGTGATAATGACTGAACAATCCGTTGTACTTGCAATCTACGAAACAAATAATGTACAGTTTGCTAAAATAAAATACTTTTCAAACAAAGTACATCGCTTAGGTATAATGTGTCTAAGTGCGGAATGTGGTAAAAACCAAAAACCAATAGTTCACCACGTAACTTTTTAAATCTTCAATTTGCTTAAAAAACAATGTATAAGTTACAATTTGAGATAGCTAACAAATTGTTTTATCTCTTGAAGACAACCAAAAGGTGTAGTTTAATTGTTACAATTATTAAAACAAGGTCCCAACCATTAAAGGGAACATTTTCGCTGTTTAGTTTTGCAAATTTACACCACATAAAAACCCACCATATCTTCCGCATTGCTCCTTCTTTGTGTAATATTTAAATCCGCTCGCCTCTCTTCTAGCAATCTTCTCATGCTTCTTCATGTGCCAGGGAAGTTTTGACGTTCCTATGGTAACGAACTGACAACCGGGTTTCAAGCAGTGGTAATGTCCCCTCAACCGAAACTCGCAACTCTGAATACAATTTCGTGTTAAGTCGACTCGCTGGAATTTCACTAACAGCGTCGACAATGTTTTAAAGCTCTTAGACTTGTATAGATCACAGTACGCCAGGCCCATTGAAGGCGCCATACCGAATCAGCCGGTCACCAAGCATTCACCACCACATGGCAAGGCGTAGGCTGCAAAAGTCTAGCCTTAGGTGTGTAAAACGGGTCACATATTTAGTAATTAGGCCCTAAAACATGAGGATAAAAGTCGATGAAACAGCAGCTTTACACTAGCACATAGTTTCAATTTGATGGATTTATTAAATCCAGAAACACGCAACATTAGTTTACCGGGTTAGGACACATCTTCTTCACTGTGTAGCTTCGAAAACATTCTTTTGCCGCTTTTGCATAAGCTTCCAAACTGTCGTGGGCTTGTCTGGATGAAAACAAACAAGTGTCAGGAAAATTACGATATTGCTTATTTTAAGTTCAAGTTTTTCATGCTCTATGCTTGTGTTACGTATTTTTGATCCCCAAAACAATGACGTCATAAACTATGTTTTTTTCGCTGTAGCTATGAGCTAACCAGGTAAAAAACCCGGTGACTGGGTTTCAGTCGGTACAGAACCGTCTCACGAAATTTTATGTGACCAGCAAACCGGTTAGCATTACTGGTTACTGTCAATGGACTTTTTGTAACAGAACCGGCTGAAAAATATGGCTTTTGTGATAAAACCGGGTGACAAAAAAATTGAACCCCACCACTGCATGACACATAACATACCTGTGCGTTTGAGCTTTGCCGAGCGACTTGCAAACGTATCTGCACCGGTTCAGAGTGCAGTGCCAGTGATTCTGCATGATATATTTGCAATCACGACGCATGCATGTCATTCTGGTGAAGAAATAAACACAGAATTGTTATTTTGTTGATCCTAAGACCGAGCTCATTCGGTATGGGAAACTTTAACACACTTTACGGCATAGTTACTTTAAGCTTGTATCAAGTTTTTTCAAAGATCACGAAGGTAGTTTCAAGCAGCTTTGAATTGTTGCGAATCTGATCGAATCCCAAACTTACCCAGGTCGGATGTGGATGAAACCTTCCTCATCGCTTCCTCCCATCTTCTTCATCAAACCTAAGTGTCCTCCCAAGCCACTAGAGGGACCCTGTGAGCCCGACATCGCTTGTGACATGAGAGTGGGGTTCTGCAGCATCATATAAGCCCCAGTCGAGCGGGGTTCGGGGTTCAAAGTCGGGTAAACAAGCTTTTTTTCGGCCACCATCCGCGATATGTACTTGTACACTGGATGGTCGGCATAACTCGCCATGTTTACCGGGAGAGGGGCGCTCACACTAGGGTAATCCCCATCGCTGTTGTTGTTGCCGTTGTCGTGGTTACCCATGTCACGTGACTGGTCGAACTGTGCGCGACTAAGCACGATGTTCCGCTGGGTGTCGCCCTCGCCGCGTGGCAAATGACCGCTAGACGGGGTTGTAACGCGACTGGGGGAGCGAGGTCGGGGGGGTTCGTCCTGGGCGGGAAATACCGGGGAGAATTGGCGCGCGATTGGTTGTTCGAAACCGGATTGTTACAGTTTTTCGTGAAATCTGTGTAGAAAAATATATATGTTTGCAATTAAATTGTTTGAGAACAGTTTTTTGACATATTTCCCGTGGATGAAACGTTTAAGCCGAAGTTTTTGTTAAAAAGTCGATCAATGTCGGCTTAAGCTTAACACTGTCGCTATGGTTACCAACAATAGTTGTAGGAAAATCTAGTTGAGGAACAGAAATTATTGTACAATAAAAACTTTTGATATGACAATCACATTATAGATAATCTAAAAAAATTAAATCAATTTTAATACCGGTTGCGATTTCTTCTAGCTTTCATCAAAATTCCTATTTGTGTAAAAAGAGCAACTTCCAAATTAGTATTTTTCAGCCTCAAATGAAGTTTTACAAAACTGTTGTGTTTATCAATAAATTGTAAAAAAGAGGTTTTGCTGGACAACTTACGTGGTGTGAGTTAGCACGAGATGTTTTTCAGTGAACACAGCACAACAATCCTCTACAGCACAGTGAAAATGATGACACGAACCGAACACACAGTTGGCGACGTTGCATTCATCAGGACCGAGTCTGTGTGAAAATAAACATTTTATTTGCAAACCACAAGTTGCGTGTTTTCATTTTCTGCTTTTTGTGCAAATTGAAGCAGAAATATTCAGTGGACACCCGATTTTTTTTACCTAAATTATCTGTTATTCGCAACTTTTTACGTTTTTTCATTTTTATTTCAACATTGTACACGTGATAACATTTACTTGATTTTAAGTTTGGTTAAAAAAATCGTCACATAGACATTCATTATGAAAACTTTGATTTTTTGAAACATCTTTATTGAGACACCGCCTTAACTACGGACATTTTTCTATGTGCGCGTTTAACAAGAAAATCTTTGTCAAACAAGTCTGAAGAAAAAATGAATTATGCTAATTAGGTGCTTACCCTCGGAAAAACTTGAGCACCGCTTTTGAGGGTTTGTCAGATTGGTGAATCTGAAATAAGTGCAACACAGGATTAGTATTGTCTTAATGTGAGCATAAGTTGCTGTTGTATTGTTAAGTTGTTTTACCTCCATCGGTTTCTTTTCACTTGATGACGTCGAATTGCTCTTGGATGAAAGATTAAGAGCTTGGTCCTCAACTAAAAAAATGTTATTGCTGTTAAACCGATTGGGATATCCAATACCGAATTAATATTCCCCCCATGTTTACTGTTTATTTACGCTTGTTCAGCAAAACTCAAAACCTCACTTACTCTGGTTTTGATGACTTTCATCAATAAATGAACCATAGTTATCCCTATCTTGCTCCTGATTGGCTGGCAGGCGGTCAGGTGACCTAGCGGTTTCGCTCCAGTGCCCACCACGTTCTGCTTGACTGCTTTCTTGCTCGTAATGACTTTCACTCTTGTATGTTGAAGTCTAAAAATAGATAAATTTCTGTGATGGGTATTTTATGATTTTTGTGTTTATGCCGCTTTATAAGAAATTTGTATTTCTCGATATGCCGTTATCATATTGAAGGCGTCTCATACAACACGTCAAAACGTCGTTATGCATTCACATTGTGGTTTAATACTGGCAATTTTCAATATATTTTATAGCGAATGTTACCTCCATTTGATCGTTATATGCCGGTGGTAGAATGTACGGGTTCATATTTCCCCGAGATACAACTTCATCACTGGAAAACAAAAGTATCTATTAGTTTAGCTTGTGGAAACAAAAAAACATAGGTCAATTAACAATTGGACAAAAAAGTATTTCCAAATTCAGTAAAATACACAATTAGGTGCAGAAGTTCTAACAGTTTTAAAAAAGGAACAATAGCATAAGACACATTTAATAGTTACAAGAAAAGAATGTTTCAACCAAAAAAATCACTTAAAAAGATTTAAAGTTGACAATTTAAACCAATGATTCTCAACTGCTTTTGAGGCCACATCCGGCTCTTGTTTTGCGGCTCGCAGCAGACCTCAGAAAACAACCAACGATTTCTATTTTAGCTAATAATCCTAAGTGATTTTTTGAGGTCTTATTTTTTGCGGCTCCTTGCACACCTAAATTTGGTCCTGACCATAAAAAAAGGTTGAGAACCACTGATTTAGAACCGCAAGAGCGAAAGAAAACTCACCGTGGAGTTGACGACATGTCGGGTTTCATTTCACCGCTGGATGGCAGCAGAGGAGATGCAGATGTAGATGCGTTAAAAGATGAAGGAACTGGAGGATTAGAAGATTCAGCTTTTGGAGTGAAACCCGATAAAGTGTGGGGCAGGGCAGCTGAAAACGAGAATCAAAAATATAATGTGAGATTTATGCCAGGGCTCTTCACTCCATACCCTACGTTTTTTTAAACAATTATTTTACAAGTTGTTATCACAGATGATGGCATGAGCATTTGCCGAACGTTTGAACGTTTTAAAAAAACATGTCGCTTTTTACGTTTATTTGGACCGTTGAATTCGCCAAACTTATGAATAGATCCGGCCAATGTATACATAAAAAGCAACATGCTTTATTATTCAAACGTTTCGGCAAATGCTCATGCCATCATCAGTGATTTGAAGGAACACATCTACTTGGGTTGTTATATTTGTCATTAAACTTATGAACAGATCCGTGTAACGTGTTTCAGAGTGGTTTATATTTCCCGCAAGTTACAGTGCAAAGTAGTGTAAGAAGTAAAACGAAAACCCACCAGTTGCTACAGTTGTTGGAATTGAGGCTAAAACTTTTCTTGCCGCTTCCTGCAACATGGAAGAATCAAACTTTGCATTTCCACCTGATCTCGACTCGAGAACCAGCGAAGGAACCGGACCTGAAAAGTGGAAAGTTGAGAATAATATATCCGGGTCAGTAGAGCTTGCCACAAAAAACTTTTCCTAATGTTATCAAGTATGTAAAAACATAGAGCCAATAAATGATAAGCTGCAGAGAGTGCACAATTTTTGACCTATGGTCTCACAAACTGGAGTGCCGTTGGATGGCTAACAAGCCAATATGGCCGATCTCTCGTCACCAGCTGCACTGATGAGAACTTCAAGGTCGAAACAGTGTGAACTGTCAGCTTATCAAGTAGGCTTTTGAACAAAAAAGATAAAAAAGTAAATTTAACGAATATTACGCTTTTCAGGAAAAACTTTCTAAAAGTCCTCTTTTTGAATGTGAACAAGATTTCAGTGAAGAAAAAGTTTCATAGAAAGCAAGAAAAATAAATCTCACGGTTGAGTAATCGCGACGCGACGTAGGGGTAAATAAAAGATGGCATCAAAACCGGGGTTGGGGGGTTTCCCCTGACACCCAGATAGGACGGGGGTCGTCCAAAGGTCACGGGGGCTTGTTGATGTCTCACTAAGGACTGCTGCACCACCGCTGGAGGGAGGTGTGGAGCGCACGGAGCAGATGTAGGAGGACGGGAGGAGCAAGAGGAGGAAAGAGAAGTGAGAGTGGGAGGAGGAAGAACCTCTGGAGAGGTTGCTATGGCGACAAGATAAACAGAAGATGAATAAATTAGAAAAGGATTTTGGCAGAAAAGTTTCGAAAATTAGTAAAGAAAAGAACCATCAGAAAAAAATGTACAAAGAGAGAAGAAAAGCTTTGCAATGAAAAAAAATTAACTAAGTTATGTGCAAAGTACTTAGAAAAGAGTTTTGTGCACCAAGAAAATATTTTTGTCACAAACTGTTTTGATAGGAAAGATGAAAAACAAAGATTTGCGCGGAAAAAATGATCTTTGTAATATTTCTCAATTAAAACAAAACGTTCCGAAGTATTTTTTCTTACTTGAGCTTAGACTGTCAGATCCCATAAGATCTTGTCGGTCGTGTTTCCTCTTGTGCGACACCATCTGGCTGGTTGACGTGAATGAAAAGCCGCAATTATTCCGCAAACAGTGAAAGTGGTTTGCTGTGCGGTTCCAAGCACATGTCGGAAATCTGAAACAAAAGTTTGGACTAAAAATTTAGTGTTTTTCATATATGTTACTTGTTTTTGGTCAAGGGCTCTAAACAACATTTCATAGGGAGGATAAACAAGTGAATTGAAATTTAAAACATCAATCTTTGAATATATAAGCTATTGATGCCAGGCTTAATATCAAGTTTATAGAGCTCTTCTGGTAAATGTATTTTTATTCCGACGTTTCGACGTCCTATACAGGTCGCCTTCATCAGGAAAAAAAGGCAACGATATATTTAGTTCAAACAACTTTTCAAACAATTCTCCTTGACTTAATCCTTACTATTTTACGACTTACTGGCAAGCTTCGTTCTTGTAAAACTTCTTGAATCCCTGTCTGGTGTACGCGTCATCTCTGGTGTGGTAAGCTTTATGTTTCTCGATGTCACACTTGTTCTTGAAAGTGAAATTGCAACCGGGACGACTGGGGGATAAAACGATGGTTCAACAAGTTGTCCAAATCAATCAGTTTAAACATATAGGCTTTTATGGTGACAATAATACATTAATTTGCAACATGCTGACTCAGCAATTATTGTCACCGTAAACGGCCTCTGTTCTCTGTTGCGCCACCTAGCGGAAATTCTCAAACCTGGTAACTGTGAGTTCTTACGTAAGTAGCTCTACCCCAGAAAACTTGACCAGTAACATAGAAACTCTACTTTTATGTCCACAAAAACGCACTTTTAATGAGTTTCAGAAAACTAATATCTTGCACAGGACTTTCAATGCAAGTCCGCCACTACTTATATTTTGAAAGTGGAAGCGCGCGAGTGTATTTTAAGGTACAAGTAAATAAGTGCACACGGCCGTGGGATGTCGGCCTTTTTAAAATAATAACCTAAAACACCAGCTTGAAACTCACGTGCAATGGAAGTGGGTTGTTCGTTGGTTGACAAACGGACAATCTGACATTCCACATGATTCCGTGGCTCGATATCTCTCAAATCCATTGCTCACAAACTGTTGGTTCTTCTTGTGGAAATTTTCGTGCGTCATCACATCAGAAGTGCTAGTGTAGACTTTCGTGCAGCTTGTCTGTTCACAAATTCATTTATTGTTTGTTTATTTCTATGATGGAATAAATTCACGCACTCTAGCACCATCTGGTGACACGCCGTGTTTGAAAACATTGAAAAAGTTGATTATAGACGTTATCACAAAATGGAACAAAAATGCTAACTTTAGTAAAACTAGAAGGGTGGCTTAGCACATATTGCCCTTGCATATACACTATAACCTATTTTAAAACATAAATATATTTCCTATGCTTATTTTGTATTGGGTCCCATATTAGCCATTGTCTTTTATAACTTTAGTCGTTTCTGCAGGCAAAAACTCATGGGTCCCCACACATGTAAAGTTGAAAATAATGCAATTCGAAAATAATGCAAAACCATGAAAAAGTCGGGTGATGTAAGGTAAAACACAGTGATCGGCACTGGGCTTAAATAATAATACTATGTAGAATACAAGCTATAAAATTAGATTCACCCCAGATATTGTTTGAAGTATGTCCTATTTAACGTTTTAAAAAACTGACCCATTTTAGGGGGCTAGTAGAGCAACTAAATGGGTGCGACACACAAACTAAAAATATGTAAAAACCACAATGACTCAATCAATAGTACTGCAAAATTTCAGCCCAATCCGCCAATGTTTAAAATTTCGACCACTAGAGGTCTTTTGAGCAACAACCGTTAATGTTTCTGACGTCACAGGGCTGTCAACAAGCCCCTAACTGCAAAAACGACCACCAAGCAACCCACCAATGAGCAACATACAACTGGTTGCCCTTGTAACACTATTGCTCCAAAGAAATCTTTCATTTGTGGTGACCAGTAACATACAAATACGTTTTACACTTTAGGGGCTTGTGGGGTAAATGTTAGGACTACAGGGTTGAACGCAACAATCGACACATATAAATGGCATACTATACAAGAAATCCAAATTTCAGCCAATTCTGACACTGTTTAAAAACTCACCCATTTTAGGGGGCTAACGGGGTAAATAACGGGGTTATCAACAAAAACAAAGTGGGATGCACATCTACATAACTACATCTACCATCTGTGTAAATTTCATCCAAATCCATCAAGGATTTGATGGAAAAACGAGTCGGACAAACTTTGGGTAGAAGAAAAAAAAAGAAAAAAAACAAAAACATTTTGAGTAAAATCAATATGTGGGGACCCATAATTATCATAGTACACAAGGCCCATTGACGGCGTTATACCAAATCAAACCGGTCTCCCAAGCATTCCCATGTGGCAAGAGGGTAGACTAGAAAAAGCTAGCCTGCGGTGGGATTCGAACCCACGATAGGAGTCTTTCCAAGACTCGCGATAGAAGATCTACCAACTGAGCTACACAGGCTCAGTGAAGAACCCGTCGAAAGTTGAACCACAAGCACCGTTGCCTGCCTTGTATGCTGCACATGTCAGCTTCGTAATAGGGCATCGCCAGATTGACCAATAACCACAGCAACAAAAGCGCAAAATTATTGTTGATTTTCGTTTAACAGAAATAGTTTCTGCTTAAAATTGGTAAAATTGAAACTTTTTAGATTTTTGAAGGTTCTGGCAATGCCTTGGACAGTTTTAGGTACCTGACGCAATAAACTTGAACCGCAAATTCGTTACAAAATGCGAGTAATGAGTTAAACTTACATGCAAGCAATGGTAGTGGGTGCTTTTCCCGTTCAAGTGGCAGTTACCAAATTGTCTCGAGCAATCGTCTGTTGGTGCGAATCTCATGAAGCCATGAGCTAATGAGTTATCTCTCTTGTTATGCATGTTGTAATGGCGAATCACATCCGACTTGTTGGTGAAGCGCTGGATAGATATGTTTGAAAAAGATCAGCAATTTTGAATTTTTAGGGTCACAAACGTTAAGAATAGGTAAATAAGACGCTATACATTTACGGAAAACGGTTCTATAAGAACTTAGCAAGTCGTATGAACAATGCCCACTTGCAGGGGATTAACCTGTTTTTTTATGTTATTGTAATGTTAAGTGTATTACCTGAAAGTTACAATCACTATCAGTGCAGTGGTAATGATCTCTGTTGATATGAGGACAAGATGCTTGCATGCAAG
This sequence comes from Phallusia mammillata, assembly GCF_965637545.1. NCBI lineage: Eukaryota > Metazoa > Chordata > Ascidiacea > Phlebobranchia > Ascidiidae > Phallusia > Phallusia mammillata. The sequence continues at coordinate 25,410,874 of NC_137256.1, read as the reverse complement.
GGTGCTTTGATGTGTACCTGGAAATATATAAGACTGTTTTAATGCTCTTCTGGGGTGAAAAATATTCTCTGATAATAGTAGAATCGTAGAACGACCGACACAGAAAAATATTATTTCACGTTTAAAAATACAAAAAAATATTCGCTTCACTTATTATCCGCGTAAAACTGAGAGAAAACAAGTCTTTTCAACAGATGCAAAAAAGCATCTTACTTTGAAATATATTTGTCAAATACATCCTCGTCAAAGTTGGTTGGATCCAGAGTACCTTTTTTGATTGAACTAAAAAAATGTAAAAAAACAAAATTAAATATATAAGTTATTGCTGCCAGGCATAATATCAAGTTTATAGAGCTCTTCTGGCAAATTGTATTTTTATTCCGAAGTTTCGACGTCCTATACAGGTCGTCTTCATCAGGATAAATAACACTGAATGCGCGTTGCACTGTACTACGACCTGTATAGGACGTCGAAACGTCGAACTAAAAATACATTTGCCAGAATAGCTCTATAAACAAATTTAAATGTTGATGAAAAATATTTCTCAGCCTAAATATATGTCAATGATAATGTAGCCTGGAAGAAATAGAAACAAACAAGTTACACACCCGACTCCGCTTAATACAGTTCCAGCTGTTATTGTGTCGATCGAGTCGGCATTCTCACTATACTTCACACTAGGTGGCACAAAAGAGCTGGACGAGACCTGAAATAATAATAAGTGTTACAGTGATATAGATCAGGTCCTGTAAAGATTATGACGGGCCGCTATGTGTAATTTTGTCAGCATTAGATGATAAACTAAGACTGTGAAATTTACTGGACAAGTTATTGAGTAGTTTTAACAGTTCTGTTTGTATTTACACATTTTTTCAATTTAAACGTATGTTAATGAAAGATTTAACAGTTCACCAAAATGAGTTAAACTGTTTTTATATAGCTGGCATTCATGTTTTTAGTAAAACTACTCTTAAAATATGTGTCTTGCGTTTCTAAGTTACATAATATCATACGTTTACTTCAGTACACATATACATATGTTGCTAAAAAGCATGTATTAAAACACTTGTTCAGTAACAGCAACATATATGCTTACCTGAGAAATAGCTGATGATCTTTTGAATATTTTCTGCAGAAGTTCCGCTTTTGAGTTAGCTGAAGCATGTTCTAAAATGTTTTAACATAAATCAGTGTGAAAAAGAGTTTTGTCGTTAGTTGAAGTTGAATTACAACTTCCGCAAGTTAAGTACTGAACCACTTCCTTTAAATACAAGGCCTGTTTTTTTAGTAAACTAACATAATAAAAAATTATCATTTTTCCTCTACTTCTGTCATGTAATGCGCTTATGGTAGCTCGTAAGCCAAAGTAAATGGGTTATTTCATTCAATTTTTAGTCTAATACAAGTCAATTGTTGTCAACAAGTAACATTTTTTTTTAGATATTCATGAAGTACTAGTGTTGATAAATCAGTAATGTTTCGATGCCAGAATTAGTCTACACCACTTTTCCAACTGCACACCCTCAGACAACATAGGTTATTCAAACAGATTTTCTAAAACAGCTTCGGTAGCGATGGTCAAAATAACATACATGATGTTAGAAGGCAAAATATTGTGTGAAGTACTGTATTCTTTATTGAGTAACTTTTTTACAAGTAAACATCATAAATTTGCCCGGTATCTTTGAATTTCTCTTATTTAGAAGTTACACACCTGCATTGCTTGAAACGATTGAAGCCATGAAGGCTGCAGCAACTGCTGGAGGTAGACTGGCTGAAGAAAATGGTTTGAGGGGAGGGATTTGATTTGAAGATGTTGGTGGTGTGACAGCCTGTAACATACAAACTTTATCAACAAACAAAATATCAAGCACCAATTTCAGGTTTGCAATGGCACACAAATGAAGATTTACACCATTAAAATACTTTACAGTTTACAGAAACAACAACAGGATTATACAAAGCTTTAAATTAAATCTGATCAGCAAAATGCAGGCGTCAAACATTTCGATGTTTCACATTTAATGTACTGAAGTCTATATTTCATCTAACAATGCCTAAACAGTGTAACTAAACTTTTAGTTATACTGAGTAAAATCAAACAGTAAAATGTGTGCAATTTCAATGCGTATACATCCACTCTAGCTACTAAGGTAAGTTTTCAACACTTACATTTGACAAACAGTAAACAATAAAAACATACCTGATATGCTGCAGAATCAACATTTGTATTATTCCATGATGTGGGCGGGTTCCAAGTTGCATTGCTACTAAAAAAATGTAAAAAGATAGACTAAAATTTTTTTTGTTAGCTTACAAAGCTTTGCTAAATTGCTAACCAGCTCATATTAATCTGGTGACAAAATGCAAAGTATGCAACCTGTTTTTGAAATCTATAATTGCTATTTCAAATGTTTTTGTTGGATTAGGTATAATTTTAATGTTAGCAACAACATTGTCTATATTAGAATCAAGGGAAATGACATCTGCTTCACAAAACATATTTATTGCCAAAAAAGTTTGAAACTTAAGAATTTTACTTGAAAATCAATGAAATTGGATTAATATTTATTTTCTACCTTGTGTTGTGAGTGTCTTGAGAAGTTTCATGTTCAGAAGAAGATTGATTCTGAAATTAACAATATATTTAACAAAGCCGTTACAAAGCACACTGGATCTCAAAATAACTAAAGTGGTTTGCAAAAGTTGGTACTTACTGTTGATTCTGGTTTGTTGCTGGTCATAGTTTTCATTTGTCTAATAGCGATCAAGTCTTGATGAGTTAATCCTGCTTCAGTCATTGCTTTAATCAGAGGAGTTTGCTGACCTAAAAGTTCCATGAATCTTCTGTATCTAAATATGACATATTGGGTTTAGTTAAGATGCAATTTGAGTTGATACTTGATTTCACAAGAAGTGCTGTGTTTTAAAATGACACAAAAGTTTGAAAATGGTTTTGATACAGTCATTTCTTGTCTCATATTCATTATTCTTGTCATCTATTTTAAATGGTTGGCTTTTTGGTTCTAGCTAAGCAATAATCGTTATGTGTTCCGCTGATAAGTGAAGCATAATGTTTTTAATAAACAATTTTATGTTTTAACAAAAGTAAACTAATTACTCCATCAAATATTGTTTTCAGGCGCAAATAAAATTGGACTTACAGTATTGAAAAACTACATAAATTCATGGCATATTTTTTGTCTTACTATCAGCCTGTAAGCAGTGACCCCATTTCTGCCAATAAGATTAAATGGCAATTCTGTAATTCTTTTGTGAATTTAATCCCACAGGCAAATTCCAATGCATTATGCGAGCAATAATTTTAATGAAAAGAATTATGTTAGAATATCGCATATACAAGTAATTCTAGTGTGCTGTACGAGTAAACTTGGTATAAGCGTTCACTTATTCACAGAATTCAGTTTAAAATTAGGCAAGAAATGTGTAAACACCATTTTGTCTTCACCAGCCGATAGCTTTTTTCATATTTTAACTATTTTTTACCCCACGTTTTTGTGAAACTTACTTTTCCATTCTGATATGAATGCTGTCATCAACGTCCATCTCATTTCCATCACTCATTTGTCCTGCTGCTGCTTGTGATGCTTGTGATGCTTGTGGTTCATGGTCAACTTCACTGTCATGTTCATTACATTGTGATAAACTGTCCTCTGCAAAAACAATACAAAATTTAAACAAAAACAATAAGCTTAACTTTTACATAAAAAACTGCTGTTTATTGAAAAAATGAAATACAAAGTGGAAAATTTATTAGACTTAAATGGTTTGAGGGTATAGTGATATTGATAGCAGAGAAACAGAACTAAATGGACGTTAATATACAGCTTTGCTAGTTATACATAATGCTTACGGCAGCAATGAATATTTTCTATAAGGTTAAGGTGCAAATGCCATATTTAAAATGTATACTGTTAAAGTTTAAACAACAATTTGTGTAATTTGCCACCTTGTATAGTTTGTGTTTAATTCAAATAAACATGTACATGAGCTATTTACTTCTGGACAGCAATTTCCTCAAATTTGTTTTCTGCACAATGTCAATAATGTTCGATATTTTGCTTGTTTTATCCCAAGGTTGTCGTTTTACAGTTTAGTACATGCTTGCTTTTATAAAACATTAAATTTAAATAAAACATACTTGTTATAGTTTCAAGGTTTTTGCATGATTTAATAATAGGGCAACAAAAATTAAACAAGAAAATTAAACCTTCATATTATGGCAAGGAGCATCTTGTGGCTTATTCACTTGCCAGCAGACAGCCGCTCCTTAGAGCAGGGAAACAAACTTTTAGAGTTTTATAGAAATGTTTGACGGCTACTTCCTAACTTCAAGCTTTCAAAACATGAGTTCGTTTATCGCTTGTGTGTTGAAAACCCACACACCCCACAAAGGAAGCCAAAGTATTTGGTGGAAGATTAGAACAACACAAAATCACACGGGCTGATTAACAAAATAAATGAATCATTTCCAGGGCAAAAGATTAATGATGGTCTGTTCTCAACTTTGTGTGATTTCATGTTGCCAGTTGGACAACACACAAATAACAACTGTTTTTTTTAGGGTTTTTTTCCCTTTATTAACAATAATATTAAACAAGGAATAGGGATGCAATTAAATGTTCCTAAAAGGTCATATTAATTATGACATAATTATATTTCTAATTATATTCTAATGTAATGATTATCATTTTTTTGTGCCAATAAAACTTTTATAAACTCCAATAAAACAAATAATGTGTTTGTGAATCTAAAAAGCAGAACAAAAATGTTACCTTCATCAGTTTTTTGTCGCTTCACGGACAAATCAAGACAGGGCTTCACTTTCGGGTTAGGGATTTCACCGTCAGATGTGTTGTTTTCAAAATCTCGCATTCTTTTTCGCTCGGAACGATCATCATCTGTAAAACAGTGTTAGAGATAAAACAACAAAAACTGAAGCATGTTCTCTTGTACATGATGCAGAATAAAACTTGGTTTAGCCTATATGATAGCATTTTAAATGATTGGTATATGGTAAAAAAATGATTGGTATATTGTAAAAAAAAATATTGGTATATGGTAAGAAATTATTTGTCCCAAGTCCTAATTGACAAGTATAATTCTAAAGCCATGACTATTTAATAGCAGTTTGTTAACGACAGAAGTAAAGTCAGTATTTGGTGCACAACTTTATCAAAACCAATATGTATTGGAACTAATATGACATCACAATGCCCTCTTAGTTGACTTCCTACTTTTTGCACTCAAAATATTTTCTTTGCTATCTTGAGCAAATTTAAATGAGGCAAACTGAAATACATTGAAGCTGTGTTTGTTTTCACAACAAAGAATGAAGATTGAAATAAATGAGGAACAAAAGATGCACTAAGTACAATGGGGCCTTTAACCAAATATCAGTTTCAGATTTTAATTAAGTTTTGAAAATTAATTTGCGTGGTTTGGCAGCAGATGAAAATTCATTCATTGTTGTCAATATATCCTTAAAAAATATGGCCACAGTAGCTGAAATACTAAGTATAATATCAACCAACAGATTGAAATGAAGTTAAAATATTTCTAAGACTGGTTTGATTTCATAGAAAACTAGATGAAGTTGTATTGAAAAATATTTCAGCGCTAAATTGACTCATTCAGATGATTTCTGTTGCACAATCGGAGGATTTTGACGTAGGGTTTATTTTGACATATAATTTCCTCATATTTTAACACAACTGTAAAGCAATAGCTTTTCTCAGCATTTTACCCAGCTTGAATCATTTGATTGTTGAAAAACAAGCTACAGCCGAGATAAAGTTACAAAAATGGAGCTTATGTAACACAATGGTACATACAACTGTGACTGTTGAAACATTTTAAATTAAACATGTATGCACTCTAAAATCTACATTTATAATCAGTTTGTTTATTTAATTTGTTAACAGTGTTTCAAAATTGATTGTATCTTTAGAGAGGGAAATCTTACACAGAAATTGTTCATTGAGTTGTACACCAAGCATTTCATGCATTACCTTGTTTACTTGCTGAACTTTCGATCCCTTCATCATCACCAAAACCCTGTGGTTGCAGAATGTAGATCCCTAGGAAAAGAACACAAGTTCAAAGTGGGTTGAAATGCATTGCTATACTTTAGGACACCGACTAAAATGGGGCTGAAATCTTCATAAACATGTTTTCAAACAAGCTAAAGCATTATATTTTACCTTCAGCTTAAAGACCAACCACAAATTACTATTTTTTAGGCTGTAATACCAAAGACCACAAAACACTAGAAAACTAATGATGTAAAATGTTTGGGTTTTAAACAATTTTCAAATACTAATGACAGATTTTGGGTATTTAACCTATGTGACATTTAACAAAATATCTCAGAAATCCTTGTAGGTATTGAGAAAGGTAAGAATTAATCCAAACAGGTTAAATAACTTTCACCCATTTCGCTTGTGTTTGATATTTCATGCATCATCGGATATAAAATTTCTGTTACAAATTGTTTTGCAAACACATACCACAAATTTAGATCAGGCGTGTGCGACCTGTGGTCCATTGATAAAAGGTTGTGCGGCCCGCAGAGAAGCTTAGATTTCAACTGTACTAGCAAACAAGTCCAATTGTAACATATGTTTGAGTAGATTAATGCGCCTTGTATTTTTGGGGCTTGAGTGAAAAGCGAAATTTAATTGTAGTTAACTCAATATTGGCATTTTTGGTATGCAACAAAGTAAAATCACCTTGTGATATATAAAGGGCTCACCACTTAAAATTGGTAATTGTATTTGACCCCACAGTGACAAAACCCTAAAAATCAAGTGTGGACAATTTTGACCCACTTGTTTAACATGCAGGTTAAGTAGAAAAACATAAGCATTTTCCTTTTATGTGAAGCTGAAAACTAACATGGTAAATTGTTTACGTCAAAACAGTGTCAGAAAGTTGAGATGGCTTCACATAAGTAATAAATCCATATGTGCAGAGCAGAGACATTCGGCTTAATCCACGATCTATCCAACATAGTAGAGTTGTTGCAATACATTAGGATCAGTTAAAACTAACCTATTTTTTGTTCAATGGGTAGCTGTGGAAAAAAACAAAATAAGTAACAATTATTTTATACAAACAGAAAAGGTAAATAAATAATTTTGTTTCATATTATTTTCTTCGCTGCTTAACTTAATGTGCCCTAACAGCATCAGCTGTTTTCTGAAATACAGTTTACTGAACCAGTCGGAACCGACGCATATAAATTCGTCTTCAAGTTTATTGTTGGCGAATAATGGTAAGAGATTTTTCACGGGTAATCCCCAAATTTTGCCGCGCAAATAAAATAATCTTGCACAGACAATTGTCTTTCTGTGATATCATAATAAGACAAATACTTAATGCCTGATGCTTCAAAACTAAGGCCAAAAATGAAGTACAATAAAAAGTAGTAGACGCTTAAACCGAAATCGTTTTCGCAACGTTTTTTCATCATGATGTTTTGTTTCGCGTTGGATGCGCATGATTAGTTTTGTTTGATTTGTTTTTTTTTTGTTTTACTAAAGTTTTCTTAAGGAAAAGGAAACAGAAATATTAAACTATTTGCAATGTGATTCTATAGCGACAAGCGAGCAACGCGGCGTCTAGCGTCAAGCGATAAGGGGTTCACACACGCTACGCAGTTGGCATCAAACCGGACGACGGCAAATGCTGCAAATAGGTATTTTTGTGATGTAAAATCTGCTTTACTGCCATTAACCGACTGCTTTTGTTGTTGCTGGATATTATCATGATACTTGTTTGCAACATTTTTACCCTGGGAGTTCAAAGTACCTAAATTAATGTGTTAAAGTTTTAAAACTTTATGCAGAGTGTTTGCCCAATCTTTTAGGCCTGGGAAGAAATGGGTTAGTTCAAATTAGTAAAAAAAACATACAGTAATAACCTCAAAGCTTTTACAAGTACTTAAGAATGGATGTATGTTGATCATCGTACACACATGGAGAGTCGTGTACAATTTGCATGAGCATTTCCTTTAACTCCATTGTGGTTGACAACTTGCAAATTGCTAATAAACAAGGTTTCTGCTGTTACTAGATACTTCCAGTGTGAAGCGTCAAGAGGAAAAGTTCAGTCTGATTTAACTCTGACGCTTCAACTGAGAAAATCGTGCCGTCACGACAAGCGCGTCGTCCTGTGTGAATGGTATGTCGATGTCCGCTTATAGCAAAAACGCGTCTAGTGTGAATCCCGCTATACCTAATGTAATAATGGTATTATAAATCTGAAATATATCTAATTATGTGTTTGTTTGCAGATTTTGGTACATCTGCGGAGTGATAGTAGTCGGGTGTATGTTTTTCAAACACTTGTCAAACTTTTCTTCGGGACAGGAACGTAATTTCGTTGTTCGTCAAACTTGCGAAAAAACAACTGAGCTGGGCCCATTTGAACAAATGGACCACTTTTTACCACTGGGGGTAGTATTTTATCAAGTCGTTTGTCCGCTTTTTATTGCAGAAATGGATAGTACTAGAAAAGGCATTAGGAATACAAAAATCTAATATTTCTTCGCACACACAATCAATCAATCTTCAACTGAAAGCCCAACAGACGAAACTGACTGAACACGCAATGAATGATAAGAAACGCACGAAAGATAAAACCGAAAAACCGTAAAAGGAGGAAAAACACAACACACGACATTTATTGAAACGGTCCGGAATTTTGCTCATGCAGATATGGTAAGCCGTGGTATGGTATGTAATATAAACCCTACAACATAATGGTACAATATTATGGACGTTTATGTAATGAGGGATTCGCAGAGGCAAAAATAAATTAATAAAATTGTTTGCCAAAAAAAAACTAGAAGAGTGGCTTTCTGATATACTTCCATTTTATATATTCTATACGATATTTACCAATTAACTATACACATCATTTGATCTACACATACGATTGTTTTTGTAAACAAAAACTGATGGGTCCCCACACGCGCGTTTGTGCGGATTTACAGTAAACAAATGTTGCGGTGATTTTTACATTCTTAAGGACAAATTTTTAGAAAGCATTAACCCAACAATAAAAAAAAATTGTTCGTATTCTTTTTGCACTATTATTGTCATGTAATTACAAAATTAAAAAAACGTAACAAAGACTTAAATCTAATCTCTTGCTTTGACCCAGATATAGTCCTCCAAGGTCGGGTTTTGAACACAATTTTTTTAGAAAGCTGTAACAGTTGTGTTACAGACACTGTAAATTAAAAAGCAATTTGCTACAAGTGTATACATAACAAATTGTTTTTCATTTAACTTTGTTTCGCAAAACGAGTACCATTGACCAGTAGTAACCTCTCAGGGTGCACACGCCAAACGACTGTTTGACCTTTTGACACCGTTTTCAATAGCACACCGTCATTCGTGTTCAACAATACTGTTAAGCCTAATTTATACATGCCTTGAGTATTGAGTCCTTAATTGATTGTCAAAAAAAAACGCTACGTTATGAAGAAAGTTCTGAGCTGTGTTTGTAATACCGACTAGTTGACCTTAAGTAACCCATGATCATGCGGCAGCCAACCTGACAACGAGCATTTTAAAAAACATTTATTTGGCAAAACTCAAGTTAATTTTTTCATCTTAACTTTTATTAACAAAGTTTTTCTTGACATATACAAAACCGAAGCACGGTTATTAGGTTTAAATCACGTCATAGGTGTAAAACTTTCGCCAAAACTGAAAATGTGAGTGACCACTTAATAAAACGACATAGCATTGCTGTGCAAAACAGCTGATTTCTAATCACTGAAACGACAAGTCGTAAAACGTCTGTCCGACGTCAAGCTGAGCCCTCCCGCTATCGTAAACCAGTGAGTTACTCTCTTGGTACTTCTGCCTACAGTGTCTTTCTTGACCAAACGGGCGTTAGACACATTTATGTTTCGGGGGCCTATGGGTGAACCTCTGGGTCATACGGGGTCAAAATTCACATGGACCATCTTTAGACCAATATCTGCAATGTGTGTAAATTTGAAAAAGTTTGAACCATTCTTTCTAGACCAAAACGTGGGAACAATAGCCGCGCTAAAAATTTCACCTTTTGGGGGGCTGTGGGTGAACCGGGGGATCAAACAGGGTCAAAATTTACATGGACCATCTTTAGACCAATATCTTTAATGTGTGTAAATTTGAAAAAGTTTGAACCATTCTTTCTTGACCAAAACGTGGGAACAAATCTGCGTTAGAAAGAAAAAAAGAAAAAAGAAAAAAAGAAAAAAAAAATATAGACAAAAACAATATGTGTCCCCTTCAGGGAAGGGGACCCATAATTATGGCATGAAAAACATTAAAGTATTTGCACAAACCCATAAAGATTACAAAGCAACAAAAAATAGATAAAAACGTTCACAAACACAACTATTAAGTTACAGTGCAACTAAAATACTGATGTGCACACATAAAATAAACAATTTAAATTGATTGGTAAACATTCCTTTGTCCTTAAATTCAACGAATAAATTGACAAACATGTCAGCAGAAGTTACAGCATAAGTATTATGAGCGATAATTAAAGGAATTAAATGCACACCACTACAATTTATAACAGGGCTTTAATGAACAGATCTAACACCATTAATAGTGTATAGAGTAACATGAAACTGACCATTGAACACAGTTTGGTATATTAACAGCATTTGCAATATAGGCCCAGAATATAAAAAAACAATGAAATCACAATGGTTAAAAGTGCAGCAGCTATACTGTATACTAAAGCATAGGGAAAGGTGGCTAAGAAAAACATGACAATGTAAAAACACAATTAGATCACAATGATTAAAAGCGCAGCAGCCAGGCCTGTGGCTAAGTAATTAAAAACACAAACTGCAGACAGTGCACTGTTCGATCTATAAGGTCTGATCAGTGCATCTATGCTGTATGCCCAGTTGTGGTATCGCATTTAAAAATGAAAGTTGTCGTAATTTGTTACGCGGACAGATAAATGCATAAAACTGATAACCTGTTTGTGTCTATTACATCAAAATAATTAAAAAATAATAATACGAATTTACAATAGAAAGAAATATGTTTTGACAATGTTTTATGTTGTTCAACAATTGACATGCACAATAGTTTACTGCTTAAAAAAGCTAAACAAACATTACGATAAGAGTGTCCTAATCAGTACGTTTGCACTCGTGCATGTATCAGCAAAGTCAATATCAATGTTATTTCAATTTTCTATCCCACATGAGCAGTGAAGGTTGCCCCACTGTACATCAATACAGACAGGTTAGGCTGCTGAATTCACTTGTCAAGTTTCTTAGTTAACAGTAGGTTGATTTCGCAGAACAGCTTATCGAGTTTTTGCATCAAAATCTTTTGCTGTTTAAGGTCATGTTGTCTGAAATTCAGAGGTATCGGGTTTAAATTGGACAACAAATAACAACAAAAGCTATTCAAATTAACAGACAATTCACCAAAATATAATCCTTAAGAGCAGTAGATTTGAACCTTTTTAGAAACTCACAGATTAAAAAGCAGTCCTTTAGAAAAGATACGTTTATGTTGAAAACAAATTTATTTTATTGCACTAACCATGTGGTAACATATGGTTCATTAAACCAATCATTTAACAAGAAAGATTAAAGTGCTTGCTTAAACGCACAATAAAGTTATGCAATAAACTGAATTTGAATGTATTTGTTGAACTTCAGTAACATGCAAAAATACCAAATTAAATTTTGTACCTTGTTGATTTCCTGGTGTTGCTTCTTTGAGGGAACCACTATAGTACTTCCTTGTCATTTTTCTTGCATAAAGATCCATCTCGTTCGGAGGTCATGTGGTATGAAATACTAAGGTAAAATTGAATTACAAATACCTCATTATCATTCATGTCAGCAATAACAAAATCTATTGAAATTGGTAGATATGTGGCAAAATATATATCTTAGAAAACATTTTGTTTCTAAACGGGGAATCACAACTAATAAATGATTGTAAGCAAAGTGTGTGAAACGAATACATATTTTTTTCATTGCATATTAACTGTGCCTAAAAAAACAATACTAACTTTAATATACATGTGTGCATTAAGGGGTGTTAGGTCTAATGCAGGTTGTGACTACATATATACACTCACGCTAAATTCTATGACAACATTTAAGTATGTGAATATTGCTAAATAAGCATAGTACCTGATGCAGTTTCTCATTGACCGATCTCCCAATGTACAGAAAGTCAGATTGAATTGATGGACGTTCTGAAAATGGAGCTACAGAAGTAAAACTAGTTTACTTTGATAATGTTTATGCAAGTACTTACAACAATATTGGTCAATTAGCATCAGTTGCAATCTATTAAATTGTATTCCAAATGAACCAGAACAGCAAAAGCCCTATGCCTGAAACATACAAAGAACCAAGCCAGCAAACAGCTGCAAACTTGTGAACAAACAGTTAATATACAAGTCTGAAAACCGTAGATCTGATTACACAAATAAACTTTAAAGCACCTAACACAGGCAACTTCCTACATCTGTTAACAAAATAAACAAACTGTAAACCTGGAAAGATTAAAAAGACTTATCTTATAATAAAAACATCCTGAGTTCCTAAACCTGTAAACAACAAAAAAATGTTTAATCTGTAAATCAGCAAAAGTAAAATAAACTGTTAACCTTCATAAACAAACACCCTAAACCTGTGAACAACAAAAACATGTAAACTGTAAATCAGGGAAGTTAAAATAAACTGTTAACGATCATAAACTAACAACCTAAACCTGTGAACAACAAAAACATGTAAACTGTAAATCAGGGAAGTTAAAATAAACTGTTAACGATCATAAACTAACAACCTAAACCTGTGAACAACAAAAACATGTAAACTGTAAATCAGGGAAGTTAAAATAAACTGTTAACCATCATAAACAAACACCCTAAACTTGTATACAACAAAAACATGTAATTTGTAATTCAGGAAAGTGAAAACAAATTGTTAACCTTCATCAACAAACACCCTAAACCTGCAAACAACAAAAAACATGTAAACTGTAAATCAGGGAAGTTAAAATAAACTGTTAACCTTCATAAACAAACACCCTAAACTTGTATACAACAAAAACATGTAATTTGTAATTCAGGAAAGTGAAAACAAATTGTTAACCTTCATCAACAAACACCCTAAACCTGCAAACAACAAAAAACATGTAATCTGTAAATAAGGAAAGTTAAAATAAACTGTTAACCTTCATAAACAAACACCCTAAACTTGTATACAACAAAAACATTAATTTGTAAATCAGCAAATGTAAAATATACTGTTAAACATCATAAACAAACACCCTAAACCTGTAAACAACAAAAAACATGTTAACTGTTAATCTGGAAGATTAAAATAAAACGTTAACCATCATTAACTAACACCCTAACCCTGTAAACAATAAAAAATGACTAAATCTGGCAAACAGGTATATTATCACTAAAATGTAATGACTAAAATGATAATGATTAAAAACTACAAAAATGTTAAATAATGATTAAAACCTGAAAAGATGTTAATAAGATCATGCTAAAACCTGCATTAATGTTTATTTAAAATAATGATTGAAACCTGGAAATATATTTAATAAGACAATGATTAAAACCTGCGAAAATGTTAATAAGACAATGATTAAAACCTGCAATAATGTTTATTTAAAATAATGATTGAAACCTGGAAATATATTTAATAAGACAATGATTAAAACCTGCGAAAATGTTTAATAAGACAATGATTAAAACCTGAAAAATGTTTATTTAAAATAATGATTGAAACCTGGAAATATATTTAATAAGACAATGATTAAAACCTGCAAAAATGTTTAATAAGATAACGTCGAACTTGTGAAAAAGTTATTCTTAACTAAAAGGTAACTGATACATTCCTAAAAAACACAAAAATTTGGTAAAACCTGCAAAAAACTAATGAAATATATTAATACCCCAAATATGAAAAAGTCATTAATGCACGTTGACACTTACACTTTACCTTGGAAATGTAGAAATGCTCAATAACAAATATTGAATTGAACCAAATTTATATAACACAATAGATCAATCAAAAGCAGGTCCTGAAAAATAAAACAAAAATGTTTTGACATTTGATAGCAAAGTATTTAATACAAGTAGTACACACCTGGAATGAAGTAAACAATAGTTGAAAGCATACAGACTGAAGTCTCAATTCTAACTTTACTACTACTTTCTGAGCACTTGACGATGGTGGTTCAGGTGGTTAGAGCGACACATAAACAAACACAATACTGTAATGATATTTAAAGAATCTGTCGGCTGATGTAAAAAGGCACAACACCCCCCAAGAACTGGTCTACTTAAAAAGAAATAAAGGATAGTTAAAGTAAACTCAACACACATTTTTGTTGATGAAAGAGGGAAAATGCAAGCAAAATTTAAGTCACAATAATATTGATGGTAGTTGCTCTTGGTTCATAACCAGCCTCAATTAAGAAGTTCAGGCATCATCAGTAGGAAAGTCAGAAAAAACGTTTGAACCACCACCGTCCCTGTACGGCCGACGTAAAAAACACAATACAAGCTTGCCTTAACGAACTGTCCTGCATACAAATGTCGCAAATAGCCTATAAAGGTAAAAAGTGAGTCTGGTGTGTTTTACAACCACCCAAGCAGTCATTGCCCCGTTATGACTAGGTGGCCTGGCCAAGTAGGTTACGGAACTGAACTAATAAGTAAATCTAATTCCAAACACAAAAAACAGGCTTAACCAGCACAAGTGGAACAGGGGACATTTTTAAGCGCTTTGGCTACTAGATAAGTTTACTTAAACGAACAAGTGAGTTATATCCTTGCTTGATATCTAGTACAAATTTACTTCCAACGGAAAGAAAAGTGTAACAGTAATAGAAGCAAGAACAACAAAAGCTGGTCAAAACCCAAAAACAAATCCACAATAACCCTATCTTTACAGTTAATCACCTTAATGCTATATCAGAAGTTTTTGTTTAAGAGTCCAGTGATGATTACAGCGTATAACAACATGAGATCACTGTTCTCTGCCCTGCGAGACCCCCCTTTCAAGGACCCAAATGAATTACGCAAAGGCAGGGATGGGAAAATTTAACAACAGTTTGCGCCCTATCAGGGTGGCTCACGGGACTTTTCTGGCGAAATGCTATGTCGGCCCTCTCAGGCTTTCGAGCCAAAGCCTTCATTGAGAGTAACTGTATCCGGTACTCGGTCCCGCCTGCACCGCGGCCAGCGCATGCGGTGGAGGCCATGCCAAGTCGTGTTTCTATGCGCACCTTAGTTTAGCTAAAGCCATTTAGCAACGCGCCACACCTAGATAGAAAACGATCTAAGCTAAATTCCTTAAGTGGCGCGTCAATCCCAAGCGTACCCCACCTATGTTACCTAACCTAATCTTAGTTAACGAGCGCTACTCTAGCTGTAACCCTAGCGCCAACTTTCTGACATAGTAGCACTCCTACAGACTTGGACCATTCTTTGACCACCGAGGAAGACTTCCTTCACGAGTCAACCTCGGCAAAGAATAGGTCACTCACCCTAGCGCCAGTTAACCTAAGTTAGGCCTATCAGTTCCGCAAACCCAGTTGACCCACGACAGACTCATATGTTTACATACAATTAAATAGTTGAAGTTGAGAGATGTTGGTTGATTGATGGACACATCGCAGATATACAAAAATCTGCAAACAAACAAACACATATATGTTTATAATAAATAATATTATATAATATTTATAAATAGTTTATAATATTTATAAATAGATGCATTTAAGATTTTTAATACCATTTTTACATTAGGTATTGAATGTTTTGATTCTTTACAAACAGTTTATTACTTTTGTTTACTTTACCTAAAAAAAACTTAAGTGAAACAAAAAAACAAATTGAACAAAACTTACCACGCGTAACATCGAGCATCCAACGCAAAACAAAAACCTCATGGTGAAAAAACGTTGCGAAAACGTTTTTGGTTTAAGCGCGCATCGTCGACGGTTGCGTTCGAATTCAAATTAGAAAATATTTTTTTACGAAAATAAACCGCCTACTACTTTTTAATGTACACCATTTTGGGCCTAATTTTTAAATTACAAAGCATTATTTACTTGCCCTATTATGATATCACAGAAAGACAATTATCTGTGCAAGTTTATTTCATTTGCGGGGCAGAATTTGGGGATTACCCGTGAAAAATCTCTTACCATTATTTGCCAACAATAAAATTGAAGACGAATTAATCCGTATCGGCTGCGACTGGTTCAGTAAACTGTATTTCAAAAAACAGGTTGTGCTGTATTTGTTACTGTGTTATTGTTTTTACGGTATTTGTAGCGAAAAATGATGTGAAACAAAATTATTAATTCACCTTTTTTGTGTATTAAATAATTGTTACTTATTTTATTTTCCACAGCTACCCATTGAACAAAAAATAGGTTAGTTTTTACTGATCCTAATCTATATTGCAAGAACTCAACTATGTTGGATAAATCGTGGATTAGGCCAAATGTCTCTGCTCTGCACATATGGATTTATTACTTATGTGAAGCCATCTCAACTTTCTGACACTGTTTTGAGGTAAACAACTTACCATGTTAGTTTTTAACTGTTTTAAAAAAAGGTATGTTCATATTTTTATAAGTTTTGACCATAAGGTCTCATCAGTACAGCTGGTGGCAAGAGACTGCCTAGTTCACTTCAGTTGAAATATTTGGTTTGTTATTTTGTTGGTCATTGGCATCTAGTTTTTTTGATATTTTGTCCCAGGGTTGTGTCACGAACTTTGAAGTAAACAGGTGGTATGTTGCTGCTCAAATCCCACAACTTATATATATATGTAGATTGGTTCTTATACATTTAAATATTTTTTAATGATAATGGGCCTGTTGACGTTATTTGGTTCATTATATACGACTTGCACTTGCAGTTCATTAGGCTGAATATTTACTTTCGCAAAACTTGGATTGATGTTGCCATTTCCAATGAAAAATTGCATTTGTCACTTCAATTAAAGGGCATTCAGCAATATATACATTACTTTACTTTGCATTCTACGTAATGAGTAACACAGTCTGATACTTAAATTGGATGCTAGAAAGATTTTAAGCTTTAGGTAAGGGACAGTGGACCTCAGTGTTAAAATTGCTGATGGTTTCCTAGCTTGGTAATGACAGTATTGTTAACCTGTAAACACACATATACTTTATTTTACTGTGAGCTTTTGTAACCTTCGTATTGGTTTATCAAATTGTCAATTGTGACATAACAGGGTTAAAGTGAGAAATTTATTGTGCTCAAAATCTGAAACGAGTTTGTTATTGAAATTTCTCACTGAGTGCTAGTTGCATTAAAGTTCATTGCATCAAACTATATTTGCATTAAACCAAAGTCAAATGTGACAAATTTGTCCTTTTTGGCACACCATATATAGCTGCTATCTCATGTAGTTATCAGTATGTTTTCAAATCCTATTGTGGCCATCACAAAAATAAGGACTGCATTTTTATTGGTTCCGTTAAGATTTAATGTTTGAGAAAATATAACATATATACAGGCCTAAAGTCATAGGTGCCAACTTTCAAATGTTTTTAGATATATATGTATATCACAAAAGCATTTTTACTACCAGGGTCTTCTGCTACTATTACAAATGAAAATAATTGCTTGTTTGTGTGTAATAACGCCACTTTTGGATTTGAATATCACAAAAAAAAATGTTTGCGTTATACCATTTTGCAATTGTTTAAATTCCAAAACTGCTTTAGGCTGTTTTACAGTTGTAATGAATGTGAACAATTCATTGGCTGTGAGACAATAGCCGATTAAAACAATGGTGTTTGTTATGTATTGGTTTGTCAATACATTGTTAGCTGTGTATTATACATGACAAAACTTAGTCCTATTCTCAGGTATAAGACATACTCAAAAAATGGGAGAGGCTTACCCATTAGATATTCACCCATCGATAGGGCTATTTTCTTGTTGGTATAGAGTTGCAAGGTTTTGGTTTTTTTGTGTCACAATGAAATATGTGGCATATATTTGGTGACAGCTGTAATATATATATAATGTTGGTCTACGAGAGCAGGGACAGATTTATTGTCATATTCCACACCTTATCATACAAACATTTATAAAATCTCTGTCACTCATTCACATATACATCTTTTTCTATAACACAGGTTTCTCGACAGAATGTTTCATCAATGCAATTCATGCAGTATGACCATGGAATTGCATTGTTTCTCCTACATATGCAATTTTTTCAAATATACGGAGTCTACCTTGCCTGCGGTGACAAGATGTTGGAGAATTACGCTGCTGGACATTTGCTCCGTTCCAAACCCAAGGACCAAAATGATGGCGGTGTAG
Source organism: Phallusia mammillata (assembly GCF_965637545.1). Classification (NCBI taxonomy): domain Eukaryota; kingdom Metazoa; phylum Chordata; class Ascidiacea; order Phlebobranchia; family Ascidiidae; genus Phallusia; species Phallusia mammillata. The sequence goes on along the minus strand of NC_137256.1, from coordinate 25,392,457 downwards.
CGACTGGAGTTGCAATGTTGGACTCCCCGCTGCTTGTCTAGATGTGCCCTATTTTAACACTTGCAATAGTCTAGTATTTTTGCTGTAAAACGACTTGTGACCAAAATAACGCGGAATTTGAGAACAGAGACAGTGGTGGGATTCAGTCGGTTCGCACCAGTTCTTTAGAACTATGTCACGAAATTTTATAAGATCAGCGAACCGGTTAGCATTACTGGTTACTGTCAATGGACTTTTTGCAACAGAACTGGCTGAAAAATATGACTTTTGTGCTAGAACCGACTGACAAAAAGTAAATCCCACCACTGAACATGTGCAGGTATGTAGATAGAGCAGGGATGCACAATCTTTAAGCTTTATATGCCCACATCTCAGGTCCTTATTTCAACAAAGGCCACCAGTGTGTAAAATACAGTTATAAAGAAATTATATTTATTCCATAATATCAAATTCACTGTGCATAAAAGTACAGACTGGTGTCTAATTGCATCCTTAGATTTAACTTAACCAACTTGCTTCTAACAGTTTGTCACATCATCATACATTGTAACTTGTTAAGACTGTGGTATGATTTTAAACAACATACATACAAACAGTCTAGCCACTAGGTTCCTATATCTTCTAAGCATGTACTATGTATATTTTTAAGCCACTGAAATTTGTTACTTAAGAAGCAAAAGCCCCAAAACATTTGTATCAATACATGATTCATTATATCACAGTCAGCAGTATGTACATTTTAAAACATGCTCTGGCTGCATAAACTTCATCTATAGGGACAAGCTGCTGTACTGCCACATTTTGTGCAACTCTAACTTGTGGTTAAGCAGTTGAATTGAAAGGTTAAAAATTTATCCTCGCTTTCTGGCAAGCTTGTAAATAACAACTGTAACTCGCATATTAATATCTATCATATTAAATCTTTGCTTCTTTGATAATGCCTTCTTTGCCTTGTAAAATATTAACAAGTTTCATCGTTAAACAGGTGAAAAACTTCCTTATTTGGTCTGTACTTGGATCACTGCCCAACTTTTGGCATCCCTGACCCATTTCGACTACCTTCACCTGAATGTTATATCACTTGTCAATACCAAATATCAGTTTCTTCATCACCATGTTCGTTCCAGTGCCACAGAAAAAGCTTTTTATGGAGGCAGCTGAGAATCTGTGGATGTTACCAAAATAACAACAATAAACAAGTCAGTGGACGGACTGCAAAAAAAGGTTAATATGGATTAATTATTTGGGGGTTGTGAAACATAACAGTCATTAAGCTTCATGAGATTATGTTTTTCATCTGCTGGTGCAGCAGGTTTTTTGAAAAGTTTCAGACAGAATATTTCCAATTTCACATGACAGATAAAAATTCAGACTTAAAACAAAAACAACCAAGAGATCTGTTTAATCACAGTCCTGTAAATCTTGGTTAAAAATGTTATCGGTCTGCAAGCTCAACAAAGTTGAAAAAACAATGTATTGGAATCTATTTTGGTGTTTTATACACACATTATAATTTAACATGTTTAATTTTAGATTTGATTGAAACCGAAACTACCAGTGGAGGGATGTGTTGAGAAACTGATGGAGAGATGTGAATGTTTGTTACACAACTGTTTTGTTACTCTGATGGTCGACTTGGTTATCAAACACATACAGAATTTATGGGAGAAAAGTCATCAGGATGTACTCGACTGATTCTGTTATTTAGGTAAGCATTTTTTTACATATTTAAACTCTATAAACTCTAATGGATAATTACTTATTTTGGTTAGTTGCATCAAAAAGCCTGAAAAATGGGACAATCACTGCATCATTAGTCAAATAATTTCCATCTAAGTTCAAATTCTTGTTGCTTCAACCTAGGCGTACCCTTTTCACACCTGATCATGTATTTTTGTCTGTTCACCGGCCTAGGGCTCTTGCTTGCGTATGGCTGTTGTAGGCTGCAATTTCATGACATTTGTACCCTTTAGTTTGCAAACATGAGGTGCATTTAGAACAAGGTTCAATATCACTTTCCAAGCATGGAACTCTACTTTTGAAGCCCAGGCATTTGTCATGGTATTTTAGCTTAAAGAGATGACTCAGCAAAAACGTATATCTCAGGAAATACTTCTAATAAGGATAACATTGGCCCAAATATACTTTAAAAGCAGCATACTTTATTAATCAAACATTTCTGAATGCTCTTGCCATCATTAGTGTTATGAAGGGGCCACATCAGTTACCCCATACATAGCCCTTTGAGTCATGTAAAAGATTGATATAAAAGTTATTATTCCAAGATCCCAATCCTTTGTTGCAATGCTTAGGTTTTCCATCTACTTTGATCCTTTGATGCTTTGCTGGAAAAGAGTTTAGTAGATCATGAAGAGATTAATATCAAAGACAAATGTTACAACCCAATTGACAAATTCAGAAGAAGCAAAACATCTATGGACTGGTTTTTGCTGAGGTAGGATTTTCCGATTTGTGTGTTATAGGTAATAAGGCAAGAGAGAGTAAAATGTATTAAGAAATGAAAGCTTCCATCAAAACTGAGGTAAAAATTGCCGATCTGTGTTAGTAAATGTATTTGCAACACACAAACACATTCATGTGAGGACTTAAGCATATAGTTGCAAACCTGTGATAAAATATTGATTCTTATCTTGTATATAGGAGATACATAAATTCATGTGGTTGTTACGCGCTTCAGTCCTAATATTTTAAAATACACTATTTTATTCCATGATCAGCAATACATTGAAGCAGTAGTTAATATATAAACCATCTTTGAAAACACATGGTGTAGGATGTTTATGTGAATTTTGTTTTTTAATCACTTAATACTTTGGCCTCCAATTTACCATAAGCCTGAAAAATTTTTCTGGACTTGAAAGATACATAGCCCCATGTATCTTAAATAACTATAAGTATGCAAGATGAAATTTCCATGTAAAGTTTTCTTTAATCGGAGAGAACTGATTTTGATACAAATTGATTAAAATGATTTCCAGCATTGTCATGCCCTACTGCATTTCGTCATCAAGCTATAAAACATAAGATGACTTAGCAAAAAGGTGACACAGTTTAAAATATCTTAATTTGATAAATCTCTTGTTGCGTATAATTTGATAATTTGATAATCCCAGTAGCTTAACACCAGATATTATTGGAGTTACTTTCGTTAATGCTTTTTTTTAAGTTTGTTTATTGTGTAGATTTGTTGAAGTGGTTGGTTCGCCGTCTGGAAGTTCTGCTGCCCAACAAGCGACCCCAGCATATAAACAGACAGACTCTGAAACCCTGTAAGACTCTAATTGCTTCGACAAAGTGCAGCATACAAGGCAGGCTCCCACATCAAGGTCCATATTCAACAACGGCCACTAGTGTGCTATTGTGTTTGTATGTAAATTACAGTTTTAAGGAAATATAACTTATGTCCCAAAACCCCATTTATTGAATCATAAAAGTACAGATGGTGTCTAATTACATGTATAATTTAGCTTAACCACTTGCTTCTAACAATTGGCACATCACTATTTACATTGTTACATGTTAAGACTGTGGATTGTTTTTAAACAACATGCATACAAACAGTCTAGCAGCTAGACTTCAATATCTTCTAAAAGCATGTAATATGTATATTTTTGAGCCACTGAAATCTGTTACTTAAGAAGCCAACAGCCACAAAGGCAAGTGTATCAATACATGGTTTATTGCAGGGGTGTCCAACTCGCATACACCACCATGCCAAATTGGTTTCAAAATATACTCGCGTGCCAACGTTTGGTACTTTTTCAATACCATGTCCTAACGGTACGGACTAATTCCGAATATTTGGCCAATATGTAGAACCCCATTAAATGGTAAAAAACACATATTATGTCGCCAAATGCGAGTAAACTTGTCTAGCAGCTAGGCTCATATTACTCCTAAGCTTGCAATATTTATATTTTTGAGCCCCTAAAATTTGTTACTAAAGAAGGAAAAGCCACAAAGGCATTTGTATTAATACATGGTTTATTATATCAACGTCAGCAGTATGTACATTTTAAAACATGCTCTGGCTGCATAAACTTCATCTATAGGGACAAGCTGCTGTACTGCCACATTTTGCAAACTTTACCTTATGGTTAAGCATTAAATTGAAAGGTTAAAAATTCATCCTGGCTTTGTAGCAGGCTTGTAACAAACAATTGTAACTTCCATATCAATATCTGTCATATTAAATTCATGATTTTATTCACTTATTGTAGAAACATTATGTAATCTTTGCTTCTCTGATAATGCCTTCTTGGCCTTGTAAATATTAAGTTTCATCATTAAACAGGTGAAAAACTTCCTTATTTGGTCGGTTCTTGGCTTACTGCCCAACTTTTGGCATCCCTGACTCATTTGGATTACCTTCACCGGAATGTTATATCACTTGTCAATACGAAATATCAGTTTCTTCATCACCATGTTCGTTCCAGTGCCACAGAAAAAGCTTTTTATGGAGGCAGCTGAGAATCTGTGGATGTTACCAAAATAACAACAATAACAAATCAGTGGACGGACTGCAAAAAAGGTTCATGTGGATTAATTATTTGTGGGTTGTGAAACATAACAGTCATTAAGCTTCAATGAGATTATGTTTTTCATCTGCTGGTGCATCAGGTTTTTTGAAAAGTTTCAGACAGAATATTTCCAATTTCATGTGACAGATTAATTCAGACTTAAAACAGTAAAAACAAAAACAACAAAGAGATCTGTTTAATCACAGTTCTGTAAATCTTGGTTAAAAATGTAATCGGTCTGCAAGCTCGACAAAGTTAAAAACACTGTATTGGAATCTATTTCGGTGTTTTATAACACGCAGTATAGTTTAATTATGGGTCCCTACAACCCAATTGACAAATTCAGAAGAAACAAAACATCTGTGGACTGGTTTTTGCTAAAGGGTAGGATTTTCTCATTTGTGTGTGATAAGTAATAAGACAAGTAAGAGTAAAATGTTTTAATAAATGACAGTTTCCATCGAAACTGAGGTAAATATATACGGATCTGGGTTAGTAAATGTAATTGCAACACGCAAACATATTCATGTCAGGTCTTAAGCATATAGTAGTAGATATATAAATTTATGTGGTTGCTACATGCTTCAGTATTCTGGACAACAACTTATTCAATGATCAACGACACATTGAAGCAGTTGTTGGTATATAAAACATCTTTGAAAACATTTGGTGTAGGAAGTTTATGTGCTTTTTGTTTTTTAATCACTTAACATTTTTGCCTCCAATTTACCATAAGCCATCATTTTTTTTCTGGACTTGAAAGAGACATAGACCCATGTATCTTAAATTACTATGAAATGTGCATGATGCAATTTCCATGTAAAGTTTTCTTTAATAGGATGGAGCTGATTTTGGTAGAAAATTGATTAAAATGAATTCCAGCATTGTCATGCACAACTACATTTCGTCATCAAGCTATAAAACATAAGATGACTCAGCAAAAATGAGTATTTAGTGACACAACTTAAAATATCTTGCTGCATATAATTTGATAATTAGATTTACACTAAATATTGTGGAGTTAAATGTTTATTTAAGTTTGTGTACATTTGTGTAGATTTCCAAGATGGAGGAAGTGGTTGGTTCACCGCCTGGAAGTTCTGCTGCACAGCAAGCGACCCCAGCAGATAAACAGACAGACTCCGTAAGTTTGAAGACTCTGATTGCTGTGACGAAGTGCAACATACGAGGCAGGCTCCCACATCACAGGTCCCTATTCAACAACGTCCACCAGTGTGCCAATGGTTTTGTATGTAAATTACAGTTTAAAGAAATATAAGTGTCTCCCAATATCCCATTCACTGGTGCATAAAAGTAGAGATTGGTGTCTAATCGCATCCATAGATTTAACTTAACCACTTGGTTCTGACAGTTTGTCACATCACCATACATTGTTGCATGTTAAGACTATGGATTGCTTTTAAACAACATGCATACAAACAGTATAGCAGCTGAACTCATATATCTTCTAAACATGTAATATGTATATTTTTAAGATCCCGGAGAAGAAGCCAAAAGCAACAAAAGGAATTGCATCTATACATGGTCTCTTATATTTATATCACAGTTGCCAGTATGTTAATTTTAAAAGATGCTCTGGCGGCATAAACTTTTATCTCGACAGGGACAAGCTGCTGTATTGCCACATTTTGTGAAACTCTAACTTATAGTAAAGCATTGTTTTAAAACACACAATAAAATTATCTTTAATTATGGGTCCCCTTCCCTGAAGGGGACACATATTGATTTTACTCGAAATGTTTTTGTTTGTTTTTTTTTCCTTTTTTTTCTTCCTTTTTTTTCTTCCCGAAGTTTGTCCGACTCGTTTTTCCATCAAATGTTTGATGGATTTGGTTGAAATTTGCACAGATTGTAGATATAGTTATGTAGATGTGCATCCCACTTTGTTTTTGTTGATAACCGCAGTATTTACCCCGCTAGCCCCCTAAAACAGGTATTTTTCCCTCGAAGTTTGTCCGACTCGTTTTTCCATCAAATGTTTGATGGATTTGGATGAAATTTACACAGATGGTAGATATATTCATGTAGATGTGCACCCCACTTTGTTTTTGTTGATAACCCCAGTATTTACCCCGCTAACCTCCTAAAATGTGTGAGTTTTTAAACAGTGTCAGAATTGGCTGAAATTTGGATTTCTTGTATAGTATGCCATTTATAGGTGTTGATTGTTGTCTTCAACTCTGTAGTCCTAACATTTACCCCACAAGTCCCCAAAGTGTACTATGCTCAAAATACCTCTAGTGGTCAAAATTTAAACATTCTTGGATTGGGCTGAAATTTTGCAGTACTATTGATTGAGTCATTATGGTTTTTATATATTTTTTAGTTTGTGTGTCGAACGCAATTAGTTGCCCTACTAGCCCCCTAAAATGGGTCAGTTTTTTAAAACGTTAAATAGGACATACTTCAAAGAATATCTGGGGTGAATCTAATTTTATAGTTTGTATTGTACATAGTATTATTATTTAAGCCCAGTGCCGATCGCTGTGTTTTACCTTACAACACCCGACTTCCTCATGGTTATCTCTTGAAATGCATTATTTTCAACTTTGCATGTGTGGGTCCCCATGAGTTTTTGCCTGCAGAAACAACTAAGGTTATAAAAGACAATGGCTAATATGGGACCCAATGCAAAATAAGCAAAGGAAATATATTTATGTTTTAAAATAGGTTATAGTGTATATGCAAGGGCAATATGTGCTAAGTCACCCTTCTAGTTATGTTTAGACTTTGACCGAAACTGAAACTAGCATTGGAGGGATGAAGGAAATACTAAAGGAGAAATATGGACTCGACTGATTCTGTTTTAGGTGAGCAATTTTTAACATATTTTCTTACTTGCTATATTGTGGGTTTGTTATTGGTTTATGGATGTGTCCGATGTACATATATACTGTTTCATTGCATTAGGATTATGGATTTCAAACTAGCATTCATTGAGAAAAACATTAATGGATAATTACTTATTTCTTCAGAAGAAAATTTAGAAGAAACAAAATATCCATGGACTGTTTTTTTGTTTTTCTTTGATGTAGGATTTTCTCATTTGTGTGTGATAGGTAATAAGGCAAGTAAGAGTAAAATGTTTTGAGAAATGACAGCTTCCATCAAAACTGAGGTAAAAATTGCCGATCTGTGTTAGTAAATGTAATTGCAACACACAAACACATTCATGTCAGGTCTTGAGCATGTTGTTGCAAACCTGTGATAAAATATTGATTCTTATCCTGTGTGTGGTAGATATATAAATTCATGTGGTTGCTACATGCTTTAGTATTCTTGACAACAACTTATTTTATGATCAGCAACACATTGAAGCAGCACTTGGTATATAAAACATATTTCTTTGAAAACATATGGTGTAGGAAGTTTGTGTGCTTTTTGTTTTTTATTCACTTAATGCTTTTGTTTCTTATTTACCATAAGCCATTATTTTTTTCTGGACTTGAAAGAGACATAGACCCATGTATGTTAAATTACTTCCAAGTGTGCAAGATGCAATTTCCATGTAAAGTTTTCTATCAATCACGTTTGGCTAATTTTGGTAGAAATTGATTAAAATGGGATCTCGCATTGTCATGCACAACTACATTTCGTCATCAAGCTATAAATCATAAGATGACTCAGCAAAAACGAGTATTTAGTGACACAACTTCAAAATATCTTGCTGCATATAATTTGATACTTCCAGTAGCTTAATACCAGATATTTTATGGGAGTTGCTTTCATAAATGTTTTTATTTAAGTTTGTTTTTATTAATGTTTTGTTTATTTGTGTAGATTTCCAAGATGGAGGAAGTGGTTGGTTCGCCGCCTGGAAGTCCTGCTGCACAACAAGTGACCCCAGCAGATAAACGGACAGACTCTGTAAGTTTGAAGACTCTGATTGCTTTGACAAATTGCACAGTTTTGTGAAGTGACGTTTTCCCAAATTGGCTTCGATCAGGTTGGTGTATAACCTGGTAAATCACTATCTGAGCAGGCTTAGTGGTTTGCCTGCTGAAACTCATTCATGTCGTTATCTTTCACACCTGGTGTACCGTGATTTGCACAATACTGCATTGTTGGTCTGCACAAATGCTTATGGCTGACCAAAGTAGAATATTATCGTATTAGCGAATGATCAAACTGGCGATCCCCTGCTATAGAGCTGACATGTGCAGCATATGAGGCAGGCAACGGTGCTTGTGATTTAACTTTCTGTTGGCACAGCTGATTAGAATGAAAACCCGCTTTGGTCATGCAACTGCAAATGCACTTGATTTATTCTTGGCATAAGTTTAAAGAACACGTCATGATTCTGACGTCACCAGCTTATAATTGGTTGGTCTTAGTTAATCGTTTTTATAAATTGGTCAAAATGTTTCACTTGTCATTTATTGTTGTACATTTGTTTTTTATCTTGCAGACGTCGAGTGGCCTGAAGGAGATGAAATTCTGCCAGACGATGCAGTAAAATTGATTCGACATTTGCTAACGAAAGATTCAAGTATTCAAGCAGGCTCAAAAGGTGATTATGGGTCTCCTTCCCTGAAGGCAGAGTTTAGATAAAGTTAAGTTTCCAATTTATTAGAATAATTATAAATTTCTTAAAACAAACAGTTACGTGAAAATAAGCGTTAGTAACAAAATCGCTGCAGTTTATTATAGTTTAATAATTAATTCAGCTTCAAGCTAGTTAAGTGGATTATAATATTACCAAACCACATCAACAAATAAAAGTAGTTCCTTCTCTCAAGTTTTAGGAACCACTGGCAAATACGTTTGTCACCTGACAAATTTGTTCCTATTTTCCGAAGAAATCCGATGATTTCCGAACTTCCACGGCACGATGCAAAGTGAGTTGCCATGACAACGGTATGAGAAGCAAATGATGCTTTGCATTTGTTTCCATGACAATAGAGTGACAAAGTGGGTTTCAACTTTCGTAACCATGGCAACAACGTGCCTCAACTTTTCTTTGTTACCAGGGCAACCGATGAAGGTGACTCGACAGTTTTTTGACGTGATTTACAAATGTCGAACACTTGGTGGCTAAACTTAGTTTCCATGGCGATTTCTAACTTTCCCAGAGCTACGTCATTTGTGTGCAGTAAGTTGAAATTTTGAATTAAATTTCGTTAACTTCTGCTTATTCTGTCTTTGTATCCAAAAAAATCTCCAAATACAATTAAACAAGTGCTGATTAAGCCGTGTATTGTATTCACAAAATCAAATCAATGTTTTTAATGCAATATTTTTACACGTATTTAAATGGTTAGAAATAATACCACGGTTATCTGCAGATGTTTTTACATTGAAATTAATTTGCATAAAAATGGGTGAAATCACTTTTGTAGAAAAAATGTAGTATTTTTTTAAATAAATCCTAATCACTAACGGTTAGAAAGTAGAATTAGGCGATTTTTTAAATTAGAGAGATTTAGACACTTAAATCAACAGAGTAATTGTATTTACATAAATTACACCGATACAGGAAAATTAATAAAAGTCCGTGTTTCCATCTTTGGAAGAGAAATGTTGATTTTATTCGCATTTAAACATCATCGTTGATTCTTTAATCGCTTCATTCTTCCCTTTCCAGTCATACCAGAGCATGTTGCGGTAGTTACCTCCTCGTCCCCATTCAACGTTGAGTCTAGAAACGCCACAAGCAACATACCACCATCCACCGCTAGCCCTGCCGTATTCAACTGCACAGTTGCCCCAACTCCGCCTGTGTCACAATGTAATATTCCAATGAAACTTAACCTCGATACAAACTACACAAACACATAGTGGAATATTTAATTATGTGTTTCAACCAATAGCGCCATAACTTTATCAGTTGTGACATCACACAGACTGTATGGATGATTTTATGACGTTTTTGATAGTTTTTGAGTTTTTCAATAAACGGTTTTGAACACGATTATTAAACATACGAGTGAGTCGTTTTATCTGCTGTAAAGTTTTTTATTCACTCAATTTTTAAAAAAATAAGTCAAAAATTAGTTTTGCAATTTTTATTCTTGTGTTTTTCCTGTAGTTAATATGGTTTCTGTGCAATTGATTTTGCACAATTGTTATTGTCTTGCAATATGACGTCATAAAACAAACTTACAGTGAAATAAAAAATAATCTCGTTTATTTAACAATGCGGAAATATTTTTATACTTATGTACATAAAATGTATTTACCCATCATTATCCCGATCTTTGGTGGTGAATTGGTATCCGTTGTGCCATTCCAAACTGTCACCAGCCGTTCCACTGAAGCCAGAAACATGTAAACGATAATTGTCTGATTCGTCGTCGATTGCAAACCAACTGCGAAAACAAAACACATTGTTGGTGTTTTTTTTTGTGTTTATTATGGGTTCCCATTCTCTGAAAGAAACACTTTTCGCTTTCCTCTATGTTTTGTAAAAAACAGCGTTTAAACCAGGAGTCGAACTGGAACCGAACCCGAACCTGCAAACCTATTAAAACGGTTTAATTATTTAAACGTGATCCGTGAAAAAGCAATGTGCTCAAAACCCGAAGCGGAGTTAAACCATATTTTTGTTTAGGATTCGGGTTCATATTCTTTCTCTGAATAAAACAAATATCGCCTTTCTTCATTTTTTTCTGCTTAACGCGGATGTTTTCTTCACCGTTTTGTGAAAAAACGAGGTTTTAACTGATGATGTACCGAATCGGTGCAATTTCAGTTCGGCCGAAACCGAATATTCGGCAATTAATAAATTCAGACGAATGAACCAAATCATTTTTGACGTCACGAGAAGTCATACGCTACCGTTTGACATGAACGCATAATTTAACCAGGCAATTTGTGCAGTATGGTTTTGTTTCGTCTTCATTTCTTCACTGATTTTTTTTCTGCAGTGAGAAAAAGTTTTATACATGACAAGATTTTCGTTGGTATTAAGCAGAAAAAGACACGTTTAACGCTTTAATGTGTGTTCGTAAATGATTTGGTTTCGGCCAAATCGCAACAAATTATTCGACCGAAACCGAATATTTAATGGGCGAATAAATTCGGCAAACGAATATTCGGTACATATCTAGTTTAAAGCAGGAAGCCGAACCTAAATTGACCAAAACCCGCTAACCCCTTTGAGCGGTTAAATTCAATAAAACTGATTTGTAATAAACGTTTTTCTCAAAACCCGAACCGGAGTTGGACCCTATGTTTTGTTCGGCGTTAAACCTAAACCAACCTGGCAAAAATGCAGCATGAATTCTTTTTTGTAACCGCCATCACACATTTATTGATTTCAAACAATGTACTGAAGAATACGCGGGATAGGAGCGAAAGGGCGTTTCAAAAATGACGAATTATGGGGAGAATTAAGTTAACAAAAAAAACGGAATTTTAAGCCGGTTTACAAATCGAAAACCGAACTCGAACCCACAAAACAAGTGAACCCGAACCGAACCTGAACCCGTATAACAAGCGGTTCGACTCCCTGGTTTAAACTAATTTAAATCTTACACATTATGGGCTTCATATATATCTCAAGTTGGGCATTGTAAATTTTGTAATGTGATTTTTACAGGTCATCTTCATCAGGGTAAATAACACTAAATGCGACTAGTACAGTGCACGATAAGATATAAAAACGATAATGTTTGAAAATAATGACGCGATATTAGTTGTTGCTTAGTTTGAAAGATTGCGTGGCAATCATTAACCAGAAAATACACGTTTTACATCTAAAATTTGTGTTTGTAAAACCGAATATTTGTCAATAAATTCTCACACCGCATATTCAGTACATCAGCAGTAATATGGCAAACTGATAACAAGCGGCTCTCATAGAAGCAACTTTTATTTCTTAAAATTAGCTGTTTTGTGAAGACTGGTCCGCGATAAAATTTTAGTTTCAAAGCCGGTCCGCAGCGCAAAAAAGGTTGCCGACCCTTGGTCTGGCACATATATTTCCACCGACAGTGGGCTAAAAAGGTAAAATGGATTTTTACTTTTTTAAATAAGGTATTTTTCAACATAACATTTTTTCTTCAATGAAGATGTATTTGATGTTGTTGTTTTTTTCACTGGGTTGGAACCCAGTGTTTTTTATGTCTACATGTGGGTCAGGCGCGCCAGACCATTTGGCCCAGTTCCTGCCCAATTTGATCTTCGGTTGCCACAATAACTTATTACATGGCAAAGTTGTAGCGCCACCATGTGGGCATGTCATTTTATTAATAGAAATCATACCGGTATTGTGCATAAGCCGTTGCGTTATCAAAACCTTTCATCTTTATTTTCAGTTTGCAGTTCTGTCCACTTGTCAATTCGTATATTTTATCCAAACCTGGGTTGTTTAAAGTTTTGGTTAAATTCAATTTACGCTTTTAAACAAAATAATTTGTTCACCGAGCCAGAATTCTCCTTCCATGTTTCCGAATCCATCTTTATATTCCTGCCAGGTTCGGTGAAAATTCACATATCCGTCAAATCGTCGTTGGAAAACCTGTCATGCAGGAAATATATGAGAGTTGTAATCCCACGTTGTTATTCTACATATTGTTCGACTTACCGTCCAACCTTCGTCACAGACCGCTTTCTTGTTGTGACGTAATCGCTGGTAACCGTTTACTGATGACGTAGAGCAGGTGTCAGGGAGCAATCGAGTCACTTCCGTGTTACTACTGGCAAGCGTCTGGTCACCATCCACTGCTGACGTTGAGGAGGGGTCAGGGAGCAATCGAGTAACTTCCGTGTTACTGACAAGCGTCTGGTCACCATCCACTGCTGACGTTAAGGAGGGGTCAGGGAGCAATCGAGTAACTTCCGTGTTACTGACAAGCGTCTGATGATCATCCACTGCTGACGTTGAGGAGTTTATCGCTGTTAGTCGGCTGTCCATCTCTGAAACATGAAAACGAAGAAACATTTGCAAAATGACTTTTCTGTCGCTAAATTGTAAAATAGAGAACCTTCTGTATAGAAAGGAAAGCTAAAATAGTTTAGTTTCGAGACTAAATAATTACTTCCACGATTAGAGGAAATTTGTGTGGCTATATAAAGAGATGTAACAAAAAGTAACTTGATTTTAATTAGTTTACAAGATGTCTATTACTTATTGCTTTGGGCGTATTATGTTGTTTTCTTTTATTTCATGTTGATAAAATCTTAAATTAAATAATCAATGCTGCATAGGTGTAAAGTTACCATATCTGCGTGAGCAAAATTTCGATTATCGTTACTGTCACAGAGAAAAATAACGCAGCTTTGTTGCTAAATCAGTTACAAAACAGAAAGTTTATTGCGAGATCCGTTTTTTACTAATTTATTGTTAGCTTTTTAGGACGGAATGTCCGGGATTTTAACGCAAGTAAAGCTTAACCCAGTGGTTCTCAAACTTTTTTGTTGCGACGCCTCAGGAAAAGTTTTCTGTACTTGCGACCCACCAGCAAATAAAAGTTAATGAGGAAACTTTATATTAAAGTGGGGTTTATTGATACAACAACAAATGCCACGAAACGAAACAATTCTGCGACGCCCTTGGAAAATTGAAACGACGCACCGGGGCGTCGCGACGCACAGTTTGAGAACTACTGGCTTAACCTACTGTAGTTTTCACAATTTATTTAAACGGGACTAAAAGGTTTATAACGATTGTCTGTGCTGATTTTGATGTGCGATGCACACTACCGCGTATAGTCGATAAGAGTGTTTTAAGAAACTATTTCTGATTTCACGCCCGAATTCCGAACATTTTTCAAGCCTGTGCCTTGCCATATGGGAATGCTTGGTAGAGCGGCTGATTCGATATAACGCCTTTAATAGGCCTGACGCACTCTGATTTTTTGATAAGTATGACGCGATCGCTGCTCTGCATTGACGCTTCAGGGACATGTCCGGGAAAATACGTACGTCAAAAGGTCTATTTTTGACAACACATTTTTGATGCAATTAAATCAAACGGGTAGCGATTGTGTTGGTAAAGGGTTTTAAAAGATGTAAAAGACTAAATAAAATGATCTCACCATATAACGGAATTTTTAGCAAAAAATTAGTACTACAAGCCAAAAACTTGTAAAACCTATACAACGTTAATTTTACGACCAGTGACTGCTTACTGCGAAAACTACAACGGGTGTGCCGATTGAAACTCTGTTATGTTGGATTCTAGGGTAGACAACCTGTGATACGCCAAGTGGTTTATTAATTCACACTCCAATATAATTTCGGTCTTCAAAGTTTGTTGTTTTGCTCAAAAATTGTTTTTTTATTTTTTTATTGAAGTTTTTGATACTGTGGTACGTTTTGGTGGCAGGGTTTTCTGTCGTACTTTGTGTACGCATCCACTTTTAAACGTTTGCTGTGTGTAGAACACAACGACGATAATTAAAGTAGATATAATTTAAAAAGATAAACACAAAACCAATACATTTAAATAATCATAAAACAGTTTTACCTCGAAGTCTTTCTCTCATTTCTCGCTTAAAATCTTCCAAATCTAAGGCTTCTCCTTTTTGCCCAACAACTCCTTTATCGCCTTTTAACCCGGGAAATCCCCGTAAACCCACTTCGCCGGGCGGCCCAATATCGCCTTTTAGCCCTACGGCGCCGATATCCCCCTTTTGTCCGGTAAATCCCCTAGGTCCCATTTTTCCTGGTGGCCCAGCGACGCCCCTTTCTCCCCTCCCACTTATCAGACTCCCAGGTGTGACATTATTGACGTCATCACCGCATACTGGAACTGTGACGTAACTGCATTGCTGCTGTCCGCTGACCAGTGACGTACAATACAGCAAAATTGCTGTCAGTTGTAACAACATGTTTTTAATATTTTTTTTCTCCTGTTAAAGAAAATAAACAAAAGCTCAGAAGGTATTTGTTTGTGTTAAACATTCAAAACAACTGAATATTTCTCTCTGTGGCTTCAAAAATGTTTTACCAACAAAGTTTTCAACTGGGCACGTTGAACTACAAGTTTTAACATAAAGGTTTATGATAAAACACGTTGGGTTGGGCAGGTGTTTGGCTCCGAAATGTTTGTATTCCTAACTTCCAACCCATTGGCATGAACAGTAATAAGGTTTAAAATATAAACACAACGCCATTTATTGTTAAACCCGATTTGTTTCTTAAAGTTTAGTACCAGACCTGGCACGAATTAAAGGAACTCATTTAACTTCAGTGACTGAAAACATATTTGCTGTTGGTTCGAAGGTTAAAAGCGCCAACTACCAGATACATTTTACATTGCCAACCTACTTTACTTAGTTTATATAATGCATCTGATACTTTACATTTTAAATTAGTTCAAACCTGCCGTTAACATGTCCCCACTTTCAACCATGCCACCATATAAGAGAGCATATATATGTACATATGTGAAACATTCACACTTAACGTTGCTGTGCGTTGAATGCATGCATTAAAACAGTCTTGTAAGTTGAGCAATATTTACAGCAAACCTACAATCAACCAATTCAAATCAAATCAAAGACATATAACAAAGTAACTTTACACGCATTCTTCACAAATATGCCTAAATTGCATATAATTTCACTCTGCATGTCGTGCTTGGGTGCTTCGTACGTACCCCTGGTGTAGAGGGATTTCAGATGGAGATGCAAAATATGTGCCGCTTTATATGCTGAAGACGGATCAGTTTTAACATGGAGAAGTTTGATCCATTATGTTTGTAAAATATGCCACGACACGTTCAATAAATACCTTTCGTTTTGTGTTAACAAGGTGTTTAATGCAAACGGTAGATGAATGCGAATTTCCTTTTTATTTGCTGATAGATTATTTCAGATCATTTGTAGCTACGTTTAAAGTAGTTATGTACCGAATCGGCTAATTTTCGATTCGGCCGAAACCGAATATTCGGCGGTTTTGCCGAATAAATTCGGCCGAATCAACCGAATCATTTATGACGTCACGCGAAGTCGTACGCTACGCGTTTGACGTGAAAAAAATGTTGATCTACCAGGCAGCCAGTGCAAAATAGTTGTGTTTTGTCTTTATTTCACTTCTGTGGGGTTTAAAATTGCCTTAAGCATGATTGGCAACCTGTCAATGAATTACTAATTTTTTTGACTACCGTGGGAAAGACAAAAATGTGTTGAAAATGATAAACATTGGCGCAATTTTTGTTATGTCGTGAGGTGGCCACACACATCGATTTTCGCCTATGCCATTTGGGTAGAGCACACGCTACTCGCATAGTGCAAACACACAGCGACCGGGTGGAAATTGTAAATCGCCACCATCACTTTTTTTTGCGTGGCTAGTAATCTCATAGTTGTCCACAATGCCCAGGAAGACGTTTCACCATGTTATACTGCAACAGAGCCATGTTATATTGCAAGGGCTGGCCAGACACATTTATAATTGCTTTGCTACACAACCTCGTGGTTCTGTTACACTAAGTACAACGAACTGACAGCTGTCAGAATTGAACGTTTGCAACGCGGTAAACCTTTGTGTAAATTTCTGTTCATTGACTTAACCTCCAGTCTGAATGCGAAACGAAAGAAATGTTTTTGAACAAATCTTTGCATTTCTACGAGTAATGACATCGTCTTACGACAAGTCAGGTCAGGTCTAGGTTTACTTTTACTCGTAGCAGGGATTTGACTATAGTTTTGTTGAAAATAAGACAAAATAAGGACTCAAGTCAAAAATAAGGACGGTATGCAGGTTGTACACCTATGCTTCAAATTATTATAATAAACTGATGAAGTTAGAAACGTGGCAAATCTGTGCAACGACAGTTTGTTGCCGTTATTAACTTATTATTTTTATGAGATATAACCTTTGTTGGGTGGACTTGTTACCAAGTTAAGGCGAACATTAGGACCCACACAGCGAGATAAACTATTTGCTTAAACTTTTCTAAACTACCAAGAACACAATGCAATGCTGCATAAACTTAACTTAGACAAAATAACCGAACCCTGATGGTGTTACAGATTTAACAAGAAAAACTGGCCTATACGCACACTTTTATCTGCAACACTACGGCATAACCCATGGTTCTGTAACACCACTTATATCAACAAACTTAACCTGGTTACTTTACAGCCCAGGGGTTACCAACATATGCCCGCCACATTTAAACTTGTCAGTTTTAATTTTCAAATAAGTCATGAACACAAATTTCCCCCCTTAATTTTTAAACATGTTTATGCTTATGTTTTGTACTAGTAGCCCTCGTGTTACTTGATAATATTACGGTAGTCTTCGACTTTATACAAGTTAGTGGTCCCTGCATTCTTCCTTCTAAAGATTTTCACGATTTGCGAGGTCATCAACTTTACTCCGTTCAACCCTCAGGTATAAAATCAAACACACAAAACGCTACTTCGTCGATGACGTCAACCCGCTACGCATTCTGACAGACCTTGTGAACTTAATAATTGACCAACCAACGTAACTGTATATTCCCAACAGGGCAACAAGGAAACGTTGAACGCGCGTTTAATACATGAATCATGACACTTAAGCGCAATAGAGCAGAGGTGTCAAACTCGTGGGGTTCGAGGGCCACATTGCAGTTTGCAAATTATGCCGAGGGCCGCATGTGATTTTTATTCAAGTTTTATACACTTAAACAACCGTTTTGCTACGACGGCCGCATTGCAGATCCTTATTTCACCAACAACTGCCAATTCCCTGCTCGTTTTTGTTTTAAAATTACGGATGAAAAGAAATAGGTTTATATCACATATAAACCATCTATTGACGCCCCAAAAGCCCAGATTATTTTCAAACTTGATGCAGAGATTGAGCTGCACAGTGTGAAGATCAGTTTTTCTCTGTTTATTACGTCATAGGCTATATCAGGGCTGGGGAACCTGCGACTTGGCCTGGGAAATAGTCCATGCGGCCTAAACGAGTATTGATAAACCGTTTGGTGGCCTTTATAAACAAAAAGGTTCCCCACCCCTGGCTCATATTGTGACGCTTTTGGTACGTGTTTTTTGCATTGTTTGCACAAAATAGGCCTACAAAAAGTCTGGCGCATATGGCTACTAGGCTATAGTAAAACTCCTTTCAGTAATACAAACTCTGTTTAGAGCTGTTTGAAAGACAAAATTTAGCCAAAGGAATTTTAATTACAACTCTGCCGCCAGTACATTATTTTAATAAACATATTTACGGCCGCACAAACTCGTTTCTGTGGCCGTACGATTTGAGGAATGCTTAAATTACTATCGTTTGTATTTATAACATATGAATTATTATATATACACTTTAAATCAGGCCTGTCAAACTCGCGGCCCGCGGGCCGCATGCGGCCCACGAAGCCCTCCAATGCGGCCAACGAACAGTCAACAACAATTGTAGTATTTTGTCAGACTTTTATCTAATTACACTAAATTTTTCTTACTTTTCTAGTTGAAAGTTGTTATTTAAACAGACATTTACCGAAATTTAATTTATACATACAAATTCATATGTTATGAATAGAAACGATAGTAATTGAACCGTTCCTTAAAGTTTCAGTCAAGGGTCCTCCTTTGCCAAAACTTTTGATTTTCAAACTGCCCTAAACAGATTTTGTGTTACTGAAAAGAGTATTACCAGCCTAGTAGCCATACGCGACAGACTTTTTGTAGACGTATTGTGTGCAAACAATGCGAAAAACAGGTACGAAAAGCGTCACAATATAGATTATGACATAATAATTGAGTTAAAACTGCTGGTCTGCACGTTGTGGAGCTTAATCTGTGCATTAAGTTGGAAATTAATCTGGGCTTTTGGGCGTCAATAGATGGTATATATATGATATAAACCTATTTCTTGTAATTTTTAAACAAAAACCAGCAGATAATTGGCGGCCGTTGGTGAAATAAGGATCTGCAATGCGGTCGTCGTAGCGAAAAGGTTGTTTAATTGTATACAACTAGATTAAAAATCACATGCGGCCCACGGCATAATTCTCAAACTGCAATGTGGCCCGCGAACCCCACGAGTTTGACACCTCTGCTTTAAATCACATGTTCACGGCCGCATAAATTTGTCTCTTCACGGTTGCAGGTTGTACACTTCTGCTTCAAATTATCATATAACAAACTGATAAAGTTAAAAGTGTGGCCAATCTGTGCAACGACAGTTTGTTGCTGTTAATATTTTTTACGAGATATAACTTTGGATGGACTTAATACCAAGTTAAGGCGAACATTAGGACCACGACAGGGCGATAAACCTTTTACTTAAACTCTTTTAAACTACCAAGAGCACAATGCAATGCTGCTTAAATTTAACTTGAACATAATAACCCGACTCTGATATTATTACAGATTTTACAAGATAAAACTAGCCTATAAGCACATTTTTTTCTGCAACACTACACAACTCATGGTTCTGTTACACCAGTGCTTCCCAACCTTTTCCAGCTCACGGCCCACTTTAAAAAACAATTTGTCATGGCGGACCACCGTTTAGTATTGCGACAAACCACGATGGAAAAATAACTAAAATTAAGAACGAAAAGTAATAACCGCACAAGCTCACATATCAGTGCTGTTTCGTTTCTTCGATTTCGTTATAGTTACTAATACAAGTAGTGTTGTGATGCGACAATTGCAGTTTAAATACTGTTATGACGTAAGAATTGCGGTTTGTTTGTATGATAAAGCTTTGGTTAACGTGAAATCTTATGCGGCTTTCATAGTAACTATAATATTATATTTTAGAGAAATATAGTTAAACTTGAAAGTACGTTCACACAAACTGTGTAACTTTTTTGAACTTCTATATTGGTATGGTAACAGTTTAAAAAGCTTCGCGGCCCACCAGTGGGCCGCGGCATATACGCACACTTTTATCTGCAACACTGCACAACTCATGGTTCTGTTACACCAGTGCTTCCCAACCTTTTCCAGCTCACGGCCCACTTTAAAAAACAATTTGTCATGGCGGACCACCGTTTAGTATTGCGACAAACCACGATGGAAAAATAACTAAAATTAAGAACGAAAAGTAATAACCGCACAAGCTCACATATCAGTGCTGTTTCGTTTCTTCGATTTCGTTATAGTTACTAATACAAGTAGTGTTGTGATGCGACAATTGCAGTTTAAATACTGTTATGACGTAAGAATTGCGGTTTGTTTGTATGATAAAGCTTTGGTTAACGTGAAATCTTATGCGGCTTTCATAGTAACTATAATATTATATTTTAGAGAAATATAGTTAAACTTGAAAGTACGTTCACACAAACTGTGTAACTTTTTTGAACTTCTATATTGGTATGGTAACAGTTTAAAAAGCTTCGCGGCCCACCAGTGGGCCGCGGCATATACGCACACTTTTATCTGCAACACTGCACAACTCATGGTTCTGTTACACCACGTACTTACACATCAACAAACTTACAGCTGTTAACTCTACAGTCGAGGGTTACCAACCTATGCCGCCCCATTCAAACTTGTCATCTTTAAATAAGTTATGAACACAGCTTTTTACGTATATTCTATGTAGATTTTTACCATGTTTTGAACTGGTAGCTGCCGATCAATTTGATCATTTGTACTGTAGGCCTGCATTAGCCTTCTACTCCTGCATAGCAAATTCGGGTTCACTTAAATGTTAGTGAGATATTTAAACATACTTGAAATTATAGTCAAAAAATAAGGCAAAAACAAAACCGTTGCATATTAGCAGGTTTAGTGCACTATCTAGCCTGCAAGCCAATGCCTTTGCAATTTAATCATTTGTACTGTGCATATGTCCATAAGCCTATACTCTAGCAAAACGAATTCGGGTTTACTTAAATGTTACTATGATATTTAAACTTACTTTTGAAATTATGGCCAAAAAAATAAACCAAAAACTAAACCGTTACATTAGCAAGTTGCACAATCTATCCCGCAAGCCAACGCCTTTGCAATTTAATCATTTGTACTGTGCATTTGTCCATTAGCCTATACTCCAACATAATAACATCTGATTACTTAAATGTTACTAAGATATATATAAAGTAGCATACATGTTCACGGCCGTACAAACTCTTCCCTGTGGCTGCAGGTTGTGCTCCCCTGATATATGCCATATACGGATCTGTTGATAAGTTTAATGATGAAAATAACGACCCACAACGACATGCTTCATTCCATCAACTGATGCGATCCTTTATATCAGTGATGATGGCATGAGTATTTAAATTCAGAACAATAACGCATTTTTACGTCTATTTGGGCCGTCATTTTCACCATTCAAATAATTGCCTCCGTTCAAAAAACACCTAACCTATCGACTGTGTCCTATTGTCTGTTACAAATTAACAACATAAAAGGTATAAAATCAAACGCACAAAACGCTGCTTCGCCGTTGATGTCAACTCGCCACACACCCTGACAGGCCTTGCAAACTTAGTAATTGACCAACCAACATAACTTTATATTCCCAACAGGGCAACAAGGAGACGTTCAACGCGCGTTTAATACATGAATCATGACATTTAAGAGCAATAGAGCAGAGGTGTCAAACTCGTGGGGTTCGAGGGCTACATTGCAGTTTGCAAATTAATACCGAGAGCCGCATGTGATTTTTATTCAAGTTTTATACACTTAAACAACCTTTTTGCTACGACGAGGTTTATATCACATATAAACCATCTATTGACGCCCCAAAAGCCCAGATTATTTTCAAACTTGATGCGCAGATTAAGCTGCACTGTGTGAAGATCAGTTTTAACTGTTTATTACGTCATAGGCTATATCAGGGCTGCGGAACCTGCGACAAAAGGCCACCTGTGGCCTTTTAGGGCACAAAGTGCGGCCTTCGATGTCAAAATACATTTTAGGATGTTGATATTACAGACGGCACCAGGCGCTGAAAAGTAGACAGAAACTTATTTTTGGATCTTTATTCCACATTATACTATTTGATTAGTTCAAGGGCAGCGGGTTTTAAATTAGAGCCAAACGGTCCCATAGTGGTTTACATGGCGATTTCCGTAGTACTACCAAGACCCCAAGATTGTACAATCTTACTTGTGTTGCGAAAGAACATTGTTTGCGCATAATCGAATGTCTTGAACTTGTCTGTGATGTCACAAGGTGTTCTTAGATCATTGATATTTGCAAACAAGCGAGTTTCTAGGTTAAAAAATCCTGAATATTGTTGTTAAGATTCGAATGTAGTAAGGAATTGTATTTAGCTTGGACCGTAAGTGCTACAACTCTACAAGGGATTTGCAAACGACCATTTTGTATGTCACAAAGTTTGAACACCACTATCCTTGGCCTGGGAAATAGTCCATGCGGCCTAAACGAATATTGATAAACCGTTTGGTGGCCTTTATAAACAAAAAGGTTCCCCACCCCTGGTTCATATTGTGACGCTTTTGGTACCTGTTTTTTGCATTGTTTGCACAAAATAGGCCTACAAAAAGTCTGGCGCATATGGCTACTAGGCTATA
This sequence comes from Phallusia mammillata, assembly GCF_965637545.1. Lineage (NCBI taxonomy): Eukaryota > Metazoa > Chordata > Ascidiacea > Phlebobranchia > Ascidiidae > Phallusia > Phallusia mammillata. Next base: position 25,369,513 of record NC_137256.1, on the reverse strand, counting down.
GTAATTCTCCTTTCAGTAATACAAAATCTGTTTAGAGCAGTTTGAAAGACAACATTTTAGCCAAAGGAATTTTAATTACAACACGGCCGCCAGTACATTATTTTAACAAACATATGCTTACGGCCGCACAAACTCGTTTCTGTGGCCGTACGATTTGAGGAATGCTTAAATTACTATCGTTTCTATTTATAACATATGAATTTTTATGTATAAATTAAATTTCTGTAAATATCTGTTTAAATAATAGCTTTCACTTTGAAAAGTAAGAAAATTTATTATAATTAACAATCTGACAAAATACTTCCATTGTTGTCGAGTGTTTGACACCCCTGCAATAGAGTATATTCTCTTTAACGTCGGTAAACATAGTAACAAATATATAGAGGTAAAAGGGTAAAAAAGGTGGACTGAATAAAAATTAAAAATTCAGTCAAATATTGCGCATGACACCAGTCAACAACGTATGAAACTCCTCAGTCTTGTATTTTGGAAATTATTGTCATTTAAAAATATTTAGTAAATTTCGAAACGTTTAAATTTAAAAAACATTTTAAATTTTCCAATTTATTGAAAACCCTGCGTGTTTATCCTTTTAAACGTATAAAAATTGTGGCAATTTTCTTAAAACGACCCCAGGGATATACATCGCCTTTATTGTATTTTAAGACGCAAGGCAGAAATAAACTTTTAAAATCTATGACCAGCCAAATAGTTTTAGTGTGTTGTACGCCTTGCTGGAAAGAAGTTTTAAATCTACTGCAACAAATCGTCAAACGAATTTGTGCATCATTTCTCTTGAGATATTGCTTGACAACATCTGTCCTGAGTCCCAAGGCGAGTTTAATAACTGATGATGATGTCATTTATTGCTGAACAAATGTCTTTAGTACGAAGTGTTGTAACGAATATTGCATTGAACTCGTCTGAAACTTTGGTTCAAGTCGGATTGTTCGGTGGAAAGGCCGAATAATGTTTGGTACATTGGTTTAAGTTACCAACACAGGGGTGTCCAAACTGCGGTCGCGGGTCAAATGCGGCCCTGGTGGCATTTTACGTGGCCTGTCTTTGTTGTTTCAAATTATTTGACCGCTATAGTTTGGATTAAGTTTTTGGGTTGTGGCGATTGCGTCTTCACGCAAAAGCTTCCTTGGAACTTTATTTACCGGTAAAAGGGAATTATACATTGTGCTTGCCTAATCAATCCCAATGTTTCCTCAAATCACGCATATTTGTTATATAACTTTTGGACACCCCTGCAACAACTCCATGTCAGATGTATTAGGGTCTTGATACATCTGAACGTTGTTATGCGTATCGTAGGAAATGTAATTAATCCATTAAACTCCGACACATTTTTTCCAAAAAGGAAACGAAAAATCAAATATAACTTCAAAACTTACATTACCACACGAAGCAACTCGAAATTTAAGTCGAAAAATTCGACAGTTTTAGTGCAGTTGTGTCGCTATGTTTTCTTTCACCAAGCGAAATAAACTCAACTCAAACTATGATTGACGTAATTAAACGGTCTAAATGTATTAAACGTATTAAATTGTGACCATGCGATGTATGAACTACAATTCCTGTTTACAGAGATCTTAACAAAACAATGTAAACTCGAATCAACAACGGACGACTCTAATAATTTGAACAATGTTGAAACAACAAAATAATTACAGTCCTGTATTGTTCATGTAAAATTCGTTAAACCATTTTGCAAAAATCCATGACATGTCAGATTACCACATGTATTATGTTCATGATTTAAACCCTTTTATTATTAAGCCACCGTTGATTAGCTTTAAGGCAGGGGTGCACAACCCTTTAGATTGGACGGCTACATTACAGGTTTCTGTTTTGCACAAATGTGCGCATGATATTTGTTTATTAATTACAATTGCTAATGTAAATGAGATTTATTACATAACATTGTGCTTAAAATTCAGATTTGATTTCTAAATTCATCCTTAAATTAACTTTATCGATAAAGATCTATACATTAAACTGAAAGATTTGCTCTGATTACTGACAACAACGAATAAACAACCGTTTGACAGTCGGTGACCAGTAAACTAAATAAAAAATCACATTGTAGAAACTTACTATTAGGACTTTCATATCTCTAAGAAAGCAAAAAAGCAATTTTTTTGCATACTAGTCGCCTTTACTTAAAAGGCCTATTTAAAAATGAGAAAAAAATGTTGGGCCTTATTGCCACCAATGGCCGACAACCAAAACCGTAAAAAATTATTTTAAAGTAATTCTTTTTCCAGCTAAAATATTGCCCCAATTAAAGTAAAACGACCTCTTTACTGATATATCTTAAAAAGTTTTCATTACGACAACGAAACCTTTCAATGTTTGTAACCAAATATATTTTAAATTATAAAAAGTCGTCAACAAACACTTATAAATTTGGATTTCTCATAGTAACTATTACACATAACTTGTAGGTTCAAAACTTTGTAAATCATTCTAAGTACTTATATCTTTTGAAATTGAAACCAAACGGAACATTTTTCCTTGTATATCAAAAAATAAAGCGGTGAGCCTTATTACCTTCCAGGCCTATATATCTTTAAGGCAGGGGTGTCAAACTCACGGTCCGAGGGCCGCATGCGGTAACGAAGCCCTCTAATGCGGCCCACGAACACTTAACAACAATTGTAGTATTTTCTCAGATATTTATCTAATTAAAATATTTTTTTGTACTTTTTAAAGTCAAAGCAATTATTTAAACAGAGACATACAAAAAAATAATTTATAGATGAAAATTCATATGTTATGAATAGAAACGATACAAATTTAACCGTTCCTCGAAGCATTAAGTTTCAGTCAACTTGCAGCCGTACGGCCTTGAACATGTTTATTAAAATATATGTACTGGCGACAGTAATGTAATTAAACCACCTTTGGCAAAAATTTTGATTTTCAAACTGCTCTAACATTTTTGTTACAGAAAAGATAATTACCAGCCTAGTAGCCATATGCGACATACTATTTGTGCGCAAATTGTGCATCAAGATGGAAAATAATCTGGGCTTGTGGGGCGTCAATAGATGGTTTATATATGATATAAACCTATTTCTTTACATCTGTAATTTTAAAACAAAAACTAGCAGGGAATTGGCGGCTGTTGGTGAAATAAGGATCTGCAATGCGGCCGTCGTAGCAAAAAGGTTGTTTAAGTGTATAAAACTTGAATAAAAATCACATGCGGCCTCGGCATCATTTTCAAACTGCGATGTGGCCCCTGAACCCCACGAGTTTTGCACCCTTAATTGATTTAAGGTACCCGATTACTTTCACGTATGGCTGCTTGGCTTATAAACTACCTTAGGCCTAGAGCTCACCAAAATTCTTCTCATATCAGTTTTTGAAGCCAAATATTTAGCAAAAAGAATTTTAACAAACGCCGCCAATACACTTTTATTGATATGTTCACGGCCGAATAAATCTGTCTCTTCACGATTGCAGGTTGTACACCTCTGCTTCAAATTATCACATAACAAACTGATTAAGTTAAAAATGTGACAAATCTGTGCAATGACAGTTTGTTGCTGTCATTATTTTTACGAGACGTAACTTTGGATGACCTTAATACCAAACATTAGGACCAAGACAGGGCGATAAACCTTTTACTTAAACTGTTTTAAACTACCAAGGGCACAATGCAATGCTGCATAAATTTAACTTCAACAAAATACCCGCATTATGATATTATTACAGATTTTACAAGATAAACTGGCCTATACGCACACTTTTATCTGCAACACTACATAACCCATGGTTCTGTAACACCACGTACTTACATATCAACAAACTTAACCTGGTATCTTTACAGTCCAGTGGTTATCAACCTATGTCCGCCACATTCAAACTTGTCAGCTTTAAATAAGTTATGAACACAGCTTTCTACGTATGTCCTATGTAGATTTTTTCCCATGTTTTGAACTGGTAGGTGCCGTTCAATTTGAACATTAGCCTTCTACTCCTGCATAACAAAATCGGGTTTACTTAAATATACTATTAAAATTATAGCCAAAAAATAAGCTAAATACAAAACCGTTACATATTAGCAGGTTTGGTGCACAATCTAGCCTGCAAGCCATTAACGCCTCCGCAATTTAATCATTTGTACAGTGCATATGCCCATTAGCCTATACTCTAGCAAAACGAAATCAGGTTTACATTAATATAACTATGATATTTAAACATACTTTTGAAATTATAGCCAAAAACAAAACCGTTACATTAGCTAGCTTTAGTGCACAATCTAGCCTGCAAGCCAACGCAACTATAGTTTCTCCAATCAGCAAATCACGAGACAGATAGGTTCTTTGCATGCGTTCCAAATCGTTAGACGAAGTTGTGCATCAATTCTCTTGAGATATTGCCCAACAACATCTGTCCTGATTCCCAAGGCAAGTTTTGAAATTGATGAAATTATTTATAGACGCAGTTTTTACGCCTTAATTTTGGACATTTTGTTCCAGGTGTCTGGTAACCCTTACCTAAAAGTTTCGCAAACCCGGTTGACTCACGACAGACTCCTATGTTTACATACAATTAAATATTGGAAGTTGAGAGGTGTTGGTTGATCACATCAAGGTTTATAGAAAGGCCTGAAAACATACAAACACATAATTGAATGCTTTTTAAGTTTTTAATTGCATCATTACATTATGTTAGGGTTACCAGACGTCCGAAATTTCCCTGGACATGTTTGAAATTCGGGTTTAAATCTGTGTCCAGAAATAATTTTAAATTACACTCCCAATGGAATCCAGTGTCTATAGTAGCCGATTAAAGTTCTCAAAGTGGCCGAAATTGCCTTGCTGAGGTGATTCAAGCAATTGGACAAATGCCTATTTACTATAATATTCAAAACGGACTGCTTGGATTTCCCTTATTTCATCGAAGAAGGATGTTTAAGGCAGTGTACGTTTGCTTATGTCTGTGCGGTTTTTGATCCACGGTTCAATGAAATCCAATATGGCGCCAGTTTAGTTTCGAGAAAGGTATTTATTGAAATTGTCCGCAATATGGACAACTATGGAAACTATATATTACGTACTACTTTTTCAATTTATTATTAGTTTTGTATTTCTGTTAACTTGTATCATAGATACATACAGTACGTAGTATCTATGGTATTAGAGTTCTTCTCATTTTATTGTCTTTCTTTGTTTTCCCCAAACTGGATTCTTTAAAAATATTTTAACCACCTATAATTAAGGAAAACAGAAAGGCTATACCCTAAGAAAAGATGCATTTAAAGTTCAGGTTTTAGGTATCAGTTTAAATCGGGTTTGAAAGTCGTAAAAAGAAACCAAACAAAATTAGGTACACAAGATACGAACTTAACTAGTAGCTTCACTAAAAAACCAATTGCCAGCGAAACAAATCTTTTCTGTCAAGGACCGCCCTTGCAACAACCTTCGCTGCAGTGTTGTTTACAGGCTTACGTGTTCATGTGGGTCCTCCTATATTGGTGAGACACAACGAAAAGTGGGTCCTCCTATATTGGTGAGACACAACGAAAAGTGGGTCCTCCTATATTGGTGAGACACAACGAAATTTAGTCACACGAATAAACGAGCATCAAACCAACGAAAAATCGGAAGTGTGCATGCATCTTCAAACTAACCCCATGCACAGGGTCAACCGATCCTGAAATATTGGACGCAACATCGGATCGGATTCGCTTATTAATTTTAGAATCACTAAATTCAACAACATACACCGGGACTGAACGTAGACACAACGTCTATGCCCCTGCGGCTTTTTAACACCTGATGATCACTGTTTTTAGCGCTATCTCCTCGTTTGTCTGCAAACCTTTTACCGGTGTGACGTAATTGACCTTTTCTCGTTACTTTTCTGTGTATATAATCGCGCTTGTTTCCGCTTGTATTTTACATTATTCACTGATGATGACAATGGTTTTTGTCGAAACGTCTGAGTAATAAAATCAATACCTCTTATTCCACTTCGCTGGAAATTTGTTTTTTAGTGAAGCGAACAAAATTAGTTTAAAGCAGATATATTTTCAGCCAAAAATCGCCTTGCATATCTGTTTTATCTCATTTAATGTTTTGCTTCATTTTATGTGGTTAATCTTTTCAGACGTATTCTTGGCAGTTTTGCGTTGTTATTCCGAAAGCAAAAACGATTTACGATACGTGAACTTAACTATACAAACTGTATTTATAGGTTGTATCTCTATGGCACTAAGAATCCTTTTTAAAACAGTCTCGATTATGGGACAGCACCAGTCAATGTTTACTGAGCATCCTTTAAAATTCATTTTATGCTTAAAATATAACTTAATTGGGGATAGGCCTGGTGATTGTCTCGATGTGGGAAGCCGCCAAGTGGAAACCCACAATCGATAAGCAGTTCGCCAATGCCCGCTGGACGGTCGTCTGGGGACGATGTCTAGTTGTGGCGACGGTTTGGCGTTTGGCGTGCAAGAGCGCGCGCCTGCGCAATTGCGACATCTCGTCGTCGTTACACTACCACTTATGCCACGTCGATACATGTCTCGTTTCCATTCATTTTCTGATGAATAAAAACGTTTTATGTACGACCAATTGCAGTAGGTTCTGAAAAACCACAAATGTTACAAAGACATTTACCAAAACGGTCCGTAATTTTGCTCATGCAAATATGGTAACTCTATGCAGTGCAATAAAACCCTACAGCATGATAATACAATATCATGGACGTTTATGTAATGAGGGATTCGCAGTGGCAAAAATAAATTAATAAAATTGTTGCAAAGAGAAAAGAGTGATAAAATCGGCATAAAATAATGTATTTGCACAAATCCATAAACACTAGATTACAAAGCAACAAAAATAGATTAAGTTACAGTGCAACTAATATACAAATATATGTGATATATGTATATGTAATATACTGTGCACAAATAAAATAAATTTACTTTAAGTTGATGAAAAAAAAGTCCTTCATCCTCAAATGCAACAAAAAAAAATTGATAAACATGTTTGTAGAAGTTACAGCATCAGTATTATGAGCGATAATACTGTTTTTGTACATCATTTTTACTCTTATTTTTAAAATATAAGGCATTATTTTGCCCTTTTGTGATATCATAGAAAGACAATTGTCTGTGCAAGATTATTTTATTTACGCGGCAAAATTTGGGGATTACCCGTGAAAAATCTCTTACCAACAATAAACTTACCAACAATAAACTTGAAGACGAATTAATCCGCGTCGGTTCTGACTGGTTTAATAAACGGCACATCCGAAAAGGGTTGGCTTTTGTTACTGTGATATTGTTTTACCTCATTCGTGCCTTGTCTAAACATGAGATACATTTGCAATAGTTGGATATTGAAAAAGATTGAGGCACATTAGATTAGGATTACAATATCTGTCTGAGCAAAATTCCGGACGTCTTCAACAAATATCTTAGGCGACACCAAACATGCGATATGCTGCATATTATTACATGTTGCCATCCCAAAGACAAAATAGCATCACTAGCACAGAGACAAAAGGCGCAGTTTTGTTTGTTTGTAAGTTACAAAACGGAAAGTTTCACAGGACCTGACTTATTTAACAGAGTTTTGATAGCTTTTAAGAAGCAATGAAATAGCCTTAATTTTTGCTGAAAAGTTGATTTGTATGAATGTCGAATAATTATCAAAACATGGCCCAAGTAAAAAGCGAAAAATGATGTGAAACAAAATTATTTATTTACCTTTTGTGTTTGTATTAAATAATTCTTACTAATTTTTTTTTCCACAGCTACCCATTGAACAAAAAAGTAGGTTAGTTTTAACTGATCCTAATATATATTGCAACAACTCTACCATGTTGGATAAAACGTGGATTAAGCCAAATGTCTCTGCTCTGCACATATGGATTTATTACTTATGTGAAGCCATCTCAACTTTCTGACACTGTTTTGAGGTAACCAATTTACCATGTTAGTTTTCAGCTTTGCAAAAAAGGATATGTTTATTTTTCTGTACTTAAACTGTGTTGAACAAGTGGGTCAAAATTGTCCACACTCCATTTTAAGGGTCATTTTTAAGTCATTTTTAGTTTCAAAAAACCTATTGTATGCAATTATGTAAAGTTGGGGTGTGCAACCTTTGTCACTGTGGGGTCAAATACAATTACCAATTTTAAGTGGTAGGCCGCACCTTTATATATCACAAGGTGATTTTACTTTGTTGCATACCGAAAATATCTATATTGAGTTAACTACAACTAAATTTTGCTTTCGATTTATCCCCAAAATGCACATTAATCTACTCAAAAATATATAACAATTGGACTTGTTTGGTAGTACATTTGAAATCCAAGCTTCTCTGCGGGCCGCACAACCTTTTATCAATGGCCCACAGGTTGCACACGCCTAAACTAAATTTCTGGTATATATGTGTTTGCAAAACGATTTGTAACAGATATTTTATATCTGATGATGCATGAAATATCAAACACAAGCGAAAGAGATGAAAGTTATTTAACCTGTTGGGATTAATTCTTACTTTTCACGGTAGCCACAAGAATTTATTATAGTTCACATACATTTTATGTTAAACACCCTTTTGCACATAAATGTCAAATAGGTTAAATACCAACATTTTTTCGCAAATCATTCATTAGTATTCATAACTGTTAAAAATCCAAAGATTTTGCTTTATTGGTTCCCTACAGTAATGGACACATACTGTTTTAGAATTGTACAAAAACAATTGCATTTGTTACTTGGAATATAGGGTGTTCAGCAATATATAATTTTACTTTGATTTGTACATGATGAGCACCACAGTCTGATATTAAAAGGATGCTGTAATGATTTTAAGCTTTAGGTAAGGGACTGTGGACCTCAGTGTTGAAACTGCTGATGGTTTCCTAGCTTGGTATCAACAATGTTGTTAATACGTAAACACATACTTTACTTGCAACTTGCTGCACTTGGAGCTGTTGCATCTTTTTGTATTGACTTATCAAATTGTTAGTTGTGACAGAACAGGGGTTTAAGTGAAAAAATCTTTGCTCGAAAAAATCTGAAGTAAGGTTGTTATTGTTTAAAGAGCATTTTAGTTTGCTGTTTTAAATTTTGGCCCAATCAGCCTATAAGTTATCTATACAGCTCTTAATATGTGTTAAAGCGCCTGGGCTTCCAGACAGTCAATTCCCATAGGAGCGATTGGTTGGTTTTTGTCAATTGGACGCTGCTTTATGCATGAACACACATGCCACTGGGCTATTTTCGTGTTGGAATAGAGTTGCAAGGTTTTTAGTTGTTTTGTATCACAATGAAAGATGTTGCATATATTTAGTGGCAGATGTTACATATAATTTTGGTCTATGAGAGCAGAGGCAGAATTTATTGTTATATTCCACTCCTTACCATACAAACATTTGTAAAATCTCTGTCACTTATTCACACATTCATATTTTTCTATAACACAGGTTTATCGACGGAATGTTTGCTTAATGCAATTCATGCAGTATATCCCTGGAATTGCAACAGCACAATGTTTCTCCTACATGTGCAGGTATTTAGATAGAACAGGAGTCCACAACCTTTTAACTATATATGCCCACATCACAGGTCCCTATTTCAACAATGGCCACCAGTGTGCCAATGTTTGTAAATTACAGTTTTAAGGAAATGATATTTATTCCATAATATCCAATTCACTGGTGCATAAAAATACAGACTGGTGTGTAATTTCATCCATAGACTTAACTTGGCCACTTGCTTCTAGCAGTTTTTCACATCACTATTTACATTGTTATATGTTAAGACTGTGGATTGCTTTTAAACAACATGCATACAAACAGTCTAGCCGCTAGGTTCCTATATCTCCCAAGCATGTAATATGTACAATTTTGATCCCCTGAAATCTTAACTTAAGAAGCCAAAAGCCACAAGAGCAAATGTATCAATATATTGGTCATTATATCACAATCGCCAGTATACAAATTTTAAAAGATGCTCTGGGGCAGTGTTTCTCAACCTGGGGGTCGCGACCCCCCAAGGGGTCGCCAAGCACTTTTGAGGGGGTCGCGGAGACGCAACCGAACACGGAATTATTTTATCTGTATCAAAAAAACTTTCCCTGTGACTTTTGTTTAGCATGTAGTAACTCACACGACCGTTTGATTTAGAACGGGCGCAACAATATTTGCGATTGTATACTTCTATAATTGCGGGTTTTGGTTTTTCTTAACATAAAAAAAACACGAAATAGTGAAATAGTTAGTGAAAAATAGGCGTTTTCCGGAATCCAGCAAAACGCCGAACTATTGCAGCCACGTTAGATTGCAAATGTGTGATGAACACAATCAACACATGCTGGTAGTTAAACTTCCTGTGTGTGTGTGCGTGTGTAAAGGGGTCGCGTGGTGTTAGAAAATCTCTAAAGGGGGTCGCATAGTAAAAAAGGTTGAGAACCACTGCTCTAGGGACAAGCTGCTGTACTGCCACTTTTTGTGCGACTTTAACTTATAGGTAATCAGTTGAATTAAAAGGGTTAAAATTATCCTGGCTTTGTAGCAAGCTTGTAACAAACAACTTTAACTCTTATATTAATACCTGTCATATTAAATTTATGATTTGATTTACTTTTTGTGGAAAAAATATTGTATTATTTGCTCCTTCTTTAATAATGTCTTCTTTTCTATGTAAAACCACAACACTATTAATAAGTTACGTTGTTTAACAGGTGATCAACTTCCTAATTTGGTCGGTTCTTGGATCACTGCCCAACTTTTGGCATCCCTGACTCATTTGTATTACCTTCACCTGAATGTTATATCACTTGTCAATACGAAATATCAGTTTCTTCATCACCATATTCGTTCCAGTGCCACAGAAAAAGCTTTTTATTGTACCTAATGTGTGCAAAGTTTACATAAAAAATAATACATGTGTCATATATATATAATATGTTGTAGTGCACTTCTTGAGTTTTTATGTACATTTATAGCTTCAAAGTTTAAAACATACCCGAGCAGCATGCATATATTTGAACCAACAGTATTATATTTAGGATATCCTTGATTTTGTACACTCTTAACTTTTGATTTTGTACACTCTTAACGCAAGTGCTTTAATTGTTTATTAAAATTAGTTGGATTTTGGGATTGTGAGTCGAACTAAAATAAAACAGAGACAAAAATATCCTTGTTGTTTTTACAGATACTTCGTAACTTTCAGGCCAATGCAGGAACAAGGAACTAGTGAAGATGCCCAGTCCATTATAATATGGGAAGTTTTCACTGGCACAAAGAAGAGGGGTTTCCATGCCGACATGGCTGGAGCTGATGACAGGCAGTGGCCGATATTTAAGTATGTAATGAAATCTTTTACATACCTTAATGTTGTGTTTTACATGTTCAAACTTGACATGATGTTTTGTAACCTGCAGAGTAATGTAGAAGTTTTGAGCGATCTTTCCCATATCAGATTTCATTAGCTAATAAAAATTGTTATAACATAAAAAAATTAACAAAAAAAGGAAGAAAAAAACATAATAATAACTGTTCTATAGTGTCTATGAAACTCCTGTAAGTAGCTAAAGCAAAAAACTAATAACTGACATTAAAAACCACAATATATAAAACAAAGTAGTTACCCCCATTCTGCACTCAACAATTTTAAACAATTCATTATAATAATTTACATGCAAAATTTCATATATTTTCTACCTTTATCGAAAGATTTGTATTATTGGTCTTGAATGTTCATACATACTGTTTACAGAGCATGGGATTTTTGGACAAAAAGAGCATACCAGTTGATGGAGTGAGGTGTGTATCAAAGCTTTTGGTAACCTCGAACAAACATAGCAAATCAGTTTTAAGCTTTTCTTGAATTTTAGCGAGTTTGTGTGGTCACCCTTGGCCAACATGTTAGCTTTCTGGGTACCCGAGCAAAACAAGATACCAGCTCGCTCACAATTCTTACAATTCCATCCAAGAAAGAAGTTTGAGTTAAAAAATTGTTCAATGTTTCTGACATCCAACTGAACTGGCACAAACAGGGCAAGTTTCTTTGTGTCAAAGTGGACCGATACAACAAAGCAAAGTAGGTATTTGAGTTCTTGTTTTGGTCAATTTAAAGGGTTCTTGTTTCGGTCAATTCAACGCTTCATTGATATTTTGACAACCAAATGACCCCAATTCCATGCATCCAAGCATTGACAATTTAACCCTCAACCATACTTTACATTGTCTTTATACTTTTTGATAGCTTCCATGTTGAAGCTGGTTTAGCTGACTGGTCATAGCTAAACCAAAAAAACAAACATGCTCCTTTAAAACTTTTGCTATTAGGAAGCAGATATAAGGGGTTGGATTTCAATTACAACCAGCTAGATTTTTTGTGGGTTGTTCATTTTTGCGATATGTTTGAACTTTGGTTTCATACTGTTTCCATTAATTTGCACATAAGTAACAGATTAAGAGTCATCAACACAAAATTGTTTTCTTTCTTCAGGCTACAATTTCCGATTTTGAAATATTCCACATTCAAGAAGTTCCTGTCGACATAATTGAGCTAAAGAAGCAGGTAAAAAACAGTTTTCTTGTCTTTTTTGTGTCTTGTTTCAATTACAAATACTCACCTCAATCCGAATAGCTTTAACTGTCAACGCTTTTGGTTTTTTCAATTAAAACTAATTACCATGTAATATCATGCACTATTTAGTACCTCCAATGGTTTAGTTCCCTTTTTATGTGCTGATGTCACATGTTATTTACACACTTATTTACTGGTAGAGGGATTTAAGAATATTTGGGGCTTGAAATAAAAACAACAACAGCAAGACCAATTGTATTAGGGAGTGTTTTAGTTTTAACATACAAAGCTTTGTACTGTTTGTATTGTTTGCCATTTTCTGTGAGCACAAGATTATTGCTGTTTTAAATTAATAATCTTTATGTTTAGAAAAGCAAATCCACAAAATCTTCATCGAATTCATGGCACATTTTCATGTTTCAAACTCACCAACATCAAACAGCTGCTTGCAACTGAACTTTATACTTTCACTTACCAACGTGAGTTAAAACATGTTTGTAAACATAGCTGGACTTTTTAAAAAAGCCAAGAAAAAAATGATGCAAAACAAATTACTAATGAGCTTATATGTAGCAAACACATAAAGCGAAAACATTTTTTGTCGCCAACACTTATCTTATCTGTTCTTCACCCTGTTATGCCACAGCTTGCTTTAATTTTCACAACAGCTATTTTAGAAACATCTGCAACACAATGTATTCTCTTCACACAAGCTTTATTGCAGTTTTGTTTTTTATCAAGCTAAAGTTTGTGTTATTTTTTTCAGTTTTGAACTGTATGTAACACATAAAACCAAATAACAAGTTAAGCAGCTGATTTTCAGCCACATTTCAAATATATTATTTGTTTGCAGCATTTTCTCCAGCCCACAACCGAAACTCAAACCCCAACACAAGGAATATAAGGATATTTGCAACACATCGATGTCGTCAGCGAAGAAAAAAACTTTACCACAAGATGTAGAAAATATAAATCCTACCCAACTCCATACATAGTAAGATAATACGGATCTGATCAAGTTGTGTTATTCTTTCAACTGTGTTTAATCAAAACATAACTGCGACAGAATTTAATTATATTTATTGTAATCTTCGTTTGTGATAATATCCATTATGTATTTCATATGTTTAATATTGTGTGGTGCTGTAATGTAATGTAATTCCTAACTTTACATTTACACTCACTACATGAGGAATGAATACCTGCATGTAGACTTTGTAATATAACTGATGATGGTATGAGCTACTGCAAAACAACATATTTTATCTGCTATGCCCTTCAGTATATTTACACTCAGTATGTGTGACTTGTTTTTCAGGATCCAAGATTGGATTCCACGAAATACAGCCCTACCCATTCCAACAAGTGAGTCTTGGAGAATTGTGGATGAAAAAAACTTGCAGGTTAATAATGTGGCTTGATGCTTTCTACTAATTTGTCTCTATCTAAATTTACTTGCAACATCTTTATAAAGTAACCAATTCTCATAAACATGTGTGTGTAGACCCTATAGGTTTGCAAAAACATTTATGCTAGGAGGTCAAATGTTGTTTATAGTAAATCGGTAAATAGAATAAAGAACGTATAAAATGTACATATTCAGGAAAACCACCTTTTTAGTTTGTGATTAATTTTACATGTAAAATATTTTGCAGTCGGCAGTTTCTAAGTCTTCATCTAATGATTCTGTGATGCTTGCTTGGGGAAGAATCCCAACATTTGTGGATAATATTGAGGTAAAATAATTTCATTCATTGCACTGAGATATCTCACTTTAAACTTTTCATGCGATTGTCTGCAGCAGAGGTTAACAACCAGGGAAAGATTTGACTTGTCCAGTGGGTTAGATAAAAGGAAAGCATAAGTTTGGCATTCCTTAACAGATAAAAAATAATTTCCCTGATTTGGTCAATATTGTTGTAACTATGTCACACATGAAAACAAGATATTGTTGACAGACACTAACATAGACTTGTTTTATGGGTTTAATGTGGGATGTTAATTTTATTTTTATAGGTGGCCTGGTTGAGAACCACTGGGGTACAGGGCAGCAACGGCAATTTATAAACCTCTAATATTTTTGTAGATTGTTTACTAACCAGCGCCAACTAGTGATGAAAGTTTAGCTGCAACTTTAGAAGAAATGTCAGTGAAAAACAACGGGCCTCTTGAATGAATCTTTGTCACCACCAGTAAGTTGAAGTTTCACTCACAAATATAATCTGATGTAATAATTGTACCATAAACCTAGTTATGGGCATCCTTTCTTTTTTGTCTAACACTGGTTTGTTCCACATGTTTGGTCAAGAAAGAGTGCTTCACATTATTTAAATTTACACAGATGTTCGTTAGTTATCCAAGTTTGATCCTTCTAAAGTTTGACCTTAAATTACTCAGCAGTTTACCCACAGGCCCCCAAAATGTGAATTTTTGGAACAGCTCTACTTGTTAAAGTACATGATCTAGGAGCTTTTTACTTTGTTGGTTGGTGTATTGTAAAGTATTGTAATGTACATAATAACTTTTATTTAGATTTACTCAATTTTTACCCTTAAATGTGTGTTTTTTGGTTATCCGTCCCTAAGATCAGAAATTAAGCCCTAATGTGTTGAAATATTAAACAGGCTTCTCGTTTAGTATTTAAAGTTTAAGCTCAGTAGACCAAATTGTTACCTTTACAGCCTTAAGTAAGTTATTGTGTGTGTTAAATGTTGACTAATTCTTACAGCTTTTGAAGCCCCAAGGGAGTAATTTACTGGTTTGTAATTGTGTCAGTTTGATGCAAAGCGGGAGATCTCTGCTCGATACATGAACAGATGACAAAGCTGGCAAATCTACAAAAGCTTCATCAAATTCATGTCGCAAACTTGAAACAGCTGCTTGCAACTGAACTTTATACTTTCACTTACCAAGGTGAGTTAAACAGGTTTTTAAACATAGCTGGACATTTTGAAGTAGGTAAAAAAATGATCCAAAACAAATTACCAATGAGCTTATATGTAGCAAATATATAAAGCAAAAACATTTTTGTTACCAACACTTGCCTGATCTGATCAAGTTGTGTTAATCTTTAAACTGGGAAACAGAAACTGGTGGAAATGCAATAATCACACTCTATAAGGTGCTGTAATGCAATGCCTATCTTTACTTTTACACTCACCAGATAAAGGATAAATGCATGCAGACTTTGTAATATTGCTGATGATGGTATGATCTACTGCAAAACAAAAAGTCATATTTTTAAGCTGCTGTATTTGAGTCTGGTTAAAGACAAAGTTTTTGCATTTGGTTTCCAGGATTGTAAATTGTGTTTTGTGCATCTTTGTATAACTCACCACTATTATGCGATAATATTTTTAGCTACTTTTCTGCAAAGGTATAAAATGCATGTTTGAATGTCGCTGAATCAAGTTTGTTGTCACGAGCGATGTACTTCCAACAAATTGGTTGGCAGGAGAGAATGCAGACAATAGGAATTCGATTCCAGTTTAGTGAAGTGAGGTTTGTATGGAATTGATTCAGAGATCCAGTTACAGTTTTGTTGTCGTTGAGGAAATAGTTATGGGTCCCCTTCCCTGAAAGGGACACATATTGATTTTACTCAAATTGTTTTTGTTTTGTTTTTCTTTTGTTTTCTTCTCCCCAAAGTTTGTCCGACTCGTTTTTCCATCAAATGTTTGATGGATTTGTCTGAAATGTACACAGATGGTAGATATAGTTATGTAGATGTGGATCCCACTTTGTTTGTCCAAATAACCCTATTAGTTACCCCACTAGCCCCCTAAAATGGGTGAGTTTATTAAACAGTGTCGGAATAGGCTAAATTTTGGGTAGCATGTGGACTATGCTATTACCAGGTTTCGATTGATGTGTTTTACCTTGTAGCCTCAACATTTACTCAACTAGCCCCCTAAAATAAATGAACTTTTAAAAAACGTTCTAATTATATGAAATTTGCAAAGTTTATTGAACATACTAAGTCTTCAAATGTTATGTTTTGCCTTGTAACACCACAATTCAACCAAATAATCCCTAAAATGGGTGACCCTTTATCAATGTTCGAATTGAATGAAAATTGGACAGCTTGTAGAATTTGCTATTCATAGGTGTCTATTTTTTGTTTTACCCCATTATGCCACTATTTACTCCTTCTTTTCTTTGAAAAAGAACGTTAAATAGGACATATTTAAAGCAATATATTATTATTTAGGACCAGTGCCGATGATGATTCGTTTCTGGACAAGTAAGTTTCCAAATTTATTTGTTTTATGCAATATTATATGTATATATTTAAGCGTTTATGCTATAATATGCATGTGCTTTCGTAAAAAAAAAACTTGTTAGGAACTCTTCCCAGTGCAATTGTGCATTTAAGTAAGATTGTTTAAAACAAAATAGGTGATTGCTTATCAATTGGTAGCTTTGGTACTATGCATATCTAGAATGTTATTTAAAAATCAGATATGGTTTTTGCATAATAATGATTGGTTTATGTGCTTAAATCCCATTTTAAAAGCTGAAGCTTATATCAGGCTGTATCAATCTATTTACTTCTTCATACAAATAATAGTAAAATTGAAATCAGTTGATGTTGTTTTTTGAAAATCATTATTTATTACCTTGCCCAGAGAAAAACAAACCGAAATTACAACTGTAGTACAATTAACCTGTTTGTTTATTGTAGCAGGTGTATTTTCTGTTCTCTAGTTGAAATTAACCTGCAGTCATGCATCTGAGTAAGCTGTTACAAACAAAATAGTTGTTCAATTGTCAATGTTGGTCACAGTACGGATTGATCAATATTTAAAAGTGTTTGTATGATTATTGATTTGTTTACTTGCTTATGCGAAAATTGTATTGAAACTTGGCACAAAACCTGCTTTTAGCATGCTTGTGTAATGCTGCTTACTTCTAATGCAAAGTTATAAAAAATCAACATTGGTTTGATGTTTTTTTTTCGGAAAATCAATTGTTTTGTTATTCTGTCTGAGAAAAATATACCAACAAGAAAAAAAATGTCATCTTTACCTGCTTTTACTACAACTACCTTGTTTGTTTTGCAGCATGTGTATTTTCTGTGGCGAAAGAGATGAGGGATTTACAGAGGAGGGTTTAGATTTACATTACTGGAAACAATGTCGGATGTTAAGGAGATGTGAACACTGTAAACAGGTAAATTAATGTTGCTGACATACTCACTCCTGATATTCACATGTACAAGTCGAACAGGAGTCCTTCCAGGGGGGTGGTTGGGGGTCCTTAAACACATCATTGAATAGCAAAAATTGTACAGACTTGTAAACAGATCAACTAAAAGTTCATACCACTCCTGAAAGCATATGCTTTTGATATTCTAGTATAGAGCAAAAATAGAAACTGTTTTAAATTACAAACACAGTTTTAGAAACATAAAGCAGCCAATACATATTATACAGGCTCATTGTTAACTTCTGCATCCTGTAATGTAGCGGTTTCAGCACCAACTTATACCATCAAAGGGGTTTCACCAGAAATTGAAAAAAATTGCCACAAAATTAATTAACTATCCTATTTATGGAAAGGAAATACATTACTCTGTCAGGACATGCTCTGCGTGCTATTGGAAATATGTAATCCAGTACTGTACTACCTGTTTCATAGTCGGGTCGTTGGCGACTAAACCAGCTCACCACACACCTCTGCAGTGTGGAGAGTGCCTAGCAACTCGTTTAGTACCCAAAATAAGACCTAATGAAGGGCGGATGAGCTTAAAAAAATGCCAACAGTATCCCATCTAACTGGCTTAAAAATGAAAATGTTATCAGATGACTTTATCTATATAATGTAGCATACTTGGGTGTTGCTAACTTAGCCAAGCAGAAATTTGTTTGCTTACTTTTGCTCTATGAATTTGACATTCACATACGAAACTGTATTGTGGCCTTCACAAGCAAAGGCGAATCACAAGCACCATTGCCTGCCGTGTATGCTGCACATGTCAGCTTCGTAGTAGGCTAGCGCTAGTTCTACCATTATTTACATCTAAATAAGCAAAAATTGTATTTATTTTAGTGAGAGCAAAAGCTGAAGCGGAAAAAGCAGCAGCGGCGAAGAACAAGAAGAAATCTCCTCACAAATAGTTTGCTTGCCTTAATATTTTTGCTTAGTTTGCACAGGGTTATTGGCTTACACTGTGCGTCGATATATATTTTTATGCAGTGATATCGTACTGTTGCTTCCTTTGTTCCCTTTGTGTTGTATGTTTTTTCCTGTATACATTTTCCTGTAGACAGAAACCTGCTTACACATGAGGAAATGGTTTGTAAAAAGTCTTTTGTTGGCTTCTAATAATATTAACATTACTTGGCAAAAAATAATAAATCGTCCCTAATTGTCAAGACTTTTCTCACAAAGGGCTTCCGAACCTGTTTCCATTGAAAACCGTCTACTTTCAAATATTTTTAATATAGCAAGTTTTTTGGTTTACAAATGAATTCTGATATATTGTGTGACAAAACTGTGTCTTACCCTTCTGAAAGATAAAGTTCGTAGACTAAAGTAAATCCCTTATTCATCTCATTTTGTTATGAAGTAAACTAACATGTTTCAATAAAATCATGCAATGTATTATTAAACCAATGAGCAAGTGACCAATACATTTGTTCATTTCTCATGACCAAATTTCTTAGTCTTTATGTGTTGGTCCTAATTTATAAAATCATTCCTGTATAACAAAACAGTTGCAACATAAACAAACAAGAAATTAAACGTGCATAAAGATATCATATATTATATTACAAACTTGACCGGGCACCATTCTTCACTGTGAGATAAACAACACATAGAATTTCTTTTAGACCATGTCCATCAACAAAAAAGTCACTAATAAAAATGTAGCACTAAAAGCATGTCAAAAAGACAATAAAATTTAGGAAAATGCCAGTACAGTACGTTGAACAAGTGGGTATAACTCTTACACCAAATTGTGACAAACCATGCATATGTGTGATTATGTTTTTGTTTTCATCTCATTTAAGTTTGTTTTTCATGTTACTGTCTGTAAAGTGTGGTAAATAGTTTCATTTTCTTACTTGCATTTTTGATATTAAACATTTTGCTTCTGTATCTTTGAGTTCTATGTCAAGAGGGCAAATGAAAGGAATTAGCAGCTATATTTAAGCACAGACGTCTCTTGTCATCTTGTTTTTAAGAAGGAATTCCTCCCAAGAGATGGATTTTGAAACTTGAGGGGAAAATTGACTTTAATTTTTACATGTGATTTGTAAATATACGCTTCAGCTCTGGAAATATAACCTGTAAAGTAAAAAAAAACCAATGTTTAATGATCTTTGTATTGTTTAGCATCTACTACGTAGTATATTAGGGAGAAATGAAAATGTTTAAACTGCTAAGGGAGAAGTTTGCCAAAAAAGTTTGGGAGCCACTGGGCTAAACATTTGCTTTGGATTTATATGAAGTAGGCAGCTATATACATGTACAGACTGCTTCTAAATATGTTAATTGCCAGAATGTTTGCTGGTTGTATGTTTAATGGCCCCAGTGGCACAAAATTTAATGTCGTTGGTAAAGGAAAACGAAACATAACAACGTTTTTAATACTTATTTCGTCTACGCAACAACACACCAAGTAAAATAAAACTTTTCCTTTAATGAAATTGCATTACATTTTTACGATGACGGGACAATTAAACGGATGGCTAAACCTATTTGTGCTGTTTGGTTACAAATCCTAACGAACTTCGGATTCTTCCAGCAAGCAATTGTGTCACAAGAACCAATCAAGTCAAGCCACGTCACAACAGTTCAGCCGCCAATCATTCCAAGATTTTTGCCTCCCGCAATCAATCAACCAGCCCGAAGTGGAATTCACTGATTGATGCAATAAAGCCTGTCATTGGACGGTTGAAGAGCGCCCATATGACGTTTGAGAAGCAAGCGTTCTAATTGGTTGAAAGAAAAAGAAAAAAAAGTGAGGCGACTTTGTCCTTGCGCCTTCGATCTGTCATTCCTTGTGAACAACTTGGTGAAGGTATCTGTGTCGATGGAACGACTTCCCAATTGAGAATAAAAGGTAATTTGCGAGTTGTAAATCAACTTGTTTGGTGTCTTTGTAGAAGTAAACTCGGGTGCACACTTGTTTACTTCGCACTGATACCTGTAATAATAAGTTATGCGTTTATGTTTAATTCACTTTTCAAATACACTATATACTGCTGCTGGGTCACTTTGCTTCAGGTCGTCGGATGGCTTCGGGAATTGATTGGCTGGACGCTGAAACATCGTTCTTACGGAAGAGGGCTTCGTTGGCACACAACACACACTTCCGAAAACAGGCGAGTAAATGTATTTTTATATGTTATCTATTAACTTGTATCACTTAATGTTAGATGTAGGGGCCAACATGGGGAAATAGTATAAAAGTGCACTTATCCTGTCTTCACATGTTGGTATATAGTTAAGCTTTTTGTAATTAATATTACGATATGTCAAATTCCTGGTACTGCTTATATTTTGTTTTGCAGACAATTACTGGAGGCGGAGTGATCGAAGAAGATGGAAAGATCGGAAAGGCCTAATTAAGTTAAGTAACCAGAAAGTTAAATGTGATGTTGCTTATTTGGCGTTCCCTGGTTTGTAACAGTCGTTTGTTTTGAGTTTAGCTTACTAGTTGTGAGGCAGGAGTAAAGATTAGAAGCGTTAACAAACGGAGCGTCAAATATGCACTGATATTATTTTATTTTCATTTCTAAAACCAACAGCAATCGAACTTTAATATTTACATTGGTTATTGCAGATCTCCCGTTTGCTGTTAAGACACTGGGGAATAATATCGGCATTGGACTGATCACTAGATGAATGGGAACTACATACATCGGAAATACTTAATAAGTTAAGTAACCAGAATAATGTTAAATCTACAGATACAACGTAACACAGAGTAAGCTAAAGAGCTGTGAGGCAGGAGTAGAGTTAGAAGTGGTTAATTTTATAACTTTATTTTGTATGCACTATAATTCGTCAGATATTAATATTTGTGTTTTTGCTGCAGATCTCCTGTATGTCGTGAAGGCATTGCGTAATGGAGTCGGATTTGCGCTTGAACGAACCATTGGAAGAATTGGAACTATATACAGGTACGTGTTAAGGCAAATCTACATGAATTATATTCTTTTAGATAGACGTTTTGCTGCATAAGTACCGGTTCGGGAGTTTCTATAGTAAAATGTTTACAAATCAACCAATGAATTGGAGGGGATTAATAATAGTTGTGACTCTTTAGCCGTTGCTGCAACGAATAGCAAGCCTGTTGTTGTTTTGCATGATGCTTGTGCATGTTACATTTATTGTTTTGCATGTCACTTGTGTGTTAGAGCGGCTATTCAGTTGTCAGCATCGATTAAATCATTCATATTAATAAGTAAGCGCATTTAAAAATTATTTTAACACTTAATGAACTTAAGGCGTTTGTATGCAGGAAATTATAGTCGAACAATTTACTTTTTTCAATTAGGTTGCTTATAGCCAACATGGTGCACACTGTCTAGCTTTCAGTATATTATATTTTGCGAATATGTTAAGCGATCTATATGAAAGTATGGAATTGCATTGTTTTGTCTCTTGTATGTTTCTGTTTCAGGAGCTCAGATGTCGGGTAAAGATTGGAGTTCATTCTATGGACGATGTTGGCCACAAGTTGAAGCACTCCTATCATATTCAGACTTGGAACAACAACCATACAATCAGTGGACGATCTTCAACCAGACATTCTCGACGCTCTTTTCCCGATGAAGAACTTACTTTCCGAAGAACTTCGAACTTATGTTTTGTTTTCACATTTCTGTGTTCGCTTAAATAAAAAACAACTTTGTGTATTGAGTAAGTTAAAGCTACATTTGTATCGTAATTATATTTTTGCGTTTTGTCGTTTCTTGTAAATTCTAACATTCTAAAATATTTATGTAATTTAGTTCTTGTTCATCGTCAATTTTGGCAATGCTTACTTATATTATTTTGTTAATAGTTCTGAATTATAACCAAATTTTTGGCATGCGTACAGACACTGTTGAACGTTTATTTAAATGTTGCTTATTTTTGCGTGCGTGTTACTCGTACTTTTTGTTATTTTATTTGTTTACTTAAAACGTTGTTTTGCTGTTAATTTGTGAGCACTGTGTTTATTCTAGGTGTGTTTCGTTATTCTATACTATATTCTATGTTAGGTTACATATTTAAAGACTCATAATTGTGTCTATTTTGTAATTTTATTGGTTTTGGTCTTTGTTTGTACTTAACATCTTTCATTGTAGTATGTTTTCAAGTTATGCTTCTACATTCTATGCTATAATATACGCTATTTTAGGTTGCCGTTTTTTTGACATTTTTATGTCATTTTTATCCTCCATTGGCTTGATGCCGTTATACCATATTTATTCTTGTTAGACTCTATATTTCCGTATTGTTGGATAGGGTCCAGTGTAGATCCCAAGTCAGTCGTAACGGGAGGTCAACAAACAAACAAAAATCTGTGAAATTAGAACGTATGAGCAAAAAGATTTGGACCTTACACAACTTCCTATCAGCAGATTTTGAGACTTCCGGTGTGATTAGAACCAGAATTGTCGTACTCCGATCCAACTACAACATTAAGTAACGTTGCTATGGCCCTCCTCACATATGTCCACAGTGTTGTGGTTGCACACTTGGTCAAAAAAACAACAACTTTACAATTGAAGTTGTTCGTAAAAATCGAGTTTTTCTGGCCTTCCTACGTCAGTTGAGTCAGTTCCTCTGCAAGCGGACAGGCAGCCCTTCTGTGAGACTTTCTGTGAACTTCTATCCAGCCTTTCGACCTTTCAGAGGTTCGAACCAGTGAATTGGAGATTTACTGCCTGCCTGTCTGCCTTACTCTGAACCTAACTACCTGCCTGCATAACCACTGTACTAACGAGCTGCTTGCCCAACCACTAAAAAATCGTCTACATGTATGGTCTGTGTGTCTAAAAATTAAGATAATAATAGGTAAGAAAAGAAATCGATATCATTAAGGAAACCCGCCGTGCGATTTCGTGTCCATTGTGGTCTAATGGTAAGCTGCTTGGTCCATAGAACTTATGGTTTGTAGTTCTAACCCTCTCCCAAAATTTGTTATTTTTTTCGGAAAGGAATCGTCTAACTCACAAATGTATCATTTTTGGGTGGGTTTGCCGTCACCTCTCGTGGTGTAGCGGTGAAGATCCTGTCCTCATATGCTGGAGATTTGGGTTCGAATTCCAAAAGCTACATCGCTGCTTAGTTTTTGGCTGAACCCTAGAACCAAAAACATATAAGGACCACTTAAAGCTGGGTTTCTCGTCACCAGCCGTGGTGTAGAGGTTAGTTCCTTGCTTCTCAATCCTCTCACCACTGTTCGAACCCCGGTAAAGATAAACTCTGCCCCGGTAACCGATAACACACTTCGGGTTCGAACGTTGCCCCTCTGATAAAACTCACTGGTGACCCTCCTTGATTGAGGTCTCTCCCCGCTCTGATCTCATCACTCTCTAAGCCACCCCATGGGTCTAACCCTTTTCCATGACTGCCCCAATCTCCCTGACTGGCTTCCATAAGCTAACGAACCTCACGCTGATCGTTCAAACGCAGAAATATTTTGTTTGATGATATAAGAATCGACGAAAAGAACAAGTCATAAGTCAGTTTAGCCCTTAGACCGAAGGGCGCTTGCGCGGTGTAGTGGGTAAATAGAAAAAACGCCGGTTCGAAGCCAATGGTTCGAATCGTAGCCTTGGACCCCCCCCCCCTCCAAGTGATGTGAAGAACCCTCAACCCTCTCCGTACAAAGGGCTTGCGCCTTCGGCGCAAGCAGGGCCCGAAGGGCCCTCCACCTCCCAAGCCCCCCCCAAAAGTGTCTAAAAATACTACTCTACAACATTCCACACTTTTTTTGTTGTATTATATTGGGCGGTTTTCCAAAAAAGTGCAAAATTACCTTTTAATTGTGATCTCATTTAAATAGGTGTACGGTCTTAAGGTTTGAGAGTGGAGTGACACACATAGAGAAGGGGAAAAACTTTAGCTCGCTGACGGCTTAGAGTCTGGGAAGCAGGGGATGAGATTGCTACAACGGGGAGAGACCTCAATGAAGGAGGATCACCACAGAGTTCTATCAGAGGGGCAACGTTCGAACCCAAAGTGTGTTATCGGTTACCGGGGCAGAGTTTATCTTTACCGGGGTTCGAACAGTGGTGAGAGGATTGAGAAGCAAGGAACTAACCTCTACGCCACGGCTGGTGACGACCATCCCAGCTTTAAGTGGTCCTTATATGTTGTTGTACCAGAGCGTTTTTTACTGCGGTTCTAGAGTTATGTAAAAGAATCATTCAATAAACAACAAGCAGCTTGCTAGTGTAGTGGTTTGCAGCAAATGGTAGAAAGCAGTGAGTCATGGGATCGAACCTCGCGAAGCCTTCGAATCCTCGTAACCCAAGGTCAATTTTTTGTAAACTAATTCTCTTGTGTTTTGCGACGTTGCTCTGATTGGTGGTTTACCTAAAAAAACAACACACCGAACCGAAATAAAACGTGTTATTTAGTATTATTGAAGTAAACAAAGAACAAGTTTCACACACATGGTTAGGCAAAAAAGGTACTACTACGACAAACCAAAGGACAGACGTTAAATGGACGATTTAGAAGTTTAGTGGGGAACGGAGATATGTTATTTATTTTAAGATTCGTGGGACAAAATTGAAACTTTTCAAAGACCAAAAGGGTGGAAATTTCTAACAATAATAAAATGTTGTGAGCAAGGGAAATACGAAAGCGACGTAGAACGAAATATCGTGAAAATTATGGGAAATTATTTATTAAAAAAATAATTCTGTGTATTAGATGTAGCTATAACATATGTTATCAGGAAAATTTGTTTCGCAACAATGCAAGAAGCAGGACTAAAAATGGATTTGTGGAAGATTTAAAGGGGTGAAAAAACAGTGATGGAAAACACTATGTTAGTAAGGACAAGGAATTGTTCTGTCATTAAAAATTAAAGCAGAATAAAACCGTTGGTACAAAATATTACACACGCAAACTGATAAACAATGCGGATGTGTATTTGAAGTGTACCAAATATAACGTGTATGAAAGATTGTTTATTAGTGGACAAATACAAAGTACACGATGACGTCATCGATCGCAGGTTTCGTCATCACGCTCATCTACATGCGAAAGGATCATGACTATGCGAAGGTTAAACCGAAACTGCACGATGACGTCATCGATCGCTGGTTGCGTCATTCCTATCCAGTTGAAGGATCCTATCCACGCGAAGACCCACCAATGTTTTCCAGTTGTTTCTCCTGATGTTATCGAAGTGACTAAAAAAACATGTATATAAATGGTAAGTGCGCGGCCAGTTGCATATAAACAAAATATAACATAACTTTTGTAGCAAGTTTTATTCATTCGCCTATTTGGAAGGCATGAGCATTTCCGTCTCATTTAAATGGAATCATATAGTTATTAGATTTAATTGACGCGACCAGCGACCTTCAAAAGTAACATAACTAGGTAAGATAAACACTTACATTTGGAATGTTGTGCTTCAATTACGTTGATCCGATCAGCGTTTCTCCACAACCTTTGTCACCGCAGTTGTTTCCGATGTTTGGCTGCTGCTTCGAACGTCTGCAACAAAACTAACAACAGCATTCTGGTTTGATAAAAAAAACCTAAAACTAATATAATAGAAATCTAATATCTCAATCGCATTCTGTTAAACTTATGTAAAAAGGAAAAATCGATTCTACCGGTGCTGATAACTGAATAGCAGCTCACAAACACACGTGACATGCAAAACAATGTAACATGCACAAACATCATGCCATGCAACACACCGGGCTTGCTATCCGTTGAAGCAACGGTATAAATGATAGTTTAAATTCTAATCTATGTTTAACTTCACAACGCTCGTGTTCTCTATTTATAGTTTACTTACATTAAAGCTTCAGTGCCATTTCTGTCAAGTTCAGATTTAGAAGTCTTTAAACCTTAGTCACGCCATGATCTGAAACCAAAACCATTTGAGTAAATATAAACATGGATGTACCAGCATTGAAACTGTAAATTGTTTTAAATTTTGATGTATAGCATATTTGACTTCTGCCTAAAACTCTTACTAACTTTCTGCAAACTATTATGAGTCGTCAGTGTATGCAGCAAATATTATTTTAGGTAACCTAGCATTATATAAGCGTTAAAACAATCAACTTAACTTGAAGCCGAAAGTTCCCCCCATCTTTTTTACGCTTCCGTCGGAAATCCAATCCCTGCAAAACAAAGCAGAATCAGTATTTGGAATTCAAGGCAACATGTAAACTATAGTTTATGAAATATTTAACTATGCCAACATGCGAAGACAGAATAAGTGCACTTTATACTGCCAACACTTGGACATACAAACTATTACCATTTAACGCCAAAAGTATAGATAAGTACATAAACTTCAATCATTTATTTACTCGCCTATTTTAGGAAGTTTCATAAAGTATTTCTTCTTCGCTGTGGTAGATGTTTCTCCGAAGCGATTGAAACCATCCGACGACCTGAAACATACGATCCACCAGCAATATCGTGTATTTGATAAATAAGTCAAACATATTCTGGTAAATGTTATTCTGGTATATGCACAGAAGTCAACAAGTGTGCACCCGAGTTTATTCTGCACAAATACCAGGCTAGTTGATTTACAACTCGCAAATTACCTGTTTATTCTCAATTGGTGAGTCGCTCCACCGACACAGCTTCCTTCACCATTGAACAAGATCGAACAAGTTGTCTCATTTTTTTTCTTTTTTTTCGACCAATCATAGCGCTTCCTTCTCAAACGTCACTCCCGCGCCCGAAAACCGACCAATCACAGAGCTGATACAAGTAATCAGCAAGTCTCGTCAAAAATGCAGAGAAAAACTTCAATTGATTTTCCTGGAGCAACATTCGTTGAAATAGGCACGTGTCGTGTTAAAATAGGCACGTGTCGCGTAATTTGTGCGCATTCTATCTGTAATAAAACGCGCCATGCTGGAATATAGAAGAAAAAATGACAAAAGCTGATAATATATTTTTGATAGTTTACAGCAAATCAGTTTCCGCTTTCTGTTTCTTGGTAGAACATAAATATTTTAAAAATCAAACCTGCTGTAAAAGTTGGGAATGTACGTTGCCGTTACTCTGTTATACGCTTTTTTTATTTCCATCCAACAATTTTAATTGCTTCAAAATCCAACCTGTGACTTTGTTTTTCAGTTTTTCTGTTGCTGACGTTTTTCATTTTGATATCACTTCAAATTCATTAGCTGACATTTAAGCTGATAAGATTTAAACCGACTTGCTGTTTAACTCTGTCACGCCACGTGGTTTTTATCATACGTTAAGCAGGTTTACTTCAGGCCTAATTTATTGGATTTTTTGCGCGAGGTGCGTGACGTCACATTCCTCGTCGTTGCAATTCCCATGGTATCCGGCACTTAACGCATCGGTAATTTATCCCATGTAAGTTGGTAGAGCTACTAACACCACAACGAGAATCAGAACTTCGCTTTCACAAGGGGGCGTAAAGAGCTGAATTTTTATTTAGCGGTTATAAATGGGTTGGGAAATATTTTCATAAAATTTTTACATTAGTAACTAATTTTTTGGGTTAGTTTTATTGAATTTTAAGTGCTAATACTTTACCCCGACCCTAATAGCCCTAACCGTGAGCATTTGTGGAGATATAACAAATCAAATTTGGGGGTAGATTCTCGTCATGGTGTTAGTAGCTCTACCATGTCAGTTACGCAGCTCACAGAATTTTATTTTGTTTACAATAAACCAAAGTGTTGTTTCTACGGCGAACATTCGGGGAAGGTAAATCTACGGAGCATAGTTTACTTCAAGCTTTAAACAACGGCCCGTTGTTACTTTTGCAAAAACATGGACTAAACAGATTGTTTTTTTGTGTGTTTGCAAATGTTGTTTGATTACTTTATCGTAAACAGACACAATGGCTGTAAGACATCAATAAAATGCGGAAAATCTTAAAAACGAAGCAAAATATTAAAGCAGTGATAAAAAAAAGACGAAGATAAGGTCAACGCAATCACTAAAAAAAAGACAGATATATGATTTCGTAAAAAATAGAGTACATGAATAAATAATATAAATGCAACGGTAAAAAATAACTTTACGGTATTGATATATTTGGCAAAATTCAATCTGTATCGTTCATTTTCTAGTTTCTGTTTGACTCAGATTTCTACATACCGCTTAAAAGAAAACAGTATTTGAATATAGTATAGGCTTACGATTTTTCCTGTTTTAAGCCTAACAATGTTTTTAGTTACCCGATTTTGAGTGGCTTGTTGCTGAAATGTTTAATTTTCACAGGTTTTGCCTGCTACCTCATCTTTAAATCAAGGTCAATCAAAATCGTAAAAATATAACGTTGATCTGA
Organism: Phallusia mammillata; assembly: GCF_965637545.1. NCBI lineage: Eukaryota > Metazoa > Chordata > Ascidiacea > Phlebobranchia > Ascidiidae > Phallusia > Phallusia mammillata. The sequence continues at coordinate 25,340,447 of NC_137256.1, read as the reverse complement.
TATTTTAAATGTAGGCTTGTATCGCTGCAGTTTTTCAGTGCAACTAGCAATTTATGCGATTGACCACAACCACAATTATCGAGTCACGTTTTCAGTTATTTGAATGATGCTTACAATGTATTAGGTATGTTTTATAAGACAGGCGGTTACCTACAACGGTGGTTGAACCCGTAAGTTCTGTTCACCAAATAAAACAGCGTACACGGAAAACACCAGTGCGGTTTCTTAGTTGCCATATTTGACAAACGTTCTTAATATTAGCCTGTATCACCCAATCTATAAATCACTTTACTCAAACCAATTCCCAATCACGCATGCATTTTATTGCCGGAGTGACCAATATGTTGTTTATGTACATATGCATAGAGAAAATGCACAAATCCAGAATTTGTTCGCTAGACACACAACGATCGAGTCAACTCCCTCTACTAAGAGGCACCAACCAAAGTGAAAACAACGACAACAATCCAAAAAGTACAGCCGCTAAATATTGATATATTATTACTATGGGCACACACGCGATAAAACGTCACACTACACAGTTTGTTACGTCACAGCCAGACGTCATAATGCGAGTACGTCATTAATGTATTACGTAGCACGCAGGGGTTGATGAAGCACTCGAGTCGGATAAAAAAGGATTTATGTATTTGAAGATGGAACACGGTCCATGACGTCACACACATGACGTCATAAACACGTACCTGATCGATGACGTCATATATCGACAAGAACTCAAAAGTTTTTGGTTGAAAAGAATCACAAACAAAAAATAGTGATCATAATAAATGCAAGGAAATTTCACTTCGTGTTCACAATCGGCGTTTATTCGTTTGCTGACGTCATATAGGTCATTAGCAGGTGTTCGAACGGTTTTATTGTTCACAGTATGGACACTATGCTGCGCACCTGAGCGACTGTATCGTGATCTCGATTGGTCAAAAATTTGACCAATAACAGAGGTTCCCGCCAAAAACAGGTTCCCAGTAAAAAAAAACAGAAGTACGTGACGAACACAGTTACATGCTGCACACTACAAAAGTACGAAGTAATTAAATAAATAAACAAAAAATGAGCACGGTAGGCAGGATGCCGTTGTAACGTCACACAGAGCATTGTGTTTGACACAACAATGTACAGATTATGGCTTTCAATCGAACACTATGACTTCATAGAAGGATGTTGCGCAAAAAAACAGGCTGCTGTTTATTCGATGCTAAAAACGAGCTGATAAAAGGTTACAGAAGGTCGTTGACCCCGTACAGAAGAGTTCACCGCCGCCGAGGTTACTCGCGGTCAAAAGCATGCTGCATAAAAGTTAAAAGCTGCGGGCTTTTGCATAAACAAGCGCTTGGCGATAAAATACGCAATGTTTGGGGCAAGATGCCTTGGATAAAAGAATTCGCCACAAGAAGCGGGAGGCAAGTCGCTATAAAGTGAAAAGAAACTCGATCCAACAACGATAAAACTCTAACCACCAAACTATAACAAGCGCAAAAATCTTTCACGGGAGAAAAACGATTTAATCTACGGGAAAAATAAAAACTAGGAAAGTTAGGAAAGTCCAATGCCTGCATGGTAACCGGTCATCACGCTTGTAACCCCGCCCTGGTGATTTTGATTGACAGACAGATTGAGCGAATCAGAGAGGTCCATCGCCACACTAGAGGCTGCGTTTCCTTGCATGAGACTAGGATTAAACTGCTGCGTCACAACGGCAGAAGCATTGAACTGTGGCGATGCTCGTTCATCCGGAACGGGGCTGCTATGAGTGCTCACTCGAGCGTACGACTCTGCGTTGAATTGTGGGTAGACACCGCTTGAGTTGGGGGCGCTAAATGCTGAGTCAGCATGATTCAGCGGAATTCGGGCTTGCGACATGTTGCTGTATTCAATGTCTTGTCTGCGAAAAAAACATCAAAAGTTGCGATATTTTTCTCTAACCGTGCTTGTTTCCATAGCAATATGACGTAACATGGCAATGACGTACCCGGCTTTTGTGCAGACTTGAGCGAGTAGAATTCCTCTCTTATGTTTGTTGGCGTGTTGTTCTATGCCGGACAGACCGACCACCGAATAAGTACAGCCCGGTTGGAGACAGTGAAAGTGGGAAGTATTCCTGTGTCTGTCGAAATTTCAATTATTATTTCACAGTTTCAACGTCATATTATTGTGACGTAATCGACCGCCAACTGATACAATCGACCACAATTAAAGCTGGGATTAAAACCGACCCGATAGGACCATGTTGTGGTATTTTAGAAACATGCTCTTCTGCCAGAAAACTACTTTTACATGAAACCTTGTAGGTTGAAAAAGTTTTCACCGTTTGCTGTTACTTATCATTTATTAGCTTGATGCTGTCATACAGAATTTCCTCTGGGTTATGACATCACAGATGGTGATTGTTACCTGTACTTGCACGTGTCCCGCATACAATCCTCCTTCCCTCTGAATCTCTCGAAACCGGATTGTTCAAGTGTATCAGCTTTAACGTGTTGACGTCGATGGGTACCAACTTTCGCACTGTCTGTACACCTGTCACGTCACAATACAAAGTTTGTTCCAAGCAAAGAGAAAATTCTAATAAAGACGATTTAAGCGGGATTCCTAACGAGCTTCGTGCAGCGAAATACGACCATAAATTAGAATTAGGCTCGTAGGTAGCAAAATATTGACTGCGGAATGAACTCACTTAAACTGGCATCTGAGACAGTGGAAATGTGTGCTGGTGCTTCTGTACTGGCAACCATCTACTTCACAATCCTGTGTTGTCTTGAACCGCTTAAAGTCGTCTCTCACCAACCCGGCCACACGTTCATGATGCTGCTGATGTTTGAACATGTGAGTGCGACCTGTGAATCTGTACATGCACCCGTCCCTCGTGCAGTGATAATGCGAAACCTGCGAGTGGGAAAGAGATTATAGCAGGCTTTCATCACCAGAAAGGAGGATATATTCTCAATTATCTTTTACCCTCGAATTTTGTCAAGATGACCAATTTTTACTTTCACTACCCACATTTTTTATGTTGAATAAATACTTATTTACACGACACCGATTTCTATGAATGATTTATGACGTACTTTGAACACATGCGGACACTGGGTGTCGCCACAGTTCTCCGAAGACTCGAACCTTCGAAATCCCTCTATGACGTCATTATTGATTCGGAATTTGGCGAACATCGATGGATTCTCGTCGTTCGGTTTCGGAACGAATCTGTTCAACAAAAAATCTTTCACTTTATTTAAGAGTTTCAACTGTTACGTAATACTACGATGACGTCATGATTACAAATAGTGACGTAAAACTTAACAAAGTATTTTTATTTTTTATTTTGGGAAATCCTAGCTAAGGTTTCAAAAAAAAGGAAACCGAAAAACAAATTCGTTTGACTTTTGAGAAGGAACTGAATTTTTGAGTTATCAAGCTTTGACTGTTCTTTTGCTAGTTTATCAACAAATTTATTCTAAACACTTTGAACCATTTGATGCGGAGAAAATCAACTATTTTCTCTGGTTTATGTTCCAACTTTGTGAAACTTTTTTGCTCGCTTTAAACTTTAATAAATTCAACTTTTTTCCTGATATTTAAACTTTTTGCATCAAAACGAAATCGGCGGGAAAAGTTCAGGTTACGAAACAAGTCGGTGAGAAATTTCTCCTCACCTGTTGACAACTTCCGGGTCAGAAAAATGAAACGAACTCCCATCCTCTTCCGGTATTTTTTCAGGGGAAGCACCCTTTGTCGACGGCATGTCGTTCGAGAATTCTGAAATTACGTTCAAACAGTTTTGTTTAGATCAGAAAAACACAAGAGAATGTGTTGGAATGGAACAAAACTTTTCAACTGTATTTCTGCCATAAATTTAGTTAGATAAACTAAGACCTAATGCGAAAACGGTACTTACAAAGTAGGATTAGAGCAAGGTTCACCGCGATACTTTAATTGCTTGGTACCAATGGTTCGCCTGGTGCTACTTGGGCGTTTTCGTTCAAATATTTTTTAGCTAAAAGTGCTGGCTACAATACACACGGACATGAAAAGTAGCTTGGTAAAATCAAAACTGCCAGAGAAATCGTGTGTGGAGAATATATTGTGTTGCTGTTTTCCATAGAAAACTTATCGCTCCAATACTCACTCGAGTTGGATTCGTTGCTGTTTGAATCGGTGTCGGGATAATTTGCTCGTAAATCCAGCACGCCCTCATCCGACGAAAGATCGTTGTTTTCAAGTTGGGGAGGAAGTGACGTAGAGTGAAGACTCGTCACAGGTCGGGGGGAGCCCATATCTCCGCTAGTTGGCGCCAAAGATTGTCTCCCTGTAAGTGAAATGTTTGTGGTGAGCGAGCTCGTCTCGGTCGAAGCGAAATAAGTGAAATATTTCGATCCCCAACCTTTTGATATTTGCTCCAACATCGCTAGCTGAGGTCGGCTCAACTCATGCATGAAATTCGACGGTTTCTGTGGAAACGACGATGTCGTCACTGATGACGCAGTCGCCTGTAAAAAAATATTGAATATTTTAAACTTTTATCAGGTTGATGTGATGGAACTTTGTATTATGTTGTCGACTGTTTCGTGGTAATTTTCAGGCAAAGATTTTCAATTTCTTCTGTCAGTACCTGGCTCGTATCCATGGCAACGCCCGGACGCTGCTCGATCTCGTCCGCTTCGTCCACTATTAGCGGTAGAGAGTCGTCGCCGGAATCGACGTTGCTGTGGTCGATGTCAGTCGTGTCTGACGTCATATCTGCAATATTAGTAGAAATCTTCAAACTCTATGCGTCATACTTGTTCGGCTTCGATTAACTTTCAGCGCATTTTCTGTGTTTTGTGTATGTGTGTAAGTATAGAGAATACCGAACAAGCGTTTCGTCCACCAGGTTGCATATTTAAAAATTTTTTTCGTTCAATTGGTGTAATGCTAAACAAAATACTATAGTTGTTGTTTCAAGAACTTGTATTTTTGCTGTCGGTTTGCCTCCCAGAACGGTAGGGCTTCTTCAGAGCAATTAATGAAACTTTGCTAGCACCACAAGCAAACTGATTCTTCTGTTGATTCTTTTTGTATGTTTGTATGTTTTTTTGTGTGTAGCTTTTTCGTGAATGTTTTTGTATGCGCGCGTGTGTGTACGTACATACTTTTATCTCAACGTGTTGTTATTTTGTTAGTTTGTGTACAATTATTTATTTCTGTATCTCACCCATTCCGTTGTAACTCCTCCCCAACATTCTGCGCAGATGTTTTCTCACGTGAGTTGACATCTGATGTTTATATTGGAAAGCAAAAGCACAACCGGCTCTTATGCAGTGATAATGACTGAACAATCCGTTGTACTTGCAATCTACGAAACAAAAAATGTACAGTTTGCTAAAATAAAATACTTTTAAACAAAATATATCGCTTAGGTATATATTGTGTCTAAGTATCGGAATGTGGTAAAAACCAAAAACCAATAGTTAACCACGTAACTTTTTCAATCTTTAATTTGCTTAAAAAACAATGTATAAGTTACAATTTGAGACAGCTAACGAATTGTTTTATCTCTTGAAGACAAACAAAAGGTGTAGTTTAAATGTTACAATTATTAAAACAAGGTCCCAACCACACTAAGCAATAAAGGAAAGATTTTCGCCGTTTTATTTTGCAAAATTGGAACATTTGAAAGAATAATTTAATCTCTTGAAGACAAACAAAAGGTTAATTGAGGTTCAATTGATGAAAAGGAAATGTTTTTGCCGTTTTGTTTTCCAAAGTTGCAGCATTTAAAAAGCTAATAATGAATTAAATTATTAAAATTATTAAAATATGGTCCCAACCATTAAAGGGAACATTTTCGCTGTTTAGTTTTGCAAATTTACACCACATAAAAACCCACCATATCTTCCGCATTGCTCCTTCTTTGTGTAATATTTAAATCCGCTCGCCTCTCTTCTGGCAATCTTCTCATGCTTCTTCATGTGCCAGGGAAGTTTCGACGTTCCTATGGTAACGAACTGACAACCGGGTTTCAAGCAGTGGTAATGCCCCCTCAACCGAAACTCGCAACTCTGAATACAATTTCGTGTTAAGTCGACTCGCTGGAATTTCACTAACAGGGTCGACAATGTTTTAAAGCTCTTAGACTTGTATAGATCACAGTACGCCAGCCCCATTGAAGGCGCCATACCGAATCAGCCGGTCACCAAGCATTCACCACCACATGGCAAGGCGTAGGCTGCAAAAGTCTAGCCTTAGGTGTGTAAAACGGGTCACATATTTAGTAATTGGGCCCTAAAACAGGAGGATAAAAGTCGATGAAACAGCAGCTTAGCACTAGCACATAGTTTCAATTTGATGGATTTATTAAATACAGAAACACGCAACATTAGCTTACCGGGTTAGGACACATCTTCTTCACTGTGTAGCTTCGAAAACATTCTTTTGCCGCTTTTGCATAAGCTTCCAAACTGTCGTGGGCTTGTCTGGATGAAAACAAACAAAACAGGACAATTACGATATTGTTTATTTAAAGTTCAAGTTATTAAAGTTCAAGTTATTTATGCCCTATGCTTGTGTTACGTATTTTTGAGCCCCAAAACAATGACGTCATAAACTATGTTTTTTTCGCTGTAGCTATGAGCTAACCAGGTAAAAAACCCGGTGACTGGGTTTCAGTCGGTACAGAACCGTCTCACGAAATTTTATGTGACCAGCGAACCGGTTAGCATTACTGGTTACTGTCAATGGACTTTTTGTAACAGAACCGGCCGAAAAATATGGCTTTTGTGATAAAACCGGGTGACAAAAAAATTGAACCCCACCACTGCATGACACATAACATACCTGTGCGTTTGAGCTTTGCCGAGCGACTTGCAAACGTATCTGCACCGGTTCAGAGTGCAGTGCCAGTGATTCTGCATCATATATTTGCAATCACGACGCATGCATGTCATTCTGGTGAAGAAATAAACACAGAATTGTTATTTTGTTGATCCTAAGACCGAGCTCATTCGGTATGGGAAACTTTAACACACTTTACGGCATAGTTACTTTAAGCTTGTATCAAGTTTTTTCAAAGATCACGAAGGTAGTTTCAAGCAGCTTTGAATTGTTGCGAATCTGATCGAATCCCAAACTTACCCAGGTCGGATGTGGATGAAACCTTCCTCATCGCTTCCTCCCAACTTCTTCATCAAATCCAAGTGTCCTCCCAAGCCACTAGAGGGACCCTGTGAGCCCGACATCGCTTGTGACATGAGAGTGGGGTTCTGCAGCATCATATAAGTCCCAGTTGAGCGGGGTTCGGGGTTCAAAGTCGGGTAAACGAGCTTTTTTTCGGCCACCATCCGCGATATGTATTTGTACACTGGATGGTCGGCATAACTCGCCATGTTTACCGGGGGAGGGGCGCTCACATTCGGGTAATCCCCACCGCCGTTGTTGTTGCCGTTGTCGTGGTTACCCATGTCACGTGACTGGTCGAACTGCGCGCGACTGAGCACGATGTTCCGCTGGGTGTCGCCCTCGCCGCGCGGCAAATGACCGCTAGATGGAGTTGTAACGCGGCTGGGGGAGCGAGGTCGGGGGGGTTCGTCCTGGGCGGGAAATACCGGGGAGAATTGGCGCGCGATTGGTTGTTCGAAACCCGATTGTTCCAGTTTTTCGTGAAATCTGTGAAAAAAATTAAAAAAATGCAACTAATTTGTTTGAGAACAGTTTTTTGAAATGTTTGAACCGTTTTGTTAACGAAGTTGTTGAAAGTCGGCTTAAGCCTCATACTGTCGCTATGGTTACCACCAATAGTTGTTGAAAAATTCAGTTTAGGAACAGAAATCATTGCACAATAAAAACTTTTGACATAATAGTCGTCTGTTATCTACATTATATATAGATATTAGATAACCTACAAAAATGAATTCAATTTTTATACCGGTTGCGATTTCTTCCAGCTTATACCAAAATTCCTTTTATGTAAAAAGGCCAAGTTCCAAATTAGTGTTTTCAAGCCTCGATTGAAGCGTTACAAAACTGTTGCGTTTATCAATGAATTGTAACAAAGAGGTTTTGCTGGACAGCTTACGTGGTGTGAGTTAGCACGAGATGTTTTTCAGTGAACACAGCACAACAATCCTCTACAGCACAGTGAAAATGATGACACGAACCGAATACACAGTTGGCGACGTTGCATTCATCAGGACCGAGTCTGTGTGAAAATAAACATTTTATTTGCAAACTTCAAAACAAGTTGTGTGTCAACAAGTTGCATTTTCTGCGTTTTGTGCAAAATGAGGCAGAAATATTTCGTTAAAAGCGGCACTTTGTTGACCTAATTTATCTGTTATTTACATCTTTTTACATTATTACAGCCATTTTTATTTCAACATAATACAGGTATTGCCATTTAACTTGATTTTAAGTTTGGTTAAAATCGCAATATAGACAGTCATTGTGAAAACTTTGATTTTTAAAACATCAAAGGCCTCAGCTACAGATATTTTTCTACGCGCGTTTAACCAGAAAATCTTCGTCAAAATACAAGGAGACAAAATGAAATATGCAGATTAGGTGCTTACCCTCGGAAAAACTTGAGCACCGCTTTTGAGGGTTTGTCAGATTGGTGAATCTGAAACAAATGCAACACAGCGTTAATATTGTCTTAATGTCAGCTTAAGTTGCTGTTGTAATGTTAAGTTATTTTACCTCCATTGGTTTCTTTTCACTTGATGACGTCGAATTGCTCTTCGATGAAAGATTAAGAGCTTGGTCCTCCACTAAAAATGTTATTGCTATTAAACCGATGACTGGATAATATGACATAACAAAAAAATTGGAAAAAATTAGAACCACTATATGCGGACTTGAAAAGTAATTTAATTAAAAACTTCTGCATGCTGTATGTTGTTATGTTTTTGATTTCAGTTTTGAAACGATTTGAAAGATATCCATTTAATGATGAAAATAACGGCCAAATCAACGCTGCTGCGCACCTTTTTAGCAATCTTTTATATGGCTCAACTCTATATAAACGGGTGTAACTGATGTGACCCTTAATATCACTGATGATGGCATGAGCATTTACCGATGCATTTAAATAATAATGCATGTAATACATGTCGCTTTTTACGTCCATTTGGGCCATCATTCAATTTATGAACAGATCCGTATATAGTGTTACCAAGATACGCATATTTTGAAACATTGCAATTTTTCTGGGATATCCAATACCGTATTTTTTTTTTATTTACTCTGTTCAGCAAAACTCAAAACCTCACTTACTCTGGTTTTGATGACTTTCATCAATAAACGAACCATAGTTATCCCTATCTTGCTCCTGATTGGCTGGCAGGCGGTCAGGTGACCTAGCCGTTTCGCTCCAGTGCCCACAACGTTCTGCTTGACTGCTTTCTTGCTCGTATTGACTTTCACTCTTGTATGTTGAAGTCTAAAAATGAAAAAAAATCTGTGATGGGTATTTTATGATTTTTGTGTTTATGCCGCTTTATAAGAAATTTGTATTTCTCGATATGCCGTTATCACATGAAGGCGTCTAATACAAAACGTCTAAACGTCGGTTATTTGTAAAAAAACTGCTGGAAATGCAATACTCGTTTATACATTCTGTGATGCATTTACAGTGGGGTTTTATGTGGGCAATTTCCAATATATGTTATAGCGAATGTTACCTCCATTTGATCGTTATATGCCGGTGGTAGAATGTACGGGTTCATATTTCCCCGAGATACAACTTCATCACTGGAAAACAAAATATTCATTAGTGGTTAGTAAAAGTTGTTAAAACGAGAAAAAATAGGTTTACTAACAATTGGACAAAAAGGCTTTTCCAAATTCAGTAAAATACACAATTAAGTGTAGAAATCACAGTACGCCAGGCCCATTGAAGGCGCCATACCGAATCAGCCGGTCACCAAGCATTCACCACCATATGGCAAGGCGTAGGCTAGAAAAAACTAGCCTGCGGTGGGATTCGAACCCACGACAGGAGTTTTCCGGGACTCACACTCTACCAACTGAGCTGCACAGGTTCGGTGGTGAGCTCGTTAAAAGTCGAATCACAAGCACCGTTGCCTGCCTTTTATGCTGCACATTCGTTGTAAGTAGAAGTAATAGATGTGATAAAAAATACTTCAACCGAAAAAATCACTCAAAGAGATTTGAAGTTGACAATTTAAAAGGTGGAAGAGCGAAAGAAAACTCACCGTGGAGTTGATGACATGTCGGGTTTCATTTCACCGCTGGATGGCAGCAGAGGAGATGCAGATGTCGATGGGATAAAAGATGAAGGAACTGGAGGATTAGAAGATTCAACTTTTGGGGTGAAACCCGATAAAGTGTGGGGCAGGGCAGCTGAAAACGAGAACAAAAATAAAAAGTAAGATTTATATTTTAGGACATTTGACTCGATGACTTATGCTTTTTTAAACAATTATTTTACGAACTGTTATCACTGATGATGGCATGAGTATTTGCCGAAACGTTTGAACGTTTCAAATAAGGCTTGTCGCTTTTTACGTCTATTTGCGCCGTTGAATTTATCATTAAATTTATAAACAGATCCGGCAAATGTACATAAAAAGTGACATGCTTTATTATTCAAACGTTTCGGCAAATGCTCATGCCATCATGAGTGATACGAAGGGCTACATCTACTAGGCTGTTATATTCGTCAATAAACTTATGGACAGATCCGTGTATAGTGTTACACAGTTGTTAACATTTACCGAAAATTAACATTAAGAAGTAAAACGAAAACCCACCAGTTGCTACAGTTGTCGGAATTGAGGCTAAAACTTTTCTTGCCGCTTCCTGCAACATGGAAGAATCAAACTTTGCGCTTCCACCTGATCTGGATTCGAGAACCAGCGAAGGAACCGGACCTGAAACGTGAAACGTTGGGAATAATATATCCGGGTCGGTAAAGCTCGCGACAAAAAACTTTTTCCTAATGTTATCAAGTATGTAAAAGCATAGAGCCAATAAATGATAAGCTGCAGACAGTGCACGCTGTTTTGACCTATAAGGTCTCACAAACTGGAGTGCCGTTGGATGGCTAACAAGTCAATATGGCCGATCTCTCGTCACCAGCTGCACTGATAAGAACTTCAAGGTCGAAACAGTGTGAACTGTCAGCTTATCAAGTAGGCTTTTGAACAAAAAAGATGAAAAAGTAAATTTAACGAATATTACGTTTTTCAGGAAAAACTTTCTAAAAGTCCTCTTTTTAAATGTGAACAAGATTTCAGTGAAGAAAAAGTTTCATAGAAAGCAAGAAAAATAAATCTCACGGTTGAGTAATCGCGACGCGACGTAGGGGTAAATAAAAGATGGCATCAAAACCGGGGTTGGGGGGTTTCCCCTGACACCCAGATAGGACGGGGGTCGTCCAAAGGTCACGGGGGCTTGTTGATGTCTCACTTAGGACTGCTGCACCACCGCTGGAGGGAGGTGTGGAGCGCACGGAGCAGATGTAAGAGGACGGGAGGAGCAAGAGGAGGAAAGAGAAGTGAGAGTGGGAGGAGGAGGAACAAGCTCTGGAGAGGTTGCTATGGCGACAAGATAAACGGAAGAATAATAAATTAGAAAAGGTTTTTGGCACAAAAGTTTCGAAAATTAGTAAAGAAAAGAACCATCAGAAAAAAATGTACAAAGAGAGAAGAAAAGCTTTGCAATGAAAAAAAAATAACTAACTTATGTGCAAAGTACTTAGAAAAGAGTTTTGTGCACCAAGAAAAGGTTTTTGTCACAAACTGTTTTGATAGGAAAGATGAAAAACAAAGATTTGCGCGGAAAATATTTCTCATGTAAAACAAAACGTTCCGAAGTATTTTTTCTTACTTGAGCTTAGACTGTCAGATCCCATAAGATCTTGTCGGTCGTGTTTCCTCTTGTGAGACACCATCTGGCTGGTTGACGTGAATGAAAAGCCGCAATTATTCCGCAAACAGTGAAAGTGGTTTGCTGTGCGGTTCCAAGCACATGTCGGAAATCTGAAACAAAAGTTTGGACTAAAAATTTAGTGTTTTTCATATATGTTACTTGTTTTTGGTCAAGGGCTCTAAACAACATTTCTTAGGGAGGATAAACAAGTGAATTGAAATTTAAAACATCAATCTTTGAATATATAAGCTATTGCTGCCAGGCATAATATCAAGTTTATAGAGCTCTTCTGGCAAATGTATTTTTATTCCGACGTTTCGACGTCCTATACAGGTCGCCTTCATCAGGAAAAAAAAGCAACGATATATTTAGTTCAAACAACTTTTCAAACAATTCTCCTTGATTTAATCCTTACTATTTTACGACTTACTGGCAAGCTTCGTTCTTGTAAAACTTCTTGAATCCCTGTCTGGTGTACGCGTCATCTCTGGTGTGGTAAGCTTTATGTTTCTCGATGTCACATTTGTTCTTGAAAGTGAAATTGCAACCGGGACGACTGGGGGATAAAACGATGGTTCAACAAGTTGTCCAAATCAATCAGTTTAAACATATAGGCTTTTATGGTGACAATAATACATTAATTTGAAACATGCTGACTCAGCAATTATTGTCACCGTAAACGGCCTCTGTTGCGCCACCTAGCGGAAAGTCCAAAACCTGGTAACTGTGAGTTCTTCTACCCCAGAAAACTTGACCAGTAAAATAGAAACTCTACTTGTTATGTCCACAAAAACGCACTTTTAATGAGTTTCAGAAAACTAATATCTTGCGCAGGACTTTCAATGCAAGTCCGCCACTACTTATATTTTGAAAGTGCAAGCGCGAGTGTATTTTAAGGTACAAGTAAATAAGTGCACACGGCCGTGGGATGTCTGCCTTATATAACCTAAAACACCAGCTTGAAACTCACGTGCAATGGAAGTGGGTTGTTCGTTGGTTGACAAACGGACAATCTGACATTCCACATGATTCTGTTGCTCGATATCTCTCAAATCCATTGCTCACAAACTGTTGGTTCTTCTTGTGGAAATTTTCGTGCGTCATCACATCAGAAGTGCTAGTGTAGACTTTCGTGCAGCTTGTCTGTTCACAAATTGGTGTTTCAGTGTTTGTTAGGTAAGCACCTGTCGTGGGTTCGAATCCCACCGCACGTTAGGTTTTTCTAGCGCGATTTCGTTACAAAATGCAAGTGATGAGTTGAACTTACATGCAAGCAGTGGTAGTGGGTGCTTTTCCCGTTCAAATGGCAGTTACCAAATTGTCTCGAGCAATCGTCTGTTGGTGCGAATCTCATGAAGCCATGAGCTAATGAGTTATCTCTCTTCTTATGCATGTTGTAATGACGAATCACATCCGACTTGTTGGTGAAGCGCTGCATAGATTTGAAAAGTTAAGATAAGGTAAATAAGACGCTATACATTTAAGGAAAACGATTTTATAAGAACTTCGCAAGTCGTACGAACAATGCCCACTTACCGGGGATTAACCTGCTTACTATGTTATTGTAATGTTACTTGGATTACCTGAAAGTTACAATCACTATCAGTGCAGTGGTAATGATCTCTGTTGATATGAGGACATGATGCCTGCATGCAAGGGTGCTTCGCTGTGTACCTGGAAATATATAAGACTGTTTTAATGCTCTTCTGGGTTGAAAAATATTCTCTGATAATAGTAGAATCGTAGAACGACCGACACAGGAAAATATTATTTTACGTTTAAAAATACAAAAAAATATTCGCTTCACTTATTATCCGCGTAAAACGGAGAGAAAACAAGTCTTTTCAACAGATGCAAAAAAGCATCTTACTTTGAAATATATTTGTCGAATACATCCTCATCAAAGTTGGTTGGATCCAGAGTACCTTTTTTGATTGAACTAAAAAAATGTAAAAAAACAAAATTAAATATATAAGCTATTGCTGCCAGGCATAATAACAAGTTTATAGAGCTCTTCTGGTAAATTGTATTTTTATTCCGAAGTTTCGACGTCCTATACAGGTCGTCTTCATCAGGGTAAATAACACTGAATGCGCGTTGCACTGTACTACGGCATGTATAGGACGTCGAAACGTCGAACTAAAAATACATTTGCCAGAAGATCTCTATAAACAAATTTAAATGTTGATGAAAAATATTTCTCAGTCTAAATATACGTCAATGATAATGTAGCCTGGAAGAAACAGAAACAGACAAGTTACACACCCGACTCCACTTGATACAGTTCCAGCTGTTATTGTGTCGATCGAGTCGGCATTCTCACTATACTTCACACTAGGTGGCACACAAGAGCTGGACGAGACCTGAAATAATAATAAGTGTTACAGTGATATAGATCAGGTCCTGTAAAGATTATGACGGGCCGCTATCTGTAATTTTGTCAGCATTAGATGATAAACTAAGACTGTGAAATTTACTGGACAAGTTATTGAGTAGTTTTAACAGTTCTGTTTGTATTTACACATTTTTTAAATTTAAACGTATGTTAATGAAAGATTTAACAGTTCACCAAAATGAGTTAAACTGTTTTTATATAGCTGGCATTTATGTTTTTAGTAAAACTACTCTTAAAATATGTGTCTTGCGTTCCTAAGTTACATAATATCATACGTTTACTTCAGTACACATATATATATATTGCTAAAAAAACATGTATTAAAACACATGTTCAGTAACAGTAACATATATGCTTACCTGAGAAATGGCTGATGATCTTTTGAATATTTTCTGCAGAAGTTCTGCTTTTGAGTTGGCTGAAGCATGTTCTAAAATGTTTTAACATAAATCAGTGTTAAAATGAGTTTTGTCGTTAGTCGTTAGAAGTTGAATTACAACTTCCGCAAGTTAAGTACTGAACCACTTCCTTTAAACACAAGGCCTGTTATTTTAGTGAACTAACATAATAAAAAATTATCATTTTTCCTCTACTTCTGTCATGCAATGCGCTTATGGTAGCTCGTAAGCCAAAGTAAATGGGTTATTTCATTCAATTTTTAGTCTAATACAAGTCAATTGTTGTCAACAAGTAACATTTTTTTTTAGATATTCATGAAGTACTAGTGTTGATAAATCAGTAATGTTTCAATGCCAGAATTAGTCTACACCACTTTTCCAACTGCACACCATCAGACAACATAGGTTATTCAAACAGATTTTCTAAAACAGCTTCGGTAGCGATGGTCAAAATAACATACATGATGTTAGAAGGCAAATTATTGTGTGAGGTACTGTATTCTTTATTGAGTAACTTTTTTACAAGTAAACATCATAAATTTGCAGTGTATCTTTGAATTTCTCTAATTTACAAGTTACACACCTGCATTGCTTGAAACTATTGAAGCCATGAAGGCTGCAGCAACTGCTGGAGGTAGACTGGCTGAAGAAAATGGTTTGAGGGGTGGAATTTGATTTGAAGATGTTGGTGGTGTGGAGGCCTGCAATATACAAACTTTATCAATTAACAAAATATCTAGCACCATCAATTTCTGATTTACAATGGCACACAAATTTACAACATACCAGTAAAAATATTTTACAGTTTACAGAAAAATGCAAAGCTTTAAATTGAATCTGAGCAGCAAAATGCAGGCGTTAAACATTTCAATGTTCTAACATTTATTGTACTAAAGTCTAAATACATATATCTTCTATCAATGCCTAAACAGTGTAAAACTTATATTTATACTGATACAGATATTAATGAGGAAAATCAAACAGTAAAAACATACCGGGTATGCTGTGGTATCAACATTTGTATTATTCCATGAAGTGGGAGGGTTCCAAGTTGCATTGCTACTAAAAAATGAAACAAATCGCATTAAAAAGTTTTTTGGTAGTTTCTAAAACTTAACTAAATTGCAGACCAGCTCATTTTAACCTGGTGACAAAATGTCAAGTATGTCACCAGTTTTTGAAATCGATAATTGCTATTTCAAATGGTTTAATTTAGATGATAGCAACAACATTGTCTATAAATTTACTGACAAAACTTAAGAATTTTACTTGAAAATCAATGAATTTGGATTGTTTTATAAATTTCTACCTTGTGTTGTTGATGTCTTGAGAAGTTTCATGTTCAGAAGAAGATTGAATCTGAAAATTAAAAACTTCACATTTATATTTATCATGCAAGAACTCAATTTCAAAATTTCAAAATTAAAAAAAAAAGTATTTGACAACATATTGGACAAAATCATTACGAAGCTCACCAGGAGACCGGTAAGAAGCAGTTAAACTCAAAATAACTGAAGCGGTTTTGCAAAAGTTGGTACTTACAGTTGGTTCTGGTTTGTTGCTGGTCATAGTTTTCATTTGTCTAATAGCAATCAAGTCTTGATGAGTTAATCCTGCTTCAGTCATTGCTTCAATCAGAGGAGTTTGCTGACCAAGAAGTTCCATGAATCTTCTGTATCTAAATATGACATATTGGGTTTAGTCAAGATGCAATTTGAGTTGATACTTGATTTCACAAGAAGTTTTTGGTTCTAGCTAAGCAATAATTGTTATGTGTTCCGCTGATAAGTGAAGCATAATGTTTTTAATAAACAATTTTATGTTTTAACTAAAGTAAACTAATTACTCCATCAAATATTGTTTTCAGGCGCAAATAAAATTAGACTTACAGTATTGCAAAAACTACATAAATTCATGGCATATTTTTTGTCTTACTATCAGCCTGTAAGCAGTGACCCCATTTCTATAAACTGCCAATAAGATTAAATGGCAATTCTGTAATTCTTTTGTGAATTGAATCCCACAGGCAACTTCCAATGCATTATACGAGCAATAATTTTAATGAAAAGAATTATGTTAGAATATCACATATGGTATTGGTATAAGCGTTCACTATTCACAGAATTCAGTTTAAAATTAGGCAAGAAATGTGTTTGTCTTTACTAGCCTATAGCTTTATTATATTTCAGCTATTTTTTACCAGAAGTTTTTGTGAAACTTACTTTTCCATTCTGATATGAATGCTGTCATCAACGTCCATCTCATTTCCATCACTCATGAGTCCTGCGGTTGCTTGTGATGCTTGTGGTTCATGCTGGACTTCACTGTCATGTTCATTACATTGTGATAAACTGTCCTCTGCAAAAACAATACAAGAAAGCTTAACTTTAACATAAAAAACTGCTGTTAATTGAAAAAATGAAATACAAAGTGGAAAAATTAAAGACTTAAATGGTTTGAGGGTATAGTGATATTGATAGCAGAAAAACAGAACTAAATGGACGTTAATATACAGCTTTGCCAGTTATACATAATGCTAATGGCATCTATTTGCTTCTGGACAGCAATTTCCTCAAATTTGGTTTCTGCACAATGTCAATAATGTTCTACATTTTGCTTGTTTTATCCCAAGGTTGTCGTTTTACAGTTTAGTACATGCTTGCTTTTATAAAACACTAAATTTAAATAAAATATATTTGTTATAGTTTAAAGGTTGTTGCATGGTTTAATAATAGGCCCAAAATAGGGCAACAAAAATTGAACCTTCATATTATGGCAAAGCATCTTGTGGCTTATTCACTTGCCAGCAGACAGCCGCTCCTTAGAGCAGGGAAACAAACTTTTAGAGTTTTATAGAAATGTTTGACGGCTACTTCCTAACTTCAAGCTTCCAAAACATGAGTTCGTTTATCGCTTGTGTGTTGAAAACCCACACACCCCACAAAGGAAGCCAAAGTATTTGGTGGAAGATTAGAACAACACAAAATCACACGGGCTGATTAACAAAATAAATGAATCATTTCCAGGGCAAAAGATTAATGATGGTCTGTTCTCAACTTTGTGTGATTTCATGTTGCCAGTTGGACAACACACAAATAACAACTGTTTTTTTTAGGGTTTTTTTCCCTTTATTAACAACAATATTAAACAAGGAATAGGGATGCGATTAAATGTTCCTAAAAGGTCATATTAATTATGACATAATTATATTTCTAATTATATTCTAATGTAATGATTATCATTTTTTTTGTGCCAATAAAACTTTTATAAACTCCAATAAAACAAATAATGTGTTTGTGAATCTAAAAAGCAGAACAAAAATGTTACCTTTATCAGTTTTTTGTCGCTTGACTGACAAATCAAGGCAGGGCTTCACTTTCGGGTTGGGGATTTCACTGTCAGATGTGTTGTTTTCAAAATCTCTCATTCTTTTTCGCTCGGAACGATCATCATCTGTAAAACAGTGTTAGGGATAAAACAACAAATACTGAAGCATGTTTTCTTGTACATGATGCAGAATAAAACTTGGTTTAGCCTATATGATAGCATTTTAAATGATCGGTATATGGTAAAAAAAATATTGGTATATGGTAAAAAAATATTGGTATATGGTAAAAAAATAATTGGTTTATGGTAAAAAAATATTGGTATATGGTAAGAAATTATTTGTCCCAAGTCCAAAATAACAATTATAATTCTAAAGCCATGACTAATTAATAGCAGTTTGTTAACGACAGAAGTAAAGTCAGTATTTGGTGCACTTTATCAAAACCAATATGTATTGGATCTAGTATGACATCACAATGCCCTCTTAGTTGACTTCCTACTTTTTGCACTCAAAATATTTTCTTTGCTATCTTGAGCAAATTTAAATGAGGCAAACTGAAATACATTGAAGCTGTGTTTGTTTTCACAACAAAGAATGAAGATTGAAATAAATGAGGAACAAAAGATACACTAAGTACAATGGGGCCTTTAACCAAATATCAGTTTCAGATTTTAATTAAGTTTGAAAATTAATTTGCGTGGTTTGGCAGCAAACGAAAATTCGTTCATTGTTGTCAATATATCCTTAAAAAATATCACCACAGTAGCTAAAATACTAAGTATAATATCAACCAACAGATTGAAATGAAGTTAAAATATTTCTAAGACTGGTTTAATTTCATAGAAAACTAGATGAAGTTGTATTGAAAAATATTTCAGCGCTAAATTGACTCATTCAGATGATTTCTGTTGCACAATCGGAGGATTTTGACGTAGGGTTTATTTTGACATATAATTTCCTCATATTTTAACACAACTGTAAAGCAAACGATTTTCTCAGCATTTTACCCAGCTTGAATCATTTCATTGTTGAAACACAAGCTACGGCCGAGATAAAGTTACAAAAATGGAGCTTATGTAACACAATGGTACATACAACCAGACTTGGACAACTAGATTTTTTTTTGGTTTTTCAAATTAGATTAGAATTAAAATTAGAGCATCTCCTTTTTTGAAAATTAGATTAGAATTAGAATTAGAATTTTCTCAAAATCTAGAAATTAAACTAGAATTCAAACTAGAATTAGATTTAAGCCAACCAACTTTAGTTTGTTTCAAGTTTGAACTTGTAGATTTACACATTTAAAACAATACGATTCGGTGCATCTAAAACGTGTTCGAACGGAGCTGAGTGCCAAATTTCACTGATAAACGTGTTTCAGTGATGTAGTTTGGTCTTGTTAATTGCATGGTTTTGTGCGCTTTGGTTACAAAATGCATGCTCAGATCACATGTCTAAAAGTGCCGTTGGACAAACTAGCGATTTTGGGAAAACTGTGAATTAGATTAGAATTAGAATTAGAGCTTACTCGATAATTCTAAATTAGATTAGAACTAGAATTACCGCCATTTTGCTCTAATTTGCCCAACTAGACAACTAGAATTATCTAGTTGTCCAAGTCTGCATACAACTGTAAATGTTGAAACATTTTAGTTTATTTATTTAATTTGTTAACAGTGTTTAAAATTGATTGTATCTTTAGATGAGAAGTCTTACACAGAAATTGTTCATTGAGTTGTGCACCAAGCATTTCATGCATTACCTTGTTTACTTGCTGAAACTTCGATCCCTTCATCATCACTAAAACCCTGTGGTTGCAGAATGTAGACCCCTGGGAAAAGAACACAAGTTTTAAGTGGGTTGAAATGCATATACATTATGGTACTGACTAAAATGGCTGGGAATCTTAATAAACATGTTTTCAAACAAGCCAAAGCATTATATTTTACCGTTAGCTCAAATACTAACCACCAATAATTTTTTTAGGCTCTAATACCAAAGACCACAAAGCACTAGAAAGGTGGCTTTCTAATATACTTCCATTTTATATATTTTATATCCTATTTACCAATTTACTATACACATCATTTGATCTACACATATGAATGTTGTTCCAGGTAATTACGAATGGGTCCCCACACGTGTGTTTGTACAAATTTATGGTAAACAGATGTTTCGGTTATTTTTAGATTCTTAAAGAAAAAACTTTCAGAAAAGCTTTAACCCAACTTTAAAAGTTTTGTTCGTATTTTTTTTGCATCATTATTGTCATATAATTACAAAAAAGCAGTAAATGAGAACAGGAAAAATACTTTTTATTTAATTCTATGCTTTGACATTGATATTGTCATTCAAGGTAAGTTTTTAAACACAATTTACAAAAAGTTTAAAAATTCTTTAGAATACCTTACATTGGACCAACCAACAAAGCATGTAACTTCAGATTATGTTCTTAAGTCAGTACAGCCGTTTTAATTTTTTTTCATTTTGTGGGCTTGTGGGTGAACCGCTAGGTCATTCGGGATCAAACTTAAGGAGGTTTAAATTTGGATTAATAACTAAAATGTGTCTAAATTTGAAAAAAATTAAAAAAACAGTGTATTACCATTCCTGGATGTAAACAATGAAGCAAAATGTTCAGGTTTTAAACAATTTTCACATACTAATGACAGATAAAATGTTGGCATTTAACCTATTTTACATGTATGTAAAAAAAACTGTTTAACCTGACATGTATGTGACATTTAACAAAATATCTCACAAACTCTTGTAGGTATTGAGAAAGGTAAGAATTAATCCAAATAGGTTAAATAACTTTCACCCATTTCGCTTGTGTGTGATATTTCATGCGTCATCAGATATATAATATCTGTTACAAATTGTTTTGCAAACACATACCAGAAATTTAGATCAGGCGTGTGCGATCTGTGGCCTGTTGACAAACGGTTGTGCAGCTGGCAGAGAAGCTTGGATTTTAAATGTACTAGCAAACAAGTCCAATAGTTATATATTTTTGGGGCTAGAATGAAAAGCGAAAATTAATTGTAGTTAACTCAATTTAGGTATTTTCGGTATGCAACAAAGTAAAATCACCTTGTGATATATAAAGGTGAAGCCTACCACTTAAAATTGGTAATTGTATTTGACCCCACAGTGACAAAGGTTGCACATCCCTGGTTTAGCTAATTGCATACAATATATTTTTTGAAAATAAAATTTACTTGAAATTGACCCTTAAAATCAAGGGTGGACAATTTTGACCCACTTGTTTAACATGCAGATTAAGTAGAAAAACATAAGAATATCCTTTTTTGTAAAGCTGAAAACTAACATGGTAAATTTGTTACCTCAAAACAGTGTCAGAAAGTTGAGATGGCTTCACATAGATAATAAATCCATATGTGCAGAGCAGAGTCATTTGGCTTAATCCACGATCTATCCAACATAGTAGAGTTGTTGCAATACATTAGGATCAGTAAAAACTAACCTATTTTTTGTTCAATGAGTAGCTGTGGAAAAAACAAAATAAGTAACAATTATTTTATACAAACAGAAAAGGTAAATAAAAAATTTTGTTTCATATTATTTTCTTCGCTGCTTACTTAATGTGCCCTAACAGCACCAGCTGTTTTCTGAAATACAGTTTACTTAACCAGTCGGAACCGACGCAGATAAATTCGTCTTCAAGTTTATTGTTGGCAAATAATGGTAAGAGACTTTTTACGGGTAATCCTCAAATTTTGCCGCGCAAATAAAATAATCTTGCACAGACAATTATCTTTCTGTGATATCATAATTGGGCAAATAATTATTGCCTCATACTAACTAAGGCCAAAAAATGATGTACAATAAAAAGTAGTAGGCGATTTATTTTTGTGAAAAAAATATTTTCGACGTCTACGATGCGCGCTTAAACCAAAAACGTTTTCGCAACGTTTTTTTCCATGAGGTTTTTGTTTCGCTTTGGATGCGCATGATTAGTTTTGTTTGATTTGTTTTTTTTTGTTTTACTAAAGTTTTCTTAAGGAAAAGGAAACAGAAATATAAAACTATTTGCAAAGAATAAAAAAAATGCAATACGTAATGTAATAATGGTATTATATATCTGAAATACATCTTTTTGTTGGTTTGTTAGCAGATTTTGGTATATCTGCGAAGTGATAGTAATCGGGTATATGTTTTCAAAACACTTGTCAAACTTTTACCTTCGGGGCCGGAACACAATTTCGTTGTTCGTCAAACTTCACAAGTTCGGGAAACATTTATTTCCAGGCTAAAATCAGTGTTGACAGTGTTGTAAAAACAAATTAATTTCGCTAGAAAACATCTTGAATGTCTAGAGAGCAAAAAAGGGATAAAAATCAGAAAGGGCATTAAAATAGTTCTTCGCAGACACAATCAATCAATCCTCAGCTGAAAGCTCAACATACTAAACTGACTTAACACGCAAAGAATGATAAGAAACGCACAAAAGATTAAACCGAAAAAGCGTAAAAGGCGGAGGACACACGTTTTTGTAAGAAATTTATTGTTTACATTTAGTAGATACATTAAACCTTGATTATTCCAGGGTCGTTTCAACCAAAATACGGATTAATCGATATCGATTAGTTCAAGCCTTTACATTACAAATCATTTGCACCTCTAAAGTTCCGAATTACCAAATCTTGTTTAACTGACGTTTACTGTACTACCAATGTGATCCACTAAGCATATTTTTAGCAGGTTCTGTCAGCGGGTTAGTGCTGTACTGGCTTGCTTCAGCAGGGGATTAGCTTAGTTGTGAGCCCTGTCGAAATTTGGGTGGTCGATTTAGATGTGTAGCGAGGACACGACCTATAGGTCAAAAACACTTGGAGGCGTTGTCTTTAAATGATCGTTGGTAGAGGCAAATTGTAGGATCCGCTCCTGGGCCAGCAATATTGGGCGCTGTCGGTATTTCACTGCTGGACGGCAGATCGCTGTAAGTGGCGTGACTTTTTGCGGTCTTTAGCGTTTCATAACTTTGTAGCCGCATCTGCCTCGATGACGACTTGTCAAGGACGACTACAGTGTAAACTGTAATGTTCATAGCAAATTGTTAGGTAAGTCTGATCTTTGTATCTCAATAACAGCTGACTGATTAACAGCCACAAAGATATCTCTTCTTTCTTTGTATTCTTGAATAAACGTTTCAAAGGCGAACAATTAAATCAGCTCTTAACGGGGGCAACGTTGGTGGAACCAGTCAGGTTGGGATCTAAAAGCTACCCGTGTTAGGGAAAGAGGGTGGGGTTCAACAAGAAAAGAAACGACCACAAGGAACCCTGTTGGATAGTTTCCGGCGCCAGAAGGAAGGCTGCAGTAAAAACATAGTGACGATAGAAAATGTAGTACAACATATAAAAGAAAGACAAAAGAGGAAATAAAAAAGGCACAAAAAAGCAAAACTAGAAAAACAAAATGACTCAAAGTTCTTAGGCATCGAACGAAACGGAAATGTTATATCTTAGAAAACCTATTGTGACGAGTTAAACACATTTCCTGTTGTTTTATAAAATGCTCCCGTACACGAAAATACAAACGTTAATGTAAACATTGTATGCAATAATAACCTGACCCCTACAGTGCCATGCATATGTAAAAAGTACCTCAAAAGGATATTTTTCAACGCATTTCTACTAATTCTGCTTTTGATACCTTCGGTCTGTTACTCGTCTTTGCAACTTGATGGCAGTCTTTTAACCTGGAAAAGTGGTACTCAACTAATCCTGGACCGTGGCCCCTTTTAAATAACAATGAAAAATCTGTGCTCCCCTGCAAAAAATTAAATGGCAAACTCGTGTTGAAATGTGGCGGTAATTTCGGATATATACAAATCGAAAGAGTAAACAACAAACTAAAATCTTGACAAACCTCAATATGAATGAAGAGTGTTAGGGAATAAATATTTGTTTAAATATTTTATTACCTGGTTGAGATATTTGCAGCACGCACTCAATTTTGCCCATTAGATTAGAAAGTGACTCGCTGATTTCAGTGAGTGTTTATAGTGTGCCTACAACCGTGCCCCCCGGAATGCAGCATGTGCTGGTCCAATCCTGTTTATTAACCATCCCTTGGCTAAATAATTTGTGAAGTGACAAAACTTGTTGAACGTTGATTTGTCCAGTTTTTTTCCTTGGCAACTTTCGAAGATAGAATTTATCCCACTTTATTTCTACACACTGTATTCCTCTTACATAAACTATAAAAACTTGTTACAGATGCTGGTGGATGTATATTGTTAGCATGCATCGCACTGTGGAACTATACACTAATAAAAGTTTGTGCATTGTGAACGAAACCTCCCTAACATTTATGCAAAATAATTTATCAGCATTAATTTGTGGCTATTTGGTGATGATTTTTGCTGTTTATAGGGCAGAATCTAGTGAAAAGGTACGTTTTGTAACACTTTACTATGGGTTACAGAAGACAGAAATTTTGCTCATGCAGATATTAACCCTAATGCAGTGTAATAAAAACCCTACGGCATGATGGTACAATATTATTGACGTTTATGTAATATAGTTGTTTGCAAACAGAAAAAAATGTTTTATGGCATGAAAAACAATCAAATTACATAAAATCTACACAAATCTATAAAGCAACAAAAATAGATGAACACACTCACAAAACGAAACTATTAGGTTACAGTGTATACAATACTGATGTGCACAAATAAAATTAAACTCAGTTTAAGTTGATGGAAAAAATAAATTGATAAGCATGTTTGCAGTAGTTACAGCATCAGTATAATGAGCAACAAAAAATAAAAATGGGCAGTCATAGGAAATAAATGCACACCACTACAATTTATAACAGGGCTTTAATAAATATAATCTAACACCATTACTAATAGTTTATAGAGTAACACAAAATTGTCATGTGAAAACAGTTTGGTATATTAACAGCATTTGTAATATGGACCAGAATAAGAAAAATAGCTGTGGACCTTGTGACAAAAACATGACAATGTAAAAACACAATTAGATCACAATGGTTAAAAGCGCAGCAGCCAGACCTGTGGCTGAGTAATTAAAAAAAAATAAAGTTGTTATAATTTGTTACGCGGACCGATAAATGCATAAAACTGATAACGTGTTTGTGTGTATTACGTCAAAATAATTAAAAAATAATAATACGAATTTACAATAGAAAGAAATATGTTTCAAAAATGTTTTATGTTGTTCAACAATTGACATACACGATTTTGCAATAATCTACCACATTACAAAGCTATACACACATTACGAACAAAGGTGTCCTGATCCAAAATATGTTTGCACTCGTGCTAGTAGCAGCAAAGTCAATATCAATGTTATTTTATTTTTCTATCCCACATGAGCAGTGAAGGATGACCCACTGTACATTAATACAGACAGGTTAGGCTGCAGAATTCAGTTGTCAAGTTTCTTGGTTAACAAGAGGTTGATTTTGCAGAACAGCTTGTAGAGTTTTTTGCATCAAAATCTATTGCTGTTGAAGATCATGTTGTCTGAAATTCAGAGGTATTGGGTTTAAATTAGACAACAAATAACAAAAAAAGCTATTCAAATTAACAGACAATTCACCAAAATATAATCCTTAAGAGCAGTGGATTTGAACCATTTTAGCAATTCATAGCTCAACAACCAGTCCTTTAGAAAAAATACGTTCATGTTCAAATCAAATTCATTTTATTGCACTAACCATGTGGTTGCATATGGTTCATGAAACCAATCATTTAACAAGCGAGATTAAAGTGCTTGCTTAATCCGGCAATAAGGTTATGCGATTAACTGAATTTGAGTGTATTTGTTGAACTTCAGTAACATGCAAAAGTATGAAATTAAATTTTGTACCGTGTTGATTCTTTGGTGTTGCATTTTTGAGGGAAGCACTAGAGTACTTCCTTGATGTTTTTCTTGCATAAAGATCCATCTCATTTAGGAGTTCATGTGGTATGAAATACAAAGGTAAAATTAAATTACGAATATCTCATTATCATTCATATCGGCAACAACTATTGAAATTGGTAGATATGTGGCAAAATATATATCTTGGACAACATTTTATTTGTAAACAGGGAGTCACAACTAACAAATAATTGCTAGTTAAATAAATATGTATTTTTTTCATTGCAAATTGATTGTGCCTAAAAACCAGTACTAATTTCAATATGCGTGTGAGCATTAAGGTGTGTTAGCTCCAATGCAGGTTGTGACCACTCATATACACTTACACTTAAAATCCTATGAAAACATTTAGGTTTATGAATATTGCTAAATAAGCATAGCACCTGATGCAGTTTCTCATTGACTGATCTCCCAATGTACAGAAAGTCAGATTGAATTGATGGAAGTTCTGAAAATGGAGCTACAGAAATAAAACAAGTTTACTTTTCTGAAAATGGAGCTACAGAAATAAAACAAGTTTACTTTGATAATGTTTATGCAAGTACTTACAACAATATTGGTCAATTAGCATCAGTTGCAATCTATTTAATTGTATTCCACACAAACAAGAACAGCAAAAGCCCTATGCCTGAAACACAAAAAGAACCAAGCCAGCAAACAGCTGCAAACTTGTGAACAAACAGTTAATTGCTAATGTACAAGTCTGTCAAAACTGTAAATCTGAATACACAAATAAACTATAAACCACCTAACACAGTCAACTCCCTACACCTGTTAACAAAAGAAATAAACCGTAAACCTGAAAAGATAAAAAACAGATTAATCTAATAATATAAACATCCTAAATTCCTAAACCTGTAAAGTACAAAAAACATGTAATCTGTAAATCAGCAAATGTAAAATATACTATTAACCATCATAAACCAACACCCTAAACCTGTAAACAACAAAAAACATGTAATCTGTAAATCAGGCAAGTTAAAATAAAAAGTTAACCCACATAAACAAACACCCTAAACCTGTGAACAACAAAAACATGTAATCTGTAAATCAGGCAAGTTAAAATAAAAAGTTAACCCACATAAACAAACACCCTAAACCTGTAAACAACAAAAACATGTAATCTGTAAATCAGGCAAGTTAAAATAAAACGTTAACTGCAAAAAACAAACACCCTAAACCTGTAAACAACAAAAAATGCCTAAATCTGTCATGAAAACAAACTTTTATATTATCACTAAAATGTAATGACTATAATGATGATAATTAAAACCTGAAAAGATGTTTAAGATAATCCTAAAACCTCCAAAAATGTTCATTTAAAATAATGATTAAAATCTGTTAAGATGTTTAATAAGATAATGTTAAAACCTGCAAATGTGTTTGTTTAAAATAATGATTAAAACCTGAAATAATGTTTAATAAGATAATGTTGTAACCTGCGAAAAAGTTTTCTTAACTATAAGGTAACTGATACATTCCTAAAAACACAAAAATTCGTTAAAACCTGCAAAAAAACCAAGGCAATATATTAATAACCCAAATATGAAAAAGTCATTAATGCACAATGACACATACACTTTACCTTAGCAATGTAGAAATGCTCAATAACAAAGATTGAATTGAACCAAATTTATATAACACAATAGATCAATCAAAAGCAGGTCCTGAAAGAAAAAACAACAATGTTTTGACATTTGATAGCAAAGTATTTAACACAAGTAGTACACACCTGGAATGAAGTAAATAATAGTTGAGAGTGTACAGACCGAGGTCTCAATTCTGACTTTTTACAACTTTCTGAGCACTTGCCGATGGTGGTTCAGGTGGTTAGAGCGACGCATAAACAAACACAATACTGTAATGACGTTTAAAGAATCTGTCGGCTGATGTAAAAAGGCACAACACCCCCCAAGAACTGGTCTACTTAAAAAGAAATAAAGGATAGTTAAAATAAACTCAACACACATTTTTGTTGATGAAAGAGGGAAAACGCAAGCAAAATTTAAGTCACAATAATATTGATGGTAGTTGCTATTGGTTCATAACCAGCCTCAATCAAGAAGTTCAGGCATCATCAGTAGGGAAGTCTGAAAAACGTTTGAACCACCACCGTCCCTGCACGGCCGATGTAAAAAACACAATACAAGCTTGCCTTAACTAACTGTCCTGCATACGAACGTCGCAAAATAGCCTATAAAGGTAAAAAGTGAATCTGTCCTGTTTTACAACCACCCAAGCAGTCATTGCCCCATTATGACTAGGTGGCCTGGCCAAGTAGGTTACGGAACTGAACTAGTAATTAAGTTAATGTAAATCCACAAAAAAAACAGGCTTGACCAGCACAAGTGGAATAGGGGACATTTTTAGGCGCATTTTTTGGCTACTAGATAAGTTTACTAAAACGAACAAGTGAGTTATATCCTTGCTTGATATCTAGTACAAATTTCCTTTCAATGGAAAGAAAAGTGTAACAGAAATACAAGCAAGAACAACAAAAGCTGGTCAAAACCCAAAAACAAATCCACAATAACCCTATCTTTACAATTAATATAGGCGCAGAAGTTTTTGTTAAAGAGTCCAGTGATGATTACAGCGTATAACAACATGAGATCACTGTTCTCTGCCCTGCGAGACCCCCCTTTCAAGGACCCAAATGAATTACGCAAAGGCAGGGATGGGAAAATTTAACAACAGTTTGCGCCCTATCAGGGTGGCTCACGGGACTTTTCTGGCGAAATGCTATGTCGGCCCCCTCAGGCTTTCGAGCCAAAGCCTTCATTGAGAGTAACTGTGTCCGGTACTCGGTCCCGCCTGCACCGCGGCCGGCGCATGCGGTGGAGGCCATGCCAAGTCGTGTTTCTATGCGCACCTTAGTTTAGCTAAAGCCATTTAGCAACGCGCCACACCTAGCTAGAAAACGATCTAAGCTAAATTCCCAAGTGGCGCGTCAATCCCAAACGTACCCCACCTATGTTACCTAACCTAATCTTAGTTAACGAGCGCTACTCTAGCGGTAACCCTAGCGCCAACTTTCTGACATAGTAGCACTCCTACAGACTTGGACCATTCTTTGACCACCGAGGAAGACTTCCTTCACGAGTCAACCTCGGCAAAGAATAGGTCACTCACCCTAGCGCCAGTTAACCTAAGTTAGGCCAATCAGTTCCGTAAACCCGGTTGACCCACGACAGGCTCCTATGTTTACATACAATTAAATATTTGAAGTTGAGATGTTGGTTGATTGACGAAGAATGAATGCAAGATGGATACATCGCAGATATACAAAAATCAGCAAAGAAACAAACAAACACATTAATAGATGCATTTCAGATTTTTAATACCATTATTACATTAGGTATTGCATTTTTTTATTCTTTACAAATAGTTTAATATTTCTGATTACTTTACCTTACGAAAACTTAAGTAAAACAAAAAAACAACAAATTGAACAAAACTTACCACGCGTAACGTCGAGCATTCAACGCAAAACAAAAACCTCATGGTGAAAAAACGTTGCGAAAACGTTTTTGGATAAAGCGCGCATCGTCGACGGTTGCGTTCGAATTCAAATTAGAAAATATTTTTTTCACAAAAATAAATCGCCTACTTCTTTTTAATGTACATCATTTTTGGCCTTATTTTTAAGTATAAAGCATTACTTATTTGCCCTATTATGATATCACAGAAAAACAATTGTGTGTGCAAGTTTATTTTATTTGCGCGGCAAAGTTTGGGGATTACCCGTGAAAAATCTCTTACCATTATTCGCCAACAATAAAATTGTAGACGAATTAATCCGCATCGGTTGCGACTGGTTCAGTAAACTGTATTTCAGAAAACAGGTGGTGCGGTGCTGTATTTGTTACTGTGTTATTGTTTTAACGGTATTCGTATTTTGTCAAAACACCAGTTACATTTTGCAATAGTTGGATATTGAAAAAGCCTAAGGCACATTAAGTTAAGTAAACAGCGAAAAATGATATGAAACAAAATTATTTATTTACCTTTTTTGTTTGTATTAAATAATTGTTACTTATTTTGTTTTTTCCACAGCCAACCATTGAACAAAAAAAATGGGTCAGTTTTAACTGATCCTTATGTATATTGCAACAACTCTACTATGTCAGATAAATCATGGATTAAGTCAAATGTCTCTGCTCTGCACATATGGATTTATTACTTATGTGAAGCCATCTTAACTTTCTGGCACTGTTTTAAGGTAACCAATTTACCATGTTAGTTTTTAACTGTTTCAAAAAAAGTTATGTTCATATTTTTCTACTTACCTCTGTAAAAGTGCAACCATAAGTTTTGACCATATGGTCTCATCAGTACAGCTGGTAACAAGGGATTGCCTAGTTCACTTGTAGCGGTTGCGACATAATTTGTGCAAACTTTGCAATTATTGTTTACCAAAATAGCTCGGTTTTGACTCGCTAGGCTGCGAGGAAGTTAAAATGTATAGCATCCAAATCCCACTGTATTGACAAATCATGTTTGGACTTTGTAATATTTCCTGTCGCAGTTAATTAGGATGCAGAGGCGACTTTGTGATCTAGTGTTTGTGAGCTTTAACCGTATGTTTTGTACCGCGCTGTGATTGGACGTTACTTTCTGTGGAAATTTGTGCAAGAGCCAATCGCAAGAGCACATGTGTACAATTTAACGCCTTTATCCGGAGTATATATAAAACCGCACTCGTTCATTTCGATCTCTTTTCCTCTTGCCTCTCTCTCTGTCTCATTATCCTGCAATAAACGAACGAACCGAAGTGCAAGACACATGTGTGGAGTTTCCAGGACTCCGGTCCTGACAAGCTCAGGAGCTTGGGAGGTTAAGGATGGTGGTATACCTTTCTAATTTGTAGTGACGTGGTTGTAACCTTGAGACTCATCAGCGACTATTAACATTAAAACCGATAGCGACTACACACTTTAGTTGAAATATTTGGTTTGTTTTTTTGTTGGTCATTGGCATCTAGTTTTTTTAAAATTTCGTCCCAGGGTTGTGTCACGAACTTTGAAGTAGCCAGGTGATATGTTGCTGCTCAAATCCCACAACTTGTAGGTTGGTTTTATACATTTAAATATTTTTGATGATAATGGGCCTGTTGATGTTATCTTTGGTTCATTACATAGGACTTGCAGTTCATTAGGATGAATATTTACTTTCGCAAAACTTGGACTGATTTTGCCATTTCCAATGAAAAATTGCATTTGTTACTTCAATTAAACGGCATTCAGCAGTATATACACTTCTTTACTTCGCATTGTACATAATGAGTAACACAGTCTGATACTTAATAGATTGCTAGAAAGATTTTAAGCTCTAGGTAAAGGACAGTGGACCTCAGTGTTAAAACTGCTGATGGTTTCCTAGCTTGGTATTGACAATATTGTTAGCCCATAAACACATACTTTCTTTACTTGGAGGTGTTGTATCCTTTTGTATTGGTTTATTAAATTGTTAATTGTGAAATAAGGGGTTTAAATGAAAAAAATATTGCGCTAAAAATCTGAAATAAGTTTGCAATTTGTTGCTAAGTGCTAGTTGCACTAAATTCCATGCATTAAAACTGTATTTACATCAAAACAAAGTCAAATGTGACAAATTTGTGATTTTTGGCACACCATGTATAGCTGCTATCTCATGTAGTTATCAGTATGTTTGCAAATCCTATTGTGGCCATCACAAAAATAAGGACTGCATGTTTATCGGTTCCGTTAATTGTTAATGTTTGAGAAAATGTAAAATATATACAGGCCTAAAGTCATAGGTGCCAACTTTGAAATGTTAAGGTATATCACAAAAGCATTTTTACTACCAGGGTCTTCTGCTACTATTACAAATAAAAATGATTGCTTGTTTGTGTGCAATAATGCCACTTTGAATATATATCACAAAAAAGAAATGCCTGTTTCTCTATGCAACAACATTAGTTTGCTTTAAACCATTTTGCAATTGTTTAAATTCCAAAACTGCTTTAGGCTGTTTTATAATTGTAATGAATGTGAACAATTCATTGGCTGTGTGACAATAGTAGATTAAAACAATGGTGTTTGTTATGTATTGGTTTGTCAATACATTGTTAGCTGTGTATTATACATGACAAAACTTAGTTCTATTCTCAGGTATAAGACATACTCAAAAAATGATATTCACCCATTCAATAGGGCTATTTTCTTGTTGGTATAGAGTTGCAAGGTTTTTGGTTATTTTGGGTCCCCTTCCCTGAAGGGGACTCATATTGAATTTACTCAAAATGTTTTTTTTTTTTTTTCTTTTTTTTCTTATTTTTTCTTCTACCCAAAGTTTGTCCGACTCGTTTTTCCATCAAATCCTTGATGGAATTGGATGAAATTTACACAGATGGTAGATGTAGTTATGTAGATGTGCATCCCACTTTGTTTTTGTTGATAACCCCAGTATTTACCCCGCTCGCCCCCTAAAATGGGTGTTTTTACCCCGAAGTTTGTCCGACTCGTTTTACCATCAAATGTTTGATGGATTTGGCTCAAATTTACACAGTTGGTAGATATAGTTATGTAGATGTGCATCACACTTTGTTTTGTTGATAACCCTGTTATTTACCCCTGTTATTTACCCCGTTAAAATGGGTGAGTTTTTAAACAGTGTCAGAATTGGCTGAAATTTGGATTTCTTGTATAGTATGCCATTTATATGTGTCGATTGTTGCGTTTAACCCTGTAGTCCTAACATTTACCCCACAAGCCCCTAAAGTGTAAAACGTATTTGTATGTTACTGGTCACCACAAACGAAAGATTTCTTTGGAGCAATAGTGTTACAAGGGCAACCAGTTGTATGTTGCTCATTGGTGGACCGTTGCTTGGTGGTCTTTTTTGCGCCACGGCAGTTAGGGGCTTGTTAACAGCCCTATGACGTCAGAAACATTAACGGTTGTTGCTCAAAACACCTCTAGTAGTCGAAATTTTAAACATTGGCGGATTGGGCTGAAATTTTGCAGCACTATTGATTGAGTCATTGTGGTTTTTACATATTTTTTAGTTTGTGTGTCAAACCCAATTAGTTGCTCTACTAGTCCCTTAAAATGGGTCAGATTTTTAAAACGTTAAATAGGACATACTTCAAACAATATCTGGGGTGAATCTAATTTTATAGCTTGTATTCATAGTATTATTATTTAAGCCCAGTGCCGATCACTGTGTTTTACCTTACATC
Organism: Phallusia mammillata; assembly: GCF_965637545.1. Taxonomy (NCBI): domain Eukaryota; kingdom Metazoa; phylum Chordata; class Ascidiacea; order Phlebobranchia; family Ascidiidae; genus Phallusia; species Phallusia mammillata. The sequence goes on along the minus strand of NC_137256.1, from coordinate 25,307,320 downwards.
ACCTGACTTTCTCATGGTTATCTCTTGAATTGCATTTTTTTCAACTTTACATGTGTGGGGACCCATGAGTTTTTGCCTGCAGAAACGACTAAAGTTATAAAAGACGATGGCTAATATGGGACCCAATACAAAATAAGCATAGGAAATATATTTATGTTTTAAAATAGGTTATAGTGTATATGCAAGGGCAATATGTGCTAAGCCACCCTTCTAGTTTTGTATCACAATGAAATATGTTGCATATATTTGGCGACAGCTGTAATATATATATATATAATATATATAATGTTGGTCTACGGGGGCAGAGGGAGAATTTAGTGTTATATTCCACACCTTATCATACAAACATTTGTAAAATCTTTGTCACTCATTCACATAAACATCTTTTTATATGACGCAGGTTTCTCGACAGAATGTTTCATCAATGCAATTCACGTAGAATATCAATGGAATTGCAACAACACAATGTTTCTCCTACATGTGCAGGTATGTAGATAGAGCAGGGATGCACAACCTATGTCTATGCCCACATCATAGGTCCCTATTTTAACAAGGGCCACCAGTGGTTTTTGTATAAATTACAGTTTTAAGGAAATGATATTTATTCCATAACATCTAATTCGTTGGTGCATAAAATTACATCCATAGAACTTAACCTCTAGCTTCTTGTAGTTTGTCACATCATTATTACATTGTTACATGTTAAGACTGTGGATTGCTTTTAAACAACATGCATACAAACAGTCTAGCCGCTAGACTCTAATATCTCCTAAGCATGTAATATGTATATTTTTAAGCCCCTAAAATTTGTTACTAAAGAAGCAAAAGTCACAAAGGCAATTGTATCAATACATGGTTTATTGTATCACAGTAGTCGGTATGTAATTTTAAAAGATGCTCTGGCTGCATAAACTTTCATCTATTGGGACAAGCTGCTGTATTGCCACATTTTGTGAAACTCTAACTTATAGTTAAGCATTTAAATTGAAAGGTTAAAAATTCATCCTGGCTTTCTAGCAAGCTTGTAACAAACAACTGTAACTCGCATATAAATATCTGTTTTATTAAATTTATGATTAAAATTGTGTGAATGTTGTAATCTTTGCTTCTCTGATATTGTTTTCTTTGGTGTTTAAAACCAAAACACTATTAACAAGTTACATTTCTACAAACAGGTGAAAAACTTCCTTATTTGGTCGGTTCTTGGATCACTGCCCAACTTTTGGCATCCCTGACCCATTTGGATTAACTTCATCTGAATGTTATATCACTTGTCAATATGAAATATCAGTTTCTTCATCACCATGTTCGTTCCAGTGCCACAGAAAAAGCTTTTTATGGAGGCAGCTGAGAATCTGTGGATGTTACTACATAACAACAATAAACAAATCAGTGGACGGACTGCAAAAAAAGGTTAATATGGACTAATTATTTGTGGGTTGTGAAACATAACAGTCATTAAGCTTCATGAGATTATGTTTTTCATCTGCTGGTGCAGCAGGTTTTTTGAAAAGTTTCAGACAGAATATTTCCAATTTCACATGACAGATAAAAATTAAGACTTAAAACGAAAACAACAAAGAGATCTGTTTAATCACAGTCCTGTAAATCTTGGTTAAAAATGTTATCGGTCTGCAAGCTCAGCAAAGTTAAAAACACTGCATAGGAAACTATTTTGGTGTTTTATAACACACAGTATAGTTTAATTATGTTTAATTTTAGATTTGATTGAAACCGAAACTACCATTGGAGGGATGTGATGAGAAACTGATGGAGAGATGTGAATGTTTGTTACAACTGTTTTGTTACTCTGATGGTCGACTTGGTTATCAAACACATACAGAATTTATGAGAGAAAAGTCATCAGGATGGACTCAACTGATTCTGTTGTATAGGTGAGCATTTTTTTACATATTTAAACTCTATAAACTCTAATGGATAATTACTTATTTTGGTTAGGTGCATCAAAAAGCCTGAAAATGAGACAATTATAAACTACATCATTAGTCAAATAATTTCCATCTAAGTTCAAATTCTTGTTGCTTCAACCTAGGCGTACCCTTTTCACACCTGATCATGTATTTTTGTCTGTTCACCGGCCTAGGGCTCTTGCTTGCGTATGGCTGTTGTAGGCTGCAATTTCATGACATTTGTACCCTTTAGTTTGCAAACATGAGGTGCATTTAGAACAAGGTCCAATATTCACTTTCCAAGCATGGAACTCTACTTTTGAAGCCCAGGCATTTGTCATGGTATTTTAGCTTAAAGAGATGACTCAGCAAAAACGTATATCTCAGGAAATACTTCTAATAAGGATAACATTGGCCCAAATATACTTTAAAAGCAGCATACTTGATTAATCAAACATTTCTGAATGCTCTTGCCATCATTAGTGTTATGAAGGGGCCACATCAGTTACCCCATACATAGCCATTTGAGTCATGTGAAAGATTGATATAAAAGTTATTATTCCAAGATCCCAATCCTTTGTTGCAATGCTTAAGGTTGTCCATCTACTTCGATCCTTTGATGCTTTGCTGGAAAACAGTTGAGTAGATGATGAAGAGATTAATATCAAAGTCAATGTTACAACCCAATTGGCAAATTCAGAAGAAACAAAACATCTATGGACTGGCTTTTGTTGAGGTAGGATTTTCTCATTTGTGTGTGATAGGTAATAAGGCAAGTAAGAGTAAAATGTATTGAGAAATGACAGCTTCCATCACAATTGAGGTAAAAATTGCCGATCTGTGTTAGTAAATGTATTTGCAACACACAAACACATTCATGTGAGGTCTTAAACATGTTGTTGCAAACCTGTGATAAAATATTGATTCTTATCTTGTATATAGGAGATATATAAATTCATGTGGTTGTTACGCGCTTCAGTCCTAATATTTTAAAATACACTATTTTATTCCATGATCAGCAATACATTGAAGCAGTAGTTAATATATAAACCATCTTTGAAAACACATGGTGTAGGATGTTTATGTGAATTTTGTTTTTTAATCACTTAATACTTTGGCCTCCAATTTACCATAAGCCTGAAAAAATTTTCTGGACTTGAAAGCTACATAGCCCCATGTATCTTAAATAACTATAAAGTATGCAAGATGCAATTTCCATGTAAAGTTTTCGTTAATCGGAGAGAGCTGATTTTGCTACAAATTGATTAAAATGATTTCCAGCATTGTCATGCACTACTGCATTTTGTCATCAAGCTATAAAACATAAGATGAAGATGACAATTTAAAAATATCTTGCTGCATATAATTTGATAATCCCAATAGCTTAATACCAGATATTTTACATTATTATTATTATAGATATAGATTGTTGTAGATTTTGGGTTTTTGATTATTCAAGTTTGTTTACATTTGTGTAGATTTCCAAGATGGAGGAAGTGGTTGGTTCGCCGCCTGCAAGTTCTGCTGCACAACCAGCGACCCCAGCAGATAAACAGACAGACTCTGTAAGTTTGAAGACTCTGATTGCAAAGTGTACAGTTTTGCGGAGTGACATTTCCCCGAATTGGCTTCAATCAGGTTGGTGTATAACTTTGGCAAATCACCATCTAAGCTACATTGGCTTAGTGGTTTGCCTGCCGAAAGTAATTCATGTCGTTATCTTATGGACCTGGTGTACCGTGATTTGTACAATACTGCATTGCTGCTCTGCATGAATTCTTTTGATTGACCAAAGTAGAATATATTTGTAGTTGCTGGCTGATGGTCAATCTGGCGTCCCCTGCTATAAAGCTGACATGTGCAGCATATGAGGCAGGCATCGGTGCTTGTGATTTAACTTTCTATTGAACAAATGAAAACCTGCGTTGGTCATGCAACTCTAGATTTATTCTTGGCTTAAGTTTAAAGAACACGTCATGATTCTGACGTCACCAGCTTATAACTGGTTGGTCTTAGTTAATCGTTTTTATAAATTGGTCAAAATGTTTCACTTGTCATTTATTGTTGTACATTTGTTTTTTATCTTTGCAGACGTCGAGTGGCCTGAAGGAGATGAAATTCTGCCAGACGACGCAGTGAAATTGATTCGACATTTGTTAACGAAAGATTCCAGCGATTGAAAAGGCTCAAGAGGTAATTATGGGTCCCTTCCCTGAAGCCAGAGTTTAGATGAAGTTAAGTTTACAATTAATTAGAATAATTATCAATTTCTTAAAACAAACAGTTAGGGAAAATAAGCGTTAGTAACAGAATCGCTGCTGTTTATTATAGTTTAATAATTAATTCAGCTTCAAGCAAGTTAAGTGGATTATAATATTACCAAACCACATCTACAAATGAAAGTTATTCCTCCCCGGTTGAAAACTACTGGCAAATACGTTTGTCACCTCACAAATTTATTCCTATTTTCCGAAGAAAACCGATGTTTTCGATCTTCCATGGCACGATTCAAAGGGAGTTACCATGACAACGATGTGAGAAGCAAATGATGCTTTGCATTTGTTTCCATGACAATAGAGTGACAAAGTGGGTTTCAACTTTCGTAACCATGGCAACAACATGCCTCAACTTTTCTTTGTTACCAGGACAACCGATGAAGGTGACTCGACAGTTTTTTGACGTGGTTTACAAATGTCGAACACTAGGTGGCTAAACTTAGTTTCCATGGCAATTTCTAACTTTCCCAGAGCTACGTGATTTGTGTGCTGTAAGTTGAAATTTTGAATTTAACAAGTGCTGATTAAGCCGTGTATTGTATTTACAAAATCAAATCAATGTTTTTAATGCAAATATTTTTGCACGTATTTTAATTATTAGTAATAATACCACGGTTTATCTGCATATGTTTTTCCATTGAAATTAATTTGCATAAAAATGGGTGAAATCACTTTTGCAGAAAAAATGTAGTATTTTTTAAATAAATCCTAATCACTAACGGTTAGAGAGTAGAATTAGGCAATTTTTTTAAATTAGCGAGATTTAGACACTTAATTCAACGGAGTAATTGTATTTACATAATTTACACTGATAAGGGAAAATTAATAAAAGTCCATATTTTCATCTTTGGAAGAGAAATGTTGATTTTATTCGCATTTAAACATCATCGTTGATTCTTTAATCGAGTCACTCCCTTTCCAGTGTTGCCAGATCATGTTGTGGTCGCTACTTTCTGATCTTCCCCATTCAGCGTTGAGTTTAGAATAGGAACACCAATTATACCACCATCCACCTTCAGCCCTGCCGTGAAGAAGTGCACAGTTGCCTCCATACCTGTGTCACAATGTAATATTCCAATAAAACTTAACCTCGATACAAACTACACAAACACATAGTGGAATATTTAAATGTGTGTTTCAACCAACAGCGCCATCACTTTATCAGTTGTGACGTCACACAGGCTGTTTTATTAATTTATGACGTCACACACTAACTACTAAATCACTTGATTTTTGATTTTTTTAATAAACGGTTTTAAACACGATTATCAAACATACGAGTGAGTCGTTGTATGTGTTGTGAAGATTTTTTATTTACTCAGTTCAAAAAAAAATAGTTCCAAAAAAGAAAAAACAATGTAAAAATTAATTTATTTTGCAATTTTTATTTAATAGAGGATTCTTTTCTTTATTACATCAAAATTTTTTAGGATTTTTATTTTGTATTTTTTGCTTGTTGTTTTTATATCATTTCTGTGCAATTGATTTTGCACAATTGTTTTTGTCTTGCAATATGACGTCATAAAACAAATTTACAATAAAACTAAAATAATCTCGTTTATTTGACAATGCGTAAATATTTTTTTTCTTTGTACATAAGCTGTATTTACCCATCATTATCCCGATCTTTGGTGGTGAATTGGTATCCGTTGTGTAGCGCCAAACTGTCACCAGCCGTTCCACTGAAGCCAGAAACATGTAAACGAGCATTCTATGTTGGCGCTCGTAGCGAGCGGACGCAATCAAGTAATGGATAAAGGTCCAAGTTTTGCGCAAGTCACGCAACAAAAGGGTGGGGGCTATTTAAAGAGGCCCACCTGTCTAAGTTTTAAAACGAGAAATCAAAGTAAAAGAGATGATATTTTGAATATCATAGAAAAAGAGAGTTTCTCTGTCAAAAAACTGATTGGAATCTCAGAAAGAAAAGGAAACCTAGTTGACATAACATGCACTACAAGAAAAGATGTTTTAGAATTGTTTGAAAAACTGGTTCAGGTAGAAACAATTTATTCTGTTCGACTCTACGAATCTGATAAGCTTAATGTGGCTGTAGGATGGGTGCCTATACCTTTCCCCAACGAAGAAATCAAAACAGAATTTCAAAAAAGATTCGGAGAAGTGAAGAATATCCAGCACCGAAAAGATAAGAATGGTTTACTAACTGGAATGAGAATTGTTACACTAGACAAAGCTGACGTGGAAAAAAATCCAATACCTAGTTACGTGACATTACATGGTTATGAGTTTTATTGTACATATAACGGCCAGCAAATAACCTGCAAATATTGCTCAGAAGCTGGACATAAACAGCAAGACTGCCCAAAAAGAATACAAGACTACCCAAAACTCTCAGAAACAACCAAAAAGGTGAACCAAGAAGGCAAGGATTGCACCGCTTCTGATAAGAAACGAAACAACTTGGACGGCGCGGGAGAAGATAAGGGCACTGTTGACTCGAACGGGACAACAATAGATTTGGAAACCGTCCACACCCCAAGCGAATCAGCAGAAAAGGAGATAAGAAAACCCGAAACTAACTTGCCTGATGAACAGCTAATTAACGGATCGCTCTTGGAAACTAAAAATAGGTCATCAAGGAAACGGCACCAACGAAGCCCAACCGAAGGAAACTTACATCAAGCGAAATCGATAAGTCTAAGTGAACTAAAAATACCAATTACCTGCCCGAAATGTAAAGAAGAGAGCTACGTAACAGAAAAAAATTCAACATTCTTCTGCTGGAAATGTTCATCAGAGTTCAACATTGCTTCATCGTGCTGCAACGAAATTGATAAATTTTTGGTCCCGGATAAGGAGGTGAAAACTAATTGTGTCACATGCCACCAACCCATGAGAAGGATGCCGTGCTGCCACAAGTTTCAGCCGGAGTACCAAACAGATGAAAAAACTTTCGAATGCGTGGAATGCAGAAGGTATTCAATGTTTTGCATTTGTAAAACTGTTAATGCTATACCAAAACGGACAATGACTACTAACTGTGTGAATAATGCATGCAAATATACGCTTGTCCACTGTAGCTGCGGGAAAATAACATCTCAGTTAATGGGACCTAACAACCCGTACTTGTGCGATTGTGGCTATGAATATGATATAGACATTGGTGTAGAACGTATTTAAATGCCTCTCACTGTAATAACCTACAACGTAGCAGGGTTGCGAAACACTAGGAAACGGCGAAGCGTCTTTCATTTTTTAAGACAAAAAAAGTTCGATATAATGTGTCTACAAGAAACGCACTCATCAGCATCAAATCTCAAGCAATGGGAGTTAGAATGGGGCGGGGAAATTGTAGTTTCGCATGGCACAACAAAAAGTAAAGGAGTGGCGGTTTTGTTTTCCAAAAACCTTTCCTACCTGAAACACGACGTGACTATTGATAACCACAGGCGTTATATAATCATTGAGCTTGAAATAAATGACCAGCAGCGCATAACGCTGTGCAATCTCTATGGGCCCAACCAGGACAACCCGCAGTTCTACGAAAACGTCTTTCGGGTTGTTGCTGATAAAAGCGCTAAAAGCGGAACCGAAAATATGGTTTTAGTTGGTGACTTTAACTGCGTACTCAATGATGAGCTAGACAAGACAGGAGGTAGAGCAATGCACACTAACCAACGCGCAAAAACTACCATCTTACAAGCTATGGAAAACCTTGAATTATATGACGTATTTCGTATCAAACATCCCAAGGCGAAACATTACACGCGCACACAAACTAACCCGCACACGGCTAGTAGGCTCGATTTTGTGCTTGTCACAAACGAACTACTAAACAAGACAACCCAGATTCAAATTGACCCAAGCACGCAATCGGACCACAGTATTGTTAGACTTACACTCAACCTTGATAAAATACCCAGGGGTAGAGGCTACTGGAAATTCAATACATCCTTATTAGAAGACCGGAAATTTGTAGAAAATACCAAAAAATGGATCGCTGAATTCATCAAAAATAATGATAACGGGGAAGTATCTCCGCAAATCCTGTGGGAAGCACTAAAATGCAATCTTCGCGGTTGCATTATAAAATATGCAAGCGAAAAGAAACGAAAAGCTAAAGCAAAACAGACAGAGCTGGAAAATATACTTAATAAAATGCGAAAACTACCTCAACCCCATGATGAGCGCACAACCACCGAAATCGCAGCTACACAAGAAAAATATGATGATATTATTGAAAGGCATACCAAAAGCGCAATAATACGAAGTAGAGCGCGATGGGCTGAATATGGAGGTAAAAATAATGCATACTTTCTAAACCTCGAAAAACGGAGAATGGAAAAGAAAGTCATTACACGATTAAACTCAACTTCGAAGATAGAAACGGACCAAAATACAATTTTACGCACTCTTCAAGAGTATTTTAAAACGTTGTACAGCGCGAGCAAAGACCCGTTGTGCACCACCAGCAAAATATACGATTATATTAATAACATAGCGTGCCCAACACTGGACGAGGAAAAAGCGCGTATGTGTGAGGGAAAATTGACCGCCGAGCAATGCTTAGAAGCCCTTAGGACAATGAAAAATAACAAATCCCCGGGACTAGACGGTTTACCAGCGGAATTTTACAAAACGTTCTGGAAAGAATTAAAACACTTACTGGTGAACGCACTTAACAACGCATTCGAGACAGGTTCTTTTGGTGGACAAATGGCTTGGGGTGTAGTAACCTTAATTCCTAAACAAGAGAAAGATCCTCTATACGCGGAAAACTATCGTCCGATAACTTTACTGAACGCTGACTATAAGATAGCAGCCAAAGCGATCAATAGCCGTATCAAAAATTTGCTTCCGACAATCATCGCCCCCGAACAGACTGGCTTGTCAGGGGCAGATACATAGGAGATAACATAAGAACGCTTTTTAATATTTGGGATCACGTTGCCGAGCAAGGAACGTCGGGGGCCTTTTTGTTTTTAGATATTTGTAAAGCGTTCGACTCTGTGAACTGGGACTTTCTTAATGCAGCGTGCTCAAAATTTGGTTTTGGAAACGACTTGTGCAGGTGGATAAAAACGTTTTATGCGGACTCGAAGTGCTTGATTATAAACAATAACCACATGTCAAATCCTGTCAGGGTTGAAAGGGGTGTTCGTCAAGGTGACCCGTTGTCCCCTTCGCTTTTCGTACTCGCAATAGAATTTCTAGCCTTGGCAATTAAAGGGAACAAAAACGTAAAAGGAATCAGTATAGGAAAACAGGAAGTAAAAATTTCGCTATTTGCTGACGACGCCCTACTTTTTCTAGATGGGTCGGAAAGCAGCTTTCGCGCAGCATTTGATGAGGCAAATGTATTTGGTATGCACACTGGCTGCAATATAAATCTCACAAAATCAAGTGCAATGCACATAGGCAAGGTAGAGACAAACCCTAAATACTACCTGAAATCAGAAGGTTTAACCTGGCCTAAAACTTTCGTTAAGTACCTCGGAGTTAAAATTCCTACCACCAGATGTAGTGGTAACCTGTTTACACTAAACTTTGAATCTGTAAGTAAGGAAATTCAATCTGTAACAAAACCTTGGTTGGCAAGGTCACTTTCCTTATTGGGTCGAGTGATTATTATCAAAACGTTGGCGATACCCAAGCTACTTTACAAACTAAGTGTTTTGCCTGTAAATATACCTCGACCGTTTTTAAAAGAAATTAAAAGAAAACTTTTCACCTTTTTATGGGGCTCCAACTGGGAGAGAGTAGCAAGGAACAAACTGTGCTGTAAAATTGAAGAGGGAGGGATAAATATGATAGACGTGGAAGCCTACGTCAAATCAATACGTTTTTCTTGGATAAGAAAACTATTCGATACTGCTTATGTCTCGCTTTGGAAAAGCATCGAAACGAATATTACTTCTCTACATACCATGATATGCATCGCAGCCACCAATCTAAAACCAACCCATAAACAAGTAAAAAAACTGACACCCCTCAGGACGTTTTGGTCATCGGTCGACCTTTGGAAAGATTGCGTAACCCAGTTTTGGCAGCAGCCCACTGTTTACAACAACTGCATGTGGTTAAATAGAAGTGTACTGTTCAAGCGAAAACCAATCGCCTACGAGAATTTCGTTAACGCTGGGATACTTGAATACCACCAAATTATTGACAACAAATCGGAATATCAAACTTTCAATAAACTTTGCGAAATTTACGATTTGGCAAACACCAGTAAAAATCATTCTGACTACCAGTGTCTAATCGCGGCTATTCCCACTACATGGGAAACACACACCTCAAGTAAAATTTACAGACAAACTTCCACTGAAAAAATATTGGCAGGTATACGCAACAAATTACCAAATAGCAAAAATGCATACCAGTTTTTCGCGTCAATAAACGTACAGCGGCCGACCAAACAAGAAAATAAATGGGAGGAGATTTTACAATGGGAACCGCTCGCCACTGAAAAATGGGGAGAAATGTACAAAAATCTATACGATTGCACAGTGGAAACAAAATTACGCTCCTTCCAAATTAAGATTAATCTTAGGGCTATTGTTCTAAACGATACCCTTTTTGGCTTCGGGATTGCTGATGCCGATGAGTGCACTTTTTGCGGCGTGTGCAAAGAAACTATGTTACATTTATTTTGTGAATGTGTATATGTGCAGGCATACTGGGAGGATGTTAGTTCATGGATCGACAGTGTTCTAGGCTGCCGAATCGTTTTAAATAATGGTATAAAGACGTTTGGACTTCATAATGAAAAATTTGATCAATATTTTTTGAAACTTGTAAATTGCATGCTTTTAAATGCCAGATTTGTCATCTACAGATGTAAACTACAAAAACTAAAACCAAAAGTAGACATGTTTGTGTATGAAGTAAAACGTTGCCAACGTAACGAAAAAATCATAGCAATGAAAAATGATAGTCTGTCTAAGTATAAATTAAAGTGGAATGCGCACTTGCGTTAATTGCCTTTGTGTTTGTTCGCTACTGTGTGTTCCTATGTTGTTATTTTGTCATTTCTATGTTTTATCGCCAATAAAAAAAAAAAAAAAAAAAAAAAAGATGAAGGAGCTGGAGGATTAGAAGATTCAGCTTTTGGGGTGAAACCCGATAAAGTGTGGGGCAGGGCAGCTAAAAACGGGAATCAAACATATAATGTAAGATTTATGCCAGGACTCTTCACTCCATACCCTACGTTTTTTTAAACAATTATTTTACAAGTTGTTATCACAGATGATGGCATGAGCATTTGCCGAACGTTTGAACGTTTTAAAAAAGCATGTCGCTTTTTACGTTTATTTGGACCGTTGAATTCGCCAAACTTATGAATAGATCCGGCCAATGTACATAAAAAGCGACATGCTTTATTATTCAAACGTTTCGGCAAATGCTCATGCCATCATCAGTGATTTGAAGGGCCACATCTACTTGGGTTGTTATATTTGCCATTAAACTTACGAACAGATCCGTGTAATGTGTTTCAGAGTGGTTTATATTTCCCGCAAGTTACAGTGCAAAGTAGTGTAAGAAGTAAAACGAAAACCCACCAGTTGCTACAGTTGTTGGAATTGAGGCTAAAACTTTTCTTGCCGCTTCCTGCAACATGGAAGAATCAAACTTGGCATTTCCACCTGATCTCGACTCGAGAACCAACGAAGGAACCGGACCTGAAAAGTGGAAAGTTGAGAATAATTTATCAGGGTCGGTAGAGCTTGCGATAAAAAACTTCTTCCTAATGTTATCAAGTATGTAAAAGCATACAGCCAATAAATAATAAGCTGCAGACAGTACACACTGTTTTGACCTATAAGGTCTCACAAACTGGAGTGCCGTTGGATGGCTAACAAGTCAATATGGCCGATCTCTCGTCACCAGCTGCACTGATGAGAACTTTAAGGTCGAAACAGTGTGAACTGTCAGCTTATCAAGTAGGCTTTTGAACAAAAAAGATGAAAAAGTAAATTTAACGAATATTACGTTTTTCAGGAAAAACTTTCTAAAAGTCTTCTTTTTAAATGTGAACAAGATTTCAGTGAAGAAAAAGTTTTATAGAAAGCAAGAAAAAGAAATCTCACGGTTGAGTAATCGCGACGCGACGTAGGGGTAAATAAAAGATGGCATCAAAACCGGGGTTGGGGGGTTTCCCCTGACACCCAGATAGGACGGGGGTCGTGCAAAGGTCACGGGGGCTTGTTGATGTCTCACTAAGGACTGCTGCACCACCGCTGGAGGGAGGTGTGGAGCGCACGGAGCAGATGTAGGAGGACGGGAGGAGCAAGAGGAGGAAAGAGAAGTGAGAGTGGGGGGAGGAGGAAGAAGCTCTGGAGAGGTTGCTATGGCGACAAGATAAACAGAAGATGAATAAATTAGAAAAGGATTTTGGCAGAAAAGTTTCGAAAATTAGTAAAGAAAAGAACCATCAGAAAAAATGAACAAAGAGAGAAGAAAAGCTTTGCAATGAAAAAAAAATTAACTAAGTTATGTGCAAAGTACTTAGAAAAGAGTTTTGTGCACCAAGATAATATTTTTGTCACAAACTGTTTTGATAGGAAAGATGAAAAACAAAGATTTGCGCGGAAAAAAATATTTTTGTAATATTTCTCATTTAAAACAAAACGTTCCGAAGTATTTTTTCTTACTTGAGCTTAGACTGTCAGATCCCATAAGATCTTGTCGGTCGTGTTTCCTCTTGTGCGACACCATCTGGCTGGTTGACGTGAATGAAAAGCCGCAATTATTCCGCAAACAGTGAAAGTGGTTTGCTGTGCGGTTCCAAGCACATGTCGGAAATCTGAAACAAAAGTTTGGATTAAAAATTTAGTGTTTTTCATATATGTTACTTGTTTTTGGTCAAGGGCTCCAAACAACATTTCTTAGGGAGGATAAACAAGTGAATTGAAATTTAAAACATCAATCTTTGAATATATAAGCTATTGCTGCCAGGCTTAATATCAAGTTTATAGAGCTCTTCTGGCAAATGTATTTTTATTCCGACGTTTCGACGTCCTATACAGGTCGCCTTCATCAGGAAAAAAATGGCAACGATATATTTAGTTCAAACAACTTTTCAAACAATTCTCCTTGATTTAATCCTTACTATTTTACGACTTACTGGCAAGCTTCGTTCTTGTAAAACTTCTTGAATCCCTGTCTGGTGTACGCGTCATCTCTGGTGTGGTAAGCTTTATGTTTCTCGATGTCACATTTGTTCTTGAAAGTGAAATTGCAACCGGGACGACTGGGGGATAAAACGATGGTTCAACAAGTTGTCCAAATCAATCAGTTTAAACATATAGGCTTTTATGGTGACAATAATACATTAATTTGCAACATGCTGACTCAGCAATTATTGTCACCGTAAACGGCCTCTGTTCTCTGTTGCGCCACCTAGCGGAAATTCTCAAACCTGGTAACTGTGAGTTCTTACGTAAGTAGCTCTACCCCAGAAAACTTGACCAGTAACATAGAAACTCTACTTTTATGTCCACAAAAACGCACTTTTAATGAGTTTCAGAAAACTAATATCTTGCACAGGACTTTCAATGCAAGTCCGCCACTACTTATATTTTGAAAGTGGAAGCGCGCGAGTGTATTTTAAGGTACAAGTAAATAAGTGCACACGGCCGTGGGATGTTGGCCTTTTTAAAATAATAACCTAAAACACCAGCTTGAAACTCACGTGCAATGGAAGTGGGTTGTTCGTTGGTTGACAAACGGACAATCTGACATTCCACATGATTCCGTGGCTCGATATCTCTCAAATCCATTGCTCACAAACTGTTGGTTCTTCTTGTGGAAATTTTCGTGCGTCATCACATCAGAAGTGCTAGTGTAGACTTTCGTGCAGCTTGTCTGTTCACAAATTCATTTATTGTTTGTTTATTTCTATGATGGAATAAATTCACGCACTCTAGCACCATCTGGTGACACGCCGTGTTTGAAAACATTGAAAAAGTTGATTATAGACGTTATCACAAAATGGAAAAAAAATGCTAACTTTAGTAAAACTAGAAGGGTGGCTTAGCACATATTGCCCTTGCACATACACTATAACCTATTTTAAAACATAAATATATTCCCTATGCTTATTTTGTATTGGGTCCCATATTAGCCATCGTCTTTTATAACTTTAGTCGTTTCTGCAGGCAAAAACTCATGGGTCCCCACACATGCAAAGTTGAAAATAATGCAATTCGAAAATAATGCAAAACCATGAAAAAGTCGGGTGATGTAAGGTAAAACACAGTGATCGGCACTGGGCTTAAATAATAATACTATGTAGAATACAAGCTATAAAATTAGATTCACCCCAGATATTGTTTGAAGTATGTCCTATTTAACGTTTTAAAAAACTGACCCATTTTAGGGGGCTAGTAGAGCAACTAATTGGGTTCGACACACAAACTAAAAAATATGTAAAAACCACAATGACTCAAATAGTACTGCAAAATTTCAGCCCAATCCGCCAATGTTTAAAATTTCGACCACTAGAGGTGTTTTGAGCAACAACCGTTGATGTTTCTGACGTCATAGGGCTGTTAACAAGCCCCTAACTGCCATGGCGCAAAAACGACCACCAAGCAACCCACCAATGAGCAACATACAACTGGTTGCCCTTGTAACACTATTGCTCCAAAGAAATCTTTCATTTGTGGTGACCAGTAACATACAAATACGTTTTACACTTTAGGGGCTTGTGGGGTAAATGTTAGGACTACAGGGTTGAACGCAACAATCGACACATATAAATGGCATACTATACAAGAAATCCAAATTTCAGCCAATTCTGACACTGTTTAAAAACTCACCCATTTTAGGGGGCTAACGGGGTAAATAACGGGGTTATCAACAAAACAAAGTGGGATGCACATCTACATAACTATATCTACCATCTGTGTAAATTTCAGCCAAATCCATCAAACATTTGATGGTAAAACGAGTCGGACAAACTTCGGGGTAAAAACACCCATTTTAGGGGGCGAGCGGGGTAAATACTGGGGTTACCAACAAAAACAAAGTGGGATGCACATCTACATAACTACATCTACCATCTGTGTAAATTTCATCCAAATCCATCAAGGATTTGATGGAAAAACGAGTCGGACAAACTTTGGGTAGAAGAAAAAATAAGAAAAACAAACAAAAAACAAACAAACATTTTGAGTAAAATCAATATGTGGGGACCCATAATTATCATAGTACACAAGGCCCATTGACGGCGTTATACCAAATCAAACCGGTCTCCCAAGCATTCCCATGTGGCAAGAGGGTAGACTAGAAAAAGCTAGCCTGCGGTGGGATTCGAACCCACGATAGGAGTCTTTCCAAGGCTCGCGATAGAAGATCTACCAACTGAGCTACACAGGCTCAGTGACGAACCCGTCGAAAGTTGAACCACAAGCACCGTTGCCTGCCTTGTATGCTGCACATGTCAGCTTCGTAATAGGGCATCGCCAGATTGACCAATAACCACAGCAACAAAAGCGCAAAATTATTGTTGATTTTCGTTTAACAGAAATAGTTTCTGCTTAAAATTGGTAAAATTGACACTTTTTAGATTTTTGAAGGTTCTCGCAATGCCTTGGACAGTTTTAGGTACCTGACGCAATAAACTTGAATCGCAAATTCGTTACAAAATGCGAGTAATGAGTTAAACTTACATGCAAGCAATGGTAGTGGGTGCTTTTCCCGTTCAAGTGGCAGTTACCAAATTGTCTCGAGCAATCGTCTGTTGATGCGAATCTCATGAAGCCATGAGCTAATGAGTTATCTCTCTTCTTATGCATGTTGTAATGACGAATCACATCCGACTTGTTGGTGAAGCGCTGGATAGATATGTTTGAAAAAGATCAGCAATTTTGAATTTTTAGGGTCACAAACGTTAAGAATAGGTAAATAAGACGCTATACATTTAAGGAAAACGGTTCTATAAGAACTTAGCAAGTCGTATGAACAATGCCCACTTGCAGGGGATTAACCTGTTTTTTATGTTATTGTAATGTTAAGTGTATTACCTGAAAGTTACAATCACTATCAGTGCAGTGGTAATGATCTCTGTTGATATGAGGACAAGATGCTTGCATGCAAGGGTGCTTTGATGTGTACCTGGGAATATATAAGACTGTTTTAATGCTCTTCTGGGGTGAAAAATATTACAAAGATCATAGTAGAATCGTAGAACGACCGACACAGGAAAATATTATTTTACGTTTAAAAATACAAAAAAATATTCGCTTCACTTATTATCCGCGTAAAACTGAGAGAAAACAAGTCTTTTCAACAGATGCAAAAAAGCATCTTACTTTGAAATATATTTGTCAAATACATCCTCGTCAAAGTTGGTTGGATCCAGAGTACCTTTTTTGATTGAACTACAAAAATGTAAAAAAACAAAATTAAATATATAAGTTATTGCTGCCAGGCATAATATCAAGTTTATAGAGCTCTTCTGGCAAATTGTATTTTTATTCCGAAGTTTCGACGTCCTATACAGGTCGTCTTCATCAGGGTAAATAACACTGAATGCGCGTTGCACTGTACTACGGCATGTATAGGACGTCGAAACGTCGAACTAAAAATACATTTGCCAGAAGAGCTCTATAAACAAATTTAAATGTTGATGAAAAATATTTCTCAGTCTAAATATACGTCAATGATAATGTAGCCTGGAAGAAACAGAAACAGACAAGTTACCCATCCGACTCCACTTGATACAGTTCCAGCTGTTATTGTGTCGATCGAGTCGGCATTCTCACTATACTTCACACTAGGTGGCACACAAGAGCTGGACGAGACCTGAAATAATAATAAGTGTTACAGTGATATAGATCAGGTCCTGTAAAGATTATGACGGCCGCTATGTGTAATTTTGTCAGCATTAGATGATAAACTAAGACTGTGAAATTTACTGGACAAGTTATTGAGTAGTTTTAACAGTTCTGTTTGTATTTACACATTTTTTTAATTTTACCGTATGTTAATGAAAGATTTAACTGTTCACCAAAATGAGTTAAACTGTTTTTGTATAGCTGGCATTTATGTTTTTAGTAAAACCACTCTTAAAAAATATGTGTCTTGCGTTCCTAAGTTACATAATATCATACATTTACTTTAGTACACACATATATATATATATATTACTAAAAAACATGTATCAAAACACATGTTCAGTAACAGTAACATATATGCTTACCTGAGAAATGGCTGATGATCTTTTGAATATTTTCTGCAGAAGTTCCGCTTTAGAGTTAGCTGAAGCATGTTCTAAAATGTTTTAACATAAATCAGTGTTAAAATGAGTTTTGTCGTTAGTTGAAGTTGAATTACAACTTCCGCAAGTTAAGTACCGAACCACTTCCTTTAAACACAAGGCCTGTTTTTTTAGTAAACTAACATAATAAAAAATTATCATTTTTCCTCTACTTCTGTCATGTAATGCGCTTATGGTAGCTCATAAGCCAAAGCAAATGGGTTATTTCATTCAATTTTTAGTATAATAAAAGTCAATCAGTAATGTTTCTATGCCAGAATTACTACACCACTTTACCAACTGCACACCCTCAGACAACATAGGTTATTCAAACAGATTTTTTGAAACAGCTTAGTCAGCGATGGTCAAAATAACATACATGATGTTAGAAGGCAAAATATTGTGTGAAGTACCAGCTGTATTCTTTATTGAGTTACTTTTTTACAAGTAAACATCATAAATTTGCCCGGTATCTTCGAATTTCTCTTATTTTCAAGTTACACACCTGCATTGCTTGAAACGATTGAAGCCATGAAGGATGCAGCAACTGCTGGAGGTAGACTGGCTGAAGAAAATGGTTTGAGGGGTGGGATTTGATTTGAAGATGTTGGTGGAGTGACGGCCTGCAACATACAAACTTTATCAACCAACAAAATATCAAGCACCAAAAATTTCTGGTCTACAATGGCACACAAATGAAGATTTACACCATTAAAATACTGTACAGTTTACAGAAGCAACAACAGGAATATACAAAGCTTTAAATTAAATCTGATCAGCAAAATGCAGGCGTTAAACATTTCGATGTTTCACATTTAATGTACTGAAGTCTATATTTCGTCTAACAATGCCTAAAAGGTGCAACTAAACTTTTATTTATACTGAGTAAAATCAAACAGTAAAATGTGTGCAATTTCAATGCGTATACATCCACTCTTTTCAACACTTACATTTGATAAACAGTAAACAATAAAAACATACCTGGTATGCTGTGGTATCAACATGTGTATTATTCCATGATGTGGGTGGGTTCCAAGTTGCATTGCTACTAAAAAAATGTAAAAAGATAGACTAAAAATTTTTTTGTTAGCTTACAAAGCTTACTAAATTGCAGGTCAGCTCATATTAATCTGGTGACAAAATGCCAAGTATGCAACCTGTTTTTGAAATCCATAATTGCTATTTCAAATGTTTTTGTTGGATTAGGTATAATTTTAAAGTTAGCAACTACATTGTCTATATTAGAATCAAGGGAAATGATATCTGCTTCACAAAACATATTTATTGCCAAAAAAGTTTAAAACTTAAGAATTTTACTTGAAAATCAATGAAATTGGATTAATATTTATTTTCTACCTTGTGTTGTGGGTGTCTTGAGAAGTTTCATGTTCAGAAGAAGATTGAATCTGAAATTAACAATATATTGAACAAAGTTATTACAAAGCACACTGGATCTCAAAATAACTGTGGTTTGGCAAAAGTTGGTACTTACAGTTGGTTCTGGTTTGTTGCTGGTCATAGTTTTCATTTGTCTAATAGCGATCAAGTCTTGATGAGTTAATCCTGCTTCAGTCATTGCTTCAATCAGAGGAGTTTGCTGACCAAGAAGTTCCATGAATCTTCTGTATCTAAATATGACATTTTGGGTTTAGTTAAGATGCAATTTGAGTTGATACTTGATTTCACAAGAAGTGCTGTGTTTCAAAATTACACAAAAGTTTGAAAATGGTTTTGATACAGTCATTTCTTGTCTCATATTCATTATTCTTGTCACATATTTTAAATAGTTGGCTTTTTGGTTCTTGCTAAGCAATAATCATTATGTGTTTCGCCCATAAGTGAAGCATAATGTTATTAATGAACAAGTTTACTTTTTAACCAAACTAATTAATCCATCAAATATTGTTTTCAGGCTGAAATATAAATTGGACTTAGAGAAATTGACAGCATAAACTACATAAATTCACGGCACATAATTTGTATTACTATCAGCCTGCAGCGGTGACCCCATTTCTATAAACTGCCAATAAGATTAAATGGCGATTTTGTAATTCTTTTGTGAATTTAATCCCACGGGCAAATTCCAATGCATTATGCGAGCAATAATTTTAATGAAAAGAATTATGTTAGAATATCACATATATATACAAGTAATTCTAGTGTGTAAGAGTAAACTTGGTATAAGCGTTCACTTATTCACAGAATTCAGTTTAAAATTAGGCAAGAAATGTGTTTGTCTTTATTAGCCTATAGCTTTATTATATTTCAGCTATTTTTTACCCCACGTTTTTGTGAAACTTACTTTTCCATTCTGATATGAATGCCGTTATCAACGTCCATCTCATTTCCATCACTCATGTGTCCTGCTGCTGCTGCTTGTGATGCTTGTGGTTCATGGTCAACTTCACTGTCATGTTCATTACATTGTGATAAACTGTCCTCTGCAAAAACAATACAAAATTTAAATAAAAACAATAAGCTTAACTTTAACATAAAAAACTGCTGTTAATTGAAAAAAATGAAATACAAAGTGGAAATTTTTTAGACTTAAATGGTTTGAGGGTATAGTGATATTGATAGCAGAAAAACAGAACTAAATGGACGTTAATATACAGCTTTGCCAGTTATACATAATGCTTATGGCAGTAATTTGCTTCTGGACAGCAATTTCCTCAAATTTGTTTTCTGCACAATGTCAATAATGTTTTACATTTTGCTTGTTTTATGCCAAGGTTGTCGTTTTACAGTTTAGTACATGCTTGCTTTTATAAAACATTAAATTTAAATAAAATATAGTTGTTATAGTTTAAAGGTTGTTGCATGGTTTAATAATAGGCCCAAAATAGGGCAACAAAAATTGAACCTTCATATTATGGCAAAGCATCTTGTGGCTTATTCACTTGCCAGCAGACAGCCGCTCCTTAGAGCAGGGAAACAAACTTTTAGAGTTTTATAGAAATGTTTGACGGCTACTTCCTAACTTCAAGCTTCCAAAACATGAGTTCGTTTATCGCTTGTGTGTTGAAAACCCACACACCCCACAAAGGAAGCCAAAGTATTTGGTGGAAGATTAGAACAACACAAAATCACACGGGCTGATTAACAAAATAAATGAATCATTTCCAGGGCAAAAGATTAATGATGGTCTGTTCTCAACTTTGTGTGATTTCATGTTGCCAGTTGGACAACACACAAATAACAACTGTTTTTTTTAGGGTTTTTTTCCCTTTATTAACAACAATATTAAACAAGGAATAGGGATGCGATTAAATGTTCCTAAAAGGTCATATTAATTATGACATAATTATATTTCTAATTATATTCTAATGTAATGATTATCATTTTTTGTGTGCCAATAAAACTTTTATAAACTCCAATAAAACAAATAATGTGTTTGTGAATCTAAAAAGCAGAACAAAAATGTTACCTTTATCAGTTTTTTGTCACTTGACGGACACATCAAGGCAGGGCTTCACTTTCGGGTTGGGGATTTCACTCTCAGATGTGTTGTTTTCAAAATCTCTCATTCTTTTTCGCTCGGAACGATCATCATCTGTAAAACAGTGTTAGGGATAAAACAACAAATACTGAAGCATGTTTTCTTGTACATGATGCAGAATAAAACTTGGTTTAGCCTATATGATAGCATTTTAAATGATTGGTATATGGTAAAAAAATAATTGGTTTATGGTAAAAAAAAAATGATTGGTATATGGTAAAAAAATAATTGGTTTATGGTAAAAAAATGATTGGTATATGGTAAAAAAAAATATTGGTATATGGTAAAAAAATAATTGGTTTATGGTAAAAAAAAAATGATTGGTATATGGTAAAAAAATAATTGGTATATGGTAAAAAAAATGATTGGTATATGGTATGAAAAATGATTGGTATATGGTAAAAAAATAATTGGTTTATGGTAAGAAATTATTTGTCCCAAGTCCAAAATGACAAGTATATAATTCTAAAGCCATGACTATTTAATAGCAGTTTGTTAATGACAGAAGTAAAGTCAGTATTTGGTGCACAACTTTATCAAAACCAATATGTATTGGATCTAGTATGACATCACAATGCCCTCTTAGTTGACTTCCTACTTTTTGCACTCAAAATATTTTCTTTGCTATCTTGAGCAAATTTAAATGAGGCAAACTGAAATACATTGAAGCTGTGTTTGTTTTCACAACAAAGAATGAAGATTGAAATAAATAAGGAACAAAAGATGCACTAAGTACAATGGGGCCTTTAACCAAATATCAGTTTCAGATTTTAATTAAGTTTTGAAAATTAATTTGCGTGGTTTGGCAGCAAACGAAAATTCGTTCATTGTTGTCAATATATCCTTAAAAAATATCACCACAGTAGCTAAAATACTAAGTATAATATCAACCAACAGATTGAAATGAAGTTAAAATATTTCTAAGACTGGTTTGATTTCATAGAAAACTAGATGAAGTTGTATTGAAAAATATTTCAGCGCTAAATTGACTCATTCAGATGATTTCTGTTGCACAATCGGAGGATTTTGACTGAGGGTTTATTTTGACATATAATTTCCTCATATTTTAACACAACTGTAAAGCAAACGCTTTTTTCAGCATTTTACCCAGCTTGAATCATTTCATTGTTAAAAAACAAGCTACAACCAAGATAAAGTTAAAAAAAATGGAGCTTATGTAACACAATGGTACATACAACTGTGACTGTTGAAACATTTTAGTTTATTTATTTAATTTGTTAACAGTGTTTAAAATTGATTGTGTTCATTAGAGGGGAAATCTTACACAGAAATTGTTCATTGAGTTGTACATCAAGCATTTCAAGCATTACCTTGTTTACTTGCTGAACTTTCGATCCCTTCATCATCACTAAAACCCTGTGGTTGCAGAATGTAGACCCCTGGGAAAAGAACACAAGTTCAAAGTGGGTTGAAATGCATTGCTATACATTATGGTACTGACTAAAATGGCTGAAAATCTTCATAAACATGTTTTCAAAGAAGCTAAAGCATCATATTTTACCTTCAGCTTAAAGACCAACCACAAATTACTATTTTTTAGGCTCTAATACCAAAGACCACAAAACACTGGAAAGGTGGCTTTCTAATATACTTCCATTATATATATTTTATATCCTATTTACCAATTTACTATACACATCATTTGATCTACACATATGATTGTTTTTGCAAGCGACATAGCATAGCTGCACAAAAAAGCTGATTTCTAATCACCGAAACGACTGTCTCATAAAACGTCTCTCCCGATGTCAAGCTGAGCACTACCGCTGTATTCACCCGCCTTAATTGTAAACCAGTAAATTACTCCCTTAAGAGTCGAGACTTCTATCTGACTGACAGTGTACACATATTATGGACTGTAAAAGTCACTGCAGTATTTGGTCAATTAAGGCAAAGTGCTAGTGTAGACTTTCGTGCAGCTTGTCTGTTCACAAATTGATGGTAATGATCTCTGTTGATATGAGGACATGATGCCTGCATGCAAGGGTGCTTCGATGTATACCTGGGAATATATAAGACTGTTTTAATGCTCTTCTGGGGTGAAAAATATTCTCTGATAATAGTAGAATCGTAGAACGACCGACACAGGAAAATATTATTTTTCGTTTAAAAATACAAAAAATATTTGCTTCACTTATTATCCGCGTAAAACTGAGAGAAAACAAGTCTTTTCAACAGATGCAAAAAAGCATCTTACTTTGAAATATATTTGTCAAATACATCCTCATCAAAGTTGGTTGGATCCCGAGTACCTTTTTTGATTGAACTACAAAAATGTAAAAAAACAAAATTAAATGTATAAGCTATTGCTGCAAGGCATAATAACAAGTTTATAGAGCTCTTCTGGCAAATTGTATTTTTATTTCAAAGTTTCGACGTCATATACAGGTCGTCTTCATCAGGGTAAATAACACTGAATGCGCGTTGCACTGTACTACGGCATGTATAGGACGTCGAAACGTCGAAATAAAAATACATTTGCCAGAAGAGCTCTACAAACAAATTTAAATGTTGATGAAAAATATTTCTCAGCCTAAATATACGTCAATGATAATGTAGCCTGGAAGAAACAGAAACAGACAAGTTACACACCCGACTCCGCTTGATACAGTTCCAGCTGTTATTGTGTCGATCGAGTCGGCATTCTCACTATACTTCACACTAGGTGGCACAAAAGAGCTGGACGAGACCTAAAATAATAATAAGTGTTACAGTGATATAGATCAGGTCCTGTAAAGATTATGACGGGCCGCTATGTGTAATTTTGTCAGCATTAGATGATAAACTAAGACTGTGAAATTTACTAGACAAGTTATTGAGTAGTTTTAACAGTTCTGTTTGTATTTACACAATTTTTCAATTTAAACGTATGTTAATGAAAGATTTAACAGTTCACCAAAATGAGTTTTTTTGTATAGCTGGCATTCATGTTTTTAGTAAAACCACTCTTAAAATATGTGTCTTGCGTTCCTAAGTTACATAATATCATACGTTTACTTCAGTACACATATACATATATTGCTAAAAAGCATGTATTAAAACACTTGTTCAGTAACAGCAACATATATGCTTACCTGAGAAATAGCTGATGATCTTTTGAATATTTTCTGCAGAAGTTCCGCTTTGGAGTTAGCTGAAGCATGTTCTAAAATGTTTTAACATAAATCAGTGTGAAAAAGAGTTTTGTCGTTAGTTGAAGTTGAATTACAACTTCCGCAAGTTAAGTACCGAACCACTTCCTTTAAACACAAGGCCTGTTTTTTTTAGTAAACTAACATAATAAAAAATTATCATTTTTCCTCCACTTCTGTCATGTAATGCGCTTATGGTAGCTCGTAAGCCAAAGTAAATGGGTTATTTCATTCAATTTTTAGTCTAATACAAGTCAATTATTGTCAACAAGTAACATTTTTTTTTAGATGTTCAATTATTACTAGTGTTGACAAATCAGTAATGTTTCTATGTCAGAATTAGTCTACACCACTTTTCCAACTGCACACCCTCAGACAACATAGGTTATTCAAACAGATTTTCTAAAACAGCGATGGTCAAAATAACATACATGATGTTAGAAGACAAAATATTGTGTGAAGTACCAGCTGTATTCTTTATTGAGTAACTTTTTTACAAGTAAACATCATAAATTTGGCCGGTATCTTTGAATTTCTCTTATTTAGAAGTTACACACCTGCATTGCTTGAAACTATTGAAGCCATGAAGGCTGCAGCAACTGCTGGAGGTAGACTGGCTGAAGAAAATGGTTTGAGGGGTGGAATTTGATTTGAAGATGTTGGTGGTGTGGAGCCCTGCAATATACAAACTTTATCAATTAACAAAATATCTAGCACCACCAATTTCTGATTTACAATGGCACACAAATTTACAACATACCAATAAAAATATTTTACAGTTTACAGAAACATGCAAAGCTTTAAATTGAATCTGAGCAGCAAAATGCAGGCGTTAAACATTTCAATGTTCTAACATTTATTGTACTAAAGTCTAAATACATATATCTTCTAACAATGCCTAAACAGTGTAACTAAACTTTTATTTATACTGATACAGATATTAATCAGCAAAATCAAACAGTAAAAACATACCGGGTATGCTGTGGTATCAACATTTGTATTATTCCATGAAGTAGGTGGGTTCCAAGTTACATTGCTACTAAAAAATGAAACAAATCGTATTAAAAAGTTTTTTGGTAGTTTCTAAAACTTAACTAAATTGCAGACCAGCTCATTTTAACCTGGTGACAAAATGCCAAGTATGTCACCAGTTTTTGAAATCTATAATTGCTATTTCAAATGGTTTAATTTAGATGATAGCAACAACATTGTCTATAAATTTACTGACAAAACTTAAGAATTTTACTTGGAAAATGAATGAATTTGGATTGTTTTATAAATTTCTACCTTGTGTTGTGGGTGTCTTGAGAAGTTTCATGTTCAGAAGAAGATTGAATCTGAAAATTAAAAAACTTCACATTTATATTTATCATGCAAGAACTCAATTTCAAAATTTCAAAAAAAGTATTTGACAACATATTGGACAAAATCATTACGAAGCTCACCAGGAGAACGATAATAAGCATTTAAACTCAAAATAACCGAAGCGGTTTTGCAAAAGTTGGTACTTACAGTTGGTTCTGGTTTGTTGCTGGTCATAGTTTTCATTTGTCTAATAGCGATCAAGTCTTGATGAGTTAATCCTGCTTCAGTCATTGCTTCAATCAGAGGAGTTTGCTGACCAAGAAGTTCCATGAATCTTCTGTATCTAAATATGACATATTGGGTTTAGTTAAGATGCAATTTGAGTTGATACTTGATTTCACAAGAAGTGCTGCGTTTTAAAATTACACAAAAGTTTGAAAATGGTTTTGATACAGTCATTTCTTGTCTCGTATTCATTATTCTTGTCATCTATTTTAAATAGTTGGCTTTTTGGTTCTAGCTAAGCAATAATCGTTATGTGTTCCGCTGATAAGTGAAGCATAATGTTTTTAATAAACAATTTTATGTTTTAACTAAAGTAAACTAATAACTCCATCAAATATTGTTTTCAGGCGCAAATAAAATTGGACTTACAGAATTGAAAAAAAACTACATAAATTCATGGCATATTTTTTGTATCACTATCAGCCTGTAAGCAGTGACCCCATTTCTATAAACTGCCAATAAGATTAAATGGCAATTCTGTAATTCTTTTGTGAATTTAATCCCACAGGCAAATTCCAATGCATTATGCGAGCAATAATTTTAATGAAAAGAATTATGTTAGAATGTCGCATATACAAGTAATACTAGTGTGCTGTACGAGTAAACTTGGTATAAGCGTTTACTTATTCACAGAATTCAGTTTAAAATTAGGCAAGAAATGTGTAAACATCATTTTGTCTTCACCAGCCGATAGCTTTTTTCATATTTTAACTATTTTTTACCCCACGTTTTTGTGAAACTTACTTTTCCATTCTGATATGAATGCTATCATCAACCTCCATCTCATTTCCATCACTCATGTGTCCTGCTGCTGCTTGTGATGCTTGTGGTTCATGGTCAACTTCACTGTCATGCTCAATACCTTGTGTTGATCTCTCCTCTACAAAAAAACAATACAAAAAAGCTTAACTTTAACATAAAAAACTGCTGTTTATTGAAAAAATGAAATACAAAGTGGAAAATTTATTAGACTTAAATGGTTTGAGGGTATAGTGATATTGATAGCAGAAAAACAGAACTAAATGGACGTTAATACACAGCTTTGCTAGTAATGCTTACAGCAGCAATGAATATTTTCTATAAGGTTAAGGTGTATATGCCATATTTAAAATGTAGACTGTTAAAGTTAAAACAACAATTTGTGTAATTTGCCACCTTGTATAGTTTGTGTTTAATTCAAATAAACATGTACATGAGCTATTTGCTTCTGGACAGCAATTTCCTCAAATTTGTTTTCTGCACAATGTCAATAATGTTCGATATTTTGCTTGTTTTATCCCAAGGTTGTCGTTTTACAGTTTAGTACATGCTTGCTTTTATAAAACATTAAATTTAAATAAAACATATTTGTTATAGTGTCAAGGTTATTGCATGGTTTAATAATAGGGCAACAAAAATTAAACAAGAATTAAACCTTTATATTATGGCAAGGAGCATCTTGTGGCTTATTCACTTGCCAGCCGACAGCCGCTGCTTAGAACAGGGAAACAAACTTTTAGAGTTTTATAGAAATGTTTGACGGCTACTTCCTAACTTCAAGCTTCCAAAACATGAGTTCGTTTATCGCTTGTGTGTTGAAAACCCACACACCCCACAAAGGAAGCCAAAGTATTTGGTGGAAGATTAGAACAACACAAAATCACACGGGCTGATTACCAAAATAAATGATTCATTTCCAGGGCAAAAGATTAATGATGGTCTGTTCTCAACTTTGTGTGATTTCATGTTGCCAGTTGGACAACACACAAATAACAACTGTTTTTTTTAGGTTTCCCTTTATTAATAACAATATTAAACAGGGAATAGGGATGTGATTAAATGTTCCTAAATGGTCATATTAATTATGACATAATTATATTTATAATTATATTCTAATGTAATGATTATCATTTCTTTTTTGTGCCAATAAAACTTTTATAAACTCCAATAAAACAAATAATGTGTTTGTGAATCTAAAAAGCAGAACAAAAATGTTACCTTCATCAGTTCTTTGTCGCTTCACAGACAAATCAAGACAGGGCTTCACTTTCGGGTTAGGGATTTCACCGACAGATGTGTTGTTTTCAAAATCTCACATTCTTTTTCGCTCGGAACGATCATCATCTGTAAAACAGTGTTAGAGATAAAACAACAAAAACTGAAGCATGTTCTCTTGTACATGATGCAGAATAAAACTTGGTTTAGCCTATATGATAGCATTTTAAATGATTGGTATATGGTAAAAAAATGATTGGTATATTGTAAAAAAAAATATTGGTATATGGTAAAAAAATAATTGGTTTATGGTAAAAAAAAATGATTGGTATATGGTAAGAAAATAATTGGTTTATGGTAAAAAAAAATGATTGGTATATGGTAAGAAATTATTTGTCCCAAGTCCTAATTGACAATTATAATTCTAAAGCCATGACTATTTAATAGCAGTTTGTTAATGACAGAAGTAAAGTCAGTATTTGGTGCACAACTTTATCAAAACCAATATGTATTGGAACTAATATGACATCACAATGCCCTCTTAGTTGACTTCCTACTTTTTGCACTCAAAATATTTTCTTTGCTATCTTGAGCAAATTTAAATGAGGCAAACTGAAATACATTGAAGCTGTGTTTGTTTTCACAACAAAGAATGAAGATTGAAATAAATGAGGAACAAAAGATGCACTAAGTACAATGGGGCCTTTAACCAAATATCAGTTTCAGATTTTAATTAAGTTTTGAAAATTAATTTGCGTGGTTTGGCAGCAGATGAAAATTCATTCATTGTTGTCAATATATCCTTAAAAAATATGGCCACAGTAGCTGAAATACTAAGTATAATATCAACCAACAGATTGAAATGAAGTTAAAATATTTCTAAGACTGGTTTGATTTCATAGAAAACTAGATGAAGTTGTATTGAAAAATATTTCAGCGCTAAATTGACTCATTCAGATGATTTCTGTTGCACAATCGGAGGATTTTGACGTAGGGTTTATTTTGACATATAATTTCCTCATATTTTAACACAACTGTAAAGCAATAGCTTTTCTCAGCATTTTACCCAGCTTGAATCATTTGATTGTTGAAAAACAAGCTACAGCCGAGATAAAGTTACAAAAATGGAGCTTATGTAACACAATGGTACATACAACTGTGACTGTTGAAACATTTTAAATTAAACATGTATGCACTCTAAAATCTACATTTATAATCAGTTTGTTTATTTAATTTGTTAACAGTGTTTCAAAATTGATTGTATCTTTAGAGAGGGAAATCTTACACAGAAATTGTTCATTGAGTTGTACACCAAGCATTTCATGCATTACCTTGTTTACTTGCTGAACTTTCGATCCCTTCATCATCACCAAAACCCTGTGGTTGCAGAATGTAGATCCCTAGGAAAAGAACACAAGTTCAAAGTGGGTTGAAATGCATTGCTATACTTTAGGACACCGACTAAAATGGGGCTGAAATCTTCATAAACATGTTTTCAAACAAGCTAAAGCATTATATTTTACCTTCAGCTTAAAGACCAACCACAAATTACTATTTTTTAGGCTGTAATACCAAAGACCACAAAACACTAGAAAACTAATGATGTAAAATGTTTGGGTTTTAAACAATTTTCAAATACTAATGACAGATTTTGGGTATTTAACCTATGTGACATTTAACAAAATATCTCAGAAATCCTTGTAGGTATTGAGAAAGGTAAGAATTAATCCAAACAGGTTAAATAACTTTCACCCATTTCGCTTGTGTTTGATATTTCATGCATCATCGGATATAAAATTTCTGTTACAAATTGTTTTGCAAACACATACCACAAATTTAGATCAGGCGTGTGCGACCTGTGGTCCATTGATAAAAGGTTGTGCGGCCCGCAGAGAAGCTTAGATTTCAACTGTACTAGCAAACAAGTCCAATTGTAACATATGTTTGAGTAGATTAATGCGCCTTGTATTTTTGGGGCTTGAGTGAAAAGCGAAATTTAATTGTAGTTAACTCAATATTGGCATTTTTGGTATGCAACAAAGTAAAATCACCTTGTGATATATAAAGGGCTCACCACTTAAAATTGGTAATTGTATTTGACCCCACAGTGACAAAACCCTAAAAATCAAGTGTGGACAATTTTGACCCACTTGTTTAACATGCAGGTTAAGTAGAAAAACATAAGCATTTTCCTTTTATGTGAAGCTGAAAACTAACATGGTAAATTGTTTACGTCAAAACAGTGTCAGAAAGTTGAGATGGCTTCACATAAGTAATAAATCCATATGTGCAGAGCAGAGACATTCGGCTTAATCCACGATCTATCCAACATAGTAGAGTTGTTGCAATACATTAGGATCAGTTAAAACTAACCTATTTTTTGTTCAATGGGTAGCTGTGGAAAAAAACAAAATAAGTAACAATTATTTTATACAAACAGAAAAGGTAAATAAATAATTTTGTTTCATATTATTTTCTTCGCTGCTTAACTTAATGTGCCCTAACAGCATCAGCTGTTTTCTGAAATACAGTTTACTGAACCAGTCGGAACCGACGCATATAAATTCGTCTTCAAGTTTATTGTTGGCGAATAATGGTAAGAGATTTTTCACGGGTAATCCCCAAATTTTGCCGCGCAAATAAAATGATCTTGCACAGACAATTGTCTTTCTGTGATATCATAATAAGACAAATACTTAATGCCTGATGCTTCAAAACTAAGGCCAAAAATGAAGTACAATAAAAAGTAGTAGACGCTTAAACCGAAATCGTTTTCGCAACGTTTTTTCATCATGATGTTTTGTTTCGCGTTGGATGCGCATGATTAGTTTTGTTTGATTTGTTTTTTTTTTTTGTTTTACTAAAGTTTTCTTAAGGAAAAGGAAACAGAAATATTAAACTATTTGCAATGTGATTCTATAGCGACAAGCGAGCAACGCGGCGTCTAGCGTCAAGCGATAAGGGGTTCACACACGCTACGCAGTTGGCATCAAACCGGACGACGGCAAATGCTGCAAATAGGTATTTTTGTGATGTAAAATCTGCTTTACTGCCATTAACCGACTGCTTTTGTTGTTGCTGGATATTATCATGATACTTGTTTGCAACATTTTTACCCTGGGAGCAGTGGCGGCTCGTGCCTAAAATTTGTGGGGGTGCTGCTCAAAATTTTAGCCTTTATTGAACATATATAAGTTGGCAATATACAGAAAACCTACATTAATAGTTTTCTAGCCATTGTTTTGTGTAGAAAAACAAGTAATACAAATCTTAATTAGCAACTCCATTGTGACGTAATTTTTGTTACGCAATAATGTACACGAGTGTAAACAGCAGACGATATCATTTGTGTATTTTGTTTACTCGCACAGGCTAAACACCATAACATGCAGTAATAATGTGGAACAAAAACACGTGACACAGACTCGAAACTAAGCGGTTGTAAATACGGTAAAACACAACAAGAATATAGAAAAAAAAGTAATGATTCGAAAAAGGTCGAAGTATTTCAGTTCGACAACATTTAAAAAAATGGTCATGTTTCATTTAAGTAACCTTATGGTCACAGTCAGCGTTTTCAACATATTATATGACACTTTACAGATTATAATTGTCACACAAAAAACTAGCCATACAGTTGTTTATTGGTATCATAACTGACAAATTTAACAACCACTTTACATTTGTGTCAGAACTTGTTTATTTTAACATCTTTTTTGAATTTTTGTGTACAGACTATTATTTGTCTTTCAGATTTTTAACTGCTATAATTGCTGCTTTATTTTTTGGCAAATGGCTTATAATTGCTTTTTTTAAGTGCAAAACTCCTTCAAGCTTTTAAGTGCAAACTCCTTCAACACTCTCACTTGAACCTTGTGCTTCCTTTATACAACCAAAATGAATCATAAAGTTATAGTTTGGGCATGATAATTGATAGCTTCTTCCTTGATTCCAAATGACAACTGAGAAACCGTTTTTCTATTTAGTAGTAGCCTACTAGCACTGCAAGTGCTTCTTTTGGAAACAATGGTGTTCCTTACAAAGGTTTGCATCCAAACCGTTTTGCCTTTGAAGGACTCATGGAAACAGCAAAAAGGATTTTTCATCCTAGTAATTTCACTTGTCAAAACATCATCTAGATTATTTTCAAAGTAATCATGAACACCAGATCTACAGAAAAATTTTCATTTCAGTAACTAGTATTTCTTTGTCAACAATAGGATGTGCTTGGTGGTCACTACTATCTTGTCTGTAGAATGTTCATTCTTAAGAAACACTTCCTGTGAAGCAATTTAGCAGCTACTGTTTAGAGTACATGTTCATTATATCAATACTCATCTTTTTCATCATGTCCACGTAAGGGAGTTTCAAAGTTTCCACAGAACAAAATGCCGTCTATTATTTTGGACAAAATTTCATGATTTTTTTCCACTTTTTTGTTGTGTTCAATAATTGAAAGTCTATATACGCCTCACTAAGTTTTTCCTTAATATTTACAGTTCCCAAAAGTGAAAGTGAAACATCATTGTCCACATGCTTCTTTGACTTCTCATGTTTTTCTGCTTTCTCACCTATTTTGGCTACATTTGTAAAACCATCTTTTGTCCAGCATTTTTCATCACCTCCAAACAGCAAACATGGAAAACAGAACAGTGCATTTTTAACTTCACAACCACAAAGCCATTTTTTCTTTTGATACCATTCAGAATTAAAACTGCGTATATATTTCTTGTTGTGGCTCATTCCTGGCTGACAAAGTTGAATATCAGGGTGACACTAAAACGCTGAATGGGCGGGATGGGCGGAATGGAGGGCGGGACGTCGCGGGAGATGGCGGGACGTTGTGAAAACCGCTAAATATCGGGTTAAATTGCTGACGGTTGGAGCTATTAAGGTTGGGATAAGGTTTTATAATAGAAAATCATTAAAAAAAATTCCGCCGAACACTACATTCCGCGCCCGAAACGTCCCGCCATCTCCCGCGACGTCCCGCCATAGCATTTTTGCCTAATGTCAGGAAATAGTTGAATAAGTTTTAGGCAGGGACG
Source organism: Phallusia mammillata (assembly GCF_965637545.1). Classification (NCBI taxonomy): domain Eukaryota; kingdom Metazoa; phylum Chordata; class Ascidiacea; order Phlebobranchia; family Ascidiidae; genus Phallusia; species Phallusia mammillata. The sequence continues at coordinate 25,274,649 of NC_137256.1, read as the reverse complement.
TTTTTTGATTCATATACTATTATAAAACCTCAACCCAACCCTAATAGCACTAACCGTCAGCAATTTACCCGACATTGAGCGGTTTCCGCGACGTCCTGCCCGTCCCGCCCATTCAGCGTTTTAGTGTCACCCGAATATCAGGCGTTGGACGCCCTTTTTTCTTTATACTTACCTTTTCAGCACTTGATAACTGCGAAGTCTTTAGTTGCTGAAGCTCACTTACAGTCACCGAATTAGAATCTTGAAAAGCCATGAATAACCTTTTAATCAATAACTGTAAAAATGATTAAAAAAGAATAACTGTCGTACTGTACTCATTGTCGAACCTGATGGTACACGTGATTTGCTTTGGCACACAATAAACGCGGAACAGACAACTACTTCCGGGTGACCAGGTCACACGCTACGTGGTTGGTGGAGCTGCGCGAGCCGCAGCACCCTGGCTCCTATTTCGCCCAGCATGAAGCGTTTCAAAGTGCGCATGCGCAGAACCGCAAAACGTCATGAAACGTCACGAAACGTCGGAAAACTGGAGCTGCAGTTCCAGCATAGATATACTTTAGTGTTTCCAAAAAAAATTTTTTTTAATGAAAAAAAAGGTGATTAGGGCGGAAATTATGCTAATTATATATTGCTAAGGAATAAAAAAAATAAAAATAATGAAAGTTATTTGTAATATTATGGTAGGTGTATTAAGTAAAAATATCTAGGGGGTGCTGCAGCTCCGCAGCACCCTAGCACGAGCCGCCCCTGGTCAAAACCCAAAAACAAATCCACAATAACCCTATCTTTACAGTTAATATAGGCGCAGAAGTTTTTGTTTAAAGAGTTCAGTGGTGATTACAGCGTATAACAACATGAGATCACTGTTCTCCGCCCTGCGAGACCCCCCGTTCAAGGACCCAAATGAATTACGCAAACTACGGGCTGGGAAATTTTAACAACAGTTTGCGCCCTATCAGGGTGGCTCACGGGACTTTTCTGGCAAAATGCTATGTCGGCCCCCTCAGGCTTTCGAGCCTAAGCCTTCATTGAGAGTAACTGTGTCCGGTACTCGGTCCCGCCTGCACCGCGCCCAGCGCATGCGGTGGAGGCCATGCCAAGTCGTGTTTCTATGCGCACCTTATTTTAGCTAAAGCCATTTAGCAACGCGCCACACCTAGCTAGAAAACGATCTAAGCTAAATTCCTTAAGTGGCGCGCCAATCCCAAACGTACCCCACCTATGTTACCTAACCTAACCTTAGTTAACGAGCGCTACTCTAGCTGTAGCCCTAGCGCCAACTTTCTGACATAGTAGCACTCCTACAGACTTGGACCCTTCTTTGACCACCGAGGAAGACTTCCTTCACGAGTCAACCTCGGCAAAGAATAGGTCACTCACCCTAGCGCCAGTTAACCTAAGTTAGGCCTATCAGTTCCGCAAACCCAGTTAACCCACGACAGACTCATATGTTTACATACAATTAAATATTTGAAGTTGAGAGATGTTGGTTGATTGACGATGAATGAATGCAAGATGGACACTTCGCAGATATACAAAAATCTGCAAACAAACACATAAATAGATGCATTTAAGATTTTTAATACCATTTTTACATTAGGTATTGAATGTTTTTATTCTTTACAAACAGTTTATTACTTTTGTTTACTTTACCTAAAGAAAACTTAAGTAAAACACGCGTAACATCGAGCATCCAACGCAAAACAAAAACCTCATGGTGAAAAAACGTTGCGAAAACGTTTTTGGTTTAAGCGCGCATCGTCGACGGTTGAGTTCGAATTCAAATTAGAAAATATTTTTTTACGAAAATAAACCGCCTACTACTTTTTAATGTACACCATTTTGGGCCTAATTTTTAAAGTACAAAGCATTATTTATTTGCCCTATTATGATATCACAGATAGACAATTATCTGTGCAAGTTTATTTCATTTGCGCGGCAGAATTTGGGGATTACCCGTGAAAAATCTCTTACCATTATTTGCCAACAATAAAATTGAAGACGAATTAATCCGCATCGGTTCCGACTGGTTCAGTAAACTGTATTTCAGAAAACAGGTTGTGCTGTATTTGTTACTGTGTTATTGTTGTTACGGTATTTGTAGCGAAAAATGATGTGAAACAAAATTATTTATTCACCTTTTTTTTGTGTATTAAATAATTGTTACTTATTTTCTTTTCCACAGCTACCCATTGAACAAAAAATAGGTTAGTTTTTACTGATCCTAATCTATATTGCAAGAACTCTACTATGTTGGATAAATCGTGGATTAAGCCAAATGTCTCTGCTCTGCACATATGGATTTAATACTTATGTGAAGCCATCTCAACTTTCTGACACTGTTTTGAGGTAAACAACTTACCATGTTAGTTTTTAACTGTTTTTAGAAAAGGTATGTTCATATTTTTCTACTTAACCTGTGTTAAAACATTAAGTTTTGACCATAAGGTCTCATCAGTACAGCTGGTGGCAAGAGATTGCCTAGTTCACTTCAGTTAAAATATTTGGTTTGTTATTTTGTTGGTCATTGGCATCTAGTTTTTTTGATATTTTGTCCCAGGGTTATGTCACGAACTTTGAAGTAGACAGGTGGTATGTTGCTGCTCAAATACCACAACTTATATATGTAGATTGGTTCTTATACATTTAAATATTTTTTAATGATAATGGGCCTGTTGACGTTATTTGGTTCATTACATACGACTTGCAGTTCATTAGGCTGAATATTTACTTTCGCAAAACTTGGATTGATGTTGCCATTTCCAATGAAAAATTGCATTTGTCACTTCAAATAAAGGGCATTCAGCAATATACATTACTTTACTTTGCATTCTACGTAATGAGTAACACAGTCTGATACTTAAATTGGATGCTAGAATGATTTTAAGCTCTAGGTAAGGGACAGTGGGCCTCAGTGTTAAAACTGCTGATGGTTTCCTAGCTTGGTAATGACAGTATTGTTAACCTGTAAACACACATATACTTTATTTTACTGTGAGCTTTTGTAACCTTCATATTGGTTTATCAAATTGTCAATTGTGACATAACAGGGCTAAAGTGAGAAATTCATTGTGCTCAAAATCTGAAATGAGTTTGTTATTGAAATTTCTCACTGAGTGCTAGTTGCTCCAGGTTCAATGCATCAAACTGTATTTGCATCAAACCAAAGTCAAATGTGACAAATTTGTCCTTTTGGGCATGCCATATATAGCTGCTATCTCATGTAGTTATCAGTATGTTTTCAAATCCTATTGTGGCCATCACAAAAATAAGGACTGCATTTTTATTGGTTCCGTTAAGATTTAATGTTTGAAAAAATGCAAAACATATAAAGGCCTACAGTCATAGGTGCCAACTTTGAAATGTTTTTAGATATATATATAAGCATTTTTACTACCAGGGTCTTCTGCTACTATTACAAATGAAAATGATTGCTTGTTTGTGTGCAATAATGCCACTTTGAATATCACCAAAAAAATGTTTGCTTTAAACCATTTTGCAATTGTTTAAATTCCAAAACTGCTTCAGGCTGTTTTATAATTGTAATGAATGTGAACAATTCATTGGCTGTGAGACAATCGCCGATTAAAACAATGGTGTTCGTTATGTATTGGTTTGTCAATACATTGTTAGCTGTGTATTGTACATGACAAAACGTAGTCCTATTCTCAGGTATAAGGCATACTCAAATAATGGGAGAGGCTTACCCATTAGATATTCACCCATTTGATAGGGCTATTTTCTTGTTGGTATAGAGTTGCAAGGTTTTTGGTTATTTTGTATCACAATGAAATATGTTGCATATATTTGGCGACAGCTGTAATATATATATAATGTTGGTCTACGAGGGCAGAGGGAGAATTTAGTGTTATATTCCACACCTTATCATACAAACATTTGTAAATCTCTGTCACTCATTCACATATACATCTTTTTATATGACGCAGGTTCCTCGACAAAATGTTTCATCAATGCAATTCACGCAGTGTATCCATGGAATTGCAACAACGCAATGTTTCTCCTACATGTGCAGGTATGTAGATAGAGCAGGGATGCACAACCTTTTAGCTATATATGCCCACATGCACATCACAGGTCCCTATTTCAACAAGGGCCACCAGTGGTTTTTGTGTAAATTACAGTTTTAAGGAAATGATATTTATTCCATAATATCCCATTCACTGTGCATAAAAGTACAGATTGTTGTGTAATTGCATCCACTTCTAGCAGTTTTTCACATCACTATTTACATTGTTACATGTTAAGACTGTGGATTGCTTTTAAACAACATGCATACAAACAGTCTAGCCGCTCGGTTCCTATATCTTCTAAGCATGCAATATGTATATTTTTGAGCCCCTAAAATTTGTTACTAAAGAAGCAAAAGTCACAAAGGCAATTGTATCAATACATGGTTTATTGTGTCACAGTAGTCGGTATGTACATTTTAAAAGATGCTCTGGTTGCAACAATTTTTATCCATAAGGGACAAGCTGCTGTATTGCCACATTTTGTTAAACTCTAGCTTATAGTAAAGCATTGAATTAAAGGGATTCAAAATTCATCGTGGCTTTCTAGCAAGCTTGTAAAGAACAACTGTAACTTATATTTTAATATCTGTCATAGTGTCAAATTGAATTTAGGATTTTATTTACTTTTTGTAGAAAAATATTGTAATCTTTGCTTATCTGATATTGTCTTCTTTGCCTTGTAAAATATTAACAAGTTTTATTGTTAAACAGGTAATAAACTTCCTTGTTTGGTCAGTTCTTGGATCACTGCCAACTTTTGGCATCTCTGACCCATTTGGATTACCTTCACCTGAATGTTATATAACTTGTCAATACAAAATTTAAGTTTCTTCATCACCATATTCGTTCCAGTGCCACAGAAAAAGCTTTTTATGGAGGTAGTCGAGAATCTGTGGATGTTACCAAAATAACAACAATAAACAAATCAGTGGACGGACTGCAAAAAAGGTTAATATTGATTAATTATTTGTGGGTTGTGAAACATAACAGTCATTAAGCTTCATGAGATTATGTTTTTCATCTGCTGGTGCATCAGGTTTTTTGAAAAGTTTCAGACAGAATATTTCCAATTTCACATGACAGATGAAAATTAAGACTTAAAACAGTAAAACGAAAACAACAAAGAGATCTGTTTAATCACAGTCCTGTAAATCTTGGTTAAAAATGTTATCGGTCTGCAAGCTCAACAAAGTTGAAAAAACAATGTATTGGAATCTATTTTGGTGTTTTATACACACATTATAATTTAATATGTTTAATTTTAGAACTTGATCGAAACTGAAACTACCATTGGAGGGATGTGTTGAGAAACTGATGGAGAGATGTGAATGTTTGTTACAACTGTTTTGTTGCTCTGATGGTCGACTTGGTTATCAAACACATACAGAATTTATGGGAGAAAAGTCATCAGGATGTACTCGACTGATTCTGTTGTTTAGGTGAGCATTTTTTTACATATTTAAGCTCTAAAAACTCTAATGAAGCATTTGTACCATTTAGTTTGCAAACATGAGGTATGTTTAGAATAAGGTTCAATATTCACTTTCTAAGCCTGGAACTCTACTTTTGAAGCCCAGGCATTTGTTGTGGTATTTTAGCTATAAAACATAAGTTGACTCAGCAAAAATAAGTATCTTGTGAAACACTTTTAATAGAGATAATCAGTAAAATGAAGGGCCATGTCATTTAAACCTGTTTATATCCACTTGAGTAATGTAAAAGATTGATAAAAAGGTATTTTTGCTATAATTGTTGCAATGCTTAGGTTTTCCATCTGCTTCGATCCTTTGATGCTTTGCTGGAAAAGAGTGGAGTAGATCATGAAGAGATTAATATTAAACCACAAACAACCCAATTGGCAAATTCAGAAGAAACAAAACATCTATGGACTGGTTTTTGCTGAGGTAGGATTTTCTCATTTGTGTGTGATAGGTAATAGGGCAAGTAAGAGTAAAATGTTTTGAGAAATGACAGCTTCCATCAAAACTGAGGTAAAATATACTGATCTGTGTTAGTAAATGTATTTGCAACACACAAACAAATTTATGTCAGGCCTTGAAGCATGTTGTTCCAATCTCTAATAAAAAATTGATTCTTATCCTGTATATGGTAGATATATAAATTGATGTGGTTGCTACATGCTTCAGTATGCTCGACAACATTTTATTCTATGATCAGCAATACATTGAAGCAGTAGTTGGTATATAAAACATCTCTCTTTAAAAACATATGGTGTTGGAAGTTTATGTGCTTTTTGTTTTTTATTCACTTAATGCTTTTGCCTCCAGTTTAACATAAGCCATTAATTTTTCTAGACTTAAAGTAATTTTCTAGACTAAAAATTACTATCAAGTAAGCAAGAGGCAATTTTTGAGTAAATGTTCGAATTAATTCCAGCATTGTCATGCACAACTGCATTTCGTCACCAAGCTATAAAACATAAGATGACTCAGCAAAAATGAGTATTTAGTGACACAACTTAAAATATCTTGCTGCGTATACTTTGATAATTAGATTTACACTAAATATTGTGGAGTTTATTCAAGTTTGTTTACATTCTTAAAGGTTCCCAAGATAGAGGAAGTGATTGGTTCGCCGCCTGGAAGTCCTGCTGCACAACAAGCGACCCCAGTAGATAAACAGACAGACTCTATAAACCCTGTAAGAGTGCAGCATACAAGGCAGGCTCCCACATCACAGGTCCCTATTTAACAACGTCCACCATTGTGCCAATGGTTTTGTATGTAAATTACAAGTTAAAGAAATAGAATTGTCTCCCAATATCCCATTCACTGGTGCATAAAAGTACAGATTGGTGTCTAATTTTTCCAAAGTTTTAACATAACCACTTGCTTCTGACAGTTTGTCACATCACTATTTACATTGGTAACATGTTAAGACTATGGATTGTTTTTAAACAACATGCATACAAACAGTCTAGCAGCTAGGCTCCAATATCTTCTAAACTTGTAGTATGTATATTTTTAAGTCCCTGAGAAGCAGCCAAAAGCAACAAAAGGAATTGCATCTATACATGGTCTATTATATTTATATCACAGTTGCCAGTATGTACATTTTAAAAGATGCTCTGACTGCATAAACTTTTATCTTGACAGGGACAAGCTGCTGTAATGCCACATTTTGTGAAACTCTAACTTATAGTAAAGCATTGTTTTAAAACACACAATAAAATTTATCTTTAATTATGTTTAGACTTTGACGGAAACTGAAACTAGCATTGGAGGGATGTGTTGAGAAACTAAAGGAGAAGGATGGACTCGACTGATTCTGTTTTAGATGAGCAATTTTTAACATATTTTCTCACTTGCTATATTGTGGGTTTGTTATTGGTTTATGGGTTTGTTATTGGTATGTACATATATACTGTTTTATTGCATTAGGATTATGGATTTCAAACTAGCATTCATTGAGAAAAACATTAATGGATAATTACTAATTTCTTCAGAAGAAAATTTAGAAGAAACAAAATATCCATGGACTGTTTTTTTGTTTTTCTTTGAGGTAGGATTTTCTCATTTGTGTGTGATAGGTAATAAAGACAAGTAAGAGTAAAATGTTTTGAGAAATGACAGCTTCCATCAAAACTGAGATAAAGATATCGTGATCTGTGTTAGTTAATGTAATTGCAACACACAAACACATTCATGTCAGGTCTAAGCATGTTGTTGCAAACCTGTGATAAAATATTGATTCTTATCCTGTATATGGTAGATATATATTTCATGTGGTTGCTACATGCTTCAGTCTTAATATTCTGGACAACAACTTATTCAATGATCAGCAATACATTGAAGCAGTAGTTGGTGTATAAAACATTCTTCTTTGAAAACATATCATGTAGGAAGTTTATGTGCTTTTTGCTTTTTATTCACTTAACACTTTTGTCTCCAATTTACCATAAGCCACTATTTTTTTCTGCACTTGAAAGAGACGTAGCCCCATGCATCTTAAATTACTATAAAGTAGCACTTTCCATGTAAAGTTTTGTTTCGTTCAGTTGGGGCTGATTTTGGTAGAAAATTAATTAAAATTGGACTTTGTCATGCACAACTGCATTTGGTCATCAGATGACTCAGCAAAAATGTGTATTTAGTGACACAATTTAAAAATTCTCTTTCTACATATAGTTTGATAATTCTGATAATAATCACTGTAGCTAAACACCAGATATTTTTGGAGTTAATTTGGTTAATGTGTTTTTTTTAAGTTAGTTTATTTGTGTAGATTTCCAAGATGGAGGAAGTGGTTGGTTCGCCGCCTGGAAGTCCTGCTGCACAACAAGCGACCCCAGCAGATAAACAGACAGACTCTGTAAGTTTGAAGACGTTCATTGCTTTGACAAATTGCACAGTTTTGCGGAGTGACGTTTCCCCAAATTGGCTTCGCCAGTTCGAGGTAGCCAACGTGATTTAACTTTCTGTTGGCGCGGCTGATTCGCGGCATATAAACGAAATGCAAACTCGCTTTCGTCCTGCAACCGCAAATGCACTTGATTTATTCTTGGCTAAAGTTTAAAGAACACGTCATGATTCTGACGTCACCAGCTTACGATTGGTTGAAAGTCTTGGTTCGTTGTTTTAATAATTTTTTTTAAAATTATTTTACCAGTCATTTTGTTTTTTAGGCGATACAGTGAAATTGATTCGACATTTGCTAACTAAAGATTCCAGCGATCGAGCAGGCTCAAAAGGTATTTTAAAATAAAGTACAACTTGGCATTATTTATCAGGGATAGTTACCGAGCACCGCGGTTTTTGATGATCGGTACTCGACACAAAATCCTCTGAACATCGTATAATGATAAGTCTGAGTTTAGATAAAGTTATGTTTACAATCTATTAGCATATAAGTATTAATTTCTTGAAACAAGCAACCGGTATACAATGATCACATATGTGGGAGTTGTTTGTGTTTAGCATCATAACAAGTAACGGCAAATCAGCGTTAGTAACAAAATCGCTGAAGTTTATAATAGTTTAGTAATTTATTCAGCTTCAAGCAAGTTAAGTGGAGAAAATATTTGCAACACAAACGCAATTCTGTGATTTACGTTGGAAAAGCCTTTTCAAAAAAAGGCTACGTCTCAAGAAAAATGGCGTATTTTTTTTTGCTTTTTCTTACGACCCCACACGCATGCCTTCCCTGCAAACAACTCGTGACCCCCTTTGGCGGCCGTGGGCCCGCTTTGAGAACCGCTGCAATAGGGAAACATGAGATGGTTTATCAAACAAAACAATTTCGGTCTTTTACATCACAATATACCTGAATATTTGTGCCAATTTCTTACATTTTAACCAATGTTTTAATTCCAACATTGTCCAACCATAACGTGGGAAATACGTTTGTCACCTCACAAACTTATTCTCATTTTCCGAAGATATCCGGAGCAATCCGATGTTTTCCGATCTTTCCTGGCACGATTTGTTGTTCGTTCCTCAATCCGAGAGATAAAAGACATGTGCTACGTTGGTACGGAAGTCAACCACAGCACACGCGCCACTTCCGTTGCCATGACGACCGAGTTAGAAATAACGGTTCACCGTTTGTTGCTAGGACAACCGAGGAAAAAAGGAAGTTACCATGGCAACGGTGTGAGAAGCAAATCGTGCTTTGCATTTGTTTCCATGACAAAAGAGTGACAAAGTAGGTTTCAACTTTCGTAACCATGGCAACAACGTGACTCAACTTTTCTCTGTTACTAGGGCAACCGATTGAAGGTGACTCGACATCTAACTATAGTTTCCATGGCGATTTCTAACTTTGCCAGCGCTACGTCATTTGTGTGCAGTAAGTTGAAATTTTCTTAACTTCTGCTTATTCTGTCTTTGCTATCTAAAATGGAAAGCTCGTAACACAATTTAACACTTGCTGATTAAGCCGTGTATTGTATTCACAAAATCAAATCAAGGTTTTTAATGCACAATTTTTACACATGTTTTAATTGTTACTAATAATACCACGGTTTATCTGCACATTTTTTTAACATTCAAATTAATTTGCACGAAATTCAGTTAAATAACTTTTGGAGAAAAAAACTTCGTTGTTTTTTTGTTACATCCTAATCACTAACGGTTAAAAAGTAGAATTAAGCGAATTTTAAGATCAGCAACATTTACACTTAATTCAACAGGGTAATTGTATTTACATAATTTACACCGATACGGGAAAATTAATAAAAGTCCGTGTTTTTATCTTTGGAAGAGAAATGTTGATTTTATTCGCATTTAAACATCATCGTTGATTCTTTAATCGCTTCATATTCTCCTTTCCAGTGATACCAGATCATGTTGTGGCCGTAACCTCCTGATCTTCCCCATTCAGCGTTGAGTTTAGAATGGGAACAACCATCATACCACCATCCACCGTCATCGCCGAAATAAAGTGCACAGTTGACTCCACTCCTCCTGTGTCACAATGTAATATTCCAATAAAACTTAACCTCGATACAAACTGCACAAACACATGGTGGAATATTTAATCGTGTATTTCAACCAATAGCGCCATTACTTATCAGTTGTGACGTCACACAGGCTGTTTTGATGGTTTTATGACGTCACACACTTACTACCCAAATGAATTTATTTTTGGATTTTTTTGATTTTTTTAATAAACGGTTTTTAAAAAGATTATTAAACATACGAGTGAGTCGTTTACTCAGTTTTTTTTTAAAATTAAACAAAAATTAATTTGCATTTTGATCATTGTATTTTTCCTGTAGTTTATATGTTTTCTGTGTAATTAATTTTGCACAATTGTTTTTGTCTTGCAATGTGACGTCATAAAAGAAATTTGCAATGTAACAAAAAAATCTTGTTCGTTTGACAATGCGGAAATATTTTTTATACTTATGAACATAAACTGTATTTACCGATCATTATCCCGATCTTTGGTGGTGAATTGCCTTCCGTTGCTATATGCCAAACTGTCACCAGCCGTTCCACTGAAGCCAGAAACATGTAAACGATAATTGTCTGATTCGTCGTCGATTGCAAACGAACTGCGAAAACAAAACACATTGTTGGTGTTTTTCTGTTTATTTTGGGTGTCCCAGGACACACTTTTCGCTTTCCTTTATGTTTTTGTTTTTAGTTTAACGCTGGGAGTCGACCCGGAACTGAACCCGAACCCGCGAACCGGTTTGAGCGGTTAAATTCAATAAACCTGAACCGAACCGAACCGGTAAAAACGCAGCCTGTATTATTTTTTGTAATCGCCACCAGAATTTTTATTGATTTCAAACAATGTACTGAAGCTTTATGTCGAAGATGGATTCGTTTCTTATGCGGAAAAGTTTGATCCAAGGGAAACTATGCAGCCTAAAACCTGCCACGGCACGTCCTACCTTTCGTTTTGTGTTAACCAGGTGTTTAATGCAAGCGGTAGATGATGGCGAATTACCTTTTTGTTTGCTGATAGAATATTTAGATCGTTTGTAGCTTTGTTTAAAATACATTGCTTAAATTTGAAATATGATAAACGACACGTTAATGGAGGGGTGGGCAAAGTTCATGCGGCCCGTCAAATGTTTGTAAATTTAAAAGAGAAAGCAAACGCTAAATGGTATTATGAGCACAGGCGTAGAGTTTTCAAAAATACCAGAGTGGGACTCGCCCATACCTATACCATGTTTAGTATCTGTACCCATACGATTAGATACTTTTACATGCCTATAGGTTCTGCCAAAGTATTTTGCTGATAGTTACTTCACACCATTTCTTCGTTCTGTTTCAAAAACAAATGTGCGTAAACTGAATAGACGATTTGCCGAATCAACGATTTTTACGATGATTTAGTTTTGATATTTTGTTACAGCGGAGAATAAAAGCAAAAGCGATTTACGTTTTCAAATCCAGCCTACTTTGCACTGTTGACGCCAAAACTTTGGTCACTTTGGATCAAGTTTAGGCCGTGGCAGTACTTCGCAAACGGACGTTACCCGCACAACACCTAAAGATGGATACAGAAGGAACTTTTATTGTTTACTGTTGGCGCAAGAAACTTAAAAAAATACTTCGTGTAGCCTACGTTGCAATAAATGCCTGTTCATTTTATAACAATTGCAATTAATGCGTTTCAACCAATGTCTGTACGACCAATGAAGTTGCAACAAACGTATTTGTATTTAGCTGGAAACATGCTATGTTTATATTTTGGTTAATATACTATGCGGCCCCATAAAATTGAGAACTTTTGAATGCGGCCCTTGTACTGAAAAGTTTGCCCACCCCTGTACTAAATAATACGCAAGATAGGCGCTACAGGGCGTTTCAAAAATGACGAATTATAGGTGGAACTAAGTTAATGAAAACGGAATTTAAACCGGTTTACAAACCGCAAACCGAACTCCAAAAAAAGTGAACCCGAACCTGAACCCGTATAACAAGCGGTTCCACTCCCTGTTTTAAACCAATTTAAATTTTCACATGTTACAAAAATGTATCTTAAGTTGTGGATTGTAAAACTTGTAATGCGCTAAAAAAAATTAACAAAGTAGATTTGATGCTCATTGTTTGTTTCAAAATGTTAGGCAAGGCCCTGGAGAGCAATAACATGTCCTGGTACAACGCATTTTATGGGCTCTACTCGCACACTAGTCGGAACTAGATTGGCCCGTATTTGTATTAAAAGAGAATCAAAATGATATACTGGAGAACTACACCAACACTTGGCGACTTCATAGAAACAATACAAGTTTACACGTAACTGTTCATTTTAGTTTTTGTATTTATGACCCCATTGGACTGTCATGGGTCCTGGCGCGGAGCACCGGTTGCACCCGTATCTCGTAGGGGCTGATTTCAGGCCAATCGGTTCAGTGATGACTTTTACAAAACCTGATTGTTTTTTTTTTACTTGCAAAATAGAAAACGATTTCCAGTTGTGAAAACAAAAGAATAGTTGGAATATGTTTGCTCGAGGTGCTTAGAGTGGAAAAACTCAAATGTAATTTTCCTTGCAAATTAAAATACATTCGTTTTGGAAACAAACATTTCAGGGCCGTGTAGTTATTGAACAGACAAATAACGGGATAATCATTAATAAATTAAAACATAGGATAATTTCAAAGATTCGTTCTGCAAAGGAAAGGTTTTAAATTGATGACTAAAACGTAATTTAATTTCTCTACTTGGTTTTCACTGTTTTAATTTTTTTACAACTTTACATGACGGTTTACTTAACATGTTTTGTACAAAGACTTGTTTGCGAAATAACAATGATTTCGAATGTGAAATGATTTCACAAAGGATATAGATGATGGAATTTTGTCCTTTGAAAAGCTCTTCTGGCAAATGTGATTTTATTCCGACGTTTCGACGTCCTTTACAGGACGTCTTCATCAGGGTAAATAACACTGAATGCGACTAGTACAGTGCACGATAAACAAAGGAAAAAAACCCTGATGAAGACGACCTGTATAGGACGTCGAAACGTCGGAATAAAAATACATTTGCCAGAAGAGCTCTTTAAACTTGATACTATGTCTGGCAGCAATAGCTTATATATTGAATTTTGTCCTTGTTGCAACAAAACTTTATGGGGCGAACTGACCAGAAGGTTTGTTGTTTGTGGACCAAAGATATAAAAACGATAATGTTTGAAAATAATAAAGCGATATTAGTTGTTGCTTAGTTTGAAAGATTGCGTGGCAACCATTAACCAGAATATACACGTTTTACGTCTAAAATTTGTGTTTGTAAAACCGAATATTTGTTAATCAATTCGCACACCGCTTATTCGGTATACCTCTACCTTTTAGCAGTAATATGGTGAACTGATTATAAGCGGCTCCAAAAAAATCGTGAAAAACTTTGACATCATTTTTGATGCATTACTTATGCGAGTAGCTTACATATTTTCTGTGATAAAGACGAAACTGTGAAACAGACCGGCCGTGAATTTTAGTCAATAATTCCCTAGGTGGTAGCGCCTCCTTGCGACGAAATAAGCTAATTTTTTTATTTCATTAATCTTGCAATAACTTTTATTGCTTAAAATTGGCTGTTTTGTGAAGACCGGTCCGGGATAAAATTTGAGTATCAATGCCGGTCTACAGCGCAAAAAGGTTGCCGACCCCTGGTCTGGCACACATATTTCCACTGACAGTGGGTTATAAAGGTAAAATGTATTTTTACTTTTTTAAATAAGGTATTTTTCAACAAAACATTTTTTCTTCAATACAGATATATTTGATTTTTTTTGACGGGGTTCGAACCCGATCAAGTTTTTTTTACATCTGTATGTGGGTCTCGACCACTCGGCCGAGTTCCTGCCCAATTTGAAGTTCGGTTGTCACAATAACCTATCACATGGCAAAGTTGTAGCGCCACCATATGGCCATGTAATTTTATTAATAGAAATCATACCTGTACTGTGCGTAAGCCGTTGCGGCATCAAAACCTGTCATATTTACTTTCAGTTTGCAGTTCTGTCCACTGGTCAACTCGTGAATTTCATCCAAACCTGGGTTGTTTAAAGTTTTCGTCAAATTCAATTTACGCGTTTAAACAAAATTATTTGTTCACCGAGCCAGAATTCTCCTTCCATGTTTCCGAATCCATCTTTATATTCCTGCCAGGTTCGGTTAAAATCCACACTTCCGTTAAATCGTCGTTGAAAAACCTGTCATGCAGGAAATATACGGTTGTTGTAATTCTCCGTAGGCCCTACATGTTGTTTGATTTACCGTCCAGCCTTCGTCACAGACCGCTTTCTTGTTGTCACGTAATCGCTGGTAACCGTTCACTGACGACGTAGAGCAGTTGACAGCAGGTAGTACATTTTCAATTTCTGGAAAATTGAAGCAAACACATAAAACGAAAAAGCCAACTTGTGCAAAACCGATTGGAAGCTTTTTTTAGGATTGCGTAGCTGACTTAAGCTTCTCATGTTTTATATCTTTTCGCAAAAATAACAATCGACAATTTAGAAATTGAAAACCAATGATAATCAAACGTATTAAAATATATGAAAGACAAATAGATAAATACAGAACCAATACAATACAATTAAATCATAAAACAGTTTTACCTCGAAGTCTTTCTCTCATTTCTCGCTTGAAATCTTCCAAGTCTAAGGCTTCTCCTTTTTGCCCAACAGCCCCTTTATCGCCTTTTAACCCGGGAAATCCCCGTAAACCCACTTCGCCGGGCGGCCCAACATCGCCTTTTAGCCCTACGGCGCCGATATCCCCTTTTTGTCCGGTAAATCCCCTAGGTCCCATTTTTCCTGGTGGCCCAGCGACGCCCTTTTCACTCCTCCCACTAATCAGACTCCCAGGTGTGACAGTGACGTCATCACCACACACTGGAACCGTGACGTAACTGCATTGCTGCTGTCCACTGACCAGTGACGTATAATACAGGAAAATTGCTGTCAGTTGTAACAACATGTTTGTAAATTTATTTTGTCTCCTGCTAAAGGAAATAATAAAAACAAGCTCAAAAGGTATTTGTCTGTGTTAAACATTCAAAACAACTGAATATGTCACTCTGTAGCTTCGAAAAAATGTTTTACCAAGCAAAGTTTGCAACTGGGCACTTTCAATCACAAGTTTTAACATAATACTTTACAAAATTACAGCGATTACAAAATAAAGTGTTTTTGATTATTTATTTTGCATTATTAATATTTTTCAATGTCAGAAGAGAAAGAAAAGTCGAGAAAACTTCTATTATTGTGAAGATTTTGGGCAAAACGAGGCTGTTTTGCCTTAAAGTTTGTGTTGATTAGTACTCGACTCATGTTTTACGGCAGGGAATCAACGAATGTGTTTGGTTTCTTCGCGTCACAGGGTTAACGTTGTTTGCGAGTTAAAAAGTTGTGTTAATGAAGAGCGATTTTTTGTATGACGTCATTAGAATGTATGATGACGTCATATACGAAGTTTAGTCTCGCTACAATGAATATTTCGCAAAATGGCGTTTTTCTGAAGGCCTGTATAATTGTTTGATGACGTCACAGTGACGCCATTATGTGTGTGACGTATCCGAAGTCTGATGTACTTCGTTGTATGTGGATATTGTTAGGTTACGTCATAAGGTAAGGAAGTATTGCGTTTGGTCAAGATTGTTTGGGAATAAAGCGATCATTCATGCTGTGCTGTTTTGTTGGCGCACAAAGTCAGGCCCCTTAGTTGTCAAAGGCAGCGCAATAATATTCAATTTTAATGTAAAATGTGACTGATTAATGTGGATTTATTTTAAGGACTGTATGTAGGCTACTGTTTTGCTAATTAATGTGTGATTGTCGCTATGACATCATAATGTGTACGTATGGCTTATGTATGTTATTTATGGTTTACAGAAAAACCGTTGCCGTCGCTGCTGACGTTGTGGTCTTGGTTGTAATTCGCCAGCGTTGCCTTTTATTGCTCAACAAGAACATTCGTTGCACATGCAAGGGTGGGTCGTCTCGCAAGACATCAGGCTGTAGGGCAGGCGCGTTTTCAAAGGGGTCATCTGGTGTTGCGAACGGCGCACGGCCAGGCTGCGCACCTAGCTGTCGTTACAACAAATGTTGTTAGGCTTTCTCGTATATGGCTGCAAATGAACTTTTACATAGGTACGCCTTTAGTTTGTCCGTGGTATAGTCACGAGAAGTCAGACAATTTAATTGAAAAACAATTTCCCGCTAGCTAGTGCGTGTATGCAACAGGTGGAGCGGGTTAATATACGACCACGGGGTAATGTTTGTCAGCCGCTGTGACATAATAGGCTTGTTTGTTAGGTTTTTGTGTTTCGTTTTTTCCCTTTTAATACACTTTGTTGTTATCATTCAAATCAGACTTGAATACATTCTATGCGTTATGTCTTGTTTTGTTTAACTGTTTTATTTCTGTGTTTCGTCGTCAATTTCTGTTCTTTGCACAACAATGTTTTCTCGATTGTTCACTGACTTCTGTATTTTGGGTTAATTTAATTATTTATACGTTGCCCATACACTTACCACGTTGAATGTTAATTTATTTTGTGCCTGATTGGCAGTTATTGCTTAAATTTGTTTAATTTAACTTGGTTTAAAAACTGGTGGCCAAAAGTAGTTGTGTTTGCTAACGTCGCCATTTTAGGTTCGGCGCGGTCTTGCGCGTTTTCGTTACATGTCGTATCGAGTGTCGACACTCTTTTTTGTGGAGGGGCTTGTGTTAAACAACTATTACGTCACATGCGCTCTACGCCGTGCGTGCGCGTGTGTGTATGGTGCAATGGCCCCTTACTTTTGCTAACATAGTGCTTGGTTTCAAACGTTTGCTTTAATGATGATTGTATATTACACATCCTGTTGTTGTTATCGTGTTATCTATGTTTTTAATTTATTTTGTTTGCTTTAAACCAAGCAAGTTATGGTAATTGCTTCATTTTTTGAAACGGTAAAGGAATTTAAAAGTCGACCAGAAATTATTAAAATCGGAATATTGCATTGAAAACTTACCAAGAAGAAGATGAGTCAAAACAGAGAGCCCAACAATATTTCCAGTTAACTCATTATAATACAACCACTCTTAAATAAAAGGTGGAACAAAGTAGCATGCCCTTGCTCAGTCAACGCCTGTTGGTATTATAAACTATATCTAATGAAATATTATCATTTAGGCATCCACATACAATTTTGTTTGTAAAAATCTAC
This sequence comes from Phallusia mammillata, assembly GCF_965637545.1. Taxonomy (NCBI): domain Eukaryota; kingdom Metazoa; phylum Chordata; class Ascidiacea; order Phlebobranchia; family Ascidiidae; genus Phallusia; species Phallusia mammillata. Next base: position 25,256,971 of record NC_137256.1, on the reverse strand, counting down.
GACCTTCGCGTAGACCGTTTCCTACGACCTTCGCGTAAACAAGTCACCTTTAAACAATTATTTTAAATCAAACCATTATTTAATAAACAAGTTGATTCAGTTTTCAAATCGAAGGTAAAGCAAAAATCGAAATCAACTCTCATGAAATGTCGCCTAATAAACAAATTGACAAATCATCCAAGACAAGACTTTAAATTTTGTAAAAAGCACAAATCTGCAAAAGTTAAAACCAAATATAGGCTATATACTTCTGTAATAGTATTTTTAATGACGATGTAAAATTTGCAATTTACAAACTTATAAAACACAGCGCCGCCCCCTTAGTTTTGCTTCACCCCACTAAACCCTGGAAAACATACGACAACTGCTTTGTTAGTTCTGCAACATAATTGCAGCATATTATCAGAGAGTTCGCTTGAGTATTTTTACTTCGTACACATTGTTCGCGTCGTGACAAGATAAATGTTAATGTTAAAGGTTTGTGCAGAAACTAAATGTCGATTGTGTGACATCGCAAAAGTTTGCACTTACCACCTCGAGAAACGTGACTTGCCTTCGTAAAACGTGCTGTCTTGACGTTTGTGGTTGGCCCAAGTCGGATGGAATAATACGTGTTGTCTGGTTGTGTATGTAAATGTCGAGTCGTAGTACCAAACCATTTCCTATAAGTAGAGTTTTCAAAAAAATGTGGTAAAAGTCTGAGACCCGCATGCAGAAACCTGCATTGTCGCACAGGGACACTCTAGCACTAAAACAATCACCAAAATAATGACATTTTACGGGACAATATAGTAGCAAACGGTAATCAGGCAAAAAGAACTATTAAAATTATTTATCCCAACCTTTTCGCGTCACAACAATTTTGAAAAATTTGAACCTGTATCGGACCTCGGACTTTTCATTTAAAACACATCGGACTTTGGACTTTTTAATTCAAAACATTTTAATTCGTATAATTGTCGTGTCATATTGTCCCGGTCAAACTCGGTCAAACCTCACCTTTTTTCTACACAAAAGCTTGACCGGCTATAAACCTGTTTAAACCTGTTTTCTAATCACCACGATGGTCATATACTGGCTTAAGGCTATTGTTGTATCGCTTTTAACGTGTTAACAGTAACCCACGTATTACTTGGCCTCCAGCCATGTTATATGTGACACTTCTGTAAAGCAATTTAAAGAATAATTGCGGTTTAGAACTTAGTTAATCTTCTCGGGCGTACGTTTTTACAGCTCAGCTTGCATAACAACATTTGACCTGAGCGCTATAAAGACCGAGGCATCTTTTGTTTATTGTAACGCCAATAAACGAAGCGATACGAAAAAACTCAATGCGATAATAAAACAAACACAAAAAACGAAATCATCAGACCGATGAATTTCGGGCACGTCACGCCTGGCAACGCAGTGCCGTTACCCCTCGGGGTTGGTCAACAAGAGAAGAAGAAAGCCAGGGCCTTTACTCCCCGCCTTGGCGGATATGCTTGGGCCCTGCGAGAAGCGGCGCGAAGTGAAGAGAAAAAGGTAAAGACGTCACAAGTACCCGACATAAAAATCGTAGTACAAAAAAAACAAAACACGCACGCACGAAAATAGAAAACAAAAATAACGTCACAAGTACACGACATAAAAATCGTAGTACAAGAGACACGCACGAGAAGATAGAAAGCAAACGCAAAAGGGTCACGTGAGGCACGCGAGTAAAACAAAAACGGTTGAGAATTGTAAGGCAAAAAAACAGGGTCTTCGCTCCCCGCCGACGACGGATATGCATAGACCCTGGGAGAAGGGCGAAGAGGGAAGGTAGAAAGGCGCATTGCATACGCTACCGGTCTCAACCATTAATTTTAGGGGGAAGATCAGGATTAGAACCCGTGATCTGTTTATTACGGGACTTACGCCGTTACCACTAGACTATTCAATGGTAGTGGGCAACGGTTCAAAAGGGCTTTACTCGTGGGAATTATCTGGAGGGGGAGACAAAACACACACACACACAAAAAAAACTATACGGTTAAGAAAATGGAAAATACAAAGTCAGGGTCGTCGCTCCCCACACTCGGTGGATATGCTTGACCCTGGGAGGATGCGAAAAGAGAGAAGTAGAAAGCAAATACATGCAAAAGTATCGTATTTTATGAAACTGAGAAAACCATGTCGGAGTTTCTCAAAACGCGAGATCGTTTCGACGCGGTCCGGACACCGCTGCCTAATTTGAATAGTACGCATGGCGGACAAGTCGCCATGGTTTCGCCACTAGTCGTTTGTGGCGTGCATATATGCACATTGTTCAGGTACTCGGTGGAAGCGCTGCGGGCCTGCAGCAAATAAATACGATAAAAGGAAAACACAATTTGTGAAACAGGGTCAATGAAAAAAGAGTAACTGGGGATGTTTGATGTTAATCTATGACGCTCTCGGTTGTCTTTAAAAGTTGCGGATTAAATGGGAAAAAAAGGGGCGATACAGTAACGGAAAAAAAAGGAAGAATTAATGCGAAAAATTGGCTGTGCATGCGAAACAAACAAAAAGACGAAACAAAATTAAGCAGATCGTCGAAATTGGAATTTATGCAAATTAGTTCCTACGGTTGGTTGAGATCGGATTTTTATGTGACAACCGGAGACGTCCCTAGAAGCGTTAGTCTGCTACACCGTCAAATCCCTGAGGTCTTGAATAATATCCTTATATGTTGTGTCAACCCTATTGTTTTCGACTGCAAGTCGATGTGCAATAGCTTTTTTAATGGTAGAAATTATGTGATGAGGTAAAATTTTTCTGTCTTCGTATTTTATGCGGTTTCTGGCTTTCCAGATGTGGTGCCGGGTGAGTGTAAAGATGTATACTAGGTGCTCTGTAAATATTTCAATGTTGGGTGGAATGATAAGTTTTATGATCATGTCTCCGCAGAGCGTGGTGTCAGTGTGTGTAATACGGTTTTCAAGGCGTTGTATGTAGTCCCGTACCGGGGAGAGTACGGGACACGAGGTGAAAATGTGAGTGGAGGTCTCTGGGCTCCTCCCACAGAATTGGCACAACGTGGTTGGGTCAAGAGAAATTTGAAAAAATTTGGAGGATACGGGTAGTACATCCCAAATAGTTCTGTAGTTGAACGACTTCATTGCGTTGGTGAGGATAGGGTGGTGAACATTGCCCCAGCGACGGTCGTGGGACGCTTGAGAGCCGCCCGCGCCAGGGATATTTGTTTGGGAACAGGTTATTAACCGATAAAGGGTACGGATGGATCCACGGACAAGTTGGTCAAAGGTTAAATTATATTTTTCAATAAGAGATAGGGTTTTACTATAGAAAGGTGAAGGACTAACAGCATGGGGATGGTTGTTGCGCAAGCGCAGATCAAACCGGTAGGAGAGCTGTAGTCCGATGTTATACTCGACCATGGCCATACCGGGGGAGGTTGGGGTGTCGTTCAATCTATGTCTACAGTAGGAAAATATAGGCTGCATAAAGAAAAGATCGCAGTAAAGTGAACAGTTCGCCACGTTGTAGCCTCCTCTGTCAAAAGGGAGTGCCAGAGTGTCAATGGGTATGATCAGTTTCATGTTGTTCGTCATAAACACCTCGCACGCGCTATTCACCCTTCGCCTAAGGGAGTTGGGGATAGGGTATGTCGAGGCCTGGTAAGTGAGTAGGGGTAAAAGTTTGGATTTAGAGATTAATGATTTGGCATTCCAGGTGAGTATGTACCGAGTGTGGTAAGTCATAGAGGAACGGAATGTGCGATAGTGGGCACGCCAGCTCTCGGTTACGCTACCGGCATTGCCAATAACGGTCCCCAAGAGACTGATGTGGGATGACGTCCACTCAAGAGGTGGTAAAGAAGCCAATGGGGGATTTGGCTTGGTAAAGAGGCCTTTGGATTTCGACACATTAAGTGCTAGTCCAGAGGCCGAGTAAAGGAGTTCGAGATGCTGGAATGCACGTGTAACAGAGTAGGGATGCGTCAGGGTGAGGGTTGTGTCATCGGCGTAACTGGGGCACTTGATCACGTGTCTCCCAGGTACGTCGATGCCACGGACGCTTGTGTCTGCCATAAGGGCTAGTGAGAAAGGGGTTGCGGCGATTAGGTAGAGGAAGAGACTCAGGGGGTCCCCTTGCCTCACTCCTCTACCCACAGTGAACAGCGGGCTTTGGTGTCCATTAACTAGAACGTTCGACTGCGCGTTTGTGTTAAGTGACTGAACTAGTTTTACAAAGTGTTCAGGGAAACACATTTTAGTCATAACCGAATAAAGCCATTCATGGTCAACTGAATCAAAAGCCTTCTCGAAGTCGAGCGAAATAATGAAAGCATCTGTGTCCCGCTCTATCGCATCACAATAAAGATCTCTCAGCAAAACAGTGGCGTCGGCAATTCGACGGGCGGGCGCAGCAAATTGTTGGGGGTGCAAGACCTTGTCCAGGAGCGCGCGCATGCGATTTGCCAGAATCTTGGTGTAGATTTTAAGGTCAGTGTTAAGCAACGAGATCGGGCGGTAGTTCTTCAGCAGTGTTGTGTCGTTTTTCTTATGGATTAGAGTAACTGTGCCACGTTTCATCTCGTCCGGGACGGTTCCCGACGAGTGTATCGTATTAATGACGTCAGTTAAATCCTGGCCAATGATACGCCAGCACGAGAGGTAAAACTCGACGCTGACGCCATCGGGTCCAGGGGATTTCCCCAACGACATTTGCATAATTGTGTTCAGCACTTCCTCAGCCGTTATGGGCTTACCTAGTGTATCATCATTCGAGTCAAGTTTAGGGGTGACGTGTTGCAGGAAGTGCTGCTGAGCTGCTGTACATGTAGGGCGTTTCGTGTAAAGTTTACTGTAAAAGGTGTGGGCGATGTTAAGCATCTCGTTAGTGTTTTCCGTGTGGCGACCGGAATCATCACACAGTTTAACAATACCAGTATTAGATCTATGTTCAGTGAAACGCTGAAAGAACTCCTTGGTACCCCGATCACCGCGGTCAAAACAGGAAGCTTGGGATTTTAAAATTTTGGCGCGAGCAGATTGTCGCTGGGTGTTGGCCGAAAGGCGTTTTAAAGAGAGGTATTCGGGGAGGAGGGTAGGGTCCCTTGCCAATTGCCCCCAAATAGCCGTAACCCTTTCCTCAAGCTATTTGGCTTCCGTGTTTGCCTGTTGTCTGTTCTGTTGTGAGTGTGCTATGTTCATTAATTTAATGCGGTGTTTCATGTCGAGCCACCAAGAGAATTTATCCTTAAAGCAGGGGACCTGTAGCGTTCGCCACAAGGCCCACCTGCGTTCAAGTTCCTCCTGGAAGGCGTCTGTTGTGTAAGTGCTAGTGTTATTCTTCCAGATCCCCTTCCCCCTAGGGGGCTGAGGCTCTGTCCGAATCTGTAGTGTTATGATGTCGTGGTCTGAAAGTGAATTTTGTGTGCCAAATTCCGAAATGGGGTGCACATGAGATGAAATGTAAAATCTGTCTAGACGTGATTGAGTGTTATGTTGTCTACGTGTGTAAAAAATACGGTTGCCGTACAGCTTTCGGAAGGAATCCGACAACTGGAGGTTCTCAACAAGGGCGATAAGACCTGACAACTTTTCGTTACTACCACGTAAGGGGGGGAAACGCTCAAGTATCGGGTCCTGCACACCGTTGAAATCACCGGCCAAGAGAGTGGGATGCCTCGAGTAGGTGTAGGTATAAAGGGAGTCGAAGAAAGCATTCCTTAAGGGAGTGCTTTCGGTACGGTTAGGGGTATACACGTTTACGACGTGTATGATTGAATGGTAAAGTCTAATGTCGGCAGCCAAAATTCTACCGTTCCCATCCCCAGAGTGAGAAACAAAGCTAAGGGCGTTATGCTTTAGCAAGATCCCGACTCCGTTCTCCGATCGGGCCCCCGAAAGAGAAGACCAAAAAATCGCTTTATTCGGCTCCCATGCGACGCACCACCCACCCTCCGTCACAGGAGAACTATGCGTCTCCTGGAGGAGAATGATGTGGGCGTCTAACGACCGGAGGGATGACAATACAGCGGATCGCTTAGCTGGATCGGCCATCCCCCCGACGTTGAATGTGGCTATTTTTAGGAAATTCGCCATGACTATTGATATTGGCGTGTTACAACGGTGTATCAAAAAAAAAAAAACGCTTCTAGTCCCTAAACGGTATAGTTAAGAGCGTGCATGGGGAAAAACGTTTTACACTCAGAGCATTGGCTACCTTGCCCATCCCCTAACGGATGAGCATGGCCACACGAGCATTTAATGTAACACTTTTTACAACCCGGGCAAGTTATGGCTTCTCCCTCTTTAGATAGAAGCGTGTCCTGCCCGCACTCACACGAAACGATATTGTGAAAATTTTCAAAACAGGCCCGCTTTCAGTCATCGCCAGAGTTCGACGACGACCTATCACGCTTATTAAGTACCGGTACCTTGTCCTCTCCGCTGGAGTCAGAGAGGTCTCTTGCAGCTTCCAAAAGGTCTTCGAGGATTCCCTCTTTCAGTTGGATTTCCTTCTCTTCGGCCGGGTCGGCCAATAAATCCACTTCTTTGTCTTCAGCCGGGTGGGCCAATAAATCCAAATCTTTGTCCAATAAATCCAAGTCCGGATCCTCTGTTGGCGGGGATCTGGGCCCTGTTTTCCCGCCGGTAGGGTCGGGGGCACCCGAGGTACCACCCTCAGGATCAGGTGTGGGCCCAGATTTCCGCCGGGTTTGCTTCTTTGTCGCCCCGGGTTTCTTGGCTGCGGCACCCGAAGTGCCTCCCGCGCTCTTCTTTGGTTTCCGCGGCGGGTTTCGTTGTGGCCTTGGGCCAGGAGGGGCGGGGGCACCCGAGGTACCACCCTCAGGATCAGGTGTGGGCCCAGATTTCCGCCGGGTTTGCTTCTTTGTCGCCCCGGGTTTCTTGGCTGCGGCACCCGAAGTGCCTCCCGCGCTCTTCTTTGGTTTCCGCGGCGGGTTTCGTTGTGGCCTTGGGCCAGGAGGGGCGGGGGCACCCGAGGTGCCGCCCTCCGGATACAGAAGATCCTTTCCTTTGTCGGGGGCACCCGAGGTATCGCCCTCCGGATACTGAAGATCCTTTCCTTTGTCGGGGGCACCCGAGGTGCCGCCCTCCGGATACTGAAGATCCTTTCCTTTGTCGGGGTCACCCGAGGTGACGCCCTCCGGATACTGAAGTTTCCCATTGTCGGGGGCACCCGAGGTGCCGCCCTCCGGATGCTGAAGTTCCTTGTTGGCCTCTGTTGTTAGAGGCTCCAGTGCCTGTGCAACCAGGGTGCCTGTCTCGGTGGCACTGGACTTCAGGGGGTTGGCATTCGCGTTGCCGCTTTTCTTTCGGTTTCGGCGCCCCTGGACCACCTGAAAACCGTCGTTCTTCTCCGCCCGCACCGGGGTGGAGGTAGCCGAAGGTAGAGGCGGGCCCTCGACCGCTTCCTCTACCGAGTTTTCGGGGGTGTTTTCCCGGCTTTTGAGTGCCTCGCACTCGTCACGCATGTGCCCAAACTGGCGACATACGAAGCACTGCGGTGGTTGGTTGTCATATTCAATGACAAAGGCCAAACCACCCAGTCTGATTTTCGGACCAATTGGGCTTTCCTTGAGGTCAACCGTTTTTGTGTCGAAGGTTCGTTTGCCATCGTACAGGCCCCAACGATCCTTGACCTTCTCGTGCTTCTTGACCTCTCCGTGCTTACGTTCGATGTAGGCACGGATTTCCTCGTTGGAGTACCTGGGTGGAACCTCCTTCACCCAAACCCGGGTCCACTCCGAGTCGTAGAGTTTTGCATACTCCACGTTGGGGTGCGACCCGAGTTTCCTTTGCAGCGTGCGCGCACCCTCCTTGGTGCGGCACGTGAAGTCCGTGAGCCCTCCACGGCGCTCGACGATGCCTTCGAGCTCCTGCGCCGGAAAGTTGACCTTTTTCAACAGTTCATAAATGAACTGTCGAGTCTTCCGGGCAGGAAGCTTGGCTAGTACTTCAGTCTCCCGACTGAAAGGTGGAAGGTTGCGGCTTGCAACGACATTCCAAGCCTTTGCCATGGTCGAAACTCGTTCAAGCGGAACGGTGAGTTTCGACGTTAATTCTCCTTCAAAGGTCGACCTTGCAGCAGGAAGGTTCGACCGTGACGTCACTAGGTCGAAATCGACTTCGACTTGCTGTGACGACGTATCAGCAGTTGGGCCGGCGCCCTGCACGCTGGGTGACCGACTGGTCCTTTCCACGCAAGAGCCCTGAAAAGGGCTGGGAGCCCCGGACGTTCGTCGGTCTGGGATGGGGGTGGGTGGAAAAAGCGGGCCGGGGTGTCGTGGGTGCTGGTGTCGAAGGTTTGGGCTCTGCCTTACCGGGCTGGGGTCGCGCTCGGGGGCAGGCTTGGGGGGGCACTGCTGCGGCCTCGTGTCCACAAGGTGACGCACGAGGTGGCCGGGGTAGCAGGTGGGGAGTCAACTACCCTTTGTGGTGAACACACGGGGTAGTTGGGGTGAGAACGTTTGCGACGGCAATAGGAGTCCGCACAAACGTTAGGCCTAACAGGGGTGGAAACAGTAGATGGGGTAAACGCACAGGGAGCCGAAATGACTTCTATTCGCGCCAGTTCCACGTGTAAATCTATTAACTTAACTTGCTGATGGCACGGATAAGGGGCAATCAATATAATACTGATGCTTACCTTATTCACATAGAAATTTGCAATTTACAAACTTATAAAACACAGCGCCGCCCCCTTAGTTTTGCTTCACCCCACTAAACCCTGGAAAACATACGACAACTGCTTTGTTAGTTCTGCAACATAATTGCAGCATATTATCAGAGAGTTCGCTTGAGTATTTTTACTTCGTACACATTGTTCGCGTCGTGACAAGATAAATGTTAATGTTAAAGGTTTGTGCAGAAACTAAATGTCGATTGTGTGACATCGCAAAAGTTTGCACTTACCACCTCGAGAAACGTGACTTGCCTTCGTAAAACGTGCTGTCTTGACGTTTGTGGTTGGCCCAAGTCGGATGGAATAATACGTGTTGTCTGGTTGTGTATGTAAATGTCGAGTCGTAGTACCAAACCATTTCCTATAAGTAGAGTTTTCAAAAAAATGTGGTAAAAGTCTGAGACCCGCATGCAGAAACCTGCATTGTCGCACAGGGACACTCTAGCACTAAAACAATCACCAAAATAATGAAATTTTACGGGACAATATAGTAGCAAACGGTAATCAGGCAAAAATAACTATTAAAATTATTTATCCCAACCTTTTCGCGTCACAACAATTTTGAAAAATTTGAACCTGTATCGGACCTCGGACTTTTCATTTAAAACACATCGGACTTTGGACTTTTTAATTCAAAACATTTTAATTCGTATAATTGTCGTGTCATATTGTCCCGGTCAAACTCGGTCAAACCTCACCTTTTTTCTACACAAAAGCTTGACCGGCTATAAACCTGTTTAAACCTGTTTTCTAATCACCACGATGGTCATATACTGGCTTAAGGCTATTGTTGTATCGCTTTTAACGTGTTAACAGTAACCCACGTATTACTTGGCCTCCAGCCATGTTATATGTGACACTTCTGTAAAGCAATTTAAAGAATAATTGCGGTTTAGAACTTAGTTAATCTTCTCGGGCGTACGTTTTTACAGCTCAGCTTGCATCACAACATTTGACCTGAGCGCTATAAAGACCGACGTGTTTCAAACTAAAAATCAGTCATCTAGAGTTACCTTAAGTTACCTTAAGCTACCTTAAGTGACTAGAGTACGCATTAGAATTGATGTCTCACAGTTGATTCGTGCGCGGTGACTTTTGTGTTGCGTGTTTAGCCGCAAGAGGCGCTTTCGTGGCATGCTCGACTGCGCGTTTGTGTTAAGTGACTGAACTAGTTTTACAAAGTGTTCAGGGAAACACATTTTAGTCATAACCGAATAAAGCCATTCATGGTCAACTGAATCAAAAGCCTTCTCGAAGTCGAGCGAAATAATGAAAGCATCTGTGTCCCGCTCTATCGCATCACAATAAAGATCTCTCAGCAAAACAGTGGCGTCGGCAATTCGACGCGCGGGCGCAGCAAATTGTTGGGGGTGCAAGACCTTGTCCAGGAGCGCGCGCATGCGATTTGCCAGAATCTTGGTGTAGATTTTAAGGTCAGTGTTAAGCAACGAGATCGGGCGGTAGTTCTTCAGCAGTGTTGTGTCGTTTTTCTTATGGATTAGAGTAACTGTGCCACGTTTCATCTCGTCCGGGACGGTTCCCGACGAGTGTATCGTATTAATGACGTCAGTTAAATACTGGCCAATGATACGCCAGCACGAGCGGTAAAACTCGACGCTGACGCCATCGGGTCCAGGGGATTTCCCCAACGACATTTGCATAATTGTGTTCAGCACTTCCTCAGCCGTTATGGGCTTACCTAGTGTATCATCATTCGAGTCAAGTTTAGGGGTGACGTGTTGCAGGAAGTGCTGCTGAGCTGCTGTACATGTAGGGCGTTTCGTGTAAAGTTTACTGTAAAAGGTGTGGGCGATGTTAAGCATCTCGTTAGTGTTTTCCGTGTGGCGACCGGAATCATCACACAGTTTAACAATACCAGTATTAGATCTATGTTCAGTGAAACGCTGAAAGAACTCCTTGGTACCCCGATCACCGCGGTCAAAACAGGAAGCTTGGGATTTTAAAATTTTGGCGCGAGCAGATTGTCGCTGGGTGTTGGCCGAAAGGCGTTTTAAAGAGAGGTATTCGGGGAGGAGGGTAGGGTCCCTTGCCAATTGCCCCCAAATAGCCGTAACCCTTTCCTCAAGCTATTTGGCTTCCGTGTTTGCCTGTTGTCTGTTCTGTTGTGAGTGTGCTATGTTCATTAATTTAATGCGGTGTTTCATGTCGAGCCACCAAGAGAATTTATCCTTAAAGCAGGGGACCTGTAGCGTTCGCCACAAGGCCCACCTGCGTTCAAGTTCCTCCTGGAAGGCGTCTGTTGTGTAAGTGCTAGTGTTATTCTTCCAGATCCCCTTCCCCCTAGGGGGCTGAGGCTCTGTCCGAATCTGTAGTGTTATGATGTCGTGGTCTAAAAGTGAATTTTGTGTGCCAAATTCCGAAATGGGGTGCACATGAGATGAAATGTAAAATCTGTCTAGACGTGATTGAGTGTTATGTTGTCTACGTGTGTAAAAAATACGGTTGCCGTACAGCTTTCGGAAGGCATCCGACAACTGGAGGTTCTCAACAAGGGCGATAAGACCTGACAACTTTTCGTTACTACCACGTAAGGGGGGGAAACGCTCAAGTATCGGGTCCTGCACACCGTTGAAATCACCGGCCAAGAGAGTGGGATGCCTCGAGTAGGTGTAGGTATAAAGGGAGTCGAAGAAAGCATTCCTTAACGGAGTGCTTTCGGTACGGTTAGGGGCATACACGTTTACGACGTGTATGATTGAATGGTAAAGTCTAATGTCGGCAGCCAAAATTCTACCGTTCCCATCCCCAGAGTGAGAAACAAAGCTAAGGGCGTTATGCTTTAGCAAGATCCCGACTCCGTTCTCCGATCGGGCCCCCGAAAGAGAAGACCAAAAAATCGCTTTATTCGGCTCCCATTCGACGCACCACCCACCCTCCGTCACAGGAGAACTATGCGTCTCCTGGAGGAGAATGATGTGGGCGTCTAACGACCGGAGGGATGACAATACAGCGGATCGCTTAGCTGGATCGGCCATCCCCCCGACGTTGAATGTGGCTATTTTTAGGAAATTCGCCATGACTATTGATATTGGCGTGTTACAACGGTGTATCAAAAAAAAAACGCTTCTAGTCCCTAAACGGTATAGTTAAGAGCGTGCATGGGGAAAAACGTTTTACACTCAGAGCATTGGCTACCTTGCCCATCCCCTAACGGATGAGCATGGCCACACGAGCATTTAATGTAGCACTTTTTACAACCCGGGCAAGTTATGGCTTCTCCCTCTTTAGATAGAAGCGTGTCCTGCCCGCACTCACACGAAACGATATTGTGAAAATTTTCAAAACATGCCCGCTTTCGGTCATCGCCAGAGTTCGACGACGACCTATCACGCTTATTAAGTACCGGTACCTTGTCCTCTCCGCTGGAGTCAGAGAGGTCTCTTGCAGCTTCCAAAAGGTCTTCGAGGATTCCCTCTTTCAGTTGGATTTCCTTCTCTTCGGCCGGGTCGGCCAATAAATCCACTTCTTTGTCTTCAGCCGGGTGGGCCAATAAATCCAAATCTTTGTCCAATAAATCCAAGTCCGGATCCTCTGTTGGCGGGGATCTGGGCCCTGTTTTCCCGCCGGTAGGGTCGGGGGCACCCGAGGTACCACCCTCAGGATCAGGTGTGGGCCCAGATTTCCGCGGGGTTTGCTTCTTTGTCGCCCCGGGTTTCTTGGCTGCGGCACCCGAAGTGCCTCCCGCGCTCTTCTTTGGTTTCCGCGGCGGGTTTCGTTGTGGCCTTGGGCCAGGAGGGGCGGGGGCACCCGAGGTGCCGCCCTCCGGATACAGAAGATCCTTTCCTTTGTCGGGGGCACCCGAGGTATCGCCCTCCGGATACTGAAGATCCTTTCCTTTGTCGGGGTCACCCGAGGTGACGCCCTCCGGATACTGAAGTTTCCCATTGTCGGGGGCACCCGAGGTGCCGCCCTCCGGATGCTGAAGTTCCTTGTTGGCCTCTGTTGTTAGAGGCTCCAGTGCCTGTGCAACCAGGGTGCCTGTCTCGGTGGCACTGGACTTCAGGGGGTTGGCATTCGCGTTGCCGCTTTTCTTTTGGTTTCGGCGCCCCTGGACCACCTGAAAACCGTCGTTCTTCTCCGCCCGCACCGGGGTGGAGGTAGCCGAAGGTAGAGGCGGGCCCTCGACCGCTTCCTCTACCGAGTTTTCGGGGGTGTTTTCCCGGCTTTTGAGTGCCTCGCACTCGTCACGCATGTGCCCAAACTGGCGACATACGAAGCACTGCGGTGGTTGGTTGTCATATTCAATGACAAAGGCCAAACCACCCAGTCTGATTTTCGGACCAATTGGGCTTTCCTTGAGGTCAACCGTTTTTGTGTCGAAGGTTCGTTTGCCATCGTACAGGCCCCAACGATCCTTGACCTTCTCGTGCTTCTTGACCTCTCCGTGCTTACGTTCGATGTAGGCACTGATTTCCTCGTTGGAGTACCTGGGTGGAACCTCCTTCACCCAAACCCGGGTCCACTCCGAGTCGTAGAGTTTTGCATACTCCACGTTGGGGTGCGACCCGAGTTTCCTTTGCAGCGTGCGCGCACCCTCCTTGGTGCGGCACGTGAAGTCCGTGAGCCCTCCACGGCGCTCGACGATGCCTTCGAGCTCCTGCGCCGGAAAGTTGACCTTTTTCAACAGTTCATAAATGAACTGTCGAGTCTTCCGGGCAGGAAGCTTGGCTAGTACTTCAGTCTCCCGACTGAAAGGTGGAAGGTTGCGGCTTGCAACGACATTCCAAGCCTTTGCCATGGTCGAAACTCGTTCAAGCGGAACGGTGAGTTTCGACGTTAATTCTCCTTCAAAGGTCGACCTTGCAGCAGGAAGGTTCGACCGTGACGTCACTAGGTCGAAATCGACTTCGACTTGCTGTGACGACGTATCAGCAGTTGGGCCGGCGCCCTGCACGCTGGGTGACCGACTGGTCCTTTCCACGCAAGAGCCCTGAAAAGGGCTGGGAGCCCCGGACGTTCGTCGGTCTGGGATGGGGGTGGGTGGAAAAAGCGGGCCGGGGTGTCGTGGGTGCTGGTGTCGAAGGTTTGGGCTCTGCCTTACCGGGCTGGGGTCGCGCTCGGGGGCAGGCTTGGGGGGGCACTGCTGCGGCCTCGTGTCCACAAGGTGACGCACGAGGTGGCCGGGGTAGCAGGTGGGGAGTCAACTACCCTTTGTGGTGAACACACGGGGTAGTTGGGGTGAGAACGTTTGCGACGGCAATAGGAGTCCGCACAAACGTTAGGCCTAACAGGGGTGGAAACAGTAGATGGGGTAAACGCACAGGGAGCCGAAATGACTTCTATTCGCGCCAGTTCCACGTGTAAATCTATTGACTTAACTTGCTGATGGCACGGATAAGGGGCAATCAATATAATACTGATGCTTACCTTATTCACATAGAAATTTGCAATTTACAAACTTATAAAACACAGCGCCGCCCCCTTAGTTTTGCTTCACCCCACTAAACCCTGGAAAACATACGACAACTGCTTTGTTAGTTCTGCAACATAATTGCAGCATATTATCAGAGAGTTCGCTTGAGTATTTTTACTTCGTACACATTGTTCGCGTCGTGACAAGATAAATGTTAATGTTAAAGGTTTGTGCAGAAACTAAATGTCGATTGTGTGACATCGCAAAAGTTTGCACTTACCACCTCGAGAAACGTGACTTGCCTTCGTAAAACGTGCTGTCTTGACGTTTGTGGTTGGCCCAAGTCGGATGGAATAATACGTGTTGTCTGGTTGTGTATGTAAATGTCGAGTCGTAGTACCAAACCATTTCCTATAAGTAGAGTTTTCAAAAAAATGTGGTAAAAGTCTGAGACCCGCATGCAGAAACCTGCATTGTCGCACAGGGACACTCTAGCACTAAAACAATCACCAAAATAATGAAATTTTACGGGACAATATAGTAGCAAACGGTAATCAGGCAAAAAGAACTATTAAAATTATTTATCCCAACCTTTTCGCGTCACAACAATTTTGAAAAATTTGAACCTGTATCGGACCTCGGACTTTTCATTTAAAACACATCGGACTTTGGACTTTTTAATTCAAAACATTTTAATTCGTATAATTGTCGTGTCATATTGTCCCGGTCAAACTCGGTCAAACCTCACCTTTTTTCTACACAAAAGCTCGACCGGCTATAAACCTGTTTAAACCTGTTTTCTAATCACCACGATGGTCATATACTGGCTTAAGGCTATTGTTGTATCGCTTTTAACGTGTTAACAGTAACCCACGTATTACTTGGCCTCCAGCCATGTTATATGTGACACTTCTGTAAAGCAATTTAAAGAATAATTGCGGTTTAGAACTTAGTTAATCTTCTCGGGCGTACGTTTTTACAGCTCAGCTTGCATAACAACATTTGACCTGAGCGCTATAAAGACCGACGTGTTTCAAACTAAAAATCAGTCATCTAGAGTTACCTTAAGTTACCTTAAGCTACCTTAAGTGACTAGAGTACGCATTAGAATTGATGTCTCACAGTTGATTCGTGCGCGGTGACTTTTGTGTTGCGTGTTTAGCCGCAAGAGGCGCTTTCGTGGCATGCCTTATTGAAATATAATGGGGGAACGTTAAACCGGTTTGCGTCTTGTTAGGTTTGTTTAGGCAGCGATAGTTTGTTTGTTTATTAGAGTCAGATATACGGAGTGCTTAATTGTCTACCCGCTGGGTCAGTACAGATTTATACCATCGCTTGCTGCAATTAGTTGAACATTTTGGCTAATTAACATACTTGTTTAAACACCAATAGTGACTGTCCATTTATTGACCTAATAATGTGATGTGCTGCTAAACAGTCAGGTTGTATTATGTATGGTCAATATCACATGTTAATATTCAGTGGTAGTACAAGTTTTATCTTGTTATAATTTTTCATCTGTTTTTTAGATAAAAATTATTTCAAAATGTTTTGTAAGGTATGTGGGGTTTGGATTCAGCAGTTATTTAACTTCTGTCCTCATTGCTCATCACCAGTAATAAAGGATTTGCCCAGTGGATCTAACACTCCTGAATCAGCAACTGCTTCCCCAAGTGAATCACCATCTGGTACACCTAAGTTGCCTTCATTTCAAACATTTAAAGAGTTAAAATCACAAGAAAGGTCCAGTCTGTTATATAGGCCAAAAGTTAAAAAAATGAAGTTTGACAGAGTTGAAGAAGAAGTTACCATCACTATAGGTGTCATGTGTATCAATAAAGATGGGACTTTGTCAATTAAAAGAGGGAAAAATTTGCCATTAAAAGTTAAGCGTGGTGCCACTAGTGAGGAAATTTTTGATCATGCATTTAAAAAGCGCTGTGTTTGGGATAGTTTTTTTGAGAAGGAAAGACAATACCAATTGGTTTATCCTGATGGAAAGTTGGTTAAATATATACCTGGCACTGAAGAAAATTTTACTTTGATTAAATACAAACAAGAATTAGGAAAATCATTCTCAAGAGTAGTGTTGTACCTTGGTTACCAAGAAGAAGAAATTGATTCCACTTACACAAAAGCCAATACATCACTCAATGCTTCAAAAAAGTCAGTGGAAGAGCCTTCGACAAGCGCCACTTCAAAACCGGCAAACCTAAGGTGCCCCATTTGTAACATTCAAGTAGCAGCTGATATAATTGAGGTGCATGCCGACATGTGTTTAAGTAAAAAGGAAAACCATTTCACATGCTTTGAAAATGTATTTGAGACAATTGAGTGCCCCAGTGAAGAAGACGTTGAAACAATTGTCATATTGAATAATGAAGAAACGGAAACCGTTGTTAAAAATCTATTAAAAAAGGCCCATATTGATGATGGGTATGTGCAAGTCAGCATAAGAAGAGGATTTGCCTTTGCCGACTTGCAAGTTTTTTGAAAAAAACTGGAATAGGAAAAGATGGAATCGTTCCTATCAGTTTGTGTATGTTGGTGAAGCTGGAGTGGATACTGGTGGCGTGTCGAGAGATTGTTTTACAGGTTTGCACATACAGATTTTCTTTTTTTTGTTGACTGGTTCATGTAGTTAAAATAAAAAGCTAAATGTAACACAATTTTAAATGATTATGCAAGTTATTGGCTTAGTGAATATTCTTATGGACCCAAAAGCGGTTTATTGCTTGATGGTGCACCACATACATGTATTTTTATGCTGATAGTTTCATCTTGTTGAATGCCTTACATGAAAATTTGCAGTACAATATTATTTCACTTTGGATTTGGTTATTTTTTTGGCAGAGGCACTTAGAGAAGTCAAGTCACAGTATTTCACTGGTGATGCAGATGAATTGGAACCTTTCTGTGGTTTAACAAGTGTGGTTGATGGTACTGCTCACTGCATTGGGCATTTGTTTGCTGCCAGCTTGGCCAACGGAGGGGCCGGGATGTGGATTTAAAAAAAAATGGATTTACAAATATTTAGCAGGAGGTCTAAATCAGGCAATGGCTGATTTGCCATCTAACCTGAAGGTCGATTCACCATATTTTGACATATATACACAAGTAAGAATTTGATTTGCATGGAAAAGTTCACATACTTTGTATAAGTCCCCTAGAACAATATGTGCATTATATTCAGTTACATTTCTGTTGCTGTACTAAGTTTGATAAAGGTTTTCATTTTCAGTCCTAGTTGAAACATTATTTTTACGAGTATGCAAAACTGTGTCAGTTTATCAATTTTGGGAATTGGTGCACCAGTTTATACAACCAACTTTTAGCTGCAATTGTGAA
This sequence comes from Phallusia mammillata, assembly GCF_965637545.1. Lineage (NCBI taxonomy): Eukaryota > Metazoa > Chordata > Ascidiacea > Phlebobranchia > Ascidiidae > Phallusia > Phallusia mammillata. The sequence continues at coordinate 25,239,570 of NC_137256.1, read as the reverse complement.
AAATAGTACAGTATAATGATTAGAATGTAAACTGTTTTCTATTTATTAGTTAACAGATGCAGTCTGTGACGATACAGTATAATGATTAGAATGTTAACTGTTTTTTTTTATTAGTTAATGGATGCAGTCAGTGATGATCAATTGAAAGAAATATTAACATCACAGAAAGGGTATGAGGTTTTAGATGCAGTGGGGTACAGGGGTGACCCCACTAAAGCAAAAATGAATAAAAAGACAGATGTTCTTCAGTAAGTAGTATGTCTAATGCCGAAAACATTTGTTGCAAAGTTTAAGGTCAAAATTGTGTAGTATGTTTAAGTACACATTATAAACTGAACACTTAGGTTTGCACAGAAACAAACTAGATAGAGGTATATTAAATCACAACATGCCACTCTACTTAAAGTTATCAAATAACCTGTTTTGCAGATCTATTTTCATCAAGTGTGAGGTTGAGCCGTTGCTTCCTGTACTAGACTGCATTAGTGCTGGTTTACAGTGCAATGGCATAATGTCGATCATTCGGGAAAATCAGAGCCTATTTCAAGCTGTTTTCTGTAGCTCTGACCATTATTCTTGGAACAGTAGCAGATTTCTTGAAATTGTTCGGCCCATATTTTCTGAGGATGGCAGCAACAACAAAATAAAGGAAATCAATGTGCACAAAGGTTTTCTTGACTTCATAGATATGTGTTTTCATGATGGTTAGTGTTGTCTTTATTTTCAAAAGATAATGGTAAAATTGTTGGGTTGTATTTGACTGGCCTAAAACATAATATTTTTCTTATCCCTGTTGTTATAAAGTTAGTAAGTGTTTAAATGCTTAATCATTATAACATTGGAAGAAGTTTAGTTATTTATTTGTGTTATTTATGTGTACACATTACAGGTAGTGTGTATATTTGTGGTACTTAAGGTAACGTATTAATTGTTGTGAAATGTTTTAAATGCAGATTCAGTGATGCCTGCAAAAAGAGTGGTTATGAAGTTTGTAACTGGCTGTGAAAAAGTTCCACCTCTTGGATTGCCACAAGATATAAAAGTGCAGTTTGTGCATGAGTGCCCACCTGATTGTAAATGCTTGCCCACTGTTAGTACTTGTGCATTAACCTTCCTGTTCACATTATTACTTGTGAAAAGATGCAAGATGCATTTCGACAAGCAACTACATGTGAACTAGCATTTGGACTTGTGTAATAATCAGTTGTCTGTTTGAGAAGGCATTTAAATGAGAAAATTAATGATTTAGAAAGGTAAATAGGCACCAATACTATCTATTTAGTGACCTTATTGATGTTGCATGGTTACTTTTAAATGTAACTCTCATAATGTTCTTGTGTGGTTTTGGAGGGGACTATAGGGCTATAGTAAACCCTATCTTTAGGGGATTCATTTCGGGGATTTCGTTTCGTTTTCTACAAATTTACTCGAAAATTGAAAATAAACATCTTCCAGGGAATCACTTTGTTTTTGTAATTTATTTTAATGTAGTTTCGTACAATTAAAAGCATGAAAAATGTAAACAGTTCTAAACATGAAATGCCGTATTTTGTCTCTCGATCCTTCAACACACTTGCCATCTATTCATTTATGCTGAATTGACCAATAGGCAAAGTTGTACCTAAAAGGAGGACAGAAATTTTCCCACCACACTTATTATGGGTCCCCTTCCCTGAAGGGGACACATATTGTTTTTGTCTATATTTTTTTTTCTTTTTTTCTTTCTAACGCAGATTTGTTCCCACGTTTTGGTCAACAAAGAATGGTTCAATCTTTTTCAAATTTACACACATTACAGATATTGGTCTAAAGATGGTCCATGTGAATTTTGACCCCGTTTGAACCCTCGGTTCACCCACAGCCCCCCAAAACGTGAAATTTTTAGCGCGGATTTGTTCCCACGTTTTGGTCAAGAAAGAATGGTTCAAACTTTTTCAAATTGACACACATAATAGGTATTGGTCTAAAGATGGTCCATGTGAATTTTGACCCCGTTTGATCCCTCGGTTCACCCACAGCACCCCAAAACGTGAAATTTTTAGCGCGGCTATTGTTCCCACGTTTTGGTCAAGAAAGAATGGTTCAAACTTTTTCAATTTTATACACATTACAGATATTGGTCTAAAGATGGTCCATGTGAATTTTGACCCCGTATGACCCAGAGATTCACCCACAGGCCCCCGAAACGTAAATGTGTCTAACGCTCGTTTGGTCAAGAAAGACACTGTAGGCAGAAGTACCAAGAGAGTAACTCACTGGTTTACGATAGCGGGATGGCTCAGCTTGACGTCGGACAGACGTTTTACGAGACATCGTTTCAATGATTAGAAATCAGCTGTTTTGCACAGCAATGCTATGTCGTTTTATTAAGTTATCACTCACATTTTTAGTTTTGGCGAAGGTTTTACACCTATGACGTGATTTAAGCCTAATAACCGTGCTTCGGTTTTGTATATGTCAAGAAAAACTTTGTTAATAAAAGTTAAGATGAAAAAATTAACTTGACTTTTTTGCCAAATAAATGTTTTTTTAAATGCTCGCTGTCAGGTTGGCCGCCGCATGATCACGGGTTACTTAAGGTCAACTAGTCGGTATTACAAACACAGCTCAGAACTTTCTTCATAACGTAGCGTTTTTTTAACAATCAATTTAGGAGTCAATACTCAAGGCATGTATAAATTAGGCTTAACAGTATTGTTGAACACGAATGACGGCGTGCTATTGAAAACTGTGTCAAAAGGTCAAACAGTCGTTTGGCGTGTGCACCCTGAGAGGTTACTACAGGTCAATGGTACTCATTTTGCGAAACAAAGTTAAATGAAAAACAATTTGTTATGTATACACTTGTAGCAAATTGCTTTTTAATTTAAAGTGTCTGTAACACAACTGTTACAGCTTTCTAAAAAAAATTGCCCGACCTTGGAGGACTATATCTGGGTTAAAGCAAGAGATTAGATTTAAGTCTTTGTTACGTTTTTTTAATGTTTTTGTAATTACATGAATAGTGCAAAAAGAATACGAACAATTTTTTTTATTGTTGGGTTAATGCTTTCTAAAAATTTGTCCTTGAGAATGTAAAAATCACCGCAACATTTGTTTACCGTAAATCCGCACAAACATGCGTGTGGGGACCCATTAGTTTTTGTTTACAAAAACAATCATATGTGTAGATCAAATGATGTGTATAGTAAATTGGTCAATATCGTATAGAATATATAAAATGGAAGTATATCAGAAAGTCACTCTTCTAGTTATTTTCTTGATATTTAAATGCATGAGCAAGTCGAATTTATATTTTTGATACGCCGTGTAGCTCTTACTTGATGTCAATTAAAATGTTTGCACCGAAAAATAAATTTTTGCACTGAAAAATAAATGTTTGCACTGAAAAAGAAATGTCTGCCAAAAAGTTGTTGAATTGCACATGTGGGCCACCGTAGAGTAGCCCTGTTCTAAACCAACCTATGACCCTAAGTTGGGTAGACTGAAAATTCTGTTGGGTCGCCTTTTTTGTGGCAATAAAAGCATCTACTCTTTGACTTCGTTTCGTAACGTTTTTTTCCCCGGTTTTAAATCAGGGTTCTTCAGCGGGGCCGATTTCAAATTTTCAACATTACTGATTGTATGAATATATAAGCTTACAAGAACTTGTGAAACTCGGCTAACTTTATCTTACAAGCAAATAAAATATATATTTGAATACATTGTGTTTACTGGCGATTGTTTGTGCTTCTCGAAAGCAAGGTTACGCATTTAATTTGCCACAGGGGACACTTTATTGTGGCTATGCATGGTGACAGGTTATACTTTTTGAATACAACGGTAACGAGCTTTCCCTTGAACTTGTATCGCTTTAACACTTCCTATCGGCCGAATAGCGCTTCCCAAACTGCGAAGTATTTGCATCATTTAATTTGGTAAATGTATTGTAATTTGATGTTGAATGTATAGGATTCTGCTCTACCGAGTAATGATCTAACAAACTGCTTTGAATTGCTGTCCCAAAATAATTTCAAGACAACTTGGCATAATAATGGTAAATTCCGTATGTGACGTCATATTGGCTGATAATGCTTTGAGCCAGCTCTAATTTTCGGGCTAAATGGGAAAAAACGAATGGTATTTGTTTCATTTTTAAATTTTCAAAACTGGCGCAGTAATTTTCGAAAAGCTTTCCTGATTGAGAGACAAAAATACAACCAAATTATTAAGAAAACATGTCCATGGGTCGCAAGAAACCACAAAATAAAATTATGGGAAGTACTAGGGTCGCATCAAAAAAAGGTTGGGAACCACTGATTTCAGGCCAGTCGGTTCAGTGATTACATTTGCAAAGCGTCATTGCTTTTTTACTTGCAAATAACAGTTAATATGTTTTTCTGGTTTCGCAGTTGCTCCTGAGAGAGGAAAAGCTCTAATGTAATATTTCTTGTGAATTAAAATACTATAAAAAATAAAGTCGTTTTTAGAAAACAAACAATCCAAGGCCGTGTAATTATTGGGACACACAAATAACGGGATAATCATTAATAAATTAAAACATAGGATAATTTCAAAGATTAGTTCTGCAAAGGAAAGGTTTTAAATTTGTGACTGAAATTTCCCTACTTAGTTTTCACTTATTTTGATATTTCACGCTTTTATATGACGGTCATACTTAACATGTATTATACAAAGACTTGTTTTGCGAAAAAACAATAATTTCGAATGTGAAAAGGAATACTTTGTCGCTAACAAATCAACAAAATCCATCCATGTCCTGACAGAATTATCACGAAAGGAAGAAGATTATGGATTTATTGCACAATTTTGTCCTTAAATTTAACGGGCGAATTGACAAGTGGTTTTGTGTTGCTACAAGCAAAGTTTTGCCAAATATATTTCATTAGTTTTGCTTGGGACGGTGTTGAATATCATCTAGGCAGTAGCTATGACAAGTTGCAGTGGTTCATCCGAAGTTTAACTTGTTTGCGAGAATAAAATAAATACACCGCCATGAAATAAGACCGCCGCGTTTGATTGCTGATTGCAGAAAAGCGAATTAATTAGTTAAAACTTATTGCCAAGTTGAATAAAAAAAGTGAACTTTCAGCGTTGGAATGTTCGTCCTGTGAAAACAATTTGTTGTTATTAGCGATAATACATGATTGTCATTTCCCTATTTACCAGCGCGAAAAGTTGTGCCATAAACCGACCTAGTAACTTTATACTGGGTCGTATTAAACTTTTTGCCGATGCATTTCAGCACTTTTTCAACAAAGGTTAATTTTTTAATTAGGCGAGATGCTCTTTTTCACCAAGTAACGGTGTGCCATTTTTACACGCGGGATAATCGAGACCAGTGGTTCTCTAACCTTTTTAATTTTTGTCATAACGGTCCCTTCGCTTTTTTTCGAGCACTTGCGGTCCAAGTTAAATATATTCATAAAATTTAAAGTACTTTGTAAAAATAAAACTGTCCAGTTACCAAACAAAACACTAATTTATTCGTTTCGAAAGCATTCCCACAACCAGTGTTTCATACCGGAACAGAACGAAACGAAACGAAATAACGTTATTCGTTCTGAGCAAAATATTTATTTCGTTGTTTCGTTCTGGAACGATATTTTCATTTCGTTCCGGTCCGACTAAAATAAAATAACGGTGCTTTTCGGTATTGCGGTCTTAAAAAAACATTTATTTGTGGCCTTTGGAAGGAAAGTTGCAACACACAAGATTCATTGTAGGTAGTTGTTACGTCACATAACATTTGTTAATAAAGGTCAAACGGATGTAAATTGTAGGACCTTCAATTTGTATTACAGCAAAACGCAGCGAAACTTTTGCATTTTTTTCATGTTAAATTTTCAGAACGAAATACCGAAATAAAAAATAACGGTATTTCGTTCCGTTCCGGTATTTTGAATATTTTTTATTTCGGTATTTCGTTCCGGTATTTGAGCCAAAAATTATTTATTTCGTTCCGGTATAACGTTCCGTTCCGGTATGAAACACAGTTTGTAGAAATACTTTAATCTCCTGGCGGTCCCCCAGAATTTGCGTGGCGGACATTTTAAATACTTTTTAATTTTTAAAATAAGATGTTTCAACATAACATTTTTTCTTCAATATAGTTCAATTTGATGTTCGTTTTTTTACGGGGTTCAAACCCTATCAGTGTTTTATATGTCTGTACGTGGTCAGGCGCGCCAGACTATTCGGCCGAGTTCCTGCCCAATTTGATCTTCGGTTGCCACAAATAACCTATTGCATGACCAAGTTGTAGCGCCACCGTGTGGGCATATTATTTTTGTAGTAAAAATCATACCTGTACTGTGCGTAAGCCGTTGCAGCATCAAAACCTGTCATCTTTATTTTCAGTTTGCAGTTCTGCCCACTCGTCATCCTTTTTATTTTATCCAAACCTGGGTTGTTTGAAGTTTTCGTCAAATTCAATTTACGCGTTTAAACAAAATTATTTGTTCACCGAGCCAGAATTCTCCTTCCATGTTTCCGAATCCATCTTTATATTCCTGCCAGTTTCGGTGAAAATACACACTTCCGTTAAATCGTCGTTGGAAAACCTGTCATGTAGGAAATATGCAAGTGTTGTAATTCCACGTTGTTATTCTAAATATTGTTCGATTTACCGTCCAGCCGTGGTCACAGACCGCTTGCTTGTTGTTCTTGATAAATCTCTGGTAACCATCCACTAATGACGTTGAGAAGCTGGTTGCCAGTCGGCTGTTCATCTCTGAAATGTAAAGTTGCACATGAAAACAAAGAAAAATATTTGCAAAAGGAATTTTCTGTCACTAGATTGTAAAATATATTTTAGGACGACTCGTAGTCGCATGAATATACGCGGTAGGGTACATCGTACATCAAATTCAGCACAGACAATCGTTATTTGGAATGGGCCGAGCTAGGGCTGTTATCAAACAAATAATTAATTGATTATTTGAAATTTTTAATTATTTGAAAATTTATAAAATATTTTTTTTCAAGTAAACCTCAATTTAGGTGCAAAAAATTGGTGACACTTATGAAATGGAGTGTAAACAAAAGCACTGCAACATGTGTTTCCAGCCTTATATACCCCTTTCCGAGCTTAAATCATTTTTTGAGCTTCAAAAGAAATTGGAATTTGTTTCATTGATGAATGATGATAGATGGATTAGATGTCTTGCTGATATGGTTGATATGTTTGATCAATTAAATAAACTGAATCTGAAGATGCAAGGGAAAATGACCAATATGTATTATATGCTATGCTAAATAATTGGAAGAGAAAAGTTAGAATGAACAACGTTAGTATGTTTGAAGAATTATCATCAGTTCTGGTTGTTGATGGCCAAGAACAAGTTCTTCCAGATTTGGAAAAAGATTTGATTTTGCAAAATCTGACAGCGTTGGAATCAGAATTCATTCGATACTTCCCTGAAAGTGATGACGATGAGCTGGATTTAATACGAAATCCATTCACACTGTTTGTGGAAAAAGAAAAAGAATTCGATTTGAATATCGACTTAAAGGGGGCACCGGACAAAAAGGGTTGGGAACCAATCCCTTTTGTAGATGATTGCGAATGTGCTTTATACCGGGATTGACCGGACAATAAGGTGGTTCTGTAATTTGGTGCCCGAATTTTTGATTACTCTCTGATGACACTTTACGCAGGCCATCTGTAATCGACAATTATGAAAAGTTTGGCTTTTCCCCATTAACAATCACCCAAGCCAGGGCTTTTATTATGACGCTTTATGCAATCAGGCCTTTCCAATCTACAATCACCCAAGCCATGTTCTTTTCCATCACAATTCACAGGCTTTCCGCACGCAACTGTGACGATAGTTAAGCCTCCTGCGATACACGGTGTTGATAGTCAGGCTAATTCAAACACTGAACGGAGAAGTCAGTCCGAAAAATATTTTCCCGTTTCTATTATCATCTTGCGCATTTTGGTTATGCATGACTGACACTGCACTTCGCCTGAAATTTTGTGTGATGTTTGTGGTAAACAGCTACTTTTTACAAGCTGCTGGCGACAAATCTGTGTCTGTCTTAATGTTTTTTATTGGGTTTATTGTTCAATGTATGCAGAGCCATTAAAACGTTTTTAGTTTTTAATTGTACGAACTCTTTAAGGTGTATATTAAAAACTTATAGACAGCCAGTGTCAATTCTTTGTTAGGGAATCCTGTTACTTCAAACAAACTGGAGGGCCATTAGATGGCTATACTAGCCAATATGACATATGTCTCATCATCATTTGCACTGTATACAGCGCAGTGGTTCTCAAACTTTTTAGTCTTGCGGCGCATTAATGAACTAAATTTTCTTCCGCTGCACACTTCGCAGGTAAACATAACAGAAGTTGTTTTAAGAATGATAATTTTCAACTTGATTGTGGTGGGTAAGGATGCTTTTCATTACCAATAAATATATGAGCTAAATTTGCCATACACACAGAATTTCATCATCAAGTCTTAAACACCAGGGAATGCTTCCACGGTAAAAAATCAAATCTTTCGCGACACACAGTTTGGAAATCACTAATCTACAGGCTCAGTTTTAAAAATCTTAATTTCAAGCCTCGGTAAATCACTTGGCGTTATAATTTTCACTCACTATGTTTTTTTCACAGTAGCCTACTGTTAGCTGTAACATTATTGTTAACAAGATAACCTGAAAATTAAGTGGTTCTATATTTTGTAATTTGTTAAAAAAGCACATTGTGCAGAAAGTACAGACACTTTTTAAAGGTTTTTAATTTATTTTTTAGATCCCTTCTTCACCCTTTGGATTGCTTGGTGGATCTTAGAAACATTTTAGAAATAAGTTTTTTTGCTAAAGTAAACGAAAAAACATGAATAAATAAATCCAAATTATTTCCTTCCTCCTTATCCACATCAACTTCTAGTACAGGGGTCGGCAACCCCTGGCACGCGTGCCAAGGTTGGAACGTGAGGTGGTTTTTTATGGCACGCAACCGATTTGTGTGTTTAAATTGAAGTATCAATTTAACCTGTTACGCTGCTTGTTTTCAGTTTTTATCATGCCATTGTCTTAAAATTCAGCCTTCCACGCACAAAACACTCTGCTTTGTGGTTATTATTGATATCTGCTGGCACGAACCATTATTATTTAGAAAAACGTTGGCACGCGAGGTCATTAACACATGAAAATAACAAGTAAATTGGCACGCGTCGCCGAAAAGGTTGCCGACCCCTGTTCTAGAATATCACATGTCCTATTTTGGAAACTTTGACAACAAGGACCATAAAACTTTTGCAATACACTTAAAATTCAGCTTGTTGGTTGGCCAAAACTTTCTGTCAGGCATTTAATGCACACACTTGTAAAAGTTGAAGGTACTCAGATAAAGGAAGTAATTAGACCTCCAGACTTTTGCTCCATTGAAGAAATCAGTTTGCCCTGTTGTTGCATAGTGGGCAACTTGCAAACAACTTTGCTTCTTTTTGTCACCTATTTTTTATCTTGAATAAAACATAACCTTCCAAATGCTCTATTGCAGCAGTTCTCAAACTAGGGTCCGCGGTCCTTTAGCGGTCTGTGAGGCAATTTTTGGGAGACCGCGAAGCGGTTGAAGTAATTTTATAATCTTATTTTGCGTCATTTTGCGCCACTGAATAAGTTTAAATCAAAGTACCCACCCTCCTTCCTAACACGGGTGGTTAGATTCTAGGCCCCCCTCGACTGGTCCCACCAATATCTGTAATGTCACAAGCTGTCTTTGAATCATTGTTATGCGCAATGTTGCATAACTAGATAGAATCCTGCAATCAACTTTCGTTTTCCTGACATGCACATTTAGGCTTAAGGACCGCGAGCTCTCGAAACAATGGCAAAGGGACCGTTTCGAAAAAATATTGAAAGTTTGAGAACCACTGCTCTATTGCGATCAACTTCATCTTACTTATCATAGCAATTTGAGTTTTTTTTTGCACCATTTTTTAGTTTATGTTGTCTAGCAATTGTTCGGCGCCTTGAATTCTTCTTCAAATAAACTTTTTGCTTCACAACACACTTTTGCATATTATCTCATTAAAAGTCGGTCTTTTTCAAAATATACCCTTTCTTGACAGTTAAAAATGAGTGTAACTTCGAAATAAATATGGCCTTCGTTCAAGCTTGACTTTTGGTCTGTTCCAGAGCTCCTGTACGCGTACGGGGTAAAAGTCGTTGTACATTAGTTTATCAAAGATGCAGCCAGCATAGGAAAGTTTCAATTTCACCAGACTTTTATTTGATCAGCAATAAACTATACGTAAAATCACAATGATGTGGCTTAAGCGGCTATAACGCGTTTAAAGACTGACTAATAACATGAAACCTACATTAAATACTCCCCAACAGCACAATAACAACCAAACTTAGTAATATAACACATGGTAATTAGTGCATAAAACCGACCACACAAACTCAGTTTTGTCATTTTCTTGCTCTTAAAGCACCCAACTCAATGCAAACATCCGACAAGCGTGCAGTGTTAATAATGCGCGACGAAAACAATAGCTGGACTACCATGTGAGTATACTATGGTGAAACACTGTCGTGGAATCAGCTTAAGCGACTTCAACGCGTTTAAAGACGGAATAAAAACATGAAACCTACATTAAATACTCCCCAACAGCACAATAACAACCAAACTTAGTAATATAACACAAGGTAGGTGCATAAAACCAAACACACAAACTCAGTTTTGTCATTTTCCTGCTCTTAAAGCACTCAACTCAATGCAAGCATCCGACACGCGTGCAGTGTTAATAAGGCGTGACGGAAACCATAGTTGAACTACCATGTGAGTATACTATGGTGTAACACTGTCCTGGAATCAGGCTAGTTAGCCCACTCAGACTTTTAGTCAAACCCGTCAAAGTAACCGCTTACCAACCTAGACGTGACGTAATGACTAACGAAAACCGTCAGAAAGCGGAAATTCCGCTTGTGATTGGCTGAAAAAGCCTTGTTGTTTGAATCCGGAAACATCACTGATTTAAACAATGAAACAATAATTCAATTGCCTTACTGTATTGTCTATGTAAAATTCGTTCCTGCTTAATTATGTGCTTATACTGAAACAAAAGTTGAACCTTAACTTAAAAATTGTAAAGCACCGTTAATTAGCTTCAACGTTATAGCAACTGATTAAGTTAATGAGTGTCAAATCTTGACGACGACAGTTTGTTAGTGTTATACAGCAAGATAATACTGGCCAGACACATTTATATTTGTTTCACATCAAAACCTCATGGTTCTGTTGCGCAATGTACTGTCATACCAACAAACTGACAGCTGTCATATGAACAAACTTGAACCTTTGTTTAAAATCCTGTTCATTAATAAACCTTTGTTTAAAATCCTGTTCATTAACTTGACCTCCAGTCTAAAATATTGACAGCCTGCGAAATATGATGTTACTTTTTACCATTAGAGTGTAACAACTTCCCACAAATGTTTCAACAAAAAAGGCGGTTTGCAAAACATAGACACAAGCCCACCGTATTTGCAACAAATTTGCTTGAATACATATTTCAAAACCACTGTTTCGTACAGGTTATGTCACTGTGTAAGATTTGACTATTACTATCTTGACTTTCCCATGTTATTTGCCTTTAGATCTAGCCTAAACTATGACAAGATTAAATGTTAATTTGCAAATTGTAAAACAAACGTGCAAACAATTTCATCGCTTAACAAAACAATAAGCAGAAACAAAGTTGACACAAAATCTTATAAAACCTGACATAGTTAACTAAAACAACTAAATTATTTTGTCTTGAATTTCTGAAACAACCCCAGATAAGTGCCAAGTGACATTATTATTTGCCGCCGAATATAAAAGCGCCCTTGCCTGTTTGTAAACCTGTGTTTCAAGCAGACTTGGACAACTAGATTTATTTTCGTTTTTTCAAATTAGATAAGAATTAGAATTAGAATTTTCTCAAAATCTAGAAATTAAACTAGAATTCAAACTAGAATTAGATTTAAGCCAACCAACTTTAGTTTGTTTCGAATTTAAACTTGTAGATTTGCACATTTAAAACAATACGATTCGGTGCATCTAAAACATGTTTAAACGAAGCTGAGTGCCAAATTTCACTGATAAACGTGTTTCAGTGATGTAGTTTGGTCTTGTTAATTGCATGGTTTTGTGCGTAATGGTTAAAAAATGCATGCTCACATCACATGCCTAAAAGTGCCGTTGGACAAACTAGCGATTTTGGGAAAACTGTGAATTAGATTAGAATTAGAATAAGAGCTTACTCGATAATTCTAAATTAGATTAGAACTAGAATTACCGCCATTTTGCTCTAATTTGCCCAACTAGACAACTAGAATTATCTAGTTGTCCAAGTCTGGTTACAAGACACGCTTCAATTCGCTTCAAAAGTGACGATGTACCTGTGAAATACGACACCAGGGCTTTAAAGGTCGAACATTTCCAATGCGGTATTTCTTTTCATTAACTTGAGCAAACTTTATGGAAAGCTTTCAGCTCTACTACTGCGCCATGCTTTCAACAACTTTAGCCTGGTAACACTCAAGGTGCAAATCAAGCGCACAAAACACTGGTAAATCATTAACTGTTTCGTTGCTGTTATAAACTCGCTAAACGAACAGAGTAATGTTTGTGTATACTTGCTACCGTTCAATGTTTGTCAAAATCTCAGCTACAATGGCTCGGTTGTATGCTAAGCAAATACGGCCCTCCACTATTGCCAATTTTTTTGCACAAAGTGCTCGAAAATGTGCAGGGCAAAATGTTCGCACAAAAGCACTCAAAATCAAAGTAACCGTTTAGCAACCTAGATATGTGGTAACGACAACCCGCGGAAATTCTGAAATTCCGCTTGTGATTGGCTGAAAAAGCCTCGTTGTTAGTATTGGGAAGCGTTTTTAAAAAATGCCCTCGGTTGAGGACCACTGATTTAAACATTGCAACAATAATTTAATTACCTTACTGTACTGTTGATGTAAAGTTCGTTACTGCTTATTTATTTGCTTACACTGAAACAAAGTTTAAACCTTAACTTCAAAATTGTAAAGCACCATTAATTAGTATTAAGCTTAATATAGAAAACTAGTAAAGTTAAAATGTGGTAAATCTTGACGACGACAGTTTGTTAGTGTTATACTGCAAGGGCTGGGCAGACACATTTATAGTTGCTTCACAACTAAACCTCATAGTTCTGTTACAACATGAACTGTCATACGAACAAACTTTACCTTGAAATACTCAGGTACAAATCAAGCGCACAAAACGCTGCTAAATCATTACTAACTTGTTGTTATAAACTCGCTAAATAAACATAATATCAGTTCAACAGTCATGGTGTACTTTTAAAATTGAACATTTGCAACGCGGTAAACCTATTTTTAAATTCCTGTTCATTGACTTAACCTCCAGTCTAAAAGTTGCTTTTTACCATTAGGATGTAACAACGTCCAACAAATGTTCCAACAAATAAGACGGTTTGCAAAACATGGACACATGGCCGCCGTATTTGCAACAAATTTACTTGAATACATATTTCAAAACCACTGTTTCGTACAGGTTAAGTCACTGTGTAAGATTTGACTATTAAGCTTATTAGCTTGACTTTCTCATGTTATTTGCCTTTAGATCTAGCCTATACTATGACAAGATTAAATGTTAATTTGCAAATTGTAAAACAAACGTGCAAACAATTACATCGCTTAACAAAACAATAAGCAGAAACAAAGTTGACACAAAATCTTATAAAACCTGACATAGTTAACTAAAACAACTAAATTATTTTGTCTTGAATTTCTAAAACAACCCCAGGTAAGTGCCAAGTCACATTATTATTTGCCGCCGAATATAAAAGCGCCCTTGCCTGTTTGTAAACCTGTGTTTCAAGCAGACTTGGACAACTAGATTTATTTTCGGTTTTTCAAATTAGATTAGAATTAAAATTAGAGCATCTCCGTTTTTTGCAAATTAGATTAGAATTAGAATTAGAATTTTCTCAAAATCTAGAAATTAAACTAGAATTCAAACTAGAATTAGATTTAAGCCAACCAACTTTAGTTTGTTTCGAATTTAAACTTGTAGATTTGCACATTTAAAACAATACGATTCGGTGCATCTAAAACATGTTTAAACGAAGCTGAGTGCCAAATTTCACTGATAAACGTGTTTCAGTGATGTAGTTTGGTCTTGTTAATTGCATGGTTTTGTGCGTAATGGTTAAAAAATCACATGCCTAAAAGTGCCGTTGGACAAACTAGCGATTTTGGGAAAACTGTGAATTAGATTAGAATTAGAATAAGAGCTTACTCGATAATTCTAAATTAGATTAGAACTAGAATTACCGCCATTTTGCTCTAATTTGCCCAACTAGACAACTAGAATTATCTAGTTGTCCAAGTCTGGTTACAAGACACGCTTCAATTCGCTTCAAAAGTGATGATGTACCACTGAACTACAACACCAGGGCTTTGAGGTCGAAAATTTCCAACGCGGTATTTCTTTTCATTAACTTGAGCAAACTTTATAGAAAGCTTTCAGCTCTACTACTGCGCCATGCTTTCAACAACTTTAGTCTGGTAACACTCAAGGTGCAAATCAAGCGCACAAAACACTGGAAAATCATTAACTGTTTCGTTGCTGTTATAAACTCGCTAAACGAACAGAGTAATGTTTGTGTGCACTTGCTACCGTTCAATGTTTGTCAAAATCTCAGCTACAATGGCTCGGTTGTATGCTAAGCAAATACGGCAGTCCACTATTGCCAAGTTTTTTGCACAAAATGCTCGAAAATGTGCAGGGCAAAATGTTCGCACAAAAGCACTCAAAATCAAAGTAACCGTTTAGCAACCTAGATATGTGGTAACGACAACCCGCGGAAATTCGGAAATTCCGCTTGTGATTGGCTGAAAAAGCCCTGTTGTTAGTATTGGGTAGCGTTTGTAAAATATGCCCTCGGTTGAGGACCACTGATTTAAACATTGCAACAATAATTTTATTACCTTACTGGATTGTCTATGTAAGGTTCGTTTCCTGATTGATTATGTGTTTATAATAAAAACAATATTTGAACCTTCAAAATTGTAAAGCACCATTAATTAGCGTTAAGGGGTTAAAATGTGGTGAATCTTGACTACGACAGCTTGTTAGTATTCTACTTGCAAGATAATACTGGGAAGACACATTTATATTTGCTTTGTAACTAAACCTCATGGTTCTGTTGCACCATGTACTGTCATACCAACAAACTGACAGCTGTCATACGAACAAACTTAACCTTGAAACACTCAGGTACAAATCAAGCGCGCAAAACGCTGCTAAATCATTACTAACTTGTTGTTATAAACTCGCTAAATAAACAAAATTTCAGTTCAACAGTCATGGTGTACTTGCAAAATTGAACATTTACAACGCGGTAAACCTTTGTTTAAATCTTGTTCATTGACTTAACCTCCAGTCTATAATATTGACAGCCTGCGAAATATGATGTTACTTTTTACCATTAGGATGTAACAACGTCCAACAAATGCACAACAAATAAGACTATTTGCAAAACATGGAAACCAAGGCCGCCAGATTTGCAACATATTTACTTGAATACATATTTTAAAACCACTGTTTCGTACAGGTTATGTCACTGTGTAAGGTTTGACTATTATTAGCTTGACGATCTCATCTTATTTGCTACTATAACAAGTTTAAATGTCAATTTACAAATTCTAAAGCAAACAAGCAAACAAATATATCGCTTAACAAAATAATAACCAGAAACAAAGTTGACACAAAACCTTATGAAACCTGACATAGTTAACTAAAACAGCTAAAATATTTTGTCTTGAATTTCTAAAACAACCCCAGGTAAATGCCAAGTCACATTATTATTTGCCGCCGAATATAAAAGCGCCCTTGCCCGTCTAGTGTAAGCCTGTGTTAAGACACGCTTCAATTCGCTTCAAAAGCCAGGATGTACCACTGAAGTACGACATCAGGGCTTTCAACAACTTTAGCCTGGTAACACTCAAGGTGCAAATCAAGCGCACAAAACACTGGTAAATCATTAACTGTTTTGTTGCTGTTATAAACTCGCTGAGCGAACAGAGTAATGTTTGTGTGTACTTGCTACCGTTCAATGTTTGTCAAAAGCTCAGGTCGTGTGCTAAGGCTCGGCTCTGTGGCTCGGTCTCGGTTTGCAATGGCTCGGTTGTGTGCTAAGCAAACACGGCCTTTCTTTGAGGCTTTGTTATAAATTTCCAAAGCATTAGGCCGGCATTTACCCTCTTGTTCATATGCGATGTAATCGAATTCAATAAACCTTATTCACTTAGGAAGTGCGTTCAGCCAAATAAACTTCCTTACATCCAGCAAGTTTCTTGAAAGCAGGGATTTTCAACTTCAGGAAGTTCATTTCGTTTACTATTGACAACCAAGGGTCTGCGTTTGTGTTGCAAGGATTTATTGGTTTGTGCGGTCCTTTACGATCCCAGCGCAGAACACACAATGTGCAATTTAAGCACGTTTAATTTGACTTAACTTGGTTTACAAGAATACACCGAATGTAACTATGTGAGCACAGTATCAAATTACATAAAATAACACAATTTCGCTTCATTATTGGCAAAAACTGAAACTTTGCACAAACAAAGGGTTAAGAGGCAACACCAGAACAAAACAGAAGATGAAAAACTAACTATAATTAGGCTTAAAGTAATGAATAGACATGTTTTCTTTTGTTTGTCATTCACTTTAAACACACTTTCGTTTTTCGTAAAATGGTTAGATATAGCCCTGTATTTGGATCACTAGCTGTTTTATTTGTTGCGCATGCATCTGGCTTAAAGGAACCTGAGATAGTCAAAATCATGCCAGACAACGGAGTGAAATGAATTTGCATCGTCACAAAATATGTAGCGGCATAAGTGGCACCTTTAAATAATATTCAGTGTTCTGCTCATAGAAATCC